>NC_091488.1:12500-1212500 GCF_947461875.1 Haliaeetus albicilla
AACCCTAACGCCCTAACGGTAACCCCTAATCCTAACCCCTAACCCCAACCCCTAACCCTAACCCCTAACCCCCTAAGCCCTAACCCTCCTAGCCCTAACCCCCTAAGCCCTAACCCCCCAAGCCCTAATGGCCCCCGAACCCTAATGGCCCCCGAACCCTAAACCCAGCCCTAACCCCTAACCCTAGCCCTAATCCTAACCCTAACCCCCTAACCCCTAACCTAACCCCAACCCCCTAACACCCTAACCCTAACGCCCTAACGGTAACCCCTAACCCTAACCCCTAACCCCAACCCTAAAGGCCCTAACCCTAACCCCTGGCCCTAACCCCAACGGCTCCCCTAACCCTAACCCCTAAACCCTAACCCTAATGGCTCCCCTAACCCCTAAACCCCGACCCTAAACCCTAACGGCCCTAACCCCAACCCCCCTAACCCTAAGCCCAACCCCTAACCGCTCCCCTAACCCCTAACCCTAACCCCTACCCTAACCCCCTAACCCCCCCAACCCCAACCCGCAACGGCCCTAACCCCCTAACCCTAAACCCTAATGACCTTAACCCTAACCCCCTAACCCTAAACCCCTAACTCCGATCCTAATGACCCTAACACAACCCTAACCCCTAGCCCTAACCCCCTAGCCCTAACCAGAACCCCTAAACCTAACCCCTAACCGCCCTAACCACCCTAACCCCCAACCCCTAACCCAACCCTGACACAACACCCTAACCCCTAACCCGACACGCTAACCCTTAACCCTAACATGACACCCTAACCCCCTAACGCCAACCCCTAACCGCCCTAACCCAAAACCCTAAACCTAACCCTAACCCCAACCCTAACCCCTATGACCCCCTAACCCTAACCCCAATGGCCGCCTAACCCCTAACCCTAACCCCCCTAACCCTAACCCCTAACCCTAATGACCCTAACCCTGACCCTAACCCTAATGGTGTGACTAACCCTAACCCCCTAAGCCCTAACCCTCCTAGCCCTAACCCCCTAAGCCCCCTAACCCCCCTAAGCCCCTAAACCCTAATGGCCCCCTAACCCTAACCCCCTAACCCTAATGGCCCCCTAACCCTAAACCCTAACCCTAACCGCCCTAACCCTGGCCCTAATCCTAACCCTAACCCCCTAACCCCCCTAACCCTAACCCCTAACCCTAAACCTAACCCCAACCCCCTAACGCCCTAACCGTAACCCCTAAGCCTAACCCCTAACCCCAACCCCCAACGCCCTAACCCTAATGGCCCTAACCCCAACCCCCTAACCCTAACCCCAACGGCTCCCCTAACCCTAACAGCTCCCCTAACCCTAACCCCTAAACCCCAACCCTAAACCCTAACAGCCCTAACCCCAACCCCCTAACCCTAAGCCCAACCCCTAACCGCTCCCCTAACCCCTAACCCCCTAACCCCTACCCTAACCCCCCCAACCCTAAACCCTAACCCTAAACCCCTAACCCTAACCCCCCTAACCCCAACCCACAACGGCCCTAACCCTAATGGCCCTAACCCCCTAACCCTAAACCCTAATGACCTTAACCCTTAACCCTAACCCCCTAACCCTAAACCCCTAACTCCGATCCTAATGACCCTAACCCAACCCTAACCCCTAACCCTAACCCCCTAGCCCTAACCAGAACCCCTAAACCTAACCCCTAACCGCCCTAACCCCTAAGCCCCTGACACCCTAACCACCCTAACCCCCAACCCCTAACCCAACCCTAACACGACACCCTAACCCCTACCCCGACACGCTAACCCCAACCCTTAACCCTAACATGACACCCTAACCCCCTAACCCCAACCCCCAACCCTAACCCCCTAACCCCCAACCCCCCTAACCCTAAGCCCTAAACCCTAACCCCTACCCCTAACACAACACCCTAACCCTATCCCTTAACCCTAACCCCTAACCCTAATGGACCCTAACCCTAATCTGCTAACCCCTAACCCTAATGACCCTGACCCCCCTGACCCCCAACCCAACCCTAAACCCTAACCCCAACCCCCTAACCCTAAACCCAACCCCCTAACCCTAAACCCTAACCCCCTAACCGCCCTAATCCTGGCCCTAATCCTAACCCCTACCCCCAACCCTAAACCTAACCCTAATGGCCCTAACCCTAACCCCCCAACCTAACCCCCTAACCCCTACCCTAACCCCTACCCCTAACCCCTAAACTCTACCCCTACCCCCTAAACCCTACCCCTAACCCCCCTAACCCAAACCCCCCTAACCCCAATGGCCCTAACCCAAACCCCCCTAACCCCAATGGCCCTAACCCTAATCCTAGCCCTAACCAGAACCCTAGCCCTAACCCCCTAACGACCCTAACCCTAACACGACACCCTAACCCTAACACGACACCCTAACCCCCCAACCCCCCTAACCCTAAGCCCTAAACCCTAACCGCCCTAACCCCTACCCCTAACACAACACCCTAACCCTATCCCTTAACCCTAACCCCAACCCCTAACCCTAATGGCCCTAACCCTAATCTGCTAACCCCTAACCTTAACCCCTAACCCCCTAACCCTAATGACCCTAATGACCCTGACCCCCAACCCAACCCTAAACCCTTAACCGCCCTAATCCTGGCCCTAATCCTAACCCCTACCCCCAACCCTAAACCTAACCCTAATGGCCCTAACCCCCAACCATAACCCCCAACCCTAACCCTAACGACCCTAACCCCAATGACCCCAATGGTGACTAACCCTAACCCCCTAACAGCCCTAACCCCCTAACGGCTCCCCTAACCCCTAACCGCTAACCCTAACCCCTAACTGCTAACCCCCTAACCGCTAACCCTAACCCGACACCCTGGCCCTAACCCCCTAACCGCTAACCCTAACCCAACACCCTGGCCCTAACCCCCTAACCGCTAACCCTAACCCGACACCCTGGCCCTAACCCCCTAACCCTAACCCGACACCCTGGCCCTAACCCCCTAACCCTAACCCGACACCCTGGCCCTAACCCCCTAACCGCTAACCCTAACCCGACACCCTGGCCCTAACCCCCTAACCGCTAACCCTAACCCGACACCCTGGCCCTAACGGCCCTAACCCTATCCCTTAACCCTAACACGACACCCTAACCCTATCCCTTAACCCTAACACGACACCCTAACCCTATCCCTTAACCCTAACACGACACCCTAACCCTATCCCTTACCCCTAACACAACACCCTTACCCCTAACCCTAACACGACACCCTAACCCTATCCCTTAACCCTAACCCTTACCCTAACATGACAAATTCTGGGGGCACCTCCTAACCTACAGTTTCACAGAGACCCTGAGCTCTGCTACATGCCCACAAAATAAAGTCAAGTCCCAAGGCTTGTAATCTACGAGGGGCCTGCCACGAGCTGCAAAGATTCTAGGGACAACAGGGCATTCTGTGGGCAAGGAGGAAAGGCGACGAGGCATCCCAGACCCTGAAAGGCATTGTGCTTCACGGCCCTTCTGCTTTCTTCAGAAATACTAAATCTCCATATACAGATGCATACAAGACCCTCACCCTAACCCCTGCTAAACAATGTCACCATCGGTCCCGTTAAGAGAGATATCAGCAACTTACACAGCATACAGCAGAACTGGTGGAAAAAACAAGGCTCCTTTTTCAATAAAGTTGGGAATTCCAGGAAAACACAATGCATGAAGAATTAAAACAAACAAACAAACAAAGCATGCTATTAAACCATCTTTCTACCCCCAAACACTCAAAACAAAATTACTGACCTGAAAAAAAGAAAGGAAAACAAAAAAAATAGGCTGCATACAAGTGTTACTTTCCACCACACAGGCTGCTGAACCTTGACTGGTCCTGAAGCTCTTACCTCAGGCAGACAGCTCTTCCCAAAGGGCTGAGCCAGCTCAAAAGCTGCAAAGGACTCAAGCAAGAGCTGAGCACCAACACCAGAGAAACCCAGGAGCACAAGGAGCTCCCTCAGCAGAGGCTGTGGCTCAAATACCCCGAGGCTCCGCCCACCACCCTTAGCACAATCACCTGGGAAAGGGCAAACCACCAGAAGTTATAAAGTCAGCTGGAGGAGCAGCAGCACTGTTCCCACCTGCCTTAAATTTACAGCAAATGAGACCCTGAACAGAGAAAGCAACACTTACTGGCAAAGACAATACCTGCTCCTGTACTACAGCTACAACTATTGCATCAGCAATGTGACCAGGTAAGGAGTTCAACTTAATTTTTCTGAGGCATAGACAGAAAAAGATACATGTGTCTCTAAACTAGGTAGGAAATTAGCTCATTAAATGCAGTAACAATGTAGTTATTAAAATCACATCAGTCACCGGCGAGGTCAGCAGACACAATAGTAACTCGGCAGCTAAGCGCTAGATTGAGGCGGAATGGGAGGTTCCCAAGGCGCAGGAGCCTCAATCAAACAAACAAACAAAGCATACCATTAAACCATCTTTCTACCCCCAAACACTCAAAACAAAATTACTGACCTGAAAAAAAGAAAGGAAAACAAAAAAAAAATGGCTGCATACAAGTGTTACTTTCTACTACACATGCTACTGAACCTTAACTGGTCCTGAAGCTCTTACCTCAGGCAGACAGCTCAAAAGCTGCAAAGGACTCAAGCAAGAGCTGAGCACCAACACCAGAGAAACCCAGGAGCACAAGGAGCTCCCTCAGCAGAGGCTGTGGCTCAAATACCCCCAAGCCTCCGCCCACCACCCTTAGCACAATCACCTGGGAAAGGGGAAGGGCAAACCACCAGCAGTTATAAAGTCAGCTGGAGGAGCAGCAGCACTGTTCCCACCTGCCTTAAATTTACAGCAAATGAGATCCTGAACAGAGAAAGCAACACTTACTGGCAAAGACAATACCTGCTCCTGTACTACAGCTACAACTATTGCATCAGCAATGTGACCAGGTAAAGGAGTTCAACTTAATTTTTCTGAGGCATAGACAGAAAAAGATACATGTGTCTCTAAACTAGGTAGGAAATTAGCTCGTTAAATGCAATAACAATGTAGTTATTAAAATCACATCAGTCACTGGCGAAGCCAGCAGATACAATGGTAAGTTGGCGGCTAAGCGCTAGATTGAGGTGGACTGGGAGGTTCCCGAGGTGCAGGAGCCCCAGGGAAGAGCAGAGGGACCGTGCAGAGCCGGCAGCTCTTGCGACAGAGGCTGACGCGGCTTGGGCATTGCCAGGGGCGACCGTGGGAGATTTAAAGGGCCCTGAGGAGCGCCAGCAACCGGGAGCGTGGCAAACTGGGCGTGGTGTGTCAGAAAGGTGTGCCGTGGCGCGGCAGTTTGTGCGGGTAGGGTGCAGCCCCCCCCCTTCCCAGCTCGAGAAGGCTACTGAAGCGGTGGGCATCGGCCTCAGAAGGAGACCCCGATATGGCTGCCACTCGGGTGAAAGCCATTGCTAGGAAAAACGTGGCGACGCGGACAGAGCTCCCACGTAAACGTGCAGCTGTCCAGGTCTCTGGACGCAGGGAGTGCCTGAGTCTATCACTGATGCCGGAGGGCAGCGGGGACACCTCTTGTGCGAGATGTGACCAGGTAGATGATCTGCTCAGCCTGGTGGCAGAGCTGAAGGAGGAAGTGGAAAGGTTGAGGAGTATCAAGGAGTGTGAGAGGGAGATAGGTTGGTGAACCCACACCCTACCATCCCTGAGGCGGAGGCAGCAGATGGAGGCTCCGCGAGAAGCCGAGGTTCCCCTGCCCCCTTGCCACCGGGCAGGAGGGGACCTAAGAGATGGAGGGGAATGGATACAGGTCCCTGCTCGGGGAGGCAGGCGAGTCCCCTCCCGGTCTCCCTCACCTTCCCACTTGCCCCTACGCAACAGGAATGGGGCTCTGGAACTTGAGGACCGGGTCAACGAAGATCAGGGTGTAGGTGAAGCCCTATCCAGGGAGGTGCCTAGGCTCAGTTGGGCAGCCCCATGCATTCTCACAGCCTCTGAAAAAAGAAAAAGGAGGGTAATTGTCATAGGCGACTCCCTTCTGAGGGGGACAGAGGGCCCAATATGCAGTCCTGACCCATGCCACAGGGAAGTCTGCTGCCTCCCTGGGGCCCGGTTGAAAGACATTACCAGGGAACTCCCGGGTCTGGTTCGGACCTCTGATTATTACCCATTGCTAGTTGTGTAGGTTGGCAGCGATGAGATTGCAGGGAGAAATCCAAAGGCAATCAAAAGGGTCTTCAGGGCACTGGGGCGATTAGTGGAAGGAGCACAGGTAGTGTTTTCCTTAATCCCTTAGTGGCAGGGGAATATACTGAAAGGAACAGGAAACCACACCTGGTGATGACGTGGCTCAGAGGCTGGTGCCATTGGTGGCATTTGGGGTTTTTTGATCATGGGGAGGTTTACACGGCACCGGGCTTGCTAGCGACGGATGGTATCCAGCTATCTCAAAGGGGTAAAAGAATCCTGGCTCCTGAGATGGTGGGGCTCATAGAGAGGGCTTTAAACCAGGTTTGAAGGGGGTAAGGGATAAGACTAGGTGCACCAGAGATGAGCCTGGGGGCAGCGTGCCGACGTTAGGGGTGGATTCGATAGGCCAGCTCAAATGCATCGATGCCAACACACGCAGCGTGGGCGATAAACAGGAGGAGCTGGAAGCCATCGTGCAGCAGGATAGATATGACTTAGCCGCCATCACGGAAACACGGTGGGATGACTCCTGTGACCGGAGTGCTACGTCTTGGGCTTAGCGACCATGAAATGATAGAATTCTCAATTCTTGGTGAGGCAAGGAAGGGGGTTAGCAAAACCACCGCTCTGGACTTCCGGAGGGCAAACTTTGGCCTCTTTGAGGCACTGGTTGAGAGAATCCCTTGGGAGATGGTCCTGAAGGGCAAAGGGGTCCAGGAGGGACAGACGTTCTTTAAGAAGGAAATCTTAACAGCTCAGGACCAGGCTATTCCCCCGTGCCGCAAGTCGAATCGCTGAGGAAAACGACGGGCCTGGCTGAATGGGGAGCTTCTTCTAGGAGTCAGGAAAAAAGGAGAGTTTATCATCTCTGGAAGAAAGGGCGGGCAACTTGGGAGGAGTACAGGGATCTTGTTAGGTCATAGAGAAAGGAAATTAGAAAGACAAAAGCTCTGCTAGTACTAAATCTGTCCGCTGTCGTACGAGACGACAAAAAATGTTTTTACAAATATGTTAATGGTAAAAAGAATCCCAAGGAGAATATCTATCCTGTAACGGATACGGAAGGGAACGTTGCCACCAGAGATGAGGAAAAGGCTGAGGTACTTAATGCCTTCTTTGCCTCAGTCTTTACTAGGGAGACCAGTTATCCTCAGGGTACTCTGCCTCCTGAGGGGGAAGGTGAGGATGAAGAGCAGAATATACACCCCCCCCCCCCTTAATGCAGGAGGAAATAGTTAGTGACCTACTAGCCATCTGGATGCTCACAAATCTATGGGACAAGATGGAATCCATCCCAGAGTACTGAGGGAACTGGCAGAGGTGCTTCCCAAGCTGCTCTCCCTCATCTATCGGCGATCCTGGTCAACGGGGAAGGTCCCAGAGGACTGGAGGCTTGCCAATGTGACGCCCATTTACGAGAAGGGTCGGAGGGAGGATCCGGGGAACTACGGGCCTGTCAGCCTGACCTCGGTACCGGGGAAGATTATGGAACGGTTTGTCTTGAGAGCGCTCACGTGGCACGTCCGGGACAAGCAGGGGATTGGGCCCGGTCAGCGTGGGTTTACGAAAGGCGGGTTCTGCTTGACCAACCTGATCTCCTTCTATGACCGGGTGACCCGCCTGGCGGATGAGGGAAAGGCTGTGGATGTTACCTACCTTGACTTCAGCAAGGCCTTTGATACTGTCTCTCATGGCATACTCCTTGAGAAGCTGTCGTCTCCTGGCTTAGACAAGTGTACTCTTTGCTGGGTGAAAAACTGGCTGGATGGACGAGCCCAGAGGGTTGTGGTGAATGGGGTTAAATCCGGTTGGTGGCGGGTCGCTAGTGGTGTTCCCCAGGGCTCGGTGTTGGGCCCGGTTCTGCTTAACATCTTTATCGACGATTTGGACGAGGAGATCGAGTGCCCCCTCGGCAAGTTTGCAGACGACACCAAGTTGGGACTCAGGGCTGATCTCCTTGAGGATAGGAAGGCTCTACACAGATATCTGGACAGGCTGGATCGATGGGCCGAGGCCAACTGTATGAAGTTCTGTAGCGTTTGCCGCATATCAAGGTGCCACGATTAGATCACTGATCACCCCCAGACCAGGGAAAGAGACAGATAACACACACAGTGTGAGCGCCAACTTCCGCCTTTTATTGCGCAGTCAATTCCTTTTATAGTAACAAGGGTAGGTGGGATTACAGACACATCATAAGGCTGCGACTAACCCTCTAACTTTCCGTGACATCGCGAGATCTTCCGAACGCCGAACCCTACATCTCCCCCCTCTCTATGACGAGTTGGCCTCTATTATTGTGAACAATTCCACACCAAGAAATAACTAAGTAAAGTATTATGAGTATAAACATATTTCTACAACTAAGTTGAAACACTCTATCTTAAACACCCGTAAATGTCCCATTTACCCTGCAGAGCAAAGAGCTCCTTTATAGAAATTCACACAGGAAGTAGATTGAAAGTTATACAGATACATCATGAGGCTTAGGAAGAATTATTTCTATTACTCTATAAAGTTTATCATTGGTGCGCTGATGTTGACTTAATGTCTGAGGCACCTGGATTCCTGGCTGTGAACTCTGATAGCCAGATCCCATAAAGGCACGTATTGATGGACTCTGAGAGGGACGTCATCCGGATACACATCAGGGTCCCCCAGTTGGCTTCGCATCCACTGCCAGAAGTTTGTAGCAGATACCCAAGGTGTCACAAGCCAGGAAAGGATGACAGCGACCTGTAGGAAAAACACTCAAACACTACGAGGTTAAGGCAGGATGAATCATATGACTAGGAACCCATTTCAGTAGCCCTTCAGGTGTCTGTACACAGGCATACCCTCGCCCAAGACAATGCAACTCAAACGGCCCATCCCATTGGCGTGTCTGAAAGTCACGTACGCAGACCAACGGGTAGGGACCTTTCTCTTCCGTGTTCGTAAAGTGTCGTTGCGCCGCCGTCTCTTCCAGATCCCCTCGAACTGTCTGATTTAGTGAAGTTAATGCAGTTAACAGAAGACGCTGTGTACGGAGAGCAGGTGTGTTTTCCTGTAACCAGGAGGGCTCCTCCAGCTCCCCCCTCCCTAAGCCGATCGAGTAAGGCCTTTAAAGTTCGATGTGCTCGTTCTACAATGGCCTGGCCGGTGCTATTTGAGGGATGCCAAGTTTACTTAACAAGCTGAACAAGGTAAAATTATTACAATAGCTAAAATCACAATAACTACAATAATGCCCATAATTCTTTGAGCCAACCCATTACCCCTAATGACCCAAACCATGAGGACTATGAGGAAGATGAACCATCCATACATTCTTGTGTCATCTTGCTCCGCGAACTCAGCCCAGCAATCGGTAGGTGCCAGCTTTCCGTGGGCGTCCCCACAGAGGCAATGATGGCCTCACCGTACACCAGCCCGATGCTCTTCGGAAAATCCCGGTATTTATACATTTGCAGAGGAACGGGTTTCAGCACACGTGGCCAGCGGGTGCCAAAAGTCTGCCTCGGCTGCAATCTATGACGCATGCGCTCGCTGGCCAGGCGCGCTGCACGAGTCATAGCCATCTTGTCTATTGGTTCGTGGGCTTTATGATGCGGTTGCGGTGCACAGAGAATCTTGACCTGTTATGTTAGCCAAGGTGACCTATACATTAGTTTTTGGCTGAGGTGGTATTCATATTGCCACACCATCTATGATGCTCCAGATGATGATGATCGTGCAAATTCAACAGGAGTCCGTCGTGGGCCTGTATCTGTGGAAACACAATCAACCTCGTTCCCAGGTTATTAATGGAAATAGACCTTACCCCTAATTTTGGCTTTAATTAACTTTTACGTTTACCCCACACTGTCTTCCCGTAATCACACTATGTTTAATCAAATTATGCTTAACACACTTTTTACCCAAAGCAAGTTCTATATACAATAAGGCATGTTGTTCTAAAAACCTCTCTGAAGGACTCAATGTCTGCTAGTCCTCTAAAGTATAATACTCTATCAGTCAGAATCTGTTGGATCAGTGGCTCCAGCACCCGCCGGTGCCGTCCCAGTTGCCATTGGGACAAAGTCTTTAATTTCTCAAGGACTTTCCAGTGAAATGCCTCCCTTTTTTTTTTTTTTTTTTTTTTACTCTCTTCCAATGCCTCTCCCTCTCGTCTGCAGAGGCTACTGCAGGCGGCTCCGCGTCTATCGCGGGCGCGGTTGGTTTCACCGTCTCTGGTTCCGAGAGGCGGGATGGATGAAAGGGTGGTGGCGGGGGGGCGGATGGTTCTGGCCAGGGGCCGGCCGCGGCCGCGCCTGGCGGCGGCCATTCCATGGCCGGCTGAGACGTGCCGCTGCAAGGCGGTGGAGGGGGGGGCGGAAAGGAAGGGAGGAGGGAGGGGGCGGAGGAAGCGCCGGAGGGGGTGCAGCTGACGGCTCAGCAGGCACAGGCTCAGGAGGCTCCGTCCGCTCTCCCGGCAAGGGCTCCCGATTTCCCCCGCGGGGGGTGTTTCCTCCTCTGCCACAGTCTCCAACCCCCGCTGCCTCCCAGTTATCCCCTCCGCGGGTGGCCGTTCCTCCCACTCTCTCAACTAACGGTACAAATCTCCCTTAACGTCCCCGCCTGGATCCCAGTCCAAGAGGCACTCCCCCAAGTCCTCCCGAACCTCCCGCCGTGACTCCTCCCATGGACACCGCAGAGGGGGCTCGTCCGTCCCCGCTGGTGCCGTCCCTACAGGAAAAACCTCCGTCTCTGCCGTACTCTCCGTGTCCACGCTCTCAGTCGGAGATGGACCGCTCTGTGAGCCCCGCTCCACAGCCGCCCACTCCGTCCGAGTCTGACTCACTGTCCCTGGGGGCACTGCCCCCCCTTGGTTTTGAACTGGCGCTTCATCGGCAAACAAAACAGCTCGCGCCGTCGACCAACACTCCCCAGCTTTCTGTCCTGCCGTAACCACCTCCTCCACTCTCCCCCACGCTTGTAATTGTTCCGCAGCTCCGCGCTCACCCGCGAGCGCTGACTGGAGCAACAGTTCCCGAATCTCTCCCCAATTTGGGGGACTTAATACTTCTTTGGGAGAGCCCATCCCTCCCCGGCGCAGCACCCATTGGATGCATTCGCCTGTGGGGCCCCTCCTAATCGTTCCGTGAGCACCCACCTCATCAGCCAACACTTTCAACACCTTAATCACTTGCGCAAGCTTCATCGTCGCCTAGTGCGACCGATCACGTCGGGGTCACCATTATGTAGCGTTCGCCGCATATCAAGGTGCCACGATTAGATCACTGATCACCCCCAGACCAGGGAAAGAGACAGATAACACACACAGTGTGAGCGCCAACTTCCGCCTTTTATTGCGCAGTCAATTCCTTTTATAGTAACAAGGGTAGGTGGGATTACAGACACATCATAAGGCTGCGACTAACCCTCTAACTTTCCGTGACATCGCGAGATCTTCCGAACCCTACAAGTTCAACGAGGCCGAGTGCCGGGTCCTGTGCTTTGGTCACGGCGACCCCGTGCAGCGCTATGGGCTTGGGGAAGAGTGGCTGGAAAGCTGCCCGGCAGAGAAAGACCTGGGGGTGCTGGTTGACAGCCGGCTGACTATGAGCCAGCAGTGTGCCCAGGTGGCCAGGAAGGCCAACGGCATCCTGGCCTGTATCAGAAATAGTGTGGCTGGCAGGAGCAGGGAGGTAATTGTTCCCCTGTATTCGGCACTGGCGAGGCCGCACCTCGAGTACTGCGTTCAGTTTTGGGCCCCTCGCTACGGGAAAGACGTTGAGTTGCTGGAACGTGTCCGGAGAAGGGCAACCGAGTTGGTGAGGGGCCTGGAGCGTAAGTCTGATGAGGAACGGCTGAGGGAGCTGGGGTGGTTTAGTCTGGAGAAAAGGAGGCTGAGGGGAGACCTTATCGCTCTCTACAACTACCTGAAAGGAGATTGTAGCGAGGTGGGTACTGGTCTCTTCTATCAAGTAACTAGAGATAGGATGAGAGAAAATGGCCTGAAGTTGCGCCAGGGGAGGTTTAGCTTGGATATCAGAAAAAAATTCTTTACTGAGAGGGTTGTCAGGCATTGGAACAGGCTGCCCAGGGTAGTGATGGAGTCACCATCCCTGGAGGTGTTCAAAACACACGTAGATGTGGCACTTTGGGACATGATTTAGTGGGCGTGGTGGCGGTGGGTTGATGGTTGGACTTAATGATCTTAGAGGTCCTTTCCAAATTTCATGATTTGATTCAATGTGATTTGATTCAATTCTAGGGAGCAGAACAGAGATGTAGCAAGAAAGGAAAAAAAGGAAGGGAGGAAAAACAAAGCGAGAGAGACACAAAGACTGGAAGAAGGACAAAGGTATGGAAGAGGAAAAAAAATAGTGATAGGCTGCAGGACAGAGATGGAGGAGTTAAAAAAAGACACAGGGAGCATGACAGAATGAGAGTGAGAAAAAAGGGACAGAGCAGGACAGCACTGGAGGAAAAAACAACTGTGATAGGCTGTGAGAGAGATACGGAGGAAGAGAGAAAAGAGAAGGGACAGCTAGCTGGAGAGGAGGATACAGTTTGAAAGGATGGAAGAGGGAACGGAACAGAGAGAAATACGGGAAAGATAGCAAGAGGAAGCAGGGCAGAGGGCCAGCAATAGAAGAAAAAAGGGACAGGGATCTGGACAGATGAAGAAAAAAGCAGGAGGAACAGATACAACATGATACGATGGGACAGGAAGTAACAGAGAGCCACAGATGAGAATAATGACAAGAGACAGAGAGAGACTGTGAGAAACACAGCAGGTTGGGGGGAGAGAGAGAGAGAGATTAGGACCCCTGCAGAGAGAGAGAAGGCATGAATAAAAAGAGTAGGGAGCACCACAAAGGGTCAGAGAAAGAGAAGAACAGGAAGGACAACGGGGACAGTGAGATACAGAATAAAACCCCCCACATGTTATACACATATTATCCAGTAATCAAGCTCATTTCAGAGTTACACAGTACCTCAGCCCCTTTAAGAAAAGTAACACATTGACCGAGCCCAATTCGGCAGCACACAGAACCCGAGCAAATTTCAAAGTCGGCGCACCGCGCCCGAGCCCCTTTCGGCGGCGCACCGCGCCCGAGCCCCTTTCGGCGGCGCACCGCGCCCGAGCCCCTTTCGGCGGCGCACCGCGCCCGAGCCCCTTTCGGCGGCGCACCGCGCCCGAGCCCCTTTCGGCGGCGCACCGCGCCCGAGCCCCTTTCGGCGGCGCACCGCGCCCGAGCCCCTTTCGGCGGCGCACCGCGCCCGAGCCCCTTTCGGCGGCGCACCGCGCCCGAGCCCCTTTCGGCGGCGCACCGCGCCCGAGCCCCTTTCGGCGGCGCACCGCGCCCGAGCCCCTTTCGGCGGCGCACCGCGCCCGAGCCCCTTTCGGCGCCGCACCGCGCCCGAGCCCCTTTCGGCGCCGCACCGCGCCCGAGCCCCTTTCGGCGGCGCACCGCGCCCGAGCCCCTTTCGGCGGCGCACCGCGCCCGAGCCCCTTTCGGCGGCGCACCGCGCCCGAGCCCCTTTCGGCGGCGCACCGCGCCCGAGCCCCTTTCGGCGCCGCACCGCGCCCGAGCCCCTTTCGGCGCCGCACCGCGCCCGAGCCCCTTTCGGCGCCGCACCGCGCCCGAGCCCCTTTCGGCGCCGCACCGCGCCCGAGCCCCTTTCGGCGCCGCACCGCGCCCGAGCCCCTTTCGGCGCCGCACCGCGCCCGAGCCCCTTTCGGCGCCGCACCGCGCCCGAGCCCCTTTCGGCGCCGCACCGCGCCCGAGCCCCTTTCGGCGCCGCACCGCGCCCGAGCCCCTTTCGGCGCCGCACCGCGCCCGAGCCCCTTTCGGCGCCGCACCGCGCCCGAGCCCAGTTCACAGTTACATAGCTGCGGAGCCAATTTCTAAGTTGGGCAATTACTAGAGCCAGGAACGCACACCCTTTCTGTTCACCCAGCAGCAGCTACATTGGCCTCGAGGTATCTACAACTCTCCCTTGGATGCCTAATTCTAACAGACACTTTCCCTTACTTCAACAGCTAAGTTTACCTATGGGCACTAAACGCGCATGCTTTGCTCTACACTTGCCTTTCTGATTGCCATTACTACTGTGATTCTCACAAGGAGACCTAATTACCTGTCTTTTTTTCATTTTCTTTTTTTTTTTTGCTTCATTTGGTCTATTACTGATTCCACATACGTTCAGCTAGGTCAGTAGTTACAGTCCAATTCTACAATGTACTTTTTCTACAATATATAGAAAAGACTTATGGCCTCACTGGTCAAATTTTTGACACTATTAGTTTTATTCCTCTTTTAACCATTATTTTTACAAATACATTTTAACTCCAAAAATTTAGCATTACCTTCAGAAGAAACGCCACTATTAGTACGTGCAATTCTCTACGGAGCAGTCTTTTCCACATTCCTCGCTCCCGTTACATCCGTCGCTGCACATCCAGAAGTTTTACTCCCTGAGGTGACATTACCTGCACGATCCCCGTTCCCGGGCAGAAAACGAGTGAGCTCCGCTCATCTTGACAGACTGTCCACTTCCACACCTCGGCACAAAAACAAAAACTGAAAAGTATCATTACATCACAAACTACAAAGAGCACCCAAATATTTTACAAACCCACCACAGAAAAATACAGTTACACTCACGCACTTCACAACCCTGGCCTGCTCCATGCTGGCCATCTAGTCCAACTCCCCCCACCCTTCGCCCGCAAAATCCTCAACTGTCTTCCAAAGACCATCCACCAAACAACATATTTCCCTGTGCTGACTGGCAATTACCACGTTCCAGGGCAGCGCTCCATGGGAACGCCGTTCCCAGGACCCTTGAAAAAAATCACCCTGCCTGTGAAAACCCGGGCCCGAGCCGGACCCCAGTCCAAACACTGGCAATCAACATTGCCTCGTGGAGCAGCTGGGACCGGGGGGGGGGAGGAACAGGGCAGGGGAGGACACACCAAAAACCAACCCATATCCCAGCTGGGTTTTTTTATTCTAAGTTGTTGTTTTGGTTTTTTTTTCTAATTCCCTGAGAAACATCTCAACTCTACATCCAACCTGAAAGGAAAAAACCAAAAAGGCTAAACCACATAACCCTACAAGGTTAGACACATTCACAACACACCACTCATTCAGATCACATGCACGCCAGCCCTCACTCTCAACTCATCCATCCTACCACCCACAGGCCTCGAGAGGCCGTCACCCCGTGCCTGTGGCACTGGGGGCCTCAAAAATCGCCCTGCCTGCAAAAACCCTGGCCCTAGCCCAACCTCCTTCCAACCTCCCCACAAACTGCCCTTCTGTTACACCAATGTTTCAACACGCACCATCATCTCCACCATCCGTGCATTTTCAACCCGATGCTTAGCTTTCACGGTGCCACATGGCACAGTCCAACCTCCGTAGCAGCTGTGTCACCTAAACGCAAGGTTCCTTCAAGCACCTCGTGCCCTGTCATCACCTGCAAAAACAACACACAAAGCTTTTCAATAGACACTTCATCCTTGAGAGAGAAGTCCTCCACCGCTTCCCACCTATTCCCAAAATAACACATCCTCCCAGTCAGTGTCCTCCATGGCACTTGAAAAAACAGAGCATCGCAAACACAGAGCTGTCCCAAAGTTACCGATCGCTCCAAGACCCATCACGCTGCTACTCAGACCTCAAGGCCTTGACCATTTCTACAGACTTGCCACAAAGCATCCCCATAAACATTATGAACACCATTGCCCAGTTACTGCCTTACTCTATGCTAGCTCACAGTCCAATTGCGATCCCCTCAGCTCCTTGCATGCAAAGAGCCCAAAGTCATTAAACCTTCTGTGCTGTCTCTACAATGCCATACAACACACACAGACAAACACAGACCCATGTAATTCACATGCAAATATAATGCCGTACAAGACAGTACTCTTATCTCGGTCAAGACAAAACAACTCGGAGCACTGCCATACCACACAAAACAGAACAGGGCCAATGCAAGAGACTCTCAGATGACAGTCAATACAAGTACAGACCAAAACAATACAAAACCAATACAGAACCATAGAAGGCAAGGCAGTCTCTGGTGGCAATCGATACAAGGGCATAGCACTGCACTACAAAACACAATGCAGGGCCATGCAACGCGAGACAGTCTCACATGACAGTCAGTACAAATACAGAACAAAACAACACAACACAAAGGCAAATACAGACCAATACAATGCAAGAAAACTGCAAAACACAGCAAAGCAAAGCAGTCTCATAGAGCCACCGGCCGCATCTTCCTTCCGACTCCACTCACGGACCCACCTCCTTACAGTGCCCTGCTGCCTTCCCTCGTCGCTCTGTGGCACGCATCTTGTCCCTCTGCATCTGGAAAAAAAACCAAAACCAAACATATTGAACGAGTCACCTGGATGCAGAGCAAGAGCTTCACAACTCCAGAGGTCTTGATTCCATCTACAAAGACCATCTGGAGTCCAGCTACAGCCTGCCATTTAAAAAAAAAGAAAAAGAAAAAAAAAAAACAAACACAAAAAACCCCCAAAAAACCCCCAACAACAACAACAAAAAAAAACCAGGGCCAAAATTTAAGCCCATCATGTGCAAGACCTAACACCTTAGAGAGTCAAATCCTCTTCACCGCCCCTCAACAGCCCCTGCCGCACAGCTCCAATCGTCTCCGTGAAACACTATCGGCACTGCTGTTCGCGCAGCCCGCCGATGGCTAGTCGAGCCGAGATGACTGTACAACCCTTGCCTAAACAGTCTAGGCACATCAACGTTTGACCCGTAGACTCTTATCGCTCTTCCACCTACCCCTGACTCTACATCCCCGGGCAGAGCAGCTCCAAGCCAAACACACCCGTGCGCAGAACGTCACCATGTGCAACGCTACCAACGAGGTGATTCAAAGAGAGAGAAAACTCTCAGCAAGAAGAATGACGCCCGGACAGGAGGCGTCGTTGGGCAAGACGACCTACGGAGCCGGAACCACGAGGCCAGGAGGCTCTACGGCAGAGCCTCCAGAGAAGAGGAGTCGAGCAGAATGGCCCGTTACAAGATGGCACTGTCAAAACCCAGACGACAGATGCACTAGAAGCCTGGCGTTGAGACCTAAGGATGTCAGGATGCGGGGAAGAAGTCCAAGTCCGAGAAAACGGACGGCTAGAGAGCAGAGCTACCAATGCAGCCCAGAAGAACGCTGCCAAAAGAGGACCGACCGCAACCCGCCGAGACCGATCCATGCTTTAGAGCTCCGAGCGCAAGAAAAGAAGCGCCCGATTGGCACCGGGCCGATGAGTAAGAGCATTCGAGACCCTAGGGACGGCGCCTAAAGCGCATGCCACGCTCCCCCGGCGCAAAGCGCAACGAGGACGTCGAGACCCGAGGAAGGTCTAAGCGCACAGGACAGACTACACAAACTACACGCCACCGCGGACACGGGCTGGAACTGCCCTGCCCGGCACACACTGGCCTCGTGCTGAAAAGCAACTCGCTCCCTTCGCCTGCGCAAAGGCGACTGCTTTGGGGCAGCCCTCTCTCCTGCGCTAACTTTAAAACCCCTCCCGGCAATTCCCAGCTGTGTCCCTCCCTCCCAGCCTCTCCCCAGCCCGGGTCCCTCAACTTAGCTTTCAGAGGGCCGAGGGTCCGAACCCACCCTCCACAAAACCACACGGGCTAACTGGGATGTTCCTCAAGGGGACACAGTGCTCTTCAACATCTGCAATGAAAAAAACAAACAAACAAACAAACAAACAAACAAAAACCAAATCAGAAAAGGCAGTAAGCATCCCACTGGCCAACACCAACTACTTCCCCAACTCCCCCCTCCTCACAAGTGCCACCGCGTTCGCTTCCCCGCTCATTCCAGAGTCAGACCCTGCAGCCGTCGTCACTCATGGTACCTAAGGTACCAAGAGACACCGAGTTAGCGTGGCGCTCATGAGAAGTCATCGGCCCCACGCTCCTCCTCACTAATCCACAGCTCACCTCAAACGTTCACCCAATTCAAAGATAGCCCACACAGCGCCTCCAAAACAGAAGGTAAATGCTTAACCGAGCAGCCCCATAATACTTCGCTATTCAACACCGACCCGGCCGACGACCGCCTCACCTTCTCGGACCCCTCACCGGCATGCAGCTTTGCAGGAGACCTTAGAGCAGACTTCACGGTACGTAAAGGGTGCCTATAAGAAACCTGCAGAGGGACTTTTTACAAGGGTGTACAGCAATAGGACAAGGCGGTAACGGCTTCAGTCCTAAAGAGGGTACATTTAGTGTAGGCATTAGGAAGACGTTTCTCACTAGGGGTGGCGAGGCACTGGAACGCGTCGCCCAGAGAACCTGCGGATGCTCCCTCCCTGGAAGCATTCAAGGCCAGGTCAGATGGGGCTTTGAGCAACCTGGTCTCGCGGAAGGCGTCCCTACCCATTGCGGGGGTGGGGTAGGAACTAGAGGCTCTTTATGGTCCCTTCCAACCCAAACCACTCTACGATGCTATGACATCCAAATCCAACCGCAAAACTCATCCGAGAAGGGCTGGTGAACCCTCCTCCCTTTCCCCAGCAGTCCCAAAACTTTAGAAGCCCCTTTTCTTCTCCTCAACCGTCAGGAAAGGAACCCCACTGCTTCCTGACGCCTCCTGCCCTCCATTCGCGCCCCTGAACCCCCTTCAGTGGCTACTCCTCAGGAGCCGCTCTTCTGAGCCACATCCCAAATTCTGGAGGCACCTCCTAACCTACAGTTTCACAGAGACCCTGAGCTCTGCTACATGCCCACAAAATAAAGTCAAGTCCCAAGGCTTGTAATCTACGAGGGGCCTGCCACGAGCTGCAAAGATTCTAGGGACAACGGGGCATTCTGTGGGCAAGGAGGAAAGGCGACGAGGCATCCCAGACCCTGAAAGGCATTGTGCTTCACGGCCCTTCTGCTTTCTTCAGAAATACTAAATCTCCATATACAGATGCATACAAGACGCTCACCCTAACCCCTGCTAAACAATGTCACCATCGGTCCCGTTAAGAGAGATATCAGCAACTTACACAGCATACAGCAGAACTGGTGGAAAAAAACAAGGTTCCTTTTTCAATAAAGTTGGGAATTCCAGGAAAACACAATGCATGAAGAATTTAAAAAAAAAAAACAAAAAAACTAAACAATGCATACTACTAAACCATCTTTCTACCCCCAAACACTCAAAACAAAATTACTGACCTGAAAAAAAAGAAAGGAAAACAAACAAACAAACAAGCTGCATACAAGTGTTACTTTCTACCACACGGGCTGCTGAACCTTGACTGGTCCTGAAGCTCTTACCTCAGGCAGACAGCTCTTCCCAAAGGGCTGAGCCAGCTCAAAAGCTGCAAAGGACTCAAGCAAGAGCTGAGCACCAACACCAGAGAAACCCAGGAGCACAAGGAGCTCCCTCAGCAGAGGCTGTGGCTCAAATACCCCGAGGCTCCGCCCACCACCCTTAGCACAATCACCTGGGAAAGGGGAAGGGCAAACCACCAGCAGTTATCAAGTCAGCTGGAGGAGCAGCAGCACTGCTCTCACCTGCCTTAAATTTACATCAAATGAGACCCTGAACAGAGAAAGTAACCCCCCCCAGGAAATGACACTACTTGCTCCTGTACTACAGCTACAACTATTGCATCGGCAGTGTGACCAGGTAATGAATTAAACTTAATTTTTCTGGCGTGTAGATAGAAAACGATAGATGTCTTTCTAAACTAGGTAAGAAACTAGCTCATTAAATGCAATAACAATGTAGTTATTAAAATCACATCAGTCACCGGCGAGGTCAGCAGACGCAATGGTAAGTTGGCGGCTAAGCGCTAGATTGAGGTGGACCGGGAGGTTTCCGAGGCCCGGGAGCCCCGGGGAAGAGCAGAGGGACAGCGCAGAGCCGGCAGCTCTCGTGAGAGAGGCTGACGCGGCTTGGGCATTGCCAGGGGCAACCGCGGAAGATTTAAAGGGCCCTGAGGAGCGCCAGCAACCGGGAGCGTGGCAAGCAGGGCGTGTCGTGTCAGAAAGGGCATGGCGTGGCAGTTCGTGCGGGTAGGGCGCAGCCCCCGCCCCCCCTTCCCAGCTCGAGAAGGCTACCGAAGCGGTGGGCATCGGCCTCAGAAGGAGACGCCGGTATGGCTGCCACTCAGCTGAAAGCCATTGCTAGGAAAAATGGAGAAAGAGAAATTAAAATGCAACTGGGTACAAGAAACGTGGGAAAGCAGTAAAAAATAGGGAGCCACAGAAAGGGAATCGTAGGAAAAAAAAAAAAAAATTACAGATGAAGCGCTACGGGGCAGAGTTGGCAGAAGAGTAACAAGTTTTTGGGAGCCAGGCGGGCAGGTGGGCCGGTGGAGAGAGAGACGGAAGGAGGGACAGGCAGGGAGGCGAACAGAGATCTGGGGAAGGGTGGCAGAGATGGAGCGGGATGCACGCGACAGAATGCGCGACTCTCCGCAGCTCCCGGCGCCGGCGGGAGACCTTCACCGCCCCGATGCTTTTCTCTCTGCCTCGGCGGCAGGCGCCTCGACGCTCCTCTCCCGCGAGGCTTCCCGGTGGCTCGTGCGCGCGGCCGGCGCGCTCTGTCTGGGATGGCTCGGAGGGATCCTTCCTTGCCGCGGGGGCTGGCTGTTCCTTGCTGGACGTGGCTGCCTGCGGGACCCCCTTGGATTCCCTCCTCGGACGGTTCACCTTCGTCAGCTCCCTCGGGTGGGCGTGCCTGGGCAGACCCTTCCCCAGCTCAAGGGAGGGATTCCAAAATAGGAACGGTGAGCTGGACGGAGGGGGACATAGAAATAAAACTTAAAAAGCAATAGGGTACAAGACAGATAGGAAAACATGAAGAAATAAAGGCAGGGAGATGGCCTGGGGGATACATAGAAACAAACGAGAAAGCAGCGGGGTACGGGACACAGGAAACAATTTGCAACCAGGGACAGGGAGGAAGACAGAGGGAGAAATAGGGAAAAAAAAATTCAAAAAGCGACGGGGTACGATTCGCATGGACGCAAATTAAAAAATAAGGCCGGGGAGCTGGAGAGAGACGTACCTGTAAAGAAACTTTTAAAGCCGACAGGGTAAAGGAAAGAGTGAGAAGCAATAAAGAAGAGGAAGAGGGAGCCAGATAGAGGGAGGCATAGGTAGAAATTTTGGCAAGAAATGAGGTAAAGAGCAGAGGGAATTTCCTGGTTTTGGCTAGAATAGAGATAATTTTCTTCCTAGTAGCCGGTATAGTGCTGTAGTTTGCATTTAACATGACACTAATGTTGATAAAAGACTGATGATTTAGTTGTCACTAGGCAGTGTTCATACTAAGTCAAGGATGTTTCAGCTTCTCCTACTGCCCTGGCAGTGGAGGCTGGGAGTGCAGACAGCTGAGCCAAACGAGCCAAAGGGGTATTCCATACCATATGATGTCCCAGCCAGTATATCAACTGGGGAAGTTGACCTCTAACCCCTGGCCCTGAGCCATGAGACTGTGATCCCTGACACCGTGACCTTTGAGGCTGCGAACCCATGCTGTGACCTTTGACCCGATGGCCCTTTTCACCCGCTGACCCTTTGACCCCCGGCGGGTGACCTTTGACTTCTTGTCGGTGACCTTTGACCCTGACAGTTGACCTTTTGACCCTCTGGTGTGGTAACCTTTGAACTTTTGACCCCAAAGACCTTTGCCCCCTACCCTGGTGCCCTTTGACCCCTGCCAGGTGATCTTTGACCCAATTACCTTTGACCCCGGCCCCGTGACCTTTGGCCCCGCCCCTGTGACCTTGGACCCCCGACCCCTTGCCTTTGACCCCGACCCCGTGACCTTTCACCCCGACCCCTTGACCTTTGACCCCGACCCCGTGACCTTTAACCTTTGACCCGATCCCTTGACCTTTGACCTCTGGCCCGTGACCTTTGACCCCCTGCCCCTTTGACCTTTGACCCCCGACCCCTTGACCTTTGACCTCTGGCCCGTGACCTTTGACCCCGACCCCTTGACCTTTGACCTCTGGTCCGTGACCTTTGACCCCGACCCCTTGACCTTTGACCTCTGGCCCGTGACCTTTGACCCCCGACCCCCGACCTTTGACCTCTGGCCCGTGACCTTTGACCCCCTGTCCCCGTGACCTTTGACCTCTGGCCCGTGACCTTTGACCCCGACCCCTTGACCTTTGACCCCGACCCCGTGACCTTTGACCCCGACCCCTTGACCTTTGACCCCCGACCCCTTGACCTTTGACCTCTGGCCCGTGACCTTTGACCCCCGACCCCTGACCTTTGACCCCGACCCCTTGACCTTTGGCCCGCGACCTTTGACCCCGACCTCTTGACCTTTGACCGCTGATCCCCGACCTTTGACCCCCTGCCCCTGTGACCTTTGACCCCGTGGCCTTTGGCCTTTGACCCGTGGCCTTTGGCCCCCTGACCCGTGCCCTTTGACCCTCCCCCGGTGACATTTCACCCCAGACCTCGGCCACCCCTGACCCCGTGAGCTTTGACCTTTAACCCCCGCCCCGTGACCTTTGGCCCCCTGACCCCGTGAGCTTTGATCCGGACTTGGTGATCTGTGACCTTTGAGCTCGACCCTTGAACCTTTGAGCTTTTACCCCGACCCCGGTGACCTTTGACCGTAACCCCATGGGCTCTGATCTTTGACCCTGTGACCTTTTACCCCTGACCCAGTGACCTTTGATATTTCACCCCTGCCCCCGGTGACATTTGACCCCAGACCCCTGTGACCCCTGACCCCACGAGCTTTGACCCTGACTTGGTGACCCTTGACCCCCACCCCTGACCTTTGAGCTTGACCCTTCAACCTTTGCGCTTTTGCCCCCCTGACCCCGGCGACCTTTGACCCCGTGAGCTTTGACCTTAGTGACTTTAGACCCCTGACCCCATGAGCTTTGACCCCTGGGCCTGGTGACCTTTGACCTCCGAGCCCTTGCCTTTGACAGAGTTAAGCACAGCACTACTGCACATTTTAAAGTTAAAGCACTGCCCTACTGCAACGTTGCCGTGGAAAATGGTTTCTGCCCTGGGAGTAAATTGTTTAACTTCATCTTATAGCTCTTTACTCCCAGAGACTGAGCCAGCGGCTAGTGCGGTTTTCTTTTAAATTTAAGTTTTACAATACCAACTTCAAAGTTTTGTAATACATTTTTACAATCGCAACTTCAAAAGATGCACTAGGAAATGACGTCTGCTGTGATACTAAATTTTTTAAATTTTTTTAATTAAAAACTTCTTTACTTACACTCAGCAGCAGTGCCATATTCTATTACTTCTTTTTTTTAATATTTTATGTAATTTCAACGTTTTACAGAGCTTTTTCCACCCTATCAGTCTTGTCCACGTTCCTCACTGCCCTTATGTCCGTCGCTACCCGTCCAGAAGTTTTACTGCCCGAGGTGACGTTACCTCCACCATCCCTGTTCCCAAGCAAAAAACAAGTGAGCTCCACTCCTCTTCACACGCTGTCCACTTCCACGCTTAGACATAAAAATTATAAATAGCATTAGATCACCTCAATATTTTACAAACACACCATGGAATAATAAAGTTACACTCACCCGCTTTACAACCCTGGCCTACTCCATGCTGGCCATCTAGTCCAGCTCCCCCCACCCTTCGCCCGCAAAATCCTCAACTGTCTTCCAAAGACCAGCCGCAGACCAACCTAATTCCCTGCGCTCGGTGGCGATTACCAGGTTCCAGGGGAGCGCTCCACGGGAGCTCTGTTCCTGGGAGCCTTGAAAAAAAATCGCCCTGCCTGCCAGAACCCCGGCCCAAGCCTGACCCCCATCCAAACATTGGCCGTGACCACTGTCCCACAGAGCAGCCGGGACCGGAGGGGGAAAAAAAAAAAAAAAAAAGCCACCCAGCGGGGGTTTTTTATTCTAATTGTATTTTATTTTTTCCGAATTGCCTAACAAACATCTCTACCTCCACCCTGCAAGAGACCACTAAAAAGCTAAACCACATAACCCTACAACGTTACGCACATTCACAACACACCACTCATTCAGATCACACGCACACTAGCCCTCGCTCTCAACTAACCCATCCCGCCGCCAAAGGGTGTCAAGGGGCCATCGCCCCTTACCCGCAGCACCCGGGGCCTCAAAAAGCACCCTTCCTGCAAAACCCCTGGCCCCAGCCCAACCTCCCCACAAACTGCCCTTCCGTTACAGCAACGCTTCAACACGCGCCATCTGCACCATACATAGATTTTCAACCAGACACTTAGCTTTCATAGTGGCACTTCTCACAGTCCAACCTCCGTAGCAGCCACATCGCCTAAACGCAAGGTTCCTTCAAACGCCTCGTGCCCCGTGATCACCTGCAAAACCAACACACAAAACTCTTGAATACAAACTTCACCCTCGGCATAAAAAAATCCTCCGCAGCTCCACACTCCTGCTTCGCACCTATTCCAGAAACAAAAACCTCAATGCCTTCACCATTTCTAGAAGCTTACCGCAAAGTGTCCACATAAACAAATATTAACACCCATGCCCACTTACTGCCTTACTATAGTCTACCTCACAATCCACTTGCAATCCACTCCCCTACTGACATGCAATGACTCAAAAATCATTTAACCCTCAATGCTGACAAACTAGGCACATCGACGTTTCACCCGTAGATTCTTATCGCTGTTCCACCTACCCCTGACTCTACAGCCCCGGGCAGAGCAGCTCCAAGCCAAACACACCCGTGCACAAACACACACAACACGGAACACTACCAACAAGGCGATTCAAAGAGAGAGAAAACTCTCAGCAAGAAGAATGACGACCCCCGGACGGGAGGCGCCATCCGGCAAATTGACCTACAGCGCCCAAGACCACAAAGCGAGGAGGCTCTACGACAGCCCCAAAGAAGAGGAGGCAAAAGTAAGGGCCCGTTACAAGATCAAGCCCATCAAAACCAAGATGATGGACGCGCCAGAAGCCTGGCGTCGAGACCTAAGGATGTCAGGATGCAGGGAAGAAGTCCCAGTCCGAGAAAACGGACGGCTAGAGAGCAGAGCTGCCAAAGCAGCCCGGAAGAGCGCCGCAAAAGAGGACCGACCGGAAACCGCTGAGACAGATCCACGCTTTAGAGCTCCGAGCGCAAGAAAAGGAGCACCCGACTGGCACAGTGCTGATGAGTAAGGGCATTCGAGACCCTAGGGACGGTGCCCGAAGCGCATGCCGCGCTCCCTGAGCGCAAAGACTGATGATGGCATTGAGACCCGAGGAAGATCGAAGGCGCACAAGACAGACTACACAAACTACACACCACCACGGACACAGGCTGGAACTGCCCTGCCCGGCACACGCTGCTCTCGGGCTCAAAAGCAACCCGCTCCCTTCATCTGCCCAAACAGGACTGCTCCTGGACAGCCCTGCCCTCCTACTCTCACTTTAAAACCCCTCCCGGCAATTCCCAGCTGTGTCCCTCCCTCCCAGCCTCTCCCCAGCCCGGGTCCCTCAACTTAACTTTCAGAGGGCCGAGGGTACGAATCCATCCTCCGCAAAAATCACATGGGCTAACTGGGACAATCCGGCAGTCGCCAGGTTCCTCTTCATCATCTGCAGTGAAGACAAAAAAAAAAAAAAGGCAACAAAATCAGAAGAGGCAGTAAGTAACCCATCAGCCAACACCAACTACTTTCCCAACCCCCCACTTAATCACACACACCACAGCGTTATGCTTACCTGCTCATTCCAGACTCAGACCCTGCGGCCATCAGCACTCATGGTACCCGAGACAGCAAGACGCACAAAATTAGCATAGCAGTCGTGAGACTCACCAGGCCCATTCTCCTCCTCCCTAATCCACAGCTCACCTCAAATGCTCATCCCATTCCAAAGGTGGCCCTCACAGCGCCTGCAAAACAGAAGGTAAACGCTTAACCAAGCAACCACCTAATACTTCGATATTCAACACTGGCACAGCCCACAATCACCTCACCTTCTCAAACTCCTCATTGGCCTGTGGCATGGCTCCTCTGAGGCTGCGTGCGCCACCTGCAAAAACCAAAGCATAAGACGCATGCTGAGAGGCCGCCCGAAACCTCAGCCTGCCCGGACCGATTCCCAACTCCCTCTCCTTTACCTTGGCTGCTCAACTAACCCGCTCTGTCATCAAGAGCTTGCCACGTCAAAGCATGCGTACTGCCTGCAAAAAACAAGCAAGGGATGCTTGCAAATTTGCCAACAATGCGACACCTCCAAAGGAACGGTTCCTTTAACCCAGTAGTCACGGCTCACCTTGCCTGAGACACCTCTGGTGCTGATGGCCCACTTCGCTCCTTGCTTCGCACCTTCCAAATAAAAGAAAAAAAGAACCCTATCAGCTAGTCATAGAGCCACCGGCCGCATCTGCCCTCTGATTCCACTCACAGACCCACCTCCTTACGGCGCTCCGCTCCCCTCCTCCGTCGCTCTGGGGCATGCATCTTGTCTCTCTGCATCCGAATAAAACCCCACATTGAATGAGTCAGCCTGGATGCAGAGCAAGAGCTTAACAACTCCAGAGATCTTGATTCCATCTAGGAATACCAGTACTCCAGCTACAACCAGCCATTTTTAAAAAAACAAAAACAAAAAACCCAGGGCCAAACTTTAAGCCCATCACATGCAAGCCTCAACACCTTAGAGACTCAAATCCACTTCACCACCCCTCAACAGCCTCTGCCACAAGCCTACAATCATTTCCGTAAAGAAATCTCAACGTTGCTGTCCACACAGCCCACCAATGCCTACTCGATCCCACATGACTGTACAACCCTTGCCCATTCAATTAAGGCCAATCAACATTTCACCCATAGACTCTTATCGCTGTTCCACCTACCCCTGACTCTACAGCCCCGGGCAGAGCAGCTCCAAGCCAAACACACCTGTGCACAGACCAACACAAGACAGAACAGTACAGACAAGGTGATTCAGAGAGAAAACTCTCAGCAAGAAGAATGACCCCCGGATGGGAGGTGCCATCCGGCAAGATGACCTACAGCGTCCAAACCACTGAGGCAAGGAGGCTGTACGGCAGACCCCGAGGAGTCCAACTTAACAGCCTGTTACAAGATGGTACTGTCAAAACCGAGATGATGGATGCGCCAGAAGCCTGTCATCAAGACCTAGGAACATCAAGATGCGGGGAAGAACTCCCAGTCTGAGAGAACGGACAGCTAGAGAGCAGAGCTGCCAAAGCAGCCCAAAAGAACGCCGCAAAAAGAACCGACCGCAACCTGCTGAGACCGATCCACGCTTTAGAGCTCCGAGCGCAAGAAAGGAAGCACCCGACTGGCACCATGCCAACGAGTATGAGCATTCAAGACCCTAGGGACAGCACCTGAAGCGCATGCCATGCTCCCCCAACACAAAGCGCAATAAGGACATTGAGATCTGAGCCACAAAGGACAGACTACACAAACTACACACCACCACAGACACAGGCTGGAGCTGCCCTGCCCGGCACACACTGGTCTCGTGCTGAAAAGCAACCCGCTCCCTTCGCCTGCACAAAGGGGCTGCTTTGGGACAACCCTCTCTCCTGCACTAACTTTAAAACCCCTCCCTGCAATTCCCAGCTGTGTCCCTTCCTCCCAGCCTCTCCCCAGCCCGGGTCCCTCAACTTAGCTTTCAGAGGGCCGAGGGTCCGAACCCACCCTCCACAAAACCACACGGGCTAACTGGGATGTTCCTCAAGGGGACACATTGCTCTTCAACATCTGAAATAAAAAAACAAACAAACAAAAAAAAACAAATCAGAAAAGGGAGTAAGCATCCCACTGGCCAACGCCAACTACTTCCCCAACTCCCCCCTCCTCACAAGTGCCACCGCGTTCGCTTCCCCGCTCATTCCAGAGTCAGACCCTGCAGCCGTCGTCACTCGTGGTACCTAAGGTACCAAGAGACACCAAGTTAGCGTGGCACTCATGAGAAGTCATCAGCCCCACGCTCCTCCTCACTAATCCACAGCTCACCTCAAACGCTCACCCAATTCAAAGATAGCCCACACAGCGCCTCCAAAACAGAAGGTAAATGCTTAACCGAGCAGCCCCATAATACTTCGCTATTCAACACCGACCCGGCCGACGACCGCCTCACCTTCTCGGACCCCTCACCGGCATGCAGCTTTGCAGGAGACCTTAGAGCAGACTTCACGGTACGTAAAGGGTGCCTATAAGAAACCTGCAGAGGGACTTTTTACAAGGGTGTACAGCAATAGGACAAGGCGGTAACGACTTTAGTCCTAAGGAGGGTACATTTAGTGTAGGCATTAGGAAGACGTTTCTCACTAGGGGTGGCGAGGCACTGGAACGCGTCGCCCAGAGAACCTGCGGATGCTCTCTCCCTGGAAGCATTCAAGGCCAGGTCAGATGGGGCTTTGAGCAACCTGGTCTCGCGGAAGGCGTCCCTACCCATTGCGGGGGTGGGGTAGGAACTAGAGGCTCTTTATGGTCCCTTCCAACCCAAACCACTCTACGATGCTATGACATCCAAATCCAACTGCAAAACTCATCCGAGAAGGGCTGGTGAACCCTCCTCCCTTTCCCCAGCAGTCCCAAAACTTTAGAAGCCCCTTTTCTTCTCCTCAACTGTCAGGAAAGGAACCCCACTGCTTCCTGACACCTCCTGCCCTCCATTCGCACCCCTGAACCCCCTTCAGTGGCTACTCCTCAGAAGCCGCTCTTCTGAGCCACATCCCAAATTCTGGGGGCACCTCCTAACCTACAGTTTCACAGAGACCCTGAGCTCTGCTACATACCCACAAAATAAAGTCAAGTCCCAAGCTTGTAATCTACGAGGGGCCTGCCACGAGCTGCAAAGATTCTAGGGACAACGGGGCATTCTGTGGGCAATGAGGAAAGGCGACGAGGCATCCCAGACCCTGAAAGGCACTGTGCCTCACGGCCCTTCTGCTTTCTTCAGAAATACTAAATCTCCATATACAAATACATACAAGACACTCACCCTAACCCCTGACAAACAATGTCACCATCGGTCCCATTAAGAGAGATATCAGCAACTTACACAGCATACAGCAGAACTGGTGAAAAAAACAAGGTTCCTTTTTCAATAAAGTTGGGAATTCCAGGAAAACACAATGCATGAAGAATTTAAAAAAAAAACCAAACAATGCATACTATTAAACCATCTTTCTACCCCCGAACACTCAAAACAAAATTACTGACCTGAAAAAAAAGAAAGGAAAACAAAAAAAAAAAAGGCTGCATACAAGTGTTACTTTCTACCACACGGGCTGCTGAACCTTGACTGGTCCTGAAGCTCTTACCTCAGGCAGACAGCTCTTCCCAAAGGGCTGAGCCAGCTCAAAAGCTGCAAAGGACTCAAGCAAGAGCTGAGCACCAACACCAGAGAAACCCAGGAGCACAAGGAGCTCCCTCAGCAGAGGCTGTGGCTCAAATACCCCGAGGCTCCGCCCACCACCCTTAGCACAATCACCTGGGAAAGGGGAAGGGCAAACCACCAGCAGTTATAAAGTCAGCTGGAGGAGCAGCAGCACTGTTCCTACCTGCCTTAAATTTACAGCAAGCAAGGTCCTAGACAGAGAAAGTGACACTTACAGGCAACGATGATACCTGCTCCTGTACTACAGCTACAACTATTGCATCAGCAATGTGACCAGGTAAGGAGTTCAACTTAATTTTTCTGAGGCATAGACAGAAAAAGATACATGTGTCTCTAAACTAGGTAGGAAATTAGCTCGTTAAATGCAATAACAATGTAGTTATTAAAATCACATCAGTCACCGGCGAGGCCAGCAGACACAATGGTAAGTTGGTGGCTAAGCGCTAGATTGAGGCGGACTGGGAGGTTCCCAAGGCCCAGGAGCCCCGGGGAAGAGCAGAGGCACCGTGCAGAGCCGGCAGCTCTCACGAGAGAGGCTGATGCGGCGTGGGCATTGCCAGGGGCAACCATGGGAGATTTAAATGGCCCTGAAGGAGCGCCAGCGACCGGGAGCATGGCGCATCAGAAAGGTGTGCCGTGGTGCAGCAGTTTGCGCGGGTAGGGCGCAGCCCCCCCTTTCCCAGCTTGAGAATGTTACTGAAGCAGTGGGCATCGGCCTCAGAAGGAGACCCCGATATGGCTGCCACTCGGGCGAAAGCCATTGCTAGGAAAAACGTGGCGACGCGGACAGAGCTCCCACGTAAACGTGCAGCTGTCCAGGTCTCTGGACGCAGGGAGTGCCTGAGTCTATCACTGATGCCGGAGGGCAGCGGGGACACCTCTTGTGCGAGATGTGACCAGGTAGATGATCTGCTCAGCCTGGTGGCAGAGCTGAAGGAGGAAGTGGAAAGGTTGAGGAGTATCAAGGAGTGTGAGAGGGAGATAGGTTGGTGGACCCGCACCCTACCATCCCTGAGGCAGAGGCAGCAGATGGAGGCTCCGCGAGAAGCCGAGGTTTCCCTGCCCCCTTGCCACCAGGCAGGAGGGGACCTAAGAGATGGAGGGGAATGGATACAGGTCCCTGCTCGGGGAGGCAGGCGAGTCCCCTCCCGGTCTCCCTCACCTTCCCACTTGCCCCTACGCAACAGGAATGGGGCTCTGGAACTTGAGGACCGGGTCAACGAAGATCAGGGTGTAGGTGAAGCCCTATCCAGGGAGGTGCCTAGGCTCAGTCGGGCGGCCCCATGCATTCTCACAGCCTCTGAAAAAAGAAAAAGGAGGGTAATTGTCATAGGCGACTCCCTTCTGAGGGGGACAGAGGGCCCAATATGCAGTCCTGACCCATGCCACAGGGAAGTCTGCTGCCTCCCTGGGGCCCGGTTGAAAGACATTACCAGGGAACTCCCGGGTCTGGTTCGGACCTCTGATTATTACCCATTGCTGGTTGTGCAGGTTGGCAGCGATGAGACTGCAGGGAGAAATCCAAAGGCAATCAAAAGGGTCTTCAGGGCACTGGGGCGATTAGTGGAAGGAGCACAGGTAGTGTTTTCCTCAATCCCTTAGTGGCAGGGGAATATACTGAAAGGAACAGGAAACCACACCTGGTGATGATGTGGCTCAGAGGCTGGTGCCATTGGTGGCATTTGGGGCTTTTTGATCATGGGGAGGTTTACACGGCACCGGGCTTGCTAGCGACGGATGGTATCCAGCTATCTCAAAGGGGTAAAAGAATCCTGGCTCCTGAGATGGCGGGGCTCATAGAGAGGGCTTTAAACCAGGTTTGAAGGGGGTAAGGGATAAGACTGGGTGCACCAGAGATGAGCCTGGGGGCAGCGTGCCAACGTTAGGGGTGGATTCGATAGGCCAGCTCAAATGCATCTATGCCAACACACGCAGCATGGGCAATAAACGGGAGGAGCTGGAAGCCATCGTGCAGCAGGATAGATATGACTTAGTCGCCATCACGGAAACACGGAGGGATGACTCCTGTGACCGGAGTGCTGCGACGGATGGCTACAAGCTCTTCAGAAGGGATAGGCAAGGTAGAAGAGGTGGTGGGGTGGCTCTCTATGTTAGGCAGGGTTTGGACTGTACAGAGCTACCCAAGTGTGATGACAAGGTGGAGTGCTTATGGGTGAGGATGAGAGGGAAGGCCGATAAGGCAGATATTGTGCTGGGAGTCTGTTATAGACCGCTCGACAGGGTTGAAGAGATGGATGAATCATTCTACAAGCGGCTGGCAGTAGTCTTAGAAGCGTGTGCCCTCGTTCTCATGGGGGACTTCAACTTTCCAGACGCCTGCTGGAAATATGCCACAGCAGAGAGTAAATAGTCTAGGAGGTTCCTGGAGTGTGTGGAAGATAACTTCCCGACACAGGCAGTAGGTGAGCCAACCAGGGGAGGAGCCTTGCTAGATCTATTGTTTACGAACAGGGAAGGACTGGTGGGAGGTGTGACAGTCGGAGGCCTTCTTGGGCTTAGCGACCGTGAAATGATAGAATTCTCCATTCTCGGTGAGGCAAGGAAGGGGGTTAGCAAAACCACCACTCTGGACTTCCGGAGGGCAAACTTTGGCCTCTTTGAGGCACTGGTTGAGAGAGTCCCTTGGGAGACGGTCCTGAAGGGCAAAGGGGTCCAGGAGGGACGGATGTTCTTTAAGAAGGAAATCTTAACAGCTCAGGACCAGGCTATTCCCCCGTGCCGCAAGTCGAATCGCTGAGGAAAACGACGGGCCTGGCTGAACGGGGAGCTTCTTCTAGGAGTCAGGAAAAAAAGGAGAGTTTATCATCTCTGGAAGAAAGGGCGGGCAACTTGGGAGGAGTACAGGGATCTTGTTAGGTCATAGAGAAAGGAAATTAGAAAGACAAAAGCTCTGCTAGTACTAAATCTGTCCGCTGTCGTACGAGACGACAAAAAATGTTTTTACAAATACGTTAATGGTAAAAAGAATCCCAAGGAGAATATCTATCCTGTAACGGATACGGAAGGGAACGTTGCCACCAGAGATGAGGAAAAGGCTGAGGTACTTAATGCCTTCTTTGCCTCAGTCTTTACTAGGGAGACCAGTTATCCTCAGGGTACTCTGCCTCCTGAGGGGGAAGGTGAGGATGAAGAGCAGAATATACACCCCCCCCCCGCCTTAATGCAGGAGGAAATAGTTAGTGACCTACTACGCCATCTGGATGCTCACAAATCTATGGGACAAGATGGAATCCATCCCAGAGTACTGAGGGAACTGGCAGAGGTGCTTCCCAAGCTGCTCTCCCTCATCTATCGGCGATCCTGGTCAACGGGGAAGGTCCCAGAGGACTGGAGGCTTGCCAATGTGACGCCCATTTACGAGAAGGGTCGGAGGGAGGATCCGGGGAACTACGGGCCTGTCAGCCTGACCTCGGTACCGGGGAAGATTATGGAACGGTTTGTCTTGAGAGCGCTCACGTGGCACGTCCGGGACAAGCAGGGGATTGGGCCCGGTCAGCGTGGGTTTACGAAAGGCGGGTTCTGCTTGACCAACCTGATCTCCTTCTATGACCGGGTGACCCGCCTGGCGGATGAGGGAAAGGCTGTGGATGTTACCTACCTTGACTTCAGCAAGGCCTTTGATACTGTCTCTCATGGCATACTGCTTGAGAAGCTGTCGTCTCCTGGCTTAGACAAGTGTACTCTTTGCTGGGTGAAAAACTGGCTGGATGGACGAGCCCAGAGGGTTGTGGTGAATGGGGTTAAATCCGGTTGGTGGCGGGTCGCTAGTGGTGTTCCTCAGGGCTCGGTGTTGGGCCCGGTTCTGCTTAACATCTTTATCGACGATTTGGACGAGGAGATCGAGTGCCCCCTCGGCAAGTTTGCAGACGACACCAAGTTGGGACTCAGGGCTGATCTCCTTGAGGATAGGAAGGCTCTACACAGATATCTGGACAGGCTGGATCGATGGGCCGAGGCCAACTGTATGAAGTTCAACGAGGCCGAGTGCCGGGTCCTGTGCTTTGGTCACGGCGACCCCGTGCAGCGCTATGGGCTTGGGGAAGAGTGGCTGGAAAGCTGCCCGGCAGAGAAAGACCTGGGGGTGCTGGTTGACAGCCGGCTGACTATGAGCCAGCAGTGTGCCCAGGTGGCCAGGAAGGCCAACGGCATCCTGGCCTGTATCAGAAATAGTGTGGCTGGCAGGAGCAGGGAGGTAATTGTTCCCCTGTATTCGGCACTGGCGAGGCCGCACCTCGAGTACTGCGTTCAGTTTTGGGCCCCTCGCTACGGGAAAGACGTTGAGTTGCTGGAACGTGTCCGGAGAAGGGCAACCGAGTTGGTGAGGGGCCTGGAGCGTAAGTCTGATGAGGAACGGCTGAGGGAGCTGGGGTGGTTTAGTCTGGAGAAAAGGAGGCTGAGGGGAGACCTTATCGCTCTCTACAACTACCTGAAAGGAGATTGTAGCGAGGTGGGTACTGGTCTCTTCTATCAAGTAACTAGAGATAGGATGAGAGAAAATGGCCTGAAGTTGCGCCAGGGGAGGTTTAGCTTGGATATCAGAAAAAAATTCTTTACTGAGAGGGTTGTCAGGCATTGGAACAGGCTGCCCAGGGTAGTGATGGAGTCACCATCCCTGGAGGTGTTCAAAACACACGTAGATGTGGCACTTTGGGACATGATTTAGTGGGCGTGGTGGCGGTGGGTTGATGGTTGGACTTAATGATCTTAGAGGTCCTTTCCAAATTTCATGATTTGATTCAATGTGATTTGATTCAATTCTAGGGAGCAGAACAGAGATGTAGCAAGAAAGGAAAAAAAGGAAGGGAGGAAAAACAAAGCGAGAGAGACACAAAGACTGGAAGAAGGACAAAGGGATGGAAGAGGAAAAAAAATAGTGATAGGCTGCAGGACAGAGATGGAGGAGTTAAAAAAAGACACAGGGAGCATGACAGAATGAGAGTGAGAAAAAAGGGACAGAGCAGGACAGCACTGGAGGAAAAAACAACTGTGATAGGCTGTGAGAGAGATACGGAGGAAGAGAGAAAAGAGAAGGGACAGCTAGCTGGAGAGGAGGATACAGTTTGAAAGGATGGAAGAGGGAACGGAACAGAGAGAAATACGGGAAAGATAGCAAGAGGAAGCAGGGCAGAGGGCCAGCAATAGAAGAAAAAAGGGACAGGGATCTGGACAGATGAAGAAAAAAGCAGGAGGAACAGATACAACATGATACGATGGGACAGGAAGTAACAGAGAGCCACAGATGAGAATAATGACAAGAGACAGAGAGAGACTGTGAGAAACACAGCAGGTTGGGGGGAGAGAGAGAGAGAGATTAGGACCCCTGCAGAGAGAGAGAAGGCATGAATAAAAAGAGTAGGGAGCACCACAAAGGGTCAGAGAAAGAGAAGAACAGGAAGGACAACGGGGACAGTGAGATACAGAATAAAACCCCCCACATGTTATACACATATTATCCAGTAATCAAGCTCATTTCAGAGTTACACAGTACCTCAGCCCCTTTAAGAAAAGTAACACATTGACCGAGCCCAATTCGGCAGCACACAGAACCCGAGCAAATTTCAAAGTCGGCGCACCGCGCCCGAGCCCCTTTCGGCGGCGCACCGCGCCCGAGCCCCTTTCGGCGGCGCACCGCGCCCGAGCCCCTTTCGGCGGCGCACCGCGCCCGAGCCCCTTTCGGCGGCGCACCGCGCCCGAGCCCCTTTCGGCGGCGCACCGCGCCCGAGCCCCTTTCGGCGGCGCACCGCGCCCGAGCCCCTTTCGGCGGCGCACCGCGCCCGAGCCCCTTTCGGCGGCGCACCGCGCCCGAGCCCCTTTCGGCGGCGCACCGCGCCCGAGCCCCTTTCGGCGCCGCACCGCGCCCGAGCCCCTTTCGGCGGCGCACCGCGCCCGAGCCCCTTTCGGCGCCGCACCGCGCCCGAGCCCCTTTCGGCGCCGCACCGCGCCCGAGCCCCTTTCGGCGCCGCACCGCGCCCGAGCCCCTTTCGGCGCCGCACCGCGCCCGAGCCCCTTTCGGCGCCGCACCGCGCCCGAGCCCCTTTCGGCGCCGCACCGCGCCCGAGCCCAGTTCACAGTTACATAGCTGCGGAGCCAATTTCTAAGTTGGGCAATTACTAGAGCCAGGAACGCACACCCTTTCTGTTCACCCAGCAGCAGCTACATTGGCCTCGAGGTATCTACAACTCTCCCTTGGATGCCTAATTCTAACAGACACTTTCCCTTACTTCAACAGCTAAGTTTACCTATGGGCACTAAACGCGCATGCTTTGCTCTACACTTGCCTTTCTGATTGCCATTACTACTGTGATTCTCACAAGGAGACCTAATGACCTGTCTTTTTTTCATTTTCTTTTTTTTTTTTGCTTCATTTGGTCTATTACTGATTCCACATACATTCAGCTAGGTCAGTAGTTACAGTCCAATTCTACAATGTACTTTTTCTACAATATATAGAAAAGACTTATGGCCTCACTGGTCAAATTTTTGACACTATTAGTTTTATTCCTCTTTTAACCATTATTTTTACAAATACATTTTAACTCCAAAAATTTAGCATTACCTTCAGAAGAAACGCCACTATTAGTACGTGCAATTCTCTACGGAGCAGTCTTTTCCACATTCCTCGCTCCCGTTACATCCGTCGCTGCACATCCAGAAGTTTTACTCCCTGAGGTGACATTACCTGCACGATCCCCGTTCCCGGGCAGAAAACGAGTGAGCTCCGCTCATCTTGACAGACTGTCCACTTCCACACCTCGGCACAAAAACAAAAACTGAAAAGTATCATTACATCACAAACTACAAAGAGCACCCAAATATTTTACAAACCCACCACAGAAAAATACAGTTACACTCACGCACTTCACAACCCTGGCCTGCTCCATGCTGGCCATCTAGTCCAACTCCCCCCACCCTTCGCCCGCAAAATCCTCAACTGTCTTCCAAAGACCATCCACCAAACAACATATTTCCCTGTGCTGACTGGCAATTACCACGTTCCAGGGCAGCGCTCCATGGGAACGCCGTTCCCAGGACCCTTGAAAAAAATCACCCTGCCTGTGAAAACCCGGGCCCGAGCCGGACCCCAGTCCAAACACTGGCAATCAACATTGCCTCGTGGAGCAGCTGGGACCGGGGGGGGGGAGGAACAGGGCAGGGGAGGACACACCAAAAACCAACCCATATCCCAGCTGGGTTTTTTTATTCTAAGTTGTTGTTTTGGTTTTTTTTTCTAATTCCCTGAGAAACATCTCAACTCTACATCCAACCTGAAAGGAAAAAACCAAAAAGGCTAAACCACATAACCCTACAAGGTTAGACACATTCACAACACACCACTCATTCAGATCACATGCACGCCAGCCCTCACTCTCAACTCATCCATCCTACCACCCACAGGCCTCGAGAGGCCGTCACCCCGTGCCTGTGGCACTGGGGGCCTCAAAAATCGCCCTGCCTGCAAAAACCCTGGCCCTAGCCCAACCTCCTTCCAACCTCCCCACAAACTGCCCTTCTGTTACACCAATGTTTCAACACGCACCATCATCTCCACCATCCGTGCATTTTCAACCCGATGCTTAGCTTTCACGGTGCCACATGGCACAGTCCAACCTCCGTAGCAGCTGTGTCACCTAAACGCAAGGTTCCTTCAAGCACCTCGTGCCCTGTCATCACCTGCAAAAACAACACACAAAGCTTTTCAATAGACACTTCATCCTTGAGAGAGAAGTCCTCCACCGCTTCCCACCTATTCCCAAAATAACACATCCTCCCAGTCAGTGTCCTCCATGGCACTTGAAAAAACAGAGCATCGCAAACACAGAGCTGTCCCAAAGTTACCGATCGCTCCAAGACCCATCACGCTGCTACTCAGACCTCAAGGCCTTGACCATTTCTACAGACTTGCCACAAAGCATCCCCATAAACATTATGAACACCATTGCCCAGTTACTGCCTTACTCTATGCTAGCTCACAGTCCAATTGCGATCCCCTCAGCTCCTTGCATGCAAAGAGCCCAAAGTCATTAAACCTTCTGTGCTGTCTCTACAATGCCATACAACACACACAGACAAACACAGACCCATGTAATTCACATGCAAATATAATGCCGTACAAGACAGTACTCTTATCTCGGTCAAGACAAAACAACTCGGAGCACTGCCATACCACACAAAACAGAACAGGGCCAATGCAAGAGACTCTCAGATGACAGTCAATACAAGTACAGACCAAAACAATACAAAACCAATACAGAACCATAGAAGGCAAGGCAGTCTCTGGTGGCAATCGATACAAGGGCATAGCACTGCACTACAAAACACAATGCAGGGCCATGCAACGCGAGACAGTCTCACATGACAGTCAGTACAAATACAGAACAAAACAACACAACACAAAGGCAAATACAGACCAATACAATGCAAGAAAACTGCAAAACACAGCAAAGCAAAGCAGTCTCATAGAGCCACCGGCCGCATCTTCCTTCCGACTCCACTCACGGACCCACCTCCTTACAGTGCCCTGCTGCCTTCCCTCGTCGCTCTGTGGCACGCATCTTGTCCCTCTGCATCTGGAAAAAAAACCAAAACCAAACATATTGAACGAGTCACCTGGATGCAGAGCAAGAGCTTCACAACTCCAGAGGTCTTGATTCCATCTACAAAGACCATCTGGAGTCCAGCTACAGCCTGCCATTTAAAAAAAAAGAAAAAGAAAAAAAAAAAACAAACACAAAAAACCCCCAAAAAACCCCCAACAACAACAACAAAAAAAAACCAGGGCCAAAATTTAAGCCCATCATGTGCAAGACCTAACACCTTAGAGAGTCAAATCCTCTTCACCGCCCCTCAACAGCCCCTGCCGCACAGCTCCAATCGTCTCTGTGAAACACTATCGGCACTGCTGTTCGCGCAGCCCGCCGATGGCTAGTCGAGCCGAGATGACTGTACAACCCTTGCCTAAACAGTCTAGGCACATCAACGTTTGACCCGTAGACTCTTATCGCTCTTCCACCTACCCCTGACTCTACATCCCCGGGCAGAGCAGCTCCAAGCCAAACACACCCGTGCGCAGAACGTCACCATGTGCAACGCTACCAACGAGGTGATTCAAAGAGAGAGAAAACTCTCAGCAAGAAGAATGACGCCCGGACAGGAGGCGTCGTTGGGCAAGACGACCTACGGAGCCGGAACCACGAGGCCAGGAGGCTCTACGGCAGAGCCTCCAGAGAAGAGGAGTCGAACAGAATGGCCCGTTACAAGATGGCACTGTCAAAACCCAGACGACAGATGCACTAGAAGCCTGGCGTTGAGACCTAAGGATGTCAGGATGCGGGGAAGAAGTCCAAGTCCGAGAAAACGGACGGCTAGAGAGCAGAGCTACCAATGCAGCCCAGAAGAACGCTGCCAAAAGAGGACCGACCGCAACCCGCCGAGACCGATCCATGCTTTAGAGCTCCGAGCGCAAGAAAAGAAGCGCCCGATTGGCACCGGGCCGATGAGTAAGAGCATTCGAGACCCTAGGGACGGCGCCTAAAGCGCATGCCACGCTCCCCCGGCGCAAAGCGCAACGAGGACGTCGAGACCCGAGGAAGGTCTAAGCGCACAGGACAGACTACACAAACTACACGCCACCGCGGACACGGGCTGGAACTGCCCTGCCCGGCACACACTGGCCTCGTGCTGAAAAGCAACTCGCTCCCTTCGCCTGCGCAAAGGCGACTGCTTTGGGGCAGCCCTCTCTCCTGCGCTAACTTTAAAACCCCTCCCGGCAATTCCCAGCTGTGTCCCTCCCTCCCAGCCTCTCCCCAGCCCGGGTCCCTCAACTTAGCTTTCAGAGGGCCGAGGGTCCGAACCCACCCTCCACAAAACCACACGGGCTAACTGGGATGTTCCTCAAGGGGACACAGTGCTCTTCAACATCTGCAATGAAAAAAACAAACAAACAAACAAACAAACAAACAAAAACCAAATCAGAAAAGGCAGTAAGCATCCCACTGGCCAACACCAACTACTTCCCCAACTCCCCCCTCCTCACAAGTGCCACCGCGTTCGCTTCCCCGCTCATTCCAGAGTCAGACCCTGCAGCCGTCGTCACTCATGGTACCTAAGGTACCAAGAGACACCGAGTTAGCGTGGCGCTCATGAGAAGTCATCGGCCCCACGCTCCTCCTCACTAATCCACAGCTCACCTCAAACGTTCACCCAATTCAAAGATAGCCCACACAGCGCCTCCAAAACAGAAGGTAAATGCTTAACCGAGCAGCCCCATAATACTTCGCTATTCAACACCGACCCGGCCGACGACCGCCTCACCTTCTCGGACCCCTCACCGGCATGCAGCTTTGCAGGAGACCTTAGAGCAGACTTCACGGTACGTAAAGGGTGCCTATAAGAAACCTGCAGAGGGACTTTTTACAAGGGTGTACAGCAATAGGACAAGGCGGTAACGGCTTCAGTCCTAAAGAGGGTACATTTAGTGTAGGCATTAGGAAGACGTTTCTCACTAGGGGTGGCGAGGCACTGGAACGCGTCGCCCAGAGAACCTGCGGATGCTCCCTCCCTGGAAGCATTCAAGGCCAGGTCAGATGGGGCTTTGAGCAACCTGGTCTCGCGGAAGGCGTCCCTACCCATTGCGGGGGTGGGGTAGGAACTAGAGGCTCTTTATGGTCCCTTCCAACCCAAACCACTCTACGATGCTATGACATCCAAATCCAACTGCAAAACTCATCCGAGAAGGGCTGGTGAACCCTCCTCCCTTTCCCCAGCAGTCCCAAAACTTTAGAAGCCCCTTTTCTTCTCCTCAACCGTCAGGAAAGGAACCCCACTGCTTCCTGACGCCTCCTGCCCTCCATTCGCGCCCCTGAACCCCCTTCAGTGGCTACTCCTCAGGAGCCGCTCTTCTGAGCCACATCCCAAATTCTGGAGGCACCTCCTAACCTACAGTTTCACAGAGACCCTGAGCTCTGCTACATGCCCACAAAATAAAGTCAAGTCCCAAGGCTTGTAATCTACGAGGGGCCTGCCACGAGCTGCAAAGATTCTAGGGACAACGGGGCATTCTGTGGGCAAGGAGGAAAGGCGACGAGGCATCCCAGACCCTGAAAGGCATTGTGCTTCACGGCCCTTCTGCTTTCTTCAGAAATACTAAATCTCCATATACAGATGCATACAAGACGCTCACCCTAACCCCTGCTAAACAATGTCACCATCGGTCCCGTTAAGAGAGATATCAGCAACTTACACAGCATACAGCAGAACTGGTGGAAAAAAACAAGGTTCCTTTTTCAATAAAGTTGGGAATTCCAGGAAAACACAATGCATGAAGAATTTAAAAAAAAAAAACAAAAAAACTAAACAATGCATACTACTAAACCATCTTTCTACCCCCAAACACTCAAAACAAAATTACTGACCTGAAAAAAAAGAAAGGAAAACAAACAAACAAACAAGCTGCATACAAGTGTTACTTTCTACCACACGGGCTGCTGAACCTTGACTGGTCCTGAAGCTCTTACCTCAGGCAGACAGCTCTTCCCAAAGGGCTGAGCCAGCTCAAAAGCTGCAAAGGACTCAAGCAAGAGCTGAGCACCAACACCAGAGAAACCCAGGAGCACAAGGAGCTCCCTCAGCAGAGGCTGTGGCTCAAATACCCCGAGGCTCCGCCCACCACCCTTAGCACAATCACCTGGGAAAGGGGAAGGGCAAACCACCAGCAGTTATCAAGTCAGCTGGAGGAGCAGCAGCACTGCTCTCACCTGCCTTAAATTTACATCAAATGAGACCCTGAACAGAGAAAGTAACCCCCCCCAGGAAATGACACTACTTGCTCCTGTACTACAGCTACAACTATTGCATCGGCAGTGTGACCAGGTAATGAATTAAACTTAATTTTTCTGGCGTGTAGATAGAAAACGATAGATGTCTTTCTAAACTAGGTAAGAAACTAGCTCATTAAATGCAATAACAATGTAGTTATTAAAATCACATCAGTCACCGGCGAGGTCAGCAGACGCAATGGTAAGTTGGCGGCTAAGCGCTAGATTGAGGTGGACCGGGAGGTTTCCGAGGCCCGGGAGCCCCGGGGAAGAGCAGAGGGACAGCGCAGAGCCGGCAGCTCTCGTGAGAGAGGCTGACGCGGCTTGGGCATTGCCAGGGGCAACCGCGGAAGATTTAAAGGGCCCTGAGGAGCGCCAGCAACCGGGAGCGTGGCAAGCAGGGCGTGTCGTGTCAGAAAGGGCATGGCGTGGCAGTTCGTGCGGGTAGGGCGCAGCCCCCGCCCCCCCTTCCCAGCTCGAGAAGGCTACCGAAGCGGTGGGCATCGGCCTCAGAAGGAGACGCCGGTATGGCTGCCACTCAGCTGAAAGCCATTGCTAGGAAAAATGGAGAAAGAGAAATTAAAATGCAACTGGGTACAAGAAACGTAGGAAAGCAGTAAAAAATAGGGAGCCACAGAAAGGGAATCGTAGGAAAAAAAAAAAAAAAATTACAGATGAAGCGCTACGGGGCAGAGTTGGCAGAAGAGTAACAAGTTTTTGGGAGCCAGGCGGGCAGGTGGGCCGGTGGAGAGAGAGACGGAAGGAGGGACAGGCAGGGAGGCGAACAGAGATCTGGGGAAGGGTGGCAGAGATGGAGCGGGATGCACGCGACAGAATGCGCGACTCTCCGCAGCTCCCGGCGCTGGCGGGAGACCTTCACCGCCCCGATGCTTTTCTCTCTGCCTCGGCGGCAGGCGCCTCGACGCTCCTCTCCCGCGAGGCTTCCCGGTGGCTCGTGCGCGCGGCCGGCGCGCTCTGTCTGGGATGGCTCGGAGGGATCCTTCCTTGCCGCGGGGGCTGGCTGTTCCTTGCTGGACGTGGCTGCCTGCGGGACCCCCTTGGATTCCCTCCTCGGACGGTTCACCTTCGTCAGCTCCCTCGGGTGGGCGTGCCTGGGCAGACCCTTCCCCAGCTCAAGGGAGGGATTCCAAAATAGGAACGGTGAGCTGGACGGAGGGGGACATAGAAATAAAACTTAAAAAGCAATAGGGTACAAGACAGATAGGAAAACATGAAGAAATAAAGGCAGGGAGATGGCCTGGGGGATACATAGAAACAAACGAGAAAGCAGCGGGGTACGGGACACAGGAAACAATTTGCAACCAGGGACAGGGAGGAAGACAGAGGGAGAAATAGGGAAAAAAAAATTCAAAAAGCGACGGGGTACGATTCGCATGGACGCAAATTAAAAAATAAGGCCGGGGAGCTGGAGAGAGACGTACCTGTAAAGAAACTTTTAAAGCCGACAGGGTAAAGGAAAGAGTGAGAAGCAATAAAGAAGAGGAAGAGGGAGCCAGATAGAGGGAGGCATAGGTAGAAATTTTGGCAAGAAATGAGGTAAAGAGCAGAGGGAATTTCCTGGTTTTGGCTAGAATAGAGATAATTTTCTTCCTAGTAGCCGGTATAGTGCTGTAGTTTGCATTTAACATGACACTAATGTTGATAAAAGACTGATGATTTAGTTGTCACTAGGCAGTGTTCATACTAAGTCAAGGATGTTTCAGCTTCTCCTACTGCCCTGGCAGTGGAGGCTGGGAGTGCAGACAGCTGAGCCAAACGAGCCAAAGGGGTATTCCATACCATATGATGTCCCAGCCAGTATATCAACTGGGGAAGTTGACCTCTAACCCCTGGCCCTGAGCCATGAGACTGTGATCCCTGACACCGTGACCTTTGAGGCTGCGAACCCATGCTGTGACCTTTGACCCGATGGCCCTTTTCACCCGCTGACCCTTTGACCCCCGGCGGGTGACCTTTGACTTCTTGTCGGTGACCTTTGACCCTGACAGTTGACCTTTTGACCCTCTGGTGTGGTAACCTTTGAACTTTTGACCCCAAAGACCTTTGCCCCCTACCCTGGTGCCCTTTGACCCCTGCCAGGTGATCTTTGACCCAATTACCTTTGACCCCGGCCCCGTGACCTTTGGCCCCGCCCCTGTGACCTTGGACCCCCGACCCCTTGCCTTTGACCCCGACCCCGTGACCTTTCACCCCGACCCCTTGACCTTTGACCCCGACCCCTTGACCTTTGACCTTTGGCCCGTGACCTTTGACCCGATCCCTTGACCTTTGACCTCTGGCCCGTGACCTTTGACCCCGACCCTTGACCTTTGACCTCTGGCCCGTGACCTTTGACCTTTGACCCCCGACCCCTTGACCTTTGACCTCTGGCCCGTGACCTTTGACCCCCGACCCCTTGACCTTTGACCTCTGGCCCGTGACCTTTGACCCCCGACCCCTTGACCTTTGACCTCTGGCCCGTGACCTTTGACCCCGACCCCTTGACCTTTGACCTCTGGCCCGTGACCTTTGACCCCTGTCCCTGTGACCTTTGACCTCTGGCCCGTGACCTTTGACCCCGACCCCTTGACCTTTGACCCCCGACCCCGTGACCTTTGACCCCGACCCCTTGACCTTTGACCCCCGGCCCGTGGCCTTTGACCCCGACCCCGTGACCTTTGACCCCCGACCCCTTGACCTTTGACCCCGACCGTTGACCTTTGACCCCGACCCCTTGACCTTTGGCCCGCGACCTTTGACCCCGACCTCTTGACCTTTGACCGCTGATCCCCGACCTTTGACCCCCTGCCCCTGTGACCTTTGACCCCGTGGCCTTTGGCCTTTGACCCGTGGCCTTTGGCCCCCTGACCCGTGCCCTTTGACCCTCCCCCGGTGACATTTCACCCCAGACCTCGGCCACCCCTGACCCCGTGAGCTTTGACCTTTAACCCCCGCCCCGTGACCTTTGGCCCCCTGACCCCGTGAGCTTTGATCCGGACTTGGTGATCTGTGACCTTTGAGCTCGACCCTTGAACCTTTGAGCTTTTACCCCGACCCCGGTGACCTTTGACCGTAACCCCATGGGCTCTGATCTTTGACCCTGTGACCTTTTACCCCTGACCCAGTGACCTTTGATATTTCACCCCTGCCCCCGGTGACATTTGACCCCAGACCCCTGTGACCCCTGACCCCACGAGCTTTGACCCTGACTTGGTGACCCTTGACCCCCACCCCTGACCTTTGAGCTTGACCCTTCAACCTTTGCGCTTTTGCCCCCCTGACCCCGGCGACCTTTGACCCCGTGAGCTTTGACCTTAGTGACTTTAGACCCCTGACCCCATGAGCTTTGACCCCTGGGCCTGGTGACCTTTGACCTCCGAGCCCTTGCCTTTGACAGAGTTAAGCACAGCACTACTGCACATTTTAAAGTTAAAGCACTGCCCTACTGCAACGTTGCCGTGGAAAATGGTTTCTGCCCTGGGAGTAAATTGTTTAACTTCATCTTATAGCTCTTTACTCCCAGAGACTGAGCCAGCGGCTAGTGCGGTTTTCTTTTAAATTTAAGTTTTACAATACCAACTTCAAAGTTTTGTAATACATTTTTACAATCGCAACTTCAAAAGATGCACTAGGAAATGACGTCTGCTGTGATACTAAATTTTTTTAATTTTTTTAATTAAAAACTTCTTTACTTACACTCAGCAGCAGTGCCATATTCTATTACTTCTTTTTTTTAATATTTTATGTAATTTCAACGTTTTACAGAGCTTTTTCCACCCTATCAGTCTTGTCCACGTTCCTCACTGCCCTTATGTCCGTCGCTACCCGTCCAGAAGTTTTACTGCCCGAGGTGACGTTACCTCCACCATCCCTGTTCCCAAGCAAAAAACAAGTGAGCTCCACTCCTCTTCACACGCTGTCCACTTCCACGCTTAGACATAAAAATTATAAATAGCATTAGATCACCTCAATATTTTACAAACACACCATGGAATAATAAAGTTACACTCACCCGCTTTACAACCCTGGCCTACTCCATGCTGGCCATCTAGTCCAGCTCCCCCCACCCTTCGCCCGCAAAATCCTCAACTGTCTTCCAAAGACCAGCCGCAGACCAACCTAATTCCCTGCGCTCGGTGGCGATTACCAGGTTCCAGGGGAGCGCTCCACGGGAGCTCTGTTCCTGGGAGCCTTGAAAAAAAATCGCCCTGCCTGCCAGAACCCCGGCCCAAGCCTGACCCCCATCCAAACATTGGCCGTGACCACTGTCCCACAGAGCAGCCGGGACCGGAGGGGGAAAAAAAAAAAAAAAAAAGCCACCCAGCGGGGGTTTTTTATTCTAATTGTATTTTATTTTTTCCGAATTGCCTAACAAACATCTCTACCTCCACCCTGCAAGAGACCACTAAAAAGCTAAACCACATAACCCTACAACGTTACGCACATTCACAACACACCACTCATTCAGATCACACGCACACTAGCCCTCGCTCTCAACTAACCCATCCCGCCGCCAAAGGGTGTCAAGGGGCCATCGCCCCTTACCCGCAGCACCCGGGGCCTCAAAAAGCACCCTTCCTGCAAAACCCCTGGCCCCAGCCCAACCTCCCCACAAACTGCCCTTCCGTTACAGCAACGCTTCAACACGCGCCATCTGCACCATACATAGATTTTCAACCAGACACTTAGCTTTCATAGTGGCACTTCTCACAGTCCAACCTCCGTAGCAGCCACATCGCCTAAACGCAAGGTTCCTTCAAACGCCTCGTGCCCCGTGATCACCTGCAAAACCAACACACAAAACTCTTGAATACAAACTTCACCCTCGGCATAAAAAAATCCTCCGCAGCTCCACACTCCTGCTTCGCACCTATTCCAGAAACAAAAACCTCAATGCCTTCACCATTTCTAGAAGCTTACCGCAAAGTGTCCACATAAACAAATATTAACACCCATGCCCACTTACTGCCTTACTATAGTCTACCTCACAATCCACTTGCAATCCACTCCCCTACTGACATGCAATGACTCAAAAATCATTTAACCCTCAATGCTGACAAACTAGGCACATCGACGTTTCACCCGTAGATTCTTATCGCTGTTCCACCTACCCCTGACTCTACAGCCCCGGGCAGAGCAGCTCCAAGCCAAACACACCCGTGCACAAACACACACAACACGGAACACTACCAACAAGGCGATTCAAAGAGAGAGAAAACTCTCAGCAAGAAGAATGACGACCCCCGGACGGGAGGCGCCATCCGGCAAATTGACCTACAGCGCCCAAGACCACAAAGCGAGGAGGCTCTACGACAGCCCCAAAGAAGAGGAGGCAAAAGTAAGGGCCCGTTACAAGATCAAGCCCATCAAAACCAAGATGATGGACGCGCCAGAAGCCTGGCGTCGAGACCTAAGGATGTCAGGATGCAGGGAAGAAGTCCCAGTCCGAGAAAACGGACGGCTAGAGAGCAGAGCTGCCAAAGCAGCCCGGAAGAGCGCCGCAAAAGAGGACCGACCGGAAACCGCTGAGACAGATCCACGCTTTAGAGCTCCGAGCGCAAGAAAAGGAGCACCCGACTGGCACAGTGCTGATGAGTAAGGGCATTCGAGACCCTAGGGACGGTGCCCGAAGCGCATGCCGCGCTCCCTGAGCGCAAAGACTGATGATGGCATTGAGACCCGAGGAAGATCGAAGGCGCACAAGACAGACTACACAAACTACACACCACCACGGACACAGGCTGGAACTGCCCTGCCCGGCACACGCTGCTCTCGGGCTCAAAAGCAACCCGCTCCCTTCATCTGCCCAAACAGGACTGCTCCTGGACAGCCCTGCCCTCCTACTCTCACTTTAAAACCCCTCCCGGCAATTCCCAGCTGTGTCCCTCCCTCCCAGCCTCTCCCCAGCCCGGGTCCCTCAACTTAACTTTCAGAGGGCCGAGGGTACGAATCCATCCTCCGCAAAAATCACATGGGCTAACTGGGACAATCCGGCAGTCGCCAGGTTCCTCTTCATCATCTGCAGTGAAGACAAAAAAAAAAAAAAGGCAACAAAATCAGAAGAGGCAGTAAGTAACCCATCAGCCAACACCAACTACTTTCCCAACCCCCCACTTAATCACACACACCACAGCGTTATGCTTACCTGCTCATTCCAGACTCAGACCCTGCGGCCATCAGCACTCATGGTACCCGAGACAGCAAGACGCACAAAATTAGCATAGCAGTCGTGAGACTCACCAGGCCCATTCTCCTCCTCCCTAATCCACAGCTCACCTCAAATGCTCATCCCATTCCAAAGGTGGCCCTCACAGCGCCTGCAAAACAGAAGGTAAACGCTTAACCAAGCAACCACCTAATACTTCGATATTCAACACTGGCACAGCCCACAATCACCTCACCTTCTCAAACTCCTCATTGGCCTGTGGCATGGCTCCTCTGAGGCTGCGTGCGCCACCTGCAAAAACCAAAGCATAAGACGCATGCTGAGAGGCCGCCCGAAACCTCAGCCTGCCCGGACCGATTCCCAACTCCCTCTCCTTTACCTTGGCTGCTCAACTAACCCGCTCTGTCATCAAGAGCTTGCCACGTCAAAGCATGCGCACTGCCTGCAAAAAACAAGCAAGGGATGCTTGCAAATTTGCCAACAATGCGACACCTCCAAAGGAACGGTTCCTTTAACCCAGTAGTCACGGCTCACCTTGCCTGAGACACCTCTGGTGCTGATGGCCCACTTCGCTCCTTGCTTCGCACCTTCCAAATAAAAGAAAAAAAGAACCCTATCAGCTAGTCATAGAGCCACCGGCCGCATCTGCCCTCTGATTCCACTCACAGACCCACCTCCTTACGGCGCTCCGCTCCCCTCCTCCGTCGCTCTGGGGCATGCATCTTGTCTCTCTGCATCCGAATAAAACCCCACATTGAATGAGTCAGCCTGGATGCAGAGCAAGAGCTTAACAACTCCAGAGATCTTGATTCCATCTAGGAATACCAGTACTCCAGCTACAACCAGCCATTTTTAAAAAAACAAAAACAAAAAACCCAGGGCCAAACTTTAAGCCCATCACATGCAAGCCTCAACACCTTAGAGACTCAAATCCACTTCACCACCCCTCAACAGCCTCTGCCACAAGCCTACAATCATTTCCGTAAAGAAATCTCAACGTTGCTGTCCACACAGCCCACCAATGCCTACTCGATCCCACATGACTGTACAACCCTTGCCCATTCAATTAAGGCCAATCAACATTTCACCCATAGACTCTTATCGCTGTTCCACCTACCCCTGACTCTACAGCCCCGGGCAGAGCAGCTCCAAGCCAAACACACCTGTGCACAGACCAACACAAGACAGAACAGTACAGACAAGGTGATTCAGAGAGAAAACTCTCAGCAAGAAGAATGACCCCCGGATGGGAGGTGCCATCCGGCAAGATGACCTACAGCGTCCAAACCACTGAGGCAAGGAGGCTGTACGGCAGACCCCGAGGAGTCCAACTTAACAGCCTGTTACAAGATGGTACTGTCAAAACCGAGATGATGGATGCGCCAGAAGCCTGTCATCAAGACCTAGGAACATCAAGATGCGGGGAAGAACTCCCAGTCTGAGAGAACGGACAGCTAGAGAGCAGAGCTGCCAAAGCAGCCCAAAAGAACGCCGCAAAAAGAACCGACCGCAACCTGCTGAGACCGATCCACGCTTTAGAGCTCCGAGCGCAAGAAAGGAAGCACCCGACTGGCACCATGCCAACGAGTATGAGCATTCAAGACCCTAGGGACAGCACCTGAAGCGCATGCCATGCTCCCCCAACACAAAGCGCAATAAGGACATTGAGATCTGAGCCACAGAGGACAGACTACACAAACTACACACCACCACAGACACAGGCTGGAGCTGCCCTGCCCGGCACACACTGGTCTCGTGCTGAAAAGCAACCCGCTCCCTTCGCCTGCACAAAGGGGCTGCTTTGGGACAACCCTCTCTCCTGCACTAACTTTAAAACCCCTCCCGGCAATTCCCAGCTGTGTCCCTTCCTCCCAGCCTCTCCCCAGCCCGGGTTCCTCAACTTAGCTTTCAGAGGGCCGAGGGTCCGAACCCACCCTCCACAAAACCACACGGGCTAACTGGGATGTTCCTCAAGGGGACACATTGCTCTTCAACATCTGAAATAAAAAAACAAACAAACAAAAAAAAACAAATCAGAAAAGGGAGTAAGCATCCCACTGGCCAACGCCAACTACTTCCCCAACTCCCCCCTCCTCACAAGTGCCACCGCGTTCGCTTCCCCGCTCATTCCAGAGTCAGACCCTGCAGCCGTCGTCACTCGTGGTACCTAAGGTACCAAGAGACACCAAGTTAGCGTGGCACTCATGAGAAGTCATCAGCCCCACGCTCCTCCTCACTAATCCACAGCTCACCTCAAACGCTCACCCAATTCAAAGATAGCCCACACAGCGCCTCCAAAACAGAAGGTAAATGCTTAACCGAGCAGCCCCATAATACTTCGCTATTCAACACCGACCCGGCCGACGACCGCCTCACCTTCTCGGACCCCTCACCGGCATGCAGCTTTGCAGGAGACCTTAGAGCAGACTTCACGGTACGTAAAGGGTGCCTATAAGAAACCTGCAGAGGGACTTTTTACAAGGGTGTACAGCAATAGGACAAGGCGGTAACGACTTTAGTCCTAAGGAGGGTACATTTAGTTTAGGTATTAGGAAGACGTTTCTCACTAGGGGTGGCGAGGCACTGGAACGCATTGCTGAGAGAACCTGCGGATGCTCTCTCCCTGGAAGCATTCAAGGCCAGGTCAGATGGGGCTTTGAGCAACCTGGTCTCGCGGAAGGCGTCCCTACCCATTGCGGGGGTGGGGTTGGAACCAGAGGATCTTTATGGTCCCTTCCAACCCAAACCATTCTACGATTCTATGACATCCAAATCCAACTGCAAAACTCATCCGAGAAGGGCTGGTGAACCCTCCTCCCTTTCCCCAGCAGTCCCAAAACTTTAGAAGCCCCTTTTCTTCTCCTCAACTGTCAGGAAAGGAACCCCACTGCTTCCTGACACCTCCTGCCCTCCATTCGCACCCCTGAACCCCCTTCAGTGGCTACTCCTCAGAAGCCGCTCTTCTGAGCCACATCCCAAATTCTGGGGGCACCTCCTAACCTACAGTTTCACAGAGACCCTGAGCTCTGCTACATACCCACAAAATAAAGTCAAGTCCCAAGCTTGTAATCTACGAGGGGCCTGCCACGAGCTGCAAAGATTCTAGGGACAATATGGCATTCTGTGGGCAATGAGGAAAGGCGACGAGGCATCCCAGACCCTGAAAGGCACTGTGCCTCACGGCCCTTCTGCTTTCTTCAGAAATACTAAATCTCCATATACAAATACATACAAGACACTCACCCTAACCCCTGACAAACAATGTCACCATCGGTCCCATTAAGAGAGATATCAGCAACTTACACAGCATACAGCAGAACTGGTGAAAAAAACAAGGTTCCTTTTTCAATAAAGTTGGGAATTCCAGGAAAACACAAAGCATGAAGAATTTAAAAAAAAAACCAAACAATGCATACTACTAAACCATCTTTCTACCCCCGAACACTCAAAACAAAATTACTGACCTGAAAAAAAGAAAGGAAAACAAACAAACAAACAAGCTGCATACAAGTGTTACTTTCTACCACACGGGCTGCTGAACCTTGACTGGTCCTGAAGCTCTTACCTCAGGCAGACAGCTCTTCCCAAAGGGCTGAGCCAGCTCAAAAGCTGCAAAGGACTCAAGCAAGAGCTGAGCACCAACACCAGAGAAACCCAGGAGCACAACGAGCTCCCTCAGCAGAGGCTGTGGCTCAAATACCCCGAGGCTCCGCCCACCACCCTTAGCACAATCACCTGGGAAAGGGGAAGGGCAAACCACCAGCAGTTATAAAGTCAGCTGGAGGAGCAGCAGCACTGCTCTCACCTGCCTTAAATTTACAGCAAATGAGACCCTGAACAGAGAAAGTAACCCCCCCCAGGAAATGACACTACTTGCTCCTGTACTACAGCTACAACTATTGCATCGGCAGTGTGACCAGGTAATGAATTAAACTTAATTTTTCTGGCGTGTAGATAGAAAACGATAGATGTCTTTCTAAACTAGGTAAGAAACTAGCTCATTAAATGCAATAACAATGTAGTTATTAAAATCACATCAGTCACCGGCGAGGTCAGCAGACGCAATGGTAAGTTGGCGGCTAAGCGCTAGATTGAGGTGGACCGGGAGGTTTCCGAGGCCCGGGAGCCCCGGGGAAGAGCAGAGGGACAGCGCAGAGCCGGCAGCTCTCGTGAGAGAGGCTGACGCGGCTTGGGCATTGCCAGGGGCAACCGCGGAAGATTTAAAGGGCCCTGAGGAGCGCCAGCAACCGGGAGCGTGGCAAGCAGGGCGTGTCGTGTCAGAAAGGGCATGGCGTGGCAGTTCGTGCGGGTAGGGCGCAGCCCCCGCCCCCCCTTCCCAGCTCGAGAAGGCTACCGAAGCGGTGGGCATCGGCCTCAGAAGGAGACGCCGGTATGGCTGCCACTCAGCTGAAAGCCATTGCTAGGAAAAATGGAGAAAGAGAAATTAAAATGCAACTGGGTACAAGAAACGTAGGAAAGCAGTAAAAAATAGGGAGCCACAGAAAGGGAATCGTAGGAAAAAAAAAAAAAAAAATTACAGATGAAGCGCTACGGGGCAGAGTTGGCAGAAGAGTAACAAGTTTTTGGGAGCCAGGCGGGCAGGTGGGCCGGTGGAGAGAGAGACGGAAGGAGGGACAGGCAGGGAGGCGAACAGAGATCTGGGGAAGGGTGGCAGAGATGGAGCGGGATGCACGCGACAGAATGCGCGACTCTCCGCAGCTCCCGGCGCTGGCGGGAGACCTTCACCGCCCCGATGCTTTTCTCTCTGCCTCGGCGGCAGGCGCCTCGACGCTCCTCTCCCGCGAGGCTTCCCGGTGGCTCGTGCGCGCGGCCGGCGCGCTCTGTCTGGGATGGCTCGGAGGGATCCTTCCTTGCCGCGGGGGCTGGCTGTTCCTTGCTGGACGTGGCTGCCTGCGGGACCCCCTTGGATTCCCTCCTCGGACGGTTCACCTTCGTCAGCTCCCTCGGGTGGGCGTGCCTGGGCAGACCCTTCCCCAGCTCAAGGGAGGGATTCCAAAATAGGAACGGTGAGCTGGACGGAGGGGGACATAGAAATAAAACTTAAAAAGCAATAGGGTACAAGACAGATAGGAAAACATGAAGAAATAAAGGCAGGGAGATGGCCTGGGGGATACATAGAAACAAACGAGAAAGCAGCGGGGTACGGGACACAGGAAACAATTTGCAACCAGGGACAGGGAGGAAGACAGAGGGAGAAATAGGGAAAAAAAAATTCAAAAAGCGACGGGGTACGATTCGCATGGACGCAAATTAAAAAATAAGGCCGGGGAGCTGGAGAGAGACGTACCTATAAAGAAACTTTTAAAGCCGACAGGGTAAAGGAAAGAGTGAGAAGCAATAAAGAAGAGGAAGAGGGAGCCAGATAGAGGGAGGCATAGGTAGAAATTTTGGCAAGAAATGAGGTAAAGAGCAGAGGGAATTTCCTGGTTTTGGCTAGAATAGAGATAATTTTCTTCCTAGTAGCCGGTATAGTGCTGTAGTTTGCATTTAACATGACACTAATGTTGATAAAAGACTGATGATTTAGTTGTCACTAGGCAGTGTTCATACTAAGTCAAGGATGTTTCAGCTTCTCCTACTGCCCTGGCAGTGGAGGCTGGGAGTGCAGACAGCTGAGCCAAACGAGCCAAAGGGGTATTCCATACCATATGATGTCCCAGCCAGTATATCAACTGGGGAAGTTGACCTCTAACCCCTGGCCCTGAGCCATGAGACTGTGATCCCTGACACCGTGACCTTTGAGGCTGCGAACCCATGCTGTGACCTTTGACCCGATGGCCCTTTTCACCCGCTGACCCTTTGACCCCCGGCGGGTGACCTTTGACTTCTTGTCGGTGACCTTTGACCCTGACAGTTGACCTTTTGACCCTCTGGTGTGGTAACCTTTGAACTTTTGACCCCAAAGACCTTTGCCCCCTACCCTGGTGCCCTTTGACCCCTGCCAGGTGATCTTTGACCCAATTACCTTTGACCCCGGCCCCGTGACCTTTGGCCCCGCCCCTGTGACCTTGGACCCCCGACCCCTTGCCTTTGACCCCGACCCCGTGACCTTTCACCCCGACCCCTTGACCTTTGACCCCGACCCCTTGACCTTTGACCTTTGGCCCGTGACCTTTGACCCGATCCCTTGACCTTTGACCTCTGGCCCGTGACCTTTGACCCCGACCCTTGACCTTTGACCTCTGGCCCGTGACCTTTGACCTTTGACCCCCGACCCCTTGACCTTTGACCTCTGGCCCGTGACCTTTGACCCCCGACCCCTTGACCTTTGACCTCTGGCCCGTGACCTTTGACCCCCGACCCCTTGACCTTTGACCTCTGGCCCGTGACCTTTGACCCCTGTCCCTGTGACCTTTGACCTCTGGCCCGTGACCTTTGACCCCGACCCCTTGACCTTTGACCCCGACCCCGTGACCTTTGACCCCGACCCCTTGACCTTTGACCCCCGGCCCGTGGCCTTTGACCCCCGACCCCTTGACCTTTGACCCCCGACCCCTTGACCTTTGACCCCCGACCCCCTGACCTTTGACCCCGACCCCTTGACCTTTGGCCCGCGACCTTTGACCCCGACCTCTTGACCTTTGACCGCTGATCCCCGACCTTTGACCCCCTGCCCCTGTGACCTTTGACCCCGTGGCCTTTGGCCTTTGACCCGTGGCCTTTGGCCCCCTGACCCGTGCCCTTTGACCCTCCCCCGGTGACATTTCACCCCAGACCTCGGCCACCCCTGACCCCGTGAGCTTTGACCTTTAACCCCCGCCCCGTGACCTTTGGCCCCCTGACCCCGTGAGCTTTGATCCGGACTTGGTGATCTGTGACCTTTGAGCTCGACCCTTGAACCTTTGAGCTTTTACCCCGACCCCGGTGACCTTTGACCGTAACCCCATGGGCTCTGATCTTTGACCCTGTGACCTTTTACCCCTGACCCAGTGACCTTTGATATTTCACCCCTGCCCCCGGTGACATTTGACCCCAGACCCCTGTGACCCCTGACCCCACGAGCTTTGACCCTGACTTGGTGACCCTTGACCCCCACCCCTGACCTTTGAGCTTGACCCTTCAACCTTTGCGCTTTTGCCCCCCTGACCCCGGCGACCTTTGACCCCGTGAGCTTTGACCTTAGTGACTTTAGACCCCTGACCCCATGAGCTTTGACCCCTGGGCCTGGTGACCTTTGACCTCCGAGCCCTTGCCTTTGACAGAGTTAAGCACAGCACTACTGCACATTTTAAAGTTAAAGCACTGCCCTACTGCAACGTTGCCGTGGAAAATGGTTTCTGCCCTGGGAGTAAATTGTTTAACTTCATCTTATAGCTCTTTACTCCCAGAGACTGAGCCAGCGGCTAGTGCGGTTTTCTTTTAAATTTAAGTTTTACAATACCAACTTCAAAGTTTTGTAATACATTTTTACAATCGCAACTTCAAAAGATGCACTAGGAAATGACGTCTGCTGTGATACTAAATTTTTTTAATTTTTTTAATTAAAAACTTCTTTACTTACACTCAGCAGCAGTGCCATATTCTATTACTTCTTTTTTTTAATATTTTATGTAATTTCAACGTTTTACAGAGCTTTTTCCACCCTATCAGTCTTGTCCACGTTCCTCACTGCCCTTATGTCCGTCGCTACCCGTCCAGAAGTTTTACTGCCCGAGGTGACGTTACCTCCACCATCCCTGTTCCCAAGCAAAAAACAAGTGAGCTCCACTCCTCTTCACACGCTGTCCACTTCCACGCTTAGACATAAAAATTATAAATAGCATTAGATCACCTCAATATTTTACAAACACACCATGGAATAATAAAGTTACACTCACCCGCTTTACAACCCTGGCCTACTCCATGCTGGCCATCTAGTCCAGCTCCCCCCACCCTTCGCCCGCAAAATCCTCAACTGTCTTCCAAAGACCAGCCGCAGACCAACCTAATTCCCTGCGCTCGGTGGCGATTACCAGGTTCCAGGGGAGCGCTCCACGGGAGCTCTGTTCCTGGGAGCCTTGAAAAAAAATCGCCCTGCCTGCCAGAACCCCGGCCCAAGCCTGACCCCCATCCAAACATTGGCCGTGACCACTGTCCCACAGAGCAGCCGGGACCGGAGGGGGAAAAAAAAAAAAAAAAAGCCACCCAGCGGGGGTTTTTTATTCTAATTGTATTTTATTTTTTCCGAATTGCCTAACAAACATCTCTACCTCCACCCTGCAAGAGACCACTAAAAAGCTAAACCACATAACCCTACAACGTTACGCACATTCACAACACACCACTCATTCAGATCACACGCACACTAGCCCTCGCTCTCAACTAACCCATCCCGCCGCCAAAGGGTGTCAAGGGGCCATCGCCCCTTACCCGCAGCACCCGGGGCCTCAAAAAGCACCCTTCCTGCAAAACCCCTGGCCCCAGCCCAACCTCCCCACAAACTGCCCTTCCGTTACAGCAACGCTTCAACACGCGCCATCTGCACCATACATAGATTTTCAACCAGACACTTAGCTTTCATAGTGGCACTTCTCACAGTCCAACCTCCGTAGCAGCCACATCGCCTAAACGCAAGGTTCCTTCAAACGCCTCGTGCCCCGTGATCACCTGCAAAACCAACACACAAAACTCTTGAATACAAACTTCACCCTCGGCATAAAAAAATCCTCCGCAGCTCCACACTCCTGCTTCGCACCTATTCCAGAAACAAAAACCTCAATGCCTTCACCATTTCTAGAAGCTTACCGCAAAGTGTCCACATAAACAAATATTAACACCCATGCCCACTTACTGCCTTACTATAGTCTACCTCACAATCCACTTGCAATCCACTCCCCTACTGACATGCAATGACTCAAAAATCATTTAACCCTCAATGCTGACAAACTAGGCACATCGACGTTTCACCCGTAGATTCTTATCGCTGTTCCACCTACCCCTGACTCTACAGCCCCGGGCAGAGCAGCTCCAAGCCAAACACACCCGTGCACAAACACACACAACACGGAACACTACCAACAAGGCGATTCAAAGAGAGAGAAAACTCTCAGCAAGAAGAATGACGACCCCCGGACGGGAGGCGCCATCCGGCAAATTGACCTACAGCGCCCAAGACCACAAAGCGAGGAGGCTCTACGACAGCCCCAAAGAAGAGGAGGCAAAAGTAAGGGCCCGTTACAAGATCAAGCCCATCAAAACCAAGATGATGGACGCGCCAGAAGCCTGGCGTCGAGACCTAAGGATGTCAGGATGCAGGGAAGAAGTCCCAGTCCGAGAAAACGGACGGCTAGAGAGCAGAGCTGCCAAAGCAGCCCGGAAGAGCGCCGCAAAAGAGGACCGACCGGAAACCGCTGAGACAGATCCACGCTTTAGAGCTCCGAGCGCAAGAAAAGGAGCACCCGACTGGCACAGTGCTGATGAGTAAGGGCATTCGAGACCCTAGGGACGGTGCCCGAAGCGCATGCCGCGCTCCCTGAGCGCAAAGACTGATGATGGCATTGAGACCCGAGGAAGATCGAAGGCGCACAAGACAGACTACACAAACTACACACCACCACGGACACAGGCTGGAACTGCCCTGCCCGGCACACGCTGCTCTCGGGCTCAAAAGCAACCCGCTCCCTTCATCTGCCCAAACAGGACTGCTCCTGGACAGCCCTGCCCTCCTACTCTCACTTTAAAACCCCTCCCGGCAATTCCCAGCTGTGTCCCTCCCTCCCAGCCTCTCCCCAGCCCGGGTCCCTCAACTTAACTTTCAGAGGGCCGAGGGTACGAATCCATCCTCCGCAAAAATCACATGGGCTAACTGGGACAATCCGGCAGTCGCCAGGTTCCTCTTCATCATCTGCAGTGAAGACAAAAAAAAAAAAAGGCAACAAAATCAGAAGAGGCAGTAAGTAACCCATCAGCCAACACCAACTACTTTCCCAACCCCCCACTTAATCACACACACCACAGCGTTATGCTTACCTGCTCATTCCAGACTCAGACCCTGCGGCCATCAGCACTCATGGTACCCGAGACAGCAAGACGCACAAAATTAGCATAGCAGTCGTGAGACTCACCAGGCCCATTCTCCTCCTCCCTAATCCACAGCTCACCTCAAATGCTCATCCCATTCCAAAGGTGGCCCTCACAGCGCCTGCAAAACAGAAGGTAAACGCTTAACCAAGCAACCACCTAATACTTCGATATTCAACACTGGCACAGCCCACAATCACCTCACCTTCTCAAACTCCTCATTGGCCTGTGGCATGGCTCCTCTGAGGCTGCGTGCGCCACCTGCAAAAACCAAAGCATAAGACGCATGCTGAGAGGCCGCCCGAAACCTCAGCCTGCCCGGACCGATTCCCAACTCCCTCTCCTTTACCTTGGCTGCTCAACTAACCCGCTCTGTCATCAAGAGCTTGCCACGTCAAAGCATGCGTACTGCCTGCAAAAAACAAGCAAGGGATGCTTGCAAATTTGCCAACAATGCGACACCTCCAAAGGAACGGTTCCTTTAACCCAGTAGTCACGGCTCACCTTGCCTGAGACACCTCTGGTGCTGATGGCCCACTTCGCTCCTTGCTTCGCACCTTCCAAATAAAAGAAAAAAAGAACCCTATCAGCTAGTCATAGAGCCACCGGCCGCATCTGCCCTCTGATTCCACTCACAGACCCACCTCCTTACGGCGCTCCGCTCCCCTCCTCCGTCGCTCTGGGGCATGCATCTTGTCTCTCTGCATCCGAATAAAACCCCACATTGAATGAGTCAGCCTGGATGCAGAGCAAGAGCTTAACAACTCCAGAGATCTTGATTCCATCTAGGAATACCAGTACTCCAGCTACAACCAGCCATTTTTAAAAAAACAAAAACAAAAAACCCAGGGCCAAACTTTAAGCCCATCACATGCAAGCCTCAACACCTTAGAGACTCAAATCCACTTCACCACCCCTCAACAGCCTCTGCCACAAGCCTACAATCATTTCCGTAAAGAAATCTCAACGTTGCTGTCCACACAGCCCACCAATGCCTACTCGATCCCACATGACTGTACAACCCTTGCCCATTCAATTAAGGCCAATCAACATTTCACCCATAGACTCTTATCGCTGTTCCACCTACCCCTGACTCTACAGCCCCAGGCAGAGCAGCTCCAAGCCAAACACACCTGTGCACAGACCAACACAAGACAGAACAGTACAGACAAGGTGATTCAGAGAGAAAACTCTCAGCAAGAAGAATGACCCCCGGATGGGAGGTGCCATCCGGCAAGATGACCTACAGCGTCCAAACCACTGAGGCAAGGAGGCTGTACGGCAGACCCCGAGGAGTCCAACTTAACAGCCTGTTACAAGATGGTACTGTCAAAACCGAGATGATGGATGCGCCAGAAGCCTGTCATCAAGACCTAGGAACATCAAGATGCGGGGAAGAACTCCCAGTCTGAGAGAACGGACAGCTAGAGAGCAGAGCTGCCAAAGCAGCCCAAAAGAACGCCGCAAAAAGAACCGACCGCAACCTGCTGAGACCGATCCACGCTTTAGAGCTCCGAGCGCAAGAAAGGAAGCACCCGACTGGCACCATGCCAACGAGTATGAGCATTCAAGACCCTAGGGACAGCACCTGAAGCGCATGCCATGCTCCCCCAACACAAAGCGCAATAAGGACATTGAGATCTGAGCCACAGAGGACAGACTACACAAACTACACACCACCACAGACACAGGCTGGAGCTGCCCTGCCCGGCACACACTGGTCTCGTGCTGAAAAGCAACCCGCTCCCTTCGCCTGCACAAAGGGGCTGCTTTGGGACAACCCTCTCTCCTGCACTAACTTTAAAACCCCTCCCGGCAATTCCCAGCTGTGTCCCTTCCTCCCAGCCTCTCCCCAGCCCGGGTTCCTCAACTTAGCTTTCAGAGGGCCGAGGGTCCGAACCCACCCTCCACAAAACCACACGGGCTAACTGGGATGTTCCTCAAGGGGACACATTGCTCTTCAACATCTGAAATAAAAAAACAAACAAACAAAAAAAAACAAATCAGAAAAGGGAGTAAGCATCCCACTGGCCAACGCCAACTACTTCCCCAACTCCCCCCTCCTCACAAGTGCCACCGCGTTCGCTTCCCCGCTCATTCCAGAGTCAGACCCTGCAGCCGTCGTCACTCGTGGTACCTAAGGTACCAAGAGACACCAAGTTAGCGTGGCACTCATGAGAAGTCATCAGCCCCACGCTTCTCCTCACTAATCCACAGCTCACCTCAAACGCTCACCCAATTCAAAGATAGCCCACACAGCGCCTCCAAAACAGAAGGTAAATGCTTAACCGAGCAGCCCCATAATACTTCGCTATTCAACACCGACCCGGCCGACGACCGCCTCACCTTCTCGGACCCCTCACCGGCATGCAGCTTTGCAGGAGACCTTAGAGCAGACTTCACGGTACGTAAAGGGTGCCTATAAGAAACCTGCAGAGGGACTTTTTACAAGGGTGTACAGCAATAGGACAAGGCGGTAACGACTTTAGTCCTAAGGAGGGTACATTTAGTTTAGGTATTAGGAAGACGTTTCTCACTAGGGGTGGCGAGGCACTGGAACGCATTGCTGAGAGAACCTGCGGATGCTCCCTCCCTGGAAGCATTCAAGGCCAGGTCAGATGGGGCTTTGAGCAACCTGGTCTCGCGGAAGGCGTCCCTACCCATTGCGGGGGTGGGGTTGGAACCAGAGGATCTTTATGGTCCCTTCCAACCCAAACCATTCTACGATTCTATGACATCCAAATCCAACTGCAAAACTCATCCGAGAAGGGCTGGTGAACCCTCCTCCCTTTCCCCAGCAGTCCCAAAACTTTAGAAGCCCCTTTTCTTCTCCTCAACTGTCAGGAAAGGAACCCCACTGCTTCCTGACACCTCCTGCCCTCCATTCGCACCCCTGAACCCCCTTCAGTGGCTACTCCTCAGAAGCCGCTCTTCTGAGCCACATCCCAAATTCTGGGGGCACCTCCTAACCTACAGTTTCACAGAGACCCTGAGCTCTGCTACATACCCACAAAATAAAGTCAAGTCCCAAGCTTGTAATCTACGAGGGGCCTGCCACGAGCTGCAAAGATTCTAGGGACAATATGGCATTCTGTGGGCAATGAGGAAAGGCGACGAGGCATCCCAGACCCTGAAAGGCACTGTGCCTCACGGCCCTTCTGCTTTCTTCAGAAATACTAAATCTCCATATACAAATACATACAAGACACTCACCCTAACCCCTGACAAACAATGTCACCATCGGTCCCATTAAGAGAGATATCAGCAACTTACACAGCATACAGCAGAACTGGTGAAAAAAACAAGGTTCCTTTTTCAATAAAGTTGGGAATTCCAGGAAAACACAAAGCATGAAGAATTTAAAAAAAAAACCAAACAATGCATACTACTAAACCATCTTTCTACCCCCGAACACTCAAAACAAAATTACTGACCTGAAAAAAAGAAAGGAAAACAAAAAAAAAAAGGCTGCATAAAAGTGTTACTTGCTACTACACATGCTGCTGAACCTTGACTGGTCCTGAAGCTCTTACCTCAGGCAGACAGCTCTTCCCAAAGGGCTGAGCCAGCTCAAAAGCTGCAAAGGACTCAAGCAAGAGCTGAGCACCAACACCAGAGAAACCCAGGAGCACAAGGAGCTCCCTCAGCAGAGGCTGTGGCTCAAATACCCCGAGGCTCCGCCCACCACCCTTAGCACAATCACCTGGGAAAGGGGAAGGGCAAACCACCAGCAGTTATAAAGTCAGCTGGAGGAGCAGCAGCACTGTTCCTACCTGCCTTAAATTTACAGCAAGCAAGGTCCTAGACAGAGAAAGTGACACTTACAGGCAACGATGATACCTGCTCCTGTACTACAGCTACAACTATTGCATCAGCAATGTGACCAGGTAAGGAGTTCAACTTAATTTTTCTGAGGCATAGACAGAAAAAGATACATGTGTCTCTAAACTAGGTAGGAAATTAGCTCGTTAAATGCAATAACAATGTAGTTATTAAAATCACATCAGTCACCGGCGAGGCCAGCAGACACAATGGTAAGTTGGTGGCTAAGCGCTAGATTGAGGCGGACTGGGAGGTTCCCAAGGCCCAGGAGCCCCGGGGAAGAGCAGAGGCACCGTGCAGAGCCGGCAGCTCTCACGAGAGAGGCTGATGCGGCGTGGGCATTGCCAGGGGCAACCATGGGAGATTTAAATGGCCCTGAAGGAGCGCCAGCGACCGGGAGCATGGCGCATCAGAAAGGTGTGCCGTGGTGCAGCAGTTTGCGCGGGTAGGGCGCAGCCCCCCCTTTCCCAGCTTGAGAATGTTACTGAAGCAGTGGGCATCGGCCTCAGAAGGAGACCCCGATATGGCTGCCACTCGGGCGAAAGCCATTGCTAGGAAAAACGTGGCGACGCGGACAGAGCTCCCACGTAAACGTGCAGCTGTCCAGGTCTCTGGACGCAGGGAGTGCCTGAGTCTATCACTGATGCCGGAGGGCAGCGGGGACACCTCTTGTGCGAGATGTGACCAGGTAGATGATCTGCTCAGCCTGGTGGCAGAGCTGAAGGAGGAAGTGGAAAGGTTGAGGAGTATCAAGGAGTGTGAGAGGGAGATAGGTTGGTGGACCCGCACCCTACCATCCCTGAGGCAGAGGCAGCAGATGGAGGCTCCGCGAGAAGCCGAGGTTTCCCTGCCCCCTTGCCACCAGGCAGGAGGGGACCTAAGAGATGGAGGGGAATGGATACAGGTCCCTGCTCGGGGAGGCAGGCGAGTCCCCTCCCGGTCTCCCTCACCTTCCCACTTGCCCCTACGCAACAGGAATGGGGCTCTGGAACTTGAGGACCGGGTCAACGAAGATCAGGGTGTAGGTGAAGCCCTATCCAGGGAGGTGCCTAGGCTCAGTCGGGCGGCCCCATGCATTCTCACAGCCTCTGAAAAAAGAAAAAGGAGGGTAATTGTCATAGGCGACTCCCTTCTGAGGGGGACAGAGGGCCCAATATGCAGTCCTGACCCATGCCACAGGGAAGTCTGCTGCCTCCCTGGGGCCCGGTTGAAAGACATTACCAGGGAACTCCCGGGTCTGGTTCGGACCTCTGATTATTACCCATTGCTGGTTGTGCAGGTTGGCAGCGATGAGATTGCAGGGAGAAATCCAAAGGCAATCAAAAGGGTCTTCAGGGCACTGGGGCGATTAGTGGAAGGAGCACAGGTAGTGTTTTCCTCAATCCCTTAGTGGCAGGGGAATATACTGAAAGGAACAGGAAACCACACCTGGTGATGATGTGGCTCAGAGGCTGGTGCCATTGGTGGCATTTGGGGCTTTTTGATCATGGGGAGGTTTACACGGCACCGGGCTTGCTAGCGACGGATGGTATCCAGCTATCTCAAAGGGGTAAAAGAATCCTGGCTCCTGAGATGGCGGGGCTCATAGAGAGGGCTTTAAACCAGGTTTGAAGGGGGTAAGGGATAAGACTAGGTGCACCAGAGATGAGCCTGGGGGCAGCGTGCCAACGTTAGGGGTGGATTCGATAGGCCAGCTCAAATGCATCTATGCCAACACACGCAGCATGGGCAATAAACGGGAGGAGCTGGAAGCCATCGTGCAGCAGGATAGATATGACTTAGTCGCCATCACGGAAACACGGAGGGATGACTCCTGTGACCGGAGTGCTGCGACGGATGGCTACAAGCTCTTCAGAAGGGATAGGCAAGGTAGAAGAGGTGGTGGGGTGGCTCTCTATGTTAGGCAGGGTTTGGACTGTACAGAGCTACCCAAGTGTGATGACAAGGTGGAGTGCTTATGGGTGAGGATGAGAGGGAAGGCCGATAAGGCAGATATTGTGCTGGGAGTCTGTTATAGACCGCTCGACAGGGTTGAAGAGATGGATGAATCATTCTACAAGCGGCTGGCAGTAGTCTTAGAAGCGTGTGCCCTCGTTCTCATGGGGGACTTCAACTTTCCAGACGCCTGCTGGAAATATGCCACAGCAGAGAGTAAATAGTCTAGGAGGTTCCTGGAGTGTGTGGAAGATAACTTCCCGACACAGGCAGTAGGTGAGCCAACCAGGGGAGGAGCCTTGCTAGATCTATTGTTTACGAACAGGGAAGGACTGGTGGGAGGTGTGACAGTCGGAGGCCTTCTTGGGCTTAGCGACCGTGAAATGATAGAATTCTCCATTCTCGGTGAGGCAAGGAAGGGGGTTAGCAAAACCACCACTCTGGACTTCCGGAGGGCAAACTTTGGCCTCTTTGAGGCACTGGTTGAGAGAGTCCCTTGGGAGATGGTCCTGAAGGGCAAAGGGGTCCAGGAGGGACGGATGTTCTTTAAGAAGGAAATCTTAACAGCTCAGGACCAGGCTATTCCCCCGTGCCGCAAGTCGAATCGCTGAGGAAAACGACGGGCCTGGCTGAACGGGGAGCTTCTTCTAGGAGTCAGGAAAAAAAGGAGAGTTTATCATCTCTGGAAGAAAGGGCGGGCAACTTGGGAGGAGTACAGGGATCTTGTTAGGTCATAGAGAAAGGAAATTAGAAAGACAAAAGCTCTGCTAGTACTAAATCTGTCCGCTGTCGTACGAGACGACAAAAAATGTTTTTACAAATACGTTAATGGTAAAAAGAATCCCAAGGAGAATATCTATCCTGTAACGGATACGGAAGGGAACGTTGCCACCAGAGATGAGGAAAAGGCTGAGGTACTTAATGCCTTCTTTGCCTCAGTCTTTACTAGGGAGACCAGTTATCCTCAGGGTACTCTGCCTCCTGAGGGGGAAGGTGAGGATGAAGAGCAGAATATACACCCCCCCCCGCCTTAATGCAGGAGGAAATAGTTAGTGACCTACTACGCCATCTGGATGCTCACAAATCTATGGGACAAGATGGAATCCATCCCAGAGTACTGAGGGAACTGGCAGAGGTGCTTCCCAAGCTGCTCTCCCTCATCTATCGGCGATCCTGGTCAACGGGGAAGGTCCCAGAGGACTGGAGGCTTGCCAATGTGACGCCCATTTACGAGAAGGGTCGGAGGGAGGATCCGGGGAACTACGGGCCTGTCAGCCTGACCTCGGTACCGGGGAAGATTATGGAACGGTTTGTCTTGAGAGCGCTCACGTGGCACGTCCGGGACAAGCAGGGGATTGGGCCCGGTCAGCGTGGGTTTACGAAAGGCGGGTTCTGCTTGACCAACCTGATCTCCTTCTATGACCGGGTGACCCGCCTGGCGGATGAGGGAAAGGCTGTGGATGTTACCTACCTTGACTTCAGCAAGGCCTTTGATACTGTCTCTCATGGCATACTGCTTGAGAAGCTGTCGTCTCCTGGCTTAGACAAGTGTACTCTTTGCTGGGTGAAAAACTGGCTGGATGGACGAGCCCAGAGGGTTGTGGTGAATGGGGTTAAATCCGGTTGGTGGCGGGTCGCTAGTGGTGTTCCTCAGGGCTCGGTGTTGGGCCCGGTTCTGCTTAACATCTTTATCGACGATTTGGACGAGGAGATCGAGTGCCCCCTCGGCAAGTTTGCAGACGACACCAAGTTGGGACTCAGGGCTGATCTCCTTGAGGATAGGAAGGCTCTACACAGATATCTGGACAGGCTGGATCGATGGGCCGAGGCCAACTGTATGAAGTTCAACGAGGCCGAGTGCCGGGTCCTGTGCTTTGGTCACGGCGACCCCGTGCAGCGCTATGGGCTTGGGGAAGAGTGGCTGGAAAGCTGCCCGGCAGAGAAAGACCTGGGGGTGCTGGTTGACAGCCGGCTGACTATGAGCCAGCAGTGTGCCCAGGTGGCCAGGAAGGCCAACGGCATCCTGGCCTGTATCAGAAATAGTGTGGCTGGCAGGAGCAGGGAGGTAATTGTTCCCCTGTATTCGGCACTGGCGAGGCCGCACCTCGAGTACTGCGTTCAGTTTTGGGCCCCTCGCTACGGGAAAGACGTTGAGTTGCTGGAACGTGTCCGGAGAAGGGCAACCGAGTTGGTGAGGGGCCTGGAGCGTAAGTCTGATGAGGAACGGCTGAGGGAGCTGGGGTGGTTTAGTCTGGAGAAAAGGAGGCTGAGGGGAGACCTTATCGCTCTCTACAACTACCTGAAAGGAGATTGTAGCGAGGTGGGTACTGGTCTCTTCTATCAAGTAACTAGAGATAGGATGAGAGAAAATGGCCTGAAGTTGCGCCAGGGGAGGTTTAGCTTGGATATCAGAAAAAAATTCTTTACTGAGAGGGTTGTCAGGCATTGGAACAGGCTGCCCAGGGTAGTGATGGAGTCACCATCCCTGGAGGTGTTCAAAACACACGTAGATGTGGCACTTTGGGACATGATTTAGTGGGCGTGGTGGCGGTGGGTTGATGGTTGGACTTAATGATCTTAGAGGTCCTTTCCAAATTTCATGATTTGATTCAATGTGATTTGATTCAATTCTAGGGAGCAGAACAGAGATGTAGCAAGAAAGGAAAAAAAGGAAGGGAGGAAAAACAAAGCGAGAGAGACACAAAGACTGGAAGAAGGACAAAGGTATGGAAGAGGAAAAAAAATAGTGATAGGCTGCAGGACAGAGATGGAGGAGTTAAAAAAAGACACAGGGAGCATGACAGAATGAGAGTGAGAAAAAAGGGACAGAGCAGGACAGCACTGGAGGAAAAAACAACTGTGATAGGCTGTGAGAGAGATACGGAGGAAGAGAGAAAAGAGAAGGGACAGCTAGCTGGAGAGGAGGATACAGTTTGAAAGGATGGAAGAGGGAACGGAACAGAGAGAAATACGGGAAAGATAGCAAGAGGAAGCAGGGCAGAGGGCCAGCAATAGAAGAAAAAAGGGACAGGGATCTGGACAGATGAAGAAAAAAGCAGGAGGAACAGATACAACATGATACGATGGGACAGGAAGTAACAGAGAGCCACAGATGAGAATAATGACAAGAGACAGAGAGAGACTGTGAGAAACACAGCAGGTTGGGGGGAGAGAGAGAGAGAGATTAGGACCCCTGCAGAGAGAGAGAAGGCATGAACAAAAAGAGTAGGGAGCACCACAAAGGGTCAGAGAAAGAGAAGAACAGGAAGGACAATGGGGACAGTGAGATACAGAATAAAACCCCCCACATGTTATACACATATTATCCAGTAATCAAGCTCATTTCAGAGTTACACAGTACCTCAGCCCCTTTAAGAAAAGTAACACATTGACCGAGCCCAATTCGGCAGCACACAGAACCCGAGCAAATTTCAAAGTCGGCGCACCGCGCCCGAGCCCCTTTCGGCGGCGCACCGCGCCCGAGCCCCTTTCGGCGGCGCACCGCGCCCGAGCCCCTTTCGGCGGCGCACCGCGCCCGAGCCCCTTTCGGCGGCGCACCGCGCCCCTTTCGGCGGCGCACCGCGCCCGAGCCCCTTTCGGCGGCGCACCGAGCCCCTTTCGGCGGCGCACCGCGCCCGAGCCCCTTTCGGCGGCGCACCGCGCCCGAGCCCCTTTCGGCGCCGCACCGCGCCCGAGCCCCTTTCGGCGGCGCACCGCGCCCGAGCCCCTTTCGGCGGCGCACCGCGCCCGAGCCCCTTTCGGCGGCGCACCGCGCCCGAGCCCCTTTCGGCGGCGCACCGCGCCCGAGCCCCTTTCGGCGCCGCACCGCGCCCGAGCCCCTTTCGGCGCCGCACCGCGCCCGAGCCCCTTTCGGCGCCGCACCGCGCCCGAGCCCCTTTCGGCGCCGCACCGCGCCCGAGCCCCTTTCGGCGCCGCACCGCGCCCGAGCCCCTTTCGGCGCCGCACCGCGCCCGAGCCCCTTTCGGCGCCGCACCGCGCCCGAGCCCAGTTCACAGTTACATAGCTGCGGAGCCAATTTCTAAGTTGGGCAATTACTAGAGCCAGGAACGCACACCCTTTCTGTTCACCCAGCAGCAGCTACATTGGCCTCGAGGTATCTACAACTCTCCCTTGGATGCCTAATTCTAACAGACACTTTCCCTTACTTCAACAGCTAAGTTTACCTATGGGCACTAAACGCGCATGCTTTGCTCTACACTTGCCTTTCTGATTGCCATTACTACTGTGATTCTCACAAGGAGACCTAATTACCTGTCTTTTTTTCATTTTCTTTTTTTTTTGCTTCATTTGGTCTATTACTGATTCCACATACATTCAGCTAGGTCAGTAGTTACAGTCCAATTCTACAATGTACTTTTTCTACAATATATAGAAAAGACTTATGGCCTCACTGGTCAAATTTTTGACACTATTAGTTTTATTCCTCTTTTAACCATTATTTTTACAAATACATTTTAACTCCAAAAATTTAGCATTACCTTCAGAAGAAACGCCACTATTAGTACGTGCAATTCTCTACGGAGCAGTCTTTTCCACATTCCTCGCTCCCATTACATCCGTCGCTGCACATCCAGAAGTTTTACTCCCTGAGGTGACATTACCTGCACGATCCCCGTTCCCGGGCAGAAAACGAGTGAGCTCCGCTCATCTTGACAGACTGTCCACTTCCACACCTCGGCACAAAAACAAAAACTGAAAAGTATCATTACATCACAAACTACAAAGAGCACCCAAATATTTTACAAACCCACCACAGAAAAATACAGTTACACTCACGCACTTCACAACCCTGGCCTGCTCCATGCTGGCCATCTAGTCCAACTCCCCCCACCCTTCGCCCGCAAAATCCTCAACTGTCTTCCAAAGACCATCCACCAAACAACATATTTCCCTGTGCTGACTGGCAATTACCACGTTCCAGGGCAGCGCTCCATGGGAACGCCGTTCCCAGGACCCTTGAAAAAAATCACCCTGCCTGTGAAAACCCGGGCCCGAGCCGGACCCCAGTCCAAACACTGGCAATCAACATTGCCTCGTGGAGCAGCTGGGACCGGGGGGGGGGAGGAACAGGGCAGGGGAGGACACACCAAAAACCAACCCATATCCCAGCTGGGTTTTTTTATTCTAAGTTGTTGTTTTGGTTTTTTTTTCTAATTCCCTGAGAAACATCTCAACTCTACATCCAACCTGAAAGGAAAAAACCAAAAAGGCTAAACCACATAACCCTACAAGGTTAGACACATTCACAACACACCACTCATTCAGATCACATGCACGCCAGCCCTCACTCTCAACTCATCCATCCTACCACCCACAGGCCTCGAGAGGCCGTCACCCCGTGCCTGTGGCACTGGGGGCCTCAAAAATCGCCCTGCCTGCAAAAACCCTGGCCCTAGCCCAACCTCCTTCCAACCTCCCCACAAACTGCCCTTCTGTTACACCAATGTTTCAACACGCACCATCATCTCCACCATCCGTGCATTTTCAACCCGATACTTAGCTTTCACGGTGCCACATGGCACAGTCCAACCTCCGTAGCAGCTGTGTCACCTAAACGCAAGGTTCCTTCAAGCACCTCGTGCCCTGTCATCACCTGCAAAAACAACACACAAAGCTTTTCAATAGACACTTCATCCTTGAGAGAGAAGTCCTCCACCGCTTCCCACCTATTCCCAAAATAACACATCCTCCCAGTCAGTGTCCTCCATGGCACTTGAAAAAACAGAGCATCGCAAACACAGAGCTGTCCCAAAGTTACCGATCGCTCCAAGACCCATCACGCTGCTACTCAGACCTCAAGGCCTTGACCATTTCTACAGACTTGCCACAAAGCATCCCCATAAACATTAGGAACACCATTGCCCAGTTACTGCCTTACTCTATGCTAGCTCACAGTCCAATTGCGATCCCCTCAGCTCCTTGCATGCAAAGAGCCCAAAGTCATTAAACCTTCTGTGCTGTCTCTACAATGCCATACAACACACACAGACAAACACAGACCCATGTAATTCACATGCAAATATAATGCCGTACAAGACAGTACTCTTATCTCGGTCAAGACAAAACAACTCGGAGCACTGCCATACCACACAAAACAGAACAGGGCCAATGCAAGAGACTCTCAGATGACAGTCAATACAAGTACAGACCAAAACAATACAAAACCAATACAGAACCATAGAAGGCAAGGCAGTCTCTGGTGGCAATCGATACAAGGGCATAGCACTGCACTACAAAACACAATGCAGGGCCATGCAACGCGAGACAGTCTCACATGACAGTCAGTACAAATACAGAACAAAACAACACAACACAAAGGCAAATACAGACCAATACAATGCAAGAAAACTGCAAAACACAGCAAAGCAAAGCAGTCTCATAGAGCCACCGGCCGCATCTTCCTTCCGACTCCACTCACGGACCCACCTCCTTACAGTGCCCTGCTGCCTTCCCTCGTCGCTCTGTGGCACGCATCTTGTCCCTCTGCATCTGGAAAAAAAACCAAAACCAAACATATTGAACGAGTCACCTGGATGCAGAGCAAGAGCTTCACAACTCCAGAGGTCTTGATTCCATCTACAAAGACCATCTGGAGTCCAGCTACAGCCTGCCATTTAAAAAAAAAGAAAAAGAAAAAAAAAAAACAGACACAAAAAAACCCCAAAAAACCCCCAACAACAACAACAAAAAAAAACCAGGGCCAAAATTTAAGCCCATCATGTGCAAGACCTAACACCTTAGAGAGTCAAATCCTCTTCACCGCCCCTCAACAGCCCCTGCCGCACAGCTCCAATCGTCTCCGTGAAACACTATCGGCACTGCTGTTCGCGCAGCCCGCCGATGGCTAGTCGAGCCGAGATGACTGTACAACCCTTGCCTAAACAGTCTAGGCACATCAACGTTTGACCCGTAGACTCTTATCGCTCTTCCACCTACCCCTGACTCTACATCCCCGGGCAGAGCAGCTCCAAGCCAAACACACCCGTGCGCAGAACGTCACCATGTGCAACGCTACCAACGAGGTGATTCAAAGAGAGAGAAAACTCTCAGCAAGAAGAATGACGCCCGGACAGGAGGCGTCGTTGGGCAAGACGACCTACGGAGCCGGAACCACGAGGCCAGGAGGCTCTACGGCAGAGCCTCCAGAGAAGAGGAGTCGAGCAGAATGGCCCGTTACAAGATGGCACTGTCAAAACCCAGACGACAGATGCACTAGAAGCCTGGCGTTGAGACCTAAGGATGTCAGGATGCGGGGAAGAAGTCCAAGTCCGAGAAAACGGACGGCTAGAGAGCAGAGCTACCAATGCAGCCCAGAAGAACGCTGCCAAAAGAGGACCGACCGCAACCCGCCGAGACCGATCCATGCTTTAGAGCTCCGAGCGCAAGAAAAGAAGCGCCCGATTGGCACCGGGCCGATGAGTAAGAGCATTCGAGACCCTAGGGACGGCGCCTAAAGCGCATGCCACGCTCCCCCGGCGCAAAGCGCAACGAGGACGTCGAGACCCGAGGAAGGTCTAAGCGCACAGGACAGACTACACAAACTACACGCCACCGCGGACACGGGCTGGAACTGCCCTGCCCGGCACACACTGGCCTCGTGCTGAAAAGCAACTCGCTCCCTTCGCCTGCGCAAAGGCGACTGCTTTGGGGCAGCCCTCTCTCCTGCGCTAACTTTAAAACCCCTCCCGGCAATTCCCAGCTGTGTCCCTCCCTCCCAGCCTCTCCCCAGCCCGGGTCCCTCAACTTAGCTTTCAGAGGGCCGAGGGTCCGAACCCACCCTCCACAAAACCACACGGGCTAACTGGGATGTTCCTCAAGGGGACACAGTGCTCTTCAACATCTGCAATGAAAAAAACAAACAAACAAACAAACAAACAAAAACCAAATCAGAAAAGGCAGTAAGCATCCCACTGGCCAACACCAACTACTTCCCCAACTCCCCCCTCCTCACAAGTGCCACCGCGTTCGCTTCCCCGCTCATTCCAGAGTCAGACCCTGCAGCCGTCGTCACTCATGGTACCTAAGGTACCAAGAGACACCGAGTTAGCGTGGCGCTCATGAGAAGTCATCGGCCCCACGCTCCTCCTCACTAATCCACAGCTCACCTCAAACGTTCACCCAATTCAAAGATAGCCCACACAGCGCCTCCAAAACAGAAGGTAAATGCTTAACCGAGCAGCCCCATAATACTTCGCTATTCAACACCGACCCGGCCGACGACCGCCTCACCTTCTCGGACCCCTCACCGGCATGCAGCTTTGCAGGAGACCTTAGAGCAGACTTCACGGTACGTAAAGGGTGCCTATAAGAAACCTGCAGAGGGACTTTTTACAAGGGTGTACAGCAATAGGACAAGGCGGTAACGGCTTCAGTCCTAAAGAGGGTACATTTAGTGTAGGCATTAGGAAGACGTTTCTCACTAGGGGTGGCGAGGCACTGGAACGCGTCGCCCAGAGAACCTGCGGATGCTCCCTCCCTGGAAGCATTCAAGGCCAGGTCAGATGGGGCTTTGAGCAACCTGGTCTCGCGGAAGGCGTCCCTACCCATTGCGGGGGTGGGGTAGGAACTAGAGGCTCTTTATGGTCCCTTCCAACCCAAACCACTCTACGATGCTATGACATCCAAATCCAACCGCAAAACTCATCCGAGAAGGGCTGGTGAACCCTCCTCCCTTTCCCCAGCAGTCCCAAAACTTTAGAAGCCCCTTTTCTTCTCCTCAACCGTCAGGAAAGGAACCCCACTGCTTCCTGACGCCTCCTGCCCTCCATTCGCGCCCCTGAACCCCCTTCAGTGGCTACTCCTCAGGAGCCGCTCTTCTGAGCCACATCCCAAATTCTGGAGGCACCTCCTAACCTACAGTTTCACAGAGACCCTGAGCTCTGCTACATGCCCACAAAATAAAGTCAAGTCCCAAGGCTTGTAATCTACGAGGGGCCTGCCACGAGCTGCAAAGATTCTAGGGACAACGGGGCATTCTGTGGGCAAGGAGGAAAGGCGACGAGGCATCCCAGACCCTGAAAGGCATTGTGCTTCACGGCCCTTCTGCTTTCTTCAGAAATACTAAATCTCCATATACAGATGCATACAAGACGCTCACCCTAACCCCTGCTAAACAATGTCACCATCGGTCCCGTTAAGAGAGATATCAGCAACTTACACAGCATACAGCAGAACTGGTGGAAAAAAACAAGGTTCCTTTTTCAATAAAGTTGGGAATTCCAGGAAAACACAATGCATGAAGAATTTAAAAAAAAAAAAAACAAAAAAACTAAACAATGCATACTACTAAACCATCTTTCTACCCCCAAACACTCAAAACAAAATTACTGACCTGAAAAAAAAGAAAGGAAAACAAACAAACAAACAAGCTGCATACAAGTGTTACTTTCTACCACACGGGCTGCTGAACCTTGACTGGTCCTGAAGCTCTTACCTCAGGCAGACAGCTCTTCCCAAAGGGCTGAGCCAGCTCAAAAGCTGCAAAGGACTCAAGCAAGAGCTGAGCACCAACACCAGAGAAACCCAGGAGCACAAGGAGCTCCCTCAGCAGAGGCTGTGGCTCAAATACCCCGAGGCTCCGCCCACCACCCTTAGCACAATCACCTGGGAAAGGGGAAGGGCAAACCACCAGCAGTTATAAAGTCAGCTGGAGGAGCAGCAGCACTGCTCTCACCTGCCTTAAATTTACAGCAAATGAGACCCTGAACAGAGAAAGTAACCCCCCCCCAGGAAATGACACTACTTGCTCCTGTACTACAGCTACAACTATTGCATCGGCAGTGTGACCAGGTAATGAATTAAACTTAATTTTTCTGGCGTGTAGATAGAAAACGATAGATGTCTTTCTAAACTAGGTAAGAAACTAGCTCATTAAATGCAATAACAATGTAGTTATTAAAATCACATCAGTCACCGGCGAGGTCAGCAGACGCAATGGTAAGTTGGCGGCTAAGCGCTAGATTGAGGTGGACCGGGAGGTTTCCGAGGCCCGGGAGCCCCGGGGAAGAGCAGAGGGACAGCGCAGAGCCGGCAGCTCTCGTGAGAGAGGCTGACGCGGCTTGGGCATTGCCAGGGGCAACCGCGGAAGATTTAAAGGGCCCTGAGGAGCGCCAGCAACCGGGAGCGTGGCAAGCAGGGCGTGTCGTGTCAGAAAGGGCATGGCGTGGCAGTTCGTGCGGGTAGGGCGCAGCCCCCGCCCCCCCTTCCCAGCTCGAGAAGGCTACCGAAGCGGTGGGCATCGGCCTCAGAAGGAGACGCCGGTATGGCTGCCACTCAGCTGAAAGCCATTGCTAGGAAAAATGGAGAAAGAGAAATTAAAATGCAACTGGGTACAAGAAACGTAGGAAAGCAGTAAAAAATAGGGAGCCACAGAAAGGGAATCGTAGGAAAAAAAAAAAAAAATTACAGATGAAGCGCTACGGGGCAGAGTTGGCAGAAGAGTAACAAGTTTTTGGGAGCCAGGCGGGCAGGTGGGCCGGTGGAGAGAGAGACGGAAGGAGGGACAGGCAGGGAGGCGAACAGAGATCTGGGGAAGGGTGGCAGAGATGGAGCGGGATGCACGCGACAGAATGCGCGACTCTCCGCAGCTCCCGGCGCCGGCGGGAGACCTTCACCGCCCCGATGCTTTTCTCTCTGCCTCGGCGGCAGGCGCCTCGACGCTCCTCTCCCGCGAGGCTTCCCGGTGGCTCGTGCGCGCGGCCGGCGCGCTCTGTCTGGGATGGCTCGGAGGGATCCTTCCTTGCCGCGGGGGCTGGCTGTTCCTTGCTGGACGTGGCTGCCTGCGGGACCCCCTTGGATTCCCTCCTCGGACGGTTCACCTTCGTCAGCTCCCTCGGGTGGGCGTGCCTGGGCAGACCCTTCCCCAGCTCAAGGGAGGGATTCCAAAATAGGAACGGTGAGCTGGACGGAGGGGGACATAGAAATAAAACTTAAAAAGCAATAGGGTACAAGACAGATAGGAAAACATGAAGAAATAAAGGCAGGGAGATGGCCTGGGGGATACATAGAAACAAACGAGAAAGCAGCGGGGTACGGGACACAGGAAACAATTTGCAACCAGGGACAGGGAGGAAGACAGAGGGAGAAATAGGGAAAAAAAAATTCAAAAAGCGACGGGGTACGATTCGCATGGACGCAAATTAAAAAATAAGGCCGGGGAGCTGGAGAGAGACGTACCTGTAAAGAAACTTTTAAAGCCGACAGGGTAAAGGAAAGAGTGAGAAGCAATAAAGAAGAGGAAGAGGGAGCCAGATAGAGGGAGGCATAGGTAGAAATTTTGGCAAGAAATGAGGTAAAGAGCAGAGGGAATTTCCTGGTTTTGGCTAGAATAGAGATAATTTTCTTCCTAGTAGCCGGTATAGTGCTGTAGTTTGCATTTAACATGACACTAATGTTGATAAAAGACTGATGATTTAGTTGTCACTAGGCAGTGTTCATACTAAGTCAAGGATGTTTCAGCTTCTCCTACTGCCCTGGCAGTGGAGGCTGGGAGTGCAGACAGCTGAGCCAAACGAGCCAAAGGGGTATTCCATACCATATGATGTCCCAGCCAGTATATCAACTGGGGAAGTTGACCTCTAACCCCTGGCCCTGAGCCATGAGACTGTGATCCCTGACACCGTGACCTTTGAGGCTGCGAACCCATGCTGTGACCTTTGACCCGATGGCCCTTTTCACCCGGTGACCCTTTGACCCCCGGCGGGTGACCTTTGACTTCTTGTCGGTGACCTTTGACCCTGACAGTTGACCTTTTGACCCTCTGGTGTGGTAACCTTTGAACTTTTGACCCCAAAGACCTTTGCCCCCTACCCTGGTGCCCTTTGACCCCTGCCAGGTGATCTTTGACCCAATTACCTTTGACCCCGGCCCCGTGACCTTTGGCCCCGCCCCTGTGACCTTGGACCCCCGACCCCTTGCCTTTGACCCCGACCCCGTGACCTTTCACCCCGACCCCTTGGCCTTTGACCCCCGACCCCTTGACCTTTGACCTTTGGTCAGTGACCTTTGACCCGATCCCTTGACCTTTGACCTCTGACCCCGACCCTTGACCTTTGACCCCGACCCCTTGACCTTTGACCTCTGGCCCGTGACCTTTGATCCCCTGTCCCTGTGACCTTTGACCTCTGGCCCGTGGCCTTTGACCCCGACCCCTTGACCTTTGACCCCAACCCCTTGACCTTTGACCCCCGACCCCTTGACCTTTGACCTCTGGCCCGTGACCTTTGACCCCCGACCCCCTGACCGTTGACCTTTGACCCGACCCCTTGACCCCCTGCCCCTTTGACCTTTGACCCCGACCTCTTGACCTTTGACCGCTGATCCCCGACCTTTGACCCCCTGCCCCTGTGACCTTTGACCCCGTGGCCTTTGGCCTTTGACCCGTGGCCTTTGGCCCCCTGACCCGTGCCCTTTGACCCTCCCCTGGTGACATTTCACCCCAGACCTCGGCCACCCCTGACCCCGTGAGCTTTGACCTTTAACCCCCGCCCCGTGACCTTTGGCCCCCTGACCCCGTGAGCTTTGATCCGGACTTGGTGATCTGTGACCTTTGAGCTCGACCCTTGAACCTTTGAGCTTTTACCCCGACCCCGGTGACCTTTGACCGTAACCCCATGGGCTCTGATCTTTGACCCTGTGACCTTTTACCCCTGACCCAGTGACCTTTGATATTTCACCCCTGCCCCTGGTGACATTTGACCCCAGACCCCTGTGACCCCTGACCCCACGAGCTTTGACCCTGACTTGGTGACCCTTGACCCCCACCCCTGACCTTTGAGCTTGACCCTTCAACCTTTGCGCTTTTGCCCCCCTGACCCCGGCGACCTTTGACCCCGTGAGCTTTGACCTTAGTGACTTTAGACCCCTGACCCCATGAGCTTTGACCCCTGGGCCTGGTGACCTTTGACCTCCGAGCCCTTGCCTTTGACAGAGTTAAGCACAGCACTACTGCACATTTTAAAGTTAAAGCACTGCCCTACTGCAACGTTGCCGTGGAAAATGGTTTCTGCCCTGGGAGTAAATTGTTTAACTTCATCTTATAGCTCTTTACTCCCAGAGACTGAGCCAGCGGCTAGTGCGGTTTTCTTTTAAATTTAAGTTTTACAATACCAACTTCAAAGTTTTGTAATACATTTTTACAATCGCAACTTCAAAAGATGCACTAGGAAATGACGTCTGCTGTGATACTAAATTTTTTAAATTTTTTTAATTAAAAACTTCTTTACTTACACTCAGCAGCAGTGCCATATTCTATTACTTCTTTTTTTTAATATTTTATGTAATTTCAACGTTTTACAGAGCTTTTTCCACCCTATCAGTCTTGTCCACGTTCCTCACTGCCCTTATGTCCGTCGCTACCCGTCCAGAAGTTTTACTGCCCGAGGTGACGTTACCTCCACCATCCCTGTTCCCAAGCAAAAAACAAGTGAGCTCCACTCCTCTTCACACGCTGTCCACTTCCACGCTTAGACATAAAAATTATAAATAGCATTAGATCACCTCAATATTTTACAAACACACCATGGAATAATAAAGTTACACTCACCCGCTTTACAACCCTGGCCTACTCCATGCTGGCCATCTAGTCCAGCTCCCCCCACCCTTCGCCCGCAAAATCCTCAACTGTCTTCCAAAGACCAGCCGCAGACCAACCTAATTCCCTGCGCTCGGTGGCGATTACCAGGTTCCAGGGGAGCGCTCCACGGGAGCTCTGTTCCTGGGAGCCTTGAAAAAAAATCGCCCTGCCTGCCAGAACCCCGGCCCAAGCCTGACCCCCATCCAAACATTGGCCGTGACCACTGTCCCACAGAGCAGCCGGGACCGGAGGGGGAAAAAAAAAAAAAAAAAGCCACCCAGCGGGGGTTTTTTATTCTAATTGTATTTTATTTTTTCCGAATTGCCTAACAAACATCTCTACCTCCACCCTGCAAGAGACCACTAAAAAGCTAAACCACATAACCCTACAACGTTACGCACATTCACAACACACCACTCATTCAGATCACACGCACACTAGCCCTCGCTCTCAACTAACCCATCCCGCCGCCAAAGGGTGTCAAGGGGCCATCGCCCCTTACCCGCAGCACCCGGGGCCTCAAAAAGCACCCTTCCTGCAAAACCCCTGGCCCCAGCCCAACCTCCCCACAAACTGCCCTTCCGTTACAGCAACGCTTCAACACGCGCCATCTGCACCATACATAGATTTTCAACCAGACACTTAGCTTTCATAGTGGCACTTCTCACAGTCCAACCTCCGTAGCAGCCACATCGCCTAAACGCAAGGTTCCTTCAAACGCCTCGTGCCCCGTGATCACCTGCAAAACCAACACACAAAACTCTTGAATACAAACTTCACCCTCGGCATAAAAAAATCCTCCGCAGCTCCACACTCCTGCTTCGCACCTATTCCAGAAACAAAAACCTCAATGCCTTCACCATTTCTAGAAGCTTACCGCAAAGTGTCCACATAAACAAATATTAACACCCATGCCCACTTACTGCCTTACTATAGTCTACCTCACAATCCACTTGCAATCCACTCCCCTACTGACATGCAATGACTCAAAAATCATTTAACCCTCAATGCTGACAAACTAGGCACATCGACGTTTCACCCGTAGATTCTTATCGCTGTTCCACCTACCCCTGACTCTACAGCCCCGGGCAGAGCAGCTCCAAGCCAAACACACCCGTGCACAAACACACACAACACGGAACACTACCAACAAGGCGATTCAAAGAGAGAGAAAACTCTCAGCAAGAAGAATGACGACCCCCGGACGGGAGGCGCCATCCGGCAAATTGACCTACAGCGCCCAAGACCACAAAGCGAGGAGGCTCTACGACAGCCCCAAAGAAGAGGAGGCAAAAGTAAGGGCCCGTTACAAGATCAAGCCCATCAAAACCAAGATGATGGACGCGCCAGAAGCCTGGCGTCGAGACCTAAGGATGTCAGGATGCAGGGAAGAAGTCCCAGTCCGAGAAAACGGACAGCTAGAGAGCAGAGCTGCCAAAGCAGCCCGGAAGAGCGCCGCAAAAGAGGACCGACCGGAAACCGCTGAGACAGATCCACGCTTTAGAGCTCCGAGCGCAAGAAAAGGAGCACCCGACTGGCACAGTGCTGATGAGTAAGGGCATTCGAGACCCTAGGGACGGTGCCCGAAGCGCATGCCGCGCTCCCTGAGCGCAAAGACTGATGATGGCATTGAGACCCGAGGAAGATCGAAGGCGCACAAGACAGACTACACAAACTACACACCACCACGGACACAGGCTGGAACTGCCCTGCCCGGCACACGCTGCTCTCGGGCTCAAAAGCAACCCGCTCCCTTCATCTGCCCAAACAGGACTGCTCCTGGACAGCCCTGCCCTCCTACTCTCACTTTAAAACCCCTCCCGGCAATTCCCAGCTGTGTCCCTCCCTCCCAGCCTCTCCCCAGCCCGGGTCCCTCAACTTAACTTTCAGAGGGCCGAGGGTACGAATCCATCCTCCGCAAAAATCACATGGGCTAACTGGGACAATCCGGCAGTCGCCAGGTTCCTCTTCATCATCTGCAGTGAAGACAAAAAAAAAAAAAAGCAACAAAATCAGAAGAGGCAGTAAGTAACCCATCAGCCAACACCAACTACTTTCCCAACCCCCCACTTAATCACACACACCACAGCGTTATGCTTACCTGCTCATTCCAGACTCAGACCCTGCGGCCATCAGCACTCATGGTACCCGAGACAGCAAGACGCACAAAATTAGCATAGCAGTCGTGAGACTCACCAGGCCCATTCTCCTCCTCCCTAATCCACAGCTCACCTCAAATGCTCATCCCATTCCAAAGGTGGCCCTCACAGCGCCTGCAAAACAGAAGGTAAACGCTTAACCAAGCAACCACCTAATACTTCGATATTCAACACTGGCACAGCCCACAATCACCTCACCTTCTCAAACTCCTCATTGGCCTGTGGCATGGCTCCTCTGAGGCTGCGTGCGCCACCTGCAAAAACCAAAGCATAAGACGCATGCTGAGAGGCCGCCCGAAACCTCAGCCTGCCCGGACCGATTCCCAACTCCCTCTCCTTTACCTTGGCTGCTCAACTAACCCGCTCTGTCATCAAGAGCTTGCCACGTCAAAGCATGCGCACTGTCTGCAAAAAACAAGCAAGGGATGCTTGCAAATTTGCCAACAATGCGACACCTCCAAAGGAACGGTTCCTTTAACCCAGTAGTCACGGCTCACCTTGCCTGAGACACCTCTGGTGCTGATGGCCCACTTCGCTCCTTGCTTCGCACCTTCCAAATAAAAGAAAAAAAGAACCCTATCAGCTAGTCATAGAGCCACCGGCCGCATCTGCCCTCTGATTCCACTCACAGACCCACCTCCTTACGGCGCTCCGCTCCCCTCCTCCGTCGCTCTGGGGCATGCATCTTGTCTCTCTGCATCCGAATAAAACCCCACATTGAATGAGTCAGCCTGGATGCAGAGCAAGAGCTTAACAACTCCAGAGATCTTGATTCCATCTAGGAATACCAGTACTCCAGCTACAACCAGCCATTTTTAAAAAAACAAAAACAAAAAACCCAGGGCCAAACTTTAAGCCCATCACATGCAAGCCTCAACACCTTAGAGACTCAAATCCACTTCACCACCCCTCAACAGCCTCTGCCACAAGCCTACAATCATTTCCGTAAAGAAATCTCAACGTTGCTGTCCACACAGCCCACCAATGCCTACTCGATCCCACATGACTGTACAACCCTTGCCCATTCAATTAAGGCCAATCAACATTTCACCCATAGACTCTTATCGCTGTTCCACCTACCCCTGACTCTACAGCCCCGGGCAGAGCAGCTCCAAGCCAAACACACCTGTGCACAGACCAACACAAGACAGAACAGTACAGACAAGGTGATTCAGAGAGAAAACTCTCAGCAAGAAGAATGACCCCCGGATGGGAGGTGCCATCCGGCAAGATGACCTACAGCGTCCAAACCACTGAGGCAAGGAGGCTGTACGGCAGACCCCGAGGAGTCCAACTTAACAGCCTGTTACAAGATGGTACTGTCAAAACCGAGATGATGGATGCGCCAGAAGCCTGTCATCAAGACCTAGGAACATCAAGATGCGGGGAAGAACTCCCAGTCTGAGAGAACGGACAGCTAGAGAGCAGAGCTGCCAAAGCAGCCCAAAAGAACGCCGCAAAAAGAACCGACCGCAACCTGCTGAGACCGATCCACGCTTTAGAGCTCCGAGCGCAAGAAAGGAAGCACCCGACTGGCACCATGCCAACGAGTATGAGCATTCAAGACCCTAGGGACAGCACCTGAAGCGCATGCCATGCTCCCCCAACACAAAGCGCAATAAGGACATTGAGATCTGAGCCACAGAGGACAGACTACACAAACTACACACCACCACAGACACAGGCTGGAGCTGCCCTGCCCGGCACACACTGGTCTCGTGCTGAAAAGCAACTCGCTCCCTTCGCCTGCGCAAAGGCGACTGCTTTGGGGCAGCCCTCTCTCCTGCACTAACTTTAAAACCCCTCCCGGCAATTCCCAGCTGTGTCCCTCCCTCCCAGCCTCTCCCCAGCCCGGGTCCCTCAACTTAGCTTTCAGAGGGCCGAGGGTCCGAACCCACCCTCCACAAAACCACACGGGCTAACTGGGATGTTCCTCAAGGGGACACAGTGCTCTTCAACATCTGCAATGAAAAAAACAAACAAACAAACAAAAACCAAATCAGAAAAGGCAGTAAGCATCCCACTGGCCAACACCAACTACTTCCCCAACTCCCCCCTCCTCACAAGTGCCACCGCGTTCGCTTCCCCGCTCATTCCAGAGTCAGACCCTGCAGCCGTCGTCACTCATGGTACCTAAGGTACCAAGAGACACCGAGTTAGCGTGGCGCTCATGAGAAGTCATCAGCCCCACGCTCCTCCTCACTAATCCACAGCTCACCTCAAACGTTCACCCAATTCAAAGATAGCCCACACAGCGCCTCCAAAACAGAAGGTAAATGCTTAACCGAGCAGCCCCATAATACTTCGCTATTCAACACCGACCCGGCCGACGACCGCCTCACCTTCTCGGACCCCTCACCGGCATGCAGCTTTGCAGGAGACCTTAGAGCAGACTTCACGGTACGTAAAGGGTGCCTATAAGAAACCTGCAGAGGGACTTTTTACAAGGGTGTACAGCAATAGGACAAGGCGGTAACGGCTTCAGTCCTAAAGAGGGTACATTTAGTGTAGGCATTAGGAAGACGTTTCTCACTAGGGGTGGCGAGGCACTGGAACGCGTCGCCCAGAGAACCTGCGGATGCTCCCTCCCTGGAAGCATTCAAGGCCAGGTCAGATGGGGCTTTGAGCAACCTGGTCTCGCGGAAGGCGTCCCTACCCATTGCGGGGGTGGGGTAGGAACTAGAGGCTCTTTATGGTCCCTTCCAACCCAAACCACTCTACGATGCTCTGACATCCAAATCCAACTGCAAAACTCATCCGAGAAGGGCTGGTGAACCCTCCTCCCTTTCCCCAGCAGTCCCAAAACTTTAGAAGCCCCTTTTCTTCTCCTCAACCGTCAGGAAAGGAACCCCACTGCTTCCTGACACCTCCTGCCCTCCATTCGCGCCCCTGAACCCCCTTCAGTGGCTACTCCTCAGGAGCCGCTCTTCTGAGCCACATCCCAAATTCTGGAGGCACCTCCTAACCTACAGTTTCACAGAGACCCTGAGCTCTGCTACATGCCCACAAAATAAAGTCAAGTCCCAAGGCTTGTAATCTACGAGGGGCCTGCCACGAGCTGCAAAGATTCTAGGGACAACGGGGCATTCTGTGGGCAAGGAGGAAAGGCGACGAGGCATCCCAGACCCTGAAAGGCATTGTGCTTCACGGCCCTTCTGCTTTCTTCAGAAATACTAAATCTCCATATACAGATGCATACAAGACGCTCACCCTAACCCCTGCTAAACAATGTCACCATCGGTCCCGTTAAGAGAGATATCAGCAACTTACACAGCATACAGCAGAACTGGTGGAAAAAAACAAGGTTCCTTTTTCAATAAAGTTGGGAATTCCAGGAAAACACAATGCATGAAGAATTTAAAAAAAAAAAAACAAAAAAACTAAACAATGCATACTACTAAACCATCTTTCTACCCCCAAACACTCAAAACAAAATTACTGACCTGAAAAAAAAAGAAAGGAAAACACACAAACAAACAAGCTGCATACAAGTGTTACTTTCTACCACACGGGCTGCTGAACCTTGACTGGTCCTGAAGCTCTTACCTCAGGCAGACAGCTCTTCCCAAAGGGCTGAGCCAGCTCAAAAGCTGCAAAGGACTCAAGCAAGAGCTGAGCACCAACACCAGAGAAACCCAGGAGCACAAGGAGCTCCCTCAGCAGAGGCTGTGGCTCAAATACCCCGAGGCTCCGCCCACCACCCTTAGCACAATCACCTGGGAAAGGGGAAGGGCAAACCACCAGCAGTTATAAAGTCAGCTGGAGGAGCAGCAGCACTGCTCTCACCTGCCTTAAATTTACATCAAATGAGACCCTGAACAGAGAAAGTAACCCCCCCCCCAGGAAATGACACTACTTGCTCCTGTACTACAGCTACAACTATTGCATCAGCAATGTGACCAGGTAATGAATTAAACTTAATTTTTCTGAGGCGTAGACAGAAAAAGATACATGTGTCTCTAAACTAGGTAGGAAATTAGCTCGTTAAATGCAATAACAATGTAGTTATTAAAATCACATCAGTCACTGGTGAGGTCAGCAGACGCAATGGTAAGTTGGCGGCTAAGCACTAGATTGAGGCGGACCGGGAAGTTCCCGAGGCCCAGGAGCCCCGGGGAAGAGCAGAGGCACCGTGCAGAGCCGGCAGCTCTCGCGAGAGAGGCTGACGCGGTGTGGGCATTGCCAGGGGCGAACGTGGGAGATTTAAATGGCCCTGAGGAGCGCCAGCAACCGGGAGCGTGGCAAACTGGGCGTGGTGCGTCAGAAAGGTGTGCCGTGGCGGGGCAGTTTGTGCGGGTAGGGCGCAGCCCTCCCCTCCCCAGCTCAAGAAGCTTACTGAAGCGGTGGGCATCGGCCTCAGAAGGAGACCCCGATATGGCTGCCACTCGGGTGAAAGCCGTTGCTAGGAAAAACATGGTGACACGGACAGAGCTCCCACGTAAACGTGCAGCTGTCCAGGTCTCTGGCCGCAGGGAGTGCCTGAGTCTATCGCTGATGCCAGAGGGCAGCGGGGACACCTCTTGTGTGAGATGTGACCAGGTAGATGATCTGCTCAGCCTGGTGGCAGAGCTGAAGGAGGAAGCGGAAAGGTTGAGGAGTATCAAGGAGTGTGAGAGGGAGATAGGTTGGTGGACCCACACCCTACCATCCCCGAGGCGGAGGCAGCAGATGGAGGCTCCGCGAGAAGCCGAGGTTCCCCTACCCCCTTGCCACCGGGCAGGAGGGGACCTAAGAGATGGAGGGGAATGGATACAGGTCCCTGCTCGGGGAGGCAGGCGAGTCCCCTCCCGGTCTCCCTCACCTTCCCACTTGCCCCTACGCAACAGGAATGGGGCTCTGGAACTTGAGGACCGGGTCAACGAAGATCAGGGTGTAGGTGAAGCCCTATCCAGGGAGGTGCCTAGGCTCAGTCGGGCAGCCCCATGCATTCTCACAGCCTCTGAAAAAAGAAAAAGGAGGGTAATTGTCATAGGCGACTCCCTTCTGAGGGGGACAGAGGGCCCAATATGCAGTCCTGACCCATGCCACAGGGAAGTCTGCTGCCTCCCTGGGGCCCGGTTGAAAGACATTACCAGGGAACTCCCGGGTCTGGTTCGGACCTCTGATTATTACCCATTGCTGGTTGTGCAGGTTGGCAGCGATGAGACTGCAGGGAGAAATCCAAAGGCAATCAAAAGGGACTTCAGGGCACTGGGGCGATTAGCGGAAGGAGCACAGGTAGTGTTTTCCTCAATCCCTTGGTGGCAGGGGAATATACTGAAAGGAACAGGAAACCACACCTGGTGATGATGTGGCTCAGAGGCTGGTGCTATTGGTGGCATTTGGGGTTTTTTGATCACAGGGAGGTTTACACGGCACCGGGCTTGCTAGCGACGGATGGTATCCAGCTATCTCAAAGGGGTAAAAGAATCCTGGCTCGTGAGATGGCGGGGCTCATAGAGAGGGCTTTAAACTAGGTTTGAAGGGGGTAAGGGATAAGACTAGGTGCACCAGAGACGAGCCTGGGGGCAGCATGCCGACGTTAGGGGTGGATTCGATAGGCCAGCTCGAATGCATCGATGCCAACACACGCAGCGTGGGCGATAAACAGGAGGAGCTGGAAGCCATCGTGCAGCAGGATAGATATGACTTAGTCGCCATCACGGAAACACGGTGGGATGACTCCTGTGACCGGAGTGCTACGTCTTGGGCTTAGCGACCGTGAAATGATAGAATTCTCAATTCTTGGTGAGGCAAGGAAGGGGGTTAGCAAAACCACCACTCTGGACTTCCGGAGGGCAAACTTTGGCCTCTTTGAGGCACTGGTTGAGAGAATCCCTTGGGAGACGGTCCTGAAGGGCAAAGGGGTCCAGGAGGGACGGATGTTCTTTAAGAAGGAAATCTTAACAGCTCAGGACCAGGCTATTCCCCCGTGCCGCAAGTCGAATCGCCGAGGAAAACGACGGGCCTGGCTGAACGGGGAGCTTTTTCTAGGAGTCAGGAAAAAAAGGAGAGTTTATCATCTCTGGAAGAAAGGGCGGGCAACTTGGGAGGAGTACAGGGATCTTGTTAGGTCATAGAGAAAGGAAATTAGAAAGACAAAAGCTCTGCTAGTACTAAATCTGTCCGCTGTCGTAAGAGACGACAAAAAATGTTTTTACAAATACGTTAATGGTAAAAAGAATCCCAAGCAGAATATCTATCCTGTAACGGATACGGAAGGGAACGTTGCCACCAGAGATGAGGAAAAGGCTGAGGTACTTAATGCCTTCTTTGCCTCAGTCTTTACTAGGGAGACCAGTTATCCTCAGGGTACTCTGCCTCCTGAGGGGGAAGGTGAGGATGAAGAGCAGAATATACACCCCCCCCCGCCTTAATGCAGGAGGAAATAGTTAGTGACCTACTACGCCATCTGGATGCTCACAAATCTATGGGACAAGATGGAATCCATCCCAGAGTACTGAGGGAACTGGCAGAGGTGCTTCCCAAGCTGCTCTCCCTCATCTATCGGCGATCCTGGTCAACGGGGAAGGTCCCAGAGGACTGGAGGCTTGCCAACGTGACGCCCATTTACGAGAAGGGTCGGAGGGAGGATCCGGGGAACTACGGGCCTGTCAGCCTGACCTCGGTACCGGAGAAGATTATGGAACGGTTTGTCTTGAGAGCGCTCACGTGGCAAGTCCGGGACAAGCAGGGGATTGGGCCCGGTCAGCGTGGGTTTACGAAAGGCGGGTTCTGCTTGACCAACCTGATCTCCTTCTATGACCGGGTGACCCGCCTGGTGGATGAGGGAACGGCTGTGGATGTTACCTACCTTGACTTCAGCAAGGCCTTTGATACTGTCTCTCATGGCATACTCCTTGAGAAGCTGTCGTCTCCTGGCTTAGACAAGTGTACTCTTTCCTGGGTGAAAAACTGGCTGGATGGACGAGCCCAGAGGGTTGCGGTGAATGGGGTTAAATCCGGTCGGCGGCGGGTCGCTAGTGGTGTTCCTCAGGGCTCGGTGTTGGGCCCGGTTCTGCTTAACATCTTTATCGACGATTTGGATGAGGAGATCGAGTGCCCCCTCGGCAAGTTTGCAGACGACACCAAGTTGGGACTCAGGGCTGATCTCCTTGAGGATAGGAAGGCTCTACACAGATATCTGGACAGGCTGGATCGATGGGCCGAGGCCAACTGTATGAAGTTCAACGAGGCCGAGTGCTGGGTCCTGTGCTTTGGTCACGGAGACCCCGTGCAGCGCTATGGGGTTGAGGAAGAGTGGCTGGAAAGCTGCCCGGCAGAGAAAGACCTGGGGGTGCTGGTTGACAGCCGGCTGACTATGAGCCAGCAGTGTGCCCAGGTGGCCAGGAAGGCCAACGGCATCCTGGCCTGTATCAGAAATAGTGTGGCTGGCAGGAGCAGGGAGGTAATTGTTCCCCTGTATTCGGCACTGGCGAGGCCGCACCTCGAGTACTGCATTCAGTTTTGGGCCCCTCGCTACGGGAAAGACGTTGAGTTGCTGGAACGTGTCCGGAGAAGGGCAACCGAGTTGGTGAGGGGCCTGGAGCGTAAGTCTGATGAGGAACGGCTGAGGGAGCTGGGGTGGTTTAGTCTGGAGAAAAGGAGGCTGAGGGGAGACCTTATCGCTCTCTACAACTACCTGAAAGGAGATTGTAGCGAGGTGGGTACTGGTCTCTTCTATCAAGTAACTAGAGATAGGATGAGAGAAAATGGCCTGAAGTTGCGCCAGGGGAGGTTTAGCTTGGATATCAGAAAAAAATTCTTTACTGAGAGGGTTGTCAGGCATTGGAACAGGCTGCCCAGGGTAGTGATGGAGTCACCATCCCTGGAGGTGTTCAAAACACACGTAGATGTGGCACTTTGGGACATGATTTAGTGGGCGTGGTGGCGGTGGGTTGATGGTTGGACTTAATGATCTTAGAGGTCCTTTCCAAATTTCATGATTCGATTCAATGCGATTTGATTCTGTTCTAGGGAGCAGAACAGAGATCTAGCAAGAAAGGAAAAAAAGGGAGAGAGATACAAAGACTGGAAAAAGGACAAAGGGATGGCAGAGGAAAAAAAATAGTGATAGGCTGCAGGACAGAGATGGAGGAGTTCAAAAAAGACACAGGGAGCATGACAGAATGAGAGTGAGAAAAAAGGGACAGAGCAGGACAGCACTGGAGGAAAAAACAACTGTGATAGGCTGTGAGAGAGATACGGAGGAAGAGAGAAAAGAGAAGGGACAGCTAGCTGGAGAGGAGGATACAGTTAGAAAGGATGGAAGAGGGAACGGAACAGAGAGAAATACAGGAAAGATAGCAAGAGGAAGCAGGGCAGAAGGACAGCAATAGAAGAAAAAAGGGACAGGGATCTGGACAGATGGAGAAAAAAGCAGGAGGAACAGATACAACATGATACAATGGGACAGGAAGTAACAGAGAGCCACAGATGAGAATAATGACAAGAGACAGAGAGAGACTGTGAGAAACACAGCAGGTTGGGGGGGTGGGGAGAGAGAGAGATTAGGACCCCTGCACAGAGACAGAAGGCATGAATAAAAAGAGTAGGGAGCACCACAAAGGGTCAGAGAAAGAGAAGAACAGGAAGGACAACGGGGACAGTGAGATACAGAATAAAACCCCCCACATGTTATACACATATTATCCAGTAATCAAGCTCATTTCAGAGTTACACAGTACCTCAGCCCCTTTAAGAAAAGTAACACATTGACCGAGCCCCTTTCGGCAGCACACAGAACCCGAGCAAATTTCAAAGTCGGCGCACCGCGCCCGAGCCCCTTTCGGCGGCGCACCGCGCCCGAGCCCCTTTCGGCGGCGCACCGCGCCCGAGCCCCTTTCGGCGGCGCACCGCGCCCGAGCCCCTTTCGGCGGCGCACCGCGCCCGAGCCCCTTTCGGCGGCGCACCGCGCCCGAGCCCCTTTCGGCGGCGCACCGCGCCCGAGCCCCTTTCGGCGGCGCACCGCGCCCGAGCCCCTTTCGGCGGCGCACCGCGCCCGAGCCCCTTTCGGCGGCGCACCGCGCCCGAGCCCCTTTCGGCGGCGCACCGCGCCCGAGCCCCTTTCGGCGCCGCACCGCGCCCGAGCCCCTTTCGGCGCCGCACCGCGCCCGAGCCCCTTTCGGCGCCGCACCGCGCCCGAGCCCCTTTCGGCGCCGCACCGCGCCCGAGCCCCTTTCGGCGCCGCACCGCGCCCGAGCCCCTTTCGGCGCCGCACCGCGCCCGAGCCCCTTTCGGCGCCGCACCGCGCCCGAGCCCCTTTCGGCGCCGCACCGCGCCCGAGCCCCTTTCGGCGCCGCACCGCGCCCGAGCCCCTTTCGGCGCCGCACCGCGCCCGAGCCCCTTTCGGCGCCGCACCGCGCCCGAGCCCCTTTCACAGTTATGTAGCTACGGAGCCAATTTCTAAGTTGGGCAATTACTAGAGCCAGGAACGCACACCCTTTCTATTAACCCAGCAGCAGCCCCATTTACCTCGAGATATCTACAACTCTCCCTTGGATGCCACTCTTCTGAGCCACATCCCAAATTCGGGGGGCACCTCCTAACCTACAATTTCACAGAGACCCTGAGCTCTGCTACATGCCCACAAAATAAAGTCAAGTCCCAAGGCTTGTAATCTACGAGGGGCCTGCCACGAGCTGCAAAGATTCTAGGGACAACGGGGCATTCTGTGGGCAATGAGGAAAGGCGACGAGGCATCCCAGACCCTGAAAGGCACTGGGCCTCACGGCCCTTCTGCTTTCTTCAGAAATACTAAATCTCCATATACAAATACATACAAGATGGTCACCCTAACCCCTGACAAACAATGTCACCATCGGTCCCATTAAGAGAGATATCACCAACTTACACAGCATACAGCAGAACTGGTGAAAAAAAACAAGGCTCCTTTTTCAATAAAGCTGGGAATTCCAGGAAAACATAATGCATGAAGAATTAAAAAAAAATAAATGAACAAACAATGCATACTATCAAACCATCTTTCTACCCCTGAACACTCAAAACAAAATTACTGACCTGAAAAAAAAAAGGAAAAAAAAAGCTGCATACAAGTGTTACTTTCTACCACACAGGCTGCTGAACCTTGACTGGTCCTGAAGCTCTTACCTCAGGCAGACACCTCTTCCCAAAGGGCTGAGCCAGCTCAAAAGCTGCAAAGGACTCAAGCAAGAGCTGAGCACCAACACCAGAGAAACCCAGGAGCACAAGGAGCTCCCTCAGCAGAGGCTGTGGCTCAAATACCCCGAGCCTCCGCCCACCACCCTTAGCACAATCACCTGGGAAAGGGGAAGGGCAAACCACCAACAGTTATAAAGTCAGCTGGAGGAGCAGCAGCACTGTTCTCACCTGCCTTAAATTTACAGCAAATGAGACCCTGAACAGAGAAAGTAACCCCCCCCAGGAAATGACACTACTTGCTCCTGTACTACAGCTACAACTATTGCATCGGCAATGTGACCAGGTAATGAATTAAACTTAATTTTTCTGGCGTGTAGATAGAAAACAATAGATGCCCTTCTAAACTAGGTAAGAAACTAGCTCATTAAATGCAATGACAATGTTATCAAAATTGATGTGCTTTAGTTTCCTATAAAAAAGCCAAAACGCTCTGGGGTTATGCTTCATTTCTAGCAAGACTGCGCATACCACCTTACTTCTACCAGAACTACCTTCTGGACAGGAATGAATCAAAAAGCAGAATTAGATCCCTTAAGAATGCCATCTCCAAAATATCTCTGGTTGCAAAATAAATTATTTACTGTGAATAGCCAATGATTCAGAGTCCCCCTGAGTGTGCCTCCAGCTGACTCCCTTAACAGAGTTACAAGAGTCCCAAAGCACAAGAGACACCAAAAAACCCATGGAAATACATGGGGGGGACCAGGCAGCAGCCATGCCCCACAAGGACAGGCCAGGGCAGGGCAGGGGGGCAACAACACCCCCTGCAGTCATGCAGGAAAGGGTCAGCAGAAGCCACACCCCCGCGGTTTGGGGGGGGGGGGGCAGCAGCCACAAATGACACCAAGAAAACGTGGAACTTCAGGGATACACGGCGGGTGTGGGGGAGTGACGCACCCACCAATCGGCATGGGAAAAAACGCACAGGGAAGGTGGGTTAGATGGATAGTTTGCGGTGGTAAGATACATGCGCAAGAACATGCACAGGCTGGGGGGGGCATGCATGAGGTTTACCTTCACCAGGGGCTCCACCCAGGTAATCCACAGTAGGTAAACTCATCTGGGATAATCTGCAACAGCAATTCCACTCTGGGTTCTTGACCCAACACCAGATAATCCACACTGCCTGCCATATGGAGGGGGTGCTTCCCACAGGATGGGGCATCTGCTGAGCATCACCACGCCCTTACAACAACACATCTGAAAAATTAAAATCACAAATTGTATTTCAGCATATTAAAAAAATAACACCAAATGAGTAGAGGAATTCCAGCAAAGGGAGAGGCTAGCAGGTGCCCTAATTAGGACTCGAGCTAAACAGGTCAGCTCACAATACAACACATCCTTTAGAAGGTAGACTGATGAAAACTGGTTTGCTGCTAGATAACTGTATAAGTGAGATTTGATAAATGATCATATATTAACAATATGGTTGAAACAGTAGACAAAGGGTAGCTGGGGACATAATTACAAAACTGTAGTCAAGTGATTAACTAGTAATTATTCATAAGTTTTGCAGTTCTTTGCTCTTATGACTAGATGTTCCTGTACGCTAGATGAGAACAATGCTGAAACTGACCGCATGTGATTGAAATTGCGTTAAGCTTCAAGATCAAAGAACAAGGACAAGAATAAAGACTTCAAGGACAGCCAACAAGAACTTCAAATGCGTCCATGGTTGTAAAAGCAGCCCTTTGCCTCAAATGGATCCTTCGTTGCGCATGATCGGATGTAGGCAGTACTACGATAATCAGTTATAATCATTTTTATGTATACGTATACTAATCTGATTAATATGCCATTAGTTATTCTATATAACCTGTTTGTGCTAAAGCTGTGGTATGCTCGCTAGGTGGAAATATCCCCCGTGCATCCAGTGCTTCAATAAAGAATGCCCGCTTTCTAAAACTCCAAAACAAGTCTTGGAGAGTTTCTTTGACCGGCTTTTCAGTACCAGAGAGGTGTAATTGCAACAAAATGAGTCCAAAGGGGGCTTACAGAGCTAAAAGTGTGCTGCAGGGAAAATCTAAGACCTCGGGAGACATTGTGACAGTAGCAAAGGGCTTCTGAGAGGGACAGGCAAAAGAAGGCTCAAGGCCATGATGAAGAAGTCCAGAAGGGATTTGAACAGACTACAGATGTCCTCAGGGGACTAGGGACTGAACAGAGGTATCCTAGCTAGCATAGAGGACAACATGAGCATTCTGGAGATGAAAGATAGCATCAGGAAAGGTTCTCAGGGAGGGAGAAGGGTGCAAAGTGCACAACAGAGCCAAAAGAGGGCTGTGGGGCACAAGGATGGCCTCAGGAGGCATGATGATGGGAGAAGGGTGCCGAGAGTGAAAGACAGAAGGCAGCTCTGGGACACAATGCAAAACTCAAGAAGGTGTCCCAGCAACGTACAGATGTCTTCAGGGGATGAGCGACTGAATGGAGACATCCAAGATAGCAGTGAATAAGGTAAGAGTGCTCTGGGGCACAATGAAAGCCTCAGGAAGAGTTGTCTCTGAATAAGAAAAAAAACAAAGCCTGCTACAGAACTCAAGGATAGTGATGGAACAGAAGGATGCTCACAGGAAGCATTGTGACAGATATAGTGGGGTACTGAGGTATACAGAGACACAGAAGAAGGCTCGAGGGCACAAAGATACTGGGAGGAGATTTGAATGTGGTACAGGTATCATGAGGGAGACTGACCTGCTGGAGGCAAGCGAGATGGAAGAGAGGACAAAAAGACTGCTCTGAGGAAGAGGCAATGTTCTGACAAACCAAGAGGGGTGCAAATTACACCCCAGAGATAAAAGCGTGCCGAGGAGACCCTCTAAAGCCTGACGATGAACCAAGAAAAGAGGCCCCCAAAAAATAAAGTAGACATAGAAAGAAAATTTAAAAAAAAACAAAAGGGTACAAGGCACAGGAGAAAAATTTAAAAATAGGGACAGAAAACTAGATAAAAATAGACATAGAAAAGAAATTCAAGAAGGAAGGCATTAAAGGAGGAAAAAAAATTAAAAATAGGGACAACAAACTAAATAAATGGAGACATAAAGAAAATTCTAAAATTGACAACCTACCCAACTGTTGTGGTTTAACCCCAGCCAGCAACTAAGCAACCGCTCACTCACTCCCACCACCACCCAGTGGGTTAGGGGAGAGAATCGGGGGGGGGGGGGGGGGGGACGACAAAAACCAAGAAAGTAAAACTTGTGGGTTAATATAAAGACAGTTTAATAGGACAGAAAGGAAGATAATAATAATTGGAGATAATAATACACAACACATAATACTTGGAGATAATATACAATACAAGTGATGTGCAATGCAATTGCTCACCACTCGCCTACCGATGCCCAGTTAGTTCCCAAGCAGTGATCCCTGCCCCTAGCTCCCCATCCCCAGCCAACTCCCCCCAGTTTATATACTGTGCATGACATCATAAGGTATGGAATATCCCTTTGGCCAGTTTAGCTCAGCTGTCCTGGCTGTGTCCCCTCCCAACTTCTTGTGCCTCTCCAGCCTTCTTGCTGGCTGGGCATGAGAAGCTGAAAAATACTTGACTTGCTTTAAGTACTACTTAGCAACAATTGAAAACACCAGTGTGTTATCAACATTTTTCTCATACTAAATCCAAAACATAACACTATACCAGCTACTAGAAAGAAAATTAACTCTATCCCAGCCAAAACCAGGACACCAACAGACAAGAATTAAGAAGTAGGGACAGGAGGTAGATAAAAGCAGATGTAGGAAAAAAAAATTAAAAAGCAACAAGATTAAGAAAATAAAGGAAAAAATAAAACACAGGAACGTCAAGCTAAATAAAATTTTAAAAGTGACAGCATTTTTAAATTACACAGCACAGACTAGAATAAAATATAAAGACAGTGAAGTGGATAAAAGTAGATAAAAAAATAAAAGCAACAGCACACAGGAAATAAAAAAATAGGGTTAGACATCTTGATAAAAGTAGACATAGAAAATTTTAAGAGTCATAACATAGAGAACAGATAGGAAAAAAGGAAACAATAGAGACAGAAAAATACATAAAAGTGAACAAAGAAACAAAATTCAAAAGTGAAGGCATTGAGAAGAAAAAAATTTAAAATAGCAAAAACCCCTAAACAGGTGGTGTGAGAGGCTGAAAGAGTTAATGTCTCAAACATTGTGGTGGGGCAAGTTCTGCTTAACAACAGACTCTGCATAACAACGAACCCTGCATAGCAAGGAACCACAGGTGAAAAGAAGCAGATCAGCACCCATCAGCAACAGGAGGGGGAGGAATGCCAGAGGGTGCACAGCTCCCTGTTCTGTTCCAATATGCTGAGCAGGGCAATTCACCAGGCTGTTCTGATATGCTGAGCAGGACAGCTCACCATACATGACAAAAGATCGTGTTTGCAGGGAAGGGGAAGTTACCCCGCAAACGACTCCCAAGTCCCAAAGGCTCACAAACTGCTCATGACACCTAATTAGCCTAATAAGTTCGAGTGCCTGCCCGAATGAGGGGCAAGGAGGATAAAAGGACACAAACTGAAGCCCCAAGTGTGCAAGCCCACTGGGACTGGACCCCTCAGCTGACTGAACCAATGCTGGACCCAGGACTGGTGAAATCTTTCTCTTCTCTCTCTCTCTCTGTCTTGTTTCCATCTTTCTTTTTCCTTTTCTGTAATCCCTACATCTTATCCCTGTAGACATAAACCGCTGACCAAGTCTGGGACTAGGAGTGGATCCAGCTGCCCCTAGGCTCCTCTGTGAGAAGGAGTCTAGAAAGCAAAGGGGTCTGCTCTGAACCTCATGACTCGACAGAAGGGGTCTCCTTACTGTCTTCCCTTAACTGATCCAAAAATAAGCAAGGCCTGTAGTATATGTTTGGTGATGCAGGGTTAGCACAGGTTACAGAGTTTACTGATGTAGTTTCATGCCAATTTTTGTGATGAGCAAATAAAGTTGAGTCTTGTGAGTTAAAGGATCCCTGGTGTTGTTTCACTCTAATCCTGACCTGGGAATCGGCAAACCTGAGTTGTCATCCTGAGAAACTGAGACGTGACAGACAAAGACATAGAAAGAAATTTTTAAAAGCAACTGGGTGCGGGACATACTAGAATGGATTAAAAAATAAAGACAGCAAACTGGCTAAAAATAGATAAAGAAAGAAAATTTAAAAGAGATGGGGTACAGGACAGGCAGGAAAATTTTAAAAAAGGGAGTGACATCTTGATAAAAGTAGACATAAACCAGAAATTTTAAAAGCAACAAGATACAGTAAACAGGAAAAAATTAAAAATAGGGACAGAAAACAAGATAAAAGTACACCTAGAAAAAAAGATTTGAAAAGTAAAAGAATTATGAGAGAAAAAATTGAAAAATAGGGACAGGGAACTACATAAAAGTAGACATAGAAAATTTTAAAAGCAATGCAGTTCATGACAGACAGGAAAGAATTAAAAAATAGAAACAGTTACTGGATAAAAGAAGACATAGAAAGACCATTTTAAAAGCACAGCATTAAGGAATTAAAGGAAAAAAAATAGGGACAGCGAACTAAAACAGAGACATAGAAAGGAAATTTTAAAAGCAATGGAGTGTAAGACAAAGGAAAAAATTTTAAAATATTGATAAGCTGAAAAAGAGAGGGATACATAGAAAGTAAATTTTTAAAGTGATGTGGTATAGGACCGACAGGAAAGAATCAAAAACCAGTAATATGCAGCATCATAAAAGTAGACATAGAAGGAAAATTTAAAAAGTGATGGGGTACAGGACAGGGAAGAATTAAAAAATAGGGACAGAACTGGTTAACAGAGATAGAAAATTTTAAAAAGTGACGGAATAAGGAAAAACGGAAAATAATGAAAAATAGGGACAGCGAACTAAAGAAATGAAGATGTAGAAACAAAATCTAAAAAGCAACAGGATACAGGACAGACAAGAAAGTATTAAACAATAGTGACAGCAAAATACATAGAGAAATAGAAAGGAAATTTAAAAGTGATGGAGTGCAAGACAGGAAAAATTAAAAAAGTGAACTGGATAAAAGGTGACACAGAAAGAAAATTTTAACAGTGACAGCATTAAAGAAAGGCTAGGAAAAAAATTAAAAATAAGGATAGGGTGAATAATACAGAGACACAGAGAAAGAAAATGTAAGAATTGGCAGGGTACACGACAGCCAGGAAAGAATCAAAAAGCTGTGATACACTGCTTGATAAAAGTAGACATAGAAAGAAAATTTTAAAAATGATGGCATATAGGACAGGAAAAAAAATTTTAAAATAGGGAGAGATAAATAGAGATATGGAAAGAAAATTTTTTTTAAAATGGGGTGCAAGACAGAGACGAAAAAACTAAAAATATATAGACAGTGAACTGTATAAAACTAGCCATAGAAAGAAAATTTAAAAAGCAACCGCTTACAGGACATACGGGAAAAAATTAAAAAATAGGGACAGCAAACAAATAAACACAGAAAGAAAATTTTAAAAAAGTGAGATGGTACAGGACACAGGATAAAATTAAAAAAACCAAAGACAGTGAATAGGTTAAAGTAGGCATAGAAAGCAAATTTGAAAAAAAGTGACAGGTGTCATGGTTTAACCCCAGCTGGCAACTAAGCACCACCCAGCTGCCTGCTTGCTGCCCCCCTGCAGCAGGATGGGGGAGAACAATCAGGAAAAAAAAAGTAAAACTCACAGGTTGAGATAAAGACAGATTAATAGGTAAAGCAGAAACCATGCACACAAGCAAAGCAAGACAAGGAATTCATTCCCCGCTTCCCATCAGCAGGCAGGTGTTCAGCCATCTCCAGGAAAGGAGGGCTCCATCCTGTGTAACAGTTACGTGGGAAGACAAATGCCATCGCTCTGAATGTCCCCCCTTCCTTCTCCTTCCCCCAGCTTGATATGCTGAGCATGACACCATATGGTCTGGAACAGCCCTTGGGTCAGTTGGGGTCAGCTGTCCCAGCTGTGTCCCCTCCCAGCTCCTTGTTCAGCCCCAGCCTGCTCGCTGGTGGGGCAGGGTGAGAGGCAGAACAGCCCTTGACTCTGTGCAAGCACTGCTCAGCAATAACAAAAACATCCCTGGGTTATCAATGCTGTTTTCAGCACAAATCCAAAACGTAGCCCCATACTAGCTACTGGGAAGAAAATTAACTCAATCCCAGCCAAAACCAGCACAACAGGGTACGTGACAGAGACAAAAGAATTAAAAAATGGGGACAGCTAACTAAACAGACAGACATAAGAAGAAAATTTAAAAGGTGATGGGCTACATGACAGACAGGAATAACTTTAAGACAGTGAATAGGTTAAAGTAGACATAGAAAGAAAAAGTAAAAAGCAACGGGGTACACAATAGTGAGGAAAGAATTAAAAAACAGTGATACACAGCTTGATACAAGTAGACATAGAGGGAAAGTTTAAGAAGTGACTGGGTACAGGACAAAAAAATTTTAAAATAGCCACAGTGAACTAAAACTGAGAAATATAAAGGAAATTTAAAAGTGACACAGGGGCACAGGACAGAGAGGAAAAAATAAAAAATAAAGACAGTGAACTGGATAAAAGTAGACATAGAAAGCAAATTTTCAAAGCAACAGGGTACACAACAGACAGGAAATAATTAAAAAATAGCAATAGGCAGATTCATAAAAGTAGATGTAGCATCGTGGTTTAACCCTGGCTGGCAACTAAGTACTATACAGCTGCTCACTTACTCCCCCACAGTGGGATAGGGGGAGAATCGGGAGGGTAAATGTAAGAAACTCATGGGTTGATATAAAAAGTTTAATAATTAAAAAGACTTTTTTTAAGTTGTACGAGGAAAAAAAAACCAGCAAATGAAAACAATTGCTCACCACCAACTGACCGATGCCCAGCCAGTCTCAAGCAACTGGGTATAGGACAGAGAGGGAGAAATTAAAATATAGGGTCAGGGAGACAGAGAGGGGAAGACATAGAAATTAAATTTTCAAAGTCATGGGGTACAAGGCAGTGCAGAAAAAATAAAAAACAGGGAGAAGAAGCTGGTTAGAGAGAGGCATATAAAAAATTTAAAAGGCAACAGGGTACTGGGCAGAGTTGACAGAAGAATAACAAGTTTTGAGGAGCCATACACATAGGTGGGCAGGCAGAGAGGGAGACAGAGGAAGGGAGGCAAGCAGATGTCCAAAGAAGGGAGGCAGAGGTGGGCCTGGATATAGAGGAGAGGACGTGCGACTCACCACAGCTCCTGGTGCCGGCAGGAGACCTTCACCGCCCCGATGCTTCTCTCTCTGCTTCTGCCCCTTCCTCCTCCACAGTGCCGGCTGCCTGACCCTCATCCACTCGGCAGCACACAGCGGATGCCTCAATGCTCCTCACCCACAAGGCTTGCTTTGATACATGGTGGCTCACGCATGTAGCCAACAAAGGCCAGGGACAGCTCAGAGAGATCCTTCCTTGCCACAGGGACTGGCCATTCCTTGCTGCAAGCACCTACCAGTCAGACCCCCGTGCACTCCCTCCTCAGCCAGTTCCCCTGCCCAGGCAGCCCCCTTTACAGCTGGAGCCCCTTCACACAGCAGGGCCAGCCCCATCCTCAGCCTCACTGGCCACACCTGGGGCCATCCCAGCCCCAGCTGGAGCCCATCAGGAACAGGGGCCATTGCCAAAGCCCCACAGCACCTCATCCCTGCCCCTGCACCTACCCACATCCAGGGAGACAGAGGAGGCAGGAAAAATTTATTCATTAATGCATATAAGAAATCCTGGCAATGAGTTGGCTACAAGGCTCAGTGCCCAAAGGCAGCAGGATGGGAGGATAAAAGGGAAGAGAAAAGCAGGAGGAAGGACAGAGGGACACAGATGTGCAAGACAGGGAGCCAGGAAATTGGATGCTGGGAACAAGAGAGGGACAAGAAGCAGGAAAACGGTATAGAGAGAGAAGAGCAGAGAGACTGAGCAGAACAACAGGGATGGAGATGGAGGAATAAATAATAGGAAGCAGGGGAGAGAAGGGGAAGAGACAGGCAGGACAGGAAGATAAAGACAGGACAAGGGACAGGGAAACATTCTCAAGTGATACAGAAGAAACAGCAAGAACTAGAAAAAAGAAACAGGGAGCCAGGTAGAGAGAAAAATTTTAAAAAGCAACAGCATACAAGAAACATAGGCAAGAACTAACAAATAGGCACAGGGAGATGTAGAAAGAGGGAGATGTAGAAAGAAAATGTAAGAAGTGACAGGGTACAGGACAGAGAGGGAAGAGTTAAGAACTAGAGACAGGGAGATGGATAGAAGGAAACCTAGAAAGAAAATTTTGAAAGCAACAGTACAAGAATCAAAAAGTAGGTACATGAAGCTGCATAGAGGGAGATGTTAAGAACGAAATTTGAAAAGCAACAGGGTACAAGAAACACAGGTGAGAAATTAAAATAAGGTCAGGGAGACAAAGAGAGGGAAAAGTAGCAAGAAAATTTTAAAAGCAACTGGCTTTAAGAAACATGCAAGAATTTAAATAGGGATGGAGAGGTAGGAAGTTTCAAAAGTGATGACATACAAGAAACATAGGCAAGATTTAAAAAATAGGGACAGGGAGCCTGATAGAAGGAAGCTGTGGTGGGTTGACCTTGCCTGGCTGACGAGTGTCCACCAAGCCACTCTATCTTTCCTCCTCCTCAACAAGACAGCAGGGTAGAAAATGCAACAAAAAAGCTTGTGGGTCAAGATAAGGACAAAGAGATCACTCACCAATTACTGCACAGGCAAAACAGACTCAACTTGGGGAAATTAATTTGTCAGTCAAAATCAGAGTACAATAATGAGAAATATGAACAAATCTGAAAAACACCTTCCCCCCACCCCTCTCTTTTTTTCCTGGGCTCATCTTCACTCCTGACTTCTCTACCTCCTCCTACCAAGCAGCACAGGGGGAGAGGGAGCGGGGGGTTGCAGTCAGTTCATCACAAGTTGTCTCTGCTGCTCCTTCCTTCTTCATGTTCTTCTTCTGTTCCAGTGTGGTGTCACTCCCATGGGGCCACAGGTCCTGCCAGAAAACCTGCTCCAGTGTGGGCTCCTCTCCACAGCGTCACAGCCTCCTTTGGGTGCATCCGCCTGCTCTGGCGGGCTGCAGGGTGCATATCTGCTCTGCCATGGACCTCCGTAGGCTGCAGGGGGACAGCCTGTGTCACCATGGTCTTCACTGCAGGCTGCAGGGGAATCTGCTTTAGGACCTGGATCACCTCCTCCTTTTCCTTCTTCACTGACTTTGGTGTCTGCAGGACTGACAGCTTCTGCACAGCATTTTTTAGCCCTTCTTACATATCACAGAGGTGCTACCAGGGTTGCTGGTTGGCTCAGCTTTGACCAGTAGCAGCTCCATCTTGGAGCTGGAACTGGCTTTGCCCAACATGGGGGCAAGTCCTGGTGTCTTCTCACAGAACCCACCCCTGCAGCCCCTGCCCACTCCCCTGCCCCAGCTTGCCACACAAACTCACTACAACAGTGATTGGCTACAGGGCAGAGAGGGGGGATTGAAAAGTATGGAAAGGGAGACAGAGAGAGATGGGGCGGCGGGGGGCGGGTAGCAATGGGCTACAGGACAGAGAGGAGGAACTAATAAAAAGGGAGAGGATACCAGACAGAGAAATGGAGAAAAACAAATATTAGTGATGAGCCACAGGGCAGAAGGAAGAATTAAAAAAGGGGAGAGTGAGGTAGATGAGAGAGACTGAGAAATATCAAAAACACTGATGATCTAAAGGGAAGAGAGAGGGAAAATAAAGAACAGGGACAGGGAACCAGACAGAGAGAGAATAATAAAGACAAAAATGGGCTATGGGACAGTGAGGGAAGAAGTTAAAACATAGGGACAGGGACCTGGAACAAAAGAATCTAAGAAAGTAAAAGTGTATCCAGAATACAGGGCAGAAAAAGGAATTTAAAAATAGAGACACAGCATCAGACAGCTGAAAGCGGCGGGAACTGTGAAGGGCTAAAGGGCAGACAGGGAGGAATTACAAGATTGGGATAAGAAGACAGACGGATAGATGGTGAAAGAAAAAGTAGTGATGGGCTGCAGGGCAGAAACAGAGGATAAAAAAAGAGGGATGGGACAGGTCAGAAGTGCAGAGAGAAAAAGAAAACAGAGAGGCAGAACAACAGAGAAAGAGGGGGACTTAGAGAACAAGAGAGGGAGAGGTACAGGAAGAAAAAAACAAAAAAAATTAAAGCAGTGAGAGAAAGAAAAGGTGGGGGCAGGGAGGGACTGGGATGCAGAAGAGGGGTGACACAGCCCCAGGGGTCAAGGACTCACTGTACCTCCCACTCTTGGAGCTGCTGGGAGAATTTGACAGTTCAGACATGTCTGTCTCTCTCTCCCTCTCCCTTCCTCCTCTGTAGCTGCAGTCACTTGACTGTCATCCACCTAAGAGAATAGATTGGTGCCTTACAGCTCTTACAATATGAGGCTTCCTAGAAACACAGCCTCACATGCACACACACACTACATGACTGTACTGTGGTTTTGGTTACGCATACAGACCCTGCCGTGCACACTGGTGATCGGATCTGCTGAGGACTACACTAAGAAGGATCCATCCTCACCTGGAGAGGCAGGCTATCTCCTGTCTGCAGCTGCTGGCTGGATCCTTGTAGTGTTCAGTTACAGGGAATTTAGTTATTGGGCCTACAAGTAGCTTATGGTCACAGGAGCGTTCCAGACGCTTTTAGAAGGCCTTGAACAGAATAAACAAGAAGAGAGAAAAAGAAAGATACCAATTAGAAAAACACAGGTGCACATTCCATGATAAAGGGAACTTGGCACAAACAACCTCAATTCAGGGGCTTATCTCGACCAATTGGACTAAGACAAGTCCTGCATGCTCTAATTAATACGGCCAATTATGTCCTATGTTTATGTGCGTGTACAGAGCGGGTATAACTAACTTTATCTTACGTTTGTGCGCGTGGACAGTACCGATGTAACCAAGCACCATTTATGCTTGTGCGCGTGGACACCAAATGCTTGCATGCAGCAACCAATCAGAGTTTCTAAACAACTTAGAGAATTGTATAAAAATGATCAGCTAAGCTCAATAAAGGGACGACTTTAATCATCATATTGGTGTTCTATCGTCCGGGCCCCGCACGGAATAATCCCTAAAACCTACAGATCCTCTTTATTTTATTCTTCAAATAAAAAATATTCTTCAAATGCAGACCACTACGGAATCTTTCCATCTGTCTCGTACCGTCACGGCAGAAGAAAGGGCAACCACGGCGAAACGGTGCCAGCTGACATCCAGCTGAGAGAAGAAGAAAAAACATTAGCACAAAGCTGGGTAGGAATCCAAAGCTGCCTTTTTTTTTTTTGTGAAGGTTTGCGAAGACAGTACGACTGAGCGGAGGAAAAAGTATTTTTGCGTCATCTTCGGTACAGTTGTTGACACAGGCCACTAGAGCTTTTGCATTTTTTCAGACAACCGTGCCTTTTTTTTTTTCCTTTCTTTTTTGACTCATTGGCAACTTTACTTTCACTAGAACTCACTTTCCTAGATACACGCAGGTGACAGACATAAGAGACCTACATACATTTTCTCAAGCCTTAGTATAGCCGAGGCTTCATCACCCTATACGTCGCAAGTTGAGTAGTTTTGCTAAAGAGCACAGCAACACATCTGTCCTTGTGAACTGCCTCGTTGCAAAAAAGGAATCATTTTTTCCAGGCCGTTGCTCCAAACGGTCAAGATCTTTTAAAACCGCAGTTGTGCCACCAAACCCGCTCAGGGTCCCTCCTAGCTTTTGACCGCCCTGAGATTTAACAGGCACACGCTCCATTCCATCTTCCAACAGCAAAAATACGTTAACGCTCTCGGACCCAGAGCGCAACCCTACGGATGTCCACGCACACACCCTGCCGTTTTGATGAGGAGCCACCGAGCAGCCCTGCGAGCACAGCTGCACGCGCCAGATCGGTTTCCCCTACGCCGTGAGTTACCGGTTTCCGTGAACGTAGTTTCTGACGCTTTAAACCGAAAACCGTATCTCGACGCTTCGCCACAGCAGAAACGACCCATCGCTAGAACGCTACAAAAACGCAGTAACACCAACTGCAAACCCACAGCAGCAACAGCTCCAGAAATATTTAGACCAGGAACAAGGGAGAAAAATAAAACAGCTTCATCTCACGCACAGGGGAGCGGCAGGCAGAGAAAAGGGTCGGCATTCTGAGCCCTTACAGAAAACGGGCATTCTCCTTCCATTCCTCGGCCCGTCCGTGAAGGTCTAAATACCGCAACACTACCACGGCAACGTCGAGAGTAGGGCACGGCAGCCCTGCCACTGGACTTGCCACTGACCCATGCTATTTACGTAGCAGGACGTGTACGCAGAGGGACACGTTTTGCCACACACAGCCCTGAACTTCCTGAAAATTTACGTTTACCGAAAAAAGCCATTTGGAACATATTGCCAAACAACGTTCGGCAAGAAAGCTTTGATGCCTTTGACACACGCAAGTTTCTGGTCACTTGCTATTTGCTTCCTGTTGCTGCTGCTGTTCTTCCTTCAGAAATTCTACTCGTCGCCAAGTTATTCACTACTGGTTCAAGCATTTGCCTTCCTGGTATTACCAGCACATTCACAGAGGCAAGTAACTTAATTGCTCTTCTACAATTATCCAAACGACAATTACAGCCACGAAAGAGAAGGAGAGGTCAGGCAGCACAAGAGCTCTGCAGGCTGGCACCAGTCAATATTGCACTCTCTAAAATCAAACAACAACAAAACAAAACCGTGACCCTGTAGCCGCCTTTTTTTTTTTTTTTCTTTCTTCTTCTTGCAGAGCTCATCCCTGCCTCAGCATTTTGTCTTGTCAGAGCATGAAGCGCCGGTGATGCGTACCCTGACGACTTCTGCGTGTGATGAATGCCTGTTCCGAAATAATCCAGATCTGCAAGACTGGTGTCATTTATACGGTTTTAATCATCATAACTCAAATTTTATTTACTCACGCATTTGTGAGGAAACTAATTAACTTTTAGACACTGCCTCTCCTTTTTTTGGGGGGTGGGGGTGGAAATGTGTTAGAGACCGAAAAACATTACGATTCAGAGCTCCCAACCACGAGGGAGTGGTGGAGAAATCAATGAAAGCAAAGACCAACAGCAGCAACATCAACTGAAAGTTGGCTTTAATTCCGATCACGTACTTAAGCGACTCTCCAAGTCTATGCCTCGGTCCTAGGAATGACTAGTCCCTTTTTGGAAGGACAAATTTTTTCCACTTAAAAGTCCTAGACTGAAGACTCCGCTGAACGGAATGGGGATTGTCCCACGGGACAACATGCCATCAACACTCTTAATGGGGAAGGAAAAAAAAAAACCCCAAATAAAAATCAAGTTTAAGTACCAGTTCCCATCATGTTTCGCTCATTACATTTCTACTGGCATCTAGGTGCTCAAAAATGAACTACGGGGACACCACATATTCCTAAAAATTCAGTTATACATAAAAAAGTAAAAGGCTATTTCCAGCTTGCCCATCAAATCAGTACGAACAGAGAGAAGAGAAACACTCGACCCTGAAGAAGCTAACAGGCAGCTCTGAATTTACCAGACAGGAAATTTCATTCTTTCCCCTGAAACAAAAACACATCAAGGGACCAGTTCAGGAACAGGGCACGATCTGTGAACAGCAATTTTTCCATCACCCTTTCTGCACTAGCAGCAAATTTGCCTTCTCTGTGGGTTTAACGTGGAGCATCTGTAGCGCCCTCGAACTCGCAAGTGTTTCTCTCCGCTCCCCCAGCCCGATACGTGCGATTACCTGAGCAGCAAGCGGAACTGACCACGCAGGATTTTCTTCGTGTGACGCGGAAGGTTACGCTGGGAGAAGAGGAGACAAAGAAATGAACCTGCTTGTCACACCCAGCCATCGGTGAAAAGACAGGGGAGGATTCTGCCGGAAGGGCTCTGCACCCCAGGAGCTCCCGCCGGCCGGTTTCTCTCCCCTTTGCCCGGTACCGAGGGGACGACGACACCTCGCCCGCGCCCCCTCGCAGGGGGGGCTGCCCCAGGAGAGACGGGGGACCCCCACCTCGCTTCTGCCCGCGGGAACGGACCGGGAGAGACCCTCCACGCAGAGAGAGGAGCGCGGCGTGGATTGCATGCCCGAGGGAAGAGGCCGGGCTCCCCGCTGGCAGAAGGACAACTCACCTCCCTGCTGCTCGGAGCGGCTCGCTGCGGACAGCCCTGCCCGCGCCCGGCCGCTCTTCCGCCGTGCTGGGAGCGCAGTCCGGCCGACGGACGCTCCAGCGAAAAGACGCTCCAGCTAATCGCGCCTCCTGCTCCTTACAGCCGCAGGTACTTTTGCCTCTGGCTAATGCACGCTCCAGACAGCGGACACCCCGCCTCGTTCCAGCTCCCGCTTGCTACAGTTCTGGCTCGTTGAAGCCCCAGCTCCGCACTGAAGCTCCGGCTGATTTCAGCTGCTTCTCCTTACAAGCTCCAGCTACGTGCAACGGTCTGGGCTTTCCATAAGGTTGTATATCAACTGCTGTCAAAACTGGAGCATTGGGATTAAACATCAGAGTTGCACGCCGAATAAATATTCGTTAGTTTGCGCGATTAATTACTTAACAACTATTCTGAGCAGCGCAGAAAGAAGAGCTGGACTCAAAGAGGGCACGTGGGGTCTGAAAAGCGCCTTTCCCCCCCACAGACCATCACAGATGTTGAGTTCGGCCTGCTGCGTGCCGGACTCCCAAACTTCGGCGTCCGACACAACCAGACCCCCATCTCCGGGGAGGGTCCACGCACCCTGCCCGCCCCCCGCTTCCCCCCGTAGCCCCCAACACCCTCCCACCCGCCTGCAAAACCAGCCAAGCCGGCTCCCGCTTTTGGACCCCGCACCAGCTGACTCGGGGCCCGTTTGGGAGCCAAAAAACCCGGCTGCTGAGCCCGTTCTCAAGGCCCAAACACGCAGGGCCGGACCTCTGTTTCTGGGCCCAAAGCCGCGCAGCTCGGTCTGTTTCCGAGCCCCCACATCAGCCACGCGAGCCTGTTGTCAAGCCCCAGGAACAGAAAACTTGTTCTCCATTTCTGACCCTGCAGTGCCCACGGGCGACGCCGAGCGTAAGCCACCCCACAGCCCTGCACCCCCGGGGCCCCACACGTAGTTTCGGGGAGTGCTCGGGACCTGCGGAGGGCCCGGCCCCACGCCTCTGCGGGGCAGCCCCAGCACAGGCAGGGCGTCGCTTCACGATTGCCGTTTCAGGCTTTATTTCCCCGCCATCACCGGCACGGCCAGGCCCCCACCCCAAACCCCCAGCCGAAGCACCCCCGCGGGTAGCCGGGCCCAGCCACCCAGAAAACAAGAAAACCAAAGAGGGTACAAGACGGACACCGTGGGGAAAGGCAAGGAGAAGGACGCAGAAACAGAGAGAGCGCGGGAGGGATAGGGAGCAGGACAGAGAGATGGAGCAAGAAAGGAAAAAAGGACGGGAGGCAGAACCAAGGGAAAGAGAGACAAGGACGGAGAGCAGGACAAAGGGACGGAAGAGGAAAAAAAAAATAGCGACGGGCTGCAGGACAGAGATGAAGGGATTAAATAGACACCGGGAGCATGACAGAAGGACACAGAGAGACAAAAGGGACAAAGAGCAGGCCAGCATCGGAGGGGAAAAAACCAACTGCGATGGGCAGCGGGAGAGAGAGACGGAAAAAGAAAAAAGTACTGAGGAACAGAAAAAAGAAAGAAGCGACAGCTAGCTGGACAGGCGGACACAGTTAGAAAGGGCGGGAGAGGGAATGGGGCAGAGAAAGACAGACAGAAAAGGCAGCGAAAGAAAGCAAGGCAGAGGAACAGCAAGGCGGGGCGGGGGGGGAAGGGACAGGGGTCTGGACAGAGATGGAGAAATAAGCAGCAGGGACAGAGGAAAAGAGACAGAAAGAGGGACAGGGAACATGGCAGAGAAGGAAAACTCAGGACAGCGGCAGGACGGAGATAAAAAACTGGGACGGTCCTCAGGACAGAGAGGAATACGAATGTCCCGCAGGGAGCGGGACAAAGGGATACAGCGAGAAACGACGGGACAGGAAGCAAGACAGCGCGACAGACAAGAACAATGAGAACGAGAGAGAGAGAGAGACTGACAGAGAGAGAGAGACTGACAGAGAGAGAGACCGTGAGAAGCACAGGGGGTTGGGAAACTTAGAAAGAGAGGTATCAGGAGCCCTGCAGAGAGAGGGAGGGTGAATAAAAAAGGGGCAGGAAGCAGCACAAAGGGTCACAGAGAGTAAGAGATGAACAGGAAGGAGGACGGGGACAGTGAGATCCAGAATGACAAAAATAAACAGCAACAGCGAGCAAGACAAAGGGATAGAAACAGAAAGTAGGAAGAAGAGAGATAGGAAGGCAGGGACACAGAGCGGCACGTACAGGCGCAGAGAGGAAAAGAACGCCAGGGCAACAGGCCAGAGAAATTGGGAGGCGGGGAAAGAGGCGGATGCAGATCAGGACAAGGAGATGGAAAAGGAAAAAACAGCGACTGGCTGCAGGACAAAGACGGGGATGGGGCGGGGGGAGAGGGAGAGGGAGCAGGACAAGAACGCAGAGAGAAAAAGAAAGGGGGGCAGTCGAATGAGAGAGAGAGAGAGGAAGGGGGGGAGGAAGAGGGAGCAGGACAAGAGAATAGACAGAAGAGAGGAGGCACAGGGAAGCAAAATAAACAAACAAACAAACAAAAAAACAAACGTCACAGCAGCATGAGAAAGCGAGGCGGTCAGGAGAGGGGGAGGGAGGGACCGGGAGGCACAAGAGGAGCGACAGGGCCCCGAGGGCCCAGGACGCACCACAGCTCTCGCTCTTGGAGCTGCCAGGAGACCTTGCCAGTTCAGACGCTTCTTTCTCCTTCTCTCCTCCCTTGCTCTTCTGTAACTCCAGTCGCTTGGCTGTCCTCCACATAACGGAACACGCGAGCGCCTCGCAGCTCTTACGAGATGAGGCCTCCTAGACACGTAGCCTCGCTCGCTCGCTCACTATGTGGCCGTACCGCGCTGCTGGTCATGCATACAGACCCTGGCGGTCTGACCTGCTGTGGACTACGAGGCGGGATCCTCCCACACCCAGAGAGGCAGGCTCTCTCTTGCCTGCAGCGGGAGGCAGCTGCCAGCCAGATGGCCTGCCGTTTCTTCTTCTTTACCTTTCTGTGGCCTCTCCAGCTTCAGCAGCTCCCGTCCACAGCCAGTAAGCGCTCCGCCTGTCCCTCTGTGCTCCCGCGCCGTGAGGAGAGGGAGGCCAGGCAGAGACAGCCCACGCAAGCCTGAGGCTGCTGCAGTCAACGGCATCCCCGGGGACGAACGGACAACCGCACTCACAGCGTGGCCTCTGGGAGAGGGAAAGAGGCAGCAGCGACCGTTATTACCGTAGCTCGACCCTGGCCGGAGCCCCTCCTTCCGCAGGGGCTTCCGCAGACGCCGCTCGTTCCCCGCGCCGCTGCTAACGGCACCCACGTTCAGGGAGACTCGAGAACATCGCAGGGCCAGCTTGCTGCCCTCACGACAGGGCCCGGGGGCTGCCTGTGGCTACAGCGCAGGCTTCAGGGGAGGGGCTGGAGCTGGGGGCAGCCGCACGGGCCGAGCGAAGGCGCCGGGGGAGCTCCGGCGACTCGGGGAGGCGCCCGCTGGCCGCGCCTGGGGGGTGCCCGCCTCCGTCCCCTCTTCCCTTCTATCGGCTCTCGGGGAACTGCCCGGCGCTGCCCCGGCCCGGCTCGCCTCCGGCGGACCGGGAGCCTGCCGCGGCGGCCGCTTCGCAGCTTCCCGTCCCGCCAGCCCTGGGCGGCCAGCGGACAGGAGGCACCCCCCGCCACTGCCACCGCCCCCGCCGGAGGGGATCGCTCGCCTCACCCGCGGTCCCGGCGCTCGCCCGCTGCCGCTGAGACCCCCGCCCTGCGCACCACCACGCTGCTCCCAGGGACCGCGCATGCGCCGGAGGGGTCAGAGCAGCGAGCGAACGCCGGGCTGCCCCACGCGCAGGACGGCGCATGCGCCCGGGAGGCGCGTCCGCACGGCTGGTCGGGGAGCGGGCGCGGCGGGAAGCCCGCGGAAAACCACGCGAAACCGGTAACGCTCCTGCGTCTGACCTGGTCGGACTCCGGGGGCCGCGGCGGCAGCGAGGACTACGCCGCGCCCGAGAGCCACGCTGCCGCCCGGCCGCCGAGTCCGCGAAAACTACAGCTCCCGGCATGCCCCGGGAGGCAGCCTGCCCTGCTGCCTGGCCCCGAGGGGACGCCGCTTCCGTTTCCGCCCACGCCAGCGCAGCCGCAGTTCCGCCGAGCCCCCAGCGCCGCTCCGGGCAGCTCCGGCGCGCTTTCGCCGCCCGGCTCCGGCACGGCGCGGCACCCCCCGCCCGGCTCCGGCTCCGGCTCCGGGCAGCGCCCGCCGCCGCCGCTTCGGCACGGCACGGCGCGGCCCCGCCACCGCTCCGTGCGTCCGACACGGACCCCGCCGTCCCCCTCGGGGCTTTCCCCGGAACCCGCCGGCCGACTGCGCAGCCCCGCCACGGGGTCCGGTGACACCCCCCCGCGCGCTCACGTGCTCACAGCCGCACTGTGAGCCCCCCCCCCCCCCCCGCGCGCACGTGCTCCCAGCCGCCCTGTGAGCCCCCAGGGCCCCCGGCCTCGGCACAGGCGGCCCCCACCCCCCCCCGGGCCACCCCCGCCTCCGACGTTCGCGGTCCGAGGGGCGCCCGGCCCCGCTCACCTTCTCCCGAGGGGCAGCCGCACCCCGGCCGCCGCTCCGCTCCGCTCCGCTCCTGCCTGGGCTCCCACCGGCCCCGCCCCGGCCCCTCCCCCGGCAGCCCCCCCTGGCCAGGGAGCGGCCGTCCCCATCAGCCTCACTGCCCGCACCTGCGGCTCCTCCAGCCCCGGCCCGCAGCTGTGGTACCCAAATCCGGAACAAAACTCCTCAACACCAATGTGAACTTAAGCAGCAGGCACTTCCTTGATTGAATGAAAGATGTCAAGAGTCAGCTGATTGGGAAGAGCTGTTAACTGGGGTCAAAATACAGATTTTAATACCCCTCTTATTTTAGTTCTAAGACTTGGCCATTGCCAGGTATCATCTTTTCCATTTACCCAGGTCCACCAGCGAGGCCACAAGGGAGATTTCTTCCAGAGAGAGGATAGAGTTATTAAGTCTAAAGTCCACGAGTTGCCTTTCTCCTTCATGAAAAGGTGAGTGGATCATATATCATCACTAGTCACCCAAGCAGTTAAGCCTGAACTTTTCACCTGTCCTTTAATACAGTCAACTCCAAGCGAAATTTTTTCCGTTTGGTCCCGAAGAGGGGACCAAAGATCATGTCAAATATTATTATGCTTTCTGCAAATACATCCCCATCTTAGAGCTTTAGCTACTAGAGAAAGTCTTTGGAGTTTGGGGTCAGAAGAGCTGCAAGTATAAGCCTTCATTCAGCTCTGTTTAGGATCTGTGATTTTTCTCTGGTTGTCTAAACCAGTCTAAATTTCCATAGATGGTCCCGACTCTGGGTGGCTCGAAAAAGGATCCTGGAACTCCAGTAAATTCTAGACATCGTTTTATAGTTTCAATATGATCCCAAGTTCCTTTTTGCACTTGTCTCTACGGTTTTGGCAACTGACAGCCCCAAGGGGTGCTTGTACAACTTTCTCCCGAAGGGCGATTAAATGAATTCTTTTGTCCATGAGGTGGATGGTTTGGTAACGTTATAATTCACAACGCTATAATTCCTTCTTTCAAATTTAAAAAAAATAATTGCCTTTTAAATCCATCCCATTTAATTTGCTAAAATGATTCTCATTGTTCTGCATCTTTTCTCAAGTTTTGGTTAAATTCAATGTCAGTATTCCCCACGGAACTAGATTTTCATCTGACTTTGGAATCGGAAGGCAGGCTGTTACTGAGGTTAAATTTTGTGTCTTTACAAAACTTTGAATCAGTTACAAAACTAGATTATTTTTTTTTTTAATCCAAATTACAAAAACGGTTAATCTCAAGATTAATAGCTCAAACAATAATTGTTTCATTTTGTTTATCTCATGTTTAGAACCCCTCAAAAAAAATGCATACGCCCTCTAAACACACAAAAAGATTATTGCCCTCGACAATATTCCTAATAGCAACCCCAATATTATCAACTTTACACAGCTGTTTTCCCAAACAGATAACGTGAAACTTACTTATAGATTTTCAGTTTTAAAGGGCCAGTTTCTTTAGACTTCCGGTTTCTTGTTGGTGCTTTCTTTATTCTTGAATAATGAAGCCAAGGTTCTTCTCCCAGACCTTTACTGCTATAAGGGTTGTTAAAATGACTCGATACGGTCCTTTCCACTTCTCAGTGATTTTATATATATTCAATCTCCTGGTCGGAAGGGATGCGCTGCTACGTCCAGTTCTAAGGGTCCAGCTGTGGAGACATACTGACAAAGTTCTTGAAAAGAATTGCTTAAAGAAATCATAACACCTTTTAAAAACATATCTCCAAAGGGACTCAAGATACTCAGAACATAGGACTCTTGATACGGTCTTTCATACAACATTTCATAATGACTTAAATTTTCTTTCTCTTCTGGCTATACTCTGATTCTTAATAGAGCCATGGGTAATGCTTTAACCCATGTGAGGAGTGAGGTTTCCTGACAAATTTTACTCGACTGTTGCTTAAGGGTATAGTTCATTCTCTCTCTCTCTCTCGCTCTCTCCCTCTCCCCCCCCCCCTCCCCCTGCCCCCCCACTTGCTTGTGGTCTATATGGGGTGTGAGTGATAGTCTCAATCTATAGATAATACTTTGCTCAACTTGTCTCACAATCTTTGCTATAAAATGAGGGCCATTGTCAGATGACATTCCTACAGGCACCCCATATTTTGGTATTATCTCTTTGAGCAAGACTTTGAGTACTTCCCTTGCTTTGTTGGTGCGACAAGGGAAAGCCTCGGGCCACCCAGTAAAGATATCAACTAAAACTAGGATATATCCTTCTTTTCAAGGCAATTCTATACAATCAATTTGCTAATATTCTCCTAAAAAATTTCCTTATTTCATAATCCCAAAGATGATCTTACTACTGATTCGGGGATATTTTTATATATAAATTTCACATCCGCTTCTAATTGTTTAAACAATCTTTGTCATATTTCACTTTCTGTTCCCCAATATACTTTGTGATGTTCAGCTCGGCCAACTTCTCTTATTATTGTGGGTGGGACTATTATTTGACCTGTCGGTGTTACAGCCTATCCTGTTCCATTTTGTTAGCCTGCAATCTAATAATTAATTCTTCATCTTTTTCGTTATAATTCGGAGTTTCTTTAGGCAATTTTGTACTTTTCTCTGGAACTAGTGCTAGGATGCCTTTTTCCGCAGCCTCTTTAGCAGCTTTATCAGCCAGTCGGTTACCTGCGTTAGGACCGGTCTTACCTAACTGATGTGCTTTACAGTGCATTATCGTGACTGCTGTTGGTTTTGGAACGGTTTCTAACAATTTCGGTATTTGTTCTGCGTGCCGAGTGGTGGTTCCTTGTGCAGATAACGGTCCTCTTTCTCTCCGTATCGCTCCATGTGCACGTACTACTCCAGAAGCATACTTTTGAGTCTGTCCAAGTGTTGACTCGCTTTCCTTGACTTAGTTCCAGAGCTCGAATAAGAGCTATCAATTCAGCCTTTTGGGCAGATATCGTCGAAGGCAAAGTTGGCAACGCAATTACCTCCTCGGTAGTTATTGTCTATCTTGATAAACGTTTTCCTTCACAGATGGAACCGCTTCCGTCGGCATATAGTTCCCAATCTGTTTCTTCTAGCGGCACATCTCAGAGATCCAGTCAGCTGGAGTAAACTCTTTCGATTGTCTGCAAGCAGTCACGTTCCAGTTCTCCTTTAACTTGATCAGTTGTTGAAAATGCAATAGGGTTAACGGTGGTAGTAGTTTTTAGGTAAACATCATCTTGTTCCAGCAACGCCACTTGGTATTTCAGCATTCTGCTAGGGGATAACCAATGCCCCCCTTTCTGTTTTAGCACAACAGTTATCATACGGGAAACGTACAGTAATCCTTTGTCCTCTAATCCTTTGTCCTCAGGTGAACTTACGAGCTTCCTGGATCAGTAGCACAGTTGCAGCGACGGCTCTCGGACGACCAGATCATCCCAGACTCACATTACCTAATCGCTTCGAGAAGTAGGCCACAGCTCGCCCACTTGGCCCTAAATATTGGGCCAGGCTACCCAGAGCTACACCTCTTCTTTCATGAGCAAAAAGTTCAAGTGTCTTTGTGAGATCTGGCAGGCCTAGGGCTGGCACCCCTATTACAGCCTGTTTCCATTCTTGGAAAGTAGCTTTCTCGGCATCGGTCCAATCCGTTGTTTGAGGTTTTGAGCTGCTCCTATAAAGGTCGGGCCAGCAAGCCACAATTTATAATCTACAGGTGACACCACTCAACCATTCCCGGAAATGCTCGTCATTCATTTTTTTAGTCTTAGGTTCGGGGAGACGACAAACTGCCTCTTTTCTCTCAGTTCCCAATTGTCTCTGTCCTTTTAGGATTTTAAAACTCAAATAAGTTTCTTCTTTCTGGGTTATTTGGTTTTTTTCTTTTGACACTCGATATCCACTGATTCCCCAACAGTTCAAAAAGTTAATAGTTGACTTTGTGCATTGTTCTTCCGTCTCAGCTACAATTAACAGATCATCCACATATTTCAGCAAGATTTCTTGATTATTTTCTTTCTTCCAAATCCCTAATTCTCGTGCCAATTGATTTCCAAACACGGTAAGACTATTCTTAAAGCCTTGAGGCAAGCCTGTCCACGTATATGGTGTTTTTCTCCCAGTCTCAGGATTTTCCCATTCCAAAGCAAAAACCTCTTGACTATTGGGATCCAAGGGAATACGGAAAAAGGCATCTTTTCCGTCTAACACTGTGAACCATTCTTGTTTCTCCGTTAGGGTTGTTAACAAAGTATAAGGATTTGCTACTACCGGATGAATATCTTGTACTATTTGATTTATTGCTCTGAGGAGGTCTTGAACTCATCTATCATCTTTTTCATTAGCCTTTTAACAGGCAAGATCGGGGTGTTATATCTGGATTCACATTCTATTAACAATTTGTATCTTAAAAATTTTTGTATTAGCATTACTAACCCTTTCCGACTTTCCGGTTTTAGGGGGTATCGTTTAATTCTTACCGGATTCGATCCTGGCTTTAAATCAACTCTCACAGGTTCTGCTTTTTGGATTTACCAGGAACTTCCCAGTCCAGATGATTGGAATTACAGCATTATACTTTGACTGGTATAATCTTCTGCTGTCGGTAACCGTCCTGTTAAACAACAAAGCCACTGCTTCGATACGTTTAGTTTCTGGAATTAAAGTTTTAATCTCTCCACTTTTAAATTTAATTTCTGCCTCTAAGTTCTCCAATAGATCTCTCCTTAACAGGATTTTAGGAGAATTTGGCACATAAAAAAACTGCTGAGTGACCCGTTGCTTTCCTAATTTCATTGTTAAAGATTTAAAGAAGGGTCTAGTTGCTCGTTCACTTGTTGCACCGACACCACCAATTTCTTCAAAACTTAACTCTCCCTCTAAGGTATTTAAAACTGAAAAGGTGACCCTAGTGTCAATTCAAATTCAATTTTCTGTTCTCCCAGTTTAGCTGTAACCAGAGGTTGTGCTGGGAGACTCGCCTCCGGTCCCCGTCAGATACGTTCACTTAAAAAGAACAAATCTACATATGGCGCTTTATTCCATTTACTCTCTCTCCTACAAAACAACAGTAACTGCAATATAGTATTGTAACTCAAAGTTCTGTTTGTTTACCATTTTTCCTGCAATTCACCCCAATGTGCCAATAAACGTCCCAACGGTGATGTTTTTGGTAACTTTTCATCAGCAGTTCTGTTTCCTGCACTCTTATTCTTAAACAATTTTGCTAATGCCATTATACTTATATACATTCAAATACCAAATACCAAAGAAATGCAAATGACAATTGTCCCAAATAATACACAAAGTCCAACCCAGCAATATGACTTACAGGCAGACGCCTAGGCTTCCGCTGCAGACGGGTACCCTCCAAGCCCCAACCCTGCGAAGCTTTCGCCGCGCCTCACGGGCGGGCTTTCCAAACAAATTCCAAAGAAGCAGCGCCTTACCTTTTTTCCAGGGAACGCTGCGAGGAGCTTTGCGAGTCGAGGGTGATGGTTCTCCCCGAGAACACCTCGGTGCCGGCCGGAGTTCGATCGACGCTCGATCTCGTCCAGTCTCACTCGCAAGGTCCCATCTGGGTCACCAAAACCGTTACCGAAATCCGGAATAAAACTCCTTAACACCAACGTGAAGTTAAGAAGCAGGCACTTTGTTTATCGCAGCGCTGGGGACACGGGGGATCGCTCCTCCAAAGGCGTGTCCCGCTTAGTATCAAAATCCATCAGTTTTTACAGACTTTTCTTGTCAGGTCATTGTTACCTAAGCTCCTTCCGTAAAAATGCATACTCTGCTCGTTCTTAAATTTAACCTTTATAATGATCGGTCCTTTGATTATATAACCTTATCAATATTCTTACTTAAAAACAATCATTGGTCAGTTACACTTAGCTCTGCTGACTGGAATCTTCGATACTCAAATCGAGATGGGAAGGGTAAGGGGGTTTCCAAGCAGCAAACTGGTGTCCACGACCGTTTCCTTAGTTTCCTGAAACAGAACGTAGAAAAACCCGTAACTTCCTGGTGAGGTTTCTAGGGTTAGCTATTTCAAACTTTAACAATATTAAGGTTCCTAGAGTCACGCGAACACAGTTCCTAAAGTTTCTATGGCTACGTTTCAAACTTAACGATCCTATACGTTATGCTTCACAATTTTACTTCTTAATCAAACCTAACTCTTCTATGGGATTAAATTTTGATTTCTTTACCAGAATATTTGCAACAGCTGGAGCCCAGCAGGAACGGGGTGGGGGGGGGGGGGGCACGGCCCGACCCCCCCCAGCGCCTCCCCTCCTCCTCCCCTGGGCTCCCTCACGGCCCCTCGCCTCGTGCAAAGGGAGCGCAAACGCAGCCCGGAGGGCAAAGGGGACGGGCGGCCAGCGTTTATTCAGTCAGTCGCGTGCCTATCGAGTCCTGCCAGCGAGTCTGCTCCGGGTCTCGGGGCGCCCCCCGGCGCTCCCTCTGCCCCTCGGACACCTCTGATAGCCTATTTCCATACATTCTGTATGGCACGTCTAAATATTGGGATGGTTTTAATATTTTGTACCAGCTGTGGAAACCGGTTTGCTGCTAGGTGACTGCAAAAGTGAGATTTGGTAAATAATTATTAGAAATCTTATACTAACACTACAATTGGAACAATAGACAAAAGTATAGCCAAGCAATTAACTAGCAGAGGTAGGTACTCCTAAGTTTTGCAGTTCTTTGCTCTTATGACTAGATGTTCCTGTACGGTAGATGAGAACAATGCTGAAACTGACCACATGTGATTGAAACTGCGTTAAGCTTCAAGATCAAAGAACAAGGACAAGAATAAAGACTTCAGGGACAGCCAGCAAGAACTTCAAATGGGTCGCTGGTTGCAAAAGCAGCCCTTCGTCTCAAATGGATCCTTCATTGCGCGTGATCGGATGTAGGCAGTACTACGATAATCGGTTGCCATCGTTTTTACGTATACGTATACTAATCTGATTAACATGCAATTAGTTATTCTGTATAACTTGTTTGTGCTAAAGCTGTGGCATGCACGCTAGGTGCAACTATCCGCTGTGTATCCAGCGCTGCAATGAAGAATGCCTGCTTTCTAAAACTCCAAAACGAGTCTTGGGGAGTTTCTTCGACCGGCTTTTCAGTATCGGGGGTACAAGGGAGGAAAGGAAAAAAAAAAAAAAAAAAAAGGCAGCGGTGTGGGAAAGAGGGGGGACCAGGGGAGGGGCAGGGAGGGACCAGAACGCGGAAGAGGGGAGACAGGGCCCCGAGGGCCCGGGGCTCGCCACAGCTCTTGTTCTTGGCACTGCCAGGAGAATTTGCCAGTTCAGACGCTTCTTTCTGCTCCTCTCCCGCTCCCCTCCTCTTCTGTAACTCCGGCGGCGCGGCCGTCCTCCCCCTAGGAGAACACGCGTCTCATAGGTCTTGCAGGACGAGGCCTCCTAGGCACGGAGCCTCGCTCGCTCGCACGCTACGTGGCCGTACCGCACCGTCGGTGCTGGGTACGGACCCTGCGGTGCAGCTCGGCGGTCTGACCTGCTGCGGACTACGAAGAGGGATCCTTCCACGCGCGGAGAGGCAGGCTCTCTCTTGCCTGCAGCGGGGGGCAGCTGCTGGCCGGCCAGCCTTCCATTTCTTCTTCTCTACCTTTCTGTGGCCTCTCTAGCTTCAGCCGCAGCAGCGCCTGCCCGCAGCCGGTCAGCGCCCCGCCTGTGCCTTTGTGCTCCCGCGCCGCGAGGAGAGGGAGGCCAGGCAGAGAGCCCGTGCAAGCTTTCCTTGCCGGCGGCGTTTCGTCACCGGGAGGAAGCAAGGAGCGCGGCGGCGCCTCCCGCCGGTGCCGCACTGCCGTTACCGTCGGACGGCACGTGCAGGACAGCGGCAGCCCCGCGCCCTCGCAGCCTCCGAGCTGCAGTACCGAACATTGGCCGCGAGGCGGCAGCGGCGAGCGCTTGGCACAAGGCGCCAGCGCGCATGGGCGGCAGCCCAGCTGCAGTACCGAAGTCTGTTCAATAGGTGGCGGAAGAGAGCGCTGGCGAAACGCGCCGCCACGGCGCATGCGCGGCTCCGAGCTGCTGAACCGCGTTTTGGTTGCTAGGCAACAGCAGGAGGGCGTCAAAAGGCACCAGCGCGCATGCGCGGCTCCCGAACGCCAGGGCCGCGTTTTGGTTGCCAGGCGACAGCAGGAGCGCCGTAAACCGCGCCGCCAGGGCGCATGCGCGGTTGCCGAGGCGCCGTGTCGCGCTTTGGTTGCCAGGCAACAGCGGGCAGTGCCGTAAAAGGCGCAGCGCGCATGCGCATTTGCCCAGCTGCCGTAACGCGTTTTGGTTGCCGAGCAACAGCAGGAGCGCCGTAAACCGGGCCGCCGCGCATGCGCCATTGCCGAGGCGCCGTGTCGCGCTTTGGTTGCCGGGCAACAGCGGCCAGCGCCGTAAAAGGCGCAGCGCGCATGCGCCCTTGCCGAGCTGCCGTAAAGCGGTTTGGTTGCCGAGCAACAGAAGGGGCGCCGTAAACCGCGCCGTCGCGCATGCGCTGTTGGGGAGGCCCCGTGTCGCGCTTTGGTTGCCGGGCAACAGCGGCCAGCGCCGTAAAAGGCGCAGCGCGCATGCGCCCTTGCCGAGCTGCCGTAACGGGTTTTGGTTGCTTGGCAACAGCGGGAGCGCCGTAAAGCGCGCCGCCGCGCATGCGCCCTTGCCGATGCGCCGTGTCGTGCTTTGGTTGCCCGGCAACAGCGGCGAGCGCCGTCAACGCGCCGCCACACATGCGCAGCTGTCGAGCTGCTGCACCGCGTCTCGGTTGCCCGGCAACAGCTGGAACCCACCGACACACGCCACCGCGCATGCGCCCCTCCCCAACGCCAGTTCCCACCTTCGGTCACCGGGCAGCAGCATCCGCATCCCCGTAACGATCCTCTTCTGAGCAGCAGCTGGATGAGGGATGACTGACAGCTCAGCCCAGTAGAGACCAGCCACAGGCGGCAACTACTTACTGGGGGCACAGGGCTTACATTGCCCTGCCCCTTCCCCACTCGCAGCCCGGGCCGTCATCTTCATCGCCTCCGTTCCAAAAAGCACCCGAGCGGCTGGAGCGTTTACAGCAGTCAAGTGCAAAGAACAGACAACTCGGGTGGTCGCTTCTGTCCCTGCCCCCCCAACCCCATTATCTAGAGAGGAGAAGCAGCACAGAGACCTGCAAACGGCGGGGGGGGGGTGGGGGGGTGGGGGGGGGTGGTCCCCTGGAGCAAGCCCCGGGGCCTGCTGTATCCCTCTGCATGTGGCATCGGGGTTGCGGGAGTGAAAGCAGCCAGTCAACAGCTGCTGGCGAGAGATTTAAAAAAAAACATAACGCCTGGTTCAGGTGACAGCCTGAAGGCAGGCCACAAGAGACCCAAAGCCGCTTTCTGCCAGAGGGGCAGCTCTGTCCAGCAGGAAACGCCGCGTCCCAGCGCACCAGAGGCGAGCGGCCCACCTGCAAGCGAGCGATACCCTGGCGACCCTGGGGCTCAGTTGGGGTGGGCGCACCTTTCCTCACCTCTGTGCTATCGGAACTCTGCTCTCCTAATCCTGCACGCACGCAAGGCTTCTTGTGCGGGGCTTGTCTCTGATCGAAGAGACGCTGCACGGTGTTACTTACCGCCCCGCCCTCCGGCGTGCCAAGTAATCAGACATGAAGCAGGGAAAGCAAAGAGGCCTGTCGGGATATTAGTAGTCCTCAGCAGATGACCGTAGAGCCCTCGAGGTTCCGTCTTTGCTCCCTACAGGAGCGTGGCTCCGCACTCCTTGCCGCTCCCGCCAGCGAGCGTCACAATTGCCCTTTGCTGCCTGCAACACGCAGTACCTGCGCGGCCCCAGTACTACTGCCGCTTACAGCGCGAGAGGCGCTCGCTATAAAGCGGCAATGAAGAACAAGGACGGCCCGTCAAGATGGCAGGAGGAACATAGAGAGCCTCCAGCATTAGCCAGGCAGGGCTTGCAACTCACCTCGTGTCGTGGTTTAACGCCAGCCAGCAACAAAGCCCCACGCGACCGCTCACTCGCTCCCCCGCCCCCAGTGGGACGGGGAGACAATCGGAAGGGCGAAAGTGAGAAAACTCGTGGCTTGAAACGAAAACAGTTTAATCATTTAAAAGAAACAACAACAACTTGTAAGGAAAAGAAGAAAAAAAAATGACAGAGAATGGGGTGCAGGCAGCATGCCAGGGGTCTGGAGCCTGACGGATGATGGGGGGGGGGTGTGTGTGTGTGGAATATGGAGGAGGGAAAGGAAGCCGGGTGGGGGGACAGGAGATAGAAGAGCAGGGGATGCGGGGGGAAACAACTCGCGTGGGTTAAAAACTCGAATGGGTGAAGGGGGCGGGCTGAAGCAGCGGGGAGCATATATGGGGGAGAAACACACGCCGGGGAGAGGGTAGGTGAGGGTACAGAGGTGCATGGGGGGACACGGGTGGGGATGACCTACCCCAGGGAGGCCACCCAGGATGATCCACAGCAGGTAACTCACCTGGGATAACCTGCAACAGAGCATCCACACCAGATCATCCACACTGGGAGGACCCCCAGCAACGCCCCTCAAACTGCTTGTGCTTCATCCCCAATCTTCCCCTAACGGGGGAGTTTTTTGCTTTTTCAAAATACTCAGTTTGGGGTGTGTTTCAGTGCTTTTCCACAACATAAAAGGGGGTGATCTTTTGGTTGTGGGTTTGTGCATGAAAATGGGGTGGGTTTTTTGCTTTCCAGCTGCACAAATCCAGGCGGATTTGGCTTTCCCAGGAGTCCCAAAGTCGTTTGGTTTTTTCCGTTGCAGCCCCAGAATCAGAGGGTTTGGGGTTGTCCTGGTTTCGGCTGGAATAAAGTTCATTTTCTTCTGAGTAGCTGGTACAGGGCCATTTTGGATTTAGGATGAGAATAATGTTGACAACACACCGATGCTGTAGTTGTTGCTAAGCAGTGTTTATACTAAGTCAAGGACCTTCCAGCTTCTCATACCGCCCTGCCAGCAGAGGCTGGGGGTGCACAAGAAGAGTCGCTGAGCTAAAGCAGGATTCCAGGTAAACAGGTCAGCTCGAAATACACCACCTCCTTTAAAAGTTAAGAGCTATCTGAACACTTAAAATCAGCATTTAGGCTAATCGATACCATTTTGAACACCTTCTTAGCATACAAGTAAACACTCTTGCCGGTGCTGGAAAACGTCTCCTCCCTTCCTTACAGCACTGCTGCAGGGAGATAACCCTGGGAGGCTGCGGGACGAGGTCGTACGCAATCAGAATCTACGCTTACGGATCCACCGCAACAGCTACAGCCCTTGCGCTCCTGCTGCTGCCGCTTTGCATCTTGCTTGTTTGGTGAATAAAGCCGAAAGTGAAGTGGAAAACTCCAAAGAGCAAAATGAAAAATAAAGAATAAATCTCAATAATTCACTTTACACTAAAAAGGTGTGCCCATGTTTATACACGTCCAATAAAAATACTTATACTGTAAAAGTATTTGATTTTTCCTTTTCCATTACCTTAACTTGCACAGCTCTGAATTCATACCATTGAATTATCTCTCTCCAAAGTACACAGTTATAACGCAACTAGGGGTTTTTGTGCGTGTTACAGAACGCGGAGGGACACCTGGCCAGCTGAGCTGCCCAAGAGAGGTGCTACTGAACTGCCAGGGAAACACACCATTGAAAGCCAGACAGAAAGAAAGTACTTCAGAGCACTCCGTCAAAACATCAGGAAAAAATCCCCATAACATTCAGTTGCCTCTCTTTTTAAACATTTAGAAAAATACCTAACTGCTTACGTACACCTAACATCATATACTACAGCTATTTGGCAGTTACAGTTTAAACAATGCAAGTCAATTTGTAAAATCCCCAGTGCTGCAATACCTCAGACTACCAAAAAGGACTGGCGGATTCCCTAATGCTTTTGGCAGTACCGAAGCATGCAGAGCAACACGTTTTCATGTTATCTCGACTGTTACAACTGAGAAACCAAAGACCAGTGATGCCATCAACTTTAGGAAGATGGGCTGCGCTTGGGTCTTTGGAAGGAAATTGACTTTTTTTTTTTTTCTTTTTTTAAAGAGAGTGAAAAGTCTCGTTACTGATGACTTCTACTGTCAAGTCGATCACCTCTGAAGATCCACTCTGATGGGAAGTTCATAAAACAAAATTTCTTTGAGAGAGAAAGACTTCCATTCTGGAAAATCTCTTTCCAACTGAAGTCAAAATTACACACTGTAGGTTAAAGGAAAAAATACATTACTGAAGCAGTAACTCATCAAAAACACCTCAGGACTCACTGTCACTAGTTACAAGGCTGCTAATGCTTCCTGGGAAAGCCTGGACAACACACAGGTGCGACGCCCGTTTGTCCTGTCTTGTCCACGTCTCTTCTTTGACCTTGATTGCTTTTAGTACAGATGCTAATTATCTCCGTAACGTTTTTGAGTACTACTATAAGATATTTAAAAAAAAAAAAAAAAATCATTGACTGTAAAAGCATAAAGCTTTTATCGTGAAAACAAAGTCTGTTTCTTCTGAACAGCTGAACTCTTACGAACAGTTTCTTCCCTCTTTTAGTACAAAATTATTTTCACAGTATCATTTACTAGCAAGCACACAGCAACAGAAGATTATGCTTTCAGGAAGAGAAAATAAACTGAGGGAAGTAAACTTTGTATAGGTGTAACATGCTCCGGAACAGAACTTATTTTTAGTATTTGTGTTAAAATATTTCATGTAAAAAAAAGTAGAAGGAGAGTTGGCACACTCTCAACGTTAAAGTCCATACCGCAAGTACCTTTGGAAAAATGCAGACACACGTCGTAGGCGTACCTTGTACTTGCAGGCCACTACGGAATCTTTCCATCTGTCTCGTACCGTCACGGCAGAAGAAAGGGCAACCACGGCGAAACAGTGCCAGCTGACATCCAGCTGAGAGAAGAAGAAAAAACATTAGCACAAAGCTGGGTAGGAATCCAAAGCTGCCTTTTTTTTTTTTTGTGAAGGTTTGCGAAGACAGTACGACTGAGCGGAGGAAAAAGTATTTTTGCGTCATCTTCGGTACAGTTGTTGACACAGGCCACTAGAGCTTTTGCATTTTTTCAGACAACTGTGCCTTTTTTTTTTTCCTTTCTTTTTTGACTCATTGGCAACTTTACTTTCACTAGAACTCACTTTCCTAGATATACGCAGGTGACAGACATAGAGACCTACATACATTTTCTCAAGCCTTAGTATAGCCGAGGCTTCATCACCCTATACGTCGCAAGTTGAGTAGTTTTGCTAAAGAGCACAGCAACACATCTGTCCTTGTGAACTGCCTCGTTGCAAAAAAGGAATCATTTTTTCCAGGCCGTTGCTCCAAACGGTCAAGATCTTTTAAAACCGCAGTTGTGCCACCAAACCCGCTCAGGGTCCCTCCTAGCTTTTGACCGCCCTGAGATTTAACAGGCACACGCTCCATTCCATCTTCCAACAGCAAAAATACGTTAACGCTCTCGGACCCAGAGCGCAACCCTACGGATGTCCACGCACACACCCTGCCGTTTTGATGAGGAGCCACCGAGCAGCCCTGCGAGCACAGCTGCACGCGCCAGATCGGTTTCCCCTACGCCGTGAGTTACCGGTTCCGTGAACGTAGTTTCTGACGCTTTAAACCGAAAACCGTATCTCGACGCTTCGCCACAGCAGAAACGACCCATCGCTAGAACGCTACAAAAACGCAGTAACACCAACTGCAAACCCACAGCAGCAACAGCTCCAGAAATATTTAGACCAGGAACAAGGGAGAAAAATAAAACAGCTTCATCTCACGCACAGGGGAGCGGCAGGCAGAGAAAAGGGTCGGCATTCTGAGCCCTTACAGAAAACGGGCATTCTCCTTCCATTCCTCGGCCCGTCCGTGAAGGTCTAAATACCGCAACACTACCACGGCAACGTCGAGAGTAGGGCACGGCAGCCCTGCCACTGGACTTGCCACTGACCCATGCTATTTACGTAGCAGGACGCGTACGCAGAGGGACACGTTTTGCCACACACAGCCCTGAACTTCCTGAAAATTTACGTTTACCGAAAAAAGCCATTTGGAACATATTGCCAAACAACGTTCGGCAAGAAAGCTTTGATGCCTTTGACACACGCAAGTTTCTGGTCACTTGCTATTTGCTTCCTGTTGCTGCTGCTGTTCTTCCTTCAGAAATTCTACTCGTCGCCAAGTTATTCACTACTGGTTCAAGCATTTGCCTTCCTGGTATTACCAGCACATTCACAGAGGCAAGTAACTTAATTGCTCTTCTACAATTATCCAAACGACAATTACAGCCACGAAAGAGAAGGAGAGGTCAGGCAGCACAAGAGCTCTGCAGGCTGGCACCAGTCAATATTGCACTCTCTAAAATCAAACAACAACAAAACAAAACCGTGACCCTGTAGCCGCCTTTTTTTTTTTTTTTTCTTTCTTCTTCTTGCAGAGCTCATCCCTGCCTCAGCATTTTGTCTTGTCAGAGCATGAAGCGCCGGTGATGCGTACCCTGACGACTTCTGCGTGTGATGAATGCCTGTTCCGAAATAATCCAGATCTGCAAGACTGGTGTCATTTATACGGTTTTAATCATCATAACTCAAATTTTATTTACTCACGCATTTGTGAGGAAACTAATTAACTTTTAGACACTGCCTCTCCTTTTTTTGGGGGGTGGGGGTGGAAATGTGTTAGAGACCGAAAAACATTACGATTCAGAGCTCCCAACCACGAGGGAGTGGTGGAGAAATCAATGAAAGCAAAGACCAACAGCAGCAACATCAACTGAAAGTTGGCTTTAATTCCGATCACGTACTTAAGCGACTCTCCAAGTCTATGCCTCGGTCCTAGGAATGACTAGTCCCTTTTTGGAAGGACAAATTTTTTCCACTTAAAAGTCCTAGACTGAAGACTCCGCTGAACGGAATGGGGATTGTCCCACGGGACAACATGCCATCAACACTCTTAATGGGGAAGGAAAAAAAAAAACCCCAAATAAAAATCAAGTTTAAGTACCAGTTCCCATCATGTTTCGCTCATTACATTTCTACTGGCATCTAGGTGCTCAAAAATGAACTACGGGGACACCACATATTCCTAAAAATTCAGTTATACATAAAAAAGTAAAAGGCTATTTCCAGCTTGCCCATCAAATCAGTACGAACAGAGAGAAGAGAAACACTCGACCCTGAAGAAGCTAACAGGCAGCTCTGAATTTACCAGACAGGAAATTTCATTCTTTCCCCTGAAACAAAAACACATCAAGGGACCAGTTCAGGAACAGGGCACGATCTGTGAACAGCAATTTTTCCATCACCCTTTCTGCACTAGCAGCAAATTTGCCTTCTCTGTGGGTTTAACGTGGAGCATCTGTAGCGCCCTCGAACTCGCAAGTGTTTCTCTCCGCTCCCCCAGCCCGATACGTGCGATTACCTGAGCAGCAAGCGGAACTGACCACGCAGGATTTTCTTCGTGTGACGCGGAAGGTTACGCTGGGAGAAGAGGAGACAAAGAAATGAACCTGCTTGTCACACCCAGCCATCGGTGAAAAGACAGGGGAGGATTCTGCCGGAAGGGCTCTGCACCCCAGGAGCTCCCGCCGGCCGGTTTCTCTCCCCTTTGCCCGGTACCGAGGGGACGACGACACCTCGCCCGCGCCCCCTCGCAGGGGGGGCTGCCCCAGGAGAGACGGGGGACCCCCACCTCGCTTCTGCCCGCGGGAACGGACCGGGAGAGACCCTCCACGCAGAGAGAGGAGCGCGGCGTGGATTGCATGCCCGAGGGAAGAGGCCGGGCTCCCCGCTGGCAGAAGGACAACTCACCTCCCTGCTGCTCGGAGCGGCTCGCTGCGGACAGCCCTGCCCGCGCCCGGCCGCTCTTCCGCCGTGCTGGGAGCGCAGTCCGGCCGACGGACGCTCCAGCGAAAAGACGCTCCAGCTAATCGCGCCTCCTGCTCCTTACAGCCGCAGGTACTTTTGCCTCTGGCTAATGCACGCTCCAGACAGCGGACACCCCGCCTCGTTCCAGCTCCCGCTTGCTACAGTTCTGGCTCGTTGAAGCCCCAGCTCCGCACTGAAGCTCCGGCTGATTTCAGCTGCTTCTCCTTACAAGCTCCAGCTACGTGCAACGGTCTGGGCTTTCCATAAGGTTGTATATCAACTGCTGTCAAAACTGGAGCATTGGGATTAAACATCAGAGTTGCACGCCGAATAAATATTCGTTAGTTTGCGCGATTAATTACTTAACAACTATTCTGAGCAGCGCAGAAAGAAGAGCTGGACTCAAAGAGGGCACGTGGGGTCTGAAAAGCGCCTTTCCCCCCCACAGACCATCACAGATGTTGAGTTCGGCCTGCTGCGTGCCGGACTCCCAAACTTCGGCGTCCGACACAACCAGACCCCCATCTCCGGGGAGGGTCCACGCACCCTGCCCGCCCCCCGCTTCCCCCCGTAGCCCCCAACACCCTCCCACCCGCCTGCAAAACCAGCCAAGCCGGCTCCCGCTTTTGGACCCCGCACCAGCTGACTCGGGGCCCGTTTGGGAGCCAAAAAACCCGGCTGCTGAGCCCGTTCTCAAGGCCCAAACACGCAGGGCCGGACCTCTGTTTCTGGGCCCAAAGCCGCGCAGCTCGGTCTGTTTCCGAGCCCCCACATCAGCCACGCGAGCCTGTTGTCAAGCCCCAGGAACAGAAAACTTGTTCTCCATTTCTGACCCTGCAGTGCCCACGGGCGACGCCGAGCGTAAGCCACCCCACAGCCCTGCACCCCCGGGGCCCCACACGTAGTTTCGGGGAGTGCTCGGGACCTGCGGAGGGCCCGGCCCCACGCCTCTGCGGGGCAGCCCCAGCACAGGCAGGGCGTCGCTTCACGATTGCCGTTTCAGGCTTTATTTCCCCGCCATCACCGGCACGGCCAGGCCCCCACCCCAAACCCCCAGCCGAAGCACCCCCGCGGGTAGCCGGGCCCAGCCACCCAGAAAACAAGAAAACCAAAGAGGGTACAAGACAGAGACCGTGGGGAAAGGCAAGGAGAAGGACGCAGAAACAGAGAGAGCGCGCGAGGGATAGGGAGCAGGACAGAGAGATGGAGCAAGAAAGGAAAAAAGGACGGGAGGCAGAACCAAGGGAAAGAGAGACAAGGACGGAGAGCAGGACAAAGGGACGGAAGAGGAAAAAAAAAATAGCGACGGGCTGCAGGACAGAGATGAAGGGATTAAATAGACACCGGGAGCATGACAGAAGGACACAGAGAGACAAAAGGGACAAAGAGCAGGCCAGCATCGGAGGGGAAAAAACCAACTGCGATGGGCAGCGGGAGAGAGAGACGGAAAAAGAAAAAAGTACTGAGGAACAGAAAAAAGAAAGAAGCGACAGCTAGCTGGACAGGCGGACACAGTTAGAAAGGGCGGGAGAGGGAATGGGGCAGAGAAAGACAGACAGAAAAGGCAGCGAAAGAAAGCAAGGCAGAGGAACAGCAAGGCGGGGCGGGGGGGGAAGGGACAGGGGTCTGGACAGAGATGGAGAAATAAGCAGCAGGGACAGAGGAAAAGAGACAGAAAGAGGGACAGGGAACATGGCAGAGAAGGAAAACTCAGGACAGCGGCAGGACGGAGATAAAAAACTGGGACGGTCCTCAGGACAGAGAGGAATACGAATGTCCCGCAGGGAGCGGGACAAAGGGATACAGCGAGAAACGACGGGACAGGAAGCAAGACAGCGCGACAGACAAGAACAATGAGAACGAGAGAGAGAGAGAGACTGACAGAGAGAGAGAGACTGACAGAGAGAGAGACCGTGAGAAGCACAGGGGGTTGGGAAACTTAGAAAGAGAGGTATCAGGAGCCCTGCAGAGAGAGGGAGGGTGAATAAAAAAGGGGCAGGAAGCAGCACAAAGGGTCACAGAGAGTAAGAGATGAACAGGAAGGAGGACGGGGACAGTGAGATCCAGAATGACAAAAATAAACAGCAACAGCGAGCAAGACAAAGGGATAGAAACAGAAAGTAGGAAGAAGAGAGATAGGAAGGCAGGGACACAGAGCGGCACGTACAGGCGCAGAGAGGAAAAGAACGCCAGGGCAACAGGCCAGAGAAATTGGGAGGCGGGGAAAGAGGCGGATGCAGATCAGGACAAGGAGATGGAAAAGGAAAAAACAGCGACTGGCTGCAGGACAAAGACGGGGATGGGGCGGGGGGAGAGGGAGAGGGAGCAGGACAAGAACGCAGAGAGAAAAAGAAAGGGGGGCAGTCGAATGAGAGAGAGAGAGAGGAAGGGGGGGAGGAAGAGGGAGCAGGACAAGAGAATAGACAGAAGAGAGGAGGCACAGGGAAGCAAAATAAACAAACAAACAAACAAAAAAACAAACGTCACAGCAGCATGAGAAAGCGAGGCGGTCAGGAGAGGGGGAGGGAGGGACCGGGAGGCACAAGAGGAGCGACAGGGCCCCGAGGGCCCAGGACGCACCACAGCTCTCGCTCTTGGAGCTGCCAGGAGACCTTGCCAGTTCAGACGCTTCTTTCTCCTTCTCTCCTCCCTTGCTCTTCTGTAACTCCAGTCGCTTGGCTGTCCTCCACATAACGGAACACGCGAGCGCCTCGCAGCTCTTACGAGATGAGGCCTCCTAGACACGTAGCCTCGCTCGCTCGCTCACTATGTGGCCGTACCGCGCTGCTGGTCATGCATACAGACCCTGGCGGTCTGACCTGCTGTGGACTACGAGGCGGGATCCTCCCACACCCAGAGAGGCAGGCTCTCTCTTGCCTGCAGCGGGAGGCAGCTGCCAGCCAGATGGCCTGCCGTTTCTTCTTCTTTACCTTTCTGTGGCCTCTCCAGCTTCAGCAGCTCCCGTCCACAGCCAGTAAGCGCTCCGCCTGTCCCTCTGTGCTCCCGCGCCGTGAGGAGAGGGAGGCCAGGCAGAGACAGCCCACGCAAGCCTGAGGCTGCTGCAGTCAACGGCATCCCCGGGGACGAACGGACAACCGCACTCACAGCGTGGCCTCTGGGAGAGGGAAAGAGGCAGCAGCGACCGTTATTACCGTAGCTCGACCCTGGCCGGAGCCCCTCCTTCCGCAGGGGCTTCCGCAGACGCCGCTCGTTCCCCGCGCCGCTGCTAACGGCACCCACGTTCAGGGAGACTCGAGAACATCGCAGGGCCAGCTTGCTGCCCTCACGACAGGGCCCGGGGGCTGCCTGTGGCTACAGCGCAGGCTTCAGGGGAGGGGCTGGAGCTGGGGGCAGCCGCACGGGCCGAGCGAAGGCGCCGGGGGAGCTCCGGCGACTCGGGGAGGCGCCCGCTGGCCGCGCCTGGGGGGTGCCCGCCTCCGTCCCCTCTTCCCTTCTATCGGCTCTCGGGGAACTGCCCGGCGCTGCCCCGGCCCGGCTCGCCTCCGGCGGACCGGGAGCCTGCCGCGGCGGCCGCTTCGCAGCTTCCCGTCCCGCCAGCCCTGGGCGGCCAGCGGACAGGAGGCACCCCCCGCCACTGCCACCGCCCCCGCCGGAGGGGATCGCTCGCCTCACCCGCGGTCCCGGCGCTCGCCCGCTGCCGCCGAGACCCACGCCCTGCGCGCCACCACGCTGCTCCCAGGGACCGCGCATGCGCCGGAGGGGTCAGAGCAGCGAGCGAACGCCGGGCTGCCCCACGCGCAGGACGGCGCATGCGCCCGGGAGGCGCGTCCGCACGGCTGGTCGGGGAGCGGGCGCGGCGGGAAGCCCGCGGAAAACCACGCGAAACCGGTAACGCTCCTGCGTCTGACCTGGTCGAACTCCGGGGGCCGCGGCGGCAGCGAGGACTACGCCGCGCCCGAGAGCCACGCTGCCGCCCGGCCGCCGAGTCCGCGAAAACTACAGCTCCCGGCATGCCCCGGGAGGCAGCCTGCCCTGCTGCCTGGCCCCGAGGGGACGCCGCTTCCGTTTCCGCCCACGCCAGCGCAGCCGCAGTTCCGCCGAGCCCCCAGCGCCGCTCCGGGCAGCTCCGGCGCGCTTTCGCCGCCCGGCTCCGGCACGGCGCGGCACCCCCCGCCCGGCTCCGGCTCCGGGCAGCGCCCGCCGCCGCCGCTTCGGCACGGCACGGCGCGGCCCCGCCACCGCTCCGTGCGTCCGACACGGACCCCGCCGTCCCCCTCGGGGCTTTCCCCGGAACCCGCCGGCCGACTGCGCAGCCCCGCCACGGGGTCCGGTGACACCCCCCCGCGCGCTCACGTGCTCACAGCCGCACTGTGAGCCCCCCCCCCCCCCCCCCCGCGCGCACGTGCTCCCAGCCGCCCTGTGAGCCCCCAGGGCCCCCGGCCTCGGCACAGGCGGCCCCCACCCCCCCCCGGGCCACCCCCGCCTCCGACGTTCGCGGTCCGAGGGGCGCCCGGCCCCGCTCACCTTCTCCCGAGGGGCAGCCGCACCCCGGCCGCCGCTCCGCTCCGCTCCGCTCCTGCCTGGGCTCCCACCGGCCCCGCCCCGGCCCCTCCCCCGGCAGCCCCCCCTGGCCAGGGAGCGGCCGTCCCCATCAGCCTCACTGCCCGCACCTGCGGCTCCTCCAGCCCCGGCCCGCAGCTGTGGTACCCAAATCCGGAACAAAACTCCTCAACACCAATGTGAACTTAAGCAGCAGGCACTTCCTTGATTGAATGAAAGATGTCAAGAGTCAGCTGATTGGGAAGAGCTGTTAACTGGGGTCAAAATACAGATTTTAATACCCCTCTTATTTTAGTTCTAAGACTTGGCCATTGCCAGGTATCATCTTTTCCATTTACCCAGGTCCACCAGCGAGGCCACAAGGGAGATTTCTTCCAGAGAGAGGATAGAGTTATTAAGTCTAAAGTCCACGAGTTGCCTTTCTCCTTCATGAAAAGGTGAGTGGATCATATATCATCACTAGTCACCCAAGCAGTTAAGCCTGAACTTTTCACCTGTCCTTTAATACAGTCAACTCCAAGCGAAATTTTTTCCGTTTGGTCCCGAAGAGGGGACCAAAGATCATGTCAAATATTATTATGCTTTCTGCAAATACATCCCCATCTTAGAGCTTTAGCTACTAGAGAAAGTCTTTGGAGTTTGGGGTCAGAAGAGCTGCAAGTATAAGCCTTCATTCAGCTCTGTTTAGGATCTGTGATTTTTCTCTGGTTGTCTAAACCAGTCTAAATTTCCATAGATGGTCCCGACTCTGGGTGGCTCGAAAAAGGATCCTGGAACTCCAGTAAATTCTAGACATCGTTTTATAGTTTCAATATGATCCCAAGTTCCTTTTTGCACTTGTCTCTACGGTTTTGGCAACTGACAGCCCCAAGGGGTGCTTGTACAACTTTCTCCCGAAGGGCGATTAAATGAATTCTTTTGTCCATGAGGTGGATGGTTTGGTAACGTTATAATTCACAACGCTATAATTCCTTCTTTCAAATTTAAAAAAAATAATTGCCTTTTAAATCCATCCCATTTAATTTGCTAAAATGATTCTCATTGTTCTGCATCTTTTCTCAAGTTTTGGTTAAATTCAATGTCAGTATTCCCCACGGAACTAGATTTTCATCTGACTTTGGAATCGGAAGGCAGGCTGTTACTGAGGTTAAATTTTGTGTCTTTACAAAACTTTGAATCAGTTACAAAACTAGATTATTTTTTTTTTTAATCCAAATTACAAAAACGGTTAATCTCAAGATTAATAGCTCAAACAATAATTGTTTCATTTTGTTTATCTCATGTTTAGAACCCCTCAAAAAAAATGCATACGCCCTCTAAACACACAAAAAGATTATTGCCCTCGACAATATTCCTAATAGCAACCCCAATATTATCAACTTTACACAGCTGTTTTCCCAAACAGATAACGTGAAACTTACTTATAGATTTTCAGTTTTAAAGGGCCAGTTTCTTTAGACTTCCGGTTTCTTGTTGGTGCTTTCTTTATTCTTGAATAATGAAGCCAAGGTTCTTCTCCCAGACCTTTACTGCTATAAGGGTTGTTAAAATGACTCGATACGGTCCTTTCCACTTCTCAGTGATTTTATATATATTCAATCTCCTGGTCGGAAGGGATGCGCTGCTACGTCCAGTTCTAAGGGTCCAGCTGTGGAGACATACTGACAAAGTTCTTGAAAAGAATTGCTTAAAGAAATCATAACACCTTTTAAAAACATATCTCCAAAGGGACTCAAGATACTCAGAACATAGGACTCTTGATACGGTCTTTCATACAACATTTCATAATGACTTAAATTTTCTTTCTCTTCTGGCTATACTCTGATTCTTAATAGAGCCATGGGTAATGCTTTAACCCATGTGAGGAGTGAGGTTTCCTGACAAATTTTACTCGACTGTTGCTTAAGGGTATAGTTCATTCTCTCTCTCTCTCTCGCTCTCTCCCTCTCCCCCCCCCCTCCCCCTGCCCCCCCACTTGCTTGTGGTCTATATGGGGTGTGAGTGATAGTCTCAATCTATAGATAATACTTTGCTCAACTTGTCTCACAATCTTTGCTATAAAATGAGGGCCATTGTCAGATGACATTCCTACAGGCACCCCATATTTTGGTATTATCTCTTTGAGCAAGACTTTGAGTACTTCCCTTGCTTTGTTGGTGCGACAAGGGAAAGCCTCGGGCCACCCAGTAAAGATATCAACTAAAACTAGGATATATCCTTCTTTTCAAGGCAATTCTATACAATCAATTTGCTAATATTCTCCTAAAAAATTTCCTTATTTCATAATCCCAAAGATGATCTTACTACTGATTCGGGGATATTTTTATATATAAATTTCACATCCGCTTCTAATTGTTTAAACAATCTTTGTCATATTTCACTTTCTGTTCCCCAATATACTTTGTGATGTTCAGCTCGGCCAACTTCTCTTATTATTGTGGGTGGGACTATTATTTGACCTGTCGGTGTTACAGCCTATCCTGTTCCATTTTGTTAGCCTGCAATCTAATAATTAATTCTTCATCTTTTTCGTTATAATTCGGAGTTTCTTTAGGCAATTTTGTACTTTTCTCTGGAACTAGTGCTAGGATGCCTTTTTCCGCAGCCTCTTTAGCAGCTTTATCAGCCAGTCGGTTACCTGCGTTAGGACCGGTCTTACCTAACTGATGTGCTTTACAGTGCATTATCGTGACTGCTGTTGGTTTTGGAACGGTTTCTAACAATTTCGGTATTTGTTCTGCGTGCCGAGTGGTGGTTCCTTGTGCAGATAACGGTCCTCTTTCTCTCCGTATCGCTCCATGTGCACGTACTACTCCAGAAGCATACTTTTGAGTCTGTCCAAGTGTTGACTCGCTTTCCTTGACTTAGTTCCAGAGCTCGAATAAGAGCTATCAATTCAGCCTTTTGGGCAGATATCGTCGAAGGCAAAGTTGGCAACGCAATTACCTCCTCGGTAGTTATTGTCTATCTTGATAAACGTTTTCCTTCACAGACGGAACCGCTTCCGTCGGCATATAGTTCCCAATCTGTTTCTTCTAGCGGCACATCTCAGAGATCCAGTCAGCTGGAGTAAACTCTTTCGATTGTCTGCAAGCAGTCACGTTCCAGTTCTCCTTTAACTTGATCAGTTGTTGAAAATGCAACAGGGTTAACGGTGGTAGTAGTTTTTAGGTAAACATCATCTTGTTCCAGCAACGCCACTTGGTATTTCAGCATTCTGCTAGGGGATAACCAATGCCCCCCTTTCTGTTTTAGCACAACAGTTATCATACGGGAAACGTACAGTAATCCTTTGTCCTCTAATCCTTTGTCCTCAGGTGAACTTACGAGCTTCCTGGATCAGTAGCACAGTTGCAGCGACGGCTCTCGGACGACCAGATCATCCCAGACTCACATTACCTAATCGCTTCGAGAAGTAGGCCGCAGCTCGCCCACTTGGCCCTAAATATTGGGCCAGGCTACCCAGAGCTACACCTCTTCTTTCATGAGCAAAAAGTTCAAGTGTCTTTGTGAGATCTGGCAGGCCTAGGGCTGGCACCCCTATTACAGCCTGTTTCCATTCTTGGAAAGTAGCTTTCTCGGCATCGGTCCAATCCGTTGTTTGAGGTTTTGAGCTGCTCCTATAAAGGTCGGGCCAGCAAGCCACAATTTATAATCTACAGGTGACACCACTCAACCATTCCCGGAAATGCTCGTCATTCATTTTTTTAGTCTTAGGTTCGGGGAGACGACAAACTGCCTCTTTTCTCTCAGTTCCCAATTGTCTCTGTCCTTTTAGGATTTTAAAACTCAAATAAGTTTCTTCTTTCTGGGTTATTTGGTTTTTTTCTTTTGACACTCGATATCCACTGATTCCCCAACAGTTCAAAAAGTTAATAGTTGACTTTGTGCATTGTTCTTCCGTCTCAGCTACAATTAACAGATCATCCACATATTTCAGCAAGATTTCTTGATTATTTTCTTTCTTCCAAATCCCTAATTCTCGTGCCAATTGATTTCCAAACACGGTAAGACTATTCTTAAAGCCTTGAGGCAAGCCTGTCCACGTATATGGTGTTTTTCTCCCAGTCTCAGGATTTTCCCATTCCAAAGCAAAAACCTCTTGACTATTGGGATCCAAGGGAATACGGAAAAAGGCATCTTTTCCGTCTAACACTGTGAACCATTCTTGTTTCTCCGTTAGGGTTGTTAACAAAGTATAAGGATTTGCTACTACCGGATGAATATCTTGTACTATTTGATTTATTGCTCTGAGGAGGTCTTGAACTCATCTATCATCTTTTTCATTAGCCTTTTAACAGGCAAGATCGGGGTGTTATATCTGGATTCACATTCTATTAACAATTTGTATCTTAAAAATTTTTGTATTAGCATTACTAACCCTTTCCGACTTTCCGGTTTTAGGGGGTATCGTTTAATTCTTACCGGATTCGATCCTGGCTTTAAATCAACTCTCACAGGTTCTGCTTTTTGGATTTACCAGGAACTTCCCAGTCCAGATGATTGGAATTACAGCATTATACTTTGACTGGTATAATCTTCTGCTGTCGGTAACCGTCCTGTTAAACAACAAAGCCACTGCTTCGATACGTTTAGTTTCTGGAATTAAAGTTTTAATCTCTCCACTTTTAAATTTAATTTCTGCCTCTAAGTTCTCCAATAGATCTCTCCTTAACAGGATTTTAGGAGAATTTGGCACATAAAAAAACTGCTGAGTGACCCGTTGCTTTCCTAATTTCATTGTTAAAGATTTAAAGAAGGGTCTAGTTGCTCGTTCACTTGTTGCACCGACACCACCAATTTCTTCAAAACTTAACTCTCCCTCTAAGGTATTTAAAACTGAAAAGGTGACCCTAGTGTCAATTCAAATTCAATTTTCTGTTCTCCCAGTTTAGCTGTAACCAGAGGTTGTGCTGGGAGACTCGCCTCCGGTCCCCGTCAGATACGTTCACTTAAAAAGAACAAATCTACATATGGCGCTTTATTCCATTTACTCTCTCTCCTACAAAACAACAGTAACTGCAATATAGTATTGTAACTCAAAGTTCTGTTTGTTTACCATTTTTCCTGCAATTCACCCCAATGTGCCAATAAACGTCCCAACGGTGATGTTTTTGGTAACTTTTCATCAGCAGTTCTGTTTCCTGCACTCTTATTCTTAAACAATTTTGCTAATGCCATTATACTTATATACATTCAAATACCAAATACCAAAGAAATGCAAATGACAATTGTCCCAAATAATACACAAAGTCCAACCCAGCAATATGACTTACAGGCAGACGCCTAGGCTTCCGCTGCAGACGGGTACCCTCCAAGCCCCAACCCTGCGAAGCTTTCGCCGCGCCTCACGGGCGGGCTTTCCAAACAAATTCCAAAGAAGCAGCGCCTTACCTTTTTTCCAGGGAACGCTGCGAGGAGCTTTGCGAGTCGAGGGTGATGGTTCTCCCCGAGAACACCTCGGTGCCGGCCGGAGTTCGATCGACGCTCGATCTCGTCCAGTCTCACTCGCAAGGTCCCATCTGGGTCACCAAAACCGTTACCGAAATCCGGAATAAAACTCCTTAACACCAACGTGAAGTTAAGAAGCAGGCACTTTGTTTATCGCAGCGCTGGGGACACGGGGGATCGCTCCTCCAAAGGCGTGTCCCGCTTAGTATCAAAATCCATCAGTTTTTACAGACTTTTCTTGTCAGGTCATTGTTACCTAAGCTCCTTCTGTAAAAATGCATACTCTGCTCGTTCTTAAATTTAACCTTTATAATGATCGGTCCTTTGATTATATAACCTTATCAATATTCTTACTTAAAAACAATCATTGGTCAGTTACACTTAGCTCTGCTGACTGGAATCTTCGATACTCAAATCGAGATGGGAAGGGTAAGGGGGTTTCCAAGCAGCAAACTGGTGTCCACGACCGTTTCCTTAGTTTCCTGAAACAGAACGTAGAAAAACCCGTAACTTCCTGGTGAGGTTTCTAGGGTTAGCTATTTCAAACTTTAACAATATTAAGGTTCCTAGAGTCACGCGAACACAGTTCCTAAAGTTTCTATGGCTACGTTTCAAACTTAACGATCCTATACGTTATGCTTCACAATTTTACTTCTTAATCAAACCTAACTCTTCTATGGGATTAAATTTTGATTTCTTTACCAGAATATTTGCAACAGCTGGAGCCCAGCAGGAACGGGGTGGGGGGGGGGGGGGGGCACGGCCCGACCCCCCCCAGCGCCTCCCCTCCTCCTCCCCTGGGCTCCCTCACGGCCCCTCGCCTCGTGCAAAGGGAGCGCAAACGCAGCCCGGAGGGCAAAGGGGACGGGCGGCCAGCGTTTATTCAGTCAGTCGCGTGCCTATCGAGTCCTGCCAGCGAGTCTGCTCCGGGTCTCGGGGCGCCCCCCGGCGCTCCCTCTGCCCCTCGGACACCTCTGATAGCCTATTTCCATACATTCTGTATGGCACGTCTAAATATTGGGATGGTTTTAATATTTTGTACCAGCTGTGGAAACCGGTTTGCTGCTAGGTGACTGCAAAAGTGAGATTTGGTAAATAATTATTAGAAATCTTATACTAACACTACAATTGGAACAATAGACAAAAGTATAGCCAAGCAATTAACTAGCAGAGGTAGGTACTCCTAAGTTTTGCAGTTCTTTGCTCTTATGACTAGATGTTCCTGTACGGTAGATGAGAACAATGCTGAAACTGACCACATGTGATTGAAACTGCGTTAAGCTTCAAGATCAAAGAACAAGGACAAGAATAAAGACTTCAGGGACAGCCAGCAAGAACTTCAAATGGGTCGCTGGTTGCAAAAGCAGCCCTTCGTCTCAAATGGATCCTTCATTGCGCGTGATCGGATGTAGGCAGTACTACGATAATCGGTTGCCATCGTTTTTACGTATACGTATACTAATCTGATTAACATGCAATTAGTTATTCTGTATAACTTGTTTGTGCTAAAGCTGTGGCATGCACGCTAGGTGCAACTATCCGCTGTGTATCCAGCGCTGCAATGAAGAATGCCTGCTTTCTAAAACTCCAAAACGAGTCTTGGGGAGTTTCTTCGACCGGCTTTTCAGTATCGGGGGTACAAGGGAGGAAAGGAAAAAAAAAAAAAAAAAAAAGGCAGCGGTGTGGGAAAGAGGGGGGACCAGGGGAGGGGCAGGGAGGGACCAGAACGCGGAAGAGGGGAGACAGGGCCCCGAGGGCCCGGGGCTCGCCACAGCTCTTGTTCTTGGCACTGCCAGGAGAATTTGCCAGTTCAGACGCTTCTTTCTGCTCCTCTCCCGCTCCCCTCCTCTTCTGTAACTCCGGCGGCGCGGCCGTCCTCCCCCTAGGAGAACACGCGTCTCATAGGTCTTGCAGGACGAGGCCTCCTAGGCACGGAGCCTCGCTCGCTCGCACGCTACGTGGCCGTACCGCACCGTCGGTGCTGGGTACGGACCCTGCGGTGCACCTGGGCGGTCTGGCCTGCTGCGGACTACGAAGAGGGATCCTTCCACACGCGGAGAGGCAGGCTCTCTCTTGCCTGCAGCGGGGGGCAGCTGCTGGCCGGCCAGCCTTCCATTTCTTCTTCTCTACCTTTCTGTGGCCTCTCTAGCTTCAGCCGCAGCAGCGCCTGCCCGCAGCCGGTCAGCGCCCCGCCTGTGCCTTTGTGCTCCCGCGCCGCGAGGAGAGGGAGGCCAGGCAGAGAGCCCGTGCAAGCTTTCCTTGCCGGCGGCGTTTCCTCACCGGGAGGAAGCAAGGAGCGCGGCGGCGCCTCCCGCCGGTGCCGCACTGCCGTTACCGTCGGACGGCACGTGCAGGACAGCGGCAGCCCCGCGCCCTCGCAGCCTCCGAGCTGCAGTACCGAACATTGGCCGCGAGGCGGCAGCGGCGAGCGCTTGGCACAAGGCGCCAGCGCGCATGGGCGGCAGCCCAGCTGCAGTACCGAAGTCTGTTCAATAGGTGGCGGAAGAGAGCGCTGGCGAAACGCGCCGCCACGGCGCATGCGCGGCTCCGAGCTGCTGAACCGCGTTTTGGTTGCTAGGCAACAGCAGGAGGGCGTCAAAAGGCACCAGCGCGCATGCGCGGCTCCCGAACGCCAGGGCCGCGTTTTGGTTGCCAGGCGACAGCAGGAGCGCCGTAAACCGCGCCGCCAGGGCGCATGCGCGGTTGCCGAGGCGCCGTGTCGCGCTTTGGTTGCCAGGCAACAGCGGGCAGTGCCGTAAAAGGCGCAGCGCGCATGCGCATTTGCCCAGCTGCCGTAACGCGTTTTGGTTGCCGAGCAACAGCAGGAGCGCCGTAAACCGGGCCGCCGCGCATGCGCCATTGCCGAGGCGCCGTGTCGCGCTTTGGTTGCCGGGCAACAGCGGCCAGCGCCGTAAAAGGCGCAGCGCGCATGCGCCCTTGCCGAGCTGCCGTAAAGCGGTTTGGTTGCCGAGCAACAGAAGGGGCGCCGTAAACCGCGCCGTCGCGCATGCGCTGTTGGGGAGGCCCCGTGTCGCGCTTTGGTTGCCGGGCAACAGCGGCCAGCGCCGTAAAAGGCGCAGCGCGCATGCGCCCTTGCCGAGCTGCCGTAACGGGTTTTGGTTGCTTGGCAACAGCGGGAGCGCCGTAAAGCGCGCCGCCGCGCATGCGCCCTTGCCGATGCGCCGTGTCGTGCTTTGGTTGCCCGGCAACAGCGGCGAGCGCCGTCAACGCGCCGCCACACATGCGCAGCTGTCGAGCTGCTGCACCGCGTCTCGGTTGCCCGGCAACAGCTGGAACCCACCGACACACGCCACCGCGCATGCGCCCCTCCCCAACGCCAGTTCCCACCTTCGGTCACCGGGCAGCAGCATCCGCATCCCCGTAACGATCCTCTTCTGAGCAGCAGCTGGATGAGGGATGACTGACAGCTCAGCCCAGTAGAGACCAGCCACAGGCGGCAACTACTTACTGGGGGCACAGGGCTTACATTGCCCTGCCCCTTCCCCACTCGCAGCCCGGGCCGTCATCTTCATCGCCTCCGTTCCAAAAAGCACCCGAGCGGCTGGAGCGTTTACAGCAGTCAAGTGCAAAGAACAGACAACTCGGGTGGTCGCTTCTGTCCCTGCCCCCCCAACCCCATTATCTAGAGAGGAGAAGCAGCACAGAGACCTGCAAACGGCGGGGGGGGGGTGGGGGGGTGGGGGGGGGTGGTCCCCTGGAGCAAGCCCCGGGGCCTGCTGTATCCCTCTGCATGTGGCATCGGGGTTGCGGGAGTGAAAGCAGCCAGTCAACAGCTGCTGGCGAGAGATTTAAAAAAAAACATAACGCCTGGTTCAGGTGACAGCCTGAAGGCAGGCCACAAGAGACCCAAAGCCGCTTTCTGCCAGAGGGGCAGCTCTGTCCAGCAGGAAACGCCGCGTCCCAGCGCACCAGAGGCGAGCGGCCCACCTGCAAGCGAGCGATACCCTGGCGACCCTGGGGCTCAGTTGGGGTGGGCGCACCTTTCCTCACCTCTGTGCTATCGGAACTCTGCTCTCCTAATCCTGCACGCACGCAAGGCTTCTTGTGCGGGGCTTGTCTCTGATCGAAGAGACGCTGCACGGTGTTACTTACCGCCCCGCCCTCCGGCGTGCCAAGTAATCAGACATGAAGCAGGGAAAGCAAAGAGGCCTGTCGGGATATTAGTAGTCCTCAGCAGATGACCGTAGAGCCCTCGAGGTTCCGTCTTTGCTCCCTACAGGAGCGTGGCTCCGCACTCCTTGCCGCTCCCGCCAGCGAGCGTCACAATTGCCCTTTGCTGCCTGCAACACGCAGTACCTGCGCGGCCCCAGTACTACTGCCGCTTACAGCGCGAGAGGCGCTCGCTATAAAGCGGCAATGAAGAACAAGGACGGCCCGTCAAGATGGCAGGAGGAACATAGAGAGCCTCCAGCATTAGCCAGGCAGGGCTTGCAACTCACCTCGTGTCGTGGTTTAACGCCAGCCAGCAACAAAGCCCCACGCGACCGCTCACTCGCTCCCCCGCCCCCAGTGGGACGGGGAGACAATCGGAAGGGCGAAAGTGAGAAAACTCGTGGCTTGAAACGAAAACAGTTTAATCATTTAAAAGAAACAACAACAACTTGTAAGGAAAAGAAGAAAAAAAAATGACAGAGAATGGGGTGCAGGCAGCATGCCAGGGGTCTGGAGCCTGACGGATGATGGGGGGGGGGTGTGTGTGTGTGGAATATGGAGGAGGGAAAGGAAGCCGGGTGGGGGGACAGGAGATAGAAGAGCAGGGGATGCGGGGGGAAACAACTCGCGTGGGTTAAAAACTCGAATGGGTGAAGGGGGCGGGCTGAAGCAGCGGGGAGCATATATGGGGGAGAAACACACGCCGGGGAGAGGGTAGGTGAGGGTACAGAGGTGCATGGGGGGACACGGGTGGGGATGACCTACCCCAGGGAGGCCACCCAGGATGATCCACAGCAGGTAACTCACCTGGGATAACCTGCAACAGAGCATCCACACCAGATCATCCACACTGGGAGGACCCCCAGCAACGCCCCTCAAACTGCTTGTGCTTCATCCCCAATCTTCCCCTAACGGGGGAGTTTTTTGCTTTTTCAAAATACTCAGTTTGGGGTGTGTTTCAGTGCTTTTCCACAACATAAAAGGGGGTGATCTTTTGGTTGTGGGTTTGTGCATGAAAATGGGGTGGGTTTTTTGCTTTCCAGCTGCACAAATCCAGGCGGATTTGGCTTTCCCAGGAGTCCCAAAGTCGTTTGGTTTTTTCCGTTGCAGCCCCAGAATCAGAGGGTTTGGGGTTGTCCTGGTTTCGGCTGGAATAAAGTTCATTTTCTTCTGAGTAGCTGGTACAGGGCCATTTTGGATTTAGGATGAGAATAATGTTGACAACACACCGATGCTGTAGTTGTTGCTAAGCAGTGTTTATACTAAGTCAAGGACCTTCCAGCTTCTCATACCGCCCTGCCAGCAGAGGCTGGGGGTGCACAAGAAGAGTCGCTGAGCTAAAGCAGGATTCCAGGTAAACAGGTCAGCTCGAAATACACCACCTCCTTTAAAAGTTAAGAGCTATCTGAACACTTAAAATCAGCATTTAGGCTAATCGATACCATTTTGAACACCTTCTTAGCATACAAGTAAACACTCTTGCCGGTGCTGGAAAACGTCTCCTCCCTTCCTTACAGCACTGCTGCAGGGAGATAACCCTGGGAGGCTGCGGGACGAGGTCGTACGCAATCAGAATCTACGCTTACGGATCCACCGCAACAGCTACAGCCCTTGCGCTCCTGCTGCTGCCGCTTTGCATCTTGCTTGTTTGGTGAATAAAGCCGAAAGTGAAGTGGAAAACTCCAAAGAGCAAAATGAAAAATAAAGAATAAATCTCAATAATTCACTTTACACTAAAAAGGTGTGCCCATGTTTATACACGTCCAATAAAAATACTTATACTGTAAAAGTATTTGATTTTTCCTTTTCCATTACCTTAACTTGCACAGCTCTGAATTCATACCATTGAATTATCTCTCTCCAAAGTACACAGTTATAACGCAACTAGGGGTTTTTGTGCGTGTTACAGAACGCGGAGGGACACCTGGCCAGCTGAGCTGCCCAAGAGAGGTGCTACTGAACTGCCAGGGAAACACACCATTGAAAGCCAGACAGAAAGAAAGTACTTCAGAGCACTCCGTCAAAACATCAGGAAAAAATCCCCATAACATTCAGTTGCCTCTCTTTTTAAACATTTAGAAAAATACCTAACTGCTTACGTACACCTAACATCATATACTACAGCTATTTGGCAGTTACAGTTTAAACAATGCAAGTCAATTTGTAAAATCCCCAGTGCTGCAATACCTCAGACTACCAAAAAGGACTGGCGGATTCCCTAATGCTTTTGGCAGTACCGAAGCATGCAGAGCAACACGTTTTCATGTTATCTCGACTGTTACAACTGAGAAACCAAAGACCAGTGATGCCATCAACTTTAGGAAGATGGGCTGCGCTTGGGTCTTTGGAAGGAAATTGACTTTTTTTTTTTTTCTTTTTTTAAAGAGAGTGAAAAGTCTCGTTACTGATGACTTCTACTGTCAAGTCGATCACCTCTGAAGATCCACTCTGATGGGAAGTTCATAAAACAAAATTTCTTTGAGAGAGAAAGACTTCCATTCTGGAAAATCTCTTTCCAACTGAAGTCAAAATTACACACTGTAGGTTAAAGGAAAAAATACATTACTGAAGCAGTAACTCATCAAAAACACCTCAGGACTCACTGTCACTAGTTACAAGGCTGCTAATGCTTCCTGGGAAAGCCTGGACAACACACAGGTGCGACGCCCGTTTGTCCTGTCTTGTCCACGTCTCTTCTTTGACCTTGATTGCTTTTAGTACAGATGCTAATTATCTCCGTAACGTTTTTGAGTACTACTATAAGATATTTAAAAAAAAAAAAAAAAAATCATTGACTGTAAAAGCATAAAGCTTTTATCGTGAAAACAAAGTCTGTTTCTTCTGAACAGCTGAACTCTTACGAACAGTTTCTTCCCTCTTTTAGTACAAAATTATTTTCACAGTATCATTTACTAGCAAGCACACAGCAACAGAAGATTATGCTTTCAGGAAGAGAAAATAAACTGAGGGAAGTAAACTTTGTATAGGTGTAACATGCTCCGGAACAGAACTTATTTTTAGTATTTGTGTTAAAATATTTCATGTAAAAAAAAGTAGAAGGAGAGTTGGCACACTCTCAACGTTAAAGTCCATACCGCAAGTACCTTTGGAAAAATGCAGACACACGTCGTAGGCGTACCTTGTACTTGCAGGCCACTACGGAATCTTTCCATCTGTCTCGTACCGTCACGGCAGAAGAAAGGGCAACCACGGCGAAACAGTGCCAGCTGACATCCAGCTGAGAGAAGAAGAAAAAACATTAGCACAAAGCTGGGTAGGAATCCAAAGCTGCCTTTTTTTTTTTTTGTGAAGGTTTGCGAAGACAGTACGACTGAGCGGAGGAAAAAGTATTTTTGCGTCATCTTCGGTACAGTTGTTGACACAGGCCACTAGAGCTTTTGCATTTTTTCAGACAACTGTGCCTTTTTTTTTTTCCTTTCTTTTTTGACTCATTGGCAACTTTACTTTCACTAGAACTCACTTTCCTAGATATACGCAGGTGACAGACATAGAGACCTACATACATTTTCTCAAGCCTTAGTATAGCCGAGGCTTCATCACCCTATACGTCGCAAGTTGAGTAGTTTTGCTAAAGAGCACAGCAACACATCTGTCCTTGTGAACTGCCTCGTTGCAAAAAAGGAATCATTTTTTCCAGGCCGTTGCTCCAAACGGTCAAGATCTTTTAAAACCGCAGTTGTGCCACCAAACCCGCTCAGGGTCCCTCCTAGCTTTTGACCGCCCTGAGATTTAACAGGCACACGCTCCATTCCATCTTCCAACAGCAAAAATACGTTAACGCTCTCGGACCCAGAGCGCAACCCTACGGATGTCCACGCACACACCCTGCCGTTTTGATGAGGAGCCACCGAGCAGCCCTGCGAGCACAGCTGCACGCGCCAGATCGGTTTCCCCTACGCCGTGAGTTACCGGTTCCGTGAACGTAGTTTCTGACGCTTTAAACCGAAAACCGTATCTCGACGCTTCGCCACAGCAGAAACGACCCATCGCTAGAACGCTACAAAAACGCAGTAACACCAACTGCAAACCCACAGCAGCAACAGCTCCAGAAATATTTAGACCAGGAACAAGGGAGAAAAATAAAACAGCTTCATCTCACGCACAGGGGAGCGGCAGGCAGAGAAAAGGGTCGGCATTCTGAGCCCTTACAGAAAACGGGCATTCTCCTTCCATTCCTCGGCCCGTCCGTGAAGGTCTAAATACCGCAACACTACCACGGCAACGTCGAGAGTAGGGCACGGCAGCCCTGCCACTGGACTTGCCACTGACCCATGCTATTTACGTAGCAGGACGTGTACGCAGAGGGACACGTTTTGCCACACACAGCCCTGAACTTCCTGAAAATTTACGTTTACCGAAAAAAGCCATTTGGAACATATTGCCAAACAACGTTCGGCAAGAAAGCTTTGATGCCTTTGACACACGCAAGTTTCTGGTCACTTGCTATTTGCTTCCTGTTGCTGCTGCTGTTCTTCCTTCAGAAATTCTACTCGTCGCCAAGTTATTCACTACTGGTTCAAGCATTTGCCTTCCTGGTATTACCAGCACATTCACAGAGGCAAGTAACTTAATTGCTCTTCTACAATTATCCAAACGACAATTACAGCCACGAAAGAGAAGGAGAGGTCAGGCAGCACAAGAGCTCTGCAGGCTGGCACCAGTCAATATTGCACTCTCTAAAATCAAACAACAACAAAACAAAACCGTGACCCTGTAGCCGCCTTTTTTTTTTTTTTCTTTCTTCTTCTTGCAGAGCTCATCCCTGCCTCAGCATTTTGTCTTGTCAGAGCATGAAGCGCCGGTGATGCGTACCCTGACGACTTCTGCGTGTGATGAATGCCTGTTCCGAAATAATCCAGATCTGCAAGACTGGTGTCATTTATACGGTTTTAATCATCATAACTCAAATTTTATTTACTCACGCATTTGTGAGGAAACTAATTAACTTTTAGACACTGCCTCTCCTTTTTTTGGGGGGTGGGGGTGGAAATGTGTTAGAGACCGAAAAACATTACGATTCAGAGCTCCCAACCACGAGGGAGTGGTGGAGAAATCAATGAAAGCAAAGACCAACAGCAGCAACATCAACTGAAAGTTGGCTTTAATTCCGATCACGTACTTAAGCGACTCTCCAAGTCTATGCCTCGGTCCTAGGAATGACTAGTCCCTTTTTGGAAGGACAAATTTTTTCCACTTAAAAGTCCTAGACTGAAGACTCCGCTGAACGGAATGGGGATTGTCCCACGGGACAACATGCCATCAACACTCTTAATGGGGAAGGAAAAAAAAAAACCCCAAATAAAAATCAAGTTTAAGTACCAGTTCCCATCATGTTTCGCTCATTACATTTCTACTGGCATCTAGGTGCTCAAAAATGAACTACGGGGACACCACATATTCCTAAAAATTCAGTTATACATAAAAAAGTAAAAGGCTATTTCCAGCTTGCCCATCAAATCAGTACGAACAGAGAGAAGAGAAACACTCGACCCTGAAGAAGCTAACAGGCAGCTCTGAATTTACCAGACAGGAAATTTCATTCTTTCCCCTGAAACAAAAACACATCAAGGGACCAGTTCAGGAACAGGGCACGATCTGTGAACAGCAATTTTTCCATCACCCTTTCTGCACTAGCAGCAAATTTGCCTTCTCTGTGGGTTTAACGTGGAGCATCTGTAGCGCCCTCGAACTCGCAAGTGTTTCTCTCCGCTCCCCCAGCCCGATACGTGCGATTACCTGAGCAGCAAGCGGAACTGACCACGCAGGATTTTCTTCGTGTGACGCGGAAGGTTACGCTGGGAGAAGAGGAGACAAAGAAATGAACCTGCTTGTCACACCCAGCCATCGGTGAAAAGACAGGGGAGGATTCTGCCGGAAGGGCTCTGCACCCCAGGAGCTCCCGCCGGCCGGTTTCTCTCCCCTTTGCCCGGTACCGAGGGGACGACGACACCTCGCCCGCGCCCCCTCGCAGGGGGGGCTGCCCCAGGAGAGACGGGGGACCCCCACCTCGCTTCTGCCCGCGGGAACGGACCGGGAGAGACCCTCCACGCAGAGAGAGGAGCGCGGCGTGGATTGCATGCCCGAGGGAAGAGGCCGGGCTCCCCGCTGGCAGAAGGACAACTCACCTCCCTGCTGCTCGGAGCGGCTCGCTGCGGACAGCCCTGCCCGCGCCCGGCCGCTCTTCCGCCGTGCTGGGAGCGCAGTCCGGCCGACGGACGCTCCAGCGAAAAGACGCTCCAGCTAATCGCGCCTCCTGCTCCTTACAGCCGCAGGTACTTTTGCCTCTGGCTAATGCACGCTCCAGACAGCGGACACCCCGCCTCGTTCCAGCTCCCGCTTGCTACAGTTCTGGCTCGTTGAAGCCCCAGCTCCGCACTGAAGCTCCGGCTGATTTCAGCTGCTTCTCCTTACAAGCTCCAGCTACGTGCAACGGTCTGGGCTTTCCATAAGGTTGTATATCAACTGCTGTCAAAACTGGAGCATTGGGATTAAACATCAGAGTTGCACGCCGAATAAATATTCGTTAGTTTGCGCGATTAATTACTTAACAACTATTCTGAGCAGCGCAGAAAGAAGAGCTGGACTCAAAGAGGGCACGTGGGGTCTGAAAAGCGCCTTTCCCCCCCACAGACCATCACAGATGTTGAGTTCGGCCTGCTGCGTGCCGGACTCCCAAACTTCGGCGTCCGACACAACCAGACCCCCATCTCCGGGGAGGGTCCACGCACCCTGCCCGCCCCCCGCTTCCCCCCGTAGCCCCCAACACCCTCCCACCCGCCTGCAAAACCAGCCAAGCCGGCTCCCGCTTTTGGACCCCGCACCAGCTGACTCGGGGCCCGTTTGGGAGCCAAAAAACCCGGCTGCTGAGCCCGTTCTCAAGGCCCAAACACGCAGGGCCGGACCTCTGTTTCTGGGCCCAAAGCCGCGCAGCTCGGTCTGTTTCCGAGCCCCCACATCAGCCACGCGAGCCTGTTGTCAAGCCCCAGGAACAGAAAACTTGTTCTCCATTTCTGACCCTGCAGTGCCCACGGGCGACGCCGAGCGTAAGCCACCCCACAGCCCTGCACCCCCGGGGCCCCACACGTAGTTTCGGGGAGTGCTCGGGACCTGCGGAGGGCCCGGCCCCACGCCTCTGCGGGGCAGCCCCAGCACAGGCAGGGCGTCGCTTCACGATTGCCGTTTCAGGCTTTATTTCCCCGCCATCACCGGCACGGCCAGGCCCCCACCCCAAACCCCCAGCCGAAGCACCCCCGCGGGTAGCCGGGCCCAGCCACCCAGAAAACAAGAAAACCAAAGAGGGTACAAGACAGAGACCGTGGGGAAAGGCAAGGAGAAGGACACAGAAACAGAGAGAGCGCGCGAGGGATAGGGAGCAGGACAGAGAGATGGAGCAAGAAAGGAAAAAAGGACGGGAGGCAGAACCAAGGGAAAGAGAGACAAGGACGGAGAGCAGGACAAAGGGACGGAAGAGGAAAAAAAAAATAGCGACGGGCTGCAGGACAGAGATGAAGGGATTAAATAGACACCGGGAGCATGACAGAAGGACACAGAGAGACAAAAGGGACAAAGAGCAGGCCAGCATCGGAGGGGAAAAAACCAACTGCGATGGGCAGCGGGAGAGAGAGACGGAAAAAGAAAAAAGTACTGAGGAACAGAAAAAAGAAAGAAGCGACAGCTAGCTGGACAGGCAGACACAGTTAGAAAGGGCGGGAGAGGGAATGGGGCAGAGAAAGACAGACAGAAAAGGCAGCGAAAGAAAGCAAGGCAGAGGAACAGCAAGGCGGGGCGGGGGGGGAAGGGACAGGGGTCTGGACAGAGATGGAGAAATAAGCAGCAGGGACAGAGGAAAAGAGACAGAAAGAGGGACAGGGAACATGGCAGAGAAGGAAAACTCAGGACAGCGGCAGGACGGAGATAAAAAACTGGGACGGTCCTCAGGACAGAGAGGAATACGAATGTCCCGCAGGGAGCGGGACAAAGGGATACAGCGAGAAACGACGGGACAGGAAGCAAGACAGCGCGACAGACAAGAACAATGAGAACGAGAGAGAGAGAGAGACTGACAGAGAGAGAGAGACTGACAGAGAGAGAGACCGTGAGAAGCACAGGGGGTTGGGAAACTTAGAAAGAGAGGTATCAGGAGCCCTGCAGAGAGAGGGAGGGTGAATAAAAAAGGGGCAGGAAGCAGCACAAAGGGTCACAGAGAGTAAGAGATGAACAGGAAGGAGGACGGGGACAGTGAGATCCAGAATGACAAAAATAAACAGCAACAGCGAGCAAGACAAAGGGATAGAAACAGAAAGTAGGAAGAAGAGAGATAGGAAGGCAGGGACACAGAGCGGCACGTACAGGCGCAGAGAGGAAAAGAACGCCAGGGCAACAGGCCAGAGAAATTGGGAGGCGGGGAAAGAGGCGGATGCAGATCAGGACAAGGAGATGGAAAAGGAAAAAACAGCGACTGGCTGCAGGACAAAGACGGGGATGGGGCGGGGGGAGAGGGAGAGGGAGCAGGACAAGAACGCAGAGAGAAAAAGAAAGGGGGGCAGTCGAATGAGAGAGAGAGAGAGGAAGGGGGGGAGGAAGAGGGAGCAGGACAAGAGAATAGACAGAAGAGAGGAGGCACAGGGAAGCAAAATAAACAAACAAACAAACAAAAAAACAAACGTCACAGCAGCATGAGAAAGCGAGGCGGTCAGGAGAGGGGGAGGGAGGGACCGGGAGGCACAAGAGGAGCGACAGGGCCCCGAGGGCCCAGGACGCACCACAGCTCTCGCTCTTGGAGCTGCCAGGAGACCTTGCCAGTTCAGACGCTTCTTTCTCCTTCTCTCCTCCCTTGCTCTTCTGTAACTCCAGTCGCTTGGCTGTCCTCCACATAACGGAACACGCGAGCGCCTCGCAGCTCTTACGAGATGAGGCCTCCTAGACACGTAGCCTCGCTCGCTCGCTCACTATGTGGCCGTACCGCGCTGCTGGTCATGCATACAGACCCTGGCGGTCTGACCTGCTGTGGACTACGAGGCGGGATCCTCCCACACCCAGAGAGGCAGGCTCTCTCTTGCCTGCAGCGGGAGGCAGCTGCCAGCCAGATGGCCTGCCGTTTCTTCTTCTTTACCTTTCTGTGGCCTCTCCAGCTTCAGCAGCTCCCGTCCACAGCCAGTAAGCGCTCCGCCTGTCCCTCTGTGCTCCCGCGCCGTGAGGAGAGGGAGGCCAGGCAGAGACAGCCCACGCAAGCCTGAGGCTGCTGCAGTCAACGGCATCCCCGGGGACGAACGGACAACCGCACTCACAGCGTGGCCTCTGGGAGAGGGAAAGAGGCAGCAGCGACCGTTATTACCGTAGCTCGACCCTGGCCGGAGCCCCTCCTTCCGCAGGGGCTTCCGCAGACGCCGCTCGTTCCCCGCGCCGCTGCTAACGGCACCCACGTTCAGGGAGACTCGAGAACATCGCAGGGCCAGCTTGCTGCCCTCACGACAGGGCCCGGGGGCTGCCTGTGGCTACAGCGCAGGCTTCAGGGGAGGGGCTGGAGCTGGGGGCAGCCGCACGGGCCGAGCGAAGGCGCCGGGGGAGCTCCGGCGACTCGGGGAGGCGCCCGCTGGCCGCGCCTGGGGGGTGCCCGCCTCCGTCCCCTCTTCCCTTCTATCGGCTCTCGGGGAACTGCCCGGCGCTGCCCCGGCCCGGCTCGCCTCCGGCGGACCGGGAGCCTGCCGCGGCGGCCGCTTCGCAGCTTCCCGTCCCGCCAGCCCTGGGCGGCCAGCGGACAGGAGGCACCCCCCGCCACTGCCACCGCCCCCGCCGGAGGGGATCGCTCGCCTCACCCGCGGTCCCGGCGCTCGCCCGCTGCCGCTGAGACCCCCGCCCTGCGCACCACCACGCTGCTCCCAGGGACCGCGCATGCGCCGGAGGGGTCAGAGCAGCGAGCGAACGCCGGGCTGCCCCACGCGCAGGACGGCGCATGCGCCCGGGAGGCGCGTCCGCACGGCTGGTCGGGGAGCGGGCGCGGCGGGAAGCCCGCGGAAAACCACGCGAAACCGGTAACGCTCCTGCGTCTGACCTGGTCGGACTCCGGGGGCCGCGGCGGCAGCGAGGACTACGCCGCGCCCGAGAGCCACGCTGCCGCCCGGCCGCCGAGTCCGCGAAAACTACAGCTCCCGGCATGCCCCGGGAGGCAGCCTGCCCTGCTGCCTGGCCCCGAGGGGACGCCGCTTCCGTTTCCGCCCACGCCAGCGCAGCCGCAGTTCCGCCGAGCCCCCAGCGCCGCTCCGGGCAGCTCCGGCGCGCTTTCGCCGCCCGGCTCCGGCACGGCGCGGCACCCCCCGCCCGGCTCCGGCTCCGGCTCCGGGCAGCGCCCGCCGCCGCCGCTTCGGCACGGCACGGCGCGGCCCCGCCACCGCTCCGTGCGTCCGACACGGACCCCGCCGTCCCCCTCGGGGCTTTCCCCGGAACCCGCCGGCCGACTGCGCAGCCCCGCCACGGGGTCCGGTGACACCCCCCCGCGCGCTCACGTGCTCACAGCCGCACTGTGAGCCCCCCCCCCCCCCCCGCGCGCACGTGCTCCCAGCCGCCCTGTGAGCCCCCAGGGCCCCCGGCCTCGGCACAGGCGGCCCCCACCCCCCCCCGGGCCACCCCCGCCTCCGACGTTCGCGGTCCGAGGGGCGCCCGGCCCCGCTCACCTTCTCCCGAGGGGCAGCCGCACCCCGGCCGCCGCTCCGCTCCGCTCCGCTCCTGCCTGGGCTCCCACCGGCCCCGCCCCGGCCCCTCCCCCGGCAGCCCCCCCTGGCCAGGGAGCGGCCGTCCCCATCAGCCTCACTGCCCGCACCTGCGGCTCCTCCAGCCCCGGCCCGCAGCTGTGGTACCCAAATCCGGAACAAAACTCCTCAACACCAATGTGAACTTAAGCAGCAGGCACTTCCTTGATTGAATGAAAGATGTCAAGAGTCAGCTGATTGGGAAGAGCTGTTAACTGGGGTCAAAATACAGATTTTAATACCCCTCTTATTTTAGTTCTAAGACTTGGCCATTGCCAGGTATCATCTTTTCCATTTACCCAGGTCCACCAGCGAGGCCACAAGGGAGATTTCTTCCAGAGAGAGGATAGAGTTATTAAGTCTAAAGTCCACGAGTTGCCTTTCTCCTTCATGAAAAGGTGAGTGGATCATATATCATCACTAGTCACCCAAGCAGTTAAGCCTGAACTTTTCACCTGTCCTTTAATACAGTCAACTCCAAGCGAAATTTTTTCCGTTTGGTCCCGAAGAGGGGACCAAAGATCATGTCAAATATTATTATGCTTTCTGCAAATACATCCCCATCTTAGAGCTTTAGCTACTAGAGAAAGTCTTTGGAGTTTGGGGTCAGAAGAGCTGCAAGTATAAGCCTTCATTCAGCTCTGTTTAGGATCTGTGATTTTTCTCTGGTTGTCTAAACCAGTCTAAATTTCCATAGATGGTCCCGACTCTGGGTGGCTCGAAAAAGGATCCTGGAACTCCAGTAAATTCTAGACATCGTTTTATAGTTTCAATATGATCCCAAGTTCCTTTTTGCACTTGTCTCTACGGTTTTGGCAACTGACAGCCCCAAGGGGTGCTTGTACAACTTTCTCCCGAAGGGCGATTAAATGAATTCTTTTGTCCATGAGGTGGATGGTTTGGTAACGTTATAATTCACAACGCTATAATTCCTTCTTTCAAATTTAAAAAAAATAATTGCCTTTTAAATCCATCCCATTTAATTTGCTAAAATGATTCTCATTGTTCTGCATCTTTTCTCAAGTTTTGGTTAAATTCAATGTCAGTATTCCCCACGGAACTAGATTTTCATCTGACTTTGGAATCGGAAGGCAGGCTGTTACTGAGGTTAAATTTTGTGTCTTTACAAAACTTTGAATCAGTTACAAAACTAGATTATTTTTTTTTTTAATCCAAATTACAAAAACGGTTAATCTCAAGATTAATAGCTCAAACAATAATTGTTTCATTTTGTTTATCTCATGTTTAGAACCCCTCAAAAAAAATGCATACGCCCTCTAAACACACAAAAAGATTATTGCCCTCGACAATATTCCTAATAGCAACCCCAATATTATCAACTTTACACAGCTGTTTTCCCAAACAGATAACGTGAAACTTACTTATAGATTTTCAGTTTTAAAGGGCCAGTTTCTTTAGACTTCCGGTTTCTTGTTGGTGCTTTCTTTATTCTTGAATAATGAAGCCAAGGTTCTTCTCCCAGACCTTTACTGCTATAAGGGTTGTTAAAATGACTCGATACGGTCCTTTCCACTTCTCAGTGATTTTATATATATTCAATCTCCTGGTCGGAAGGGATGCGCTGCTACGTCCAGTTCTAAGGGTCCAGCTGTGGAGACATACTGACAAAGTTCTTGAAAAGAATTGCTTAAAGAAATCATAACACCTTTTAAAAACATATCTCCAAAGGGACTCAAGATACTCAGAACATAGGACTCTTGATACGGTCTTTCATACAACATTTCATAATGACTTAAATTTTCTTTCTCTTCTGGCTATACTCTGATTCTTAATAGAGCCATGGGTAATGCTTTAACCCATGTGAGGAGTGAGGTTTCCTGACAAATTTTACTCGACTGTTGCTTAAGGGTATAGTTCATTCTCTCTCTCTCTCTCGCTCTCTCCCTCTCCCCCCCCCCCTCCCCCTGCCCCCCCACTTGCTTGTGGTCTATATGGGGTGTGAGTGATAGTCTCAATCTATAGATAATACTTTGCTCAACTTGTCTCACAATCTTTGCTATAAAATGAGGGCCATTGTCAGATGACATTCCTACAGGCACCCCATATTTTGGTATTATCTCTTTGAGCAAGACTTTGAGTACTTCCCTTGCTTTGTTGGTGCGACAAGGGAAAGCCTCGGGCCACCCAGTAAAGATATCAACTAAAACTAGGATATATCCTTCTTTTCAAGGCAATTCTATACAATCAATTTGCTAATATTCTCCTAAAAAATTTCCTTATTTCATAATCCCAAAGATGATCTTACTACTGATTCGGGGATATTTTTATATATAAATTTCACATCCGCTTCTAATTGTTTAAACAATCTTTGTCATATTTCACTTTCTGTTCCCCAATATACTTTGTGATGTTCAGCTCGGCCAACTTCTCTTATTATTGTGGGTGGGACTATTATTTGACCTGTCGGTGTTACAGCCTATCCTGTTCCATTTTGTTAGCCTGCAATCTAATAATTAATTCTTCATCTTTTTCGTTATAATTCGGAGTTTCTTTAGGCAATTTTGTACTTTTCTCTGGAACTAGTGCTAGGATGCCTTTTTCCGCAGCCTCTTTAGCAGCTTTATCAGCCAGTCGGTTACCTGCGTTAGGACCGGTCTTACCTAACTGATGTGCTTTACAGTGCATTATCGTGACTGCTGTTGGTTTTGGAACGGTTTCTAACAATTTCGGTATTTGTTCTGCGTGCCGAGTGGTGGTTCCTTGTGCAGATAACGGTCCTCTTTCTCTCCGTATCGCTCCATGTGCACGTACTACTCCAGAAGCATACTTTTGAGTCTGTCCAAGTGTTGACTCGCTTTCCTTGACTTAGTTCCAGAGCTCGAATAAGAGCTATCAATTCAGCCTTTTGGGCAGATATCGTCGAAGGCAAAGTTGGCAACGCAATTACCTCCTCGGTAGTTATTGTCTATCTTGATAAACGTTTTCCTTCACAGATGGAACCGCTTCCGTCGGCATATAGTTCCCAATCTGTTTCTTCTAGCGGCACATCTCAGAGATCCAGTCAGCTGGAGTAAACTCTTTCGATTGTCTGCAAGCAGTCACGTTCCAGTTCTCCTTTAACTTGATCAGTTGTTGAAAATGCAACAGGGTTAACGGTGGTAGTAGTTTTTAGGTAAACATCATCTTGTTCCAGCAACGCCACTTGGTATTTCAGCATTCTGCTAGGGGATAACCAATGCCCCCCTTTCTGTTTTAGCACAACAGTTATCATACGGGAAACGTACAGTAATCCTTTGTCCTCTAATCCTTTGTCCTCAGGTGAACTTACGAGCTTCCTGGATCAGTAGCACAGTTGCAGCGACGGCTCTCGGACGACCAGATCATCCCAGACTCACATTACCTAATCGCTTCGAGAAGTAGGCCACAGCTCGCCCACTTGGCCCTAAATATTGGGCCAGGCTACCCAGAGCTACACCTCTTCTTTCATGAGCAAAAAGTTCAAGTGTCTTTGTGAGATCTGGCAGGCCTAGGGCTGGCACCCCTATTACAGCCTGTTTCCATTCTTGGAAAGTAGCTTTCTCGGCATCGGTCCAATCCGTTGTTTGAGGTTTTGAGCTGCTCCTATAAAGGTCGGGCCAGCAAGCCACAATTTATAATCTACAGGTGACACCACTCAACCATTCCCGGAAATGCTCGTCATTCATTTTTTTAGTCTTAGGTTCGGGGAGACGACAAACTGCCTCTTTTCTCTCAGTTCCCAATTGTCTCTGTCCTTTTAGGATTTTAAAACTCAAATAAGTTTCTTCTTTCTGGGTTATTTGGTTTTTTTCTTTTGACACTCGATATCCACTGATTCCCCAACAGTTCAAAAAGTTAATAGTTGACTTTGTGCATTGTTCTTCCGTCTCAGCTACAATTAACAGATCATCCACATATTTCAGCAAGATTTCTTGATTATTTTCTTTCTTCCAAATCCCTAATTCTCGTGCCAATTGATTTCCAAACACGGTAAGACTATTCTTAAAGCCTTGAGGCAAGCCTGTCCACGTATATGGTGTTTTTCTCCCAGTCTCAGGATTTTCCCATTCCAAAGCAAAAACCTCTTGACTATTGGGATCCAAGGGAATACGGAAAAAGGCATCTTTTCCGTCTAACACTGTGAACCATTCTTGTTTCTCCGTTAGGGTTGTTAACAAAGTATAAGGATTTGCTACTACCGGATGAATATCTTGTACTATTTGATTTATTGCTCTGAGGAGGTCTTGAACTCATCTATCATCTTTTTCATTAGCCTTTTAACAGGCAAGATCGGGGTGTTATATCTGGATTCACATTCTATTAACAATTTGTATCTTAAAAATTTTTGTATTAGCATTACTAACCCTTTCCGACTTTCCGGTTTTAGGGGGTATCGTTTAATTCTTACCGGATTCGATCCTGGCTTTAAATCAACTCTCACAGGTTCTGCTTTTTGGATTTACCAGGAACTTCCCAGTCCAGATGATTGGAATTACAGCATTATACTTTGACTGGTATAATCTTCTGCTGTCGGTAACCGTCCTGTTAAACAACAAAGCCACTGCTTCGATACGTTTAGTTTCTGGAATTAAAGTTTTAATCTCTCCACTTTTAAATTTAATTTCTGCCTCTAAGTTCTCCAATAGATCTCTCCTTAACAGGATTTTAGGAGAATTTGGCACATAAAAAAACTGCTGAGTGACCCGTTGCTTTCCTAATTTCATTGTTAAAGATTTAAAGAAGGGTCTAGTTGCTCGTTCACTTGTTGCACCGACACCACCAATTTCTTCAAAACTTAACTCTCCCTCTAAGGTATTTAAAACTGAAAAGGTGACCCTAGTGTCAATTCAAATTCAATTTTCTGTTCTCCCAGTTTAGCTGTAACCAGAGGTTGTGCTGGGAGACTCGCCTCCGGTCCCCGTCAGATACGTTCACTTAAAAAGAACAAATCTACATATGGCGCTTTATTCCATTTACTCTCTCTCCTACAAAACAACAGTAACTGCAATATAGTATTGTAACTCAAAGTTCTGTTTGTTTACCATTTTTCCTGCAATTCACCCCAATGTGCCAATAAACGTCCCAACGGTGATGTTTTTGGTAACTTTTCATCAGCAGTTCTGTTTCCTGCACTCTTATTCTTAAACAATTTTGCTAATGCCATTATACTTATATACATTCAAATACCAAATACCAAAGAAATGCAAATGACAATTGTCCCAAATAATACACAAAGTCCAACCCAGCAATATGACTTACAGGCAGACGCCTAGGCTTCCGCTGCAGACGGGTACCCTCCAAGCCCCAACCCTGCGAAGCTTTCGCCGCGCCTCACGGGCGGGCTTTCCAAACAAATTCCAAAGAAGCAGCGCCTTACCTTTTTTCCAGGGAACGCTGCGAGGAGCTTTGCGAGTCGAGGGTGATGGTTCTCCCCGAGAACACCTCGGTGCCGGCCGGAGTTCGATCGACGCTCGATCTCGTCCAGTCTCACTCGCAAGGTCCCATCTGGGTCACCAAAACCGTTACCGAAATCCGGAATAAAACTCCTTAACACCAACGTGAAGTTAAGAAGCAGGCACTTTGTTTATCGCAGCGCTGGGGACACGGGGGATCGCTCCTCCAAAGGCGTGTCCCGCTTAGTATCAAAATCCATCAGTTTTTACAGACTTTTCTTGTCAGGTCATTGTTACCTAAGCTCCTTCCGTAAAAATGCATACTCTGCTCGTTCTTAAATTTAACCTTTATAATGATCGGTCCTTTGATTATATAACCTTATCAATATTCTTACTTAAAAACAATCATTGGTCAGTTACACTTAGCTCTGCTGACTGGAATCTTCGATACTCAAATCGAGATGGGAAGGGTAAGGGGGTTTCCAAGCAGCAAACTGGTGTCCACGACCGTTTCCTTAGTTTCCTGAAACAGAACGTAGAAAAACCCGTAACTTCCTGGTGAGGTTTCTAGGGTTAGCTATTTCAAACTTTAACAATATTAAGGTTCCTAGAGTCACGCGAACACAGTTCCTAAAGTTTCTATGGCTACGTTTCAAACTTAACGATCCTATACGTTATGCTTCACAATTTTACTTCTTAATCAAACCTAACTCTTCTATGGGATTAAATTTTGATTTCTTTACCAGAATATTTGCAACAGCTGGAGCCCAGCAGGAACGGGGTGGGGGGGGGGGGGGGGCACGGCCCGACCCCCCCCAGCGCCTCCCCTCCTCCTCCCCTGGGCTCCCTCACGGCCCCTCGCCTCGTGCAAAGGGAGCGCAAACGCAGCCCGGAGGGCAAAGGGGACGGGCGGCCAGCGTTTATTCAGTCAGTCGCGTGCCTATCGAGTCCTGCCAGCGAGTCTGCTCCGGGTCTCGGGGCGCCCCCCGGCGCTCCCTCTGCCCCTCGGACACCTCTGATAGCCTATTTCCATACATTCTGTATGGCACGTCTAAATATTGGGATGGTTTTAATATTTTGTACCAGCTGTGGAAACCGGTTTGCTGCTAGGTGACTGCAAAAGTGAGATTTGGTAAATAATTATTAGAAATCTTATACTAACACTACAATTGGAACAATAGACAAAAGTATAGCCAAGCAATTAACTAGCAGAGGTAGGTACTCCTAAGTTTTGCAGTTCTTTGCTCTTATGACTAGATGTTCCTGTACGGTAGATGAGAACAATGCTGAAACTGACCACATGTGATTGAAACTGCGTTAAGCTTCAAGATCAAAGAACAAGGACAAGAATAAAGACTTCAGGGACAGCCAGCAAGAACTTCAAATGGGTCGCTGGTTGCAAAAGCAGCCCTTCGTCTCAAATGGATCCTTCATTGCGCGTGATCGGATGTAGGCAGTACTACGATAATCGGTTGCCATCGTTTTTACGTATACGTATACTAATCTGATTAACATGCAATTAGTTATTCTGTATAACTTGTTTGTGCTAAAGCTGTGGCATGCACGCTAGGTGCAACTATCCGCTGTGTATCCAGCGCTGCAATGAAGAATGCCTGCTTTCTAAAACTCCAAAACGAGTCTTGGGGAGTTTCTTCGACCGGCTTTTCAGTATCGGGGGTACAAGGGAGGAAAGGAAAAAAAAAAAAAAAAAAAAAGGCAGCGGTGTGGGAAAGAGGGGGGACCAGGGGAGGGGCAGGGAGGGACCAGAACGCGGAAGAGGGGAGACAGGGCCCCGAGGGCCCGGGGCTCGCCACAGCTCTTGTTCTTGGCACTGCCAGGAGAATTTGCCAGTTCAGACGCTTCTTTCTGCTCCTCTCCCGCTCCCCTCCTCTTCTGTAACTCCGGCGGCGCGGCCGTCCTCCCCCTAGGAGAACACGCGTCTCATAGGTCTTGCAGGACGAGGCCTCCTAGGCACGGAGCCTCGCTCGCTCGCACGCTACGTGGCCGTACCGCACCGTCGGTGCTGGGTACGGACCCTGCGGTGCAGCTCGGCGGTCTGACCTGCTGCGGACTACGAAGAGGGATCCTTCCACGCGCGGAGAGGCAGGCTCTCTCTTGCCTGCAGCGGGGGGCAGCTGCTGGCCGGCCAGCCTTCCATTTCTTCTTCTCTACCTTTCTGTGGCCTCTCTAGCTTCAGCCGCAGCAGCGCCTGCCCGCAGCCGGTCAGCGCCCCGCCTGTGCCTTTGTGCTCCCGCGCCGCGAGGAGAGGGAGGCCAGGCAGAGAGCCCGTGCAAGCTTTCCTTGCCGGCGGCGTTTCGTCACCGGGAGGAAGCAAGGAGCGCGGCGGCGCCTCCCGCCGGTGCCGCACTGCCGTTACCGTCGGACGGCACGTGCAGGACAGCGGCAGCCCCGCGCCCTCGCAGCCTCCGAGCTGCAGTACCGAACATTGGCCGCGAGGCGGCAGCGGCGAGCGCTTGGCACAAGGCGCCAGCGCGCATGGGCGGCAGCCCAGCTGCAGTACCGAAGTCTGTTCAATAGGTGGCGGAAGAGAGCGCTGGCGAAACGCGCCGCCACGGCGCATGCGCGGCTCCGAGCTGCTGAACCGCGTTTTGGTTGCTAGGCAACAGCAGGAGGGCGTCAAAAGGCACCAGCGCGCATGCGCGGCTCCCGAACGCCAGGGCCGCGTTTTGGTTGCCAGGCGACAGCAGGAGCGCCGTAAACCGCGCCGCCAGGGCGCATGCGCGGTTGCCGAGGCGCCGTGTCGCGCTTTGGTTGCCAGGCAACAGCGGGCAGTGCCGTAAAAGGCGCAGCGCGCATGCGCATTTGCCCAGCTGCCGTAACGCGTTTTGGTTGCCGAGCAACAGCAGGAGCGCCGTAAACCGGGCCGCCGCGCATGCGCCATTGCCGAGGCGCCGTGTCGCGCTTTGGTTGCCGGGCAACAGCGGCCAGCGCCGTAAAAGGCGCAGCGCGCATGCGCCCTTGCCGAGCTGCCGTAAAGCGGTTTGGTTGCCGAGCAACAGAAGGGGCGCCGTAAACCGCGCCGTCGCGCATGCGCTGTTGGGGAGGCCCCGTGTCGCGCTTTGGTTGCCGGGCAACAGCGGCCAGCGCCGTAAAAGGCGCAGCGCGCATGCGCCCTTGCCGAGCTGCCGTAACGGGTTTTGGTTGCTTGGCAACAGCGGGAGCGCCGTAAAGCGCGCCGCCGCGCATGCGCCCTTGCCGATGCGCCGTGTCGTGCTTTGGTTGCCCGGCAACAGCGGCGAGCGCCGTCAACGCGCCGCCACACATGCGCAGCTGTCGAGCTGCTGCACCGCGTCTCGGTTGCCCGGCAACAGCTGGAACCCACCGACACACGCCACCGCGCATGCGCCCCTCCCCAACGCCAGTTCCCACCTTCGGTCACCGGGCAGCAGCATCCGCATCCCCGTAACGATCCTCTTCTGAGCAGCAGCTGGATGAGGGATGACTGACAGCTCAGCCCAGTAGAGACCAGCCACAGGCGGCAACTACTTACTGGGGGCACAGGGCTTACATTGCCCTGCCCCTTCCCCACTCGCAGCCCGGGCCGTCATCTTCATCGCCTCCGTTCCAAAAAGCACCCGAGCGGCTGGAGCGTTTACAGCAGTCAAGTGCAAAGAACAGACAACTCGGGTGGTCGCTTCTGTCCCTGCCCCCCCAACCCCATTATCTAGAGAGGAGAAGCAGCACAGAGACCTGCAAACGGCGGGGGGGGGGTGGGGGGGTGGGGGGGGGTGGTCCCCTGGAGCAAGCCCCGGGGCCTGCTGTATCCCTCTGCATGTGGCATCGGGGTTGCGGGAGTGAAAGCAGCCAGTCAACAGCTGCTGGCGAGAGATTTAAAAAAAAACATAACGCCTGGTTCAGGTGACAGCCTGAAGGCAGGCCACAAGAGACCCAAAGCCGCTTTCTGCCAGAGGGGCAGCTCTGTCCAGCAGGAAACGCCGCGTCCCAGCGCACCAGAGGCGAGCGGCCCACCTGCAAGCGAGCGATACCCTGGCGACCCTGGGGCTCAGTTGGGGTGGGCGCACCTTTCCTCACCTCTGTGCTATCGGAACTCTGCTCTCCTAATCCTGCACGCACGCAAGGCTTCTTGTGCGGGGCTTGTCTCTGATCGAAGAGACGCTGCACGGTGTTACTTACCGCCCCGCCCTCCGGCGTGCCAAGTAATCAGACGTGAAGCAGGGAAAGCAAAGAGGCCTGTCGGGATATTAGTAGTCCTCAGCAGATGACCGTAGAGCCCTCGAGGTTCCGTCTTTGCTCCCTACAGGAGCGTGGCTCCGCACTCCTTGCCGCTCCCGCCAGCGAGCGTCACAATTGCCCTTTGCTGCCTGCAACACGCAGTACCTGCGCGGCCCCAGTACTACTGCCGCTTACAGCGCGAGAGGCGCTCGCTATAAAGCGGCAATGAAGAACAAGGACGGCCCGTCAAGATGGCAGGAGGAACATAGAGAGCCTCCAGCATTAGCCAGGCAGGGCTTGCAACTCACCTCGTGTCGTGGTTTAACGCCAGCCAGCAACAAAGCCCCACGCGACCGCTCACTCGCTCCCCCGCCCCCAGTGGGACGGGGAGACAATCGGAAGGGCGAAAGTGAGAAAACTCGTGGCTTGAAACGAAAACAGTTTAATCATTTAAAAGAAACAACAACAACTTGTAAGGAAAAGAAGAAAAAAAAATGACAGAGAATGGGGTGCAGGCAGCATGCCAGGGGTCTGGAGCCTGACGGATGATGGGGGGGGGGTGTGTGTGTGTGGAATATGGAGGAGGGAAAGGAAGCCGGGTGGGGGGACAGGAGATAGAAGAGCAGGGGATGCGGGGGGAAACAACTCGCGTGGGTTAAAAACTCGAATGGGTGAAGGGGGCGGGCTGAAGCAGCGGGGAGCATATATGGGGGAGAAACACACGCCGGGGAGAGGGTAGGTGAGGGTACAGAGGTGCATGGGGGGACACGGGTGGGGATGACCTACCCCAGGGAGGCCACCCAGGATGATCCACAGCAGGTAACTCACCTGGGATAACCTGCAACAGAGCATCCACACCAGATCATCCACACTGGGAGGACCCCCAGCAACGCCCCTCAAACTGCTTGTGCTTCATCCCCAATCTTCCCCTAACGGGGGAGTTTTTTGCTTTTTCAAAATACTCAGTTTGGGGTGTGTTTCAGTGCTTTTCCACAACATAAAAGGGGGTGATCTTTTGGTTGTGGGTTTGTGCATGAAAATGGGGTGGGTTTTTTGCTTTCCAGCTGCACAAATCCAGGCGGATTTGGCTTTCCCAGGAGTCCCAAAGTCGTTTGGTTTTTTCCGTTGCAGCCCCAGAATCAGAGGGTTTGGGGTTGTCCTGGTTTCGGCTGGAATAAAGTTCATTTTCTTCTGAGTAGCTGGTACAGGGCCATTTTGGATTTAGGATGAGAATAATGTTGACAACACACCGATGCTGTAGTTGTTGCTAAGCAGTGTTTATACTAAGTCAAGGACCTTCCAGCTTCTCATACCGCCCTGCCAGCAGAGGCTGGGGGTGCACAAGAAGAGTCGCTGAGCTAAAGCAGGATTCCAGGTAAACAGGTCAGCTCGAAATACACCACCTCCTTTAAAAGTTAAGAGCTATCTGAACACTTAAAATCAGCATTTAGGCTAATCGATACCATTTTGAACACCTTCTTAGCATACAAGTAAACACTCTTGCCGGTGCTGGAAAACGTCTCCTCCCTTCCTTACAGCACTGCTGCAGGGAGATAACCCTGGGAGGCTGCGGGACGAGGTCGTACGCAATCAGAATCTACGCTTACGGATCCACCGCAACAGCTACAGCCCTTGCGCTCCTGCTGCTGCCGCTTTGCATCTTGCTTGTTTGGTGAATAAAGCCGAAAGTGAAGTGGAAAACTCCAAAGAGCAAAATGAAAAATAAAGAATAAATCTCAATAATTCACTTTACACTAAAAAGGTGTGCCCATGTTTATACACGTCCAATAAAAATACTTATACTGTAAAAGTATTTGATTTTTCCTTTTCCATTACCTTAACTTGCACAGCTCTGAATTCATACCATTGAATTATCTCTCTCCAAAGTACACAGTTATAACGCAACTAGGGGTTTTTGTGCGTGTTACAGAACGCGGAGGGACACCTGGCCAGCTGAGCTGCCCAAGAGAGGTGCTACTGAACTGCCAGGGAAACACACCATTGAAAGCCAGACAGAAAGAAAGTACTTCAGAGCACTCCGTCAAAACATCAGGAAAAAATCCCCATAACATTCAGTTGCCTCTCTTTTTAAACATTTAGAAAAATACCTAACTGCTTACGTACACCTAACATCATATACTACAGCTATTTGGCAGTTACAGTTTAAACAATGCAAGTCAATTTGTAAAATCCCCAGTGCTGCAATACCTCAGACTACCAAAAAGGACTGGCGGATTCCCTAATGCTTTTGGCAGTACCGAAGCATGCAGAGCAACACGTTTTCATGTTATCTCGACTGTTACAACTGAGAAACCAAAGACCAGTGATGCCATCAACTTTAGGAAGATGGGCTGCGCTTGGGTCTTTGGAAGGAAATTGACTTTTTTTTTTTTTCTTTTTTTAAAGAGAGTGAAAAGTCTCGTTACTGATGACTTCTACTGTCAAGTCGATCACCTCTGAAGATCCACTCTGATGGGAAGTTCATAAAACAAAATTTCTTTGAGAGAGAAAGACTTCCATTCTGGAAAATCTCTTTCCAACTGAAGTCAAAATTACACACTGTAGGTTAAAGGAAAAAATACATTACTGAAGCAGTAACTCATCAAAAACACCTCAGGACTCACTGTCACTAGTTACAAGGCTGCTAATGCTTCCTGGGAAAGCCTGGACAACACACAGGTGCGACGCCCGTTTGTCCTGTCTTGTCCACGTCTCTTCTTTGACCTTGATTGCTTTTAGTACAGATGCTAATTATCTCCGTAACGTTTTTGAGTACTACTATAAGATATTTAAAAAAAAAAAAAAAAAATCATTGACTGTAAAAGCATAAAGCTTTTATCGTGAAAACAAAGTCTGTTTCTTCTGAACAGCTGAACTCTTACGAACAGTTTCTTCCCTCTTTTAGTACAAAATTATTTTCACAGTATCATTTACTAGCAAGCACACAGCAACAGAAGATTATGCTTTCAGGAAGAGAAAATAAACTGAGGGAAGTAAACTTTGTATAGGTGTAACATGCTCCGGAACAGAACTTATTTTTAGTATTTGTGTTAAAATATTTCATGTAAAAAAAAGTAGAAGGAGAGTTGGCACACTCTCAACGTTAAAGTCCATACCGCAAGTACCTTTGGAAAAATGCAGACACACGTCGTAGGCGTACCTTGTACTTGCAGGCCACTACGGAATCTTTCCATCTGTCTCGTACCGTCACGGCAGAAGAAAGGGCAACCACGGCGAAACAGTGCCAGCTGACATCCAGCTGAGAGAAGAAGAAAAAACATTAGCACAAAGCTGGGTAGGAATCCAAAGCTGCCTTTTTTTTTTTTTGTGAAGGTTTGCGAAGACAGTACGACTGAGCGGAGGAAAAAGTATTTTTGCGTCATCTTCGGTACAGTTGTTGACACAGGCCACTAGAGCTTTTGCATTTTTTCAGACAACTGTGCCTTTTTTTTTTTCCTTTCTTTTTTGACTCATTGGCAACTTTACTTTCACTAGAACTCACTTTCCTAGATATACGCAGGTGACAGACATAGAGACCTACATACATTTTCTCAAGCCTTAGTATAGCCGAGGCTTCATCACCCTATACGTCGCAAGTTGAGTAGTTTTGCTAAAGAGCACAGCAACACATCTGTCCTTGTGAACTGCCTCGTTGCAAAAAAGGAATCATTTTTTCCAGGCCGTTGCTCCAAACGGTCAAGATCTTTTAAAACCGCAGTTGTGCCACCAAACCCGCTCAGGGTCCCTCCTAGCTTTTGACCGCCCTGAGATTTAACAGGCACACGCTCCATTCCATCTTCCAACAGCAAAAATACGTTAACGCTCTCGGACCCAGAGCGCAACCCTACGGATGTCCACGCACACACCCTGCCGTTTTGATGAGGAGCCACCGAGCAGCCCTGCGAGCACAGCTGCACGCGCCAGATCGGTTTCCCCTACGCCGTGAGTTACCGGTTCCGTGAACGTAGTTTCTGACGCTTTAAACCGAAAACCGTATCTCGACGCTTCGCCACAGCAGAAACGACCCATCGCTAGAACGCTACAAAAACGCAGTAACACCAACTGCAAACCCACAGCAGCAACAGCTCCAGAAATATTTAGACCAGGAACAAGGGAGAAAAATAAAACAGCTTCATCTCACGCACAGGGGAGCGGCAGGCAGAGAAAAGGGTCGGCATTCTGAGCCCTTACAGAAAACGGGCATTCTCCTTCCATTCCTCGGCCCGTCCGTGAAGGTCTAAATACCGCAACACTACCACGGCAACGTCGAGAGTAGGGCACGGCAGCCCTGCCACTGGACTTGCCACTGACCCATGCTATTTACGTAGCAGGACGTGTACGCAGAGGGACACGTTTTGCCACACACAGCCCTGAACTTCCTGAAAATTTACGTTTACCGAAAAAAGCCATTTGGAACATATTGCCAAACAACGTTCGGCAAGAAAGCTTTGATGCCTTTGACACACGCAAGTTTCTGGTCACTTGCTATTTGCTTCCTGTTGCTGCTGCTGTTCTTCCTTCAGAAATTCTACTCGTCGCCAAGTTATTCACTACTGGTTCAAGCATTTGCCTTCCTGGTATTACCAGCACATTCACAGAGGCAAGTAACTTAATTGCTCTTCTACAATTATCCAAACGACAATTACAGCCACGAAAGAGAAGGAGAGGTCAGGCAGCACAAGAGCTCTGCAGGCTGGCACCAGTCAATATTGCACTCTCTAAAATCAAACAACAACAAAACAAAACCGTGACCCTGTAGCCGCCTTTTTTTTTTTTTTTCTTTCTTCTTCTTGCAGAGCTCATCCCTGCCTCAGCATTTTGTCTTGTCAGAGCATGAAGCGCCGGTGATGCGTACCCTGACGACTTCTGCGTGTGATGAATGCCTGTTCCGAAATAATCGAGATCTGCAAGACTGGTGTCATTTATACGGTTTTAATCATCATAACTCAAATTTTATTTACTCACGCATTTGTGAGGAAACTAATTAACTTTTAGACACTGCCTCTCCTTTTTTTGGGGGGTGGGGGTGGAAATGTGTTAGAGACCGAAAAACATTACGATTCAGAGCTCCCAACCACGAGGGAGTGGTGGAGAAATCAATGAAAGCAAAGACCAACAGCAGCAACATCAACTGAAAGTTGGCTTTAATTCCGATCACGTACTTAAGCGACTCTCCAAGTCTATGCCTCGGTCCTAGGAATGACTAGTCCCTTTTTGGAAGGACAAATTTTTTCCACTTAAAAGTCCTAGACTGAAGACTCCGCTGAACGGAATGGGGATTGTCCCACGGGACAACATGCCATCAACACTCTTAATGGGGAAGGAAAAAAAAAAACCCCAAATAAAAATCAAGTTTAAGTACCAGTTCCCATCATGTTTCGCTCATTACATTTCTACTGGCATCTAGGTGCTCAAAAATGAACTACGGGGACACCACATATTCCTAAAAATTCAGTTATACATAAAAAAGTAAAAGGCTATTTCCAGCTTGCCCATCAAATCAGTACGAACAGAGAGAAGAGAAACACTCGACCCTGAAGAAGCTAACAGGCAGCTCTGAATTTACCAGACAGGAAATTTCATTCTTTCCCCTGAAACAAAAACACATCAAGGGACCAGTTCAGGAACAGGGCACGATCTGTGAACAGCAATTTTTCCATCACCCTTTCTGCACTAGCAGCAAATTTGCCTTCTCTGTGGGTTTAACGTGGAGCATCTGTAGCGCCCTCGAACTCGCAAGTGTTTCTCTCCGCTCCCCCAGCCCGATACGTGCGATTACCTGAGCAGCAAGCGGAACTGACCACGCAGGATTTTCTTCGTGTGACGCGGAAGGTTACGCTGGGAGAAGAGGAGACAAAGAAATGAACCTGCTTGTCACACCCAGCCATCGGTGAAAAGACAGGGGAGGATTCTGCCGGAAGGGCTCTGCACCCCAGGAGCTCCCGCCGGCCGGTTTCTCTCCCCTTTGCCCGGTACCGAGGGGACGACGACACCTCGCCCGCGCCCCCTCGCAGGGGGGGCTGCCCCAGGAGAGACGGGGGACCCCCACCTCGCTTCTGCCCGCGGGAACGGACCGGGAGAGACCCTCCACGCAGAGAGAGGAGCGCGGCGTGGATTGCATGCCCGAGGGAAGAGGCCGGGCTCCCCGCTGGCAGAAGGACAACTCACCTCCCTGCTGCTCGGAGCGGCTCGCTGCGGACAGCCCTGCCCGCGCCCGGCCGCTCTTCCGCCGTGCTGGGAGCGCAGTCCGGCCGACGGACGCTCCAGCGAAAAGACGCTCCAGCTAATCGCGCCTCCTGCTCCTTACAGCCGCAGGTACTTTTGCCTCTGGCTAATGCACGCTCCAGACAGCGGACACCCCGCCTCGTTCCAGCTCCCGCTTGCTACAGTTCTGGCTCGTTGAAGCCCCAGCTCCGCACTGAAGCTCCGGCTGATTTCAGCTGCTTCTCCTTACAAGCTCCAGCTACGTGCAACGGTCTGGGCTTTCCATAAGGTTGTATATCAACTGCTGTCAAAACTGGAGCATTGGGATTAAACATCAGAGTTGCACGCCGAATAAATATTCGTTAGTTTGCGCGATTAATTACTTAACAACTATTCTGAGCAGCGCAGAAAGAAGAGCTGGACTCAAAGAGGGCACGTGGGGTCTGAAAAGCGCCTTTCCCCCCCACAGACCATCACAGATGTTGAGTTCGGCCTGCTGCGTGCCGGACTCCCAAACTTCGGCGTCCGACACAACCAGACCCCCATCTCCGGGGAGGGTCCACGCACCCTGCCCGCCCCCCGCTTCCCCCCGTAGCCCCCAACACCCTCCCACCCGCCTGCAAAACCAGCCAAGCCGGCTCCCGCTTTTGGACCCCGCACCAGCTGACTCGGGGCCCGTTTGGGAGCCAAAAAACCCGGCTGCTGAGCCCGTTCTCAAGGCCCAAACACGCAGGGCCGGACCTCTGTTTCTGGGCCCAAAGCCGCGCAGCTCGGTCTGTTTCCGAGCCCCCACATCAGCCACGCGAGCCTGTTGTCAAGCCCCAGGAACAGAAAACTTGTTCTCCATTTCTGACCCTGCAGTGCCCACGGGCGACGCCGAGCGTAAGCCACCCCACAGCCCTGCACCCCCGGGGCCCCACACGTAGTTTCGGGGAGTGCTCGGGACCTGCGGAGGGCCCGGCCCCACGCCTCTGCGGGGCAGCCCCAGCACAGGCAGGGCGTCGCTTCACGATTGCCGTTTCAGGCTTTATTTCCCCGCCATCACCGGCACGGCCAGGCCCCCACCCCAAACCCCCAGCCGAAGCACCCCCGCGGGTAGCCGGGCCCAGCCACCCAGAAAACAAGAAAACCAAAGAGGGTACAAGACAGAGACCGTGGGGAAAGGCAAGGAGAAGGACACAGAAACAGAGAGAGCGCGCGAGGGATAGGGAGCAGGACAGAGAGATGGAGCAAGAAAGGAAAAAAGGACGGGAGGCAGAACCAAGGGAAAGAGAGACAAGGACGGAGAGCAGGACAAAGGGACGGAAGAGGAAAAAAAAAATAGCGACGGGCTGCAGGACAGAGATGAAGGGATTAAATAGACACCGGGAGCATGACAGAAGGACACAGAGAGACAAAAGGGACAAAGAGCAGGCCAGCATCGGAGGGGAAAAAACCAACTGCGATGGGCAGCGGGAGAGAGAGACGGAAAAAGAAAAAAGTACTGAGGAACAGAAAAAAGAAAGAAGCGACAGCTAGCTGGACAGGCGGACACAGTTAGAAAGGGCGGGAGAGGGAATGGGGCAGAGAAAGACAGACAGAAAAGGCAGCGAAAGAAAGCAAGGCAGAGGAACAGCAAGGCGGGGCGGGGGGGGAAGGGACAGGGGTCTGGACAGAGATGGAGAAATAAGCAGCAGGGACAGAGGAAAAGAGACAGAAAGAGGGACAGGGAACATGGCAGAGAAGGAAAACTCAGGACAGCGGCAGGACGGAGATAAAAAACTGGGACGGTCCTCAGGACAGAGAGGAATACGAATGTCCCGCAGGGAGCGGGACAAAGGGATACAGCGAGAAACGACGGGACAGGAAGCAAGACAGCGCGACAGACAAGAACAATGAGAACGAGAGAGAGAGAGAGACTGACAGAGAGAGAGAGACTGACAGAGAGAGAGAGACTGACAGAGACAGAGACCGTGAGAAGCACAGGGGGTTGGGAAACTTAGAAAGAGAGGTATCAGGAGCCCTGCAGAGAGAGGGAGGGTGAATAAAAAAGGGGCAGGAAGCAGCACAAAGGGTCACAGAGAGTAAGAGATGAACAGGAAGGAGGACGGGGACAGTGAGATCCAGAATGACAAAAATAAACAGCAACAGCGAGCAAGACAAAGGGATAGAAACAGAAAGTAGGAAGAAGAGAGATAGGAAGGCAGGGACACAGAGCGGCACGTACAGGCGCAGAGAGGAAAAGAACGCCAGGGCAACAGGCCAGAGAAATTGGGAGGCGGGGAAAGAGGCGGATGCAGATCAGGACAAGGAGATGGAAAAGGAAAAAACAGCGACTGGCTGCAGGACAAAGACGGGGATGGGGCGGGGGGAGAGGGAGAGGGAGCAGGACAAGAACGCAGAGAGAAAAAGAAAGGGGGGCAGTCGAATGAGAGAGAGAGAGAGGAAGGGGGGGAGGAAGAGGGAGCAGGACAAGAGAATAGACAGAAGAGAGGAGGCACAGGGAAGCAAAATAAACAAACAAACAAACAAAAAAACAAACGTCACAGCAGCATGAGAAAGCGAGGCGGTCAGGAGAGGGGGAGGGAGGGACCGGGAGGCACAAGAGGAGCGACAGGGCCCCGAGGGCCCAGGACGCACCACAGCTCTCGCTCTTGGAGCTGCCAGGAGACCTTGCCAGTTCAGACGCTTCTTTCTCCTTCTCTCCTCCCTTGCTCTTCTGTAACTCCAGTCGCTTGGCTGTCCTCCACATAACGGAACACGCGAGCGCCTCGCAGCTCTTACGAGATGAGGCCTCCTAGACACGTAGCCTCGCTCGCTCGCTCACTATGTGGCCGTACCGCGCTGCTGGTCATGCATACAGACCCTGGCGGTCTGACCTGCTGTGGACTACGAGGCGGGATCCTCCCACACCCAGAGAGGCAGGCTCTCTCTTGCCTGCAGCGGGAGGCAGCTGCCAGCCAGATGGCCTGCCGTTTCTTCTTCTTTACCTTTCTGTGGCCTCTCCAGCTTCAGCAGCTCCCGTCCACAGCCAGTAAGCGCTCCGCCTGTCCCTCTGTGCTCCCGCGCCGTGAGGAGAGGGAGGCCAGGCAGAGACAGCCCACGCAAGCCTGAGGCTGCTGCAGTCAACGGCATCCCCGGGGACGAACGGACAACCGCACTCACAGCGTGGCCTCTGGGAGAGGGAAAGAGGCAGCAGCGACCGTTATTACCGTAGCTCGACCCTGGCCGGAGCCCCTCCTTCCGCAGGGGCTTCCGCAGACGCCGCTCGTTCCCCGCGCCGCTGCTAACGGCACCCACGTTCAGGGAGACTCGAGAACATCGCAGGGCCAGCTTGCTGCCCTCACGACAGGGCCCGGGGGCTGCCTGTGGCTACAGCGCAGGCTTCAGGGGAGGGGCTGGAGCTGGGGGCAGCCGCACGGGCCGAGCGAAGGCGCCGGGGGAGCTCCGGCGACTCGGGGAGGCGCCCGCTGGCCGCGCCTGGGGGGTGCCCGCCTCCGTCCCCTCTTCCCTTCTATCGGCTCTCGGGGAACTGCCCGGCGCTGCCCCGGCCCGGCTCGCCTCCGGCGGACCGGGAGCCTGCCGCGGCGGCCGCTTCGCAGCTTCCCGTCCCGCCAGCCCTGGGCGGCCAGCGGACAGGAGGCACCCCCCGCCACTGCCACCGCCCCCGCCGGAGGGGATCGCTCGCCTCACCCGCGGTCCCGGCGCTCGCCCGCTGCCGCTGAGACCCCCGCCCTGCGCACCACCACGCTGCTCCCAGGGACCGCGCATGCGCCGGAGGGGTCAGAGCAGCGAGCGAACGCCGGGCTGCCCCACGCGCAGGACGGCGCATGCGCCCGGGAGGCGCGTCCGCACGGCTGGTCGGGGAGCGGGCGCGGCGGGAAGCCCGCGGAAAACCACGCGAAACCGGTAACGCTCCTGCGTCTGACCTGGTCGGACTCCGGGGGCCGCGGCGGCAGCGAGGACTACGCCGCGCCCGAGAGCCACGCTGCCGCCCGGCCGCCGAGTCCGCGAAAACTACAGCTCCCGGCATGCCCCGGGAGGCAGCCTGCCCTGCTGCCTGGCCCCGAGGGGACGCCGCTTCCGTTTCCGCCCACGCCAGCGCAGCCGCAGTTCCGCCGAGCCCCCAGCGCCGCTCCGGGCAGCTCCGGCGCGCTTTCGCCGCCCGGCTCCGGCACGGCGCGGCACCCCCCGCCCGGCTCCGGCTCCGGGCAGCGCCCGCCGCCGCCGCTTCGGCACGGCACGGCGCGGCCCCGCCACCGCTCCGTGCGTCCGACACGGACCCCGCCGTCCCCCTCGGGGCTTTCCCCGGAACCCGCCGGCCGACTGCGCAGCCCCGCCACGGGGTCCGGTGACACCCCCCCGCGCGCACGTGCTCCCAGCCGCCCTGTGAGCCCCCAGGGCCCCCGGCCTCGGCACAGGCGGCCCCCACCCCCCCCCGGGCCACCCCCGCCTCCGACGTTCGCGGTCCGAGGGGCGCCCGGCCCCGCTCACCTTCTCCCGAGGGGCAGCCGCACCCCGGCCGCCGCTCCGCTCCGCTCCGCTCCTGCCTGGGCTCCCACCGGCCCCGCCCCGGCCCCTCCCCCGGCAGCCCCCCCTGGCCAGGGAGCGGCCGTCCCCATCAGCCTCACTGCCCGCACCTGCGGCTCCTCCAGCCCCGGCCCGCAGCTGTGGTACCCAAATCCGGAACAAAACTCCTCAACACCAATGTGAACTTAAGCAGCAGGCACTTCCTTGATTGAATGAAAGATGTCAAGAGTCAGCTGATTGGGAAGAGCTGTTAACTGGGGTCAAAATACAGATTTTAATACCCCTCTTATTTTAGTTCTAAGACTTGGCCATTGCCAGGTATCATCTTTTCCATTTACCCAGGTCCACCAGCGAGGCCACAAGGGAGATTTCTTCCAGAGAGAGGATAGAGTTATTAAGTCTAAAGTCCACGAGTTGCCTTTCTCCTTCATGAAAAGGTGAGTGGATCATATATCATCACTAGTCACCCAAGCAGTTAAGCCTGAACTTTTCACCTGTCCTTTAATACAGTCAACTCCAAGCGAAATTTTTTCCGTTTGGTCCCGAAGAGGGGACCAAAGATCATGTCAAATATTATTATGCTTTCTGCAAATACATCCCCATCTTAGAGCTTTAGCTACTAGAGAAAGTCTTTGGAGTTTGGGGTCAGAAGAGCTGCAAGTATAAGCCTTCATTCAGCTCTGTTTAGGATCTGTGATTTTTCTCTGGTTGTCTAAACCAGTCTAAATTTCCATAGATGGTCCCGACTCTGGGTGGCTCGAAAAAGGATCCTGGAACTCCAGTAAATTCTAGACATCGTTTTATAGTTTCAATATGATCCCAAGTTCCTTTTTGCACTTGTCTCTACGGTTTTGGCAACTGACAGCCCCAAGGGGTGCTTGTACAACTTTCTCCCGAAGGGCGATTAAATGAATTCTTTTGTCCATGAGGTGGATGGTTTGGTAACGTTATAATTCACAACGCTATAATTCCTTCTTTCAAATTTAAAAAAAATAATTGCCTTTTAAATCCATCCCATTTAATTTGCTAAAATGATTCTCATTGTTCTGCATCTTTTCTCAAGTTTTGGTTAAATTCAATGTCAGTATTCCCCACGGAACTAGATTTTCATCTGACTTTGGAATCGGAAGGCAGGCTGTTACTGAGGTTAAATTTTGTGTCTTTACAAAACTTTGAATCAGTTACAAAACTAGATTATTTTTTTTTTTAATCCAAATTACAAAAACGGTTAATCTCAAGATTAATAGCTCAAACAATAATTGTTTCATTTTGTTTATCTCATGTTTAGAACCCCTCAAAAAAAATGCATACGCCCTCTAAACACACAAAAAGATTATTGCCCTCGACAATATTCCTAATAGCAACCCCAATATTATCAACTTTACACAGCTGTTTTCCCAAACAGATAACGTGAAACTTACTTATAGATTTTCAGTTTTAAAGGGCCAGTTTCTTTAGACTTCCGGTTTCTTGTTGGTGCTTTCTTTATTCTTGAATAATGAAGCCAAGGTTCTTCTCCCAGACCTTTACTGCTATAAGGGTTGTTAAAATGACTCGATACGGTCCTTTCCACTTCTCAGTGATTTTATATATATTCAATCTCCTGGTCGGAAGGGATGCGCTGCTACGTCCAGTTCTAAGGGTCCAGCTGTGGAGACATACTGACAAAGTTCTTGAAAAGAATTGCTTAAAGAAATCATAACACCTTTTAAAAACATATCTCCAAAGGGACTCAAGATACTCAGAACATAGGACTCTTGATACGGTCTTTCATACAACATTTCATAATGACTTAAATTTTCTTTCTCTTCTGGCTATACTCTGATTCTTAATAGAGCCATGGGTAATGCTTTAACCCATGTGAGGAGTGAGGTTTCCTGACAAATTTTACTCGACTGTTGCTTAAGGGTATAGTTCATTCTCTCTCTCTCTCTCGCTCTCTCCCTCTCCCCCCCCCCCTCCCCCTGCCCCCCCACTTGCTTGTGGTCTATATGGGGTGTGAGTGATAGTCTCAATCTATAGATAATACTTTGCTCAACTTGTCTCACAATCTTTGCTATAAAATGAGGGCCATTGTCAGATGACATTCCTACAGGCACCCCATATTTTGGTATTATCTCTTTGAGCAAGACTTTGAGTACTTCCCTTGCTTTGTTGGTGCGACAAGGGAAAGCCTCGGGCCACCCAGTAAAGATATCAACTAAAACTAGGATATATCCTTCTTTTCAAGGCAATTCTATACAATCAATTTGCTAATATTCTCCTAAAAAATTTCCTTATTTCATAATCCCAAAGATGATCTTACTACTGATTCGGGGATATTTTTATATATAAATTTCACATCCGCTTCTAATTGTTTAAACAATCTTTGTCATATTTCACTTTCTGTTCCCCAATATACTTTGTGATGTTCAGCTCGGCCAACTTCTCTTATTATTGTGGGTGGGACTATTATTTGACCTGTCGGTGTTACAGCCTATCCTGTTCCATTTTGTTAGCCTGCAATCTAATAATTAATTCTTCATCTTTTTCGTTATAATTCGGAGTTTCTTTAGGCAATTTTGTACTTTTCTCTGGAACTAGTGCTAGGATGCCTTTTTCCGCAGCCTCTTTAGCAGCTTTATCAGCCAGTCGGTTACCTGCGTTAGGACCGGTCTTACCTAACTGATGTGCTTTACAGTGCATTATCGTGACTGCTGTTGGTTTTGGAACGGTTTCTAACAATTTCGGTATTTGTTCTGCGTGCCGAGTGGTGGTTCCTTGTGCAGATAACGGTCCTCTTTCTCTCCGTATCGCTCCATGTGCACGTACTACTCCAGAAGCATACTTTTGAGTCTGTCCAAGTGTTGACTCGCTTTCCTTGACTTAGTTCCAGAGCTCGAATAAGAGCTATCAATTCAGCCTTTTGGGCAGATATCGTCGAAGGCAAAGTTGGCAACGCAATTACCTCCTCGGTAGTTATTGTCTATCTTGATAAACGTTTTCCTTCACAGATGGAACCGCTTCCGTCGGCATATAGTTCCCAATCTGTTTCTTCTAGCGGCACATCTCAGAGATCCAGTCAGCTGGAGTAAACTCTTTCGATTGTCTGCAAGCAGTCACGTTCCAGTTCTCCTTTAACTTGATCAGTTGTTGAAAATGCAACAGGGTTAACGGTGGTAGTAGTTTTTAGGTAAACATCATCTTGTTCCAGCAACGCCACTTGGTATTTCAGCATTCTGCTAGGGGATAACCAATGCCCCCCTTTCTGTTTTAGCACAACAGTTATCATACGGGAAACGTACAGTAATCCTTTGTCCTCTAATCCTTTGTCCTCAGGTGAACTTACGAGCTTCCTGGATCAGTAGCACAGTTGCAGCGACGGCTCTCGGACGACCAGATCATCCCAGACTCACATTACCTAATCGCTTCGAGAAGTAGGCCGCAGCTCGCCCACTTGGCCCTAAATATTGGGCCAGGCTACCCAGAGCTACACCTCTTCTTTCATGAGCAAAAAGTTCAAGTGTCTTTGTGAGATCTGGCAGGCCTAGGGCTGGCACCCCTATTACAGCCTGTTTCCATTCTTGGAAAGTAGCTTTCTCGGCATCGGTCCAATCCGTTGTTTGAGGTTTTGAGCTGCTCCTATAAAGGTCGGGCCAGCAAGCCACAATTTATAATCTACAGGTGACACCACTCAACCATTCCCGGAAATGCTCGTCATTCATTTTTTTAGTCTTAGGTTCGGGGAGACGACAAACTGCCTCTTTTCTCTCAGTTCCCAATTGTCTCTGTCCTTTTAGGATTTTAAAACTCAAATAAGTTTCTTCTTTCTGGGTTATTTGGTTTTTTTCTTTTGACACTCGATATCCACTGATTCCCCAACAGTTCAAAAAGTTAATAGTTGACTTTGTGCATTGTTCTTCCGTCTCAGCTACAATTAACAGATCATCCACATATTTCAGCAAGATTTCTTGATTATTTTCTTTCTTCCAAATCCCTAATTCTCGTGCCAATTGATTTCCAAACACGGTAAGACTATTCTTAAAGCCTTGAGGCAAGCCTGTCCACGTATATGGTGTTTTTCTCCCAGTCTCAGGATTTTCCCATTCCAAAGCAAAAACCTCTTGACTATTGGGATCCAAGGGAATACGGAAAAAGGCATCTTTTCCGTCTAACACTGTGAACCATTCTTGTTTCTCCGTTAGGGTTGTTAACAAAGTATAAGGATTTGCTACTACCGGATGAATATCTTGTACTATTTGATTTATTGCTCTGAGGAGGTCTTGAACTCATCTATCATCTTTTTCATTAGCCTTTTAACAGGCAAGATCGGGGTGTTATATCTGGATTCACATTCTATTAACAATTTGTATCTTAAAAATTTTTGTATTAGCATTACTAACCCTTTCCGACTTTCCGGTTTTAGGGGGTATCGTTTAATTCTTACCGGATTCGATCCTGGCTTTAAATCAACTCTCACAGGTTCTGCTTTTTGGATTTACCAGGAACTTCCCAGTCCAGATGATTGGAATTACAGCATTATACTTTGACTGGTATAATCTTCTGCTGTCGGTAACCGTCCTGTTAAACAACAAAGCCACTGCTTCGATACGTTTAGTTTCTGGAATTAAAGTTTTAATCTCTCCACTTTTAAATTTAATTTCTGCCTCTAAGTTCTCCAATAGATCTCTCCTTAACAGGATTTTAGGAGAATTTGGCACATAAAAAAACTGCTGAGTGACCCGTTGCTTTCCTAATTTCATTGTTAAAGATTTAAAGAAGGGTCTAGTTGCTCGTTCACTTGTTGCACCGACACCACCAATTTCTTCAAAACTTAACTCTCCCTCTAAGGTATTTAAAACTGAAAAGGTGACCCTAGTGTCAATTCAAATTCAATTTTCTGTTCTCCCAGTTTAGCTGTAACCAGAGGTTGTGCTGGGAGACTCGCCTCCGGTCCCCGTCAGATACGTTCACTTAAAAAGAACAAATCTACATATGGCGCTTTATTCCATTTACTCTCTCTCCTACAAAACAACAGTAACTGCAATATAGTATTGTAACTCAAAGTTCTGTTTGTTTACCATTTTTCCTGCAATTCACCCCAATGTGCCAATAAACGTCCCAACGGTGATGTTTTTGGTAACTTTTCATCAGCAGTTCTGTTTCCTGCACTCTTATTCTTAAACAATTTTGCTAATGCCATTATACTTATATACATTCAAATACCAAATACCAAAGAAATGCAAATGACAATTGTCCCAAATAATACACAAAGTCCAACCCAGCAATATGACTTACAGGCAGACGCCTAGGCTTCCGCTGCAGACGGGTACCCTCCAAGCCCCAACCCTGCGAAGCTTTCGCCGCGCCTCACGGGCGGGCTTTCCAAACAAATTCCAAAGAAGCAGCGCCTTACCTTTTTTCCAGGGAACGCTGCGAGGAGCTTTGCGAGTCGAGGGTGATGGTTCTCCCCGAGAACACCTCGGTGCCGGCCGGAGTTCGATCGACGCTCGATCTCGTCCAGTCTCACTCGCAAGGTCCCATCTGGGTCACCAAAACCGTTACCGAAATCCGGAATAAAACTCCTTAACACCAACGTGAAGTTAAGAAGCAGGCACTTTGTTTATCGCAGCGCTGGGGACACGGGGGATCGCTCCTCCAAAGGCGTGTCCCGCTTAGTATCAAAATCCATCAGTTTTTACAGACTTTTCTTGTCAGGTCATTGTTACCTAAGCTCCTTCCGTAAAAATGCATACTCTGCTCGTTCTTAAATTTAACCTTTATAATGATCGGTCCTTTGATTATATAACCTTATCAATATTCTTACTTAAAAACAATCATTGGTCAGTTACACTTAGCTCTGCTGACTGGAATCTTCGATACTCAAATCGAGATGGGAAGGGTAAGGGGGTTTCCAAGCAGCAAACTGGTGTCCACGACCGTTTCCTTAGTTTCCTGAAACAGAACGTAGAAAAACCCGTAACTTCCTGGTGAGGTTTCTAGGGTTAGCTATTTCAAACTTTAACAATATTAAGGTTCCTAGAGTCACGCGAACACAGTTCCTAAAGTTTCTATGGCTACGTTTCAAACTTAACGATCCTATACGTTATGCTTCACAATTTTACTTCTTAATCAAACCTAACTCTTCTATGGGATTAAATTTTGATTTCTTTACCAGAATATTTGCAACAGCTGGAGCCCAGCAGGAACGGGGTGGGGGGGGGGGGGGCACGGCCCGACCCCCCCCAGCGCCTCCCCTCCTCCTCCCCTGGGCTCCCTCACGGCCCCTCGCCTCGTGCAAAGGGAGCGCAAACGCAGCCCGGAGGGCAAAGGGGACGGGCGGCCAGCGTTTATTCAGTCAGTCGCGTGCCTATCGAGTCCTGCCAGCGAGTCTGCTCCGGGTCTCGGGGCGCCCCCCGGCGCTCCCTCTGCCCCTCGGACACCTCTGATAGCCTATTTCCATACATTCTGTATGGCACGTCTAAATATTGGGATGGTTTTAATATTTTGTACCAGCTGTGGAAACCGGTTTGCTGCTAGGTGACTGCAAAAGTGAGATTTGGTAAATAATTATTAGAAATCTTATACTAACACTACAATTGGAACAATAGACAAAAGTATAGCCAAGCAATTAACTAGCAGAGGTAGGTACTCCTAAGTTTTGCAGTTCTTTGCTCTTATGACTAGATGTTCCTGTACGGTAGATGAGAACAATGCTGAAACTGACCACATGTGATTGAAACTGCGTTAAGCTTCAAGATCAAAGAACAAGGACAAGAATAAAGACTTCAGGGACAGCCAGCAAGAACTTCAAATGGGTCGCTGGTTGCAAAAGCAGCCCTTCGTCTCAAATGGATCCTTCATTGCGCGTGATCGGATGTAGGCAGTACTACGATAATCGGTTGCCATCGTTTTTACGTATACGTATACTAATCTGATTAACATGCAATTAGTTATTCTGTATAACTTGTTTGTGCTAAAGCTGTGGCATGCACGCTAGGTGCAACTATCCGCTGTGTATCCAGCGCTGCAATGAAGAATGCCTGCTTTCTAAAACTCCAAAACGAGTCTTGGGGAGTTTCTTCGACCGGCTTTTCAGTATCGGGGGTACAAGGGAGGAAAGGAAAAAAAAAAAAAAAAAAAAAGGCAGCGGTGTGGGAAAGAGGGGGGACCAGGGGAGGGGCAGGGAGGGACCAGAACGCGGAAGAGGGGAGACAGGGCCCCGAGGGCCCGGGGCTCGCCACAGCTCTTGTTCTTGGCACTGCCAGGAGAATTTGCCAGTTCAGACGCTTCTTTCTGCTCCTCTCCCGCTCCCCTCCTCTTCTGTAACTCCGGCGGCGCGGCCGTCCTCCCCCTAGGAGAACACGCGTCTCATAGGTCTTGCAGGACGAGGCCTCCTAGGCACGGAGCCTCGCTCGCTCGCACGCTACGTGGCCGTACCGCACCGTCGGTGCTGGGTACGGACCCTGCGGTGCAGCTCGGCGGTCTGACCTGCTGCGGACTACGAAGAGGGATCCTTCCACGCGCGGAGAGGCAGGCTCTCTCTTGCCTGCAGCTGGGGGCAGCTGCTGGCCGGCCAGCCTTCCATTTCTTCTTCTCTACCTTTCTGTGGCCTCTCTAGCTTCAGCCGCAGCAGCGCCTGCCCGCAGCCGGTCAGCGCCCCGCCTGTGCCTTTGTGCTCCCGCGCCGCGAGGAGAGGGAGGCCAGGCAGAGAGCCCGTGCAAGCTTTCCTTGCCGGCGGCGTTTCGTCACCGGGAGGAAGCAAGGAGCGCGGCGGCGCCTCCCGCCGGTGCCGCACTGCCGTTACCGTCGGACGGCACGTGCAGGACAGCGGCAGCCCCGCGCCCTCGCAGCCTCCGAGCTGCAGTACCGAACATTGGCCGCGAGGCGGCAGCGGCGAGCGCTTGGCACAAGGCGCCAGCGCGCATGGGCGGCAGCCCAGCTGCAGTACCGAAGTCTGTTCAATAGGTGGCGGAAGAGAGCGCTGGCGAAACGCGCCGCCACGGCGCATGCGCGGCTCCGAGCTGCTGAACCGCGTTTTGGTTGCTAGGCAACAGCAGGAGGGCGTCAAAAGGCACCAGCGCGCATGCGCGGCTCCCGAACGCCAGGGCCGCGTTTTGGTTGCCAGGCGACAGCAGGAGCGCCGTAAACCGCGCCGCCAGGGCGCATGCGCGGTTGCCGAGGCGCCGTGTCGCGCTTTGGTTGCCAGGCAACAGCGGGCAGTGCCGTAAAAGGCGCAGCGCGCATGCGCATTTGCCCAGCTGCCGTAACGCGTTTTGGTTGCCGAGCAACAGCAGGAGCGCCGTAAACCGGGCCGCCGCGCATGCGCCATTGCCGAGGCGCCGTGTCGCGCTTTGGTTGCCGGGCAACAGCGGCCAGCGCCGTAAAAGGCGCAGCGCGCATGCGCCCTTGCCGAGCTGCCGTAAAGCGGTTTGGTTGCCGAGCAACAGAAGGGGCGCCGTAAACCGCGCCGTCGCGCATGCGCTGTTGGGGAGGCCCCGTGTCGCGCTTTGGTTGCCGGGCAACAGCGGCCAGCGCCGTAAAAGGCGCAGCGCGCATGCGCCCTTGCCGAGCTGCCGTAACGGGTTTTGGTTGCTTGGCAACAGCGGGAGCGCCGTAAAGCGCGCCGCCGCGCATGCGCCCTTGCCGATGCGCCGTGTCGTGCTTTGGTTGCCCGGCAACAGCGGCGAGCGCCGTCAACGCGCCGCCACACATGCGCAGCTGTCGAGCTGCTGCACCGCGTCTCGGTTGCCCGGCAACAGCTGGAACCCACCGACACACGCCACCGCGCATGCGCCCCTCCCCAACGCCAGTTCCCACCTTCGGTCACCGGGCAGCAGCATCCGCATCCCCGTAACGATCCTCTTCTGAGCAGCAGCTGGATGAGGGATGACTGACAGCTCAGCCCAGTAGAGACCAGCCACAGGCGGCAACTACTTACTGGGGGCACAGGGCTTACATTGCCCTGCCCCTTCCCCACTCGCAGCCCGGGCCGTCATCTTCATCGCCTCCGTTCCAAAAAGCACCCGAGCGGCTGGAGCGTTTACAGCAGTCAAGTGCAAAGAACAGACAACTCGGGTGGTCGCTTCTGTCCCTGCCCCCCCAACCCCATTATCTAGAGAGGAGAAGCAGCACAGAGACCTGCAAACGGCGGGGGGGGGGTGGGGGGGTGGGGGGGGGTGGTCCCCTGGAGCAAGCCCCGGGGCCTGCTGTATCCCTCTGCATGTGGCATCGGGGTTGCGGGAGTGAAAGCAGCCAGTCAACAGCTGCTGGCGAGAGATTTAAAAAAAAACATAACGCCTGGTTCAGGTGACAGCCTGAAGGCAGGCCACAAGAGACCCAAAGCCGCTTTCTGCCAGAGGGGCAGCTCTGTCCAGCAGGAAACGCCGCGTCCCAGCGCACCAGAGGCGAGCGGCCCACCTGCAAGCGAGCGATACCCTGGCGACCCTGGGGCTCAGTTGGGGTGGGCGCACCTTTCCTCACCTCTGTGCTATCGGAACTCTGCTCTCCTAATCCTGCACGCACGCAAGGCTTCTTGTGCGGGGCTTGTCTCTGATCGAAGAGACGCTGCACGGTGTTACTTACCGCCCCGCCCTCCGGCGTGCCAAGTAATCAGACGTGAAGCAGGGAAAGCAAAGAGGCCTGTCGGGATATTAGTAGTCCTCAGCAGATGACCGTAGAGCCCTCGAGGTTCCGTCTTTGCTCCCTACAGGAGCGTGGCTCCGCACTCCTTGCCGCTCCCGCCAGCGAGCGTCACAATTGCCCTTTGCTGCCTGCAACACGCAGTACCTGCGCGGCCCCAGTACTACTGCCGCTTACAGCGCGAGAGGCGCTCGCTATAAAGCGGCAATGAAGAACAAGGACGGCCCGTCAAGATGGCAGGAGGAACATAGAGAGCCTCCAGCATTAGCCAGGCAGGGCTTGCAACTCACCTCGTGTCGTGGTTTAACGCCAGCCAGCAACAAAGCCCCACGCGACCGCTCACTCGCTCCCCCGCCCCCAGTGGGACGGGGAGACAATCGGAAGGGCGAAAGTGAGAAAACTCGTGGCTTGAAACGAAAACAGTTTAATCATTTAAAAGAAACAACAACAACTTGTAAGGAAAAGAAGAAAAAAAAATGACAGAGAATGGGGTGCAGGCAGCATGCCAGGGGTCTGGAGCCTGACGGATGATGGGGGGGGGGGGGGTGTGTGTGGAATATGGAGGAGGGAAAGGAAGCCGGGTGGGGGGACAGGAGATAGAAGAGCAGGGGATGCGGGGGGAAACAACTCGCGTGGGTTAAAAACTCGAATGGGTGAAGGGGGCGGGCTGAAGCAGCGGGGAGCATATATGGGGGAGAAACACACGCCGGGGAGAGGGTAGGTGAGGGTACAGAGGTGCATGGGGGGACACGGGTGGGGATGACCTACCCCAGGGAGTCCGCCCAGGATGATCCACAGCAGGTAACTCACCTGGGATAACCCGCAACAGAGCATCCACACCAGATCATCCACACTGGGAGGACCCCCAGCAACGCCCCTCAAACTGCTTGTGCTTCATCCCCAGTCTTCCCCTAACGGGGGAGTTTTTTGCTTTTTCAAAATACTCAGTTTGGGGTGTGTTTCAGTGCTTTTCCACAACATAAAAGGGGGTGATCTTTTGGTTGTGGGTTTGTGCATGAAAATGGGGTGGGTTTTTTGCTTTCCAGCTGCACAAATCCAGGCGGATTTGGCTTTCCCAGGAGTCCCAAAGTCGTTTGGTTTTTTCCGTTGCAGCCCCAGAATCAGAGGGTTTGGGGTTGTCCTGGTTTCGGCTGGAATAAAGTTCATTTTCTTCTGAGTAGCTGGTACAGGGCCATTTTGGATTTAGGATGAGAATAATGTTGACAACACACCGATGCTGTAGTTGTTGCTAAGCAGTGTTTATACTAAGTCAAGGACCTTCCAGCTTCTCATACCGCCCTGCCAGCAGAGGCTGGGGGTGCACAAGAAGAGTCGCTGAGCTAAAGCAGGATTCCAGGTAAACAGGTCAGCTCGAAATACACCACCTCCTTTAAAAGTTAAGAGCTATCTGAACACTTAAAATCAGCATTTAGGCTAATCGATACCATTTTGAACACCTTCTTAGCATACAAGTAAACACTCTTGCCGGTGCTGGAAAACGTCTCCTCCCTTCCTTACAGCACTGCTGCAGGGAGATAACCCTGGGAGGCTGCGGGACGAGGTCGTACGCAATCAGAATCTACGCTTACGGATCCACCGCAACAGCTACAGCCCTTGCGCTCCTGCTGCTGCCGCTTTGCATCTTGCTTGTTTGGTGAATAAAGCCGAAAGTGAAGTGGAAAACTCCAAAGAGCAAAATGAAAAATAAAGAATAAATCTCAATAATTCACTTTACACTAAAAAGGTGTGCCCATGTTTATACACGTCCAATAAAAATACTTATACTGTAAAAGTATTTGATTTTTCCTTTTCCATTACCTTAACTTGCACAGCTCTGAATTCATACCATTGAATTATCTCTCTCCAAAGTACACAGTTATAACGCAACTCGGGGTTTTTGTGCGTGTTACAGAACGCGGAGGGACACCTGGCCAGCTGAGCTGCCCAAGAGAGGTGCTACTGAACTGCCAGGGAAACACACCATTGAAAGCCAGACAGAAAGAAAGTACTTCAGAGCACTCCGTCAAAACATCAGGAAAAAATCCCCATAACATTCAGTTGCCTCTCTTTTTAAACATTTAGAAAAATACCTAACTGCTTACGTACACCTAACATCATATACTACAGCTATTTGGCAGTTACAGTTTAAACAATGCAAGTCAATTTGTAAAATCCCCAGTGCTGCAATACCTCAGACTACCAAAAAGGACTGGCGGATTCCCTAATGCTTTTGGCAGTACCGAAGCATGCAGAGCAACACGTTTTCATGTTATCTCGACTGTTACAACTGAGAAACCAAAGACCAGTGATGCCATCAACTTTAGGAAGATGGGCTGCGCTTGGGTCTTTGGAAGGAAATTGACTTTTTTTTTTTTTCTTTTTTTAAAGAGAGTGAAAAGTCTCGTTACTGATGACTTCTACTGTCAAGTCGATCACCTCTGAAGATCCACTCTGATGGGAAGTTCATAAAACAAAATTTCTTTGAGAGAGAAAGACTTCCATTCTGGAAAATCTCTTTCCAACTGAAGTCAAAATTACACACTGTAGGTTAAAGGAAAAAATACATTACTGAAGCAGTAACTCATCAAAAACACCTCAGGACTCACTGTCACTAGTTACAAGGCTGCTAATGCTTCCTGGGAAAGCCTGGACAACACACAGGTGCGACGCCCGTTTGTCCTGTCTTGTCCACGTCTCTTCTTTGACCTTGATTGCTTTTAGTACAGATGCTAATTATCTCCGTAACGTTTTTGAGTACTACTATAAGATATTTAAAAAAAAAAAAAAAAATCATTGACTGTAAAAGCATAAAGCTTTTATCGTGAAAACAAAGTCTGTTTCTTCTGAACAGCTGAACTCTTACGAACAGTTTCTTCCCTCTTTTAGTACAAAATTATTTTCACAGTATCATTTACTAGCAAGCACACAGCAACAGAAGATTATGCTTTCAGGAAGAGAAAATAAACTGAGGGAAGTAAACTTTGTATAGGTGTAACATGCTCCGGAACAGAACTTATTTTTAGTATTTGTGTTAAAATATTTCATGTAAAAAAAAGTAGAAGGAGAGTTGGCACACTCTCAACGTTAAAGTCCATACCGCAAGTACCTTTGGAAAAATGCAGACACACGTCGTAGGCGTACCTTGTACTTGCAGGCCACTACGGAATCTTTCCATCTGTCTCGTACCGTCACGGCAGAAGAAAGGGCAACCACGGCGAAACAGTGCCAGCTGACATCCAGCTGAGAGAAGAAGAAAAAACATTAGCACAAAGCTGGGTAGGAATCCAAAGCTGCCTTTTTTTTTTTTTGTGAAGGTTTGCGAAGACAGTACGACTGAGCGGAGGAAAAAGTATTTTTGCGTCATCTTCGGTACAGTTGTTGACACAGGCCACTAGAGCTTTTGCATTTTTTCAGACAACTGTGCCTTTTTTTTTTTCCTTTCTTTTTTGACTCATTGGCAACTTTACTTTCACTAGAACTCACTTTCCTAGATATACGCAGGTGACAGACATAGAGACCTACATACATTTTCTCAAGCCTTAGTATAGCCGAGGCTTCATCACCCTATACGTCGCAAGTTGAGTAGTTTTGCTAAAGAGCACAGCAACACATCTGTCCTTGTGAACTGCCTCGTTGCAAAAAAGGAATCATTTTTTCCAGGCCGTTGCTCCAAACGGTCAAGATCTTTTAAAACCGCAGTTGTGCCACCAAACCCGCTCAGGGTCCCTCCTAGCTTTTGACCGCCCTGAGATTTAACAGGCACACGCTCCATTCCATCTTCCAACAGCAAAAATACGTTAACGCTCTCGGACCCAGAGCGCAACCCTACGGATGTCCACGCACACACCCTGCCGTTTTGATGAGGAGCCACCGAGCAGCCCTGCGAGCACAGCTGCACGCGCCAGATCGGTTTCCCCTACGCCGTGAGTTACCGGTTCCGTGAACGTAGTTTCTGACGCTTTAAACCGAAAACCGTATCTCGACGCTTCGCCACAGCAGAAACGACCCATCGGTAGAACGCTACAAAAACGCAGTAACACCAACTGCAAACCCACAGCAGCAACAGCTCCAGAAATATTTAGACCAGGAACAAGGGAGAAAAATAAAACAGCTTCATCTCACGCACAGGGGAGCGGCAGGCAGAGAAAAGGGTCGGCATTCTGAGCCCTTACAGAAAACGGGCATTCTCCTTCCATTCCTCGGCCCGTCCGTGAAGGTCTAAATACCGCAACACTACCACGGCAACGTCGAGAGTAGGGCACGGCAGCCCTGCCACTGGACTTGCCACTGACCCATGCTATTTACGTAGCAGGACGCGTACGCAGAGGGACACGTTTTGCCACACACAGCCCTGAACTTCCTGAAAATTTACGTTTACCGAAAAAAGCCATTTGGAACATATTGCCAAACAACGTTCGGCAAGAAAGCTTTGATGCCTTTGACACACGCAAGTTTCTGGTCACTTGCTATTTGCTTCCTGTTGCTGCTGCTGTTCTTCCTTCAGAAATTCTACTCGTCGCCAAGTTATTCACTACTGGTTCAAGCATTTGCCTTCCTGGTATTACCAGCACATTCACAGAGGCAAGTAACTTAATTGCTCTTCTACAATTATCCAAACGACAATTACAGCCACGAAAGAGAAGGAGAGGTCAGGCAGCACAAGAGCTCTGCAGGCTGGCACCAGTCAATATTGCACTCTCTAAAATCAAACAACAACAAAACAAAACCGTGACCCTGTAGCCGCCTTTTTTTTTTTTTTTCTTTCTTCTTCTTGCAGAGCTCATCCCTGCCTCAGCATTTTGTCTTGTCAGAGCATGAAGCGCCGGTGATGCGTACCCTGACGACTTCTGCGTGTGATGAATGCCTGTTCCGAAATAATCCAGATCTGCAAGACTGGTGTCATTTATACGGTTTTAATCATCATAACTCAAATTTTATTTACTCACGCATTTGTGAGGAAACTAATTAACTTTTAGACACTGCCTCTCCTTTTTTTGGGGGGTGGGGGTGGAAATGTGTTAGAGACCGAAAAACATTACGATTCAGAGCTCCCAACCACGAGGGAGTGGTGGAGAAATCAATGAAAGCAAAGACCAACAGCAGCAACATCAACTGAAAGTTGGCTTTAATTCCGATCACGTACTTAAGCGACTCTCCAAGTCTATGCCTCGGTCCTAGGAATGACTAGTCCCTTTTTGGAAGGACAAATTTTTTCCACTTAAAAGTCCTAGACTGAAGACTCCGCTGAACGGAATGGGGATTGTCCCACGGGACAACATGCCATCAACACTCTTAATGGGGAAGGAAAAAAAAAAACCCCAAATAAAAATCAAGTTTAAGTACCAGTTCCCATCATGTTTCGCTCATTACATTTCTACTGGCATCTAGGTGCTCAAAAATGAACTACGGGGACACCACATATTCCTAAAAATTCAGTTATACATAAAAAAGTAAAAGGCTATTTCCAGCTTGCCCATCAAATCAGTACGAACAGAGAGAAGAGAAACACTCGACCCTGAAGAAGCTAACAGGCAGCTCTGAATTTACCAGACAGGAAATTTCATTCTTTCCCCTGAAACAAAAACACATCAAGGGACCAGTTCAGGAACAGGGCACGATCTGTGAACAGCAATTTTTCCATCACCCTTTCTGCACTAGCAGCAAATTTGCCTTCTCTGTGGGTTTAACGTGGAGCATCTGTAGCGCCCTCGAACTCGCAAGTGTTTCTCTCCGCTCCCCCAGCCCGATACGTGCGATTACCTGAGCAGCAAGCGGAACTGACCACGCAGGATTTTCTTCGTGTGACGCGGAAGGTTACGCTGGGAGAAGAGGAGACAAAGAAATGAACCTGCTTGTCACACCCAGCCATCGGTGAAAAGACAGGGGAGGATTCTGCCGGAAGGGCTCTGCACCCCAGGAGCTCCCGCCGGCCGGTTTCTCTCCCCTTTGCCCGGTACCGAGGGGACGACGACACCTCGCCCGCGCCCCCTCGCAGGGGGGGCTGCCCCAGGAGAGACGGGGGACCCCCACCTCGCTTCTGCCCGCGGGAACGGACCGGGAGAGACCCTCCACGCAGAGAGAGGAGCGCGGCGTGGATTGCATGCCCGAGGGAAGAGGCCGGGCTCCCCGCTGGCAGAAGGACAACTCACCTCCCTGCTGCTCGGAGCGGCTCGCTGCGGACAGCCCTGCCCGCGCCCGGCCGCTCTTCCGCCGTGCTGGGAGCGCAGTCCGGCCGACGGACGCTCCAGCGAAAAGACGCTCCAGCTAATCGCGCCTCCTGCTCCTTACAGCCGCAGGTACTTTTGCCTCTGGCTAATGCACGCTCCAGACAGCGGACACCCCGCCTCGTTCCAGCTCCCGCTTGCTACAGTTCTGGCTCGTTGAAGCCCCAGCTCCGCACTGAAGCTCCGGCTGATTTCAGCTGCTTCTCCTTACAAGCTCCAGCTACGTGCAACGGTCTGGGCTTTCCATAAGGTTGTATATCAACTGCTGTCAAAACTGGAGCATTGGGATTAAACATCAGAGTTGCACGCCGAATAAATATTCGTTAGTTTGTGCGATTAATTACTTAACAACTATTCTGAGCAGCGCAGAAAGAAGAGCTGGACTCAAAGAGGGCACGTGGGGTCTGAAAAGCGCCTTTCCCCCCCACAGACCATCACAGATGTTGAGTTCGGCCTGCTGCGTGCCGGACTCCCAAACTTCGGCGTCCGACACAACCAGACCCCCATCTCCGGGGAGGGTCCACGCACCCTGCCCGCCCCCCGCTTCCCCCCGTAGCCCCCAACACCCTCCCACCCGCCTGCAAAACCAGCCAAGCCGGCTCCCGCTTTTGGACCCCGCACCAGCTGACTCGGGGCCCGTTTGGGAGCCAAAAAACCCGGCTGCTGAGCCCGTTCTCAAGGCCCAAACACGCAGGGCCGGACCTCTGTTTCTGGGCCCAAAGCCGCGCAGCTCGGTCTGTTTCCGAGCCCCCACATCAGCCACGCGAGCCTGTTGTCAAGCCCCAGGAACAGAAAACTTGTTCTCCATTTCTGACCCTGCAGTGCCCACGGGCGACGCCGAGCGTAAGCCACCCCACAGCCCTGCACCCCCGGGGCCCCACACGTAGTTTCGGGGAGTGCTCGGGACCTGCGGAGGGCCCGGCCCCACGCCTCTGCGGGGCAGCCCCAGCACAGGCAGGGCGTCGCTTCACGATTGCCGTTTCAGGCTTTATTTCCCCGCCATCACCGGCACGGCCAGGCCCCCACCCCAAACCCCCAGCCGAAGCACCCCCGCGGGTAGCCGGGCCCAGCCACCCAGAAAACAAGAAAACCAAAGAGGGTACAAGACAGAGACCGTGGGGAAAGGCAAGGAGAAGGACACAGAAACAGAGAGAGCGCGCGAGGGATAGGGAGCAGGACAGAGAGATGGAGCAAGAAAGGAAAAAAGGACGGGAGGCAGAACCAAGGGAAAGAGAGACAAGGACGGAGAGCAGGACAAAGGGACGGAAGAGGAAAAAAAAAATAGCGACGGGCTGCAGGACAGAGATGAAGGGATTAAATAGACACCGGGAGCATGACAGAAGGACACAGAGAGACAAAAGGGACAAAGAGCAGGCCAGCATCGGAGGGGAAAAAACCAACTGCGATGGGCAGCGGGAGAGAGAGACGGAAAAAGAAAAAAGTACTGAGGAACAGAAAAAAGAAAGAAGCGACAGCTAGCTGGACAGGCGGACACAGTTAGAAAGGGCGGGAGAGGGAATGGGGCAGAGAAAGACAGACAGAAAAGGCAGCGAAAGAAAGCAAGGCAGAGGAACAGCAAGGCGGGGCGGGGGGGGAAGGGACAGGGGTCTGGACAGAGATGGAGAAATAAGCAGCAGGGACAGAGGAAAAGAGACAGAAAGAGGGACAGGGAACATGGCAGAGAAGGAAAACTCAGGACAGCGGCAGGACGGAGATAAAAAACTGGGACGGTCCTCAGGACAGAGAGGAATACGAATGTCCCGCAGGGAGCGGGACAAAGGGATACAGCGAGAAACGACGGGACAGGAAGCAAGACAGCGCGACAGACAAGAACAATGAGAACGAGAGAGAGAGAGAGACTGACAGAGAGAGAGAGACTGACAGAGAGAGAGAGACCGTGAGACGCACAGGGGGTTGGGAAACTTAGAAAGAGAGGTATCAGGAGCCCTGCAGAGAGAGGGAGGGTGAATAAAAAAGGGGCAGGAAGCAGCACAAAGGGTCACAGAGAGTAAGAGATGAACAGGAAGGAGGACGGGGACAGTGAGATCCAGAATGACAAAAATAAACAGCAACAGCGAGCAAGACAAAGGGATAGAAACAGAAAGTAGGAAGAAGAGAGATAGGAAGGCAGGGACACAGAGCGGCACGTACAGGCGCAGAGAGGAAAAGAACGCCAGGGCAACAGGCCAGAGAAATTGGGAGGCGGGGAAAGAGGCGGATGCAGATCAGGACAAGGAGATGGAAAAGGAAAAAACAGCGACTGGCTGCAGGACAAAGACGGGGATGGGGCGGGGGGAGAGGGAGAGGGAGCAGGACAAGAACGCAGAGAGAAAAAGAAAGGGGGGCAGTCGAATGAGAGAGAGAGAGAGGAAGGGGGGGAGGAAGAGGGAGCAGGACAAGAGAATAGACAGAAGAGAGGAGGCACAGGGAAGCAAAATAAACAAACAAACAAACAAAAAAACAAACGTCACAGCAGCATGAGAAAGCGAGGCGGTCAGGAGAGGGGGAGGGAGGGACCGGGAGGCACAAGAGGAGCGACAGGGCCCCGAGGGCCCAGGACGCACCACAGCTCTCGCTCTTGGAGCTGCCAGGAGACCTTGCCAGTTCAGACGCTTCTTTCTCCTTCTCTCCTCCCTTGCTCTTCTGTAACTCCAGTCGCTTGGCTGTCCTCCACATAACGGAACACGCGAGCGCCTCGCAGCTCTTACGAGATGAGGCCTCCTAGACACGTAGCCTCGCTCGCTCGCTCACTATGTGGCCGTACCGCGCTGCTGGTCATGCATACAGACCCTGGCGGTCTGACCTGCTGTGGACTACGAGGCGGGATCCTCCCACACCCAGAGAGGCAGGCTCTCTCTTGCCTGCAGCGGGAGGCAGCTGCCAGCCAGATGGCCTGCCGTTTCTTCTTCTTTACCTTTCTGTGGCCTCTCCAGCTTCAGCAGCTCCCGTCCACAGCCAGTAAGCGCTCCGCCTGTCCCTCTGTGCTCCCGCGCCGTGAGGAGAGGGAGGCCAGGCAGAGACAGCCCACGCAAGCCTGAGGCTGCTGCAGTCAACGGCATCCCCGGGGACGAACGGACAACCGCACTCACAGCGTGGCCTCTGGGAGAGGGAAAGAGGCAGCAGCGACCGTTATTACCGTAGCTCGACCCTGGCCGGAGCCCCTCCTTCCGCAGGGGCTTCCGCAGACGCCGCTCGTTCCCCGCGCCGCTGCTAACGGCACCCACGTTCAGGGAGACTCGAGAACATCGCAGGGCCAGCTTGCTGCCCTCACGACAGGGCCCGGGGGCTGCCTGTGGCTACAGCGCAGGCTTCAGGGGAGGGGCTGGAGCTGGGGGCAGCCGCACGGGCCGAGCGAAGGCGCCGGGGGAGCTCCGGCGACTCGGGGAGGCGCCCGCTGGCCGCGCCTGGGGGGTGCCCGCCTCCGTCCCCTCTTCCCTTCTATCGGCTCTCGGGGAACTGCCCGGCGCTGCCCCGGCCCGGCTCGCCTCCGGCGGACCGGGAGCCTGCCGCGGCGGCCGCTTCGCAGCTTCCCGTCCCGCCAGCCCTGGGCGGCCAGCGGACAGGAGGCACCCCCCGCCACTGCCACCGCCCCCGCCGGAGGGGATCGCTCGCCTCACCCGCGGTCCCGGCGCTCGCCCGCTGCCGCTGAGACCCCCGCCCTGCGCACCACCACGCTGCTCCCAGGGACCGCGCATGCGCCGGAGGGGTCAGAGCAGCGAGCGAACGCCGGGCTGCCCCACGCGCAGGACGGCGCATGCGCCCGGGAGGCGCGTCCGCACGGCTGGTCGGGGAGCGGGCGCGGCGGGAAGCCCGCGGAAAACCACGCGAAACCGGTAACGCTCCTGCGTCTGACCTGGTCGGACTCCGGGGGCCGCGGCGGCAGCGAGGACTACGCCGCGCCCGAGAGCCACGCTGCCGCCCGGCCGCCGAGTCCGCGAAAACTACAGCTCCCGGCATGCCCCGGGAGGCAGCCTGCCCTGCTGCCTGGCCCCGAGGGGACGCCGCTTCCGTTTCCGCCCACGCCAGCGCAGCCGCAGTTCCGCCGAGCCCCCAGCGCCGCTCCGGGCAGCTCCGGCGCGCTTTCGCCGCCCGGCTCCGGCACGGCGCGGCACCCCCCGCCCGGCTCCGGCTCCGGGCAGCGCCCGCCGCCGCCGCTTCGGCACGGCACGGCGCGGCCCCGCCACCGCTCCGTGCGTCCGACACGGACCCCGCCGTCCCCCTCGGGGCTTTCCCCGGAACCCGCCGGCCGACTGCGCAGCCCCGCCACGGGGTCCGGTGACACCCCCCCGCGCGCTCACGTGCTCACAGCCGCACTGTGAGCCCCCCCCCCCCCCCCCCCCCCCGCGCGCACGTGCTCCCAGCCGCCCTGTGAGCCCCCAGGGCCCCCGGCCTCGGCACAGGCGGCCCCCACCCCCCCCCGGGCCACCCCCGCCTCCGACGTTCGCGGTCCGAGGGGCGCCCGGCCCCGCTCACCTTCTCCCGAGGGGCAGCCGCACCCCGGCCGCCGCTCCGCTCCGCTCCGCTCCGCTCCTGCCTGGGCTCCCACCGGCCCCGCCCCGGCCCCTCCCCCGGCAGCCCCCCCTGGCCAGGGAGGGGCCGTCCCCATCAGCCTCACTGCCCGCACCTGCGGCTCCTCCAGCCCCGGCCCGCAGCTGTGGTACCCAAATCCGGAACAAAACTCCTCAACACCAATGTGAACTTAAGCAGCAGGCACTTCCTTGATTGAATGAAAGATGTCAAGAGTCAGCTGATTGGGAAGAGCTGTTAACTGGGGTCAAAATACAGATTTTAATACCCCTCTTATTTTAGTTCTAAGACTTGGCCATTGCCAGGTATCATCTTTTCCATTTACCCAGGTCCACCAGCGAGGCCACAAGGGAGATTTCTTCCAGAGAGAGGATAGAGTTATTAAGTCTAAAGTCCACGAGTTGCCTTTCTCCTTCATGAAAAGGTGAGTGGATCATATATCATCACTAGTCACCCAAGCAGTTAAGCCTGAACTTTTCACCTGTCCTTTAATACAGTCAACTCCAAGCGAAATTTTTTCCGTTTGGTCCCGAAGAGGGGACCAAAGATCATGTCAAATATTATTATGCTTTCTGCAAATACATCCCCATCTTAGAGCTTTAGCTACTAGAGAAAGTCTTTGGAGTTTGGGGTCAGAAGAGCTGCAAGTATAAGCCTTCATTCAGCTCTGTTTAGGATCTGTGATTTTTCTCTGGTTGTCTAAACCAGTCTAAATTTCCATAGATGGTCCCGACTCTGGGTGGCTCGAAAAAGGATCCTGGAACTCCAGTAAATTCTAGACATCGTTTTATAGTTTCAATATGATCCCAAGTTCCTTTTTGCACTTGTCTCTACGGTTTTGGCAACTGACAGCCCCAAGGGGTGCTTGTACAACTTTCTCCCGAAGGGCGATTAAATGAATTCTTTTGTCCATGAGGTGGATGGTTTGGTAACGTTATAATTCACAACGCTATAATTCCTTCTTTCAAATTTAAAAAAAATAATTGCCTTTTAAATCCATCCCATTTAATTTGCTAAAATGATTCTCATTGTTCTGCATCTTTTCTCAAGTTTTGGTTAAATTCAATGTCAGTATTCCCCACGGAACTAGATTTTCATCTGACTTTGGAATCGGAAGGCAGGCTGTTACTGAGGTTAAATTTTGTGTCTTTACAAAACTTTGAATCAGTTACAAAACTAGATTATTTTTTTTTTTAATCCAAATTACAAAAACGGTTAATCTCAAGATTAATAGCTCAAACAATAATTGTTTCATTTTGTTTATCTCATGTTTAGAACCCCTCAAAAAAAATGCATACGCCCTCTAAACACACAAAAAGATTATTGCCCTCGACAATATTCCTAATAGCAACCCCAATATTATCAACTTTACACAGCTGTTTTCCCAAACAGATAACGTGAAACTTACTTATAGATTTTCAGTTTTAAAGGGCCAGTTTCTTTAGACTTCCGGTTTCTTGTTGGTGCTTTCTTTATTCTTGAATAATGAAGCCAAGGTTCTTCTCCCAGACCTTTACTGCTATAAGGGTTGTTAAAATGACTCGATACGGTCCTTTCCACTTCTCAGTGATTTTATATATATTCAATCTCCTGGTCGGAAGGGATGCGCTGCTACGTCCAGTTCTAAGGGTCCAGCTGTGGAGACATACTGACAAAGTTCTTGAAAAGAATTGCTTAAAGAAATCATAACACCTTTTAAAAACATATCTCCAAAGGGACTCAAGATACTCAGAACATAGGACTCTTGATACGGTCTTTCATACAACATTTCATAATGACTTAAATTTTCTTTCTCTTCTGGCTATACTCTGATTCTTAATAGAGCCATGGGTAATGCTTTAACCCATGTGAGGAGTGAGGTTTCCTGACAAATTTTACTCGACTGTTGCTTAAGGGTATAGTTCATTCTCTCTCTCTCTCTCGCTCTCTCCCTCTCCCCCCCCCCCCTCCCCCTGCCCCCCCACTTGCTTGTGGTCTATATGGGGTGTGAGTGATAGTCTCAATCTATAGATAATACTTTGCTCAACTTGTCTCACAATCTTTGCTATAAAATGAGGGCCATTGTCAGATGACATTCCTACAGGCACCCCATATTTTGGTATTATCTCTTTGAGCAAGACTTTGAGTACTTCCCTTGCTTTGTTGGTGCGACAAGGGAAAGCCTCGGGCCACCCAGTAAAGATATCAACTAAAACTAGGATATATCCTTCTTTTCAAGGCAATTCTATACAATCAATTTGCTAATATTCTCCTAAAAAATTTCCTTATTTCATAATCCCAAAGATGATCTTACTACTGATTCGGGGATATTTTTATATATAAATTTCACATCCGCTTCTAATTGTTTAAACAATCTTTGTCATATTTCACTTTCTGTTCCCCAATATACTTTGTGATGTTCAGCTCGGCCAACTTCTCTTATTATTGTGGGTGGGACTATTATTTGACCTGTCGGTGTTACAGCCTATCCTGTTCCATTTTGTTAGCCTGCAATCTAATAATTAATTCTTCATCTTTTTCGTTATAATTCGGAGTTTCTTTAGGCAATTTTGTACTTTTCTCTGGAACTAGTGCTAGGATGCCTTTTTCCGCAGCCTCTTTAGCAGCTTTATCAGCCAGTCGGTTACCTGCGTTAGGACCGGTCTTACCTAACTGATGTGCTTTACAGTGCATTATCGTGACTGCTGTTGGTTTTGGAACGGTTTCTAACAATTTCGGTATTTGTTCTGCGTGCCGAGTGGTGGTTCCTTGTGCAGATAACGGTCCTCTTTCTCTCCGTATCGCTCCATGTGCACGTACTACTCCAGAAGCATACTTTTGAGTCTGTCCAAGTGTTGACTCGCTTTCCTTGACTTAGTTCCAGAGCTCGAATAAGAGCTATCAATTCAGCCTTTTGGGCAGATATCGTCGAAGGCAAAGTTGGCAACGCAATTACCTCCTCGGTAGTTATTGTCTATCTTGATAAACGTTTTCCTTCACAGATGGAACCGCTTCCGTCGGCATATAGTTCCCAATCTGTTTCTTCTAGCGGCACATCTCAGAGATCCAGTCAGCTGGAGTAAACTCTTTCGATTGTCTGCAAGCAGTCACGTTCCAGTTCTCCTTTAACTTGATCAGTTGTTGAAAATGCAACAGGGTTAACGGTGGTAGTAGTTTTTAGGTAAACATCATCTTGTTCCAGCAACGCCACTTGGTATTTCAGCATTCTGCTAGGGGATAACCAATGCCCCCCTTTCTGTTTTAGCACAACAGTTATCATACGGGAAACGTACAGTAATCCTTTGTCCTCTAATCCTTTGTCCTCAGGTGAACTTACGAGCTTCCTGGATCAGTAGCACAGTTGCAGCGACGGCTCTCGGACGACCAGATCATCCCAGACTCACATTACCTAATCGCTTCGAGAAGTAGGCCACAGCTCGCCCACTTGGCCCTAAATATTGGGCCAGGCTACCCAGAGCTACACCTCTTCTTTCATGAGCAAAAAGTTCAAGTGTCTTTGTGAGATCTGGCAGGCCTAGGGCTGGCACCCCTATTACAGCCTGTTTCCATTCTTGGAAAGTAGCTTTCTCGGCATCGGTCCAATCCGTTGTTTGAGGTTTTGAGCTGCTCCTATAAAGGTCGGGCCAGCAAGCCACAATTTATAATCTACAGGTGACACCACTCAACCATTCCCGGAAATGCTCGTCATTCATTTTTTTAGTCTTAGGTTCGGGGAGACGACAAACTGCCTCTTTTCTCTCAGTTCCCAATTGTCTCTGTCCTTTTAGGATTTTAAAACTCAAATAAGTTTCTTCTTTCTGGGTTATTTGGTTTTTTTCTTTTGACACTCGATATCCACTGATTCCCCAACAGTTCAAAAAGTTAATAGTTGACTTTGTGCATTGTTCTTCCGTCTCAGCTACAATTAACAGATCATCCACATATTTCAGCAAGATTTCTTGATTATTTTCTTTCTTCCAAATCCCTAATTCTCGTGCCAATTGATTTCCAAACACGGTAAGACTATTCTTAAAGCCTTGAGGCAAGCCTGTCCACGTATATGGTGTTTTTCTCCCAGTCTCAGGATTTTCCCATTCCAAAGCAAAAACCTCTTGACTATTGGGATCCAAGGGAATACGGAAAAAGGCATCTTTTCCGTCTAACACTGTGAACCATTCTTGTTTCTCCGTTAGGGTTGTTAACAAAGTATAAGGATTTGCTACTACCGGATGAATATCTTGTACTATTTGATTTATTGCTCTGAGGAGGTCTTGAACTCATCTATCATCTTTTTCATTAGCCTTTTAACAGGCAAGATCGGGGTGTTATATCTGGATTCACATTCTATTAACAATTTGTATCTTAAAAATTTTTGTATTAGCATTACTAACCCTTTCCGACTTTCCGGTTTTAGGGGGTATCGTTTAATTCTTACCGGATTCGATCCTGGCTTTAAATCAACTCTCACAGGTTCTGCTTTTTGGATTTACCAGGAACTTCCCAGTCCAGATGATTGGAATTACAGCATTATACTTTGACTGGTATAATCTTCTGCTGTCGGTAACCGTCCTGTTAAACAACAAAGCCACTGCTTCGATACGTTTAGTTTCTGGAATTAAAGTTTTAATCTCTCCACTTTTAAATTTAATTTCTGCCTCTAAGTTCTCCAATAGATCTCTCCTTAACAGGATTTTAGGAGAATTTGGCACATAAAAAAACTGCTGAGTGACCCGTTGCTTTCCTAATTTCATTGTTAAAGATTTAAAGAAGGGTCTAGTTGCTCGTTCACTTGTTGCACCGACACCACCAATTTCTTCAAAACTTAACTCTCCCTCTAAGGTATTTAAAACTGAAAAGGTGACCCTAGTGTCAATTCAAATTCAATTTTCTGTTCTCCCAGTTTAGCTGTAACCAGAGGTTGTGCTGGGAGACTCGCCTCCGGTCCCCGTCAGATACGTTCACTTAAAAAGAACAAATCTACATATGGCGCTTTATTCCATTTACTCTCTCTCCTACAAAACAACAGTAACTGCAATATAGTATTGTAACTCAAAGTTCTGTTTGTTTACCATTTTTCCTGCAATTCACCCCAATGTGCCAATAAACGTCCCAACGGTGATGTTTTTGGTAACTTTTCATCAGCAGTTCTGTTTCCTGCACTCTTATTCTTAAACAATTTTGCTAATGCCATTATACTTATATACATTCAAATACCAAATACCAAAGAAATGCAAATGACAATTGTCCCAAATAATACACAAAGTCCAACCCAGCAATATGACTTACAGGCAGACGCCTAGGCTTCCGCTGCAGACGGGTACCCTCCAAGCCCCAACCCTGCGAAGCTTTCGCCGCGCCTCACGGGCGGGCTTTCCAAACAAATTCCAAAGAAGCAGCGCCTTACCTTTTTTCCAGGGAACGCTGCGAGGAGCTTTGCGAGTCGAGGGTGATGGTTCTCCCCGAGAACACCTCGGTGCCGGCCGGAGTTCGATCGACGCTCGATCTCGTCCAGTCTCACTCGCAAGGTCCCATCTGGGTCACCAAAACCGTTACCGAAATCCGGAATAAAACTCCTTAACACCAACGTGAAGTTAAGAAGCAGGCACTTTGTTTATCGCAGCGCTGGGGACACGGGGGATCGCTCCTCCAAAGGCGTGTCCCGCTTAGTATCAAAATCCATCAGTTTTTACAGACTTTTCTTGTCAGGTCATTGTTACCTAAGCTCCTTCCGTAAAAATGCATACTCTGCTCGTTCTTAAATTTAACCTTTATAATGATCGGTCCTTTGATTATATAACCTTATCAATATTCTTACTTAAAAACAATCATTGGTCAGTTACACTTAGCTCTGCTGACTGGAATCTTCGATACTCAAATCGAGATGGGAAGGGTAAGGGGGTTTCCAAGCAGCAAACTGGTGTCCACGACCGTTTCCTTAGTTTCCTGAAACAGAACGTAGAAAAACCCGTAACTTCCTGGTGAGGTTTCTAGGGTTAGCTATTTCAAACTTTAACAATATTAAGGTTCCTAGAGTCACGCGAACACAGTTCCTAAAGTTTCTATGGCTACGTTTCAAACTTAACGATCCTATACGTTATGCTTCACAATTTTACTTCTTAATCAAACCTAACTCTTCTATGGGATTAAATTTTGATTTCTTTACCAGAATATTTGCAACAGCTGGAGCCCAGCAGGAACGGGGGGGGGGGGGGGGGGGGCACGGCCCGACCCCCCCCAGCGCCTCCCCTCCTCCTCCCCTGGGCTCCCTCACGGCCCCTCGCCTCGTGCAAAGGGAGCGCAAACGCAGCCCGGAGGGCAAAGGGGACGGGCGGCCAGCGTTTATTCAGTCAGTCGCGTGCCTATCGAGTCCTGCCAGCGAGTCTGCTCCGGGTCTCGGGGCGCCCCCCGGCGCTCCCTCTGCCCCTCGGACACCTCTGATAGCCTATTTCCATACATTCTGTATGGCACGTCTAAATATTGGGATGGTTTTAATATTTTGTACCAGCTGTGGAAACCGGTTTGCTGCTAGGTGACTGCAAAAGTGAGATTTGGTAAATAATTATTAGAAATCTTATACTAACACTACAATTGGAACAATAGACAAAAGTATAGCCAAGCAATTAACTAGCAGAGGTAGGTACTCCTAAGTTTTGCAGTTCTTTGCTCTTATGACTAGATGTTCCTGTACGGTAGATGAGAACAATGCTGAAACTGACCACATGTGATTGAAACTGCGTTAAGCTTCAAGATCAAAGAACAAGGACAAGAATAAAGACTTCAGGGACAGCCAGCAAGAACTTCAAATGGGTCGCTGGTTGCAAAAGCAGCCCTTCGTCTCAAATGGATCCTTCATTGCGCGTGATCGGATGTAGGCAGTACTACGATAATCGGTTGCCATCGTTTTTACGTATACGTATACTAATCTGATTAACATGCAATTAGTTATTCTGTATAACTTGTTTGTGCTAAAGCTGTGGCATGCACGCTAGGTGCAACTATCCGCTGTGTATCCAGCGCTGCAATGAAGAATGCCTGCTTTCTAAAACTCCAAAACGAGTCTTGGGGAGTTTCTTCGACCGGCTTTTCAGTATCGGGGGTACAAGGGAGGAAAGGAAAAAAAAAAAAAAAAAAAAGGCAGCGGTGTGGGAAAGAGGGGGGACCAGGGGAGGGGCAGGGAGGGACCAGAACGCGGAAGAGGGGAGACAGGGCCCCGAGGGCCCGGGGCTCGCCACAGCTCTTGTTCTTGGCACTGCCAGGAGAATTTGCCAGTTCAGACGCTTCTTTCTGCTCCTCTCCCGCTCCCCTCCTCTTCTGTAACTCCGGCGGCGCGGCCGTCCTCCCCCTAGGAGAACACGCGTCTCATAGGTCTTGCAGGACGAGGCCTCCTAGGCACGGAGCCTCGCTCGCTCGCACGCTACGTGGCCGTACCGCACCGTCGGTGCTGGGTACGGACCCTGCGGTGCAGCTCGGCGGTCTGACCTGCTGCGGACTACGAAGAGGGATCCTTCCACGCGCGGAGAGGCAGGCTCTCTCTTGCCTGCAGCGGGGGGCAGCTGCTGGCCGGCCAGCCTTCCATTTCTTCTTCTCTACCTTTCTGTGGCCTCTCTAGCTTCAGCCGCAGCAGCGCCTGCCCGCAGCCGGTCAGCGCCCCGCCTGTGCCTTTGTGCTCCCGCGCCGCGAGGAGAGGGAGGCCAGGCAGAGAGCCCGTGCAAGCTTTCCTTGCCGGCGGCGTTTCGTCACCGGGAGGAAGCAAGGAGCGCGGCGGCGCCTCCCGCCGGTGCCGCACTGCCGTTACCGTCGGACGGCACGTGCAGGACAGCGGCAGCCCCGCGCCCTCGCAGCCTCCGAGCTGCAGTACCGAACATTGGCCGCGAGGCGGCAGCGGCGAGCGCTTGGCACAAGGCGCCAGCGCGCATGGGCGGCAGCCCAGCTGCAGTACCGAAGTCTGTTCAATAGGTGGCGGAAGAGAGCGCTGGCGAAACGCGCCGCCACGGCGCATGCGCGGCTCCGAGCTGCTGAACCGCGTTTTGGTTGCTAGGCAACAGCAGGAGGGCGTCAAAAGGCACCAGCGCGCATGCGCGGCTCCCGAACGCCAGGGCCGCGTTTTGGTTGCCAGGCGACAGCAGGAGCGCCGTAAACCGCGCCGCCAGGGCGCATGCGCGGTTGCCGAGGCGCCGTGTCGCGCTTTGGTTGCCAGGCAACAGCGGGCAGTGCCGTAAAAGGCGCAGCGCGCATGCGCATTTGCCCAGCTGCCGTAACGCGTTTTGGTTGCCGAGCAACAGCAGGAGCGCCGTAAACCGGGCCGCCGCGCATGCGCCATTGCCGAGGCGCCGTGTCGCGCTTTGGTTGCCGGGCAACAGCGGCCAGCGCCGTAAAAGGCGCAGCGCGCATGCGCCCTTGCCGAGCTGCCGTAAAGCGGTTTGGTTGCCGAGCAACAGAAGGGGCGCCGTAAACCGCGCCGTCGCGCATGCGCTGTTGGGGAGGCCCCGTGTCGCGCTTTGGTTGCCGGGCAACAGCGGCCAGCGCCGTAAAAGGCGCAGCGCGCATGCGCCCTTGCCGAGCTGCCGTAACGGGTTTTGGTTGCTTGGCAACAGCGGGAGCGCCGTAAAGCGCGCCGCCGCGCATGCGCCCTTGCCGATGCGCCGTGTCGTGCTTTGGTTGCCCGGCAACAGCGGCGAGCGCCGTCAACGCGCCGCCACACATGCGCAGCTGTCGAGCTGCTGCACCGCGTCTCGGTTGCCCGGCAACAGCTGGAACCCACCGACACACGCCACCGCGCATGCGCCCCTCCCCAACGCCAGTTCCCACCTTCGGTCACCGGGCAGCAGCATCCGCATCCCCGTAACGATCCTCTTCTGAGCAGCAGCTGGATGAGGGATGACTGACAGCTCAGCCCAGTAGAGACCAGCCACAGGCGGCAACTACTTACTGGGGGCACAGGGCTTACATTGCCCTGCCCCTTCCCCACTCGCAGCCCGGGCCGTCATCTTCATCGCCTCCGTTCCAAAAAGCACCCGAGCGGCTGGAGCGTTTACAGCAGTCAAGTGCAAAGAACAGACAACTCGGGTGGTCGCTTCTGTCCCTGCCCCCCCAACCCCATTATCTAGAGAGGAGAAGCAGCACAGAGACCTGCAAACGGCGGGGGGGGGGTGGGGGGGTGGGGGGGGGTGGTCCCCTGGAGCAAGCCCCGGGGCCTGCTGTATCCCTCTGCATGTGGCATCGGGGTTGCGGGAGTGAAAGCAGCCAGTCAACAGCTGCTGGCGAGAGATTTAAAAAAAAACATAACGCCTGGTTCAGGTGACAGCCTGAAGGCAGGCCACAAGAGACCCAAAGCCGCTTTCTGCCAGAGGGGCAGCTCTGTCCAGCAGGAAACGCCGCGTCCCAGCGCACCAGAGGCGAGCGGCCCACCTGCAAGCGAGCGATACCCTGGCGACCCTGGGGCTCAGTTGGGGTGGGCGCACCTTTCCTCACCTCTGTGCTATCGGAACTCTGCTCTCCTAATCCTGCACGCACGCAAGGCTTCTTGTGCGGGGCTTGTCTCTGATCGAAGAGACGCTGCACGGTGTTACTTACCGCCCCGCCCTCCGGCGTGCCAAGTAATCAGACGTGAAGCAGGGAAAGCAAAGAGGCCTGTCGGGATATTAGTAGTCCTCAGCAGATGACCGTAGAGCCCTCGAGGTTCCGTCTTTGCTCCCTACAGGAGCGTGGCTCCGCACTCCTTGCCGCTCCCGCCAGCGAGCGTCACAATTGCCCTTTGCTGCCTGCAACACGCAGTACCTGCGCGGCCCCAGTACTACTGCCGCTTACAGCGCGAGAGGCGCTCGCTATAAAGCGGCAATGAAGAACAAGGACGGCCCGTCAAGATGGCAGGAGGAACATAGAGAGCCTCCAGCATTAGCCAGGCAGGGCTTGCAACTCACCTCGTGTCGTGGTTTAACGCCAGCCAGCAACAAAGCCCCACGCGACCGCTCACTCGCTCCCCCGCCCCCAGTGGGACGGGGAGACAATCGGAAGGGCGAAAGTGAGAAAACTCGTGGCTTGAAACGAAAACAGTTTAATCATTTAAAAGAAACAACAACAACTTGTAAGGAAAAGAAGAAAAAAAAATGACAGAGAATGGGGTGCAGGCAGCATGCCAGGGGTCTGGAGCCTGACGGATGATGGGGGGGGGGGGGGTGTGTGTGGAATATGGAGGAGGGAAAGGAAGCCGGGTGGGGGGACAGGAGATAGAAGAGCAGGGGATGCGGGGGGAAACAACTCGCGTGGGTTAAAAACTCGAATGGGTGAAGGGGGCGGGCTGAAGCAGCGGGGAGCATATATGGGGGAGAAACACACGCCGGGGAGAGGGTAGGTGAGGGTACAGAGGTGCATGGGGGGACACGGGTGGGGATGACCTACCCCAGGGAGGCCACCCAGGATGATCCACAGCAGGTAACTCACCTGGGATAACCTGCAACAGAGCATCCACACCAGATCATCCACACTGGGAGGACCCCCAGCAACGCCCCTCAAACTGCTTGTGCTTCATCCCCAATCTTCCCCTAACGGGGGAGTTTTTTGCTTTTTCAAAATACTCAGTTTGGGGTGTGTTTCAGTGCTTTTCCACAACATAAAAGGGGGTGATCTTTTGGTTGTGGGTTTGTGCATGAAAATGGGGTGGGTTTTTTGCTTTCCAGCTGCACAAATCCAGGCGGATTTGGCTTTCCCAGGAGTCCCAAAGTCGTTTGGTTTTTTCCGTTGCAGCCCCAGAATCAGAGGGTTTGGGGTTGTCCTGGTTTCGGCTGGAATAAAGTTCATTTTCTTCTGAGTAGCTGGTACAGGGCCATTTTGGATTTAGGATGAGAATAATGTTGACAACACACCGATGCTGTAGTTGTTGCTAAGCAGTGTTTATACTAAGTCAAGGACCTTCCAGCTTCTCATACCGCCCTGCCAGCAGAGGCTGGGGGTGCACAAGAAGAGTCGCTGAGCTAAAGCAGGATTCCAGGTAAACAGGTCAGCTCGAAATACACCACCTCCTTTAAAAGTTAAGAGCTATCTGAACACTTAAAATCAGCATTTAGGCTAATCGATACCATTTTGAACACCTTCTTAGCATACAAGTAAACACTCTTGCCGGTGCTGGAAAACGTCTCCTCCCTTCCTTACAGCACTGCTGCAGGGAGATAACCCTGGGAGGCTGCGGGACGAGGTCGTACGCAATCAGAATCTACGCTTACGGATCCACCGCAACAGCTACAGCCCTTGCGCTCCTGCTGCTGCCGCTTTGCATCTTGCTTGTTTGGTGAATAAAGCCGAAAGTGAAGTGGAAAACTCCAAAGAGCAAAATGAAAAATAAAGAATAAATCTCAATAATTCACTTTACACTAAAAAGGTGTGCCCATGTTTATACACGTCCAATAAAAATACTTATACTGTAAAAGTATTTGATTTTTCCTTTTCCATTACCTTAACTTGCACAGCTCTGAATTCATACCATTGAATTATCTCTCTCCAAAGTACACAGTTATAACGCAACTCGGGGTTTTTGTGCGTGTTACAGAACGCGGAGGGACACCTGGCCAGCTGAGCTGCCCAAGAGAGGTGCTACTGAACTGCCAGGGAAACACACCATTGAAAGCCAGACAGAAAGAAAGTACTTCAGAGCACTCCGTCAAAACATCAGGAAAAAATCCCCATAACATTCAGTTGCCTCTCTTTTTAAACATTTAGAAAAATACCTAACTGCTTACGTACACCTAACATCATATACTACAGCTATTTGGCAGTTACAGTTTAAACAATGCAAGTCAATTTGTAAAATCCCCAGTGCTGCAATACCTCAGACTACCAAAAAGGACTGGCGGATTCCCTAATGCTTTTGGCAGTACCGAAGCATGCAGAGCAACACGTTTTCATGTTATCTCGACTGTTACAACTGAGAAACCAAAGACCAGTGATGCCATCAACTTTAGGAAGATGGGCTGCGCTTGGGTCTTTGGAAGGAAATTGACTTTTTTTTTTTTTCTTTTTTTAAAGAGAGTGAAAAGTCTCGTTACTGATGACTTCTACTGTCAAGTCGATCACCTCTGAAGATCCACTCTGATGGGAAGTTCATAAAACAAAATTTCTTTGAGAGAGAAAGACTTCCATTCTGGAAAATCTCTTTCCAACTGAAGTCAAAATTACACACTGTAGGTTAAAGGAAAAAATACATTACTGAAGCAGTAACTCATCAAAAACACCTCAGGACTCACTGTCACTAGTTACAAGGCTGCTAATGCTTCCTGGGAAAGCCTGGACAACACACAGGTGCGACGCCCGTTTGTCCTGTCTTGTCCACGTCTCTTCTTTGACCTTGATTGCTTTTAGTACAGATGCTAATTATCTCCGTAACGTTTTTGAGTACTACTATAAGATATTTAAAAAAAAAAAAAAATCATTGACTGTAAAAGCATAAAGCTTTTATCGTGAAAACAAAGTCTGTTTCTTCTGAACAGCTGAACTCTTACGAACAGTTTCTTCCCTCTTTTAGTACAAAATTATTTTCACAGTATCATTTACTAGCAAGCACACAGCAACAGAAGATTATGCTTTCAGGAAGAGAAAATAAACTGAGGGAAGTAAACTTTGTATAGGTGTAACATGCTCCGGAACAGAACTTATTTTTAGTATTTGTGTTAAAATATTTCATGTAAAAAAAAGTAGAAGGAGAGTTGGCACACTCTCAACGTTAAAGTCCATACCGCAAGTACCTTTGGAAAAATGCAGACACACGTCGTAGGCGTACCTTGTACTTGCAGGCCACTACGGAATCTTTCCATCTGTCTCGTACCGTCACGGCAGAAGAAAGGGCAACCACGGCGAAACAGTGCCAGCTGACATCCAGCTGAGAGAAGAAGAAAAAACATTAGCACAAAGCTGGGTAGGAATCCAAAGCTGCCTTTTTTTTTTTTTGTGAAGGTTTGCGAAGACAGTACGACTGAGCGGAGGAAAAAGTATTTTTGCGTCATCTTCGGTACAGTTGTTGACACAGGCCACTAGAGCTTTTGCATTTTTTCAGACAACTGTGCCTTTTTTTTTTTCCTTTCTTTTTTGACTCATTGGCAACTTTACTTTCACTAGAACTCACTTTCCTAGATATACGCAGGTGACAGACATAGAGACCTACATACATTTTCTCAAGCCTTAGTATAGCCGAGGCTTCATCACCCTATACGTCGCAAGTTGAGTAGTTTTGCTAAAGAGCACAGCAACACATCTGTCCTTGTGAACTGCCTCGTTGCAAAAAAGGAATCATTTTTTCCAGGCCGTTGCTCCAAACGGTCAAGATCTTTTAAAACCGCAGTTGTGCCACCAAACCCGCTCAGGGTCCCTCCTAGCTTTTGACCGCCCTGAGATTTAACAGGCACACGCTCCATTCCATCTTCCAACAGCAAAAATACGTTAACGCTCTCGGACCCAGAGCGCAACCCTACGGATGTCCACGCACACACCCTGCCGTTTTGATGAGGAGCCACCGAGCAGCCCTGCGAGCACAGCTGCACGCGCCAGATCGGTTTCCCCTACGCCGTGAGTTACCGGTTCCGTGAACGTAGTTTCTGACGCTTTAAACCGAAAACCGTATCTCGACGCTTCGCCACAGCAGAAACGACCCATCGGTAGAACGCTACAAAAACGCAGTAACACCAACTGCAAACCCACAGCAGCAACAGCTCCAGAAATATTTAGACCAGGAACAAGGGAGAAAAATAAAACAGCTTCATCTCACGCACAGGGGAGCGGCAGGCAGAGAAAAGGGTCGGCATTCTGAGCCCTTACAGAAAACGGGCATTCTCCTTCCATTCCTCGGCCCGTCCGTGAAGGTCTAAATACCGCAACACTACCACGGCAACGTCGAGAGTAGGGCACGGCAGCCCTGCCACTGGACTTGCCACTGACCCATGCTATTTACGTAGCAGGACGCGTACGCAGAGGGACACGTTTTGCCACACACAGCCCTGAACTTCCTGAAAATTTACGTTTACCGAAAAAAGCCATTTGGAACATATTGCCAAACAACGTTCGGCAAGAAAGCTTTGATGCCTTTGACACACGCAAGTTTCTGGTCACTTGCTATTTGCTTCCTGTTGCTGCTGCTGTTCTTCCTTCAGAAATTCTACTCGTCGCCAAGTTATTCACTACTGGTTCAAGCATTTGCCTTCCTGGTATTACCAGCACATTCACAGAGGCAAGTAACTTAATTGCTCTTCTACAATTATCCAAACGACAATTACAGCCACGAAAGAGAAGGAGAGGTCAGGCAGCACAAGAGCTCTGCAGGCTGGCACCAGTCAATATTGCACTCTCTAAAATCAAACAACAACAAAACAAAACCGTGACCCTGTAGCCGCCTTTTTTTTTTTTTTTCTTTCTTCTTCTTGCAGAGCTCATCCCTGCCTCAGCATTTTGTCTTGTCAGAGCATGAAGCGCCGGTGATGCGTACCCTGACGACTTCTGCGTGTGATGAATGCCTGTTCCGAAATAATCCAGATCTGCAAGACTGGTGTCATTTATACGGTTTTAATCATCATAACTCAAATTTTATTTACTCACGCATTTGTGAGGAAACTAATTAACTTTTAGACACTGCCTCTCCTTTTTTTGGGGGGTGGGGGTGGAAATGTGTTAGAGACCGAAAAACATTACGATTCAGAGCTCCCAACCACGAGGGAGTGGTGGAGAAATCAATGAAAGCAAAGACCAACAGCAGCAACATCAACTGAAAGTTGGCTTTAATTCCGATCACGTACTTAAGCGACTCTCCAAGTCTATGCCTCGGTCCTAGGAATGACTAGTCCCTTTTTGGAAGGACAAATTTTTTCCACTTAAAAGTCCTAGACTGAAGACTCCGCTGAACGGAATGGGGATTGTCCCACGGGACAACATGCCATCAACACTCTTAATGGGGAAGGAAAAAAAAAAACCCCAAATAAAAATCAAGTTTAAGTACCAGTTCCCATCATGTTTCGCTCATTACATTTCTACTGGCATCTAGGTGCTCAAAAATGAACTACGGGGACACCACATATTCCTAAAAATTCAGTTATACATAAAAAAGTAAAAGGCTATTTCCAGCTTGCCCATCAAATCAGTACGAACAGAGAGAAGAGAAACACTCGACCCTGAAGAAGCTAACAGGCAGCTCTGAATTTACCAGACAGGAAATTTCATTCTTTCCCCTGAAACAAAAACACATCAAGGGACCAGTTCAGGAACAGGGCACGATCTGTGAACAGCAATTTTTCCATCACCCTTTCTGCACTAGCAGCAAATTTGCCTTCTCTGTGGGTTTAACGTGGAGCATCTGTAGCGCCCTCGAACTCGCAAGTGTTTCTCTCCGCTCCCCCAGCCCGATACGTGCGATTACCTGAGCAGCAAGCGGAACTGACCACGCAGGATTTTCTTCGTGTGACGCGGAAGGTTACGCTGGGAGAAGAGGAGACAAAGAAATGAACCTGCTTGTCACACCCAGCCATCGGTGAAAAGACAGGGGAGGATTCTGCCGGAAGGGCTCTGCACCCCAGGAGCTCCCGCCGGCCGGTTTCTCTCCCCTTTGCCCGGTACCGAGGGGACGACGACACCTCGCCCGCGCCCCCTCGCAGGGGGGGCTGCCCCAGGAGAGACGGGGGACCCCCACCTCGCTTCTGCCCGCGGGAACGGACCGGGAGAGACCCTCCACGCAGAGAGAGGAGCGCGGCGTGGATTGCATGCCCGAGGGAAGAGGCCGGGCTCCCCGCTGGCAGAAGGACAACTCACCTCCCTGCTGCTCGGAGCGGCTCGCTGCGGACAGCCCTGCCCGCGCCCGGCCGCTCTTCCGCCGTGCTGGGAGCGCAGTCCGGCCGACGGACGCTCCAGCGAAAAGACGCTCCAGCTAATCGCGCCTCCTGCTCCTTACAGCCACAGGTACTTTTGCCTCTGGCTAATGCACGCTCCAGACAGCGGACACCCCGCCTCGTTCCAGCTCCCGCTTGCTACAGTTCTGGCTCGTTGAAGCCCCAGCTCCGCACTGAAGCTCCGGCTGATTTCAGCTGCTTCTCCTTACAAGCTCCAGCTACGTGCAACGGTCTGGGCTTTCCATAAGGTTGTATATCAACTGCTGTCAAAACTGGAGCATTGGGATTAAACATCAGAGTTGCACGCCGAATAAATATTCGTTAGTTTGCGCGATTAATTACTTAACAACTATTCTGAGCAGCGCAGAAAGAAGAGCTGGACTCAAAGAGGGCACGTGGGGTCTGAAAAGCGCCTTTCCCCCCCACAGACCATCACAGATGTTGAGTTCGGCCTGCTGCGTGCCGGACTCCCAAACTTCGGCGTCCGACACAACCAGACCCCCATCTCCGGGGAGGGTCCACGCACCCTGCCCGCCCCCCGCTTCCCCCCGTAGCCCCCAACACCCTCCCACCCGCCTGCAAAACCAGCCAAGCCGGCTCCCGCTTTTGGACCCCGCACCAGCTGACTCGGGGCCCGTTTGGGAGCCAAAAAACCCGGCTGCTGAGCCCGTTCTCAAGGCCCAAACACGCAGGGCCGGACCTCTGTTTCTGGGCCCAAAGCCGCGCAGCTCGGTCTGTTTCCGAGCCCCCACATCAGCCACGCGAGCCTGTTGTCAAGCCCCAGGAACAGAAAACTTGTTCTCCATTTCTGACCCTGCAGTGCCCACGGGCGACGCCGAGCGTAAGCCACCCCACAGCCCTGCACCCCCGGGGCCCCACACGTAGTTTCGGGGAGTGCTCGGGACCTGCGGAGGGCCCGGCCCCACGCCTCTGCGGGGCAGCCCCAGCACAGGCAGGGCGTCGCTTCACGATTGCCGTTTCAGGCTTTATTTCCCCGCCATCACCGGCACGGCCAGGCCCCCACCCCAAACCCCCAGCCGAAGCACCCCCGCGGGTAGCCGGGCCCAGCCACCCAGAAAACAAGAAAACCAAAGAGGGTACAAGACAGAGACCGTGGGGAAAGGCAAGGAGAAGGACACAGAAACAGAGAGAGCGCGCGAGGGATAGGGAGCAGGACAGAGAGATGGAGCAAGAAAGGAAAAAAGGACGGGAGGCAGAACCAAGGGAAAGAGAGACAAGGACGGAGAGCAGGACAAAGGGACGGAAGAGGAAAAAAAAAATAGCGACGGGCTGCAGGACAGAGATGAAGGGATTAAATAGACACCGGGAGCATGACAGAAGGACACAGAGAGACAAAAGGGACAAAGAGCAGGCCAGCATCGGAGGGGAAAAAACCAACTGCGATGGGCAGCGGGAGAGAGAGACGGAAAAAGAAAAAAGTACTGAGGAACAGAAAAAAGAAAGAAGCGACAGCTAGCTGGACAGGCGGACACAGTTAGAAAGGGCGGGAGAGGGAATGGGGCAGAGAAAGACAGACAGAAAAGGCAGCGAAAGAAAGCAAGGCAGAGGAACAGCAAGGCGGGGCGGGGGGGGAAGGGACAGGGGTCTGGACAGAGATGGAGAAATAAGCAGCAGGGACAGAGGAAAAGAGACAGAAAGAGGGACAGGGAACATGGCAGAGAAGGAAAACTCAGGACAGCGGCAGGACGGAGATAAAAAACTGGGACGGTCCTCAGGACAGAGAGGAATACGAATGTCCCGCAGGGAGCGGGACAAAGGGATACAGCGAGAAACGACGGGACAGGAAGCAAGACAGCGCGACAGACAAGAACAATGAGAACGAGAGAGAGAGAGAGACTGACAGAGAGAGAGAGACTGACAGAGAGAGAGACCGTGAGAAGCACAGGGGGTTGGGAAACTTAGAAAGAGAGGTATCAGGAGCCCTGCAGAGAGAGGGAGGGTGAATAAAAAAGGGGCAGGAAGCAGCACAAAGGGTCACAGAGAGTAAGAGATGAACAGGAAGGAGGACGGGGACAGTGAGATCCAGAATGACAAAAATAAACAGCAACAGCGAGCAAGACAAAGGGATAGAAACAGAAAGTAGGAAGAAGAGAGATAGGAAGGCAGGGACACAGAGCGGCACGTACAGGCGCAGAGAGGAAAAGAACGCCAGGGCAACAGGCCAGAGAAATTGGGAGGCGGGGAAAGAGGCGGATGCAGATCAGGACAAGGAGATGGAAAAGGAAAAAACAGCGACTGGCTGCAGGACAAAGACGGGGATGGGGCGGGGGGAGAGGGAGAGGGAGCAGGACAAGAACGCAGAGAGAAAAAGAAAGGGGGGCAGTCGAATGAGAGAGAGAGAGAGGAAGGGGGGGAGGAAGAGGGAGCAGGACAAGAGAATAGACAGAAGAGAGGAGGCACAGGGAAGCAAAATAAACAAACAAACAAACAAAAAAACAAACGTCACAGCAGCATGAGAAAGCGAGGCGGTCAGGAGAGGGGGAGGGAGGGACCGGGAGGCACAAGAGGAGCGACAGGGCCCCGAGGGCCCAGGACGCACCACAGCTCTCGCTCTTGGAGCTGCCAGGAGACCTTGCCAGTTCAGACGCTTCTTTCTCCTTCTCTCCTCCCTTGCTCTTCTGTAACTCCAGTCGCTTGGCTGTCCTCCACATAACGGAACACGCGAGCGCCTCGCAGCTCTTACGAGATGAGGCCTCCTAGACACGTAGCCTCGCTCGCTCGCTCACTATGTGGCCGTACCGCGCTGCTGGTCATGCATACAGACCCTGGCGGTCTGACCTGCTGTGGACTACGAGGCGGGATCCTCCCACACCCAGAGAGGCAGGCTCTCTCTTGCCTGCAGCGGGAGGCAGCTGCCAGCCAGATGGCCTGCCGTTTCTTCTTCTTTACCTTTCTGTGGCCTCTCCAGCTTCAGCAGCTCCCGTCCACAGCCAGTAAGCGCTCCGCCTGTCCCTCTGTGCTCCCGCGCCGTGAGGAGAGGGAGGCCAGGCAGAGACAGCCCACGCAAGCCTGAGGCTGCTGCAGTCAACGGCATCCCCGGGGACGAACGGACAACCGCACTCACAGCGTGGCCTCTGGGAGAGGGAAAGAGGCAGCAGCGACCGTTATTACCGTAGCTCGACCCTGGCCGGAGCCCCTCCTTCCGCAGGGGCTTCCGCAGACGCCGCTCGTTCCCCGCGCCGCTGCTAACGGCACCCACGTTCAGGGAGACTCGAGAACATCGCAGGGCCAGCTTGCTGCCCTCACGACAGGGCCCGGGGGCTGCCTGTGGCTACAGCGCAGGCTTCAGGGGAGGGGCTGGAGCTGGGGGCAGCCGCACGGGCCGAGCGAAGGCGCCGGGGGAGCTCCGGCGACTCGGGGAGGCGCCCGCTGGCCGCGCCTGGGGGGTGCCCGCCTCCGTCCCCTCTTCCCTTCTATCGGCTCTCGGGGAACTGCCCGGCGCTGCCCCGGCCCGGCTCGCCTCCGGCGGACCGGGAGCCTGCCGCGGCGGCCGCTTCGCAGCTTCCCGTCCCGCCAGCCCTGGGCGGCCAGCGGACAGGAGGCACCCCCCGCCACTGCCACCGCCCCCGCCGGAGGGGATCGCTCGCCTCACCCGCGGTCCCGGCGCTCGCCCGCTGCCGCCGAGACCCCCGCCCTGCGCACCACCACGCTGCTCCCAGGGACCGCGCATGCGCCGGAGGGGTCAGAGCAGCGAGCGAACGCCGGGCTGCCCCACGCGCAGGACGGCGCATGCGCCCGGGAGGCGCGTCCGCACGGCTGGTCGGGGAGCGGGCGCGGCGGGAAGCCCGCGGAAAACCACGCGAAACCGGTAACGCTCCTGCGTCTGACCTGGTCGGACTCCGGGGGCCGCGGCGGCAGCGAGGACTACGCCGCGCCCGAGAGCCACGCTGCCGCCCGGCCGCCGAGTCCGCGAAAACTACAGCTCCCGGCATGCCCCGGGAGGCAGCCTGCCCTGCTGCCTGGCCCCGAGGGGACGCCGCTTCCGTTTCCGCCCACGCCAGCGCAGCCGCAGTTCCGCCGAGCCCCCAGCGCCGCTCCGGGCAGCTCCGGCGCGCTTTCGCCGCCCGGCTCCGGCACGGCGCGGCACCCCCCGCCCGGCTCCGGCTCCGGGCAGCGCCCGCCGCCGCCGCTTCGGCACGGCACGGCGCGGCCCCGCCACCGCTCCGTGCGTCCGACACGGACCCCGCCGTCCCCCTCGGGGCTTTCCCCGGAACCCGCCGGCCGACTGCGCAGCCCCGCCACGGGGTCCGGTGACACCCCCCCGCGCGCTCACGTGCTCACAGCCGCACTGTGAGCCCCCCCCCCCCCCCCGCGCGCACGTGCTCCCAGCCGCCCTGTGAGCCCCCAGGGCCCCCGGCCTCGGCACAGGCGGCCCCCACCCCCCCCCGGGCCACCCCCGCCTCCGACGTTCGCGGTCCGAGGGGCGCCCGGCCCCGCTCACCTTCTCCCGAGGGGCAGCCGCACCCCGGCCGCCGCTCCGCTCCGCTCCGCTCCGCTCCTGCCTGGGCTCCCACCGGCCCCGCCCCGGCCCCTCCCCCGGCAGCCCCCCCTGGCCAGGGAGGGGCCGTCCCCATCAGCCTCACTGCCCGCACCTGCGGCTCCTCCAGCCCCGGCCCGCAGCTGTGGTACCCAAATCCGGAACAAAACTCCTCAACACCAATGTGAACTTAAGCAGCAGGCACTTCCTTGATTGAATGAAAGATGTCAAGAGTCAGCTGATTGGGAAGAGCTGTTAACTGGGGTCAAAATACAGATTTTAATACCCCTCTTATTTTAGTTCTAAGACTTGGCCATTGCCAGGTATCATCTTTTCCATTTACCCAGGTCCACCAGCGAGGCCACAAGGGAGATTTCTTCCAGAGAGAGGATAGAGTTATTAAGTCTAAAGTCCACGAGTTGCCTTTCTCCTTCATGAAAAGGTGAGTGGATCATATATCATCACTAGTCACCCAAGCAGTTAAGCCTGAACTTTTCACCTGTCCTTTAATACAGTCAACTCCAAGCGAAATTTTTTCCGTTTGGTCCCGAAGAGGGGACCAAAGATCATGTCAAATATTATTATGCTTTCTGCAAATACATCCCCATCTTAGAGCTTTAGCTACTAGAGAAAGTCTTTGGAGTTTGGGGTCAGAAGAGCTGCAAGTATAAGCCTTCATTCAGCTCTGTTTAGGATCTGTGATTTTTCTCTGGTTGTCTAAACCAGTCTAAATTTCCATAGATGGTCCCGACTCTGGGTGGCTCGAAAAAGGATCCTGGAACTCCAGTAAATTCTAGACATCGTTTTATAGTTTCAATATGATCCCAAGTTCCTTTTTGCACTTGTCTCTACGGTTTTGGCAACTGACAGCCCCAAGGGGTGCTTGTACAACTTTCTCCCGAAGGGCGATTAAATGAATTCTTTTGTCCATGAGGTGGATGGTTTGGTAACGTTATAATTCACAACGCTATAATTCCTTCTTTCAAATTTAAAAAAAATAATTGCCTTTTAAATCCATCCCATTTAATTTGCTAAAATGATTCTCATTGTTCTGCATCTTTTCTCAAGTTTTGGTTAAATTCAATGTCAGTATTCCCCACGGAACTAGATTTTCATCTGACTTTGGAATCGGAAGGCAGGCTGTTACTGAGGTTAAATTTTGTGTCTTTACAAAACTTTGAATCAGTTACAAAACTAGATTATTTTTTTTTTTAATCCAAATTACAAAAACGGTTAATCTCAAGATTAATAGCTCAAACAATAATTGTTTCATTTTGTTTATCTCATGTTTAGAACCCCTCAAAAAAAATGCATACGCCCTCTAAACACACAAAAAGATTATTGCCCTCGACAATATTCCTAATAGCAACCCCAATATTATCAACTTTACACAGCTGTTTTCCCAAACAGATAACGTGAAACTTACTTATAGATTTTCAGTTTTAAAGGGCCAGTTTCTTTAGACTTCCGGTTTCTTGTTGGTGCTTTCTTTATTCTTGAATAATGAAGCCAAGGTTCTTCTCCCAGACCTTTACTGCTATAAGGGTTGTTAAAATGACTCGATACGGTCCTTTCCACTTCTCAGTGATTTTATATATATTCAATCTCCTGGTCGGAAGGGATGCGCTGCTACGTCCAGTTCTAAGGGTCCAGCTGTGGAGACATACTGACAAAGTTCTTGAAAAGAATTGCTTAAAGAAATCATAACACCTTTTAAAAACATATCTCCAAAGGGACTCAAGATACTCAGAACATAGGACTCTTGATACGGTCTTTCATACAACATTTCATAATGACTTAAATTTTCTTTCTCTTCTGGCTATACTCTGATTCTTAATAGAGCCATGGGTAATGCTTTAACCCATGTGAGGAGTGAGGTTTCCTGACAAATTTTACTCGACTGTTGCTTAAGGGTATAGTTCATTCTCTCTCTCTCTCTCGCTCTCTCCCTCTCCCCCCCCCCCTCCCCCTGCCCCCCCACTTGCTTGTGGTCTATATGGGGTGTGAGTGATAGTCTCAATCTATAGATAATACTTTGCTCAACTTGTCTCACAATCTTTGCTATAAAATGAGGGCCATTGTCAGATGACATTCCTACAGGCACCCCATATTTTGGTATTATCTCTTTGAGCAAGACTTTGAGTACTTCCCTTGCTTTGTTGGTGCGACAAGGGAAAGCCTCGGGCCACCCAGTAAAGATATCAACTAAAACTAGGATATATCCTTCTTTTCAAGGCAATTCTATACAATCAATTTGCTAATATTCTCCTAAAAAATTTCCTTATTTCATAATCCCAAAGATGATCTTACTACTGATTCGGGGATATTTTTATATATAAATTTCACATCCGCTTCTAATTGTTTAAACAATCTTTGTCATATTTCACTTTCTGTTCCCCAATATACTTTGTGATGTTCAGCTCGGCCAACTTCTCTTATTATTGTGGGTGGGACTATTATTTGACCTGTCGGTGTTACAGCCTATCCTGTTCCATTTTGTTAGCCTGCAATCTAATAATTAATTCTTCATCTTTTTCGTTATAATTCGGAGTTTCTTTAGGCAATTTTGTACTTTTCTCTGGAACTAGTGCTAGGATGCCTTTTTCCGCAGCCTCTTTAGCAGCTTTATCAGCCAGTCGGTTACCTGCGTTAGGACCGGTCTTACCTAACTGATGTGCTTTACAGTGCATTATCGTGACTGCTGTTGGTTTTGGAACGGTTTCTAACAATTTCGGTATTTGTTCTGCGTGCCGAGTGGTGGTTCCTTGTGCAGATAACGGTCCTCTTTCTCTCCGTATCGCTCCATGTGCACGTACTACTCCAGAAGCATACTTTTGAGTCTGTCCAAGTGTTGACTCGCTTTCCTTGACTTAGTTCCAGAGCTCGAATAAGAGCTATCAATTCAGCCTTTTGGGCAGATATCGTCGAAGGCAAAGTTGGCAACGCAATTACCTCCTCGGTAGTTATTGTCTATCTTGATAAACGTTTTCCTTCACAGATGGAACCGCTTCCGTCGGCATATAGTTCCCAATCTGTTTCTTCTAGCGGCACATCTCAGAGATCCAGTCAGCTGGAGTAAACTCTTTCGATTGTCTGCAAGCAGTCACGTTCCAGTTCTCCTTTAACTTGATCAGTTGTTGAAAATGCAACAGGGTTAACGGTGGTAGTAGTTTTTAGGTAAACATCATCTTGTTCCAGCAACGCCACTTGGTATTTCAGCATTCTGCTAGGGGATAACCAATGCCCCCCTTTCTGTTTTAGCACAACAGTTATCATACGGGAAACGTACAGTAATCCTTTGTCCTCTAATCCTTTGTCCTCAGGTGAACTTACGAGCTTCCTGGATCAGTAGCACAGTTGCAGCGACGGCTCTCGGACGACCAGATCATCCCAGACTCACATTACCTAATCGCTTCGAGAAGTAGGCCACAGCTCGCCCACTTGGCCCTAAATATTGGGCCAGGCTACCCAGAGCTACACCTCTTCTTTCATGAGCAAAAAGTTCAAGTGTCTTTGTGAGATCTGGCAGGCCTAGGGCTGGCACCCCTATTACAGCCTGTTTCCATTCTTGGAAAGTAGCTTTCTCGGCATCGGTCCAATCCGTTGTTTGAGGTTTTGAGCTGCTCCTATAAAGGTCGGGCCAGCAAGCCACAATTTATAATCTACAGGTGACACCACTCAACCATTCCCGGAAATGCTCGTCATTCATTTTTTTAGTCTTAGGTTCGGGGAGACGACAAACTGCCTCTTTTCTCTCAGTTCCCAATTGTCTCTGTCCTTTTAGGATTTTAAAACTCAAATAAGTTTCTTCTTTCTGGGTTATTTGGTTTTTTTCTTTTGACACTCGATATCCACTGATTCCCCAACAGTTCAAAAAGTTAATAGTTGACTTTGTGCATTGTTCTTCCGTCTCAGCTACAATTAACAGATCATCCACATATTTCAGCAAGATTTCTTGATTATTTTCTTTCTTCCAAATCCCTAATTCTCGTGCCAATTGATTTCCAAACACGGTAAGACTATTCTTAAAGCCTTGAGGCAAGCCTGTCCACGTATATGGTGTTTTTCTCCCAGTCTCAGGATTTTCCCATTCCAAAGCAAAAACCTCTTGACTATTGGGATCCAAGGGAATACGGAAAAAGGCATCTTTTCCGTCTAACACTGTGAACCATTCTTGTTTCTCCGTTAGGGTTGTTAACAAAGTATAAGGATTTGCTACTACCGGATGAATATCTTGTACTATTTGATTTATTGCTCTGAGGAGGTCTTGAACTCATCTATCATCTTTTTCATTAGCCTTTTAACAGGCAAGATCGGGGTGTTATATCTGGATTCACATTCTATTAACAATTTGTATCTTAAAAATTTTTGTATTAGCATTACTAACCCTTTCCGACTTTCCGGTTTTAGGGGGTATCGTTTAATTCTTACCGGATTCGATCCTGGCTTTAAATCAACTCTCACAGGTTCTGCTTTTTGGATTTACCAGGAACTTCCCAGTCCAGATGATTGGAATTACAGCATTATACTTTGACTGGTATAATCTTCTGCTGTCGGTAACCGTCCTGTTAAACAACAAAGCCACTGCTTCGATACGTTTAGTTTCTGGAATTAAAGTTTTAATCTCTCCACTTTTAAATTTAATTTCTGCCTCTAAGTTCTCCAATAGATCTCTCCTTAACAGGATTTTAGGAGAATTTGGCACATAAAAAAACTGCTGAGTGACCCGTTGCTTTCCTAATTTCATTGTTAAAGATTTAAAGAAGGGTCTAGTTGCTCGTTCACTTGTTGCACCGACACCACCAATTTCTTCAAAACTTAACTCTCCCTCTAAGGTATTTAAAACTGAAAAGGTGACCCTAGTGTCAATTCAAATTCAATTTTCTGTTCTCCCAGTTTAGCTGTAACCAGAGGTTGTGCTGGGAGACTCGCCTCCGGTCCCCGTCAGATACGTTCACTTAAAAAGAACAAATCTACATATGGCGCTTTATTCCATTTACTCTCTCTCCTACAAAACAACAGTAACTGCAATATAGTATTGTAACTCAAAGTTCTGTTTGTTTACCATTTTTCCTGCAATTCACCCCAATGTGCCAATAAACGTCCCAACGGTGATGTTTTTGGTAACTTTTCATCAGCAGTTCTGTTTCCTGCACTCTTATTCTTAAACAATTTTGCTAATGCCATTATACTTATATACATTCAAATACCAAATACCAAAGAAATGCAAATGACAATTGTCCCAAATAATACACAAAGTCCAACCCAGCAATATGACTTACAGGCAGACGCCTAGGCTTCCGCTGCAGACGGGTACCCTCCAAGCCCCAACCCTGCGAAGCTTTCGCCGCGCCTCACGGGCGGGCTTTCCAAACAAATTCCAAAGAAGCAGCGCCTTACCTTTTTTCCAGGGAACGCTGCGAGGAGCTTTGCGAGTCGAGGGTGATGGTTCTCCCCGAGAACACCTCGGTGCCGGCCGGAGTTCGATCGACGCTCGATCTCGTCCAGTCTCACTCGCAAGGTCCCATCTGGGTCGCCAAAACCGTTACCGAAATCCGGAATAAAACTCCTTAACACCAACGTGAAGTTAAGAAGCAGGCACTTTGTTTATCGCAGCGCTGGGGACACGGGGGATCGCTCCTCCAAAGGCGTGTCCCGCTTAGTATCAAAATCCATCAGTTTTTACAGACTTTTCTTGTCAGGTCATTGTTACCTAAGCTCCTTCCGTAAAAATGCATACTCTGCTCGTTCTTAAATTTAACCTTTATAATGATCGGTCCTTTGATTATATAACCTTATCAATATTCTTACTTAAAAACAATCATTGGTCAGTTACACTTAGCTCTGCTGACTGGAATCTTCGATACTCAAATCGAGATGGGAAGGGTAAGGGGGTTTCCAAGCAGCAAACTGGTGTCCACGACCGTTTCCTTAGTTTCCTGAAACAGAACGTAGAAAAACCCGTAACTTCCTGGTGAGGTTTCTAGGGTTAGCTATTTCAAACTTTAACAATATTAAGGTTCCTAGAGTCACGCGAACACAGTTCCTAAAGTTTCTATGGCTACGTTTCAAACTTAACGATCCTATACGTTATGCTTCACAATTTTACTTCTTAATCAAACCTAACTCTTCTATGGGATTAAATTTTGATTTCTTTACCAGAATATTTGCAACAGCTGGAGCCCAGCAGGAACGGGGTGGGGGGGGGGGGGGGGCACGGCCCGACCCCCCCCAGCGCCTCCCCTCCTCCTCCCCTGGGCTCCCTCACGGCCCCTCGCCTCGTGCAAAGGGAGCGCAAACGCAGCCCGGAGGGCAAAGGGGACGGGCGGCCAGCGTTTATTCAGTCAGTCGCGTGCCTATCGAGTCCTGCCAGCGAGTCTGCTCCGGGTCTCGGGGCGCCCCCCGGCGCTCCCTCTGCCCCTCGGACACCTCTGATAGCCTATTTCCATACATTCTGTATGGCACGTCTAAATATTGGGATGGTTTTAATATTTTGTACCAGCTGTGGAAACCGGTTTGCTGCTAGGTGACTGCAAAAGTGAGATTTGGTAAATAATTATTAGAAATCTTATACTAACACTACAATTGGAACAATAGACAAAAGTATAGCCAAGCAATTAACTAGCAGAGGTAGGTACTCCTAAGTTTTGCAGTTCTTTGCTCTTATGACTAGATGTTCCTGTACGGTAGATGAGAACAATGCTGAAACTGACCACATGTGATTGAAACTGCGTTAAGCTTCAAGATCAAAGAACAAGGACAAGAATAAAGACTTCAGGGACAGCCAGCAAGAACTTCAAATGGGTCGCTGGTTGCAAAAGCAGCCCTTCGTCTCAAATGGATCCTTCATTGCGCGTGATCGGATGTAGGCAGTACTACGATAATCGGTTGCCATCGTTTTTACGTATACGTATACTAATCTGATTAACATGCAATTAGTTATTCTGTATAACTTGTTTGTGCTAAAGCTGTGGCATGCACGCTAGGTGCAACTATCCGCTGTGTATCCAGCGCTGCAATGAAGAATGCCTGCTTTCTAAAACTCCAAAACGAGTCTTGGGGAGTTTCTTCGACCGGCTTTTCAGTATCGGGGGTACAAGGGAGGAAAGGAAAAAAAAAAAAAAAAAAAAAGGCAGCGGTGTGGGAAAGAGGGGGGACCAGGGGAGGGGCAGGGAGGGACCAGAACGCGGAAGAGGGGAGACAGGGCCCCGAGGGCCCGGGGCTCGCCACAGCTCTTGTTCTTGGCACTGCCAGGAGAATTTGCCAGTTCAGACGCTTCTTTCTGCTCCTCTCCCGCTCCCCTCCTCTTCTGTAACTCCGGCGGCGCGGCCGTCCTCCCCCTAGGAGAACACGCGTCTCATAGGTCTTGCAGGACGAGGCCTCCTAGGCACGGAGCCTCGCTCGCTCGCACGCTACGTGGCCGTACCGCACCGTCGGTGCTGGGTACGGACCCTGCGGTGCAGCTCGGCGGTCTGACCTGCTGCGGACTACGAAGAGGGATCCTTCCACGCGCGGAGAGGCAGGCTCTCTCTTGCCTGCAGCGGGGGGCAGCTGCTGGCCGGCCAGCCTTCCATTTCTTCTTCTCTACCTTTCTGTGGCCTCTCTAGCTTCAGCCGCAGCAGCGCCTGCCCGCAGCCGGTCAGCGCCCCGCCTGTGCCTTTGTGCTCCCGCGCCGCGAGGAGAGGGAGGCCAGGCAGAGAGCCCGTGCAAGCTTTCCTTGCCGGCGGCGTTTCGTCACCGGGAGGAAGCAAGGAGCGCGGCGGCGCCTCCCGCCGGTGCCGCACTGCCGTTACCGTCGGACGGCACGTGCAGGACAGCGGCAGCCCCGCGCCCTCGCAGCCTCCGAGCTGCAGTACCGAACATTGGCCGCGAGGCGGCAGCGGCGAGCGCTTGGCACAAGGCGCCAGCGCGCATGGGCGGCAGCCCAGCTGCAGTACCGAAGTCTGTTCAATAGGTGGCGGAAGAGAGCGCTGGCGAAACGCGCCGCCACGGCGCATGCGCGGCTCCGAGCTGCTGAACCGCGTTTTGGTTGCTAGGCAACAGCAGGAGGGCGTCAAAAGGCACCAGCGCGCATGCGCGGCTCCCGAACGCCAGGGCCGCGTTTTGGTTGCCAGGCGACAGCAGGAGCGCCGTAAACCGCGCCGCCAGGGCGCATGCGCGGTTGCCGAGGCGCCGTGTCGCGCTTTGGTTGCCAGGCAACAGCGGGCAGTGCCGTAAAAGGCGCAGCGCGCATGCGCATTTGCCCAGCTGCCGTAACGCGTTTTGGTTGCCGAGCAACAGCAGGAGCGCCGTAAACCGGGCCGCCGCGCATGCGCCATTGCCGAGGCGCCGTGTCGCGCTTTGGTTGCCGGGCAACAGCGGCCAGCGCCGTAAAAGGCGCAGCGCGCATGCGCCCTTGCCGAGCTGCCGTAAAGCGGTTTGGTTGCCGAGCAACAGAAGGGGCGCCGTAAACCGCGCCGTCGCGCATGCGCTGTTGGGGAGGCCCCGTGTCGCGCTTTGGTTGCCGGGCAACAGCGGCCAGCGCCGTAAAAGGCGCAGCGCGCATGCGCCCTTGCCGAGCTGCCGTAACGGGTTTTGGTTGCTTGGCAACAGCGGGAGCGCCGTAAAGCGCGCCGCCGCGCATGCGCCCTTGCCGATGCGCCGTGTCGTGCTTTGGTTGCCCGGCAACAGCGGCGAGCGCCGTCAACGCGCCGCCACACATGCGCAGCTGTCGAGCTGCTGCACCGCGTCTCGGTTGCCCGGCAACAGCTGGAACCCACCGACACACGCCACCGCGCATGCGCCCCTCCCCAACGCCAGTTCCCACCTTCGGTCACCGGGCAGCAGCATCCGCATCCCCGTAACGATCCTCTTCTGAGCAGCAGCTGGATGAGGGATGACTGACAGCTCAGCCCAGTAGAGACCAGCCACAGGCGGCAACTACTTACTGGGGGCACAGGGCTTACATTGCCCTGCCCCTTCCCCACTCGCAGCCCGGGCCGTCATCTTCATCGCCTCCGTTCCAAAAAGCACCCGAGCGGCTGGAGCGTTTACAGCAGTCAAGTGCAAAGAACAGACAACTCGGGTGGTCGCTTCTGTCCCTGCCCCCCCAACCCCATTATCTAGAGAGGAGAAGCAGCACAGAGACCTGCAAACGGCGGGGGGGGGGGTGGGGGGGTGGGGGGGGGTGGTCCCCTGGAGCAAGCCCCGGGGCCTGCTGTATCCCTCTGCATGTGGCATCGGGGTTGCGGGAGTGAAAGCAGCCAGTCAACAGCTGCTGGCGAGAGATTTAAAAAAAAACATAACGCCTGGTTCAGGTGACAGCCTGAAGGCAGGCCACAAGAGACCCAAAGCCGCTTTCTGCCAGAGGGGCAGCTCTGTCCAGCAGGAAACGCCGCGTCCCAGCGCACCAGAGGCGAGCGGCCCACCTGCAAGCGAGCGATACCCTGGCGACCCTGGGGCTCAGTTGGGGTGGGCGCACCTTTCCTCACCTCTGTGCTATCGGAACTCTGCTCTCCTAATCCTGCACGCACGCAAGGCTTCTTGTGCGGGGCTTGTCTCTGATCGAAGAGACGCTGCACGGTGTTACTTACCGCCCCGCCCTCCGGCGTGCCAAGTAATCAGACGTGAAGCAGGGAAAGCAAAGAGGCCTGTCGGGATATTAGTAGTCCTCAGCAGATGACCGTAGAGCCCTCGAGGTTCCGTCTTTGCTCCCTACAGGAGCGTGGCTCCGCACTCCTTGCCGCTCCCGCCAGCGAGCGTCACAATTGCCCTTTGCTGCCTGCAACACGCAGTACCTGCGCGGCCCCAGTACTACTGCCGCTTACAGCGCGAGAGGCGCTCGCTATAAAGCGGCAATGAAGAACAAGGACGGCCCGTCAAGATGGCAGGAGGAACATAGAGAGCCTCCAGCATTAGCCAGGCAGGGCTTGCAACTCACCTCGTGTCGTGGTTTAACGCCAGCCAGCAACAAAGCCCCACGCGACCGCTCACTCGCTCCCCCGCCCCCAGTGGGACGGGGAGACAATCGGAAGGGCGAAAGTGAGAAAACTCGTGGCTTGAAACGAAAACAGTTTAATCATTTAAAAGAAACAACAACAACTTGTAAGGAAAAGAAGAAAAAAAAAATGACAGAGAATGGGGTGCAGGCAGCATGCCAGGGGTCTGGAGCCTGACGGATGATGGCGGGGGGGGGGGTGTGTGTGGAATATGGAGGAGGGAAAGGAAGCCGGGTGGGGGGACAGGAGATAGAAGAGCAGGGGATGCGGGGGGAAACAACTCGCGTGGGTTAAAAACTCGAATGGGTGAAGGGGGCGGGCTGAAGCAGCGGGGAGCATATATGGGGGAGAAACACACGCCGGGGAGAGGGTAGGTGAGGGTACAGAGGTGCATGGGGGGACACGGGTGGGGATGACCTACCCCAGGGAGGCCACCCAGGATGATCCACAGCAGGTAACTCACCTGGGATAACCTGCAACAGAGCATCCACACCAGATCATCCACACTGGGAGGACCCCCAGCAACGCCCCTCAAACTGCTTGTGCTTCATCCCCAATCTTCCCCTAACGGGGGAGTTTTTTGCTTTTTCAAAATACTCAGTTTGGGGTGTGTTTCAGTGCTTTTCCACAACATAAAAGGGGGTGATCTTTTGGTTGTGGGTTTGTGCATGAAAATGGGGTGGGTTTTTTGCTTTCCAGCTGCACAAATCCAGGCGGATTTGGCTTTCCCAGGAGTCCCAAAGTCGTTTGGTTTTTTCCGTTGCAGCCCCAGAATCAGAGGGTTTGGGGTTGTCCTGGTTTCGGCTGGAATAAAGTTCATTTTCTTCTGAGTAGCTGGTACAGGGCCATTTTGGATTTAGGATGAGAATAATGTTGACAACACACCGATGCTGTAGTTGTTGCTAAGCAGTGTTTATACTAAGTCAAGGACCTTCCAGCTTCTCATACCGCCCTGCCAGCAGAGGCTGGGGGTGCACAAGAAGAGTCGCTGAGCTAAAGCAGGATTCCAGGTAAACAGGTCAGCTCGAAATACACCACCTCCTTTAAAAGTTAAGAGCTATCTGAACACTTAAAATCAGCATTTAGGCTAATCGATACCATTTTGAACACCTTCTTAGCATACAAGTAAACACTCTTGCCGGTGCTGGAAAACGTCTCCTCCCTTCCTTACAGCACTGCTGCAGGGAGATAACCCTGGGAGGCTGCGGGACGAGGTCGTACGCAATCAGAATCTACGCTTACGGATCCACCGCAACAGCTACAGCCCTTGCGCTCCTGCTGCTGCCGCTTTGCATCTTGCTTGTTTGGTGAATAAAGCCGAAAGTGAAGTGGAAAACTCCAAAGAGCAAAATGAAAAATAAAGAATAAATCTCAATAATTCACTTTACACTAAAAAGGTGTGCCCATGTTTATACACGTCCAATAAAAATACTTATACTGTAAAAGTATTTGATTTTTCCTTTTCCATTACCTTAACTTGCACAGCTCTGAATTCATACCATTGAATTATCTCTCTCCAAAGTACACAGTTATAACGCAACTCGGGGTTTTTGTGCGTGTTACAGAACGCGGAGGGACACCTGGCCAGCTGAGCTGCCCAAGAGAGGTGCTACTGAACTGCCAGGGAAACACACCATTGAAAGCCAGACAGAAAGAAAGTACTTCAGAGCACTCCGTCAAAACATCAGGAAAAAATCCCCATAACATTCAGTTGCCTCTCTTTTTAAACATTTAGAAAAATACCTAACTGCTTACGTACACCTAACATCATATACTACAGCTATTTGGCAGTTACAGTTTAAACAATGCAAGTCAATTTGTAAAATCCCCAGTGCTGCAATACCTCAGACTACCAAAAAGGACTGGCGGATTCCCTAATGCTTTTGGCAGTACCGAAGCATGCAGAGCAACACGTTTTCATGTTATCTCGACTGTTACAACTGAGAAACCAAAGACCAGTGATGCCATCAACTTTAGGAAGATGGGCTGCGCTTGGGTCTTTGGAAGGAAATTGACTTTTTTTTTTTTTCTTTTTTTAAAGAGAGTGAAAAGTCTCGTTACTGATGACTTCTACTGTCAAGTCGATCACCTCTGAAGATCCACTCTGATGGGAAGTTCATAAAACAAAATTTCTTTGAGAGAGAAAGACTTCCATTCTGGAAAATCTCTTTCCAACTGAAGTCAAAATTACACACTGTAGGTTAAAGGAAAAAATACATTACTGAAGCAGTAACTCATCAAAAACACCTCAGGACTCACTGTCACTAGTTACAAGGCTGCTAATGCTTCCTGGGAAAGCCTGGACAACACACAGGTGCGACGCCCGTTTGTCCTGTCTTGTCCACGTCTCTTCTTTGACCTTGATTGCTTTTAGTACAGATGCTAATTATCTCCGTAACGTTTTTGAGTACTACTATAAGATATTTAAAAAAAAAAAAAATCATTGACTGTAAAAGCATAAAGCTTTTATCGTGAAAACAAAGTCTGTTTCTTCTGAACAGCTGAACTCTTACGAACAGTTTCTTCCCTCTTTTAGTACAAAATTATTTTCACAGTATCATTTACTAGCAAGCACACAGCAACAGAAGATTATGCTTTCAGGAAGAGAAAATAAACTGAGGGAAGTAAACTTTGTATAGGTGTAACATGCTCCGGAACAGAACTTATTTTTAGTATTTGTGTTAAAATATTTCATGTAAAAAAAAGTAGAAGGAGAGTTGGCACACTCTCAACGTTAAAGTCCATACCGCAAGTACCTTTGGAAAAATGCAGACACACGTCGTAGGCGTACCTTGTACTTGCAGGCCACTACGGAATCTTTCCATCTGTCTCGTACCGTCACGGCAGAAGAAAGGGCAACCACGGCGAAACGGTGCCAGCTGACATCCAGCTGAGAGAAGAAGAAAAAACATTAGCACAAAGCTGGGTAGGAATCCAAAGCTGCCTTTTTTTTTTTTGTGAAGGTTTGCGAAGACAGTACGACTGAGCGGAGGAAAAAGTATTTTTGCGTCATCTTCGGTACAGTTGTTGACACAGGCCACTAGAGCTTTTGCATTTTTTCAGACAACTGTGCCTTTTTTTTTTTCCTTTCTTTTTTGACTCATTGGCAACTTTACTTTCACTAGAACTCACTTTCCTAGATACACGCAGGTGACAGACATAGAGACCTACATACATTTTCTCAAGCCTTAGTATAGCCGAGGCTTCATCACCCTATACGTCGCAAGTTGAGTAGTTTTGCTAAAGAGCACAGCAACACATCTGTCCTTGTGAACTGCCTCGTTGCAAAAAAGGAATCATTTTTTCCAGGCCGTTGCTCCAAACGGTCAAGATCTTTTAAAACCGCAGTTGTGCCACCAAACCCGCTCAGGGTCCCTCCTAGCTTTTGACCGCCCTGAGATTTAACAGGCACACGCTCCATTCCATCTTCCAACAGCAAAAATACGTTAACGCTCTCGGACCCAGAGCGCAACCCTACGGATGTCCACGCACACACCCTGCCGTTTTGATGAGGAGCCACCGAGCAGCCCTGCGAGCACAGCTGCACGCGCCAGATCGGTTTCCCCTACGCCGTGAGTTACCGGTTCCGTGAACGTAGTTTCTGACGCTTTAAACCGAAAACCGTATCTCGACGCTTCGCCACAGCAGAAACGACCCATCGGTAGAACGCTACAAAAACGCAGTAACACCAATTGCAAACCCACAGCAGCAACAGCTCCAGAAATATTTAGACCAGGAACAAGGGAGAAAAATAAAACAGCTTCATCTCACGCACAGGGGAGCGGCAGGCAGAGAAAAGGGTCGGCATTCTGAGCCCGTACAGAAAACGGGCATTCTCCTTCCATTCCTCGGCCCGTCCGTGAAGGTCTAAATACCGCAACACTACCACGGCAACGTCGAGAGTAGGGCACGGCAGCCCTGCCACTGGACTTGCCACTGACCCATGCTATTTACGTAGCAGGACGCGTACGCAGAGGGACACGTTTTGCCACACACAGCCCTGAACTTCCTGAAAATTTACGTTTACCGAAAAAAGCCATTTGGAACATATTGCCAAACAACGTTCGGCAAGAAAGCTTTGATGCCTTTGACACACGCAAGTTTCTGGTCACTTGCTATTTGCTTCCTGTTGCTGCTGCTGTTCTTCCTTCAGAAATTCTACTCGTCGCCAAGTTATTCACTACTGGTTCAAGCATTTGCCTTCCTGGTATTACCAGCACATTCACAGAGGCAAGTAACTTAATTGCTCTTCTACAATTATCCAAACGACAATTACAGCCACGAAAGAGAAGGAGAGGTCAGGCAGCACAAGAGCTCTGCAGGCTGGCACCAGTCAATATTGCACTCTCTAAAATCAAACAACAACAAAACAAAACCGTGACCCTGTAGCCGCCTTTTTTTTTTTTTTTCTTTCTTCTTCTTGCAGAGCTCATCCCTGCCTCAGCATTTTGTCTTGTCAGAGCATGAAGCGCCGGTGATGCGTACCCTGACGACTTCTGCGTGTGATGAATGCCTGTTCCGAAATAATCCAGATCTGCAAGACTGGTGTCATTTATACGGTTTTAATCATCATAACTCAAATTTTATTTACTCACGCATTTGTGAGGAAACTAATTAACTTTTAGACACTGCCTCTCCTTTTTTTGGGGGGTGGGGGTGGAAATGTGTTAGAGACCGAAAAACATTACGATTCAGAGCTCCCAACCACGAGGGAGTGGTGGAGAAATCAATGAAAGCAAAGACCAACAGCAGCAACATCAACTGAAAGTTGGCTTTAATTCCGATCACGTACTTAAGCGACTCTCCAAGTCTATGCCTCGGTCCTAGGAATGACTAGTCCCTTTTTGGAAGGACAAATTTTTTCCACTTAAAAGTCCTAGACTGAAGACTCCGCTGAACGGAATGGGGATTGTCCCACGGGACAACATGCCATCAACACTCTTAATGGGGAAGGAAAAAAAAAAACCCCAAATAAAAATCAAGTTTAAGTACCAGTTCCCATCATGTTTCGCTCATTACATTTCTACTGGCATCTAGGTGCTCAAAAATGAACTACGGGGACACCACATATTCCTAAAAATTCAGTTATACATAAAAAAGTAAAAGGCTATTTCCAGCTTGCCCATCAAATCAGTACGAACAGAGAGAAGAGAAACACTCGACCCTGAAGAAGCTAACAGGCAGCTCTGAATTTACCAGACAGGAAATTTCATTCTTTCCCCTGAAACAAAAACACATCAAGGGACCAGTTCAGGAACAGGGCACGATCTGTGAACAGCAATTTTTCCATCACCCTTTCTGCACTAGCAGCAAATTTGCCTTCTCTGTGGGTTTAACGTGGAGCATCTGTAGCGCCCTCGAACTCGCAAGTGTTTCTCTCCGCTCCCCCAGCCCGATACGTGCGATTACCTGAGCAGCAAGCGGAACTGACCACGCAGGATTTTCTTCGTGTGACGCGGAAGGTTACGCTGGGAGAAGAGGAGACAAAGAAATGAACCTGCTTGTCACACCCAGCCATCGGTGAAAAGACAGGGGAGGATTCTGCCGGAAGGGCTCTGCACCCCAGGAGCTCCCGCCGGCCGGTTTCTCTCCCCTTTGCCCGGTACCGAGGGGACGACGACACCTCGCCCGCGCCCCCTCGCAGGGGGGGCTGCCCCAGGAGAGACGGGGGACCCCCACCTCGCTTCTGCCCGCGGGAACGGACCGGGAGAGACCCTCCACGCAGAGAGAGGAGCGCGGCGTGGATTGCATGCCCGAGGGAAGAGGCCGGGCTCCCCGCTGGCAGAAGGACAACTCACCTCCCTGCTGCTCGGAGCGGCTCGCTGCGGACAGCCCTGCCCGCGCCCGGCCGCTCTTCCGCCGTGCTGGGAGCGCAGTCCGGCCGACGGACGCTCCAGCGAAAAGACGCTCCAGCTAATCGCGCCTCCTGCTCCTTACAGCCGCAGGTACTTTTGCCTCTGGCTAATGCACGCTCCAGACAGCGGACACCCCGCCTCGTTCCAGCTCCCGCTTGCTACAGTTCTGGCTCGTTGAAGCCCCAGCTCCGCACTGAAGCTCCGGCTGATTTCAGCTGCTTCTCCTTACAAGCTCCAGCTACGTGCAACGGTCTGGGCTTTCCATAAGGTTGTATATCAACTGCTGTCAAAACTGGAGCATTGGGATTAAACATCAGAGTTGCACGCCGAATAAATATTCGTTAGTTTGCGCGATTAATTACTTAACAACTATTCTGAGCAGCGCAGAAAGAAGAGCTGGACTCAAAGAGGGCACGTGGGGTCTGAAAAGCGCCTTTCCCCCCCACAGACCATCACAGATGTTGAGTTCGGCCTGCTGCGTGCCGGACTCCCAAACTTCGGCGTCCGACACAACCAGACCCCCATCTCCGGGGAGGGTCCACGCACCCTGCCCGCCCCCCGCTTCCCCCCGTAGCCCCCAACACCCTCCCACCCGCCTGCAAAACCAGCCAAGCCGGCTCCCGCTTTTGGACCCCGCACCAGCTGACTCGGGGCCCGTTTGGGAGCCAAAAAACCCGGCTGCTGAGCCCGTTCTCAAGGCCCAAACACGCAGGGCCGGACCTCTGTTTCTGGGCCCAAAGCCGCGCAGCTCGGTCTGTTTCCGAGCCCCCACATCAGCCACGCGAGCCTGTTGTCAAGCCCCAGGAACAGAAAACTTGTTCTCCATTTCTGACCCTGCAGTGCCCACGGGCGACGCCGAGCGTAAGCCACCCCACAGCCCTGCACCCCCGGGGCCCCACACGTAGTTTCGGGGAGTGCTCGGGACCTGCGGAGGGCCCGGCCCCACGCCTCTGCGGGGCAGCCCCAGCACAGGCAGGGCGTCGCTTCACGATTGCCGTTTCAGGCTTTATTTCCCCGCCATCACCGGCACGGCCAGGCCCCCACCCCAAACCCCCCAGCCGAAGCACCCCCGCGGGTAGCCGGGCCCAGCCACCCAGAAAACAAGAAAACCAAAGAGGGTACAAGACGGACACCGTGGGGAAAGGCAAGGAGAAGGACGCAGAAACAGAGAGAGCGCGGGAGGGATAGGGAGCAGGACAGAGAGATGGAGCAAGAAAGGAAAAAAGGACGGGAGGCAGAACCAAGGGAAAGAGAGACAAGGACGGAGAGCAGGACAAAGGGACGGAAGAGGAAAAAAAAAATAGCGACGGGCTGCAGGACAGAGATGAAGGGATTAAATAGACACCGGGAGCATGACAGAAGGACACAGAGAGACAAAAGGGACAAAGAGCAGGCCAGCATCGGAGGGGAAAAAACCAACTGCGATGGGCAGCGGGAGAGAGAGACGGAAAAAGAAAAAAGTACTGAGGAACAGAAAAAAGAAAGAAGCGACAGCTAGCTGGACAGGCGGACACAGTTAGAAAGGGCGGGAGAGGGAATGGGGCAGAGAAAGACAGACAGAAAAGGCAGCGAAAGAAAGCAAGGCAGAGGAACAGCAAGGCGGGGCGGGGGGGGAAGGGACAGGGGTCTGGACAGAGATGGAGAAATAAGCAGCAGGGACAGAGGAAAAGAGACAGAAAGAGGGACAGGGAACATGGCAGAGAAGGAAAACTCAGGACAGCGGCAGGACGGAGATAAAAAACTGGGACGGTCCTCAGGACAGAGAGGAATACGAATGTCCCGCAGGGAGCGGGACAAAGGGATACAGCGAGAAACGACGGGACAGGAAGCAAGACAGCGCGACAGACAAGAACAATGAGACTGACAGAGAGAGAGAGAGAGAGACTGACAGAGAGAGAGAGAGAGAGACTGACAGAGAGAGAGAGACTGACAGAGAGAGAGAGACTGACAGAGAGAGAGAGACTGACAGAGAGAGAGAGACTGACAGAGAGAGAGAGACTGACAGAGAGAGAGAGACTGACAGAGAGAGAGAGACTGACAGAGAGAGAGAGACTGACAGAGAGAGAGAGACTGACAGAGAGAGAGAGACTGACAGAGAGAGAGAGACTGACAGAGAGAGAGAGACTGACAGAGAGAGAGAGACTGACAGAGAGAGAGAGACTGACAGAGAGAGAGAGACTGACAGAGAGAGAGAGACTGACAGAGAGAGAGAGACTGACAGAGAGAGAGAGACTGACAGAGAGAGAGAGACTGACAGAGAGAGAGAGACTGACAGAGAGAGAGAGACTGACAGAGAGAGAGAGACTGACAGAGAGAGAGAGACTGACAGAGAGAGAGAGACTGACAGAGAGAGAGAGACTGACAGAGAGAGAGAGACTGACAGAGAGAGAGAGACTGACAGAGAGAGAGAGACTGACAGAGAGAGAGAGACTGACAGAGAGAGAGACTGACAGAGAGAGAGACTGACAGAGAGAGAGACTGACAGAGAGAGAGAGACTGACAGAGAGAGAGAGACTGACAGAGAGAGAGAGACTGACAGAGAGAGAGAGACTGACAGAGAGAGAGAGACTGACAGAGAGAGAGAGACTGACAGAGAGAGAGAGACTGACAGAGAGAGAGAGACTGACAGAGAGAGAGAGACTGACAGAGAGAGAGAGACTGACAGAGAGAGAGAGACTGACAGAGAGAGAGAGACTGACAGAGAGAGAGAGACTGACAGAGAGAGAGAGACTGACAGAGAGAGAGAGACTGACAGAGAGAGAGACTGACAGAGAGAGAGACTGACAGAGAGAGAGACTGACAGAGAGAGAGACTGACAGAGAGAGAGACTGACAGAGAGAGAGACTGACAGAGAGAGAGACTGACAGAGAGAGAGACTGACAGAGAGAGAGACTGACAGAGAGAGAGACTGACAGAGAGAGAGACTGACAGAGAGAGAGACTGACAGAGAGAGAGACTGACAGAGAGAGAGACTGACAGAGAGAGAGACTGACAGAGAGAGAGACTGACAGAGAGAGAGACTGACAGAGAGAGAGACTGACAGAGAGAGAGACTGACAGAGAGAGAGACTGACAGAGAGAGAGACTGACAGAGAGAGAGACTGACAGAGAGAGAGACTGACAGAGAGAGAGACTGACAGAGAGAGAGAGACTGACAGAGAGAGAGAGACTGACAGAGAGAGAGAGACTGACAGAGAGAGAGAGACTGACAGAGAGAGAGAGACTGACAGAGAGAGAGAGACTGACAGAGAGAGAGAGACTGACAGAGAGAGAGAGACTGACAGAGAGAGAGAGACTGACAGAGAGAGAGAGACTGACAGAGAGAGAGAGACTGACAGAGAGAGAGACTGACAGAGAGAGAGAGACTGACAGAGAGAGAGAGACTGACAGAGAGAGAGAGACTGAGAGAGAGAGAGACTGACAGAGAGAGAGAGACTGACAGAGAGAGAGAGACTGACAGAGAGAGAGAGACTGACAGAGAGAGAGAGACTGACAGAGAGAGAGAGACTGACAGAGAGAGAGACTGACAGAGAGAGAGACTGACAGAGAGAGAGACTGACAGAGAGAGAGACTGACAGAGAGAGAGAGACTGACAGAGAGAGAGACTGACAGAGAGAGAGACTGACAGAGAGAGAGACTGACAGAGAGAGAGACTGACAGAGAGAGAGAGACTGACAGAGAGAGAGACTGACAGAGAGAGAGAGACTGACAGAGAGAGAGAGACTGACAGAGAGAGAGAGACTGACAGAGAGAGAGAGACTGACAGAGAGAGAGAGACTGACAGAGAGAGAGAGACTGACAGAGAGAGAGAGACTGACAGAGAGAGAGAGACTGACAGAGAGAGAGAGACTGACAGAGAGAGAGAGACTGACAGAGAGAGAGAGACTGACAGAGAGAGAGAGACTGACAGAGAGAGAGAGACTGACAGAGAGAGAGAGACTGACAGAGAGAGAGAGACTGACAGAGAGAGAGAGACTGACAGAGAGAGAGAGACTGACAGAGAGAGAGAGACTGACAGAGAGAGAGAGACTGACAGAGAGAGAGAGACTGACAGAGAGAGAGAGACTGACAGAGAGAGAGAGAGACTGACAGAGAGAGAGAGAGACTGACAGAGAGAGAGAGAGACTGACAGAGAGAGAGAGAGACTGACAGAGAGAGAGAGAGACTGACAGAGAGAGAGAGAGACTGACAGAGAGAGAGAGACTGACAGAGAGAGAGAGACTGACAGAGAGAGAGAGACTGACAGAGAGAGAGAGAGACTGACAGAGAGAGAGAGAGACTGACAGAGAGAGAGAGAGACTGACAGAGAGAGAGACCGTGAGAAGCACAGGGGGTTGGGAAACTTAGAAAGAGAGGTATCAGGAGCCCTGCAGAGAGAGGGAGGGTGAATAAAAAAGGGGCAGGAAGCAGCACAAAGGGTCACAGAGAGTAAGAGATGAACAGGAAGGAGGACGGGGACAGTGAGATCCAGAATGACAAAAATAAACAGCAACAGCGAGCAAGACAAAGGGATAGAAACAGAAAGTAGGAAGAAGAGAGATAGGAAGGCAGGGACACAGAGCGGCACGTACAGGCGCAGAGAGGAAAAGAACGCCAGGGCAACAGGCCAGAGAAATTGGGAGGCGGGGAAAGAGGCGGATGCAGATCAGGACAAGGAGATGGAAAAGGAAAAAACAGCGACTGGCTGCAGGACAAAGACGGGGATGGGGCGGGGGGAGAGGGAGAGGGAGCAGGACAAGAACGCAGAGAGAAAAAGAAAGGGGGGCAGTCGAATGAGAGAGAGAGAGAGGAAGGGGGGGAGGAAGAGGGAGCAGGACAAGAGAATAGACAGAAGAGAGGAGGCACAGGGAAGCAAAATAAACAAACAAACAAACAAAAAAACAAACGTCACAGCAGCATGAGAAAGCGAGGCGGTCAGGAGAGGGGGAGGGAGGGACCGGGAGGCACAAGAGGAGCGACAGGGCCCCGAGGGCCCAGGACGCACCACAGCTCTCGCTCTTGGAGCTGCCAGGAGACCTTGCCAGTTCAGACGCTTCTTTCTCCTTCTCTCCTCCCTTGCTCTTCTGTAACTCCAGTCGCTTGGCTGTCCTCCACATAACGGAACACGCGAGCGCCTCGCAGCTCTTACGAGATGAGGCCTCCTAGACACGTAGCCTCGCTCGCTCGCTCACTATGTGGCCGTACCGCGCTGCTGGTCATGCATACAGACCCTGGCGGTCTGACCTGCTGTGGACTACGAGGCGGGATCCTCCCACACCCAGAGAGGCAGGCTCTCTCTTGCCTGCAGCGGGAGGCAGCTGCCAGCCAGATGGCCTGCCGTTTCTTCTTCTTTACCTTTCTGTGGCCTCTCCAGCTTCAGCAGCTCCCGTCCACAGCCAGTAAGCGCTCCGCCTGTCCCTCTGTGCTCCCGCGCCGCGAGGAGAGGGAGGCCAGGCAGAGACAGCCCACGCAAGCCTGAGGCTGCTGCAGTCAACGGCATCCCCGGGGACGAACGGACAACCGCACTCACAGCGTGGCCTCTGGGAGAGGGAAAGAGGCAGCAGTGACCGTTATTACCGTAGCTCGACCCTGGCCGGAGCCCCTCCTTCCGCAGGGGCTTCCGCAGACGCCGCTCGTTCCCCGCGCCGCTGCTAACGGCACCCACGTTCAGGGAGACTCGAGAACATCGCAGGGCCAGCTTGCTGCCCTCACGACAGGGCTCGGGGGCTGCCTGTGGCTACAGCGCAGGCTTCAGGGGAGGGGCTGGAGCTGGGGGCAGCCGCACGGGCCGAGCGAAGGCGCCGGGGGAGCTCCGGCGACTCGGGGAGGCGCCCGCTGGCCGCGCCTGGGGGGTGCCCGCCTCCGTCCCCTCTTCCCTTCTATCGGCTCTCGGGGAACTGCCCGGCGCTGCCCTGGCCAGGCTCGCCTCCGGCGGACCGGGAGCCTGCCGCGGCGGCCGCTTCGCAGCTTCCCGTCCCGCCAGCCCTGGGCGGCCAGCGGACAGGAGGCACCCCCCGCCACTGCCACCGCCCCCGCCGGAGGGGATCGCTCGCCTCACCCGCGGTCCCGGCGCTCGCCCGCTGCCGCCGAGACCCCCGCCCTGCGCACCACCACGCTGCTCCCAGGGACCGCGCATGCGCCGGAGGGGTCAGAGCAGCGAGCGAACGCCGGGCTGCCCCACGCGCAGGACGGCGCATGCGCCCGGGAGGCGCGTCCGCACGGCTGGTCGGGGAGCGGGCGCGGCGGGAAGCCCGCGGAAAACCACGCGAAACCGGCAACGCTCCTGAGGCTGACCTGGTCGGACTCCGGGGGCCGCGGCGGCAGCGAGGACTACGCCGCGCCCGAGAGCCACGCTGCCGCCCGGCCGCCGAGTCCGCGAAAACTACAGCTCCCGGCATGCCCCGGGAGGCCTGACCCCGAGGGGAAGCCGCTTCCGTTTCCGCCCACCCCCACGCCGGCGCAGCTGGAGCTCCCGCCGAGCCCCCCGCGCCGCTCCGGGCAGCTCCGGCGCGCTGCCCCCGCCCGGCTCCGGCTCCGGGCAGTCCCCACCGCCGGCTACGGCACGGCACGGCGCGGACCCCCCCCGCCCAGCTCCGGGCAGCGCCCGCCGCCGCTCCGCCACGGCGCGGCCCCGCTGCCGCTCCGTGCGTCCGACACGGACCCCGCCGTCCTCCTCGGGGATTTCCCCGGGACCCGCCGGGCGATTGCGCAGCCCCGCCACGGGGCCCGGTGCTCCCAGCCGCCCTGTGAGCCCCCAGGGCCCCCCCCCGGCCTCGGCACAGGCGGCCCCCACCCCCCCCCGGGCCACCCCCGCCTCCGACGTTCGCGGTCCGAGGGGCGCCCGGCCCCGCTCACCTTCTCCCGAGGGGCAGCCGCACCCCGGCCGCCGCTCCGCTCCGCTCCTGCCTGGGCTCCCACCGGCCCCGCCCCGGCCCCTCCCCCGGCAGCCCCCCCTGGCCAGGGAGGGGCCGTCCCCATCAGCCTCACTGCCCGCACCTGCGGCTCCTCCAGCCCCGGCCCGCAGCTGGAGCCCAGCAGGAACAGGGGGGGGCATGGCCCGACCCCCCCCAGCGCCTCCCCTCTTCCTCCCGTGGGCTCTGTCACGGCCCCTCGCCCCGTGCAAAGGGAGCGCAAACGCAGCCCGGAGGGCAAAGGGGACGGCCGGCCAGCTTTATTCAGTCCTGCGATCGAGTCTGCTCCGGGGCTCAGGGCCCCCCCAACGCTCCCCCTGCTGCTGGGACACCTCGGCAGCCGGTCCCAGAGCCACGCTCGTCGGTCCGTCGGGGAACAGTCATTTGGCTCCTGGAGCAATGCGCTGCTGGGGAGAAGTGGGGGCTGCCAAAAATGAGGAGCATGGCACAGGAAGGTGGGAGGGGGTGAGGAAAGCGGCAGCTGGCTGGACAGCGGGGGTGCAGCGAGAAAGCACGAGGCGGGGAACGGGACAGCGACAGGAAGACAGGGAGCCTGACGGGGATGGAGAAAGAAACAGCAGGGAGAGAGGCAGCACAAAGAGGGCGGGGAAGTGGCACAGAGACCGATAAAGAAGGACGGGGAGCAGGATGGAGATGCAAGAAAAATCTGGGACGGGCAGCATGACAGAGAGGGAGGAAAGAACATGGGCGGGGAGCCAGACTGAGAGAGATGGAGGACAAAAAAGAGACAAAGAACAGGACAGAGAGGGAAGAATGAAACAGCAGGGACAGGGAGCCGGGACAGCAAACGATGGAGGCAAGGGCTGGACCGGGGCGGGGGGAACAACACAAACCACATAGCTAGATGCTACAGGGCAGAGAGGGGAAAATTAAGAAATAGGGACACGGAGACAGAAAAAGAGAGAGTTGAGCCCAGCCAGCAACTAAGTACCGTGCAGCCACTCACTCACTTTCCCACACCCAGTGGGATGGGGGAGATGATAATCGGGGGGAAAAAAAAAAGTAAAACTCGTGGGTTGAGATAAGAACAGTTTAACAGGACAGAAAGGAAAGAAAAATAATGATAATAATAACAATAATACAATGACAATAATAATAATAAAAGAATTGGAATATATAAAACAAGTGATTCACAATGCAATTGCTCACCACTTGCTGACAGATGCCCAGTTAGTTCCCAAGCAGCAATCCCCCCTGCAGGCCAACTTCTCCCAGTTTATATACTAGGCATGATGTCACATGGTATGGAATACCCCTTTGGCCAGTTTGGGTCAGCTGTCCTGGCTGTGTCCCCTCCCAACTTCTTGTGCCCCTCCAGCCTTCCTGCTGGCTGGCCATGAGAAGCTGAAAAATCCTTGACTTAGTCTAAACACTACTCAGCAACAACTGAAAACATCAGTGTGTTATCAACTTTCTTCTCATACTGAATCCAAAACATAACACTATACCAGCTACTAGAAAGAAAATTAACTCTATCCCAGCTGAAACCAGGACAGTACCCACACCTTACTCTATACCATTTATGTCACGCTCAGGTCCCATACTTTCCAATGCATCCTAATCAATCCCCATCACCTTTCCTGTCCTTTGATACACACACACACACACACACACACACACACATGTCATTCCCTTAGTCTATCTTAGGCCATCCCTATAAAATGTCCGTTGAGTTCATTTAGTGCATGACTTTGGGCTCCATCTGTCATACCAGCCTTTCTGAGCAGGAGGGATGGTGCGAAGTCTGCTCAGTTGGAAGAGATGGATCGGGCTTCAGTGTGGTGTGGCAAGCAGGTGACACTGGGTGCAGCAGGAGGATGGTGTGTGTGTGCAATGTTGGGTTGTTGCATGCTGAAGGCAGTTCTGGCTACTGCACTTCACTCAGTTTTATCAAAGTTCATTCTTGCTTAATCCAAGTGATTCTTACTGTAATACCATTGATATAGCATATAACAATTATAGTAAGGGTAACATACAGTGGCAGGGTTATATAGCAACTAACATCATACAATTAAAATCATTAGCTTTTATCACCTAAAACTAAATCCCCTTGAGGCACACATTGGACTTCCCCATCCTTTCACATCACCCACCAAGTGCACCCAGGTCCTTAAGCAAAAGCAATCCCCCGAATGGGTTTGCCTTTGCCTGAGGCAGGAGTAACCCAGACTGTCTTCCCTAACATGTTTTTTGTAGAAGGACTTTATCCCCTTCTACAGTACCTAAAAGTTCTGACTGGGCAGGGCTACCCCTATCAGCAGATCCTCTGGTGTTGACCAACCAGGTGGCTTTTGCTAAACATGTATCCCAATGTTTGAAGGTTCCACCCCCCATGGCTCTCAATGTAGTCTTTAACAGTCCATTGTACCGTTCGACTGTCCCAGAGGCTGGTGCTTGACAGGGGATGTGACACACCCACTCAATGCCATGCTCTTTGGTCCAGGTGTCTATGAGGTTGTTTCAGAAATGAGTCCCGTTGTCTGACTCAGTTCTTTCTGGGGATGCTGTGTTGCCACAAGACTTGCTTTTCAAGACCCAGGATAGTGTTCCGGGTGGTCACATGGGCACGGGATGTCTTTCCAGCCACCCAGTGGTTGCTTCCACCATTGCTTTGCTGGGTTTATGGGAGTGCGATATAGTCAATCTGCCAGGCGTCCTCATCTTTATATTTCAGCCAGCACCCTCCATACCAGAGGGGCTTTAACTGCTTGGCTTGCTTAATTGCAGTACACGTTTCATATTCATGGATAACTTGTGCAATAGTATCCATAGTCAAGTCCACCCCTTGATCACAAGCCCATCTATATGTTGCATCTCTTCCCTGATGGCCTGAGGTGTCATGGGCCCACTGAGCCATAAATAGCTCATCCTTATGTTGCCAGTCCAAATCCACCTGAGCCACTTCAATCTTGTTGTTCTTCCGACTCTTAGGTACATGAGCATCTACGTGACATACTTTTACAACCAGATTCTCTAGCTGGGACACAATATCTTGCCATAGTGCGGCAGCCCAGATGGGTTTGCTTCTGCGCTGCCAGTTGCTCTGCTTCTGTTGCTGTAACCACCCCCACAGGGCATTTGCCACCATCCATGAGTCAGTATAGAGACAGAGCACTGGCCAGTTTTCTCTTTCAGCAATGTCTAACGCTAGCTGGATGGCTTTCACCTCTGCAAACTGACTCACCTTCTCCTTCAGCAGTTTCTGCAACTTGTCCTATAGGACCCAATACAGCAGCCTTCTGCCTCCGATGCTTTCCCACAATGTGACAGGACCCGTCAGTGGACAGACCATATTGCCTCTCATTTTCTGACAGTTCATTATACCGTGGAGCCTCTTCAGCATGTGTCACCTCCTCCTCTGGTGATATTACAAAATCTTTGCTTTCTGGCCAGTCCGTGATCGCTTCCAAAATTCCTGGGCGACTGGGATTTCCTGTGTGAGCTCGCTGTGTGATCAATGTGACCCACTTACTCCACGTGGCTTCAGTTGCATGATGTGTAGAGGAGACTCTCCCTCTGAACATCCAGCCCAGCACCGGCAGTTGGGGTGCTAAGAGGAGCTGTGTTTCAGTACCAACCACTTCTGAGGCAGCCTGAACTCCTTCATATACTGCCAATACCTCTTTTTCATGTGGAGTATAGCGGGCCTCGGATCCTCAATATCCCCAACTCCAAAACCCTAGGGATTGGCCTCAGGTCTCCCCTGGCACTTTCTGCCAGAGACTCCAGGCAGGGCCTTTCTCCATAAACCCACAACACCTAAGAAAGCCTGTGTCTTTTTTATTAGACAGTGAAGACATAGCTGCTAATTTGTTGGTCACATCCATTGGGATCCGATGATGTCCATCTAGCCATTTTATTCCTAAAAAATGGATCTCCTGTGCAGATCCCTTGACCTTACTTTATTTTATGGCAAAACCAGCTTTGAGAAGGATTTGGATTATTTTCTTCCCTTTCTCAAAAACTTCTTCTGCTGTGTTGCCCCATACAATGACATCATCAATGTACTGCAGGTGTTCCACAGCTTCACCTTTTTCCAGTGCAGTCTGGATTAGTCCATGACAAATGGTGAGACTCTGTTTTCACCCCTGGGACAGTCGATTCCAGGTGTACTGGATGCCCCTCCCAGTAAAAGCAGACTGTGGCTGGCACTTTGCTGCCAGAGGGATTGAGAAAAACGCATTAGCAATATTAAGTGTGGTGTACCACTTGCCAGCCTTTGACTCCAATTTGTATTGAAGTTCTAGCATGTCCGGCACAGCAGCACTCAGTGGCGGCATGACTTCATTCAGCCCACGATAGTCTACTGTTAGCCTCCACTCTCCATCAGACTTTTGCACAGGCCATACGGGACTATTAAAGGGTAAGCAAGTTTTGTTGATCACTCCTTGGCTCTCCAGTCAACGGATCAATTTACAGATGGGAATCAGGGAGTCTCGGTTGGTGTGGTATTGCTGCCAGTGCACCGTTGTGGTAGCAACTGGCACCTGTTGTTCTTCAACCCTCAGCAACTCCACAGTCGAAGCGTCCTGAGAGAGACCAGGAAGGATAGACAGCTGTTAAATTCCCTCCACCTCCAGGGCAGCTATACCAAAGGCCCACCAATACCCCTTTGGGTCCTTAAAATACCCTCTCCTGAGATAGCCTATGCCAAGGCTGCATGGAGCCTCTGGGCCAGTCACAATGGGGTGTTTTTGCCACTCATTCCCAGTTAGGCTTATTTCAGCCTTCAATACAGTTGACTGTTGGGATCCCCCTGTCACCCCCAGAAATACAAATGGTTCCTACCCCTTTATAGCTTGATGGCATTAGGGTACACTGTGCACCGGTGTCTCCTAGAGCCTTATGCTCATGTGGGTCTGATGTGCCAGGCCACTGGATCCATACAGTCCAGTAAACCTGTCTGTCCCTCTCCTCCACCTGGCTGGAGGCAGGGCCCCTCTAGTCCTGGTCATAGGATTCTCCATTCACTTTTTCTAAAAATGGATTAAAGCTCCTTCTCATAGGATCAGGAATAAGAGCAGCCCTTTCAATCTGTCTGGCACACAGCTCACACTGCCCATCAGAGACTGGAGCAGCAATTTTCCTGGAAGAACCCTCATCTGTGATTGTTTTTCCTTGCAATTCACATACCTGTGCATCTAGGACCGACGTAGATTTTCCAACCCACTTCATCATATCCTCTCCATGTTCACGCAGGTAAGACTACAGGGTACCCCATGGCGTGTACCTTCTATCTCCTCTCTCTTGGGCGGAGGGACACTTATTCCTAATAGCTGAGATATTGGTCAGTACAGGTGGGAGGCAGGACTTACCCTCAAATTGCTGAAATGCTCGGGGCAGTTTCTCAGCTAGTACGTCTGGCAGTTTCTCCACAGCCGAGATGAGGGAGGAAGGGAGACTTTCCTTGTATTGCCTGAGTCAGCCAGCCAGTTCATCCACTGTTGGTCCCTCTTTGTCTTTCCAGTCCATTACTGCCAATGAGTTGGCATATGGTGATGGTGCACTCCGTGTAAACTTCCACCACATGGGTTGTGTGCGGTGGTCTTCATCTGGATCTGTGGGTAACTGCACATTGTCTGGGTCATAACAAACCATCTCCTGCAACGCTAATTCCCTCAAGTACTGGATATCTCTCTCCATGGTAGTCCACTTGCTTAGATGACACAACAACTTCCTCGAAGGTATACCTTTCCCTCATGCCTGACAGAAGCCGCCTCCAGAGGCTGAAGGATTGTGTCTTTTTTGCAATCGCTTTGTCAACACCCCCTTCCCTAGAAAGGGATCCCAGCTGCTTGGCTTCCCTACTGTCTAATTCCAAGCTACTGGCTCTGTCATCCCAGCATCAGAGCAGCCAGGTGATAATGTGCTTGCCTGGATGACGGCTGAAATCTTTTCACATATCCTGCAGCTCACTCGGGGATAAGGATCGGGTGATTCTCTGGTTCTGCCTCTTCCTTCTGTTCACATGATGACCCTGGTTCATCTTCATCTCTCACTACACAAACTGATTTTTTATATTTCTTCTTCTGTTTAGGTGCAATTGATACTGGCACTGGTTGAATCTCTGGTTCAGCTGCATCACCCATCGCTGGGGCTTGAGTAGCTGCAGTGCCTGTTGTGGGGGTTGATCTCTGGGTGGTATTTTTAAATAGTTGTTTAACCCTAAATGAGACCTGAACCACATTCAGGAACATGCTGGTTCCTAGAAATAGGACCATGCTGGTTTCAACTTCCCAATGACATTCAAAATTTGCAAAATTCTCAAACACTGTTGTAATTAGCCTGGAGGAGAAGGGGAAGATGTGGGAAGATGTGTCCCCCATAGGTTGGCTCCCCGAGGAGAAAATGTAAAAGGTTGTAATTATTAATGATGCCCACTAGATGCCTCCCGAAGTACGGGGGGTGACAGCGATGCTGAGTCCAGATACCGGATTAGTCCCATGACTGATAATTTTCTCGTACCATAAACCATTGTTACATAGTACAGCAAAGCGAAAACTTTAATCCACCTCACCTTATGGGTGATAAGCAGCAGCACAGGGACTATATATGGCAAGTGAGGTGATACATAACACAACTCTAAGAATAAGCACCACAACTCTGAGAGCCAATAAATCGATATTGTGACCAGCGACTGTTAAACTAATATAATGAATGCTTGTAACAAATTCGGTTTAACATGCTCTGGTCAGATCTGTCGTTATCTCAACCCTTTGGGCCCCACATTGGGCACCAAAAAAGGACTGTTGTGGTTTAACCCCAGCCAGCAACTAAGCACAATGCAGTTGCTCACTCACTTCTCCCTGCACCCAGTGGAATGGGGAGGAGAATTGGAAAAAAAAGTAAAACTCATGGGTTGAGATAAGAACGATTTAATGACCAAAGTAGAATAAAATGTAATACTAACAATACTACTACTACTACTGAAAAGGAATATAACAAAACAAAACAAAACAAAAACCCCAATCAAAAAGAAACCAAGAAAAGACAAGTGATGCACAATGCAATTGCTCACCACCTGCTGACTGATGCCCGAGTAGCGATCCGCCCCTCCCAGCACAACTCCCCCTGGTTTGTATACTGAGCATGATGTTCTCTGGTATGGAATATCCCTTTGGCTAGTTCGGGTCAGCTGTCCTGGCCATGCTCCCTCACAGCTTCTTGTGCAGTTGCTTGCTGGCAGAGCATGGGAAACTGAAAAACCCTTAACTTAGGATAAGCGCTACTTAGCAACAACTAAAACATCGGTGTGTTATCAACAGTATTCTCACACTAAATTCAAAACACACTGTACTAGCTACTCAGAAGCAAATTAACTCTATCCCAGCCAAAACCAGGACAGACGCTCAGACCCCAGCTGCCTTTCCCCCATCCCTGGCCCCGGGACCAGGGCAGGGACACCCTGGCACCAGCCCCAGGCCCCGGGACCTTGGTGCTGGATGCACCAATGTCTGTCACAACGGCAGGTGGGGGACAGGGCTCTGACTGGGAGACCCTGAGGAAGCCACCTCCAGCTCACCGCCTGCCAAGGAAGAGGAGGATGGTAGTGGTGAGGGCAGCAGCTCCCTCATCCTCGCCTGGCACACTGGCTCCTGCCTTGCCGCTTTCGAGTGAGTCATGGTGCCACATCCCACGGCAGGGCTGGGCAGTGCGGGGCAGTGCTGGCCCCCATCCTCTCTGGGGTCTGGCAGCTGTGGTCAGGGCTGGCAGGGGTCAGGAGAGGTTCCCAGCCATGCCCACGCCATCCTGGGAGTGGCCTCTGCCCCCAGTGCAGAGCCTGGGCAGGGAGCTGGCAGCACGCCGGCAGGGAGGGAGGGAGGGAGGCTGGGTTGGCCAGCTGGGGGCTGAGGGGTGGGCATGCAGGCAGCTGGAATGAGAGGGATGGGGGGGCATTTCTATGTCCTGCATCCCCTGATCACCTTTTGGTCACCAGAAGGGAAGGCCAAAAGGAAGAACAGAGGGAGACAGGGCTCTGGCAGCGCCTCCGTCCTGCCCCACAGAGCTTCGTCCTGCCCCTGCCTCCTGCCCCACGTGGCAGGGCTGCGCAGGCGCCCGCCTCTGCCTGCGGGCTGGGGGGCAGCGGGGCCTGACGCTGGTTCTCCTCTCTTTCTGCAGCTCCTGGGTGCTGAAGGAGCTGTGGGTGGGCACGCTGCTGGGGTAAGCCAGGGCGATGCTCCAAGCACAGCTGTACGGGGGAACACAGCTCCCCAGCTGGGGAGATGTGCCCCAGCGGCTGCAGGTAGCAGGTGGGGGATGAGCAGGGATGGAAAGCCTCTTCTTCCTCTGTTTGCAGAAGGGAGAGGCAGCCAGGGAAGCAGAGCTAAGTGCCTGGCAGGCAGGAGCTCTGCAGGGAACTCTGCTTGCTGCTTGGCTCAAGGGTTGTACACAGGGGTGGGCTTGGGATCCCTTTTGCTGGAAAGAGCAGCAGTGGCTTGGGGCTCACTCTTTTTCTGACCCTTCCCTGTGCCCAGGCAAGCAGAAGGAGCAAAGAGAGCCCGAGTGACATGACTGCCCTCCAGCAAACTCCTGGAAAAGGACCTGAGCTGCTGCCATGCCATGAGTGTCACTCTCGTCTTGGCTCTGTCCTCTCAGCATTGGTCCTCCAGCCGAGCAGCAGAGCCATCGCTTCTCGCCTTCTTCCATTCCTCTCTTGCCCAATGGAGGACATTAAGTGCCAGGAGCCTGGAGACCTGATTGAGGGCCAGGCAAAGGTGAGAATGGCTGCTGTTTACCTGCCTCTTGCTGTGCCGGAGTGCCAGGGATCTCTGGCAAGTGGGGTGACCTTCAGTGGGAGGGTCCCGTGGTGCCACCTGGGGACCTGAGAGTGTTGGGGAACCACCAGGAACGCTGGCACATCCTTGCTGGCAGCACTGGGAGGAAACCTGCAAAGTCGGGCAGAGAGCCCAGCAGGGCAGACAGTCCCAGCTCTGCTGCACTCAGGCTGCTGGTGCTGGGTGGCAGCTTGCAGACAGCCTGTTCTGCTGCAGGGCTGCTCTTTAAGCAAAGCCTGGTTTTTGCAGGCTAATCCCAAGCAAGGGCCTCTGCCAGTCCCTTCTGGCAATGGAGGGGGACATTGCCTCCTGGCAGTTGAGTTTAGAAAAGAAAGGCAGGGAGGGCCTTCTTTCCTCCTGCAGCCAGCACTTCTGCAGAAGATGGGATGCTGCTGTGGCTGCCCTTCACCCCGAGCAAGTCAGTTCCCATAACTCTGCAGCAGGAGAGAGCTAAGCCCTTGGGGTCCCTTCATTCCCACCTGCTGTCTCTCCCTTGCACACAGGGGCACAGGGGACATTGCCAAGCGGTCGAGGAGCTGCCTGCCTCTGCTCCATCCTCAGAGCTGGGCGGATGGGTCCTTGCTCCTTGGCTGGAGTCGGCAGGACCTCTGCTCACTTGTCCCCTGAGTGTCACCACTGTGCTGCAGGCAGGGCAGGCTCCAGGAGTGCTGACCTGGTGGTCTCCATTGATGGGCTCTTGCTCTGTTTTCCTTTGGAGCAGGAGGGAGCAGGAGGAGGAGGAGGAGGAGGGGGCTGCCCTGGCCTTTTGCTCTGTGGTGGACCCCGGCCGCTGCCCAGGCGCCAGGGCAGGCAGGCTCCAGCTGCAGCCGGGTGCTCTTTGGCCAGCCACTGGCAGCCCTCTGCAGGGAGGATGGCTCCTTGCCCCAGCCCATCCATGTAAGCCAGCCTGGAGAGGGGGTCGCCAGCCCTGCACCTTCTTGGAGGGGTGGTGTCCCCAGGAGAGGAACCATGGAGCTCTGGGGATAGGGGATTTGGCTCTTCACCCCCAGCACACCCTTTTGGTGCCAGCCCCCTTGGGGAGGCAAGAAGCCAGGTCTGGGGCAGTGCTCTGGCCGCTGCTGTTGCAAGGCAGCTCCCCACCCAAGCGACTGTCCTCCTGCCTCTCCTGCAGGAGCTGCTGGCTCTCCTACACCAGGAAGGGCCATTGACAGAGGGCATATTCCGGAGGGCTGCCAGTGGGACAGGGCTTCGGGAGCTGAGGGAGGCCCTGGACGGTGGTGTGGACATCAACATTGGAAGTCAGCCTGCACTGCTGCTGGCCGTCATCTTGAAGATGAGGGCTTCTGACCTGCAGCTGGAAGAGCTCCTGGCTGGCCTGGAGTGGTCAAAGGCTCACCTGGAGCCCTTGGCACTGCAGGACCTCCTCTGAAGCATCCGCGGCAAGCTCCTCATCATCGACCTCTACAAGGACTGGATTCGAGCCATGGAGAAGCCAAACAAGCAGGGAAAGGTGGAAGAGCTGACAGCGTAAGTGTGCCAGCAGCCTGCCTTTTGAGCAGCGACTGGTAGAGGCCTGGGACTTGCCTGCAAAGGGACAGGCTCCTTAAAAAGCCGTGTTTTCTGGCATCCTGCTCTTGCTGGGGTGGGGTTGGATTTTGGGGGAAAGGGCATGGACAGGGAGCCTTCCCTTGCCTGGGCTTGGGTGAAATCAGGAGTTGGGGAGCAACGCCGTGCTTCCTTCCTGAAGCACAGGAGAACTGATGGCAGGCTGACAGCACCTGCAAAGCTGCACGACACAGCCACTGGCTCCCACCTGCCTTGTGCAAGCTTCAGGGACGGCTGCAGCAACATCTGCTTTTTTAACATTGTGTTTCTTTTCCCTCAGGGTGGGCAACAAGTTGCCTGCAGCAAAACTTCTCCTCCTCAAGGGGCTGCTGTCCCTCCTCCAGCATATAGGCCACAACGTGTGCACCAGCAGGATGAGCTGCAGCAGTCTGGCCATCTCTGTTGGGCCAAACCCGCTGGTGTGGTACATACTGATAGCTTCCATATGGAAAAGATAATTGAATAATTGAACAAAAGTAGAAATAGTTTTCTTGTTTCTGTTTCAAATGTATCAACTTTTGCTAACTTTTATAAAATAAAATTACAGTATTTTGCTGTCAGGAATAAAGTATTTTGCAAATAAAACTAACATATAGGTCCTTGATTACATACCCATGTCTTAGATATTTCTTGCACCATGGATCTACATTTCTGGTACATTTTAATCTGAAAAGATTCTTTTGACCTCGTTTAATCTGAAAAGGTTTTTTTGATCTCCTTTCAAGAACCAGGGCTTTGAGGAGATCTTCTGATTGAGGTGAGTTGATTTCCAGATTTAGACAGCCTTAACTGATTCAGTAAACCAAAGCAAATTTTTGGGGGCTTTACTTGTCAGTTACAGCTTTCTGTGAGCTGTCAGAAACAGAGATGTCCACAAAATGGTAGGAGTTGAGTAAAATTTTTAAGAAACTCCTTTAAACTGGTGCATTTTTAGGAGACTAGGACTTCTTCATGCACTGGAATCAGTTTCTGTATTAGTCCTTATTCAAGGAATAAAACAGGGCTGGAAGGTAATCTGTTCATTTGAAACACTGAGAATTTGCCACCTGTCCTCCATCTTTGTAGTCCTAATAACCTGTCCCTAATGCAATATGAGTCCTTCCCCTGTACAGTAGAGCTAGGCCACTTTATTCATGCGTGACTGATGTCTTTGGATTTGAGATGTTATTTCATAGTTCAGCTGGTACTTCTGGCATCAGACTTGACAGCCCTCTAATCCAGTGGTGTTTATGTCCAGGATCTGGCATGTTTCCTGATAACATGTAAAATGTTATGCTTTCTTGATGCATCTATTGTAGTCTTGTGAATGGTGGTGCATACAGTATTTTCATATGATATATTAACAATTACATGTATAACTATGATAGGCAAAAAGAAAATATCTTTTTTATATATATTACACAAGTATTAAAATACCTTAGTATTAATTTTCATCTTAGGATTGACCCTAGACTTTGGCAGTGATATGGAAATAAACACCATGGCAAAATTCCTTCCCGACCTCCAGTTCTCACTTGCAACTCTTGTGGATTTCAGCAGCGGTTTTGTGTACGTCAGACCTGCAGTACTGGGTCTTGCCATATGAGTTGTCAGATCCTTGTTCGTACAAATAAATCTTACTGCAAGAGCAACACCTCAATGATTCTGTTTCCAACACAGCACTTCCATAGTAGTTGGAAAAAATTGCAAGGGAGTGCCTTTCCCTTCCTTCTACAATATGAAGAGGGTGGGGGTTTTGTTTGTTTGTTTGTTGTTTGGGGGTCGTTGTTTTTTAAAGTTTAGATTCTTGCAGTAGCTACTGGGTGACTGATAAGCTCTCTGTATCAGATCTTCCTCTGCTCTTGGGCAGTGTTGCTTCAAATTAGATATGCTGCTAGAAACTTTTCCAGCAGATTTCTTAGCTCTGGCTTCCACACTGCTGGGGAAGATAGGTTGATACGTGAGCGAGAGAAATAACAGAGCAAGCATTCACTGGTCTCCCTGAGCCTGGCAGTCCCTTAAAGGGTTGTCTGTAGGAGCTGAGAGATAAGCCTTCATGGAATACTTCCGTTCTTCCTTACCTGTCTGTCATAGCATGGATGACTTTTATGCATTTGTGAGATGGATCCCTGCACGCTGTTGTCTAACACATGAGTATAGTAGTTCATTGCACTTAAAGTCAGGGAGCAGCTTGAGCGGCGCTCCCCCAGTGAGGGAGAGCAAGCCGGGGCTGAGGGCACCCACAGCACAGGCAGCACCGTGCCCTTTCCGACAGGCTGCTCTGGTTAGGGCCGGGGCGGTGACTGGCAGGGACCACCAACAGTCCCAGAGGAGACAGCGTAACAAGTCAGCTCCGGAGTCCGGTCGGCAGCAGCAGAGACAGCGTTGCAGCATGGGTGTGAGGTCCCCGCAGGAGATGGGGCCAAGCGGGACGGGGGACGTGACTGTGACCGGGATGCCCCGGTCCCCCTGCCCAGTAAGGGAGGCTGCTGGGGACAGGGCTGGGCACAGCCAGCCTGTGCCGTAGCCCTGCAGGGACGAGGACAGGGCTGCGCTTGCAGGGAGGTCCCGGCCCCATGCGCAGAGGTGGCCCAGCGGGACGGGGGCACGCTGCTCAGGGCAGCGGAGGCCTCTTGGTGCCCCTCAGGGGTCTGGTCGAAAGTTTTGCAGGTTTCACGGCATGTAGGTAAATAACCCATCTCACAGACATGTTCAGCTTTAATAGCCAGAACTCATCCCTTAGAACAATATCAAACATCATTACTTTCTATCTTGTTCAAGTGTTTGTTCAGATTGTTTGATGGAAGTGCTCATAGGATTTTAGAATGTGATGTAGAAAGGGCTAAATATTTGTGCAGTTCTTTATTTCTCATATTTTTTATAGATGTGGCAATGTGATAATTTTGTAGTTCTCTTGCACAATCACTGATTTCTTTTGTCCAGTATATGGTATGATACCTGTGGATGAAGTGAGAAGGAACTGTTGACTTTAAAAGCCATCCTAACTATGAGCTTATGTAAGTATTTAACTTACAAGTTCAGTGTAGATTCCCTCCCCCACACCCCTTAAGTAGTGAGGTGTCATTGATTATACTACTCCATGAAATTCAATTCTGCACTGGAAACAGGGCTTTTACTCCTGGGTAAAGTGAAGGGCTATTGCATCACCTACCGAGGGTTGGAAGTTTTTCTGAGAAACCAAAAACCTCCCTGACTGAAAGAAGTATTAAATATTCTGACAGAATGATGCAGTTCTGAGACTTCGATTTGGTGCTCACACTGAACAACTGAAGTTTCACTTTTAGCTGAGCTTTATCCTTTTAAGCTGTCTTTCCATTTAAAAATTATCTAATTTGAGTTTGGATTTGTTTGTTCAGTGAGATGCTATTTTTGTTTTCATTACTTTTAACTTCATCTGTAAATCTTTAACACATGGGACAACTGTTCACATACAGTTTTGTGTGAGTAATAAAATGCGGGGGTGATGGAACACCGGGATCAGCATCCTCTTCTCTCACAGCCTTAGCAGGTTCTTTGGCATTTAATCTGCTAGCATGAAATTTCCAAGGGTGGCATCTGCTTTGTAAGCCCCATCGAGGAAGAGAACTCCAGGCAGGCAAGTGCATGAGGCTTGGGAAGTTTCCAGAACTGTGCAAAAGGACCACAGGTTGTCCGGAAGGGCATCTTTCTGCTTGTAATGTCAGGTTTCAGAAGGCGGTATAACAATATTGTAGGCCAGAAGACATTTAAAAATATCAAGGGTGCCTAGTTTGAGATAGGAAATGTTGCAGTTACATGACAGAGAGTAACAAACCAGCCCAAACTGAGGGGATTTTCAGATGTGGGAGGTGGCTATATCCCAAAGTACTCAGACAGGTGAAACTTACTGAAACAAACTGGCATTCTAGCTTTGGGAAGACTTCAGAATGACGTGGCAGTGAAAGTGTACTGAGCGAGTGCCAAAAAGACTTGAGAAAAGGAAGGGACCTAAGCAGATGTAAAATCTGCAAGATCTGTTTGGGAGCAGAGGTTGCTAACCAAAGATGAAAACCCATACTGCTAATAGTATGCTGTGCATGTCTTTTCCATTGAATGCCTTAAATTGCTTAGTTTAGGTATTGTGTGGACTAATACAGAATAAGATGTCCAATATTTGCTGACTGGTGCCTTTCAGTATGCAGAAGGCAGTCCATGCTTTTAGTTAGTTCAAGCCAAGGGAGTTAAAGCTCAGGTTGCTGCAAACTTGGCTTGTTTGATGTACACTCGTCTTACGCCAGTTAATGCCTGCTAATGTCACACCTTTTGAACTGCATATAGACAAATCCCAAGTGTCTGTAGGAATCCAGAGTGTTATCTTATTCAAGGTGCTCGCTAAGGTTTTGACTCTGAAGGCTGTTTGAGGGTTTGGTGAAAGGACCCAGAATAACATCATCTGGAGCAGACCCCTTGCAGGCAACCGAGCTCCCTATCTGCTTGGCTGTGTGAAACACCCACTTCTCTATACAACATTGTTTTACTTTGTTTGCTTCTTTTACCCAGTCCATGTTTTGCCTCACTTGTGTGAGCCATGAAAGCTGATGAGAAAGGCAGGCCTGTTTCATTGTCAGTTTGCTTTCTGATGTCTGCTTTACCACTGGAGAAAGTTTAGTAAGCTGGATTTTGACAGCAGTTTTTGTATCACATCCTACTTTGGTTCTTATTGTCCAGAGCATCAATCTTCACTCAGATTTTGCAACAAATATGCTGAAAGGGATTGGCTTAGTTTTCTTATCCACAAGATAATTCCTTTCCCTTACCAGGTGCAGAGGCAGGAAATTTCAGAAGGAAAGGGAAAGCTATTTAAGTTGACACTGGGTGGGAAAAAAAAATAAAATTGTATTTTAAGTTCTTGACTGTTACATACTACTACGCTTGTTTTAACAGCTATAGGAAAGGAATGAACAGAGCAGTTGGGTGCTTGGGACATGAAAATGAAGTACATAGGCACATTTTTTCCCCCAGTTGTCAGAGAAAGGTGAAAACATTGAGTAATTGATAGTAATGCAATACTGATATGATTGGTTTTGTTTAAATGTATTTACAGATAATTTATTGACTCCAAACTGAGAAAAGTGTGAAAAATACAGAGGTGTTTTTTAAGAAAGCTTTAGAAAAAAACCCCCAAAACTAAACAAGAAAAACAAACAACAAACCCAGGCACCACAAAACAACAACAACAACAAACCCAACAACATTCTGCCACTTCCTTTAAGAGATCAAAGATAACATTTTAGTGTCACTATTTTCTGTTCCCCTTTTGCCACTGCTCTGAAGGAAGAGTTAGTTTTCTACTTCATGGTCATGACCTTCTTGGAAATAAATTCAGTCATTTAAAGCAGCAACCTATTAAAACATATTTGTTTTCCACACATTGCAGAACTCTTCTTAAATTCCAGTAAGATAGTTTTCCATAAAACATTCTTTCCATCCTTCCATGTATTTGGATTATAAGTGAGGATTATTTTTCTGCTGTGTGATCTCATGGAGGTGCTAGTTGAACACATTTGTCCCCCTTTTTTTAAGGATGTGGTTCTATAGAGCTACACTTTCAGTGTTCAGTGGAAGCAGAGATAAACAAAAGCAAATATCTGTAAAAATCTTTACTTTCCTCCATGTAGCCAGTGAGATGTTTTTACATGGAGATCTTATTTTTGAACAGAATTTCTTTTTCCCTCTTGTAACTGTAGCGACAGTAAAAGATACCTTTCCTATGACAAGACAACAAAGACAGCATATTCTTTATAAAAGATTTAAAACCCCCACACCCCAAGCATTGAAAACTCTTGTATTTTTGTGTCTTTTCTCAATTTAATTTTAAGTATGCACTTGTCCTAAGAAAGCCTTTTCTCAGAAACTGTGGGCAAAACCTAGTCTTGCTTAGTCTGGAAGCAAATCTAGTCATGCTTTTGCTTGGCTTTGAATTTATTACACTGATACTTGAGCTTATTGTCCAATTCTGCAAATGGCATCTGAGTGTGTAACTTCCATCCTATTTATGACTCCTCAAGGTAGGAAAGATTAACATATGGAAACATGGTTGAAGGATCATAATGTAGGTTAGTGTCGTGATTTAACCCCAGCCAGCAACTAAGCACCACGCAGCCGCTCACTCACTCCCCCCCATCCAGTGGGATGAGGGAGAAAATTGGGAAAAAGAAGTAAAAACTTGTGGGTTGAGATAAGAAAGGTTTAATAGAACAGAAAAGAAGAAACTAATAATGATAATGATAACACTAGTAAAATGCCAACAGTAGTAATAAAAGGATTGGAACGTACAAATGATGCGCAGGGCAATTGCTCACCACCCACCAACCAACACCCCGCCAGTCCCCGAGCGGCGATTCCCTGCCCCCACTCCCCAGTTCCTATACTAGATGGGACGTCCCATGGTATGGAATACACCGTTGGCCAGTTTGGGTCAGGTGCCCTGGCTGTGTCCTGTGCCAACTTCTTGTGCCCTTCCAGCTTTCTTGCTGGCTGGGCATGAGAAGCTGAAAAATCCTTGACTATAGTCTAAACACTACTGAGCAACAACTGGAAACATCAGTGTTATCAACATTCTTCGCATACTGAACTCAAAACATAGCACGTACCAGCTACTAGGAAGACAGTTAACTCTATCCCAGCTGAAACCAGGACAGTTAGTGAATAAGAGCTTCATTCAAATAAAAAAAAAAAAAAAAAAAAAGAAAAGAAGTATAATAACTCATCAAATGATCACAAGGAACAAATGTAGGAAATGGGTGTTGTGGGCAGTTAGACAAGCTTTGCAAATTTAGCTATTCCACTCTCCTCCCGGGGCTTACTGACCTCATCGCAATCATGTAAGTTACCCACTCCAGTTCATAGTTTGGCATGGGAGCTTGCACCACACAGGAACGTGAGCTTGCACGAGTACCCTGGACTCTGAACAGCAGTGGCTGAGGTGCTGCCCAAATGCTCTTCTGCTGAATTCTGTGAAGGCAGAAAGAATGCCCAAGAGTGACAATGCCTTAGGCTACCACAAATCTCTGCTGAGGGAATGTGAGCCAAACCCCCAGCTTCCCCTCTGTCATAGGGATCTAAGAATATGGTCATAATAGCAACCAGGGAATCCTAACTGCTTTGTAAAATGAAGAAACATGATCTTTAGTACCTTGGATTATGGAGATGCTTCCTGTGCCTGTCTTAATTTCCCCAAAGAAAGTCCATTCAGTTAAATGTCAGGAAAATGACAGTGATCATCAACAAAAGCCACTCATTCACAAAGTAAAGGGATGCTGAAACCATGACAAGTAAGCTTTCCGGGCCAGGGATCACTTTATTTTTGTTTCTATATACAATGCTTTGTGCAAAAAGATTTCTGAGCAGAGCGCCCATCAGCACTACAGTAATTAAGTAAATTCTGGCCTTTATTTGAAGGCCTGACTCTAACCCAAATGAAACTGAAAGTAATCTTTTTGCAGATCTTACTGGAGGTAGGCAAGATTGTTTGAAGTGTAGCTATATAAATTTTTTAATTTTGTATGGATTATGTGTGAATAAATATTTTTAACCTAGAACTATTTTGAAATAGCTTTTGTAATGAATATTAGGTCTTCAGCCAGGGGAACAAATGTAAATGCCCCTCATCTCCAGCTGCAGATGAGTTGAAATGTGGAGTCCCTAACCCTCCATGCACACTTTGAACACTTTTTTTTTTCTTTCTGCTGACAGCCTTTTAGCCCTCAGGAGGCTTATATTATAAAGTGTAATCTATCTTCTGCTTTATCCTGGTGAGTTCCAGGATATTTAAAGAAAAAGTGCTGAAAGAGCAGACTGCTGCTGTACACCTTGTCCTGAATCAATTTCCTAGTCCTATGTGCCTGTTTACTAGTGAAGCCCTGCTTATCCTTATTTTAGGATTAAGTATCCTGTGTGCTAGAATGTAGGTATTTCCTTTATTTTTCTAGTGTCTCCTCAGTCTGCCTCCCCCTTTTCTGCCTATACCCTGTAGCCATGAGCCACCCTTATCTGTCCCTACTTTCTTGCAGAACAAACCTGTCCAAATGAGCTCCAACTTAAGAGGTTCCCCACTGGGACGTGCATCTGATTTCCTTCTTTCCCAGCTCCACAGCATACCTGGCTGCATAAAAGCACTTGGTTTTTTGAACACCGAGCACTTTTTTGTGTTTATATGCTTTCTGCTAACTTGGAAAGGTCAGCTGGGAGAGCTGTTGTTTAAGTAAATACAGCTTGGGGAGTGGTGACTCAGTAATTTGTATTGTCTGGTATCTCCTGACTTGCATCAGAAATGGAAGAACAATAGCAGAGTCTGACTCCCTGGGGACTCTGTGGGTTTGGTTTTTGTTTTGTTTTCAATAAAACCAAGAACATTTGTTGGTGATTGGAATGTCTTAGGATATTACACTGAGATCATATATTTTAGCTGAGCTCTGGTAGGCCTTCTAACTGGAAGAACTGCACAAAAAAAAAGAATTCTTCTGTGCAAAAAGAGGAACGTTTTTTATGTCTGCAAAAGGCATTGCATTTTGTACGTGATCTCACGTTCTGAAGTGCATTGTGAATGTAACTGAAAATATATTGTAAAGGACTGTGTAGAAAGATAAAACCTCAAATAAGCTATGTAAGAGAATTTTCTTTAAAGAGAAAATTTTATGAAAGGGAAAATAATACACCTCCAAGCCTCTATCTTGAAAGCAATGCAAATGTTAGACTACATTTCATTTTTTTGTATGTCCTAGCCATCCCTTTCACTAAAAAGAAAAACTGATCCAAATGTTTTCTGCAGTTAAAAACATAGTGTTTCAGCCATCTGTATGTAATAGGTACCGTCCTCACTTCAGCCTTCTTGTAGCCTATCACCAGTCTGTATTCTGACGTGCTGTAGAAGGGAATTAATCTCCTTACATGTTTTTTTCTTTTTCCTTCCTGCATTCATCTGACATTTCCTGTGAGACTGTGAATCCTCCTATCTGTGCGCACCATAAAACAAATATTGGAATTGTAGGTCATTTTAAAGAATGCCTTTTGAAGAAAAGTGCTTTAATTAACATTTACTTTTATTTGCAAAGGAACCTTGAGGATCCTTTATATCAGAATATAGGTCACGGGTCCCAAAGAATACCAATGATGTACTGTAAACTATGCTATCGATATATTAGTGTCAGACTCCCAGGCATATTAAATCTGCGTGATTGCAAGGCACTAATTATTTCTATTAATTTCTATTACGGTAATGTGTAATGACTACAGCGGAGGTCTGAGCCTGCCATAGGAGGTGAGGGACGTGCAGAAGAGCCGGTTCTCGCCAGGCAGCGCTGGCAGCCCGAGCGGGTCGGGAGCGGGCACCAGGCAGCACTGCTGCCCCGGGGAGCAGGGGGCAGCTGGGGCACAGGCGCTGTGCGCTGCCCGTGGCCACGCTGGAGCCTGCCGCAAGGCTTGGCCTGGAAACCCGGGAGTCTTCGGCCAGTGTGCTGGTCGGGAAAAAGTGCTAGAGCGTCTCGACTGATTTTGTGGTGATGATAGTTGGCAGGCCGTTAGAAGCAGTAGGAAAGGGACAGGCAGGGCTGAAGGAAAATTTTAAGGGTGCCCAAGGTGCAGCTTTCCCTGCCGCTGTGTGGCCAGGGCGGCGAGTGCCTTGGCCAGGCTGTGCTGGGAGCGGGCTCACGTGCTGGGGCAGTGCTCGTGCACACCCGCTTGCTCCCGCACACAGAGCGTGGAGCACTGGGGAACCCAGACGGGGAGCCCCGGATTCCTCCCCCGTTGCCTGCATGTAGCAGAGACACCGCGGTGTTTTTTGTCCAGTGTTTGCATTGAAGACCTGAAGCTGTCAGAGTTTCTTTTCTCGAGTGTTGGGAGATAGAAAGGGTGAAAGTAATGAAAATCTGCTAAAGACTCAAAGTAATAGAATTCCTCATATTCTCCCCATTTCTCTAGCCCCCTGGAGCATATGAATTCATTGGCAAGATAAGCCAGATATTTTATCCACTTGGCTAGGCAATCTTAGTTTGTATCCAGGGGACTTTACAGGTGTAAAATTAACCACAGGAGAGTTCTTCTATTGTTCACTGACTGCAGTGCAAACATATGGAGGACTACAAGTGAAAAATAATTAAAACAATATTTGAGTACACGCCTGTTCTCTCATTTTATATGTACAACACATGCAAATCCGTCCTCTTTTTTTGTTTCATTATCTTGACACAGAAAAGTGAAACTTCCTTGTTTAAAACATAGTTTTCTCTATGAAATAGTACCTTTTGAAGATAAATTGCCTCTGCTGAGAGCACAGCAGTGTCCAGAAATGCATACAAAAAGAAAGGTTTTATTGCTTGGCATGAGCAACAGAATACCTTGGAATGATCCTGTGAAAATACTATGGCAGAATTCTCTAACTTGGCTGCCAGTGCCTTTCAATAGCATACCTCTTAAAAAAATAAATCTGGATTTAACTGATACTAAAAGATCACAGTCCATCAGGTACACTAAAATGTTTTTAAACCTGTCCTAATACACACCCATCCAATAAACCGGGGAGGCTCCTTCTGAGGCTTTCTTCTATCTGGTACAGAAAATGTATTTTAAAGTTTGCCTAGACACATGCTTACTCAGCAGAATGGAGTGGTTCCAAATTAAGTGCTTTTTTAATTAAAAAAAAAAAAAATCTACCTAATTAGATCTTTTTCCTAAAGAGACAGGAACAGCTGCAAAGGTGCCATTCTGATTTCTCTGATAAATAGCCTGCATTTTATTTACTTATTAAGACCATTTAGCACCCCTGAAAGGTGCCAGTTTGAGAGCTGTAGAGCATCTAATTATTTTTCTTCCCCTCTATATTTTTTTTTTTTATTTTTGAAGTGCCCAAAACAACTGTGGCACAGGAGGCTGTTATTAGCTTCCCCACTGTGCCTGGTAGTCTCAAAAAATAAGACTGAGGGATTCACACAAATTTCTCCCTCAAGTGGGAAGGGTGGAGGAGTGCTTGAAACTTGGGTGGGACCAAAGAGAGAAGGGAACAAGGAGTAATAGGGACAGCAATGTGCAGGGTGGAGAGTGTGGATGGACCAACAGAGATGAAGTGAAGCATTACTGAGAAAGGCAAGGATGCTCCTCCAAAGAGGAAGAGGACTGCACAGCAGCTAGATGTGTAGAGTGAGATGACAGATCTATTCCTGCATCAGACACTAATCTATTGTCTCTGTTTTCCCCCAAATATTTTTTCCCCCACCTAAAAAAAAAAACAAATCATGCTTTCCTCTCTGACAGCACTGTGCATTTGATTGAGGATCTAGAATATCATGTTGCTGTTAAAATAGATTAATATGCATATATATCATTGTATTTGTGTGCATAGTGACTGAGTATTTCTGCCCCAGTGTGCCATCATAAATTAAAGTGCAACTGCTCCAAAATATTAGTAATCCACTATTGGTGATTGCTTGGGGGGCAGTGAGGGGGCGGTGGTTCACAGCAATTACATCTGCAAATATGGTATGTGTTATGTTCTAGTTGTTCTTATTTTTTCTAAAGCAGCAAACAAAAAGAAACTTACAATACAAACCACTGCCTGGTTACAAATATGAAATCCATTAGATCAATTGGTAGCAGGAGAAGGAACTTTTGGGTCCATATTTGGGGTCATTATCAAATCTACTTCTTATGTTTACTGCAGGCAGCGTAACGTAATGCCCCTCCTCCAGTGTGACTGCATGTGTGTATGTGCACAGGCACAGAAAACATGTCTATCAATTATTTGCATGTAGAAATACAACTGGTTAGCATTATTTCAATAGCATCCAGGCACACACAAACAGGCATGTGTAAAATTTCATGTAGAAAAGCTCTTTTTAAATGCTGGATTTGGAGATTGACCTCTCAAAACTATTCCCTTGGCCTGACTCCCTGCCATGAACATCAGCAGGAGCAGGTTTACAGCTCAGCTGTAGCCAAATGCAGGTTTGCAGCAGTTTACAGCTCTCTTTTAAGCTGGATTTAATTTGCACTGCCAGTCCTAGCAGGATGGTGCTGGGTTACATGAGCCAAAGCCCAGGAAGAGGTCAGGCTGGTACAGCTGCACCGAGCCTGAGCCAGTGCCAGCGCACCGCCCTGCCGAAGACCACGTAGGTTAAAGAAAGTGTAGGTCCAAAGCACCATACAGCTGTATCCCTGAATATGTCACAGACAGCACAGACCTGGGGCTAAACTCTGTCTGTCCCCTGTGAGCTACATCAAGTCTGGTCATCTGGCTTTTGCTCAGGGAATGAAAGCCCCACTCTTTTCAGGCCCCTTGGTTTGGATGGGGACAAGACTTCCCAGGTTTCTGTCGCAGGCCCCTGTGCCTGTGCCCCCTTCCTCTTCTTAGGGCAGTTTCTGGAGGGAATCACTGTGAATTGCTTCATTTTCCTCTTCCATTGTCTGTGGTAGGGGGAGATGGCAAAATATCTTAGAGGCAGTAACGCTAGAGATGATCTCAGAGCGCAAGTGGAAAAAAGGCAGTGGCAGCAGGCAGTCAGAGGAGGAGGAGGGTTAGGCAGCCCTGTCCCAGCCCCAGAGCAGGAGCAGATCATCAGGTTGTAAGGGCAGGCAAAAAAGGCAAGTCTTACACCATCCCTCCCTGGCTTTAAGGGGCCAATGCAGAGTTCAAGGCTTTTTCACAAGGAAGCAGCTGGGCAGCACCTGCAGGCAGTTTACTTAAATTGTTACTGGATTATTTTGGGAATCTGACTGGGTGCCAGGCTGGCTGCTTCTGAGGAAGTAAATACTTAAAGGCAAAACGTTCAAGTGTTTTGCCTGAGCTTATGTGTGCTGGCAAGAGGATAAAAAAATAAAACAAAGCAAAGTGTGCGGTCAGCAACAGCCCGGCTAGACTGGAATGTGGAGCTCATAAAAAGGAGAGATGCCCGAAGCCTGAATGGAGCACAGTGGAGCAGAGCAGCCTCTGCCCGGGCATCCTTGCCGGGCCTGCCCACCGCCCACATCACTGCAGCCCCCTTACTCTCAGCTCAGGCATCCCCCCACCTGGCTCCTTTGAACAGCACTGCCGGGTGACACACAGGCACAAAAACATCAGGCGTGTGCTCTTTATGAAATCCAGCTAGTGATTTTAGTGGATGGAGAAAGTGGGGGTGATTGAGATCCGCCCCCCCTCCCCAAATAGGGAATTACCTACCCCTTTTACAGCTTGGGTAGCACATTCTGATGGTACGAGAGCAGTCACCCTGGTCACTACCAAGTGACAGGGTGGTGCTAGGATGAATGATGGGGCCACAGGTGCCAGGTAACACCAGGCAAAATTAAAGCTTCTCGTGTCATCAGGACAAGACACTAGTGAACAGGGCTGGTCAGACTTTAGCAGGCCATTTGGCAGTTCTTAAAAGACATCTTGGATGTGGAGCGCCCACCTTTAACATTGCCACAGGAGAAGAGGAGCATTTATCATCCTCGAGGGAAGTGAGTTTGAAGCATTGTAAGGACAAGAACCTGGATGCATGCAGCTGAGCCAGGGAAGAATGCACCAGTAAGGGACTGACAGGGGTGCCCCTGTGCCCAGTCTGAAGGACAGAGGAACAGGTGGTTAAAATTATCCTTCCAGCTGAGAGTCTGCTTTGCCCAGGAGCCCATTTGCTGGCAAAGGAAAGTCCAGCCCTTCTGGCCATGATCTGGGAGGGAATGATGCAGATGGTGAAGAGAAACCGTATGGAGTCAGATCAGGTGTTGCATCAGCCACTGAAGAGCTCAAGGTGTCTATAAACATGGGAGGAAAGAAGTTTGGTGGAACCACTGTCTGCCTCCCACTTCCACGGCCTTTGAGGGCAAAAAAAAGCAGGTTTTATCTGGGCATATGCTTTTCTTGGACCTTATGAAACCCAAACAAGCAAAAACTCCTTGTGGTGGTGTGGTCACATAAGGAATATCCCCTCCTGCATCTCTTGTGGCTGTGTGAATTCTGCTGTCACTTGTAGCTCTACGGGAGAACGAAGAGTTCAAAGCAAGGCTGGGATGCCCCTGTGTTCATCATAGTGTTACACATGGAGCGTGAGCAAATTAGGTGCTACAAGGTATAGGGTGTATGTTCGTCCTGCCTGAAAAGAACAAACAACAGGAAGGTGTGTATTGCCTTTGTGTATTCCTTTTAAACTGTGCTGGGGGGGGGGGATTGGTGGGGCTTTTGTTAAGTGAATGTGTGCTTTGAAGAGAAAACTTTAAGGCCTCCCTGACCTGAGAAATACTGCTATGTACAAGCCTGTGTTGGACTGGAGTGGGTCTCTGTACTTCATGCTAAGCCAATGCCTTACAGATCCAGTGACTGCTATCATCAGCCATAAAAGCAGTCCTGCAGAACACAGGTACTTGCTCTTCTGGGATTTCAGTCCCTTGCCTTAGGGACCCAAAGCCCAATGGCAGCAGATAGGGCTTTCTGCCTGAAGACCTTTGTCGTGATAACCCACTAAGTCACATCTGCTGGTAGCAGGGGGCATGCTCAGCTCAGCTGGGTAGCTCTTGGGGGCCCAGGGAAGCCAAGGAGCTTGCCCATGGCCACATGGCAAGTCAGCAGGGGAGGGATGTGACCACAGCCATGCAGGGAGAGATGAAGTCCCAGTGCAGTCCTGGCACCTCTGGTACCAACACTGCTATGCAGCACAGCAGCCGTTTCAGTGACCTTCCCCTTCTCACGCCATACTTATAGATGTAGCCATCCAGGGCTGTGATGGAGGTGAGTTCACTTAGTTGAACAGAAAGCACTGTTAAAATTGCAGCCTGGCTGCTTCAAAATCCTGCCTCTAGCAAGTTTTGCTCTCTGTTTGCTCCTCATGGGAGCTGCGCTGCTTGTGCCTGACTCAGGTAGGCAGATTCTACATCCCCTGAAAACAGATTTAGAGCCAGGAGCTGCTGTGTGGTCCCTCCCCATTCCCACTTGATAGCTCATGGCAAGCTCTCCTAGAGCCCCATGATCATGCCAGCCCCCACAGCCCTGCAGTGCCTTTCTGCTTGATAATGTAGCTGCCGTGTGTCCATGGAGGGATACCAGTAAGCTCTGACCTATTTCTGTATCACCCTCAGATCTCTGGGTAGGAAGGGTTTCCTCTTTCTCTCCTGCTGACCCTCCAATTGCTGGTTTTTCATGGCACTGCTGGTGCCTGCTTATTTGAAATGGAAGAGGAAGGTTCCTCTTTCCCATTTGTTTGTTGGTTTCTAAGCCTTTTGCATTTTATTTTAGCCCAGGGGGACAAGACCACTACAGCATTCTCTCATCTGTTATGCCTCTCTTCAGCAATATCATTTGGACAGAAAATATCTCCTTTTAAAATGAAAGGCGAAGCTTGGAAATAATGCAGGGTGTTAAATACAGTGTTGTGAGCTTGAGAGACTTACCATGCGTTCCTCAAGACTGGATGCCTGCTGTAACACTTCCTGAAACATGGTTTTCCCTCCAGGCCCACCGGCAAAGTTAAGGCCCTTCTTCCCTATTGCAAGTGGCATCGTCTGAGAACCTCACAGCCTGAGGAGCACAAGCCCCAGAGCATGGAAAGGTTTTGTTGTTGCCCTCGCAGATAGAGACAGAGCAATTAATCAGAATATGTTTCATCATCTTTCTTTTTCTGTTACTAAGCCCTGTTAATGTAATTGCCAAAGAACAACTGCTAGCTTTTCAGTGAGCTCCTGAGCTATTATTCATTCAGTCTTCAGAGTATGTAAATGGCTTTTTCTCATGGCAGCACAGGGAGGACTACACATGCCGTGGTCTCAGGGAAAAGATGGTGATGCCAGCAGTTGGGGTAGGAAGCATGACAGTAAAAGGTGTGTTGGAGACACCTCTTTCACTCTGCACTGCCAGCAAACATGGTTTAGACAAGGACAGAAGTTTCTGACCAGCACAGCTTGCACAGACATGGCTAGAGATTCAAGACATCTGGTCCTTTCTAGGCATATCCATCAGACGTGATCCCAGGCCTTTGAACAAATGGGAGAATTTGCTCTGGCCCTGGCTTGGTCTTTCAGGGGGCAAAATGCCGGGGGAGCAGGCTCCCCTCCTGCTCAGTTCCTGTGAAAGCCTGCACTGCTGAAAGCATGAGCATTACTTGTTTGGGTGCCTGTCTGGGAGCTGAACTCCTTGAGTAAAGTCTCATCCTGACCCTAGGTGCCATGCACTTGAAAATGTGGCCCCTTGGGGCTGCCTGAGTAAATCACCTGTGATGTGCTTGAATTGGATGCAGAGTATGCAGTCATCCTTCTTGATCAAAGAAGAGTTTCCCTTAAGCTTATTCTTGAAATCTGCAGTTATGAGCCTGCTTCAGCTACCCATGCACTCTGCAACGGTCAGCTAAACGCGTTCAGATTTAATGTCAACAGCTCTTGGCGTAACACTCCTTTGGAGCAAAGCTGAGCAATGGGAATAAGAGGCAAAATCTGCTCAGTCATGATGACTCGTGTCTTGTCCTTTAGCAGTTCAGCAGAGCACAAAATACCCATCTCTTCAATGAGGGAAGAGGGTAATGAAGCAGCTGCAAGAGCAGGAAACCAAGGTGGAATGGAGACTTCAGATCAGATGTTAGTGCACTTCACAGATAAATCAGTGCACCAGTAAGTCATTCCCACCATCACACTCCCCCTCCCCAAATCTCCCTTGACTTAAAACTTGAAGCCATATCTCTCTCCTCCAAAATTAGCACATTGTTACCTGGGCAAGAGTTTAGCTCCTGATTTCACAATATGCTTTCCTACTTCAAATTTGTGTTTCTTGGTTGCACCAGCCCAAATAGTTGGGTTGCTATTGCTGCTGCAACTTTAATAAAATGCTCCTCAATACACACAAAAATCCTGTGTTTTTGAGGCTATGAAAAAAACCACTGACGGATGGTGGCTTTTCTGAGAAAAAAGAGGATAGTAGAAAGCATCTACAATGATTATGTCCTTCTGAGACGTGACTGTGTGCAGAAAGGTATGCAGAAGACCTGTTGTGTCTCCTATGGGTTGACACTTGGACCCTCTGTCAGTGATATCAGCTTCCTCCTCCAAGGCACCATAGTTAGTGACTGCAACATGCTAATTTAGTTGCTCTGTTTAGCTTGTCTGTGTGAACTCAGTTTTTCCATCAAACTGGCAATAAGTTGGCACGCCTTGCCTTTTTCCTCCATCTTAAGACAAGACAATGAAGCCACAGAGCATACAATAGTGTTTTTTTCCTTTGGGGAGACATTGTTTCCTGAGGAACCAGTGCTTTGTTTAGGAGTAGCTTTATTAAAGGAGAGGAGATCATGGGGATTAACCCCACCTCTTGCCATTTCTTGGGGCAGCAGACCCTGCGTCCCTCAATGGGGGAGTGGAGGTGGGATCCCTTTTCACCTAAGAGGTGCGTAAGAACAGAACTCCCACCCGCTCCCCGAAATACTGTATCAGACCAAAGGTTTATCTAGGTCAAGACCTAATCTTCCACAGTGGCCAGAAGCAGACACCTAGGAAGAGTATGCAAAAAAACGCTAGCACAGTGTCACCCTTGTCCTGGCACACCTTTTCAGTCTCTACCAGCCAGCTATTGCAAGACTTCCCAAGCTGGAGGTTGTGTTTGCAATTCAGTTTAGTAGGCTACCGATAGAGTCTCCTCTGGGGAACTTTTCTAATCCCTTATTCAGTTGCTTTGAGCCATTTATGGCAATGAGTTGCACAGCTTTAATTAAGCACAGTATGAAACCAGCTTCTTCTCTGTGTTGGTTTTCAAATCTGCTGCCTTTTTATTTCATGGGGTGCCTCCTAACTCTTGTGGTAAAAGGACAAAATTTGCTCCCTGCCCACCTTCCCCATGCCATCTGTGGTTATATAGCCCTCAGGCATAAATTGCCTCCATCATCTCTGTTACCACTGTAGTGGAACAGAAGAGTCTTTGTCTTTTTAGTCCTTCTTCATGCATAAGAGCTCCTGTGCTTCTGATCACCCACTTCATCCTTCTCTCTACTTTCTCTAATTCCTCTACATCCCTTTTGGAAAAGACTGACCAGAACTGCATACGGTAACCATGATGTGTGTGCTCTATTGATGTCTGCACCAGCATTGCTTGCTCAGTTTTTTCCTCCTGAACATGTACAGCACAATAGCAATGCTAATTATTCTGCCCTGCCTTAGCAAAGTGTATTTTTCAGGTTGCTGAAAGCTAATCTTTTGATGTAAGTGGGTAGTCTGTCCTCCAGTGCCTGTTCACTGACTGAGGTAATTCATGGAATTTGGTCCTGGAAGAAGAAGTTGGAAGTTTGTGATGTTGGTACTCACTCCCCGGACACTTAATTCATTCTGATAAGTCACTGAGGAGGTGATCAGATGGCAGTGATTCCACGTGCCACAATGCAGGTTAGCCTCAAAAGCATCATCAAAAATCAGTGGAACAGTTTGCTCACCAGCCATAGCCAGAGGATCTCCAGGATTTACACAATGTTTTAAAAAGCTAAAAACCTCTGACCTTTCTCAGGAAAGTGCTTGAAATTTCCTGAAGAAATTTAAAATCTTTCTGTAATAAATTTAGCCTAGATCCAGCTCAGTAAAACATTAAGCATTAAACATCTGCTGAACATGAAGAACTACTAAGAATGCTAAAAATGTGTAATCCCATTCCTATTTAGGTCTTTATTCATTGTGGCAATTAAATATGTGCATTAGTGCTCTGCTGCATTAGGATCTAAGTACCTGCATACAATTAAACTCTGTGCTGAACTGAGTCCCAAAGCCAACATTTCTGTACAAGATTTTAACCTATATTTCTGTCTACTGTGCACCTCAGTTTAGTGCAGAGAATATTTATTACTTTTACAGATATTTTAGCATGAAGAGAGATTTACTCTAAAATATGTCCCACATGCTATTTTAATGATTCCAGCTTGCAGAATTATTTTGTGATAGGAATAATTAATAAGGTTTTATGTATAAATATATTAAAAAAATAAGGTTAATCTCTTGATTAATCACTTCAAGACCATTCTAGGCAGCAGCATGTTTGTAGGTTTGGCTATGTACACATCAAAACATTCTGGGGTTATATGTACAGTAAACTAATCAGAGTTTCATATAGTTTTACATAGAGAGATATATAGATAATATGGGATTTATTATAAAGAATACCTGAAAAACAGGATAGAAGCAATTTTAAATGTCATCTAATTCAATCCATTGCACTTTGAGCTACAAGCTTGTATGACCATTAAGATCTACAACAGCACAAAGGCTTCAAGAGACAACACAAACGCTGCTGTTCACACTGCTGCCCCCAGCTATCCCTGGTTTCTTTTGAGTTTGCATTGTGAGCTTATTTACCCAGGAATGCTTCTTTCAGCAGTGGCATCTGCAGCATATTGAATATTGGAGCATACTGACATCCATTCTGCTTTCATCCAGTTGAACTGCTGGAATGACTGAGATGCAAAGAAGTCCCAGGACTTGCCCGCGGCCACACAATGAGTCAGTGGCCCAGCTGTTTTAAAAAAGAGAATAATTTTCCTGTCTCTTTGCTTTAACAACTTTATTGTAAGGCATCCTTTATACCCATTAGATTATTTCTCTTTTTCAGAAGGGATGGGTCTTCATGGATACCACTTATGCTTCCACTCGCATGCTTGATCATCACCTTTCCTGATGGAAAAACTCTTCCCTAGGAATTATTAGTGAAATTTTCTCTCCTTTTTCTATGAAGTCAGAGGACAAAATAAGCTAAATAAATGAATTTTCTTTGGCACAAACAAAAATACCCAAATTGCTGTCAGCATTGTGTATTATACAGCCCCATTTTCTCTCTCACTTTGCAGACCTGGTGTTCCTCTCTTCAGAAGCTTTTTTCCTCCAAGACCTGCCAGTTTTTCAGATCAAGCTACATGGTAGTTTCACTGAATGATTGCATGACATCTGCTCATGCCTTCTAACTACCCAGATGTTTACTTCTAAAACTTTTTGTCTCTGATTTTGGTCTATTTCTTATATGATTTTTAGTTTATTATTATTCTTATTTCTAAGTGGAAACCAGAATGTTATTCCATTCATGGGTCTTGTGTCTTTGCCTGTTAAATTCAAAATTTTTTAATGAGGCTGGAATTCCACAGAGGTGATAGACTCATACCAATAGATGGCAGTGTCTGTGTCCTTGGAAATACAGCAGCAGCTGTACAGAACACCATGTGCTGGCATATCAAAGTGCTCAGATTTAACCTGGTAACTTGATAATACCTCAAGACACCTGAGGGTACCCACAAACACAGTAGCTGCAAATATGCTTTTTCCCCTCAAAGTTCACTGGCTTCTTAGGACACAGGGTTATTTTTTTGTCTTTCCAGAGAAGATTTTGACAAAATTCATCAAACACCATCAGGAGTTGAGTTCAGCTGCAGTATATGTATGTGAAGTTGTGGTCTGACCCATGTTGGGTTGCTCCTTTGCAGGACCAGCCCTGCTCACCATTGTCTTCACTCAGTGGTAAGGTCATCTTTGCTCTGTCCTTGGTTCTGTCCTCACAGACTTACTCCCAGAGACAGTAAGAAACAGGTGAAATTTAAGTTGGAATTTTCACTTGAAAGAATCCCATTAAAATTTATTTTTACTCCTTTTTACTCCCACTTTGTTCACCAGATGTGCAAACTCATCCTGGGCTTTGGTTGCCAGCTGGGCTTCCTTTTTTTGTTTATTGACTTACCCTCAGTAATGTGGGTTCCCTCAGGGCCAGATCCTGGGTTCACTTAGAGCCCTACAGCCTGTGGTTCTCAGCAGGTGTTTGCACTCACATGGTGGGTGGGTGTGGAGCTGGGAATATATCCCTGCCCGCAGGGGTCAGTTAGCATGTCCATGGTGATGCATAAAGTGGACTAGAGCCGGTCACCCTCCCAGGCTGTTGGGAGTACTTGGCATAGCTAGCAAAAATTAGCACAACTGAGATCATATACATTTTCATTAATCATTGTGAGCCTTAAATAAAAGCAGCACTGCTGGCAGCTCTGATTAAGAGCTTTCCATTGATCATAAAAGCCTAACACTAAAATGAATTGTTTAATGTTGAAGGATTGAGATAACAGCCAAATAATTTGATTTATCGCAAAACCAAGACATAAGAAGAAAGAAAGTATTTCAAAATAAGAATGCTACAGTCTCTGTGGCAGACCTTGAGCTAATTTCAGGCAGACCAGGAAAACACCCCAGCCTCCTTGGCCAAGTCTGCACCACAGTACGGGGTGGTCACAGCCCCTTGGTGCCTGATGGGTGCCTTGGCCAGCACTAACATAGAGGAAGGAGGCCTGAGATGCCTTAGCTTTGCACAGCAAGTCCATTCTTCTCCTGTGTGTGTGTGCTTTCACATGTCCCTGCTATAATAGATACACATTTTTATACAAAGCAAGAAAATGAATACAAATATTATATATTGTGAGTGGAATTCACCTCACCTGGCCAATTCAGCCATCTGAAAGCTGGGCACTTGGGCTAGTTATTTATATTTAATAGCCTCTATTGTTACTGGAAGGAGAGAAAGCAGCTCCTTGGTGAATACCTATTTGAGGGAATCTGAGTCACCTTCTGGAGGTGTCTGTTTCTGTTCACTGTCTAGGAAGGGAACCAAGACTCTTAGGTTAGATTAGATACCTACTTTTTAGATTAAGCTAGACACTGCTACTTCTATGTATGCACAGGGTGATAGAAAGTGTGAACAAATAATGCAGTTTCTCATGTTTAGACCCTGTTGAGACCCCAGAACTCACTCACAAGAAGTAATCTGCCATTTTGGTGTGTACTGAAGGTTCCCACCGAGCTTACCACCCCAGGCACAAAATGCACTTGCAAATCCCCTACCATACTCTTGATAATGAGTAAAAAACCAGAGCTACTCTTCTGACCCCCATTCTGACTATGTTCATACTGCTCAGCAACATGATTTTCTTTCAGGACGGTGGACTCCTTGGAAGGGTTTTGGCTATTCATCATCAGCCCTGTAGTCTCTGGGAATAAGGGAACACAGAGGTGGTGGGCGAGTCATTTGGAAGAAATGAGACATAATCCAAACATCTCTATGCCTACTTAGCTACCAAAATGACTGCTCTGGCTCTGTTAGCAGTTAAGCATCTGTCAAGTTGCTCTGCTGTAGCCAAAGCTTACTCAGTGGCCAGCCAACTGCAGGCTGGGCAGTGGAGCTCTACCAGGGCTTAAGGCAGACCTTGCCTATGAACTCTGTGAGCTGTGCAGAAAGAGTTGGGAGAAGCTCAAAGACTACCTGGCTCCTTCACTTGTCCGTCAGAAGACAATGCTTGCCTCTGGGTGGGAAGAAGTTTGCAAAGGAAGTGTGGTGTCCAAATGTGTGTGCCAAGGGTGGCGACGTACGTGCTGAGCATGACATGTTCAAGAAGTGTGTGTCCACCTCATCAGGGCTTACAGTACAGGAAACTCTCACTTGGGGTGTGTGTGTGAGTGGCATATCCTCCTAACCTTCATTACCTTATAGTTAAAGTTCTTACAGTGTGCCTTTTTCATAAATGTGTGTGTATGTCTGTCTGCTTAAGAGCATATGTCTTAAAAAACAAGTGCATATGCTACTTTAGCCTGCCACCCAAATCCTCCTCCCAGTCTCCCACCTGGTTTATTCAGGACTCATACTGCTTTGGTTCCCACTTTAATGGTTGCACTCCTTTTGCTTTCTCCATATGCATGAGCATGTATAGGTGCCAGATAGCATCAAAGATCCCCACAATAATTTCCTCCTGGAGATCTGCCAGTGAAAATTAGGGCAGACAACAGCTCTGTCCATACACTGTTGCAGTGGAATTAACCTGTGTCTTTGTTTTTAAGGGGGGGCTGTGGTGTAAATCAGCCTGGCTCCCAGCCTCCTCCGCAGGAGGAAGAACATTCCTGGGTTTCACTATTCCCTTGCTGGTTGTTGAGCATCAGAGCTGAAGCTTTCTCTTCGAGCCACAATTTTCAAGTACTGACCCTTTAAACTTCCCGGTGTCGAATCACTTTTATGTCTTTGTGCTCCTTATTGCCCAGTAGATACTGACTCTTACAGCACCACAATGGTTATGACTTTGCTTTTGGTTATGGCTCTTTAAACATTTAAGCAGGGCTTAGTCTTGGGCAAATAAGCGTCGGGGAAATTCCTGTTTAGTGATTGTGCCCTTGGTTTGGTGGCTGTGCCTCCTCGGGGCAGCTCACCATGGATGAATTTGCATTTGTCAATAAATAAGTGAATATTAAAATGCAAAGGGAGCATTCTTTCCCCTCTGCTGTTGTTTCTTTGTCTGTTTTGACGTTTATTCTGAATTCTAACATAATATGCCTGTGTGAATAGGATATTTCAAGCACTATCCGCTTGCTGTGATCCCTATAAACAGTGGATGCCACCAATGGAGTCCCTAGCATGTTTTTGGAAGAGGAATATAGATGGCATATGGCACAGAGGAATAGTTTCATAGCAATAAGCAAAAGCTGGTTATTAGTGAGACACTGCTTCGTGGCTAATGGCGTTATGGATGATGATGGTGGTGAAGGAGAACCTGTTCTGAGTGCTGGGAAATATCCGATTATTCCCTCAACAGAAACAATACCATTCCTAAAACTCCATTGATCCTTTGATAGACTTTGGGGAAACTGTCACAGTGCGTAAAGGCAAGCTGCAGCACAGCTTTGGGACTGGGCTGTGCTGCAGCTGGCGGGAGAGCTTGCTGGCAGCTCTACTACAAAGTTAGGCCAACCTGAGCAGCAGTACAGAAAACCCTGCAGGTGGCATGGCCATGCAGCCATTGCCACTGTGCTGCCATCGCTGCACATTCACGAGCAGCAAATGTTTGGGTTTCTGTGCACAGCAGTGATAGCTTGTCAGAAGTAAAAGGCTGAATTATTTTCAGGTTGTTTTGGGAGAGGGTTGTTGGTTTAGTAAAAAGCAGTATCTACCTGAAGGATTTTTCATAGCCATTGAAAGAAGATCAGCAATGATATGAGTGTTCATGGTTTATTCTTCTCTACAGGCAACTTTGCCAGTGTATTATATTTCTGGCTTGCAAATAGGTCTCCAGTTCTGCACAGCCCCTGAACTGAACTCTGCTTATTTTGACAAAAAAGGAAAAAGATGTAAGGAAATAAAAAGAGAAAGAGAGAGATAGAGAGAAATAAAGGAAGGGAGGAAGGGAGGAAAAGAAAGAAGAAGGAAAGAAGGAAAGAAAGGAGGAAAGAAAGTAAAAGGAGCGAAGGAAGGAAGGGAAAGAAATGAAAAAGAAAAAGAACAAAAGAAAGAAAAAGAAGGTAAATGTGGACCAACTAAAACAAGCTGAAAAACCCTACTGTTTGTGAGCTAGATTTTAGGGAAGGAAAGGACTGGCACCTGACGATATGCTGATCTGTGACCATGCATGATGGCCAAACTTCTCGAAAGTGACTGATGATTTCAGGTGCTTCAGTTCCCAGCAACTGAAACGAGTCAGGCTTGCAAACACCTGTGTGCCCAGAGTGCCCTGACGAGCTGCAGGTGCCCCAGGTGGAGCCATAGTCCTCTGGACAGCCTCCGTCCACCGACAGGCTGGGCTGATGGGCCTCTGCAGCAGCTGCAGGGTGACAGTGTCCCTCCTGCCCCTGTGGTCACCAAGCTGGCCTTGGTCTGGACCCTTGTCCCTGTGAAACAGCCCAGCCCTTGGTGTGGAGGGGGAGCAGGTCTGACTCACACCCACCCAGCGGGGTGGTTCCCACCCACAGCAGGAGCTGTGGCAGCCCCCCGGCCTCCCCCTGTAGCACTGACAACCCTCAGAAATTAGGGGTTGTTTTTTTGTTTTAAAATAAAGCCAGCAGCAGGTTCCTATGGCAGCCCCCGCCCCCAGCTCCCTGTCTTGCCAGTTGCCATGCAAGGGGGCCTGCAGGGCTGGCCTCTCCATACCCCCCAGCCACTGACATTTCCCCACACCCTGCTAATGGCAGCGCCTCCGCCAGATTACCGAGGGCCACATGAAATTGTTATTAATAATGACAGGAGCCACAGCGGTGCCAGCATCCCCTGCCCCACGCATGCAGGCCCTGCGCCCGCGCTGGCCTGTGGGCCCCCGTGCAGTGGCAGCTGCCCTCGGTGGCCACAGGAGCTGTCCTGACGCCCGCCCTGAAGGGTTTCCCCAAGGCTTGTCTCCGAACATCCCTACATAGATATGGTTCCCCTGCACACTGAAATATAGCTGCCTGTGGAGCAGCTGTCCTGCAGCTGCTGTCACCCAGAAATTTCTACAAAAAGCTGTTTCCAGAGGCACTTGCCTGGTGTATGGAGCCATAGCAGGGTGCCCATGCACCCAGCCTGTGCCACCTTCCTTGCTTCAAGCCACACTCAGCTGGAAAGCTGAAATGTCACTGATCAGGGCTCAGAGGACAGGGGTGGTGGAGAATTTTGTTCCCTCTCTCCAGAAAGCGCGGGCCAACCGGTGAACGTGAGCCAACACAGCTCAGCAAAACGCACCCCCTGGCCACCCGCCATCTTCGCCTGATGAATGAGCTGCAACACACTCAAAAGGTGAGAAGGCCCAGCCATACCCATATCTCGCAAACCTCAGCAAAATGGGTGGTAAAAACCTGTGAAGTAAGCTTTTTTTTTTTTCCATTCTGTTTTTATTTTTTGTTCTTGCTTTTGGGCTCCCTGTGCAGCATGACCGAGCGGGCCGGGGCTATGAGGACGGGGCTGTGGCAGGGCTGGGTAGAGTCCCGAGCCTTACAGGGTGGGAAGGAGGGTGGACCTCAGGCTGAAGTGTTCAAACGAATGCTGTGCTTTTCCTAGAGTGATGTCAGGCCACCTTTTCTGCTTGAATTGTAGTAAAAATAAATACAACTAGAATGTGTGGGCATGGTTTGGAAAAGGATTAAGGGGACATTTTAACATTGGTCTCACTGAAATGGAAATGATTTCTGATATCCAGCTGGAAGCTGACAGAGGCACTAGGCTGAAGTTGAGAGTTCGTGCAGCTGGAGTTTCGTAATACAAAATTGCTAGTCCTTCATTTATTACTTGAGTCAGATCCTAAAATCTTATTTATATGATTAGTCCCTCTGGGCCATACCCTTATTTCTCTTACACCAGGCTGACTCAGAGGAGGGGACGTCTGTGAGGCAAAGCCTCCTCGTTAAAAGGTCCCTCTAGAATGGAAAAATAAAAGCCAGCTATGGTAATGTCCTCTAGCCTGCAGCTAGGAGGCATGGACCAACACAGAAATAAGCTACACACCAGGCAGCTCTCTTCAGCAGAACTAGCACAGCCCTCCAGAGCCCTCCACTAGCTCCTTCTTCAGATGAGGGTTCAGTTCAAGTACCTGGTACTAATCATCCAGGTCATTAATTTTTTGGGTCCAATTTACCTCAAAACCTGCTCCCGCCTCCACACTGAGCAACACAGCAGCCATTACTAGGGAAGCATTCAGTATGGAGATGCCTGGCTCATAGGCTGTCTCAATAGCCTGGCTCCTTCATGTGAACCCACAGCCAGGTGCCCAGCACATCATGGGGTTCCTGCTAGTTTGCTGCCTGACACTCATTTGGAGTGAGCCAGCCCCAAACTTTCTGGGACAAAACTTGGGTAACACACTGGGTAGTGCCATACAGGCTGTGTAGACCAGACCATAATGGGTCTGACCCTGCTGCACAGTCCTCCAGTGCTATCCCAGCAGGCCTGGCACCTTACACCTTCCCTCAGGCCACATCCACATCTCCACTCTTCACACCCCTTTGGAGCCAGGCTGCAAAGCAACTGTTCTGGAGGGCTGCAACACAACTCTCTCATTGATTTATGCACTTCAGACTGCCCTCCCACCTTCCCAGCAATGCCAGTTACAATGATGAAGAGGCTGGTGTGTCACATAGTGTGGATTCGGCCATTTTGCTGCAGAGAGCGCCAGCCTGGAGCAGTGTGCACAGAATATGCTGCACCATGCTTGGCCTGGATGCCAGGGACCGCTGGCAGGGCAGATGCCCTTAGCAGTGCAGTAGCACTCTCATTATGGATTTGGAGACGATACACCAGGTGGGATTCTGGGCATGGGAGGCCCCTCCAAGAGCAGAATGACGGGCAGAGGGTGGGGAGGCACACCTACTCCAAGCGTTAGCCTGGTATGGAGATGTCTGAGGTCACGGAGCTCTGAGCTAGTCCATCTATATGGTGAAGCACAGGTTTGCCAGCTCAGACTCACATGCTGCCCAGGCACCTGAGCCCACTAGCCAGGATTTATTAACACAGGGGGCAGTGGGAAAGCAATTCCTCCAAGCTTGATTATGGATCTGGCGGAGTCCAGCACGAGTGCCCCTGTATGTGCCCCCTCTGCATATCTAATCCTGTGCCTATCTATCTCCCACACAGACAGTTTGGGGCTCCTTGCACTTGGTGGAGTAGACTTCTCCATATTTTGACTCGAAGCCTGCCCCTTTATCTGCAGCCTCCTGCAATAACAGTTGTGGAATGAAAAGGCAGGGGACAAAAGGCAGGAGGAGGAAGATGAAGAGGAAGGAAGTGGCCAAGGTCTCTGGCACACAACATGAACTCAAATGAAGGCAGCCTGCCTTCTGGACTGTGTTCATGCTGTATAAATATCCCCAACAAATCAGGGAGATGGTGAAAAGACTCTGGAGCAAGAGCCTGCAGAATCAAGGCTGCAGGGGCATGTACAGTGCACTTATTCAGGGATGTGAGACGCTCCAGGATCCAGGGCAGAAATTCCCCAGCAGAAACATTATGCTGGGGGGAATCCACCAATTACTCCTGTTAGCACCTGCAAGCACCTGCAAGCATGCTTTTTAACAAAGCAGCATTCTTTCACTCTGTGGAAACGCATAGCACATCCTGCTGGGCTAATTAAATAGTAACCCTTCTCCCTTACAAATAAGGGCACTGCAGTGGGTGTGCATGAGCTCAGCCCCTGAACACAAAGGGCGACCGTTCCCAGGTTGGATTGCAACAGGGAAATAAAAACTTCCAGCAACAGGGATCTGCTCTGCGCCTGATGCCACAGCTTAGCTCGGTCTGCACAGCAAGCCCTCCTCTGCCTCCCACCCAGCCGGAGCAGCTGTGCGGCGTGCTGCCCCCACGGAGCCTGCATCCGCCTGCCCAGACTTCATGGAGCAGGCAAGCTCCGCTGGCTTCTTGGCTCAGCTTCCCAGGCCCTGCCTAATTGACAGCCAAGGTGCATGTAACACCATGTGCCACGGAGCAGTTACGTTTGTCAACCTGGAGGGCTTTGTGCAAGTTCTATAAAACACAGGCAAAGTATATCCAGCGCAGCATGGTTCGGTGTGCAGCGCAGTGATGTCGTCTGCACCTGGACACCTCTGGGACCCGTTACTGTTGCTGAGGGTGGGATAAAAAGAACTTTGTTTCTTGACTGCATTTTTGAAAACTGAGAAGACTGCTCGGGGATTTCTGAAGCTTGAGTTGATTAACAGTTAATGATGTGTGTCCTGAAGAAAAAGTAAGATTAAATATTGTGCTCATATTGAGCAGGGCATTTTAAGCTTGAGATTTACAGCTATTTTGTTGGTATTTCATGAAGTGTTTAGGTCTGCCCAACTCTTGGTTACACAGCCGCTCAGTATTTTGAACACTCATTTTATGCAGATATAACTTAAACAACCAATGATGTATTAAAGTGTATAAGTGTATGTGTTGTAACTGCATGTTAACTCTCAGGGAACGCTATTGGAAAACAGACAGCCAGTGGGACGGGAATCACTTCTTTGGCAACCTGCAGATCTGTGCTCAAGATCTGCCGGCTCATCCCAGGGCCATCCCAGTCCCAGAGCCAACTGCCTTGCAGCTCGGGCAGTGTACCTTCCAGCCTGGGAAATGTGCTGTGGCAAAGCTTGTCCTCTTTGCTTGTCACCTCAGCCCTCACCATTGTGTCTTGACTACTCTCAGCTGGAGTTGCCTTATACTCACTTTTGAAGCACTGCATAGCCCTGTCCTTTCCCACATGTTGTATTTCTGAGTTATGTTGCCCACCTGTGGCCTCCACCCTGCAAGCACATCCCAACTCAGCTGCCTGGGTGTCACCCCCACACTGTTTCTGTCCACGGCCCTTAGGATGTGGTGCAGCTTTCCTGCAGTAAGTACTATGCTCTCACTACTTACCTGTTTTAATGCCTGCCTTCCTGAAGACCTGCTTCTGTCATGTTTCCTCCAAGGACTGCCATCCATCCATATATCAATTTAAAAGAAAGGCGAAGAAGAAGGAGGTGGCGTTTTCCTAATCTCTTAGGAGAGAAACAAGTCATGCCTTCTCTCCCTTTCCAGGGGTTTGTCTCCATAACACGATAAAGGTGTGCTTATAAAGATCTACAAGAGCAGCAAAGACGCAGTGGAACAGGCTTCAGGCCTCACTGACAAGTCTTGGGAGGGCAATTGGGTTGCTGAGCCGTTCTGATTCCCGTACACCATCCTTCACTGCTCGTTACCCAGGCTAAATAGATTCAATGAGGCATAGATATGCCCAGCCATGCTACATTCATAACTTCATTTTGCCATGGAGACATACTGCAAGATGAACAGCTAACACATCAGGCTTAGCAAATGGTGACAATACAGTGCATAAAATGAGGACACTAATTTTTTTTCCCCTCACTTGGGGAAATTTCCCTCACACAGTACCACTTGTGCAAAAGAGTAGCTATTGCCAACATATGAAATGTAGCCAAACAGGCTAAGCTGGACAAAAGCTTCAGGCCCTATGTGGCTTAAGAGTTTCCAATTAATTGAACACTTGACTGATAAATGTACGCAGCCACATTTGGATAGGTATCCTGTTAAAAGCAACCTTTCTACCCTAGGGAAACCCTAGGGAAATAATTTATAGTGCAAGCCAGTGGTCTACTTTACAATGTCTATCTCAAGCTAAAAAAAGGCTAAAGCTAGAACTGGCTGAAAGAAATGAAGCAACACATCTCAAAAGTTCTGAATCTGCACATACAAAGTCGTTAGTCTTTAATACATATGAATTGATAAAACTTGGACTTCCAGTTTGCTACACACACAGACACAAAAAGCAGAGTAGCTAACGTTGCTCAGTAGATGCTCTGTGTTATTACTGTCATTGCCCGTATGGGGGTCATACAGATTTTGTTACCAAGATAACTGTGAAAATCTTCTAACTTTCTTTCTCCGGCTCTCACTTTCCAAATGTGAAGCTGAATTTCTATCTTGCAAAAGGTACTATAGCTCACATTATAAATTGGCTCTGGTCCCCGGCCTGACTGAGCCCACTCTGTGTGGCCAGGGGGATTAGCAGAAGTCATCTTAAGTGATTTTTTTTTTTTAGAGGAAACAGGATGCATTGTATGTATGCGAGCCTTCTGAGGCAGCTTAGCAGAAGCACAGCAGTGCTGCCGACAGGGATAATAGCACTGCTAATAGGTGTGGCACATCTTCCAAATGCATTCAAAATACTGATGGCTGCATCTCTTTTTTTTTTTTTTCAAGTGACAAACACCCATGAAAACCTATAAAATAATAGTTTATTTTCACTAACATCCTCTTGAAGGAAATATGACTTAGTCTACAGTCATCTGCTAATTTGGGAGAGAAAGTTTGTTTTAATGCATTGTAAAACAATCATTTGAATTGCGTTTTAGTATTGGTTTTCTTTAAAAGTCAAAAGGCCATGTTCCTACTTACTGTAGGACTATATCTGGTGTATATCCAGATTCACAAATAGCTAAAGAGTAAAAATTCTTTCTTTGGCAGCTGGAACAAAGTGTCTTAAGCAAAATCATGTGTTTGAATCTACATCCAGACATGGGTCTTACTAGTACAGGTCTGGAAATTTCTCCTACAGTCAGACATACATTGCAAGCCCTGTATTTTAAACAGAGCACTGGGCTTAATTTGGATTGCTTTGTCCATACAGAAAAAATTACAGACATTCACAAACATGACCCTTGGATCATTCAAACAATACAGTTTGAAACTGGAAGAATAAATTCACATGGCTATTTTGATTTAGCTTTTTAGAAGCCCCCGTCTTTAGGTAGACCTTTCTACCTCTAGAGCTGGGGATGGGACAGTTCTTCAAACACCTAACTATTGTATATGTCAGAGCTTGGAAAGTATTTTGAAAGCAAAAGAAAGTGGCATCACTTACAATGCTACCACAAACTCCCTTTCTTTTGGATTAAAAAATGATTCATGGTTTACTACTGATTTCCTGTGACCACTGTTTATTGGCTGAGAGTTTTACCCAATATTTTGATGGAATATCAAAATTCTGGGTTCTTCTATTTAATGACTCTTTGTGTTGCACAAATTTCATGGGTCATATGGCAAAATATTTTTTTTTTGTGATTGGATGAATAAAACATCTTATAAGAAAAAAACAAACACCACTAGTGAGTGAGGTGCTTCTGGCACAAACACTTGGAGGACTACTCATTCATTCTTAAAATTCATGCCACTTTCCCACACAAGGGTTGTCACATACTTGACAGTGGTCCAAATAGCATAAAATGTAATCTAGGAATAAAAGCAACTGAATACAGGTCTTCTAGCTCCAAAACATCTACAGATCAGATTCTGAAAAAATACATTTTCAGCCATTTCTATTAACAGTGTTTGCTGTAAAACAAAACCTACTTACACAGATGGCTGTGTGTTAGTCCTTCTGGGATTTCTTTTCTTTTCTTTTCTTTTTTTTTTTTTTTAAACCTTAACTCCTGCATTTTATCTTCTTTTGTGGGTTTGAGTTAGACCATCAGTGTTATTTTCATAGAGCTGTTTGTGTTCTAATTAAGCAATAAGGAGCAGAGCCTGTCCTGGGGATTAGGAGTGACTTGGAGTGTTGACGCAAAGCTGAGAGCCATTAGCGACACCTGGCCATTAATTCCCCAGGAGATTCTACTGCCAAACTCATCAGGGCTGTTTCTAACAATTCTTGCTGCTTTTTTAATAGGGAAAAATATATTTTTTACTTTTAGAAAGTACTGGAGGGCAGGCAAGATTACTACAGTTTACCATCGAGGAGATGACAAGAATAAAGGGAATATGGGTGACTACAATGGTGTCTATAGGAAAATATTTTCTTATTTGTCAGCCCCCCCCCCACATTCCCACAGCAAGTAGATATTCAAAATACAAATCTGAGAGAAGAGGTGGGAGATATTTTCAGAGCTACCAACTTCCAATAAACCAAATTTCATTAGACAAACCAAGCCAACTTCCAAATGGCACAACACTTGCTGTTTATCAGTTTTTAAAGCACTCCCATTACTGTTGCTTGATAACCATATAGAATAATGATAGGAAAAACTTATCCAGTTAACATATTTATGCTTTACTTGGCAGAGAGGGAATGGTGGGTATACCCTTCTAAGCACTTTTGCATTCCTGCTGGAAATATATTAACCATTCCCATCCGCTCCCCCCCCCATGCTATTACAGCACCTTCATCTGAGACAGCCTTGCATCGCTTCTGGGAGAACACTTTCACTAAATTCCTACAGGATATTAATGGACATTCATGTATAGTATTGCCATATGAATGTTTCAATGACCTAGATAAATGTACATAATTTCCTTTGTGTGTAATGGGCATGAGTGTTTAATTATGACAAGCTGTGACTTTTGTAGTTTATCTCAGCCCCCCAGGGAGCCCTTGAAAATGAAATTTCCTACTCCCTGGTATGCAGTGAGTACAATTTTACAATAACCCTATACTAGGATATCATAATCCATGTTGCTTCCTCCTTTTTCCTCCACTTAGTGTATACAGAGGAGTACAAACACTGAAACTGGAGTTTGTGTGAGATGGTGGCTTTGTACAGAAAGCAGAAGGTTACAAATGAAAAGAAAGATTTAATGGGAAATGGGCTGCGAGATAGCAATCAGGATGATTTTTTTTTACAAGTCACTTAAATTACTGACCACACATTAATTCTGAGGTTAGCTCCGTTGGTTAAACTAATCGCTATTAATCAATGAAGCTGTTAATCAAATTGCTGAAAGCACAGGAGCGAGTAAATTGGACAGTCAGGTAATATCTTGGGCTGACCAAAGATGCAGAAAAGTTTGTGTCCCCCTCAGAATAACGAGCAATGAGCTAACTAGTTTGTGTGCTGTCTGAAAACGATGTCTGTTTGCAACAGCATTAAACCCTACTATGCCTTACTTTTTGGGTGGTCTTTTTACCCATCTCCTGCCTTTCTGCCAAATGCATGCTTTTGTCCCACTTTCACCCTCTCTCTCACATACATGCATGCAGGTGAGGATGGAAAAGGCTCGCAATAGAGAGGTTTCAAGTGGAGGATTGATGGCTGGTGATTGTGAAGCCAAATCACTCACTATACTTGCTTTGCACTACACGATTTCCTGCTGTTGTTTCTAGTTACAGTAGATAATAAAAACTGTTACAAAACCCTCTTAACAAGAAAACAAAACACAGATGGCATGTTGAATGTAAAGCATCTGGGGATGGCAATCGACTCTGGCCTCAAAAGCTATTTTGTTCCATCCTGGTTTTCTTGAAAAGTGGGAAAGGGACGGCAGGAAATGCTGCATGAGTTGCTGGAGCGAACTTTGCCAGCTACCAAGAAACTAACCCTATGCTGGGAAGTAACTGGGTCTGGAGAGGGATCGTGGCTTTCAGGAATGCTTAGGGCTAATGCGTAGTGTTATTACCCTCTTATCTCTTGAGGTCTTGGCTGGGAGAGCCTTCTCTGAGATGTTAATTCCTCAGATTGATAGCCAACTATGTGAGGACCTGCATGGATAATTCTAAAAGAAAGAAAACGTGGTTATTATTTGTGCTATAAATTCTGAAAATGGAATAATAGTCAAGGTTTAAAGAGCAGATGATGCCTTAGAGAAAACTTTTAAAAACATCCCACTGAGAAATATTTATGTCTTTCTCCTCCTTTGTTCTCCTAATTTTAAGTCTTTCTCCTCCTTTGTTCTTTGGTAATACAGATAGCGAACCAAATCTGGAAATCAATTACACAGCGTATGTTTGGCATAACTTCACTGACCCCTTTTGTGTTCATTAGCCTGTCTTTACAGGCCAGCGCCACAGAGATCAGCCGGGTTCAGTTTCAATGCAAAGGTCCCCGCAATGAATGCATTCATCTATTCCCAGGGGCCAGCCTTGGAGAGTGCTACCTGCTAGGGGAATATCACCCATTTGTTTGTAAGAACATGAAAACAGATAATGACAGATAACAAAATGGCTATGCCATTGTCCTTGTTGGCAAGCAAAAAGCAATGGAGCGTATCTCGGGGAAGATTTACGCCAAGATGCTTTGGTCTTATTCCCTGGTGTAAGCTGATGCAGGCCCCATGGGCTGCTGCAATTTATGCTGACTGCTGAGGCCTCCTTTTCCAGCAGACATGAATCTCACTGAGCAGGAGAGTGGCTTCCACATTTGCTGTGTTGGGTGTCTTCAGGCCTCCAGGGTCTGGATGGAAATTATTTACTGGTGATAGGTGTCAGTGTCTGCAGTTGGCCACATATTTAGGTGGCTCCTTCTGGCTCTTTTCTTCCATGGGGGCTGCCAGTATGGCCTCGGGTAGTCCAGAGTCTGCTCAGCAAAAGCAATATGATGCAGAGTAGACTGAAATCCGGGGGACAAACAAGTGGCTTGACATTGCATATTTCTTTGCTCCTACTGACAGAGGCTATTCCTTTCTCACCAGATACATCCTGAATGCACTGACACATCTACAAGTGGCTTGCCATGTGACAGGGGATACTTGATAACAAACAGATTGAATGAAAGTCACTAGGGTGGGTTTGAAGTGGCTTTGAAGCTGGCATGGATTTTGCTTGACTAGTTTGGGCATGGAAAATTCATGGCAGGTATATGGCAATGTGCTGGGCATAGCAGAAGAGTGAATGGGTCTCATATTTTGCTGAGGACAGCTGATGCTTGACTGGCTTTGTGTATCTGGAACAGCATCAGCCTAGAGTTCACAGTTATTTTGAAGATGGGGGTGTTAGCTTAATCAGCTACCTTACTGTGGTGTTACTCACTACTTCCCAGTGGCTCCAAAATATCAGAGTTCAGCGCAGGTGCTCTGGCCATGGGGCACGTTTTAGGCCCTGTTGTTTGAGCGTCATGTGTAGTTTTTGAGAAGCAGAAGGGATCTGAGTATGGAAGATGCTTGTCGCTGTTCTGTTGCACTTGTCTGAAGGTGCCACTTACCAAAATTTTCAATGATAATGGCATTTCTGACAGTCACAGTAGCCTCCCATTCACCAAGAGACCAAGCAAGGGTGTCATCTGCCAGAGGGAACCTCTGAGGGCCTGCGTGGAAGGTTGTTACAGCAGAGGCTGAGCAGTGCAATGAAATCCAGCAAGACCCTGTGACTCCTCTTAACCAGATCCTGTGTAACCCTGTTTCACTGAAGCAGCTAAGCCAGATGGCCAAGTGGATCATGGTTCAGAAAATTTGCTCCTGTCAGTTTGTAGCAGGGCTCGCACCCACTGGCAGCTCTTTGAACCCTACAGAAACTGGTAGTCAGTAGGGAAATGGCCTCAGGACATTCAGTGAGGGCTGTGACACCTGTGTACAACATGGTTTGTTAGTACTTCCCAGCCGCCCTGCTGAGATAGGGGTCTGTTGAGAGGTGATGCTTGCCCCTGTGTGAGTTGTTTGAGGGTGTTGTGCTTTGCTGCTGGCCAGTCCCTGGTGTTAAGCTGTGGGAGCAGCTGTCTGAGAGTCCTACAGCGATGCTGCAGAGGGGCATAGATACAAGCTAGGGGCAGCAGATAGCAGCGTGAACAAAGTTCGGTCCATTTGTCTGCTGTGGACTGTGCATTTCCCCATGGAATGGCATGTGCCACTCAGGGAGCACTACAAGAGCACTGATCCCCTGCACGTGCAAGGGTGGTTGCAGACTCCCAGGCACACCAAGTTACGGACAAGTCTCAGGCCAGGCCCTCTCTGATGCCCCAGCACTTCCCCTGGGGTGCGTGTTGTCATGTTTCATGTTTCTTGGCAGACAAAACATTTGTGAGCCTGGAGTCACAGAAGGAAGCCCAGGTGAGCAACATGAGCGCACAGGGGCTTTAATGGCATATGCGGCCAAGCAGAAAGGTTAGTGAAGGCCTCGTCTGCTCTAGAGATTGGGTTTGGAGGTGGGGTGACCACAGCTCGGTTGGTGATGAGCTAGGAAAGAGGAGAGGGAGGTTTTGGTCTTTCTTCAGCAAGGCAAACCTGGGTAAGAAATGGTTGCCAGAGAGTCCAGAGCCTATCCATGCAGTTGTCAGGTGCATGCCTGCACAGGACTTTCTTACAAGCGGTGGAGGCCCCTCAGCACTGCTGCAATGCACAGAGCAGTCTTCCCTGGGACACGTGGCAAGTCCACTCTTCTTGTGTCTTTGGTATAAAGTTTCTCTGTGTGCTTTCACATCAGCAATGTGAGGTTGCACAGGCAGTGAGGTGTACCGTGTCAGACCTGCTGCATACTGGTAGAAGGCCTTTACAACGTTGGGGGTGCAACGACCTGGCCCTGTGGGCACAGCCCTCTTACACTCTGCAACACCAGTGCAGCAGGGCTTCCGCACCAGAGGACAAGGCCAAAAAGTCTTTGTGGAGGTTAGCAATGAAGATGGGAGGTGCACTTGGCCTCAGGCATGGGTGCAGATGCTTGCGGACATGTCACCTCACTCATGCGGAAGACGAGGGTTTGAACCCGAGTCTCTGATACGCCGTTGCCTCATCCTTACCTTCAGATTCCTTTTCTTTATCTCTTCTGACTGTCATTCTGGATCTTTTCTCGCTGCTGCTGCTGCCTTGATTCTGAAAAACATTTCAGACACAGCTTCATTGAAGCCATATGTGCAGTTTGCAGTGCCCCTGTTAGTCTGATTGAAAAGGTGGAGGATGTTGGAGAATTCAGAAACATTACGAGGGAGCATGGACTCATGGCATTTATTCTTCATGCGGCCAGCCAGTGGCTTAAAGCCTCACCCATCCCTCAGGAGGCAGGTACTACTTTCTCCTCCTCCTCGGCTGCTTCTCCAGGCTGCCAAGCACCTGGCCTGTTCCTGGGAATTACCCAGTGCCATTAGACGCATCGCCAGCTCTGCTCTCCGATATACTGATCTCATGGGCCCAGATCATAAAATTGTAGTACTTACACGAAAAATACAAAGGTTGGCATGATGACAAAGCGCTACATTTAGTACTGTAGACTAGACACATATATGCGTGTATATATGTAAACAAAAACAGACCTAGTGTTTTGTGGCATGTATTTTCAGCAGTCTGCCCACAAAATCAGAGACAGCAGATGGTTGGTCTCTCAGCAGAATAAAAATTAGGATTATTTGGGTACCTTAGCTGTTCCTTGACGCATATTCAGTTCAGTTTAATGCTAATTTTGATAGCTTTTTAAACCTGGGGTATTTTATGTTCTTTGATGTGAATGCAGGGTTCATTCTTGACTTTGCTTTTAAAAGCTTCGTGTGTGTGTGTGTCTGTTTGACGAGGATAGCAGCATAGGTTAAGGAAGAAAATGATAGTGTGTGAACATGCATTACCCTCCCGGCAGGGAAATTACTTACCCTGAGGGTCATGTCGGCCTTAGGCATTTAGAGAGTGAGATACCTGGAAATTTTGCATTGGAGGGCTACAGTGACCAGGAGGAATAACTGGTAGGGGCTGGATGCCTAGCTGTGGGCCAGGAAGCAGACAGTTGAGGACTAGCACTAGGCAGACCTGTCTGCTGCAGAGGCGGGTGAAGCATATGCAGTGACACCCCTCCTGCCCCATCTTCAAAAGGCTGTGATTGCGTCTGTAAGGATTTATCAGTCCAAACACTCTGAATATTTTGCTGGGGACTATTTACTTAATTCAGTGGAAAATAAAAATTACATGGACATGGAGGGTTTATAACAATGCAGAGATGGGGGGGACGTGCTTCTGAAAAAATAAAAGCCAGCAGTCCTGTTCCTACATCCAGTACTCAGGGTGTAAAATATTGGCATGCATTGCAATGGCTGAAGCTAGACATGTCAGCGTGACTTTGAAGGTCTGTTTGATTCCCTTATAAAGTATTTAAGCCAATTCTGGCTTGAAGCTAATTCCTTTTCCCTTAATTGCTGCTCAGATAATAGGAAGCCAAAAACCAAGCAAAGAACAGCACAACAGGTTCTGTGGTAGAGGTGCACCATATTTTCCCCCAGAGATGACTGGACTAGGGGTCTGATGTGCTTTGCTGACATGCAAATAGTGGCATTTGTATAGCAAAGCTGCAGGACCTATTTGGCAGAAAAACTGTGGACTTCTTCACAGGATCATGGGATAGCTGAGGTTCAACAGCACCTCTGGAGCTTGTCTACCCCAACCCTCTTGCTCAAATGGCTTTTTAGGTGCTAAGTGTGTATTTCTCACCTTGCAGGGCTTTAAGCTTTAGCAATACATGAGCTAAGAGGGAGAAAAGAAAGACACCCCCCACCAATTTGCAAAATACATTAATTTTTCTCTTTTTCTACCAGAAGGATGAGAAGCAGACAGAGCCCATTTTGTAATCTGAAAAACTTATTATGTCCTAAAGATTCCTCTGAGGGTGAAATTCTAGCTATTCCTTAAAATATTGTAAACTGTACATATTCCTAGTGAACTGTATGCAGCGAATGGTATTCGGTGAATGAAAGAGCAGATCAGCACCGCACTGAAGACAGGGGGCAGAACTGTCTCTCTGGTCCAGAGTCTTTTATACAGATACTGCCTCTTTTTTTCAATTCTTTCCTGGATAATAATATTCTATGTAACTGGCTCCTTAAGGTGCTGCTACAGCTATTCTCAATTGTACATTGTCTGTCTGGGAGCTGGCTTTAGGGAAAGACCACCCTGACCATTGGTGGTGTGGCTCTGCAAGGAGGCTGCATTAACATTTCTGGGGGGCTCAGAGTGCTTGAATGCCTGACTGCTGTGATCTTCAACTAAACATGCTGGCACTGCATTAAGAGGGCTCTGGATTTTTTACATTTCATCTACCTTATCTGTTTGAGCGCAAAATATACCTTTCATCACATCCTCTTGTACTCAGACTGTCGTGATCCATTTTCCACTGTATGCATCCAGATGGCTTTCACAGGTTAGATTTCTCCCACTGATTGTTTTTCAATACAAAGATGTCACTGTTTACTTTAGGCACTAGGAGTGCTTAACCGGGATATTATTTTCTGCTGAAAGTTTTACTTTCCTAATCATGGCTGAGTGACTTTCACAGACACATCCTCAGCCACTGAATCATGGCTCAGCAGTTTGGCAATTGCCTCCATGCCTCCGAAATATGCAGCCTGCTGTGGCTGCTCGTGGAGACTTCATGGTCCTCTCGGATGCCTGCAGACCCCAGTCCTCCCCCCATCTGAAGCATCATGGCAAGCGAGGGATGACTTCTCTTGGCATGCAGCTTGAGGTCCTCGCTGCACGTTCTCAATATCACAGGGTCCACTGAGTGCTACCTGGTCGTGTCTCTGCATCAAAACCTGTGGGGTTTAGTGATGTGCTGCTTGTGGTGTGGGAAGCTTGGCAGCTCTGCCTCCCTGTAAGAAGGCCCATCAGCTGAAACCCAGTGGGAGGTGTGTCCAAGGACAGGGTATTTGTTCTAGTTGTGTCCTCCTGTTCCATTAAGTAGTTACAGAAATGTATGATGCATTCAGCTTTTTTCATATTAGACTCCATAATTGTATTAATAAAAGGTATTTACCCTTCATTATTTTCATTCTCTAGAGGATTACTGAAGACAGGATATAGTTAATCCAGATGCTCATACGAATCCAGGGAAGTTGTGTGCAACAACCACTGTCTTTACTAAAAGTAATTGCACACATTTACCACAGTCCAACCTCTGTGGCATTTTAAGAGTAGCATGTCTAATTCATGAAAGGGAAGAATTGGTTATTATCTGTATTATCTGTAGCACTCCAGCTTAATTAAGAGTGTTAAGGAAAGATAAAAGGTAGGAGAGAAATGCAGGAAGATGAAATGATTTGCCCAAGGTCACAGAATGGAGATTAGCACCTGGGTCTTCACCACCCCAGTCTAGTGCCCAGCCCATTAGATCAGATGGCTTCCCAAATCACCCTTCCTGAAGATCAAATACCTTGAATACCCGTGTAAACCTCTCGAGGAGAAAAACAAAAATGTCTCAGTGTAGTCTGATAAAATTATAGCAATGTGCAAGATATCACTGGAATTCATTAAAAAGAACACCTATTGAGAAGCAATGTTAAAAAGGAAACATACATGCTTTAAAGCAGTGAAGGCAATGAAATCTTCCACCTTGCTTCAATTTGGAACTCATATTTTTGTAAAACTAACCAATTAGATCATGCTCCTAATTTAGAGTACTGATTCTTTCAGCTACATTTCTGAGCTAGGAACGGGCTTTCTAGGATTCACAGCTTCTGAAATAAAAATAATTGGTTTCTGAGGAATGTAAAGTGCTAAGGAAGTAACCACTTACCAACCTATTCATCAGGGAGCAGTTTAAGGAGCAGCTTTACATCTCTGGGCATCTGCAAGATAAAAAAAGATACAGTTCATTAGCAGACAACAATGTTAACACTCAGGTTACAGCTGAAAGGAAAAAGCAAACTTCTTGGGTGTTTCAGTAAGGATGGCAGTATGAGCATCATCCCTTCTGAGCAGCTCTTGTTCAAACAAGTCCCTTGGCTGTGTCCTCTGCCCAAGCCACCCTCCCAGTCCTCCAGGAGGCCCTTGCCCACTGAAGCAGCCAGTGCCTCTGCCTATTCTCCCCCACCCCTACCGCCATGGGGGACACCGAGGGGCTTTGGAAAGATAAGACCCCAGGTAGTGGCCAGCTCCTGTGTCCCTCTGAAACAACATCGTGAAGGTAGCAATTGAGGGATGGAGTGCTGGTCCTGATGGCAATCTCAACATGGGCAGTAACCTCTAAAAGCTATAAAAAACCAAGCCTCTATCCCCCAAATTGAAAAGGCAACAGCTAACATGGTGTTTGCTTTAAAAGATCAGTGCCATTCTCAAGCACTCCAAGGAAATCCAGATGGTAGTTTTCCAACATAAGTGTTTCTGTTAGAAAATGTTGGTTTACTGAAACAAAAGATCTAAAGGTGAAATATGCCACTTCTGAGATAGAATTTCTGTCCGAACCATGGAGGTGCTCCAGAATAGCCAAAAGCCCTGCTCAGGGCAATGGCCTGTGAGACTGAGGTAATTTCTAGCTGATACAATGGAGTGAGCTACAGACTGTACCAAAGCCAGCCTAAAGGGGCTAATCCAGAGTACCTGTAGAGACAGTAGGTGTGATTTGGTTTGAAATTGTCACATAGAAGTATGTGAACTGGATATTGAAGCTCACATTTCAATCAGCGATGGTCCAGGGCTTGGTACAGTTTCCTAACCATGGGTGTCTAAAGCCATTTGCAATATCATAATTGTCTGACTGGCAGTAGTGGCAACACATCTGTGGGTGACCTGTGCCTTTCTGGACCAGCTGGGGTCCTGCTGTCCCTATGGCATCTCAGCTGCTAACGAACACTAATGTTTAGATAAGAGTGGAGCCTTTTGCTGCCTTTTAGACACTTTGATGAGGATGTTTGAAGTTAGATCATCTCGCTCTGAAATGCCACCGTGGGCACACCTTCCTCTCAAACACAAGCCTGTTTGATGTGCCTATCTTGGCAAGCCCCGCCACCCAGCAGGGCCAGCAGTTTGGGTGCAGCTTTCTATTGACACAGCTGTAAAACCTGCCCATTCTGGGAGCGAAGTAGATCCTGTTGGGCTGGGGCTCTCTGCCCTGCTTTTCACAGCACAGCATAGATGCGTCTTTTGTTTTAAGCCTCTTGTTTCAATCAAGTGAAGTGAGGCCCTGAACTTTGGGCTCCCTCTCCCCGGCACTACCTGCACTCTCACATCTTTGCTTCTGCAGGCTCTCTGGAGAGGGAAGTCACCTCTAGCACTCAGGAGGTACGATCCTAAACCCCGCTGGCCACTTCTGCACCGAACAGCTGTCCAGTGGCTCCAGCCCGAGGTGTTGTGTGCCATCTCAGTGGGATGGGTCAGTCTGTCTCGAGCCTCTGGAGTCAGTGGAAAGGATCCATTAAAATTTATCAGGCTATGGAATTCCATCAGGTTTTTAACTGAAAATGTGAAAGAAAGCACAAGGGATAGGATTCACATCAGCTGATTTTAGTGGGTGTCTAGTGTAAGTGACTGTCAAGGCACTTTATACCATATGGGAAGATAAGTGCCTCCAGGGGTTAAATCATAATGTTTCTCTTTCCCTTACGTTATTTTTTTATGCTTAAATGGCTATCTGTTTCAGGGGAGGGGAATCAGGCAGGTGATGGGAAAGTTCATCTGAAACAGACCTCTCACATCTAATGGGCTGGGCAGGCTAATTCCCTGCCCTGCTATAGCAGCAAGCCCGCAGCTTTTCCATCTGATGCCTCACCACCACAGTGCAAGCGAAGGCTGCCCTTGAGCCTGCTGAATCCAAACTGCTTGGCAACACTCAACAGCCCACCCTTCACAATCCTTATTTTGTATGATCAGGATTCAATTCTCACTTGACTTTAACAGGAGACAGATTTGAGTCCTGCAAGACTGCCATACAAAACTGTGCTTCAGAACTTGCCTCTGTTTTCAAGTACTTGGTGAATGTCTTCTTCCTAAGAGAGTGGATTTTAAAATCCAAAACAAAGAAAGATTAATTTTAAATTTAATGGATCAAGCTGAACACTCCAGGGATTACACTGACCTTGAGAAGGTGATAAAGGAATTACACTTTTCCGTACACACTTACACTAAAGACTCGTTTTGTCACTTCTGCACTTCCCAAAAGATGTAAACCCACTTCCTGATGTTCACTGTAGCTTCCATCTCAGATCCATATAGACCCAACTTTTGATAGTCTCATAAGGTCCAAGGTTTCTAACTCAGCAGAAACTGGCCTAGATAACCCAGCAGGCTCTCCTCTCTTCAGCAAAAATCCACCTGAATCAAAACATTGTAAAACATTAGAAATGACAGTAGGTACACAATGCACACATATTGATCTTGCCTAGGACTTTGCTTTTCCCCAGATGTGCTTGTGTGAGTCTTTGCCAAAGCGTCATTGTATTCCCATGTTTCTGGATTAAGTTTTTTTCATACTTTTTTATTTCCAGCATTAATTTCTTCAAGGCATTTGAAGTGGGTCTGACAAGACTGTCAAACGAGTGTTTGTTTTGCAGAGTCCTGTAGTATTATAAAGTACCTCAGGCATCTAACCGGTAGGCACCTAATGGCATCCTTCAGCCACAAACCAGGTACCAGACTCTTTCTGCAAGGGGAATGGCGAACAAAGGATCCTAAAGTGGGCAGCCAGACATGCACTGAACACAAAGAAAAAAACCATGTTTCTTCCAGCCAGCACACAGGGAAGATGGCTGAGCTCACCGTGCCTTTCTCAGTCCTGACCTTTCTGTTAGTGTGGAGTTAGGTATGTATGCTGGACCTGCCTCTGAAGGAAAACAGCAGTCTCCCCTCCAAAATGGCCAAGAGTCTCAATGTGGGAGCATCTAGCTTGGGTGTAGGAAAACAGCATTAAGATCCCCAATCTTGCTGATCAAGAACAAGGACTTAACAAACACAGCTCTTCATCGCTGTTCATGAGTGTCCTTAAAGACAACACACAGATAGTTTTCCTCTGGAGCACTTCATGATGCTAGAATAGAGGAAAACTAGGGGATGAATGGCAAGCCATCATACCTCTCTTCAAAATGAAACATGTGAAACCCATCCGGTGGCTTTCTTTGGCAGGGTGACTTGCAAAGCAGATGCACAATAGCTGTAGTAGGTGTGGATTTTACAGTTTTTTCCTGTATTTCTGCATGCTACACTCATAAGAAGACTAGGGAGACAAAAGCTAAATGGTGCCCTTGAAAAGAGGATACATATCTGGCTGGCAAACTTACTTTAAATCAATAGATAGCACTGAACCAAGACAATGAAAAATATCACACCTGCAGGAGAAACCTGCACTTTCTATATCAAATGAAAACAACTTAAATTATTGATAAGTGATCTGTGCATTAGCAAGCGATGCTGTTGTGAGAAAAAAAAAACAACACAACTCTTTAGCTGTGACAATCCTTGTCATGTGTCCTGTTAATACATGACAGAGGAGGCCATTATAACTTTCTACCTGACTGTGGCAAGGCCTCAGCTGGTTACTGTTTCCAGGCCTGGGAGGTTCAGGTAAAGAAAGATAGAGATACATTACAGAGAACACAAAGGACAAAAAAGAAAGTTGTGAGACATCTGGGAAATTCAGCAAGGGTGGGTGGGTGGATGGATGGAAGGAAGGGAGTGAGGGAGGGATGGAGGACTGGGGGGGATGACTGAGTTGTTTGTTTCCTGAAAGCGAATACTGAAAGGAAGACAGGGATCTCAAGAGTGTCTTAAAATGTGTATAAAATTGCTACAAGTAGGATGTTGCTCATTTCTTCATCATGACTGAAGGCAAGACAAGAAATTATCAGCTTGAATTGCAACATGAGAGATTTAGGTTAAATGTAATGATTATTAAGAATTGGCATGGGCTACTGAGACTGACTGTGGAGTGTTTTAGGGCTACACAAGACACACATCTCTCAGTAATGGATGTTCACTCCTGCCTGAGGACAGGAGGATGGATTAAAATTAGCTGACCTCCAGGGGTTTAAGCTAAGCCTACATTCATATGATTCTACAAAATCAAAACCAGGCAGTTTGCAAAAGAGAAGTCATCTCAAACCAGTATCTCTGAGGAATCCTGCTATTCCACTGTTGATATTGGTTGGTAATATTTTAGGCCAATTAGTTGCATCTGCAATTATTTACACAAATTAAGCAGACATACAAAGCGGCACATGACAGGGATTTTTTCAGTGTAGTCTTTGTTTTAAGCCAATCAATTAATTTGGCATCTAATCTCTGTTCCACTTCTTCCCTGGGATTAGTTTAAATATTTGAACATGTTAATAAAGAATTTGAAATAAAAGCTAGAACACACATTTTGTCATAAATCTCTTCGTTTTGTAGAAACGTACTTTGACATTTTGTCAGTTATTAAACAGCTTTTCCCAGGTACTTTATCTACTGCAGTATTAAAGGTGAGATCTTGCTGAAATAAGAAAAATTTACACAGAAATATGGAAACCCACTTCTGCATTTCAGGATAAAGCTCCTGCCTCAGAATGGAACTCAGGATTTTATTTTAGAAAGATATGTTGTTTTTTTCTTGAACAGTAAAACTTGTTTCTTCTGTAGCCCTGTGGGTCTGCAGGGGATTTTTCCAGAAGGGCTTATAGAGGATATTATTTTTTAACAATTTATTTTTGTTTAGTTTTTGAAGGAGTGTGTTTCTCAGGTTCAAGAACTCTGCAGCTCAGATAATGAAAAGTAATTAGATCATAACCCGTGATTTGATAACCATAATCTGATAATCTCTAGGAAATGCAAAAATGCATTCAATATGTGTTCTCACATGGCTGTTCCTGGAGTGTTACAGATCCAGGTGCAGCATTCTTCCTAAAATATAAAAAAAAAAAATCCACAATCGCTACAAGGTGCAATGAGATATTATTGACATTAAATTCACTGGAAAAATATATTATGATAGAATGATTGAATACTTTCTGCTGGAATTGAAGGCACCACTTGCAAACCCAGCAATATTTTCAGTAATTGCTGTTCCATTGTGTCTCATTGGTGCCTCTATCCTGTAGGCACCAAGTGTGTAAGTGTCAGGTCATTGTGACTACCTCCTTGGAGCTCAAGCCATCAAGCACACGTGAGCATTTGAAGTTCAGATATTCTTTGCCCACCCTTTCCTGCTGGTAGGGCCTTTCACTTACAGTCCTCTGAGGTCCTTCTGTTTCTAGCTTTGACAGCGCTGAGGGACAGAAGGCAGTTTGAGCCAAAGGCGGTGAACTGTGGGTGTGCACACCTTGGTGTCTGCATGGGCATGAGGTTTCTGCACTCTCATTGCAGATGGGAGGCATCCAAGGTGGGAGGGAGTTTGGTAAACATGGCTGTCCCGTGCCCCCTGAGATGCCTAAGGTCCAGCCCTGGCCCCCAGCTGTCACTCCAGAAAGGCCATGTCTCAAATGTCAGCCCCATCTGAACACTCTGGACACCTCAGGGAGTCCAAAAATGGCACAAGGTATCCAAGTTTAGATGCTAGTGTATTATCTGGAGAGGAATTCAGCTGAGCTGCTCATCGGTGTCTACTCTGGGATGAAGCACATTGCTCCCCACCCTCCATTGTCTGGGTCTCCACAGATGAAAATGGAAATTTAGGCACCCAGCTCTGATGTCAAGACCTACCATCAGAGACCTTAACCTGGACCTGAATCCCAGCTGTGCCTCCAAAATTTCCCTGTTCCTGTGTGAGAGCTCAAAGATAATTGCTATCACTTCTGAGATTACCCCAGCAACTCCCTTCTGTACCTTGAGCAGCACCCATCAGACCCTGCTGCTCTGCTGACTGGAGGGTATCTAAGTGATCTAAATGTTCTTCAGCACTGTTTTTTTTCAATAAAGGCAGAAATTGCTTCACTGATTGTCTGCCAAAGAAGCAGGAGCTTGGTTATGACTGGCACACAAATAACAAAAGGAAAGCCTTTTGAAATGAAAATTAAAGCCAAGGCAGTTACATATCCACAGCTTTTTTTTTCAAATTAATTCTAGCTAAGTTTCCAGGATGTCTTTCCACACTCCTCCAGCCATTTGTTTTTGCTTCCTAAAAAGCTCTGTGTTGTTTCTCTTCATTATTTAGCAGTTGCTGTTTTCCAGAACAGAACGGCTGCACTTCAGGTTTTGGCAGGAACAGCCCCTTTTTCTATGCTTCGTGCTGTTTGTGAAATGCTTTGGGAAACTTTCCACTGAAAAGCATTGTGAAAATGCAAGCTTATTATTCTTGTGGTGGGGAATAACAGGTTCGGCTGTCGACTCACTTTGTGAGCAGGTGCCAAAATCCTGCCAGGAAACACTGACGGATTTTGCTGATTCACTGCCGCAGATGGGATGTGTTAGTCGGGCTCTGTGTACCAGGGGGGTGCAGGGGGCTGCCTTGGCTCTGCTCAGGGGTCTTGGCCTGGAAGCTGGAAAGTGAGCAAGTCTAAGATTTATACTACAGTAGTGCATAAAGTACAGGTTTTAAAAGCCCAGCCCCCAGGAAAGTGGATGGGTTTTGGCCTTCCTCTGTGCCTTGGAGCTCAGCTTCAAAGCAAGCTGAGAGAGCCATCTGCTTGCTGACTGCTACGGAGCCGAGCAGTGCTTGTCTCTCCTCCACCTCCCTGTAATTGTTTGTAGCATGCTGAGCTTATCCCACCTCTCTGCAGGAGTGCAAGGACCTGGGGCCAAAGTTTAAAAGATTTGCAGGTGCTGTGCTTTGCAAGGCCTGAGCAGCTTGCTGCCCGGCATCCTCGGCATGGGGCGGTGGCCGCGGGCTGCTTGTCTGGAGTGGGTAAAGAATGCTGCATGGGGACTGTCCTGGTTTTGGCTGGGATAGAGTTAATTGTCTTCTTAGTAGCTGGTATAGTGCTATGTTTTGGGTTCAGTATGAGAAGAATGTTGATAACACACTGATGTTTCCAGTTGTTGCCAAGTAATGTTTATACCAAGTCAAGGATTTTCAGCTTCTCGTGCCCAGCCAGCAGGAAGGCTGGAGGGGCACAAGAAGCTGGGAGAGGACACAGCCAGGACAGCTGACCCAAACTGGCCAAAGGGGTATTCCATACCATGTGACATCATGCCTAGTATATAAACTGGGGGGAGTTGGCCTGCAGGGGGGATCGCTGCTTGGGAACTAACTGGGCATCACTCAGCGAGTGGTGAGCAATTGCATTGTGCATCATTTGTACATTCCAATCCTTTTATTACTACTGTTGTCCTTTTATTAGTGTTATCATTATCATTATTAGTTTCTTCCTTTCTGTTCTGTTAAACTGTTCTTATCTCAACCCACGAGTTTTCCTTTTTTTTTTTCTGATTCTCTCCCCCATCCCACTGGGTGGGGGGGGAGTGAGTGAGCGGCTGCGTGGTGCTTAATTGCTGGCTGGGGTTAAACCATGACAGGAGGCAGGCTGTGATGTCTGGGATCATGAATGTGGTAGGGCCTTAAGGGCTAATGTGACCTCTGCAAGGAAAATGTGAAGAAGCAAGGGTGGCTTCAGTGCACAGCAAGTGGCACATCCAAACTGAGCTGTTGGCAGTACCAGGCTTTGCCATCTCTGTAAAGGCAGGATCCCTGCAAAGTACTGGTGGAGCTGGGTGTTTGCTGATGCACCTTCCTGGTCACCCTTCCACCCAGTTCTGTTGTACTGCATGGGATGTGGTCAGCAAGCTCTGGAGGTGTAAGCCATGGGCTAAAGCAATGGTGAACTGTTCTACCCCGCTCTGTTAGACAGCCCATGCTGGTAATTCACAGGGACTGGGTGTGAGAAAGGGGGTGCCTCATAAATGCATGCAGGGATGTCATATCCCTTATTCCTGGATGTGTGGAGAAAACAAGGTTTGATGTAGGAAGTCAGCTTCTATGGTATCCTGGGCCACATGTAGCACTGCAGGCTCTGCTGGGGTGTTGTGCAGGGCTGAATGTCTGCACGAGGGCTTCTGTTGCTTAAATAACTCCTGTAACGGATGGAAATGGTGAAAATTTTGTAGGGAGAGGCTGGTCAGCCTTGCCGGTGAAGCTGGAGCTTTCTCTAGGGCACAGAGGTCTGCAGGTATGTGAGGTGCCCTTGCTGCTGCTGTGTGCCACTGGGTCCTGCACGCAGGGCTGGAGAGCCAGCTGCCACGGCTAGTGCCCGACGCCGCAGGGTGCACCGGCACACAGACACTGCCTGGTGTGACTGACCCCAGAAAGTGCCTGTGCGCTCAGGGGAGACGTTTCACCTCGTCCCCCAAAAGCGACCCCCCTCTTTGCCTGAGGACAGTCACTTCTCTCATGCAACATGTCCCCGGCCAGCCCCACTCCTGCCCCTCTGGTGGGCTGAACCAGAGGACACTGGGACCCACAGCCGGGGGCAGCTGAACTAGGGGTGGCCAGAGAGCAGGAGGGGTGGTTGGGGTGGGGGGCGGCAGGGACTGTTCAGCCCTACAGCTGTTTCTTTCCTGCCTGGGTGGTCCTGACTACTTCTGCCTCTCCTTTTTTTCTTGCTTTCCTAAGAGTTCCTGACCCCTCCTCATCTCCCGTGAACAGACCTCCAGCCCCAACTGTGGAGAGTGTAGCCCCGGCATGGCTCTCAGGGGAGCTGCTGTGCTCCCCAGGTGCTGTGCAGTGCCATGTTTGACTGGGCCCCTGGAAGGCTTTGGGCTGGGAAAATGCCCTGGAAAGTGGCAGGCGCCTCTGCTGTGGATGTGTAGTTCAGATCTGACAGCGATGCCCAGCAAAAGCATCTGGGACCCTGTGGAAATGCCTCTGGAGGCGGCAATTGAATAGCAGATCTGGAAATGTCACTGTGTCCCCAGAGTGCTGTGAAACACTGTCAGCACCTTTCCTGAGGTGCAAGTAAAGAAGGGACACTGTGATGTTTCCTCCTCCTGTGTTGTTGAACTGCTAGTGAAGCTGGTGGTTTGCCCCCAGGTCATGTCGCTCATTCTGTTGGCCTCCCAGCCAGAGGTCCAGGGGAGCTGGACAGCCTGGGTACCCCCTGCTGCCACCTGAACTGCCCCAGGAGGGCTGTGCTCTGCCCCGGCATCAGTGGCAGCCAGCCCTCACTTGCCAGTGCCCTTCTTTGCACAGGGAGTGAGTTGTAAGGGCTGCTCCACTGCAGAGCGGATAAGCCTCGGCGGAGTTTGAGCTGCCCGAAACAGGGCTGGAAAGGCTTCTTGGAGACTTGCTGCTTAACAGGTCAGAAAAGAGCAAGGAAAGCAGGAGGTAGAGGGCAGCATGCAGTACCGATGAGTGGCATGCTGCCACTGGGAATCGCATCCTAACTAATTAGTCAGCATTGTTGAAAGTATTTTGAAAATTAATATAAAAGGGTGGGGGAAAAAAAAAAGATGCAGAAAGCAGTTTAAAGGATCTCCCTTAGTGTGATATTTCTGGACTTAAGGCACTCTTTCCAAGGGAGGCTGTTACGATACTAAAAAAACCGTCTGATTTTGCAGTAAGATTGTTACCTCCATCTCTCAATTCATTCTAAAGACAGAACCTCCATCACCAACATTAATGTAACCAGACAGAAAAAAACCTAGCAAAGGTAATAAGTATTCATTGGCAAGTAAGAGAATATCTTACAAAAATGGTTTTTCCTTACATTAGTTAGGTTTGCCATTTTTCAAAGGAAAATTGTAATACAGAAACACCCTGTAATCTCCCCAAGTATCTTGTACATTTCAACTGTGCCCTCGCTATTCAAGTGTCCTTTGCCTGGCAGTTCATTGTCCCCTGACTGTCCCGTCACACAAATGGAGGAGACAGCAACATTTCCACATCCTTGACTATTCCACTTTTAGAAGCCATTTCCTCGTTTTTCTTCATGAGGAACCACTTTTCTTGCTCTGCACTTCCATTAAGAAAATGTACAAGCCTAATAGTTACTAAAAAGAAAGTGACTAAAGCTATCCTAATGTTTTTATGGACTCATTAAAGGTCTTATTAATTTTTCTGCATATTGGAAAAAATCTAATTTTTTACTTGTGACATAACCAGGAGCAGTACCCAGGTTTTCAGGGGTGAAGCGTTCACGTGTTAACCTTTCCTTCTGCTTTGAGCAATCATTCTTGTGAACTTGCTGAACTACAAATCAAACCAGGGCTTTTAAAGGAGGCCCTTCTCCTCCCAATATCTGTTGTACCCTCCCTTCGCTCTTTGAAGTGTTTCTCTGTCTAGCTGAGCTGGGCCCAAGGTGACTTGAGGAGAAGCACCAGGCTAACAGCACTTTAGTCCCTCCATCCCTGGGCTCCCCATGTTCTGGGGCTCCCCCGTGCCACCATGGGGCTTTCCATTCAGGCCGTGATTCTGCTCACAGGGGGTGTTTGGGGCTCATTTCCAGCTGCTGCTCCTTATTTGCTTTCTGTGCTTTGCCTCCTGCTTGCTCTGGCAAGGTGGCGGGAGCTAGAAAGGGGCTCCAGGCTCTATTTGGGCCCCAGGGTAGCCCCAAAGACCCCACATACCAGCTCAGCACCATGGTGGGAGAGCCATGGGTGAGGCTGCTGTCAGCCCCGCTGCTGGGATGGGGCTGGGAGACGGTCCCCACAGCTGGCCCCACATCCCAGCACTAGGGAGGGAGGGGAGTACCCACATGTTCCCTACCCAAGGGTGATACGTGATAAGTAAATTTTTAACTGATTCCGTTACAACAGCTAGCGGCTAAAGTAAAGCAATAAAACTACAAAAGCGTAAAAGAAAGGATACAACAAGTGATTTACAGCACACTGTATCTGCTCGCCACTTACCGGGGCTCCAGTGCGAGTGGGCGATATTTAGTGACATGGCGATGGCGGTGTGAATGTTAAGCACGGTGTTTCACAAAGTGCCCCAGCCCTCCCGACAGCCAGGCATGAGTTATTTCAGAAATGCGTGGCATGTCTGTGTGATGCTGATGCATCTCTTAACAATGATACTTCATAAATCCCTGGTTTATAAATTCACTGCCAGTGGAGGAAAAAAGTGTCAGTCTATAATCTGTTGTCATGGAAATAGTTGGGAAGTTCAATGTGCAAAGGTATGTAATTGGGATGGGAAAATACAAGTGTGCTCCTTTTGATTTTGCCTGTTCAAATTTTCTAATCTGGAAATAAAGGTAGAGGCTACACCGAAGCCTAAGGGAAATGCTTTTACTTTCTGGACAGAAGCATTTCACTAGCCAGGAAAACCACATCCAACCTAATCCCTGGCATCCCCATGAATCCACTGTAGTGCAGCACTGCATTTTCTCTTGGATGTCGTCTCTCACCTGCTGATCATTAAAGTCTTGTGCCTTCTGTCCTGGGAATAAAATATCTTTTATAAAAGATCCCACACAAGATGAAAAGTGAGACAAGGACAAGCAGAGATAAAACGGAGAATAAATGTTAGAGGAGGTGAGTGCAGAGAAGCATATTCCATTTAGGCTATTATGGAGGTTTTTAATTTCCTGAAAACATTTTATTTAGGCCTGGCAGGGACAGGAGTGGAAGGCAATCACATTATCAGGCCTCTTATCAGTGTTGATTTTGCTCGGTCCTTCCTGAATGGATTTTTTTTCCAATAATTCTGTAACTAAATTAAAAAAAGAAAAAAAAAATCACTCTTTGGTTCAGGATGATAAATGATGTGTTGTTTCAGTATTTCTCAATTCAGGTGAATTTTAGAATAAAAACATCCTCTCAAAATAATGTGCTGAAACAATTTATTCTGAAACTGTCACAACAAAATATCGAGGAAATATCAAGAAACTTCTCAATCCTCCATTTTTCTCCATTTATCCATTTAATCTAACTCCAGTTGGTGCATAGTTCTCACTGGAAACTGAATTTTTCATTTGTTCTGCTTACTATTCATCAAAACAAATCCTGTCTACTTCTATTGTAGTTATTTAATACTCACTGAGCTGCCGTTCTGCTGCTGCAGGGATAAATCTTTCATCCCCTTTTACGGCGGCTCCTTAGGGGCTAGAGAGATGCAAAAAATTTTTTTCTGAGGAGCACTATGAATTTCTTGAGGGGTGCCAAGATGTGGAGGCTGAGGTCACTTAGGTGATGTTCACCTGGGAGCACTGGTCAATAGCAGTGACCTTGGCATGGCATCACTGGGGGGACCAGCAGCATTGGCTGCCTGCCTTTCCTGGCACCCTGTAACAGCAGGGCTGGGGGGGCAGGATTTATGGCACTGGGGAGGGGTTTGCAGCATGGGACACATGGAGGTGATGTCCCAGGCACTCTTCTGGCCGAGGCATTGTCCCTCGGCCCACTGGTGACAGCAGAGAGCCAGGAGGAACAGCCCAAGGGGACCTCAAGTCACAGCCATGGGAGCAGGGGTACAGGTGATTCTGGGCTGAGTGTCAGTAAATCTGATGCATGGATATGATCAGGCTCGATTTTCAGAGATGCTCTTGTCCAGTATCCTGTTTGCTATGGCACAGGCTGTACAGCATGGCACTGAAAGTTTTCCCCTCAAAAGTGTGGCTTTCAGTGACTGTCAGGAGCATTGAAACATGGGGAAACCAGAGGCAGTCAGAGATTTTGTGATGAAGAGCTCATCCTTAGAGGGTTTTTCGCTGTCAGAGTAAGAGTCTGTGGGACTGTTTCAGTGACCGTATCTAAAAACCAGAACAATTACTGATCATGTTTTATTCCTGCTGGAAGATGCTGTTTTGTTTTTCTTTCCAAGGAAATGACTGGATTTGGACCATTTTATTTGGGAAAGGTTTCAGGGGCCCTGTACAATCCAACAGAGGGGCTGTGAAAGATCCTGGACCCCATTTTCAGATAAGGGCCTGAGGATGCTGGGCCAAGGGTCACAGAGTTTCTGCTGCCCCAGTCTGCCTGGTGCTGGGATGGGGACCTGTAAGCAGCTGGATACCCCTGTTGCTGAAATGAAGTGGAATTTTTTGTTAGGTTCTTTCAGTTGCAGAATATTTTAAGAAATATGGTCTGTGCTGGAACACTGACATTTCCTGTAAAGGAAAAATTGCTGTTTTGGTAAGCATTACAGCTGGTCACTTAAAAATCTGGATCCCTGGGAAAAGCAGCTGGAGACCTAAACCACAGCTTCAGGAGGCTTTGTCTGTTGGTTGCTCTCTTCACTGGTGGGCTTTGGGCACAAGTCTGGGGGAGGAAAATTAGGTTTGGGCTCTTTCTTGCAAGGGGGGGAAAAGTTCCTGCTGTTTTCAAGTCAAACCTCAAGCCTGGACTTCTGGAAAGAGGAGCTCTCAGTTAGCCACACCAGCCAGGCTGGGTTTCATCCTCACTGGGGGGATACGCACACGGTGGGTACCACCAGTCCCAAACACAGCACCGAAGCTAAGTGGCCCTGCTAGATCAGATCACCCGGGAAGGAGGCAGCGAGACCCACATGCCTTCGGGTCCCCTGACCACCCATCTCCCTGGGGAGGTTTGGCACTGCTGCAGACACAGGAGTATGGCTTCCCCTCAGTTCCTGTTAAACACTTCAGCTTTTCCACAGAAAGGTTTTACATTGTACTGAAATCCACCTGGGTTTCTTTGCAGTCAGTACTTTTGTACAAGGCTTAAGTAATCAGTATATAGTTTTCACCAGCAGTTCTTTTTCACACCCTTTTTTTCCCCCTTGCCCAGTCATTGCTGTGCCATCACCAACTGACAGCCTAACTGATTGCGCTCCTTCCCACCGTGATTTATGTCTAGGAGCAAACAAGGAAAGAGAACTGCTCTTGAAAAGCTGTCCTTGAAGTCCCAGTCTACAATAGCTTTCCCCCCTTTTTTTTTTTTTTTTTTAAAGCAGGGATCAGAAAAACATAAATTGCACTATATCTTCAAAGTGTTTGGGGGGTTGTTTGCCACATGACTCATATTGACTTTAATGGAAGTCACATGCTAAACTCCCATGCAACACTGGAAAGTTTTAAAGTGCCACTGCTTTGCGCAAGAGCCCCAAATGAAAAGCTACTTTTGTTTTCCTGCTCCATAGCACTGGCATTGTCCAAATCCCGGTCCTCCAGCGGGAATGCAGTGGGACAGGGTGGGAAAAACCCAGCCAGGGAGCCAGCGCTGCTGCCAGGAGCTCCTGCCTCCTGCCTGCCAGCCCTTCACCGCTGCTAGTGCGGCAGGCAGGTGAAATCAGTGCTGCATCAATGCCTAAGAAGATCTGTCAGAGCCCCCCGAAAAACAGGGGAGGCTGAAGATAGGTCTGGCGCCGAGATATTTACATTTCCTCTCCTATTACTAGTGCCTGCTAGCTACCTTCCCTCTGTTTTGCAGGGTTACATGTGTTTTCAACGGCATCTATCTCTCCCCTGATAGTTCCCACTAAAGCTTCTTGGTATGGGACCTTGAAGTCATTGCCATTATCCTGGCATCTTAAAATATAGCTACCATCGGAAAAGAACAGAGTGAATACAAAGAAAACTTTCTCGGGGAAAAAAAAAAAGAGCTCATCCAGCAAGATGCAGGCAGGGTTTTTCTGTTTTGAACAAGAAAAGAGCAAAATCTCCTGCCCTTCCCCACTTTCCACCCCTGAAACAGGTCATGTATTAGCCTGCTGTCAGGTCAAATGGCTAAGTGTGATTTAGAGGGATAAAAACCATGTTAAAGCAAACTAAGAGCAGATTGTTCCAAGTGCGCACGTGGCTAATCCTTGCTTAGGACTAAAGCAGCCTGGGTACTGCCGATATGAGAATCTCTCCAGGTTTCTTTGAAGTATGGGCAAGTATATTAAAGCGGGAGGAAAGCACCGACTCCTTCAGGTGGTGATTTGTGTTTATTGGCTGTGATTTTTATGAGTTGGGGAACGAGGTAGAAATGCCGGCATATGGTAATTGAAATGTACGGGGTTGGTGTAAGAGACCGTTTCACGATCAAGGGAAGGTGACAAAGCCGTTTCAGAGGAGTGTTTTTCAGCCTTCGCTAATGTTGCTGCATAAAGGGTCCTGGTGCTAATGCTACCTTTAATGGTGTAAGTGCGAAGCCGTGAATCATCCGCCTGACGATTATAAATAGCAATACATCCTCGGCCACTCAGAGCCAGGACCCTGCAACATTTTAAAACACTTGCTTTAAAAAGCCTTTCAGTGCTGTGGGCAGGACGAGGGATCTGTACGGCCGCCACTGCCTGCTATAGCTCCCCCAGATTGCTCTGTTACCTTGGGGTGTTGCCTCATCCCAATTAGGGAGGGAAGCAGAGGCCCTGCCAAATAACAGCTGGCCGATAGCTGTTTCTCCTGTCTGCTGTTGTCAAGCCACGTTTGCTAGTGAGTTATGCATGCCTTGAGCTGGGAAAGAAAAAACACGTGGGATGTAAATCTGGTGGTCAGGGACTCTGGTGAGGCTCCTCAGTGGTTTCAGCAAGCCATTTATGCAAGCAGGAGCTGCCAGAGTGGGTCCCAGCAATACACCCTCAGCATGAAGGTGACAGCAGTACTGCAGTGGCTTTCCATGCATATGGCTATTTTTCTGCCTGGAAACATTGCATAGATAGGATTGAGGATTTGGGATATTCTTCCAGCAGCCCAACTGGCACTATGTCTCTGCCGGATATCCAGAAATGCTGGACAAAGGGCCACTGCCTGCAAATAAATCATCTCTGTGGTGCACGTGCAGTGAGCCCAGCGTGGCTGGGATGTTTATCACACAGGCACTCTCCTACCCTACAGATGGCCTGTACAGATGCAGTAAATCAGCCCCATCCTGACATGCCCGATGCAGCACATCTGGGCAGCGCATGCCGGGAAACCCAGCCCAGAAGCGCTCCCTCCCCAGGGGCCGCACACACGCAGCCCCCCACATGCTGCTGGCCTTGCCAGCCCAGTGTTTGGAGTCTCACCCTACAGGGAAGCTGAGAGGAGACTGGAAATCTCTTCCTCAGTGTTATTTTCCAGCAAATGTTTCTTCACCCACTTCCCCTCTCTTAACAAAACGGAAAAGTGAGTGAGGTGCTGTCGAAGGCTGGGAGCATCCCTGTGCTCAGCCCGGCCCCCATGCTGCGTCTCCCCAGCGAGCGCTGCAGGACCACCCGTCCCCTCCCCTGCTTTCCCCTTCCTCACCCCCTTAAAGTTCAGAGAGAATGTCTTAAAAATAGAGTTTAATTTCTGTGCTGGAAAGGGGACCCCTTCACGACACTGTGTGGAAGGAGGGCTGGCACGAAAGCTATCCCATCTTGAGGTGTGTATCTCAAATCCAAGGGGGGGGGGTGTTGCACTGCATCCACCCTTTTATGTACTTGTGCACTATGGCAAATGCTGGGGCATGAGCGATGTGGTGGGTGGCAAAGGCTGGAAGTGAGATGGGTGCATTGTTCCCCTGGGAGAGCTCCTCTGCACAGGGATCTGAGGCAGCGCCCTGAAGCTAGGCAGGGCAGCTGCCAGCTTTCACCTCTATATGACGGCACAAATTACAGTAATGCCCTGAATTTTTTTCAGCATATCCCGGAGGGCGAGCGAGCCCTTTGCTGCACCGGAAGCCCACACAGAGCATAAGGATGTGTTTTCAGTCCTGTGGCCAAACCTTGTGAAGGTACAGCTCAGTAGGGGCAGCATTTGTTTGTATGCTTGTTTTTTTAATTTCTTCCTTCACATACTTTGCTGGGAAATAGCCTGCCTGACCTTGATAGCTGGCTGAAAAATTTGGTTGCATGGTTTCTTGGCATAACATGCAGATTTTGTCTAAAGCAGACTGTTTTGTAGGAAACATTGACTATTACCACCAAGTTTTTTGACAGGGATATGTTGAGACATTGTGCTTTGAAAAATTGTGACCGTTTGTGGCCAATTGTCAGTCCTTTCGTCGTGCCTCCCCCTACAAGGTGATTATTTTTAATACTAAAATATGCAAAATACGTAGATAGTCAAAACAAAATCATCAGTGGTCTCCAAGGAAAATGGTTTGAATGTTTCAAAAAATTTTGTAGGCTCTTTAAAATATTCATCTGTTTATTAGTTTTTAAAATCAAAATGTTATGTCAAAATTGTGCTCAAATAAAAAATGTTAGCATAACAGCCCAGTGAGGTCAAACAAAATCAGATGGTGGGGGGCTTCTCTTTGCCTATTAATGTTCTTCACTGTAGTTTTATAGCACTTGATTTCAGGGCATCCAGCATATCACTGTGTATGTGTGAGAAGAGTATGGGCATAGCTCTTTATCTCCTATCTTACTATCTCATCAGATATACAGCCAAACTTAGGACATGAGAGTTTATGAAAGGGACCTCAGCTCAGACAAGGGAAACACAGGCACACTGTATTGCTCATTTTGTTGAATAATGGGAAGAAATAAATGTATTGAGTAAGACAGTGAAAGTCAGTAACAGTCCCATCAGCAAGTAGGTTATGATTAATGGAGGACCTGCTTCCTGGCCAACATACTAAGGTCTTCTCCTTCTCAGAGGGGCCTAACCAATGAGTTCGGAAGTTCTTCATTTTCTGGAATAATGATTATTTATGTCACCAGTGAAAAACAACTCTAGCAGAAAAGGCTGAGCTCATCCTGGAGCACCCTGGGGCCCAGTGGTTGGATTATGGTCCTAAGAGCTGGGTTGAATCCTCTCAGGCAGAAGGTGGATGTGATGCTGAGTTTCTAATATATATTGGCTGCTCCTGGAGCTGGATTGGTCACAAAGAAATTTTGCAGACAGGTTTGTGAATCCAGCCTTCATTCCCTTGGCTTTTATGAGATGAACAAAAATCAGCATGTTATATATTAAGTTGTTTGACTGAAATTGGAAATTACCTTTTCTTGTTTTTACTTTGGTGAGGGAAAACAAGTAAAAAATATTTTAGGTTGATCTGACCCTATATTTAGATTCTTCTTCAGGTCATCTGATGAACCAAAAGGCAGTTACTCATATAGCACTACCCTAAGCCCAAAGTGGCTGGTAACATCCTTCCCTTTAAAGATGCTAACTGGTTTCTTCTCCCACTGAAAGTCTGCTTTGCTGTCCAGATACAAACTGGGAATCTATCACATCCAAGCCTACATTTTGATGACCAGTTATTTCATTAACACTGAATAACTGGGGAAAAAAAGTCATTACTCTTCTTTTGGTCATACCTAGTATCCTCCAAGGAGGTATTTACATGTGAAAGAAGTTGTTCATTGGCTTATCTAGAATGTTTATTACTGTCTCTTGTATAATAAAGCCATCAGTCAGGGTGGAAAGGGGCAATGGAGAAGGGACAGCCAAATCACTGCAACAGAATTTATGTGTAGATAGTTGTATATATGTTTTCTTTTATTTTTAAATGTTGATTGGAGTATGAGGTCCAATAAGATATACAGCCCCTTAGCCATACACATGTGCTGTTATAATGCAGCCATTCATTCAAAAAGGCTGGCAATGGTTAGGGTGGCAGATTTATTGTGTGTACTGCAGGTTAAGGATCATAGGTCATTTTGCAAATATCCTTTTCAGGTGTCTGTAAATTCCTGTAAAAACACACACAAAGCGCAAGAACACTCAGAAGAGTTATTTTTTTATTACCTTTCTGACTCAGAGCCCAAATGAAAACAAGATAAACGTGTCCTTACTGGGAACACTGGGAGCAAGCTAACCTCTCAAGGTGGGAGTCCTCTGCTAGCCTAGATGGCTGCAACACCTGAAGTTCTCTCTTCCCTGCACATAGGTGTCTATTTCATTTCACAAAATGCCATAGCAGACCATAAACTTTCTCACCATTGAGCAAAGTCTGCTTTTAACTCCTCCTCAGAATATGTACCTTCACCAAGGGGTAGCATAACCAGCCCAACCACCTTTTAAAAGGCCGCCCTGACCCTGCTTCCCACACATAGAGTGCTTAATGGGAGGCTTAACTGTATCCAGCCTGAATTTTAAATGATTTATTATCGCTTGTGCAGATGATCAAACAGTAGCTAAAGTGGGGTCACGTGTGCAGGGCTGGCGTGAGCATTGTCCCGATGAGGGCTGCCAGCCCCTGTGCAGGAGGGTCCCCCACTTCCCCAGGTTCCCTGCTCAGAGGGCTTCCCTGCTGCTGTACAAAGCCGCCTCGCTGCCTTGCCAGCCCTGGCAATGATGGGTGCTCATCGTGACGCCTGCTACCCTCCAATTTCACCAGCTCCAGACCAAAGATGCTGCAATAAGTCATATGCTACCCCTTCCCCAAGAAGGCAAAAGCTCAGAGCCATGCTAACAAATTTTACGGGCTCCCCAGATTTTCCTGAAGAAGGATTAAATCACGCTAGCCCCTCAGCTCACCATCCAGCTAAAATGCCCCCGAGGGCCTCTCTCTCCGTACCTGACGGTCCTGACTTACTGCAGGTGTGCTAGAAGAGAGCACTGCACTGGCAGTCCGAGAGGGTGAGAGACACACAGGGTGGGAAACACGCTGGCAAGAGGCCATGGGGAGGCGTCCAGAGGGGCTGCAGTGGTGCACCCGTGCCTGCTCGCCCTTGTTGCCACAACAGACCAGCAGCTACAGCTGCTGTTTTGGTGGGACCCCCAAACCCCTGCTGCAGCTGGGCAGTTCCCACTGCAATTCCCATTGCAATTCCCAGGGCGGTTCTCACTGCAATTCCCAGTGCTGTTTCCACTGCAACTCCCATTGTGGTTCCCTTTGCAATTCCCAGTGTGATTTCTGCTGCAATTCCCATTGCAATTCACTTTGCAATTCCCAGTGCACTTCCCACTGTGGTTCCCTTTGCATCTCCCACTGCAAGTCCCAGCAGGACCTCAGGCCTGGCTCTGCTGCCCGTTCACTAGGCATGGGGTTTATCTCAGCCTCGGCAGGGCCCGTGGCAGCGGCTAGTCCTGGGAGATGAAAGGGACTCGATGACTTTTTTTTTTTTTCCAATCTACGATTTGGCAGACAAGCTAGCCAGGGGCATTAGTGGCATAAAATGAATAATAGTTTCTGACAGAAGGAGGTCACACAGCCCATTTCAGCCTGTCCACCTACGTGTAGGAAAGAAGCATGATGAGGCAGGAACACTAAGTTCTTGTCTGAGTTTTCTGACCGTTCACTGTGCTACTGTAGATGCTTTGGCAGCCTTTTGAGCTTCATTGCATGTTAATTAGTGTAGCTGGTAAGATTTTTTTTTTTAACCAAAACAAGGAGAATTTTGCTGACAAGGTGCCTCAGCTCCCTTCCAATATACGTTTTGGCTGTAATTGTGGAAAGTCTCGGTTTTCTGTGAAAACAATGTCATCTTAACAGTTTAGTTTACCTCAGTGGTATGGCTCTACATTCACCAGAAGCAATGGCTTTGGTCAGTGAATTGCTTTAACCATCAGTTTGATGAAATAATTCACACACTGCAAAAAAGTCAGGTCTTTTGAGCACTTCAGCATGATGTGATGCATTCTGAAAATGACTGGGGTTTTGTTTCTTAGCCACTCCTTGTATTTTTTCTTGGATATTCATGTCTTAACTAGAGCTCAACAAACTCCATGAAGAAACCGTGCCTGGTCTGAGAAGGTTTTGTTTCATCCCGATGAAGATGATGCCAATGTGCTGTCAGGTGGTATTTGCACCCATGGCCTGCAGACCTCTCTGTCTTGACACTGGTGATTTGGAAAATAACGTTTTGATTAGCAGAATCAATATTTTCACCAGGTCCCCAAACGCGGCCCTCCTGCCTTGACCCAGGGCCCCAGCAGGGGCAGTGCAGCCACAGCTGGCTCTGCCCCTCAGGAGGTCTGGCCGGTCGCTGAGGTGGCTCTTGACTTGCAGCTGCAGCACAGCATTTCTGCCCCTCCACGCTGTGCTGCACCTGGGGAAGAGACACCTTTTCATGAGGGTCCATGCGTGCCTTTCATCGCTGCATTTATTGTTTGTGTCCATCCGTGCCACGCTCCCTTTTGTGAGGCTGTTTTGCTTTGCTTCAGTGTTATTCGGCTGTGTTAAATAACTGTACACCCTCCTGTTACATTATATTGTCTTGTCACTCTAATGGGATTTTATCACAATTGGTAACACCATACAATATCCTATATCTTGTATGTGACTTTCTTAAATGCTTCCTTTCTAAGGTGAAGCTCTGCAGACGTGACTCAGGGCTCGTTATTCAGAGCATATATCAAAAGAGATGGAGATTTTTGGGGGGGTATTTGTTTTTAACTTCCACCTAGTATTTTTTAAAGAAGTTAAAAAAGACCCCTGGTTTGAAGATGGTGTTGCACGCATTTTTAATGCTACTTCATCTACTTTTAAAGAGTTAAAATCCAATAGAAAATCCCTCCCTCACGTCTCAGGTCCTGTTGTCTGGGATGCAGGAAAGGCTGTGTACATCTTTTACCATTTTTCAGCCCTATTCCCTGAGCACCCTGCGCTTGGGTACCCAAGAGCAGGGATGTGGGTGAGGGGCAGTTTCATAACAGGCACATAAGCATGGGCCCCCTTCCCTGTTGCCCTAAAACACTGTCTTTTTGCAGTTCTGCAAAGTAAGTTTGAAGCTTTTTTGGTAGTATTGGGTCTTGGTATTAGTGGCAGCACAATATTCAGAAGAGTGGAAAAACATGTCGGTGGAGAGACCCACTTCAATCCTCATCATGTAATACTTTATATTTCAGACTAGTCCTAAATGTATTGGTAAGGCTAATATTAGAGTTATTGCACTCCATTCAGAATGAATCTTTATTTTTAAAGGAAAATCCGTGCTGAAGCCAAGTTTCGAGATGTCAAATTTTGTAGCTGTTCCCACTTCTACCACAGTTGGAGGAACTTATTACAAGGAAGTTTTTGAAATGACCTGCAGTGAGTTTAGGTTCCTGGAGTCTTGCTGCAATTCAGAATCTCCAGACTCTTTTAGAAATCACCCTTTATTTGCTGCCCCACTTTCTTCACTCTAGCAAAAATGTGTTTCATTAATTTCTTTGCAACTGCTCCTTATTTAATTTGGCAAAGAGGAAAGTGCGAGTTGGTTCCCCTCATTTGAAAGTGATGCAGCAGTTTCTCAGTGTTTGTGTTGAGTCGTGTCCTTGAATTCACTTTTTCTGATCAGGAGCCATTTTTCAGCCCAACTGTACTTCTGGCGCAGCCAAGACAGGCTGGGAATGAGCAAAGCCAATGGAAGATCATGTCTCTATCGAGCAAAATGCCTGGTTCCCTAGCTACAAACAAGGACGTGCCAGAAACCCCAGCTTAAGTGAGAATTTTGTGCTAAGCACTGAGGTCAGTGTGACCTTCAAAAAGATTACTTCATGCATTTTTATTTCAGTAGGTGTCAACAACCATGCTGAGATAGCTTGGTTTGTGCTGCAGCCCGAAAAGGTTAGGGGAAATTAGACACTTGGCATTGGCTAGGATTTTAAATGGAAAAGTCCTGCTCTCTTTTTGTTTGCTCAGCCTAATACAAACCTGCTTTTGCTTTTATCTTATCATGACATTCAAATTCAGAAGCAGAGCACAGGGGCTCAGAAGGGTAGCACTGACTGAGAGACCTCCATTTGCAACCTTTTGAGACTGCCCTTTCACTGCTACCCCTTGGATTTGTCTAATACAAACTAACCCCACCAAGGCACGTGCAGCAGCCCGACCAGACCACGGCTTTGCCCCCACGCTGGGCACTCCAGCCCAGCCCAGCCAGCCAAGCATCCCCTCCCCACCATGCCTGCTGGCCACGGGAACCAGCATGCGGGCTCCCCCGCACTGATCTGCGTCCTCCACAGGGGCAGAGTGGACATGAAAATAAATTCCTTGGTAAGAAGAATAAGCTTTCATCAAAAGGGGCAGCTGGCAGAAGGCTCAGCCTCCCATATCAGTCTGGACCACTGATCACATCACCGGGCTGCACTACAAATATCTGCCTCTACCTGCCCTGCAGGTGCAATAACCCAAACAGGTACGAGTGCACTGTAATGGTAACAGGAAGCAAGCAAGCAGCATTTCTATCAAGCACAGTAGCAATAAATGAACATTAATTAAGAGCATTAACTCTTTCCAGGCTGTTTCACTTCCCCTTACTGTCCTGCTTTCCAAAACTACCTGTCCTCAGTGCATAAGCATTACTCCACAGCAGTAAAATGGCATAACAGTATGAAAACATAATCAAAATGTTTTAATGTGAAATGTTATACATACTATGAAAAGAATTTCTAGGAATAACACCCAGAATGCTTCAAACAGAATCACATAAGTCATAGTTTCTCTTGTGTTTGCCCTGTTGCATATTCATATAGCAGGGTTTTGTTGGCATGGACATTTGTGGAAACTGAATTTCAAAAATGTGCCTGAGGAGTAGTGAAAAATGAATCTTACATTTGCAGGAATGATAATTCCTACTGAAATCTCAAGGTGGCAGGAATCAGGGGATCAGAAATGGTGTCCTACAATCTCTGCCTAATGATGACCAGCTTGCAGCTTTCAAATATTGAACACCTGCAGAATGGTGTTTGGAATCAATCAAGCCTCTGAATTTAAGATTTGCAATGTCATTCAGATAATCAAGTATATCTGAAGGATCTGCAGCCCACTCTTTCACTATCCACAGATAGTAACAGGAGACTCAATCCATCAGGCAAATTATTCATTGCCAGCTACCTGTTCTCAACTCCGAAGGGTCTGTTTCAGCTGGAAGTATCTCTGATTGCATCCTCTCCTGATGTGCAGTTGGATTTACCCTCCATTGAATAATTTTCTTCAGCACTAAACACACCATCATTCCACTGTATCTCTTGACTAACTTGTGGTACTAGAATTTAAATTAGGGGTATCATGCACAGACACTCCCAAAGCAAACTTTTATCCTCAGGTTTTAAGGAAAGAATGGCAGCCTAAACTCAAATAATATAATGTGCAGCAGGGAGATGGATCTGGACATCGAAGTTGTAATGCGGCATTTTCCAGCTCTGCTGTCGCTACCACAAATTTGACTTGCAGTTAGCAAAAACTGGCTGCTCTGTGAAATAGCTCCCTCCTATCAGCCCATTTTTTCATAGGTTATTGAGCTTTAGTAAGGTGCAATTTGACTCCTTTAGAGGCAAGATTGTCTGGGCAGCCAGTTGTGGGGGAGTTCAAAGGCTCTGTGTTTCTGTCCGGGGCTGGCAGAAAAACAGAAAGAATTTGGTATTTCCACTCATCTGGTAAGAAATCAGAAGAAATTTGGTCTACATAAATCTATCTATCAGTAATATTATTTGAGACAAAATACACATAATCATTTTCTCTTCTTTCTGTCTCCTTGTCAGCCTTAAATGAGCAAAATAAAGCTGCTGCTTTGCAAACCCGCAAGCAGAGTATTGCCTGCAAGTGCAGCGTCGGGCACAGTGACTCTGAGGTCAAGGTGGATGTTAGGGCAGGTTTAGGACATGCGCTGTGCCCTGAGGACATCCCAATACATTTCTCTTGAGTTTTTCTTGCTTATCTCTTACCGCAGCATCTATCTGCTGTATATCAGATGTGAAGACTGCCTGTAACTCAGCTGGGTTAATGTTATTCCCTATGGTACAGGTAGCTCAGATGATGTTTTAGTGGTGGACTTGGCAGTGTTAGGTTTACTGTTGGACTCAATCTTAAAGATCTTTTCCAACCTAAATGATTCTATGATTCTATGTTCTGCATGCACACCAGGGCTATTCAGAGAGAAGGAAAAAGACTCGTTTGTATTGCTTTTCTATCCCTCTCACCCCAGCTCTATAGCAGTTGGTGCACAATACTGACATATACTTGAAAAAATTGTACTCCTATCGAAATATCCCCTGCTTTCCTTTCCATCTAAAATAAAATTAGGCTCCTTTTCCTAAAATTAATCCCAGTGACTCTTCCTCTTCACATGGGCTTCCTGGTTCCTCATACCTTTCTTGCAGTCTCCCAATTCATCTGTCCCATAGCTCTTTCACCCCTTGGGCTGGGCTTCCTTCTCCTCTTACCCCAAGACACATGCCTGGGCAACAGTTGAGGCTCTGACCCACTGTGTATTACTATTATTATTACTATGTAATAATACAATGTCATAATACATTGTAATAATACGATGAGCCAAGGCCCCCTCTGCCTCTTAATGATGGGTCCAGAGCATATTGCCCTCTGCTGTGTTCCTTTATTTAGTCTTAACTCAGAAAGCTTCTGGGTTTGTTGCTCCTCACAATTTCTTAAGCTTTTGCCCTGGCTTTGTCATTGCAACATCTGCCAGTGTCAGCCCCGAGGCTGGTTCCTGTGCTGTCCCCATGCCCAAAGAGAGGAGGACAAAGAGAGGAGCCATGCAGAGCGGGGCTCATAGCTCACAGCCAAAAACGTCCAGGCTGCCCCATGCGTGGTATGGCATTACAGGAAAGCAAACTCTCTCTTGCCTGGCCAGAAGGTTGCTACATAGCTTGTGCTCATCTAGTCTTACCTCTTCCCGAAATGTCCCATTTTGAAACACCTGGCCTGTCACCGCGTACTAGCCAAGGAAAGCAGAGGGAACATAGGAGCTCTCCCTCATGTTCTCTCTGTAGCCATCAATGGCTGCTGTGTTCATAGGGTCAGTCACACCTGGAGGTGTTGGAGGAAAAACACCCCACCTGAGGGGTCATTATGCCCCCTTAATGCTTCCAGCATGCTGCTCAGCCAGAGAGGGAGGATGCCATGCCTCTGTGCTCTCCAGCTGTATATTTTATGATCCCCAGTTCCTGACTCCATTAATTTTCCATCCATGGCCTGCCCACCTGAAGCACTGCTGATGTGCTCGTACACTAATAGCAAGTCTTCTTCAGGCACACAGATCAAGAACTAATCTTCCAACCAGCCGACACAGGCAGAGAAGGGGCAGGGGACAGGGGTGGAAGACTCGCTGCTGTGTTGGGGAGTGAGAACACCCCATGCAAGGTTGGGCGAAGGGGATACGGTCGGGCTGTTGCACATGCTGCTGTTCTCCCTCAGCACCTCTGTCTGTCAGGAATGTACCTGCGGTGGGAAGATGGTTTTTCAGAGCTCCAAACCCCCCTCCTAGGCCATTAAGATCTGCAGGGCTTTCTTTGGTCTCCTTAGGCTTTAAGGACTAGCTGGAAGGAAGCTCACTCTCCGTAGTTCCTCTGGAGGCTCAGCAGCCCCAGGCCTGCAACAGGGGACAAAACCGTGACTCCCTCCGCTAGGATGTCTCCCAGTGTCACGATCCAGAGCTCTGTCTAACGTCTCAGAAGAGATGGCCTAGGAAAAGCTGCCTCATACTCCCACCATCCTCTCCTGGACAGCCATAGAGGTCATCCTGTGCCTTACCCAGATGCTAAAATTCCCTCCTGATATCACCTCTACTTGCTTCAGATTTGCTTCCAGAGCAGGATATTGTGCCAGTTCCCCTCTCAGGAGGAGTGCCTGGAGGCACTGGTCCACCTCCCCGCAGCCATCTTCATCTTCACTTGCCTGCAGTCCAGGTACCAGACAGAGGGAATGTGTGAGTTACACGGGGAGAAGCAGCACAGAAATTACAGTTTAAAACTCCAGGAACAGTGAAATGAACACACACACACACACACACACACACAAAACCTGCCAACAAAGCAGGGGCTGGTCCTTGCCACCTCCATCAGCCCAAACGTTCCCCTTTGAAATTACACCTTTGCTCCCTTCACCCATTTACCCCACAGCAGCCTGATTTCTATGACACTAGCACTGTATTGCTTTACATTTAGGACACTGAGGTCACAGAAAGTGCTTTGTACCATGAAGAAGTTATCTCCACTTGACTGAAAGCTTTCTGCAACTGTGTATTGCATCCAGTGTTTGCAGCTGCTGATCCATTATTTGTAAAGAGGACAAATCCCATCCTTTGCTTTTCGGCTGGCTGAAGATTTAACCTCCCTTCACTGAATGAAAACATGACGGTATGAAAGATTACCAACCATTTTCTTATTTTCTTTAATTATTATTATTACTATCCTTATCATCGTTATCTGTCTGCTCTAGCTATGACATGTAAAGCTTGCACAGCTAACGCCACTCGGCTTGATCAAATTATTTTCGCAGTGGTGTTGTAAGAGGGGGAAGCATCTAGTCCCTCTATCCTATTTCATAAAACGGCAGAGCATTTTATGATTTCTCCGGTCCAGCCGCAATGATATGATGCCAGGTGCTGTAGCTTATTCCCCTCTCTTTCCTTTGCCTGCAGAAGCAAACCATCTAAGATCTGCAGAAGTCACAGGTAGGACATTAATCAAAACCACAGCAGGGATCCAAAAGTAGTTCCTGGAGCAGGAAACAGTTCGAAGAGTGTACAACATCATTATTTTACCTATGCGCTTAGTAAACCCACCTACAGATGAGAACTTAGGAAAGAGGAAAAGAGCATTATGTAATCAAACCCTAATGTTAATAGCATTTGTCCATAAAAACATATGCTAGCTTGGGTTCAGTTGCTACCCCTTTCTCCACAAAGGCTAGGTGCTAAATACAGAAAAATATTCAGTTTACATTATATGTTAATGCATACATATGTGTATACACGTGCATTTAAATGTGCTATGTGTATGCATGTACACAAAGCAGTGATCTTTTACAAACGTATCTTTCCTAAGGCTACTAAATACCTTGCTATGAGCTGAAATATTTTCTTTAAATGATCATAAAAGGTGTTCCTAAAATGTCACCACTCATTTTATTTTCCCAGCTTGCCCCACAGTTCACTTTAGACTGAAACTAATTTAAATTACTTTGTAGCTCCCAGCAATAAAAGGAATTTAGTAATTTGCAGTTCATTTGCCCTTGCTATTCTTGGAAACGGTATTTGAGGTTGTCCAATCCTTTGCATTAGGAAATGTGTGGAGCGTGAGTAGCAGTCATGTCATGCCTGGCAGATTTTGCCAAGGAAACTATTGGTTTTTGCAGCTTTGAAATTCTGGGGATAATTGTCGTGTGCTCCATTCCCACAGAATAGCTGTGATCCTCGTCACTGCCTGGCTATGGATGAGTTTAGTGAACATTGTATTTCCCGAGTGGTGGTTAAGCTAACTTAATTAGGGAAGTGCCTTTATCCCAGCCCAGACAAAGGCTGCCCTTGACGGAGCACCGGAGCACCGTTGAGAAAACAGCTCTGAGGCGACGGGCCTCTGAACTAGAGGTACAGAGGTGTCTCCTCCCTGACCTCGAGCTTCTAGCGGGGATGAAATCTTGGGGGGAAAAAAGGAGGAAAAAAAGAAAAAAAAAAAAATGAACTTTCTAACCTTCTCAGATGCTAGCGAAACATGACCCAAGCGTAAGCAGCAAGCAGCATCTCTTCACCTGGGGGCAGCCCAAGCAGGGAGCATAGGGGGACCCCTTGGAGCCCCTGCACTCCCAGCCTGCAGCCTGGCAGGAGGGAGGCAAGGAGCGGGGCAAGCCCCACGAGCATCCACCAGACGTGCCCACCGTCCCCCATTGCACTGGGGAGTTTGAGGCTGCTGGGAGCCCTTCACACGCCTACACCCCAGGGCATCCCCAGATGAGCGTCTGCAAATTATCATCCGAGCAGATTTAGGTTGCCTCTGGGGCAGAAGAGGTGTTGTCGGGGGCACTGTCAGCTCTGTTCTGCTCCGTGCAGGAACCCCATGCCTCCCCCGCTGCATAAACCATTATTATTATTGTGCTTTCCAAGAATAATGAGAGGGGAGAGTGCTTTCACTTAGAAATCCAACTTCAGTGCTAATAAAAGGGAGGAGATAAAACAGTGTCATACAAATGAGATCTTAACACTAATGGCTGCAAACAAACAACTGATGTTGTACATAAAACAGCATTAGGGAGAAAGCATTGCTCTAGATATATTAGCTGCTTCTGCGTGTGCCGTAGGGTTCTTCCTGTTGTCTCTCTTCATTATTCAGTGTAAAAACATGGGAGGAAAATGTGTGTGGGTGAGGCACCACTATGATATTGGGGTTTGGTTTTAAAGTGAAGGTCTCTTTCCCAGACTGGAAAGAGCTTTGTACTCTCAGGATTCCCCAATTTTCTCAGGAGATAAAAGCCTAGTTCTCACAGTCTCCATAAAACAAACATGTTTTTTCTCCTTTTGCCTTAAACATACTTTGGTATATTAGTTGATCTCAAGCCTTAGGTCTCAGCAAAGGACTGAGCATGCCAGACGCCCTTGCCTGTGCCAAGTGCAGGATCAGGGGGTCAAGGCTGCTGGCAGTGGCAGTGCAGGACACTTCAGGTGCCTCATCCACCCCATTGCTCAGACTGACAAACACCCCAGAGCTCTGACCGCTTTCTCATTTTGATGAGAAACCAGCTCCTCCATGGGAATATTGGTCTGGGCTTTCAGTTCAATCCCTAATCTGACAGCTCTCCATGTCCTTCAGCAGTGATAACCTGTGCATTAGGGTTTCTGAGGGTGAGGCTTAGTCTTGTAGATCGAATGTTCCCCTATTGTGATAACTGCACATGCAGAGAAAAGTTGGGAGTGGGAGGGAGGGAGCAAAAAAAATCTGAATGAACTTCACCACCACTGGCTTGAAGATGTTTTTCTGGAGAAAGAGAAGGTCTACAGTAACATAGCGCATTGCAATTTTTGCTTTTAGCTGAATTTTGAAGCAAGTAAAACCACTATTCTTCCTGAATTTTTCTCACTGTTCCGATTTCCCTCTCGAGAGCTCTCCCAGGGCTGGGAGGCTCCGTGCTGCCCACTGGCAGCAGTTCCCGAGTGTCCAGCATGTCCCTCAAGTTACTGGAAACCATAGGCTTGTACCTTCCCATTGTGTAATGGTAATTTGGGACCAAGACTTCAAGCAAACAAGAAATGGCATTAAAACGTGGATTGTTTTAATTTAATTTTCCCCTAAACAGCCCAGCGGCAACATACGGCTATCAGTGAGATCCTGCTACTACACAGTTTGGCAGTTGGGCTGACTGAGACACAAGAAGGTCAGGCACCTTGCAAAGGGCACAGTGTGTCAGCATCTCAGACTGGGGGAGAAAAGCCAAAATTTGGGCCCAGTTTCCTCCCTGTATTGCTCTTGGCTCCCAGGGCTTAGCCCTTGGGATGGATCCCAGCTACAGAAACTACAAATGAGATCTTGCCACAGATAGAAGATGGCTTCAGACACCAAAGCTAGTGCATTTTATCAGCACTGCCATTTCCACAATAAGCAATAAATGTACCAGCTCACGACAAGCCTGTGATAAGGATTTTGTGGGATGTTTTCCAGTCATGTGGGGTGTAAGGCTTGAAGGAACTGTTAAATCATCCAGTCCAGCTTCCTGGAGGCTGTCAGCTACTGCAGCCCCAAAATTTATATCAGACCTGAAGATCCTGGTAAGGCCACAGAGCTCAGACCTGAGGAACAAAACTGGCATCACTGGCAGAGCACACCTGGTGCCCACTTGCCTCAAGGGCCCTGGGGGTGTGGGGCTGCCTGGGTGCTACACACCCCCAGTGATGCTCCCAGATGAACCAGCCTCAGGCTGCGGGATACAGCTGAGGGCTTGGGTTTAATTCCGTCTACTCCTCTAGAGTTTGTTTTGTTCTTTCTGTGTCCTCAAAAAAATTCCTCCCCAGGTCATCGTGTTCTCCCAGCTTGTGTTTACAGGTCTGGACACAGCTGTGGTTACCTAAGCAAAGTCGATGCTCAGTCAGAAACCCGAGAGGAAAAAACGTTTTCGTTTTCCTGATGTGCTCTGAATGTCAAGGGAATTGCATCCCAGCCGAGAGGAAACATTTCTTTTATTATCTGACTCCAGCACTTTCACACAAATGGAGCCAGTTAAATAAGTACCATGTGGGGTCGTCTGCTTAGATTACATGCTCAGCTTATCGTAGTAATGTGCCTTGGCAGATAAATATCTGATCATCTTTACCTGGACGGTTTCTAGTTGCATGGCAAAGTACCTTACCAAGTGTGTTTTACACGATCCTGACACATCCTTCGCCAGTACATTTACTTTGTGTTAACGTTCCTCTTTGCTGCCCTGAGCACATCTAGTTCACTGATTCCCCCTAGGAGTAAAACACTGTGTACCTGTTGAACAAGGGAAGCCTAAAAAATCAGTGGGTAACAGAGATTTGAGGGTGATGGTGCACAGAGGAGGTAGGATGTGCAAGGGGCCAGGGGCTCATGGTGCCGAGCCACCTGAATTGCCTTCCTCCCTCTGACCCCCCACGTGTGACTGCCTGGAAAAATCACTTAAAAGACGATTTTCTCTCTTAGGTGGATGGGGAGAGATGCAAGTGCTTTGTCCTCAAGACAGGTGCTGGCTGGTGCCTTCTCTTTATTTATGGTGAATTGCATGACATCTCACCCTGCACACCACCTTCTGTTGAGGTCCAGCCAACAGGCACACGTGCTCTCATGCCTCCCTGCATTGCGTCTTAAAAAAATAAACACCGCACAGCAAACTGTATACCTTGTTCTTTGATACTGAAGTGGGAGCTGTGGCAGGAAAGAGTGTCTATTGCATTAATTCACTGCCAGTGTAATGAAGGTGCCAAGGAGAGTAGGGTAAAATGGGATTCAGTTTCTGACTTAGATGTCCAGAAGTTGCTCATGGTGTGGGTGGCTACGGGTCACCGTGGAGTTTAAGCTCCCATGGTAGTCAGCGCACATCTAGTGAATACCACCATGGAGCCCAGTGGCATGTTCAGCTGATAAAATGTGGGTGTTTCTGCACAAGCCTCTGGTGTCAGTGATGGTCTGTTGCCTGTCTGCAGGCACCCAGAGCAGGACGTCCCACCAAGTCCCTGTGGGCACCGCTCCCCATTGACCCTGTGGCATAGCTGCCAGCCCAGCAGAGCCCACCGAGCATCCCCAATGGTACCAGTGGGGCAGCCGCTCCTCTGCACACCCTGCCTCCCGTCTCTGGTGCCTGACCACAGCCATGCAAATGTTGCCTCAGCTACCACACTTTGATTTTAAGGAGCAAGATTTCATAAGACTATCAAGCTTCTGCTCAGAGACTGCCACTTGACCTCTATAAACAGTATTCCTGTGTTGGCATGTTAAAGGCTACAAGAAAAAATATTCATAAAGTGTCTTTCCTAGCAAATGGTTCCCTTACTCAGCAGTCTGCCTTGTAACTCAGAGCTTCAATATTGCAAAGCTGAGGCTTACACTCGCACACTGTGACTTCTCCTACATCACTGATTGCTACGTGATTTTTTTTTTTTTTGTGACTTGTTAATAAAGTGCTACCACAGAAAAAGCAAATCTATTTGCTGTCTGGGTAATTTCCGAGCTTACCTCAGCTTGGGCAGTAAGGACTGGTAAGAGCTGCTGGCTTTTCCTGCTCCAATTAACTTTTAGATTTTAATGAGCTAGTGCTTGAGCTCAGTCAGTGCAAGGTTATGAGGATTAAAAGACTTACGAGACATTTGTGGTCTCAATTGTTGGTGCTGTTATTTTAAAACTTTCTTTAATATCACCTCTGATAAATGCTTGGGCTCTTTTTCAGGCTGAGAAAAGCTGGGGAAACTGTGCTGCTTTCAGATCGGAAGGCTGTCAGCTAGGCCTCCAGTGACATCCCCTTCCACTCTCTCTTTTTTGTGGTTTCCCCCCCGCATGGTGCTGAAATACAGCATTTTGCTACCTATTAAAGTGTCACTCTCAGCGATATTGTGAAGCTATTAAATTCTGCCAGATCATCCTTTGTGAACAAGAGGATGTTGACAGAGCTGCAGCCCCATCCTTCAGCTATTATCTGGTATTCAGTGTCCTCCAATTAGTATGCACAATAAATCTAATCCAAGACCCCCCACTGCTTTATGTCATTTCTGTATTAACCTCACTGCTTCCCAACCTGTTCCTATTATTAAGCCATTTAAAGACTTCCCTTCATTCACTTACCGGAGCTATGTCTCATTTTCCTTCTCTCATCTATTTGCATACATTTCCAAAGGTTCACTTGACATGACTTCTGTTGTTGTTGGTTATTTTTTTTTTAATTAAAGATTATTTCCAATATACTTTCTTTACTTCATCCTCCTTACGTGTGTTATCCTCCTTATCTCTATGAAATTATAATGACTGGGTTGAGAACAGATTGATTGTCATTTCGTGTGTTCAAAAAGCCAACCATTTAAGGCTGCCTTGGTAATTCCAAGGCTAAAATTAAGTTTTGGACACTTTTGCTCAAAGAAGAATGTGAAATCGTTAAGGCATTGCATTATATGATCCCTTCTGCAGTTCTCACTCTGTGAGGTCTGGTGATAGAGTCAGGAGTGTGCTCCCTTCACTGTACAGCCTCAAAGGCAGGTGGTTCTTAGCTGGGTGGGAAAGTTGGAGGTGGGGGGTACAGATCCAAATATGGAGCATAAGATTTCAGGTCAAGGAAGGCTTGAAAATTACTTGTTTAACTATACCTGTAACTGCAATAGTTTAGAAAAACACTAATGGAGGTGCCAGAGGATAACCATTGGGTTTCTGTAGATAGGTTGAATTTTATTTTTGCTGGTATTTTGCATCCCTGCATTGTTTTAAGTGAAGGCTGAGGGAGTTGGGTTTGTTCATCCTGGAGAAGAAACAGATTCTGGAGGACCCAACAGCTCCCCAGTGCCTACAGGAAGGTCGTCGGGATGGAGCTGGGCTCTCTGTGGTGGTGCATGGGGAGGGGAAGAGTTGAAACAGGAGGGTCAGGCTGGGTGTAAGGAGAAGCCTTTCACCCATGAGAACAGCCAGGCAGTGGAGCAGGTTGCCCTGCAGTGAGGTTGTGCTGGCTCTGTCCTTGGAGGTTCTGAAGACCAAGCCCTGAGCACCCTGGTGTGACCCCAGAGCTGGTCTGGCTTTGGAGTAGAGATCTCTTGAGGTCCCTGCCAGCCTGAATAATTATCCCATGGCCCTGTGAGAAATGAAACACTTAGTTTAACTGGGATCCAGACACCTGGCAGGCCACCTGCTGCAGTTTCAAGGTGGTAAGGGCAGCAACAGGCTGGGTGCCACTCATCTCTCAGCATCGGTTCGGTCCCTGCCTCTGTGTACCCCATGCTGGGGATGGGGAGGCAGCGGTGTGTTACCATGCACTGAAAGATGCTTGGAGGCAGGGTAGCATGCCTGCTTGGCTGGGGTGAGGAGCTGCCGTGGTGCAGGGGTTGGCTGAGCCCCACTGGCTTCTTTGCTGTCTTGCTGCCAAAAAAGACCTTCTTCAAGGAGGCCTGTGGGTGTAAAACAGGAGATAGTGCTTCCCTGTCTCTCTTCTCTGTAAAGGAGCAGAGTGGAAGGGAAAAGTGTTTCACCCCATAGTGGTAGCTTGTGGGTAAGAGGGAACGTCATCTTGTCCCCTCCTTTCTCAGCCACCTTCTACAGGGCTATGCAGCCTTTTGATATAGTATACATTTAAAAAGCTGTGAATAACCACAAAAAGGGAGAAAATAATTGGAAAATAAACTCTGAAGCAAGTTCCCCCCACATTCTGAGTACATTAATGCAAAAATGTTCAAAATTGCTAAACTAAAGGAAACCCCAAGGAAAAGTATATAAAGGATAAATTATGTATCTGTTTCCTTTTTTATCATTTCTGGCAGAAGAATGAGGAACCAGGAATATTTAGAAAATTCTCCACCTATTTCTTTGCAGGGCAGGCTGGGTACTACACCATTGCCATGTATCCAGTGTGTCAAGCCCCCACATTTCACTGTCTGGAGCTCAAGAAATACCTTTTGTTCCCCTTATCAGTAAGAAAGCTGATTTTAGTACCAAATAAACTATTGCCAGAGCAGGGAGCACAATGCAACAACAGAAGAAAGCCTTTTATGTGGAGTTCTGCATCTTAATCTAAATTCTCACATCAGAGGTGATGTTGAACTCCTGTATCGGAAGTATTGAAGGTGGAAAGCAGTGAGCCTGGCTTTCTTTGTGCTCCCAGTTTTCAAGTGAGGTACTGGTTTGGTTTAGATTTGAGACATCTGGGGAAGGGGTTTCCCAAGGCTCGAATGGGAAATGAGCATCTTTCCTCCACCTTAGTGATGCCCAAGGCCCCTGAAGGCATCCCAGGGCAGCAGGGCTGGGAAATGTTCCTGCCATCGCTCCCCTTCACTGCCCTGACTGAAGCACCTCGATGTGGGCTCTGGTTTTCACAGGCTCAGTTGGAAACAGCCACAGAGATACTGAAATGCAATGTTTCTCTTCAGCCCCCTCCTTGTGCATGGCTCCACACTCACAGCCTGGAGGGCCCACAGCCACAGCCCCAAAATTGCCGTGATAGCATCCTCTTTGTTAGACCAGCCAACCCTCCAATCCACATAAAGGGAAGTCAATTGAACCTTAGTTTTTGGGTCACTTTTCTGCCCTGGTGATTGGAAGGGTGATGCAGAAGCTCCTACATCCGCGGCTACATTGCCAGCTGGAAAAAAAGCGACCTTGGCTTGTGGGACCCAAGGAGATGCTCAGCATTAACCAGCTGCTGGTGCAAATCATCTTCTTCTCCTGGCTCTTTCCCCCTCTGCTTGCCTGCAGCCCCAACTGTGGTGGTCTCTGCAGCTATTAAAGGGCAATTCAGATGAGCATAAGTGGGCAATATCTGACATGACAGAGGAGAAAAAAGGAGGAAATTGGCAATTGTAAGGGATTTAAATAACTCTCCATTTGGAAGCCTTTCTGCTTCCAACTGGCTCTGACCACTCCTGGCTGACAGGGCAGCTTGTGCTGCAGCCGCATCCCTGCGGAGCAGATCTCTCTCCTCTGGGAAAGGCTGGCTGCCTTTTCCCGGTCGGCCCTTCCAGGCATTTCTGTGCTGCACACAGAGGAGGGGAAGAACAACCATCTTCCCTTCCCTGGCAGCTCATGTTCCTTTTTTATTCTAGATGATTAAAATAAAATAGCATTTCCACCAGCTGTGGTAATCTGCTTGAGAAACAGATGTTTCTTAAAGGAGATGGAAGCAGCTTAAACATCTATGATGGGCTGATTCCTAATTCTCTGACTGAAAACCGAAATTATCTTCATGTAACTTTGAAGAGGACATGGTATTTGTCTCCCTGGGCAGGCAGCACTCTGCAATGAGCCCCTGAGCAGGGCTGAGTCTCTGAAAGAATTTATATCCCCTGAGGGATGATGCCACTGGTTTATCTACTTTTTTTTAAGAAGTCATTTCACAGAATTAATTGATTATGGAAAATGTTTAAAGTATTGAAGTTACTGGTTTGGTGACCAATGGGAGCTTATTGCGAATATTACAAGTCAACTCTCGTGACCTGCTTTTGTCCATTTTGCCACTGGCTTCTAAGAGCATCTGGCCAACGTTGGGATGTAACTGCAAATAAAAGTGATATGTTGCAATCTCATTACAATAAAAATGCATGTCAAGCTAACACTTAAAAAAAAAAATCCTATCTGTGTATGGAAGCTATAGCTATCTCAGAAAAATGTCTTTGGGATTTATATGTTATGAATTTATTGTCCTTTTGCAGAAGTGGTGTGTGTTGCCTCCATCAAACACCAAGCTTGTTCTCAGCATTGCTTTCTGGCAGCATAAATCCCTGTCTGTGTGGGCTGAATCCTACTTGATCCGCCTCCATCAGATGCATGAAGTGGAGGGATCTCTGGTTATGAAGCAGAACTTAAATAAAATGAAAGAGTACTTGTTGTTTTGTAACCAGCTTAAATATACATGTGCATAACATGGGGAAAAAAGGATCCTGTGAAAGAGGGTGTATAGCAGCCAGGTACAGCTAGATAATATCTCCTCTTCCCATCTGGATTTATTGCAGTACTGTCTGCATTATCCTAGTGAAGGTGATGGAGTTGCCCACCCCATGCCTCATCAGTGGGCTCTAGCTTTCAGCAGTTTGGGACCTGCACAACCGTTATTCATCCCTTTAAAGTAATTAGGAGAGTCCTCTCCCCCAGGAAGCTCCAGCTGGGTGGCTGGCTGCACTGCGGACCATGTCACTGCTATTCCACCTTATCTGAAAGTGTCTCAGGTGTGCACTGTGTGATTAATAGCACCTAGGGATGCCTGACAATTTTATAATTTGAAATGGAAAAAAAATCCACCGTTACTGCCACTTCTCCTTTTATTTTGTTGGTGGGACTGGTGCTTTTTGACTGGCTAGCTGCTCCAGCTCCGGGCTCACTTGATGGTAAGGGAGATGGGACCCATCTTTCTCCACAGTATGCTCGCCGCATCCTCCTGGGAGCACCCTGCCATGCTGCTCACCCATGCTCGGCCTCCGCCGCAGGAAGCCATCGGGTTGCACAGGTGAGAGCAGCACCTGGGCTGAGGGACAGTTGGGCAGGGAGCAAACACAGGCAGGGGAGATGCAGGCAGGAGGGCAGGCGGCACCGTGGGCTCATGGCACCTGCTCTCCAATATACCAGCACCAAGCTATAGCAGTGCCCTTGGCTTGCCTACCAGGACGAGGGGACCGCATCCCCGGGGCTCCTTCAGCAACCCCTAGTGCCTGTCTCCAGCCTCCAGAAGAGGCACTGGAATGTCATTTTATTTCACATTGGTTTACATGGGGTTGGGTGGTTTGGCTGGGTTTTTTTTCTTTCTTTTTTCTCTCTGAGAGCCCATCCTGTAGATGCAGCTTCCAGCTGGACGTGGCAATGGGTTGCAGGAGTCTCTCTAGACAGAGGGGGCTGCAACTCAGCATCGCCTCAGAAACCAGCCTGCTGCCAGCCCATCAGACTCTCTCCTCTGCCCTCTGTCCTGGCATCCCAAAGACAAAACAGCCAGCCTCAAGGTCTCCGTACTAATCTCTGGTGCCTTGGCCCAGTGTACCCAAAACCTGATGGTGGTTGTGTGGGAATTGCACTCGGCAGTGTCGGTCCCCTGATTTCCCCCAGCAGAGGAGCCACTGCAGTGTGGTGCAGAGACCAGGGCTCGGCCACCCGCCTTTGCCCCCCTTTGCCACACTGGCCGTGCAGCTGGGAGGCACTCCTGTCGCCCATCATTTCAATCCACCCATAAGGCACCAAGATAAGGAGAGTTGTCAAACAAGATGCACTCCACAGAGCTGAGTGAGCTGTCTCTTCTAAACTAATCTGGGCAAGAGAGAGACTTTCCTCCGTCCCTTTGTGTCTGAGGCTGCAGTACCAAATCCCACAGGGGACTAAGAAATCTTTTTTTCTTCATGCGCACAGTGTATTTCTTTGGCCTGAACTTTCCTCATTTGAACACAGCCTGGCATGCACATTAAAAGGAAAAAAAAAAAAAGCAAAGCCCAATGCAAAATACTCTCCTGCACATGTAGTTTTTCCCCGGAGAGCAGATGAGAGAAAGAGCAAACCACATGTGACAGGTATTAGTCACATTGCCGAATGCACTGCTGGCAGGAGCCATGGTGAAAAGGTAGTTGGAGAACCCCTACAATATTGCTGCTTTAATAGTTTCAGGTTCCAGGCAAAGACGCCATTCCATACTCTTGGTATATACAAACTTCCAATTGTTTTTACTTCTGCTGTAAGTGCCAAGGGAAATTGATTTTACAGATTATTAAGATACTATTTACTTGCAGAAAACCTATTTCTAAACAGCAGTTAGTAATTTTATTGAGCAATCTATGGCCATTTATATTTTGGTTGTTTATGTTGTGTGCCATATAGGGCTAGCAATTTCCTAATTTGCATGATATTCTGTGCAAGGGTGTATTTTGGTTTCTGCTGCTGTGTCAGGCTAATGCCACTGTTGCTATGGTAATGGCGATGTTTGAGGCTGCTCTGTCACCTTTGTCCTGCTATTTTTTTTAACACAAATTCATGCTGCAGAGGCCTGAAAAGCAGGCAGAGGTTTTGCTACAGGAGCTCAGCCCCATCTCTTATTTATTTATAATAGATTATAAAGCAGTGTGGCAATCTCATAGATGAATAAAGTTTAAAGTCAGCAGAGCTCATCAGATCTGCTGAAGCCAACCTCCCATATAAATGTCACCAAGTTATCCTTGTACGGCAGTTGCAACATCCTGATTGGGAAACACTGCAAGGCATCCGGTCTTAGAAGATACCCGTAACTATCAGTTCATCGTCATCCCGTGCAGTTTCATCCAAGGTTTTAGAAATTCTCCATGGTTTAGAAAGAGAAAAAGTCTACCAGATTTTTACCAGCTCCACCATGACCTCCAGTGCTTTTTCAAGGTCACCGCGTTTCCTGCCACGTTCCCTTGTCCCCAGGTATCACCCTCAGAATCGTGCTTTTCCTTCCCATTTCCCAGCAGTAAAGCACATTTTGCTTGTTTGGGTGCAGCTGGCGGTGTGATTCAGCCAGCCTTTCAGCTTTATTTACCCTTCCGCCTTTCTTTGGGTATTTTATCAGCAGTGATTTCATATTTATTTCCACATCACTAAGGAAGACACTGGGGAGCGGCTGTGCGTGGATCTCTAAGAAGCTCCAACACCAACTCCCGTACCTGAGGATACCTCTTATTTTTTCCACATGGTCACTCTACGCCAGCGTTTTCCCAGTATGGCAAAGCGTATCAAACATGATGCAAGGCACAGGCTCCTCAGCCAGCTCTTTTAGGATTGCTGAGTTTAAGCTATTTTAAAATGTGAATCTCCAGTGGAGTTATTACACGCGGTCCTTGACTGCCAGTGGATGGACAACACTCCATCATTCCCAGCTTGGACTTACATGTGAAGCAAATCAGGCCTGAATTCTTGTTTGATTTCTAGAGAAAAAATAGGTAGAAATGGTTAAGGTGAGCTGGACTGCTCAGCTGCCCCGAGTGCCTGGCACACAAATCTCCCTCCTCCACAGCCGGGGCAGCAGGTGTGGCTGGGGAAGCAATCCAGAGCTTGGCCTTCAGTGAAGGAATATGGCAGATCCGCCCCAGGCCTTCCAAAAACCCTGTGAGCCTGTGCTCTGAAAAACGACAAAGCAGTCCTGTTTCGAAGGAAGTACAGACCGTGGTTCCCCTTGCAGGCAGAAGGAGGGGGGATTTTGGCAGGGGGGTTTGGGCTGGGTGGCCATGCCACCCTGCCGCACCGCTCCGGGGTGGCTGCGGGCTGCAATTAGCCTCCAGCAGCAGGAGCTTGAATAGCTCTACAGGAGCAACCAGCATCGCCCATGCTCTCCCTGAGCTGGGGCTGGAAGTCATGAAACCCTAATTCACTTTAAGCTTTGTTTTGTGCCAGGAATTGCCGATGTTTTCTTCTGAACTGTGTAGGCTCCCCAATGATGGGACCTTCCTGTCAGCATCATTTCTTGCTCTGGCTCTCCGTGTCGTGCTATTGGAGCGGATAACAGTGAGGGCATGGTGCTAGCACAAGGTGCCCTTGGGGCTGCGGCCCACAGATGGGTACGTGCCTGCCTCTAATAGACTTCCTTCCCCCTGTGACCTCCTGGCTTTGCAAATAGAAGGAGGGGGGATGACTTTTTGGCAGAGGGTCAGGATCTGGGGTATCCTACCCGTACTACCTACAGCGGTACCCAGCTGATTGTGAAAGAGCGTTTATCATTCCTGAGACATTCGTTTGAGGCAAATTGAACAACATGGCAATTACCCTCAAGGTGTCCAGGGACCATCCGCTGTCTCTCATGTGTACATGATATGATGAAACTGGTTTGGAAAGCAAAAAAAAAAGAGAGTATTTATGTCCCTCGCTACCTCTACGCCTCCTTGCTATCTCCAGGCAGCGCAGCTACGGAGATCTTTGTTTGATGTTTGCCACGCATGCAACAGCAGCATTGGCGGTGCTTGCTTTTATGGCACCAATACAATATTAACTGCAGTAATTTAAGATAGACTCTAAAGAAATCTTGTGCAACTGTTTAAGTCTGGAGATACGGTTACCGTTGCTGTCTGACACTTTGTCCTAATGGGATCAAGGCCATGGTCCGCAATCCTCCTTGCCTCTTCCTCAAATGTAGTTGGCAGTTTTTAAGCAGTGTTTGTTCCTCAAGGACCCACAAAATCACCTTTTAAGAAGGGGAAAGACACAAATCATCAGGAAGTTCTGGTTTCCAGTAGTTTCTGTATTTTTTAAAGCCTTCCAAAAATCTTAAGAATCAAAGGAAAACTAGGGTTTCAGCAGAAGTGGCCCCTGCTTTTTCAAGAATGTAGAAACCAGACAATGCTGAAAAATAAAAACCATCACTCTAAACCATTACTTATATCACTGCACAAATGCCAAATATATCAGCTATGTTTTGTCTTCTCTGTCATTTCTGGAAAAATGCCAGGATCATGAATATCAGAGCTATTAACACCGTTACAGCTTTGTTAGACGCGGGCCTGCCTGCATCTGAAAATGAACATCACCTTTATGGGGGGAAAAAAAATCTCTTAAAATCTGCTAGTGAGGTTTTTTCCCTGACTTGGTTGCAGCTGCACCCTAGCACAGGAGAGTTAGTGGAGAACTTGATTTCTGTAGATGCTTTGCTGAGTGTACAGAGCACCATCAGCGAGCAGAGCCTTGCAGCCCTGCTGGCTGCCCCGGGGCTGGTGGGGTGCATGGACACCACATGGGGTGGGACAGGAGGAGATGGTGGGGACAGCCACACTGGGGAACATTTCCATCGCTTCTGTTGCAGCTGGTCACCCACCCCTGGCAATGTCCTTCCCGGCTGCCTTTCCCCAGTGGGGTTGCTGTGGCTGGAGGAGCCAGCCATGCTGCCTGCAAACCACACAGCCACGAGCCAGCATCCTTTTCTTCAGGCTGCCATTGTGCTTCTTTTTCACATCCAGGAAGGAGTAAGTCATGTTTATTATTTATTTCAGTTATTCCTCCATTACAAGTCAAACAAAAAAGGTCAACAATGTTATTTCACCCTATTTGCTTCCTTAACGTTGAAGTCATCCTCACCATGGTTTCCCTGGCCTGCAATCACTGGCAGCATGCAGAGCAGCTAACTGACAGGTAGCCAAGATCTTTCTCTTGGAGGTTAGAAGTGATGTTGTCTGCTTCCTTCTGCTTTTTGTTTGTGGTATTTACTTTTTCTTTTTTTTTTTTTTTTCTTTTCAGAAGGGTGGGGTGTGGTTTTGTTCCTTTCTCTTCTTCTCCTCCAAAGATGGGCTGAAACTTGACCTCCTGATTGTTCATCCCAGACGCTCTCAGGAAAGCTCTGAGTGGCAAATGAGGTTCCAAATGCAGGAAGAGATTACTGTATTTTTCTTTTCCTTTTTAAAACCTTGAATAGATGAAAATAGATGGTAATCAACAAACCTGTGGCTAGAGGAAAAATCCCTTTAACTCACATTTTACTTCAATTACATTGAGGACAAAGAAACACATTGCACCATGTGCATGAATAGATGCTTTATTATTCAAAACAAGCTTCAAAGAGCATTACGTCCCCTATAGAAAATATGCAATCAGAGTTTAATTCAATGGTAGGATGCAAATTTAAATTCCCATAAGGGGAAGACTGTTAATACCATTTAAATTGGTTGTAAATTACAGATAATACGCTTGAGACCCGAATACAGATTAGCAGAGTGTTGCTTTATGAATCCAGCCCTACTTTGAACTTATGGTGTATTTATTTATGGACAATAAGACAATGCAGGCTTGTTTACATTTATATTTTATTATCATCTGACACAGTACATATGCAGAAAACCCCCCAGTTTCTTTTTAAAATACAGCTGTTAGCTCCAGTTTGATGGGGACTGGTTGTATCGAAATAGTCTTTGGTTGCAACCATATCTGTTCTCCTCTCTGTCCGCTCCAGCGTTAGGTGTTTCTTAGCTCAGAGGAATCACCATTTCCCTATTTTATTAGCAGCAGAGGGAAAATCCTGGCTCCTTAGTGTAACGCATCAGTTTGTATATGCTTGGAACACTGGCCCTTTGCAGGGCTCGAGGTCTGCCGCTGTCTTTGCTGGGGTAAGTACCTTCGTTGTTTTGCTATAGCGAGTCCAGTGTGTCCCTCCCCATGGTCACGGCTGCTGAGCAAGGAGCCCAGGCCCTCTGCAAGAGTTTTTAGGGGATTTTTTGTTTCCAGAGAAAACAAAGTTCTGTGGCTTCATCCTTTGTGCACCAAAATAATCATTAAAAACAACAAATGTACTTTAAGACCAGGGTGTTTAAAATGAGTGAAGTCTCACGTGGCACCACGTCTGTTTGCTGTTACTTTCTGCAGCATATTTCTTGCCCATTCTTCTATTGCATTTGTATAAGACAATAACTTGTAGAACCAAGAATTTTTATTTGTTAAAAAGTGACTAACTAGTCATTCACGAAGCAGCTCTGCAAACCACTGATGGTATGAATGAGCCCTTCTGGTATGGATCCCATTAAGGTCACACTAGCAATGTTTTGCTAGGCTGTGTCATGAGAAATTTTGGAGCACATTTCTTCAGGTCCAGAGCATGCGTTGTATGTCCCCAGGTGTACTGGTATTACACCAGCACATTACAAACTGAGTAAAAATATTTTGTGTAGCAAAAGTACCACACTTTGTGGTGAATTTCCTTCAAGACAGTACAGCTTACCTACCCAGGGTCATGGAAATGTGGCCATTGCTCTCAAACACTGTTTTACATAGTGGCTTTTACTTTGAATGTGTATATGTGGGAGGGTGGAGGGGCAGAACACACCTCTTTGGTCGTTTCTGAACCTTCTGGCTCCATCATGGAAAATGCCGATTTCAGAGTTACCTGGAGTTTACACAACCGCTTGCACATTCATCCTACACTGGCTACAGAGAGAAAACCCTTTACCCACCTTGCTTTCCTCCCACTGTTTTCAGGCCCGTCCAGTTATCTAATACAGATGAAGCACTGGAGCTCCTTGTGCTTTTCTGTCATCTTAAGGAGCTCACTGCCATCAGAAAGATCTTCTTAAACAGAATGTAAAGGTGCTTATCCAGCCTGATCTTAAACTTCTCCTGTGTACACTAACCAGCTTGTGCTACTGCAGCCTGTGCTGCGAAAGCACGTGGCTCATTCCTGGATCTTTCCAACTCCTCCTGACCCCTGCTGATGTCTGGAGACCAGAAGTGGATGCAGTGTTATGGTAATGCTCTCACAGAAAGATAATTTCATTGTATGCAGGGATGATACTATTTCTCTATTTCTACATGTTCAGATGCTCTTGAAGCCTGCTTGTTCCTCTGGCTAAATTGTTATACTGGGAGTACCATATTCAGTAATTTATCTCAAATGACTTCCAGGCCTGTTTTAGGGTTACTGATTTCCAGAATACAACCCCCCCATCTTACACTCCTGATCTCCATTTATTTCTAAATTCATAACTGGACCTACGCCTACATGAAAATGCATGTGGTTTACATCAGCCATCGTCACCAGAGGTGCAGGTCTTTCTCTCCAAGTTATAAAACCTGTATTAAATGGCATTAGATCAAGAATAGGCTCCCATCGGACTCCACTACAAGCACTCTGTACGGGATTACCATTCCCTACTTCCAATTTTTTTCAGTCTCTCAGTTCACTAGTTTATCATTCTTTGAATAGGACTTGCATTGGTTTTGTTTAGTGCTTTTTCCCAAAACACAAAAATGTAGGTACCTTATGGCAATACCGTCTTTTATAACCTACAGACTTGTGATTTTATTAAAAACATGCTATCACGTATAGTTGACAAAACCTGTTTTCCATAAAGTGATGGTGATTGGCATTACTTATGCTCTCATCTTTCCATTTTTTATGGATTGATCAGCCTTTCCTCTGACTATGCCTGGGATCAATGCCAAGGTAACTGGTTCAGTGTCTCCTGCATCATTCCTTTGGCTTTTTAAAATATTGGCCCAACACTTGCTTTTAGGGCCCTCCTGGTCTTCTTCTTGTTTGCTTTTTTATTCCCTTCTCCCACTCCCATCTTTGGGGGATTTTCCTGGGGTTTAAAGATTTAGTTCAGAGGACTTCTCTGCTGGTTCTTATGTTGTTCTTGGGTGCAAGCTACTTAGGTCTATAGATTTTAAATAGTTACAGATTATGAATAACAACAGGCTAGGATATATGACCCATATCTGTTATGTAAAGGGAAGGTAAGATCTCTCTCATGAAGTTCAGTCATGGATCTATGTTTCATTCTGGGCTTTTCCAACACTTTTTTGGTGTGAATGAGCCCAAAACTTTTCCATCCAGTGGGCCAGTTCAGCCTTTGCTTCATACTTTTCCTGGTGGTTTGCACCAGTTCAACGTGGGCATACACACATTACCAAATCAGACTGACATTTATCACTGCACTTTCAGTGCTGCAATCTCAAACCTGACTGTGCTCTGATTGAAGTAATTTGGTTTTGAAATGGGCATCATTAGCATTACAAGCGGGCTCTGGATTTTAGGATGCAAGTTCTGAAGTTCCCTGCTATTGCTAAGTGCCAAATTTTCTAGGCTCCTCTGTAGCATGAACAAGTTAAACTGTTTCATTAATGAGAAATGGTTATGTGTATTTTCATTTCCACCTCTACACCATGGTCAAAAGTGAACGTCACTGCAAGGAGGAAGACAGCGGAGTCTTGTCCAACATATGTTTGACCTTAGCACACAATGGGCTTAATCCTGCACTGAGTCTCATTGAATTTCATTGCAGGAGATACCCAGCACTTTATAGCCTCAAAGTCCCAGAATGACCTTCCCCCAAATTTCAAAACGTAAATACCATAATTACTTAACTGTCTTATTTAATTAAAGCCACAGGGAGGCAAGGCTGACAGACAGGCATGCCGCTACTGTGTCACGGTAGGATTGCTCCCAGACATGACAGAAATGGGTCTCCCTCTGTCCCTCACCCTGCATCGCTACCCCTCTCACCTCCTTTCATCGTGCTCTTCTCAGCATAATTAAAGGAATTTCCTCCTTGGCCTTGTTGGCTGCAGGTACCAATTTGCAACCTCTGCTTGACCAATGATTAACACGTCTTCAGAGCAAAATTGGGGGCATGCCTCCAGCCTCCTGTGGGTCCTGCCATCCCCGTCCTTCTCAGGTCATGCAGAAGGTGTGCGCAGCCTGTCCCCATCTCCTCGCTCATTTACGTACATCCATTGCTCTGGAGCGGAGTGGAGCATACCATGGTAAGGGCAGATGCCAACGCATGTCCCACAGGTGCAACAGACTGGAGCGATGTGGGTCAGAGAGGGGTTAAAGAAGAGCTTAAAAGCCTCCCTGGATGCATTGCCTGGTAGCCTGTTTCACTGTGCACTGGGCTTTCTAGTGTTTACGACTGAACAGAAAGCCAAGTTTGCTCTTTGAGTTTCTGTATGAAGTAGTGTGATAACACATCAAGCGGCTAATGTCAAGAGACTTTGGGCTATACTCATAAATGCTTCAGTGAATTGGTAAAGACACAATAAATTATTGCTTCAGAAGTTTCTTCATTCACCTGCTCCAGGCAAATGGGAAAACGACAATCAGTATTTCTTTTTGAAATGCCAGAAATCCTAAACATATGAAATTTCCTGACAGTCCCTACATTTGCACTAGGATTTTATGAGGTTGCATCAGTTGACCTTCCCCCTTTCAGAGTTCAAGCAAGCTGAAAAAAAGGAATTGTAATAAATACAGCCACAGATGGATTTAAGCACAATACCACAAACCAAAGGACATTCAGTAATCCAGAAAATGGGCCATATTCTAAAGGCAGTTCATTCTGAATTTTCAGTGAAGGAATTGATAATGTTTCCCATTGAAATGAAAACGAGACAGCATTCAGCGGGACAAAGTTTTACTCCGTAAAAGCCTCTGATTCTGAGCCAGCATCTTAAGAAAGCTTTACAGATGAGAGAATGGGAAGCTGTTGTTTGTTTGTTTGTTTTCTATTAAGAATAGGGATTTAAGGAAGAAGGAGGGAAGAAGGTGGTGGTACTGCCCCAATGACCACTTGTGAGCCGGCCATCACTCCTTCTTGATGCTGCAGCCAGGTGTGGCTCAGAGCAGACTGTGTGGCCATTCACCATATGAAAGCACAGACATTTGTCTTCAATGTCCTTTAGCTTTTGAAGCTTCTTCCTTCCATCCTTGGGCTGCCTTTTTCTCCTGGCATGTCTGTTTCCCTCTCAGCCACTTCCACATATCTCCCCATGCATAGGAAAATCCATCAAATTTCACAAAGCACCCATCTTTCCCTTTTCTTTAAATTTCTCTTGAAAACTTTCCTCAGCCACCATACCTACAAATCTCTCCCATCTGGGGCTGGTTAGGCAAATATGAGCTGTGACTTCTGGTTTTCTGCAAACCCTCTTCCTTTTATTGTTCCCCCACTTTCCCAACCCAGCTCTTAGCCGATTTTTCCCACCCCCTGCACCCTGCTAATGTGCAGATCTGGTGGCGAGGGGGCTCTCCTTTTCGCAACCCAGCTCCAAGACGCCCAGCACAGAGCTTTAGCTATCAGGTCCTCTGGCTGGAGGCACCGAGAGGGAGCCAGCTGGGAATTTGCACAGCATATTCCTCTGTTGCTCCAGTTACGGAACCCGAGAGAGTGACCTTGCTGTCCGCACACTGCTGGTGCCAGCACACTGTTCACCTTCACCTGCTGCAGGCAAGCTCTCAGCAATCAAACAGTTAAATATTCAGCTTTTTGCAAAGTTCAGTGGCTTTTACAAACACCACTTTGTGCTTTGGTCGTGATTTGCACAACACTAGGTGCTTCATGGAAAAGCCAAAATTTGAGCACTGAAGCAAGCCCAAGCCACAGAGCCGCCCATTTCAGATGTCATTCTGAGGTAGGCACAATTCTGGCTGCCTACCCCTATTTGAATGAAAATCTACTGGTTGAAACACTTTTAGGTGTCTCTGACAGAAATACTGTGTGCCAGCAAATAAATTCTAGTTTATAAAACGGGCTTGTTGGTACGAGGAACAGGGAAGCCATTTTCCCACTCTATCTCATCCCTGTCCCTAAATATGCAGCACACACCACATATGTGGAGGTGAGACCTCTGTGATAAATTGCAGAGCAATGTGCTAAATGAATTTGTATTGCAGTCCCAACAGCTTCCCCTACCCTCTGACTTTTAGCCCATCTCTCAGGATTTACTCTAACATTCCCCTGAACAGCCACCATTTAAAAACAGAAAACTAACACAGAAAGCTCACCATGACCAAAAAAATCCAACCCAGCCACCTGCTAGAGGTTTTTTTCCTTCTTCCACACAAGAATTTCCAGAGAATGCAACCTGGCTAGGGAATGAGATGAGCAAGCGGTAGACCTGGACCGGTTAGCAGTTTCTTTAGACATAACATTGCTGTGACCCTAAGGCTTTTATCCTGCAGCCATACAGAGAAATGCAAACGGGGAGTGAAGTCCCACTGTTTGGACGTGGCAGCCTCTCGCCACAAGCGTGGCACAAGATGGGAAAGCAGAGAATCAGACTGTGCAATGTTCAAATTTAATCTTTCAGGGAGAGAAATGAAAGGGCCGTGGCACTGGGAAAGAGAGCTTTCCTGTTTCCTAGTGACACTCTATTTAGATCTGGAAGAGCTCCCAGAAAGGACTTTAAGTATGAGAGACCTTTGTTTTTGAAAACACAATTTTGGCTCATTTCAGAGGGGTTTTATGGTTTTCTGTGGGCACGGATAACTGGATTCATGACAAGTCCTTTTGTATCCTTTACCAGCAAAAGTATACAGAAGCTGTCACAGTATTTTTAAATTTCAAACCCCACATTGCTCATTATTCCCTAATATGTTTGATCTATGCAGCATCACCATCATCTGGTGTATACACGTTTTATCTACATTAATGTAGCACAACTCATGTAATTTACTTGGATGAGGTCAAATTGATTCAATTTTGTACTTTTGATTGTCTTGCTAAGAGCTAATTCTCTTTTACCTCCTGCATTAGAGCCCACTGCTCTCAGGATCAGAAAGTCTCAGAGGCCATGATGTCCCATTTAGCAATGACCATGAAGAATTAGGTAGCAGTGAATTTGTAGCAACGTACTTAAATATCACAGCATTTAGGTGTGTACCACTATTAATCTCAAGAACCAGCAGTGAGCTATAATGCAAATCATGTGTTGCACGAATCTGTTGCAGCTTACATCACCCCTTACAAGTGACCATGCACATAAGCTGTTGTCAATTATTTCTATCCACGTTGCACATAAACATAGTCCAAAAGGGTGTTTGACCATCACAGCCAAGGGAGAGGTTGCTGAGCTGCTTAGAGTCTGCTGAGCAGGAGGCCTGTGGCAGCATGACAATGGCCGTGGCCTGAAGTCATGGAGGTTGGGCTGGCACTGGGACGCGTATTTGGAGTTGTCCTCCCTGGTACAGACCAAAGAGGGCTGGATCCATGTGATTTCCTTAGCGCTCGGGACTTCTGTGTCCTTGGAGAAGGAGTGAGATTTACATCAAACATCTTTAATAAAAGAAAATTATGATAAGCCATTCTCCAGGCAAGAGCTGTAAATACCACTGTGTGTATTGGCTTTTAAAATAGAGATGTTAGCCAGAATATCTCAGACTGTGTAATTTAGAGTCTTTTATCATTTCATCTTCCAGTTATGGTACCACAAGAAGTGATGTCTGGAAGATAAATTTCACATGCAGAGGAAAATCCCTCACTTTAAAATATATTTAATACTTGAATGGTGTAATAGAAAGGCCACTTTTATTATTTTTCAAAAAATGGACTTAAAAACTCAGTACTTCCTGCAAAATGACTGAGTTTTTGAAAACTACCTAAGCTTTTATGAGTTTCAGATCTTTCCCTTCTTCAACATCATAGGGAGCAAAGTTATTGTAGTCTGAGAATCCCAGTATATTGTTCATGACACATTGGTGTGCAGCAATGGGGTAAGCAGCAGGTTATTAAACATAGACTACAGTAATGCCTATTTCCCAGCAGAATGGAGGATGCAGACTTCACAAGTTTCTGAGGTTAAATTATAACAATGACTTTGACTGGTCTTCAAGCTCTTGTACTGAAGCAGATGTTCATACTTTACCTCCATGTGTGATATAGCTATTGAACAAAATTAAATGGCAGAGCAGATGCAGTTGATATGTGATGTGTGTGATTTGGTGACCTTATGGAAGGAAGGAGGAAATCAGACTTCACAACTGTTTGTGGTCTGTTCATTGCTTGTGGAATTGCTTGCTGTTTCACGAACAGGTGAAAAAGATGGGGAGGTTATATTGAAAACAGGGTAGTCTGAATGAAAGAAACATGTAGTCCTGCCACACAATCTATAGGTAACCTGTAATTATCAAAACAGAACGCTGCTTTTCACATGGTGTGTAGGCAACAGACCATCACACATCAGAGAAACCAAGTACGGCAGCTCTGCACTTGTATTTCACCTAAAGAAAACACAGAATTGAGCCAGCCTTAGCAGAAAAGTCCATGGCAAATTAACCCTCTCTTAGAGGCAAGAAAAATCATCCCAGGAACTGACCATCTCAGCCATTTCTGTGTGTCCATGGAGATGTGCAGAGGCACAGTGGGTGAAGATAAGGCCAACCAGCAGGGCCCAGGAGGTACCCTGGGCATCCTGCGTTTGGGAAGACTCGCAAGGGAGATTGCTAAGGCACCAAAAAATCCTTTACCTTATGAAATACACTTCATGATGTGTGAGTGCATAAATCATCCAGGGAGAAACTTGTCTGTCTGATCTGCCATGTAAATCACAGTGAAGTGGCAGGAGTGCAGTGTTTGCTTGGCTGCAGAGCATGAAGGGGACTCAGTCCTCCACGCCTCCCGACATGGTGGGCCAGACCCCATTTCCTTCCCACCATCCCATCTGGTTAGGTGCCAGTGCTGCAGGCAGCGCTTGCCTTTGCTAGCAGAAGCCAGCCTCCCTGCTTGCAGTAGGACTATGTATGTTCTGACTGGTCCTGTGCTGGCATCTGCCCTCGCTCTTGACCCACCCTGGCCAGCCCTACATGCCCCAGCAGACTGACTGGTGCATCAGCTTATTGGTGTCAGGTACCAGAACCACAGAGGAGGAGTTTGAAAATCCACATGAAGATGCCCCTTGTCCATACAGTGCAAGTGGCCTGGGCGCTTCACTCCGTAGTCCCTGCATCCCACCTGGAGATGCCTTGAAGAGTGTGTCTGTGTGTGCAGGGGGGAGCTCCACGCTGACTGAAGAGAACAGATTTTTGTGCTGCATGCTCCTGTCTGAGACATGTGGATTTCATAGGAGAAATCATGCAGAAGTTAGCCCAGATAAAAAAAAATTCCCTGTAGGTAGGTGTAACTATACAGCATCACCTGGACGATGTCTCACCTACACGTGGGACAGCAACATTGCTATTTCCCCAGCTCCACTGGAAACACCTTTCCTCCCTCCTCTCGGAACAGCATTAGCACTTCATACCAGCAACAGATGGCCATCCTGTGCCTCATGAACCCTCCCAGGCTTTTCTGCCCTGTGTGTAATTTCTGACATGAGAGCCTCCAGCTTATGTCAGCAGTGCTTGTTCAGCACCTGAGAGCAAGACCTGGCATTCAGTACTATTGAATTTCATATGCTTTTTATTACCCTGGCTTTCAAGGTCACCCAGTTTTCCTGCATGGTCGAGTGCTGCACCCTGACCAGGGTGCTCATTCCTGCCAATGGGAATACATTTTTTGGAGACTATGGTGAGTGCTTGATTAACAGCATGCGTCAGGAAACGACACCAGTTCCCAATGTGTCTCCCCAATCCCACAGCGTCACTTCTAGCCCACAGAGCAATCAACTCAGATTGCGCTTCTGGAGCATGAGTTTCCCAAAAGGCAGTTTTCTGCCCCAAATGGGCTCTCCTACAGCAGCATCAGTGTGGACCTGGCAAGCAGGCAGCGGAGACAGCCGATGAAGACCTCATCCTATGTCCAGTTGAGGTAAAATGGACATTGTAGGCTTCAGGAGGGTTTGTCTTTCAACAAGTATTTTCCAAAATAATGTTGATGGACAACTGACAGAGCATCTGCCGCCTCCATCTGTACCCATGTGTGCTGTGCGCCGAGGTTGGAGTCCCTGCCTGTGGCGCCATTTTGGGGTCCATGTGTGGGAATGCTGGTGTTTTGGTCAGCCATCCTAAGCACAGGTGTAAAAATCCTGATTTAAGACTAATTACAGGAAAGTAATTATTTCTGAGCCACCATGGCAGGCAGTCCCAATTAGCTCTAAATAGGATATAAGTAGTGGGGGGAGAAAACCTTCTGTCAGGGGAATCTAGGCTAGAAGGGGCCGAGAACACCCCAGACGCAAGCAAAATAAATAGGAATCTTTTCAAGCGGAGGATTAGGTTGTGCTACTGCTTCTCAGTTTCCAATAACCACAAGTCCTGGAAGGAAGGCAGGCAGAAGGCTGGGCTTTCTCTGCTCTGCCGCAGATGGGGAATGGCCTCACAGTAGCCTCTGCCAAATAAAAAATTAATAAATTACCTTTATCAGGATAATTTTCCGAAAGGCAGCTCTACCGTTGTTGCCAGCACCCATATACTGGTAGCTGCATGCACAGCTTTTTGTGTTCAGAATGTTTCATGTGCTCAACAGAAACCCATCAGACAGCATTTCCTTCGGCCAGCCAAAGGAAATCCTGCTTGATTCCTTCCCAGTTTACTCCAGCGGCAGGCGTTTCGTACCTTTGGGTTTCCTCCCAATCAATAGCTGCTGGGCAGCTGCATTTTCAAGAGCTAAGTGTAAAGATGTTCAAGAGGTTTTCAGACTCATTAATAATGTTTTACAGTGTTATCTCAAAAAAATATTTACAGCTTTCCTTAAACATTACAACTAACTTTCTGATTTTAATATACATTTGTCCCATGGGTTTTTCACCCATTAAGATAGATTAAGTGACTATTCTAATGTACAATAGCAGATTTTGCCCTGTGGTTTAGTGGCTGGCTGTGGTTGACTGATACCCAGCCCTCTGAATCCCTGCTGAGTATCTAAGCTCTATGAGCTGCAGTGAATGCATTTAATCTACATAAAAAGAACACAAATTGCATGTTAGCCTTTTTGAGCCCAGTAATCAGTTTTACAATTTACTTGGTATGCTTCTCCGCAGTCCTAGTGGCTCCAAGGAGGTTCCAAGGATCCTTCCTCTTTTTTTTTTTCCCTACCCGTCTCACGTAGAAGAAAAGTGTTTGCATTTTGATTGTGCTCATTCCCTGACCCCTGTAATTTAACCATTGTTCATATTTAGTGCCGACTGGAGTCCTGCGGGGCAGCTGATAACAATAATTTGTAATAAAGCATACGCAGGCTCCATTTTTTTTATCCTTGTTTTCCCTAATAATGTGAAATTAAATTTGTTAATTAAAACAGATGAAATCAAATAGGATTCTGGGGCTGCAAAAATACATGGATTATCCCAGCCTCACTTTTAGGATGATTATAATATTTGGCATATATATAGCACTTCAAAGTGGCATCGCAGTTAATCCTTACCCTGCCGCCCCTCTGAAGTGTTGTTATTCCTCAATTTGCAGATGAGGATGCCCAAGCAGAGAGGTTAACTCCAGAATTAGCCAAAGCCTGTGCAGGCACAAGTGGCTTGCCGCAGCCCCGCCCTGAATTGTGATTTTGGATGAGCGGGAGATTACCAGGGAAGCCTGTAGGTCCCCTGAGCTTTTGCAGGGCAGGGGATTTAGAGGCGATGTTCCGAAACAGGGATCGAAGGCTGCGGGTTCAGTCGGCGCGCTCCGAGCCAGAGGCACTGGGCGCATCCTGCTGGTCCTGTCACAGTGGCACCATGTGTAGACGACAAGGTGCAAAACGAGTTGCTCATCTGCCAGCTGTTGCCCAGCGTGGCATGCAGATGAGAAGCTTGTCCCAAAATTATTATAATTCCAAACACATACATGCTCTTCGGGACTTGGAAATAAGCAAAACTAAACTTAACGACTAGGGGAAAAAACATACAAAATACCCTTTAGACGAACTGTTCTCTGGCAAAATGCAGTTTCAGCTAAATGTTTTGTGGGGTAATGTTGATGCCAGTGTTGGCACATGCGAAAATATTGTAACCTTCCACCTCCACTCAATTGCAGCTCAGGTCATTTTGATGTTTTTTGCGTTGCCGTTTTGATACACAAATATGCTTTGGTGTGCAAGTGAAAACAAAAATGAAATTAAGCATACCAAAACGTGATGTCTTGGCAGCTCTGCGATTTATTTTGGAGGAGAGCTGGATTTTCTGGGCCACTGCAGGATGCAGCGCTCCCTGCTAGGGCTCAGTGCTGCTCCCTCCCTCTCTGCTGCAAATTCCTCAATGGCAAAATCCTGGTCCCTGAGCAGCTCTGGTGGAGATAACGTGTGAGATGATGGGAGCGTGCACAGGCTGGGCTTGAGGTTGGTTGTGGCTAGTTTTCTCATTATGACTCACAGGCTATAAAAGTCCTCTGCTGCGCTGTGGGAGCAGAGCCGCAGCCTTCAGCTTCTTCTGCAGGGAGCAGGCTGGGGCGGGAGCATCAGGCCCCGCGCTGGGGTGGGCAACTGATTCTGCCTAAAAGGCTCGGTTTTGCCCTGTTGTGGGCACAGTGCCGTCTCAAATGGAGATGTGAGTTGATGGCAGGTGACAGGTCTCGCCCAGAGGGATCGGCCTGGGTATTCCTCATGCACTGCAGGCTACCCAACGGGGAGGAGAGACACAAGGTATCTTTGCTGAAGGGACGATCATAAATCAGCCCGTGACACGAACTAATGAGGAACATGACGAGGGGTTAGAAGCTGAGGGTGGCTGATAGCAGACAAAGCTGATGCGGCTGGGAACGTCTCATATGGCCAGGAAAGTGGCTTGTAGCCTCCGTCAGCCGTAACAGACAAGATTAAAAGGATCATCTCCATATTCTCCCCCAAAATATGTACCTTCAGCAGGCAGTAAATTCTGGCAGCTCGAAAGGGTGAACTTTGCAGAAAGCCATGAGGACATCGGAAAGAGATTACATCTTTTTCCTTAGCGGAAATCTTCAGGACATCTGGAGGACAGCTATAAAATTTTTCTATTTTATGTTTTAATTACATTTTGAGGCTGTTAGGCTAAGCATCCTGTGCTTTAAAAAGAGAAAACTTCATGCTCAAAATATACAGAACATTAAAAGATCTACCGAGAACTGTAGCTGTGTTTTGGTTAGTTGTCACTTGTAACTCAGTATATTATAAATAATGGAAGAAGGAACATTAAAACATGAGCTCCAACAATTTTCACCAAGAGTCCAACAAAGAAACAGACTATAGGTGTTGACAAGAATTGTTTGGTGGAGAATGATATTGCATATTGCAGAGCCTGTGAACATCAGCTTTACATAAACTTCTTCCATATGAAACGTTAATCAGGATGGAGAACTGAGGGATCTGAAAACAATCAACATTTCCCCTTCCAGACCCTTAATGCTCAGTGTGGGGAGTTCGTGGTACCCCTGCACGGTGGGAATGCAGGAGGATCTAGGGTAGCCATGGGCTGATGGGAGGCGGGCACGTCTTCTGAGGCGCGTTGGGCAGACCCTGAGCCGAGCGCCCCGTGCCACCCGGGCAGAGCCAGCCCGGGGAAGGGGCTCCCCTGGGGTGGGGGTGTGGGAGCCAGTAAAATGGACTTCTGAACTAGGGTGAACCAGACCTCAGTGAGCCTGGGACAGATGTTTCAGTGGTAAAAATGAACAAAAGAAGGAGTAGAAAGTGCCTGGGAGGTTTAAAAGAATAAATGGAAGGGGGAAGCCAGCAGCAAAGAAGGCAGAGCTGCAGATGTACACACGCAGCTTAGGTAAATAGATGGATTACTGTAGTTCCTACAGATTAATTTTGGTGATGAACGAAAGCATTCACAAAGGTAATGTAATAGATATTTGCAAACTATGAGGGTATCTTCAAATGTACTGATATGAATATATTTCATATGTATATGACTATATATGAAAATATATAAGCATGGTTTGCATATCTTTTGAACCAGAATTTGGAAGGAAGGGGTAATTTTCAGAAAAGTAAACAACTGTATTTCACAGTTTCTAAGCAAGATTTCAATTTTGCTTTTTCAAATGACATTTTCATTTTCAAAAATGCAAAATGTGTTTCAAAAAAAGAGGGGCTGGTTGCCCTATTTACCTTTGTATAAAGATCTAGTGGTGGAATACAGTTTGATTGCAAAATATATGCTGTTCCCAAGGGAACTGCTGCTTGAAAGCGCTCACTAGCCGTGATTAGACTGATCAGATGATCATTTGCTCTCAGCTTAAGCTAGTATAAAGCCAGAGAAAGTCAATTGGCTTGAAGGACCTGTGTTACAGTCACCCAGCAAGCTTCTCTTCCTTGGGTAAAAAGGACAAAAACAGTTATTATGACCAGAGTATTGCTCTTAGCTCAGAGCAGCACCCTGGCTGAATTCAAGGGCTGGATCCACAGGTGTGGGAGATACTGCCTTGTGATGTACTTGCGCCATACCCGTTTAAACCAGCAGTGATTTAGTCAGTTCCTGTTAGGGGCAAAACTCACCTTAAACTGTGGGGCACAGCAAGTTCCTAATGATAATGACTCTTGGTTATTTTGGTGCTAAACTGATCAAGTTGGCACTGCCCTAGGAAGGCTCAGGGGGCCATGCCCAGATGCCCTGTGCCCACCGTCAGTCTGGCATGTCCATCATCTCCAGCCCCTACCAGGGAAGGCCCCCGGGCTGTGCATGTCCCTGCTGCTCCCAGCACCTGGCACAAGGATGCTCCAGGGGCTGGCGGGACCTCTCTCCCTTGTTTGCCCCCAGCCCTCCCCAACAGGGCTGGATCCCCCCTCTGCTTACAGCCATGTTACAGTGGGTCAGAGCTTCAGCACACACAACTTCGGAATGCACCGTTAAGAGCAACACTCAACTTATGTATACATTTTTCATGTTCTCTTTTTTTTGTCCCTTTAAATGCTCTTGGGGGATATTTGTGGAGTATTTTTTTTTTTTCTGCAAAATGAATCTGAAAGATTAATGCAAAGTCAAGCAATCTTCTTTTACTTAAACAAAGTCACTCACACATATACTTTCACTCCCCACCTCTTGGGGAGTGAATATTTATACACTGAATTCTGCAATAATAATTTAACTCCAGTGTGCCCACTGCCTGACAGACATGCCAGTGCTGCACTTACTCTTCCAAGTAACACAGTGTATTTGGGACTTGAAGAGAGTGAAGCTAGGACAGTCCCCAATCTGGAGCATTTAATCCCACAAGTAACTACACAGAGCCAGGCGGGAGTGCCTTTGGAGAGTTGCAAGTGTCTGTGATCTGCAGGATGAGGCTCAGGATCAGAAAAAGAAAAGAAAATCTCTTGGTAGTGTGCCCAGCTTCCCTCTCCCACTCGCAGGGCTGTCACCATGTAACCCCAACCCAGGGTCTTTCTCATCTTGCATGGCCACAGAGATAAGCCTTGGCCTCTGATCTTGGCAATTGTGCTACATACCAGATACTTTCTGCCCCCCAAAGTCTAAGTTTTCATTTCCTTGACCTTTGGCCAACACTTGCTGTTCTACTATAAATAATTCCCCACCTTTGTTTAAACTGTTAAACTGAAGGTATTTATTGCTTGTCATCATATTCCCCAGGATTTTCCTCTCTCTGCTAAAGATACTGGTGATCTGTAGTCACTCTTCATAAATCTTACCCTCCCATCTGTCTGTCCTTCCATCCGTCCCTCCTGACCTGACCCCACAGACAAGTAACGCATTTTCAGCCAACCTACAGGGAAGACAAACTTGTCTCTGGGGTAATGGAGAAGGAAGGACACAGTGGCAGTGCAGAGAGCAGGCTTGTCATGCACAGCTTACAGATCGCCACCATTTTCACTTGATGAGTAGCAACTGATCCCATGTAACCCTCCTCCCAAACCAGGCTATTATACCCAAGCTGCAGGACAGTCAGATTTCATTATCCCTTCTGCAAAACATATGGAGGAAACAAAATATTGGAGGATACTCTGGTGACAGCTAATGACATTACTGAAATTACTATAAATATCATCTTTAATCTAATCAAAAACAGTATATCAAAGGCATTAAAGCTGCAGATGCTTACTGTGCCGGGGGGAATCAAATGAAGCCTTACAGATGTGTCATACTGTGAAGTTATATTTGCATAATAGAAGATGAATGCTGGTTGTATCTCAGTTTTCTGCTGCTTTTTAAACCAGGGGGAACTGGACGCTACATTTAGTGAAGATCTTTTTAGGTAGCCCAAGATTCAGGCAGACAAACAAAAATATAAATCAGCTGCAGGCCTGACAAAAAAATTCCCAATGAATGGTCACTTTATCCCTTGCTAATTACTACCTGGGCTACTTTGTCATGTATTTAATTAGCATCATTTCTCTTGAAAGCACATTTTGCTGAACTGATGCTGACTGTGGGGTGAGAACCAACAAAGTAACATCAATCGGTTAATTAACTTGGTAACACATTTCCTTCCTTCTTAATTTCTGCTTTTGATTTCCATTTAGCTGCTTTTAGGATCTGAATTTTCAGGTTTGTTTCTGGGCAACCGGAGGTAGTGATGGGTGAGAGGGGCCCTACCAACATGACCTTTGTGATATTATTTTGCTATTGTAGGGAAAGGATGCTTTTGTGCCCTCATGGGGTCTCTAGCACCGCAGTGAACACTTCTGGGAAATAAAATAACAGGTGTACTTTTATTAAACACAGGCACAATCCTGCTTACTGCTGGATTTCAGGGTTTCCCCTCTGGTGCACATGAGAGCAGGAGATGCCCCTGGACTTACGCACAGTGCTGCTTCCTGAGCCAGAATATTTCCAAACTGGCAGAGCTACAACAACTTTGGGCTTCTACAAGCATGAACCAAGACACCCCGACCAACCTGGGTGATGCAACGCTTCCCTCACAGTGTGGTCTTCTATGTCAACCAAGAGCACTACGTTGCTGGGACTACTGAAATCTCATGAAAACAGAGAGGTCTAATAACATTTTCATTTGACCTCATTCCAGCAGAAGGCACAGAGCTAAGAAAAGAAGAATCTGGTGGTTGTTTTTTTTTTGCTTTAGGTTGTTGTCTGTTCTATTTGGTCACCCTGCTCAGCAATGCCCCCCTCCAATGACTACTTAAACCTCAACCATGTCCTTGCCTGAGCTGTCCTGGTCTCCTAGCAGCCCTGCTTCCAGCCGCCCTGGCTTTGGTCACGCTCCAACTTCCCTCTTTGGTGGGATGAGAATAGCACTTGTTTCTGGTAAAGCAATCCAGTTCTGTGTTATACATGGATGATGCTGGTGTAAACGATCAGCCGTGTGTTTCCCAGCCACCTCGTGCAGTTGGGCTACATGGAAGGAGGTAAGGGTCCAGCAGCAATGTGTTTTGTCTCCCCTCATTCAGCTCTTTGGAAGGAGATTTTGAGGTTGTCCTAAATGGACCATGGTAGGAATATGCGTTATCAGGGCAGAAAAGGGTGATATGGTCCTGTTAACTCAGCATGAGCGTTGTGGAGGTCCATGGTCACCTCAGTGCTCATAAACTCCAGTAGAAGCATTGCACTGAGCAGGACAGCAGAGCTCTGTCTTCATGGGGTGCCTGAGGATGGATTTCACTAGACTGCACACCAGATTTTACCTGGCACGGGTCCCACATGTGGTCTTTACTGGAAAAAACGGATTTTTGCCCTAAAAGATTATGTGCCTGGATTTATTTAGGCTGCAATTTGCATGAAGATATTCATTTTAAAATTAGTCCCCCAAAAGCACCAGGGAAAGAAGGAGGTTGACTGGAAAAAGGATTTCTGTTCAGCCTTAATTTAAAGTGGAAAATAATGTTTGTACTGCTGCATGCCAAATATATTAGAAGGATTTGAGATTATAATATAGAGTAGGTTAATGGCAGTTTCATAATCTAATCTGCTGTTGAATTCTGACTTTAGCAACCATCTTTCTTTCTTGGGCTTAGAAGGTCTTTGTGTTTCTGTAAACTCCAGCAGATTGAGAGAGTTCAGAGTTGAAAGCTCAGTGATTTAAATTCGCCATGCTGCTAAGTGCTAAGGCTTAGGAGCAGCGAATAACTGCAGCGCGGAGTCTGTTATACACCAGGACTTCTCCAGCTCCCTGAGACAGCGACCAAATCCGTCCCAGGGATTTACACCCCGGCCCCCACGGGCTGCTGCCCATGGTTGCCGTACGTTCCTGCCTCTTTTGCAATGGCGCTCACCAAGAGTGCCTGCATGCCCCTGCTCAGATAACTCCCCGGAGGCAGGACACGCCAGCAATTTTAACTCTAAACTTAGCTCATTTTCTCCACCTTCAGCAGATGAGGATGTCAAAAGACAAGCCCTAGAAATGCAGGCCACATTGCATGGTGTTCCTGGGCATCCCCTTCTGTGGGGGGACATGGGCTGTAGGCAGCCAAATTCCTCTCAGTGCCTGGTTTCTCAGAGAGGATGGCAAACAGAGAAGGAGATCTGCTGGTGTGGACGCCACGGGAACCCTCGGGACGTGAATCTGACCCAGCAGCATGGCCCGCAGGCTGGGTCTCCTGTGTGCTTTAAAGGGATGCTGTGCGCATTGTGCTCCGTTAGGAGCAGATCCGAGGTACAGAAGCACTGCATCACGCTGGGTTTTTCCAGCTGCTTGAGAGGACATGAGCTGACTGTGCCTCTTAAATGATGCTTTTAACTCAGCTCGACTGAAAATGTTGACATACACAACGTGGATTTAGTACTTTGATACTTACGGGGAAAGACTGAGGAAGGAGGAGGGGGATGTCTGACTGTTTAGAAGGGTAATATTTAAGGAAGATGCAGAAGAAGAAGCAGTTGGCAACTGGTACGCCTAACCTACAAATGTCAGCTTTACAGAGTGAGTCAGTCTAAAAATAACCTCCAATTGTCTCCCAGCTACTCCAGCAGCACAGCGAAAGCACAAGTGGTTGAGAAAAATCACCAGAGGGGAGAAGGATTCTCTGTCTGGCTTTTTTTAAAAAAGCCTATGCTTTTAGAAATTTCTGATTAAAAAATGAGGCAAATACCAGGCTCTTAGAAGTCTAGATGCAAGTTAACCTTGTTTAAATGTATTCACTCTTAACGTATTTTGCCTCTATTTATTTTACCTCTGAAAGGCAGCATAGGCTGAATTCCAGATATTTCCCGGAACACTGTAAATGTAAAACATGGGTATCCTTGCAAAATTGCATGAGAACATATCCCCCATCCAGACTAGACTCCCTTTCTAGACTCAATATTTTAAATAAGAGTATTGAATATTGCTCCCTATAATTTGCATGCTTTCTTTTTTAAGAGTCTCCCTGTTCGTTTATGCCCTGTGAACTATTTCTCTCTCTTTCAGTGATCATTGAAATGAAGTCTGTCTATGGCAGCATTAAATTAATCCATGATTCATTTTTAATGCATAATCCAGAAACCTATAGATGCTTTCTTCCCCCTCCCACTGTCTGAAGCCATTGCTCTACAACAGGTGCATACTGGCTTCAGATGTAGTAAGAGCCAGAATAATGCCAGCACCATCCCATCCCAATGCAGTACCCTTTGCTGTAGCAAACTAACCAACCAACCCAAAGGAAAGACCTGAGACACACGACATTGTAAACAAACAGGCAAAAATGCTTTTGAAAGACATGAAAACTAAATACCTCTCCAATGATGTATAGGACTGCTGCTTACCTGCAAACGTTCCTGAGATGGAACATACTGCTGAAGATTAGAGAAGCTATTTCTCCTATTAATGCTACATAATTCTCTGATTTAATGTCTCCCTCCCAGCTGGGAATGAAGATGCCATGGGTTGTCTCCACTCTGGAATGGGAGATTTTCCAGAAGCTGAGGTTTTAAACAGTTAAGCCTGGGAAAGTATGATTTTTGGACTTAAAACATTCCTCATCTCCTGTTATATTCCCCTTTTCTACTCCGTGAGTGGAAAAAAACCCCAGCAGTGTTCCTGATGTAGACTTCCAATGTCTTGTGGACCCCAGTGGTATATGCATTACCATAGCAAGAGCAGACCAAAAAGGGTCAAGCTTGGTACTGGTGATGCTGCTGCTCAGGAAAGATCAGCCACGAGGATGTGGAGGAGCACGCGATGAGGGAGGCGAGGTACCCAGTGCGGGGAAGCGGCACTGAAAATACGTTGTGCCCAGGGTGGGACGATGGCAGGGGCTGGTGTCCCTCTAGGACGAGTTCCTCAGCTGGGGTGGAGTCATGAGTACTGCTCCATGATGGGTTTGTGCCAGTAGTAAGACCAGTCCCTCTCCTCCTAACACCGCGTGGGCAGGTCAAGTGAGGAAGACATGAATGATAGTGTCACACGAGGGACTCTTCCTCATGGGGAAGCAGTGTTAGGCATCTTCATACCTTTACCCTTACCTGCGGGGTACCAGACTTTAATGCCCCGCGGTAGCGTGCTGAATGCATCAGAGCGTGGGAATGCAAGGACAATGCAGAACTGCTGGCAGTAAATCACGCATATGGGCACATGGGAAATAAGTGGCACAAAGTACTATTAAGCTGCTAATCGATTATTTGAATTTTCCCCAGATTCACTGGAATCAGCCACAGAGATGGACTCATACCATGGAAATACAGCTAGACTTGGGCAGACCACCAGGTTTTGTCTTCAATTGTTCCACATTTCGGTGTTGCGGGAGCTCCATATGTGGCTCAAATATGCCAGATGGCCTAAAACACACACTGTCCTCAATACTCTGACACCTCTCCCACCCTGCAAAGCCACCAAACACCAGGCACATAGTAAACACAGAACTGAATCCCCTTGGATATGAGCTAGTGACCGCAAAATCGAGTACTCGGTTCAAGAGATCCATTCCCCAGTTTGTGTGGCAAATTGATTTGTTTTACTCACTGATGCCCACTTCCCTAGTTCATTTAAATAACACCTCTCTAGAAGGGCTGATGGCAGGAGGCTTTGGTGACCGAGAGCCAGAGCTGTTTATATTTACATCATTGGTCTGAATCCAACAGAGACTGATAGTGAAAGAAAATATTAGCCATCTGCCCAATGCTGGACAGCCTTGCTAGCAATAACACCAAGAATGGATTAGGTACAGAGGTGGTCTGAATATCCCTTGCTAAAGTTGGCCTTCCAGCTTGGAGAGGGGCTTTCTTGATGAAGCAGAGCCGTTAGTCCTCTTGCCACCCTTACCACTTGCTGTCAGACCATCAGGCAACTCCAGCAGTCACCACCAGAGACTCAGCTTTTATAAACACTGACTTGTTACGAATATTGAAGAGAAAATATTGAAGAGGGGAAAAAAATGGCTCTGTATAAGCCATTGCTCTTTCTGGTGATGCATCACACTGGTTATGAGCTAACAGATGCCACACAATGTCTAGTATTTATGGCAGCGCTTACAAAGACGCAGTTGGAAAGTAGACCTTGCCCATTACTATGTTATTGCTGTGTTCTTCCTTGCCAAAACAGAGTCCTGTACTTTAATATTTCCTACTTGCAATTGCATTTTACCACATACTAAAATGCCTCAGCTGTAAAGATAATACTTTATAGCCTTAGACCTGAGTTGTAGGTAGTTCCCGTACTCGAATGGTTGGTACCACCAGTGGGTGCACAGGAGTGGAGGGCAGCTGCCTATGGCTTTGCTTCCCCTTTGCTGCTGCAGCTACAGCAGAGGGACTGCCTTACCATGTGGGTCACTTCTCTGCCCAACAGACTGCCTTGGAAACTGCCGTCAGTAGTGAGAGACTAGTGGGTCTACATTTCACTAGTTAAAACCTCTCTTCTTGGTTTGACTAAGTAGGTAAAATATCTTAAACCTGATACAGAGGGTGGGTACACCCGAGAATAGATGGTGCTCTGGAAGTTGTTGGGCTTGTAGCAGAATCCAGCAGCAGGGATGGGTAAGGAGAAGATGCTGTTCCCACACCCAGATGGGCAACATGGCCCATCTCCCCTGGCTTGGCCAGATACCATGCTGCTCACCTGGGAAGCAAGGGGAAGGGCAGTGCGCCACGCTATGGCCTCGGGGTTCAGTCCCCTTTGTCCTCTGCTGCCCAGGTGGAGACCCCCAGCCCACATCTGTACGTGTGCGTGTTGGGAGGGCACATGTGTGTGCTGGGGTCGCAGGCCCAGCCCTTTGCAACCCACCGAGCAAAATGGGCAGGAGGAGCTGCAAAACTGATTGCTCCCGGTGGCAACAGGATTACCCCCAAAGTGGAGTGCAGTGGGCAGCACCGTGCTTACAAGCAAAGTGTTTCAACTGTGAGCGGTTGTTGGGTGGCAACATGTTTGTCTCTGCTCAACTGGGCCAGTGCCTTTCAGTAAATAATATCCCTTGTTTCTCACACAGTGTTCCTGTGTGTATTGGGTTTGCGTGGCAGGGTTTTGGTAGTGGTAGGGGGCTACAGGGGTGGCTTCTGTGAGAAGCTGATAGAAGCTTCCCCCATGTCCGACAGAGCCAACGCCAGCCGGCTCCAAGATGGACCCGCCGCTGGCCAAGACCGAGCCCATCAGTGACGGTGGTAGTGCCTCTGGGAGAACATATTTAAGAAGGGGGAAAAGTTGCTGCACAACAGCAACTGCAGCCAGAGTAAGGAGTGAGAACATGTGAGAGAAAAAACCCTGCAGCCCCCAAGGTCAGTGAAGAAGGAGGGGGAGGAGATGCTCCAGGCGCCGGAGTGGAGATTCCCCTGCAGCCCGTGGGGAAGACCACGGTGAGGCAGGCTGTCCCCCTGCAGCCCATGGAGGTCCACGGTGGAGCAGATATCCACCTGCAGCCTGTGGAGGACCCTACGCTGGAGCAAGTGAATGCCTGAAGGAGGCTGTGACCCCATGGGAAGCCCGCACTGGAGCATGCTCCTGGCAGGACCTGTGGCCCCGTGGAGAGAGGAGCCCACGCTGGAGCAGGTTTGCTGGCAGGACTTGTGACCCCACAGGGGACCCATGCTGGAGCGGTCTGTGCCTGAAGGACTGCAGCCCATGGAAGGGACCCACATTGGAACAGTTCATGAAGAACCATAGCCCGTGGAAGGGACCCCATGCCAGAGCAGGGAAAGACTGTGAGGAGTCCTCCCCCTGAGGAGGAAGGAGCGGCAGAGACAACGTGTGATGCACTGACCGTAACCCCCATTCCCCATCCCCCTGCGCTGCTGGCGGGGGTTAAGTAGAGAATTTGGGAGTGAAGCTGTGCCTGGGAAGAAGGGAGGGGTGGGGGGAAGGTGTTTAAAGATTTAGTTTTATTTCTTATTGCCCTACTCTGGTTTGATTGGCAATAAATTATGTTAATTTTCCCCAACTTGAGTCTGTTTTGCCTGTGACAGTAACTGGTGAGTGATCTCTCCCTGTCCTTATCTCGACCCATGAGCCTTTCGTTATATTGTCTCCCCTGTCCAGCTGAGGGGGGACTGATAGAGTAGCTTTGGTGGGCACCTGGTGTCCGGCCAGTGTCAGCCCAACACACTGTGGCAAAATGTTTGCACCACCTTGCTTTTATTGAGTGTCTCGGCCGGAAAGGTCCCTACCACAAATGATGGACTTACTTACATTGTAACAGCTACGCTTTATCATGTAAGGCAATAATAAATGCATGGAGAAGTAACACGCCTCAGGACAATTTGGGCACCGTGCAAAGGTCACTCTCTTCAGACCTTAATTGCTCAGCAGAAGTGACATTTAAAATCCATATCATTAAAATCATAACAAATTTATTTACCTCCTCCCTTATTGGGATCATTTCTGCATACATTACACATTTGATATATTGCATGCTATGGAGGTCAGAGTGTGTTTGCATCATAAAATAATGTGTCGTGGAATCATGATGACACAGGATGCCAGGCTCCAAATATTACTCATGTACCGGCTGCTCTTGTAGGAGCTGTCACAAAATCCCAACAGCAAGAGAGGGCCAGCAGTCTCTGAGCTTTGTAGGAAGACAGTATGGCTGCTATTTTAAGACAAGCAGGTAATATTGCAAACGTAGTGGGCAAATAATAGGGTGAACTCTTCTGGACAGTGAAAAGAAAGTTGCAGCAAGAAGGACATATAAAAACATGTACATGTGCACCTCTAACTCAGCTCTGAACCATTTCTTCAGTGCTAGCATTGACATACATATATACGTGTGTATATCTATATTAGGTTTCTTTCTGTTACACTTATATATGTATATATCTCTATACCTTTCTTTCTGTCTTAGAAGACAGCATTCAAGCCAGCATTTTTTTAGGAACTGGATACACTGCTCATCTAACATGTCTAATAGGTGTTTTCTCTCTCATTTGCCATTAGACTTCAAACACTGCATTTTATTTTCATCAGCCTGAAAACCACATTCACCATGCTGTTATCATAGCACCTCTATGTTCCTCTTTGCTATAATATGATTAGTTGAAGACAGACAAGTTAAAAGCAAGTTCAAATAAGACAGAATTATTTCAGGTAGCCTCAGTATTCTCTATTTCACTTATGTGCATTCATTTCTTTTGTTCATGGTGTTATTTACTTACCTTTTAATGTACTTTGGGACAGTTGGAGTTGTGTACCATATGAGAGAAAAAAGGTTTTGTGACTATAATCATGACAGCCTGCCATCAGTGCCAGAGGCTGAAGGAGATCTAGCTTGCCTTCTAACTGAAGATGAAATAAATCTAACTAGGTATTTCTCCATGTGTGTAGCTCCCTTCTTCTACGCAGAGACTGTGGAGGATCGAGCTCTCCTAAAGCATGCAGAAAATATTTATTTGCTGCTTTACAAGGCCTGAACCAAAGCCTACTGGACTCTTTCCAGTCCATTGAATTTTGGTGTCTTTTTTTTTAATTAAAGCTGGGAGAATGTATTTGGCAAATAACGAATTTGTCAAAAAATGTAGTTTTGAAGAAGCAACTTGCAGAATCGAGTCCAACTTGGTAAACAGATTTAGCTGGGAAAGAAATAGAAAACATTCATGAGAACATAACTGAGACTTTCCATGTTTTTCTTTGGAAATTATATATTTGTTCCACGTGTGACATTATTTAAAAGCTACTAAAAGGGATCTAGGCTGGTTAGACCCTGTAGAAAAATCTCTTCTTTTTCTTTGATTTTCCAGACTGGCCACTAAACAGATGTGTCCTATGTGAGTTTCTTACTCTTTTCCATCCCATCTTCTCTGTTCATATAACTTTTGCTTGCTTCTTGCTGCCTGTCTTCATAATTTCTAGTGCTCCTCCCCAGCATGGATTCAGCTGAACAGATTCTAAGTTACTAATCCCCAAATTTATTGCAAGCAAAAGATGCCACCATTGGCTGGCAGCAACCTCTTACATTACATCTTATGCAAAATACAGCAAACACTAGTGGCTCACTGTGCTTTCCCATATTGATCTCAAAACACACTCTAAAGTAGACTAGAGGTAAAATCTGTAATCTGTGTGAAATTTGCCAATGGGCCAAGGTATTATTTCCTTTTCACTATGCATAGGGAACAGTGAAGAGCCAAAACGGACAAGTCTCTCACCCATAACAGAGCCTTCAAAGTGTAACTCTTCAACCCTTCAATGTTGCTGCTGGCTAAACCTACAAGATAGTATCCCATGCCTCTGTCAGGCAGAATTCCCTCTGACCAAAGCAAGTCAAGTCAGCAAGGGTTGCATTTTTCATTGCTGTGTTGGCCCATTGCTGATCCTGGCAGATGTGTGAAGAATATTCCAGCCTGAGACCAGGATCAGACCCCAAGTTCTTGATTTTCCCAGACAGCCCCTTTCTGGGGTCCCCAGTCCAGCACCCAGATGAGCCGAGCAGGGGGCTGGATGTGTGTGTGTGTGTGTGTGTGGAGGGGGTGGCTTTTGCAGGTGGGAAGGCTGGCGTGCAGATCAGCATCCTTCTCCCAATCCAGCCGTCACGCTCCTGGCAAGATCACTTGGTGATGCCAGCTTGCCGCTCTGGTGCTGCATGGAAGATGGGAGCGCAAGAGTGGGTCCCCATGGGGTGGTTAGGCTTGCGCCACAAACCAGGAGCAAGCTCTGGAGCTGGCTGCCCTGCCGGTTTTGATTGACTGCAGCTGCTTGTTTGCTCTCAGCTAGGTTGCTTCTGGAAAGCCTGTCCGTTTGACCTGTCTGCCTCCTTCCTGACGCTGAGCTTCTTCTCAGCTGCCTCATTTCCTCCCTGCGAGCATAACAGAGGCAGCCTGAAATCTCTCTGCCCGTTGGGCTTCCAAGTGACTTTCCATCTATTTAATGTATCATTAAAACTTAATGCAAGGACTTCCTTTCAGAAAAAAAAAAAAAAAAAAAAAAAAAGGAACAGAGCATTCATTTCCTTTTATGATGCTGCCTGATTTTTAGCAACTACGCCCAGATATTTGTTTGACAGCTACAAATCAGGAACTCAATCAAATGCCCGTACCAACCACGTACAGGAGTTTCCCCTGGGACACTGCTATCTCTTTCTTTCCTTTTTTTTTCTTCTGCACAGCAGGAGTGAATGGCATAATAGTGGATATTGGAAATAAACTCTTGAGCAGTGGAAGGGCCATCATTAGTGCTGACAAAAGCAGCTTTTGAGGCTGAGCCAAGATCAAATAAATGAGAACTGGTAGGAGAAGCTGTCGTGTTTATGAACAGCTTATGAATGTGAGGTTCAAGTTATCACTTTTTTGGAATCAATTAACTTTTGTGATACTCTGTATAGATGGGTCAAAGCTGAGGGTTTCCCCCTGATTTAAGCAGAGATATCCTTGCCCTGAATTGTTAATTATTTCTCCTCGGGTGGAGCAAGAGGCTTCCTCTAATTTACTCTGAAGCTGTTTGACTCTAGCCATCACTGTCCTTTCCCTCCCCTCTTTCACAGCTCTCCCGCACCCAGACTTCCCTGCTGAAAGCACATGACAGGCCAGCCTCACCCCAGAAGGACAAGGACACACTTATTTTCTTGTGAAAACACAAGAGGAAAGAGCTGGACTGCTCTTTTCAAAAGGGGATTTGTCGTGATATCCCTGCCTCCACAGCCAAAATGTGCACTGACCACAAGGACCCTACTTTCACCTTCATCCATGGAAGAATTTAATTAATCTTTCCATATTGGCAGGTGAACAACATTTCCTGAAGAGAAAAATAAATGTTAATTTCCAGAGGTAATTAACAGTCACTGAATGAGACTAAAGGGCTTTCATCAAAATTACCAATCAGCTCAGATTTGAAGAGATTCTCTCCTCCTCATTGCTTCTTCATCTCATTCAGCCAGTCCTGCTGAATTAGTGCCTAATAGAGTCTCAGACATATTCATATCCTGTCAAATTCCCATCCTCCCAAGGAACTGTCCCTTTCAAATGGTAATACAGAGGGCGTATGATGTGCATTCGTTGCTATTTCGGATTTAACAGCTGGCTGCATTGCACCAAGGGTAGCTGTGGAAACTTAAATAAGGGATGTGTGCGCGTGCATGTGTGTGTGCATGTGTACACGTGTGTGTGTGTAAACGCTTACTCTTTTGCAAATTATACCCTTTATCTTAAATAATGCTCTCTTTATAACTCTTTGCTAGCTAGTTCTCTTTTTAGACCACCACAGCTGCCAAAGGAGAGAGCGGTACAGCTTCACAGCAACCAAGAGTGTGGTCTCACCCAGGCTATGCTCACCTTGGCCAAGTGCAGGACAGCTCCAGGGATGTACTCGTTATTACGCAGCTTCAGATGTTCTCAACGCAGCTCAACACACACGCACCCGGGGTGCCTGGGCGAAGGGTCGGATGGACGGTCTCAGGGCTGGCCACAGAGCAGAATGAGGACAGAAAGTAGGAGTCTTTCCAGATCACTGTAATAGAAAAGGTTCCCTCCTCCTGCTTTGTTAAATATTTTGGGCCTGAGCCAAAGACCCGTGGTGTTCGCAGGGACATTTCCCCTGTCTCCAGCTGGATCTGGCCCTGTAATATGGAAATCTTGGGGGACCCCATGGTGACAACCAACAAGGAGGATTTCTAGTGAAACCTTTCTGTGTGCTGTACCAGGGCACTTCTGGAGAGAGCACTAGATAGGCACAGAGCATGACCTCCGTTAACAATATACACTACATGAAAGGTAATAATTCTGGCTAAAGCATATTCAAAATAGGATGCTTGAAGCAAAACTAATGCATTATTCACTGCTTGTTGGGAATACAAGAACACAGAGATAGACATCTGAGCCTTGGGCCTTTTCTGAGATGTACTGTACACGGACAGGCTCAGTGGGCTGATGGCAGTACAGTGACTTTCACTGCCATAGATTTTTCATTACTAATAGTATTTAAAATCTTGCCCTGTGATCAAATAAAACCAAAAATGTGTGTGTATTCAACTTTGCTTTCTAGTCGTATACAGTGATGGGAGATGTTTCTAATGCTGTATTCATTTCCTTGGTGTAAAATATGCCCTTTTTCCACCTTTTCATTAAATCAGACAAGTATTTGGCAAAAGTCACAGGGTGAAATAGTGCGGAAATTGCCAGTTTCTCAGTAGGTAGCTGAAAACAATTCTGAACAGAGCACCAACATGCTCAACTCCAACACAACATGCACGCCCTGCTAACGTAATGCTTCTCAAAAATAAAGACTGCAAAAGAAGGAGAAAAATATATTATTTTATATACTCATGATATAGAAATAAAAATCCTTGTAAAGCACTTCAACAGCCATTGTGAGAGCAGCATTGTAGAAAAATTGGTTTGGGATTCACCTAATTGCATGTAGACAGCCTGCAATAGAGAGACCTGCCTCTGAACTAATCACTCTCTGGTCCTTTCGTGGTCAACAGAGAAACATAGACACTTGGGGGAGTGATTTATCTCTTCCTAAAGTAGATGTCTAAGAAAGGTCAAATGAATTGCATCCTAAAAGTGCCTATTTCTCTCCACTGACCATAAAGGTTGAAGAGTGACTAGCTCAGATGTAAATTAATACACCGTAGACATGCAAGCCTGTAGGTTGGTGGGGAGGTGGGGGATGCTGAAGTGCACTCCTATACCCCTGTCTGCCACAGTGGAAAGGTCTGTAGAATAAAGACAGATAACACCTCCTCCTGTTCTCTAAAGACAGATTTCCAGGTTTTCATCAGATGAGATATTTTTGGTTCAAGGTGTTTTGCTGTGCATCAGCTCAAATGGTATTGTATGCCCAGATCTGCCCCACAATATCATGTCAGACAGAAAAAATTCTTTTGCAGGTGCTGCTACAAAGAAGTATCTTACGCAGTTTTGGATCCCAGCACTTCCAGCAAGCAAGCCTGATTTACAGCACTGGTGAAGCCTTCTTGTAGCTGGAAGCAGCTTGACTGGATCGCAGTTACCATTTTACAAGGTACATCTTGTGAAAATGGTTTTGAGGCCAACTTCTGATCCTAGCTGATCTTTAAGTGCGACTGCAAATTGGCTCCAGTGGCACATCTTTTTCATGGCAAATTCTCTTTAAGGTCTCCTGGGGGGCTGACATGGGACCCACCTTCTGCTGGAAAACAGATTGAACTGTAAAAAGCAACATAATTTTATGCATTACTGTTATCCAAAATTCTCACTTGTCATTAGCTTTCCTATGGCTTATCTTTTTAAAGAGCCACATAGTAATGTACCTGGCTTACCTGTGATAGCTTTGCCTTTCTCAATAACTGCTTTCAGGATAGTTGAATTACAATATGATTTCTAATGAACGCTCATGCATTTAACTGAAAAGAGAAACAATTGTGAGAATGGCATTACCTGAAGTCACTGTGCTTGATTTCAATATCCTTGAGTTTATATTTTTCATGTTTGATCCCAGAAACATTGCCTAAAAAGCCAGCACTTGAAGTTCAGATGACCGCAGAAAAAGGCAATTTTTTTAAATGTAAAAGAAAAGCCCAAATACGTTCATATCTGTTAGCATGTGCTCTTATTATAAAGTAATTTAAAAAACACAACTAGGCTGACAATAACCACATCAAAAATCAGTAGGTGCTTTGGTCACATTACAAGCAACAAAGCTGAGCTTGGTGATTTATGATAATATCGCTAAAACCTCTTGATATATTTAGCAAGTGGTAATGGTAAAGGTTATAATTCCTCTGAGGGACAATAGTGATGAAATAAACCACGAGGGTCAAGTGGATTATGACCTCGTGAAAACTCAAATAATGGAGATGGAGCTTTATAAACTTCCTTATAATAGATAATGCCTTAAACAATTTTAAAGCTGCTTAGTACTTAATTCAGCCTTGCCACGGGCTTCCTACTGCCTACATATTATTAGAGGAAAAACTGAAAACAACTTCTGTCACTACAAATCTTGTATCTGCTCAGAACCCCCATTTTAGGTGCAATGAGCACTGTTGCTGTGCTCCGAAAGTTCACAACAGGTAGTGTGTGTGCACCCGTCTGTCAGTTCTCCCCACCCAGCATTTGTAGTGTGAGTCCTTATATAGAATTTGTGATTCCAATTTAAAGCTTGCAGTGCATCCTGGATTGCTATGTTAATAATCACACCTGGCAGCATTAATTTTGCTGCTGTATAGTATTGTCATGGGATCAAAGTGTTTCTACAAGACCAAGAAATAGGGCAAGATGAACGATACCACCGACTGTTTTACATGCCTCACTAAAGGAAAGAGTAACAGCCCATTGGTATGCTTACCAGCACAGGCCTAAAGTTCATGCAAATCCTCTATATATAGTTACCTTAGCCACCGGACTTTAGAACAAAGCTTACATGGGAGGTCAGAAGTGCCACATGCCTGAATTTGTGGTGAGACTCAGGTGGAGGGGGAGCAACCTGACAGGCAAATGGTGACTATCCTGACCCACCTGAATATGTTTTCCTGTGTAAACACTGTGAAAACACTATATAGGGTCAGTCCCATAAAGAATTATATCCATGAGTCACTTGACTAAGGTCACTCATGTACAGAGTTCGGGCTCCTTCATCTTCATTCTTGCTGTAGTTTGCCTCCTGCATGTCAACCCACCTCACCACAGCAAGTTTTTCTCCTGGCATTGTACTAAGATAAAAACTATTGAACTGGTAAACTCTGGAGAAGCTGCATGGATAAAGCACTGACACTCGGGCATACCTGTACAGCTTTATAAACTACTGCACAGAAAAAATTCCTCTGTCAGAAACACAGAGAAGTGTTTGAGGCCATGCTATCTCAACTTCAAAGACGTGGAGGAAGAAGGGAGACAAGAAGATGACACAAGGCTTACCCACTTGTGTAACAGCACTGACGATGGCAGGCTTGGGAAAGCATCAGTCTGAGATGTGAACGGGGTGATCTGCTGCCATTGACAGAGGGATTTTTAATTGATTTTAAATTAAGGTCACTGTCTCCAGGCCACAGCTAGATTTGATTATTTCTGTCACATTTTAGAAGGGTGAGAGAAACTTATTTGCAACCAGTGACTCTCTCTCTCTTCAGTGACCCTATGTATAGTGATGGTTTTTCCAGTGGGCTTTGACGCTTCCAACTTCCACGACATGCTGTGCGTTGGTACAGCATTGCCACTCTCCCACTGAAACGAGCAGACATCTTCTTCAAGAACTGAATTTTGAATTACAGGTTTACACTATTAAGAGCTTATGACACCAGCACCAACATCATCCTCTCCACTCCTTCCCAAGAGTGTAAAACAACAGGCTCATGATTTCATACCTGTACATACTCCATTCCATACGTGATGTCACATAGTCCACACATGCCTCAATGAATATGTTTGACAACGACCTTTCCAGCTCTCGACGGAAAGGTGGTAATGTAATCCAAGCACTTGTGTGACAGCTGTCAGTCCTGAAACACTAACCCACTCCATTCTTCCAAACCAGAACCTTTTTCCACTCTTAAATACAGCTGTTTAAAACCAGTTTTGCTATTGTGCGTTTGAGTGACCACCTCCTCCTCATGTTCCTGACCACTGTCCCAAGCAGCCCGCTTGGTTGACATCATTCCCAGCTGCCTCTCTGCTTGCTTACAAGGCTCCTCCACCTTACTGTCCTGATACCTTCCAGAAAGCCACTCATCCCTTTTAGTACTCAATTCTATGCAATACAGGCGCTAGGAAAGCTGTGGGCAGCACAAAATTAACCCAGATGTGACATTAAATCTGAGAAGTGTATTCACTGCTGGCAGGTAAATGATGGCTATCAATGGACACCTAAGGGAGAGTGCAAGAACAGAACAAGCCCAGCCATGAACCATTTGTGGTGGAGGGATGTTTCTGAGCTGGCTGTGATTTGGCTGCCCTCTGTGGATTTCTCTTCTGCCAGTTAATCCATTCTCCCCTCGAAATGACATCAACTGCCCGCTGTCGGATGGCAAGGGGCTCCACAGTTGTGTTTGCATGAAGAATCACCTCCGTATGGTCAGGTGAAGTGGCCACCTGCTACCTCCATTTAATGGCCTCTGCTTCTTGTGCTGGAAGTCAGGGTCAGCAGTCCCTGCTCACTCTCTCCATGCCGCTTGAGAGTTGAGGAGCCTGTGTCACATCTCCCCTCAGATGCCTCTTGCCAGGCTGCATGTACCTAACTGGAAAGCCATTTCAAACCATGGATCGTCACTGCTAGCCTCCTGCAAAGCTATTCCAGCTCTGCCGTGCCCTTTTTGAGCAGTATTCAGGGCACAGGTGCACCATGGATTTACAGACCAGCGTAAAATCCGTTTTCCTCTCCATTGCTGTCCTAACAAGTCCTGACATTTGACTCACTCTTTTGGCCACACGGAGCATAGAGCTGACATTTCCCCAGCTGGGCTCTCAACCTGGGGGAAGTGATGGCCAAAATCTTTCTGTGCTGATGGGCAAGAAAGAAATGACCAACTGCAACTGCACAGTTGTGCTGTTTGGGAAAAAAAAAACCAACCACCAAAAAACCCCCCCACCTTGGAATAACAGTAGTGGATGTTAAATCCCAAGATGCTACGAAATTCACTCTCAGGCAGCTTGACCTAAATTCCTATGGGCGATGAGGAAGCCACATATTTGGAGCATTTGAAAGAAAACTAGACAAATGCCCATAAATTATCCTATGGGGGACATTCCTACTCTCTTTCGGAAGATGGATTAGGCAGATGACCTACTAAGTATTTTTTTTTCTCCTTTCACTAATTCCTACAATGTCATGAGTGCGCGTGCTTTACCCTTTCTTAAATCATAATCTGTTTGATCCAGCACCAGTCAAAGGTTTTGAAACGCCCATTAAACCGCAAAAGGAAATCTCGAGCGGTTTGCTAATATCAACAGAAATCCAGATGGAATTACAATCATCTTTTATGTACATTCGAGGGCATATTATGTAATACTAGCCACGGATTTAGTTTAATGCACCGCACCTTCCAATAAGCTGCTGGCGACACTAATAGTGATTTGAAACCTATGAAAAACTCTTTTGCCCTCATCAAAACCATTTTAAAGCCCAGAGTCCGCGGTCACGGGGCTTGGGATGTTCAGAGTCTTATGCGAAAATGGGGACAGGGGAGATCAAGGGTGGAAAAGACAGGCCAAAAAAAAATTTTTTTTTGAAAGCGGAGAAAGGGGGAGAATAAAAATAGGAAACTAGAAACGTGGTCAGTCTGCGATAGCGGCAGAGGAGACAAGGTCAAAACTTCAAGCAAGCGGGGAGCAAAAAATCCATGAGATTTATTAAGCATGACGCTGACTGCTGCAGCATCCTCCCGGGCGTCGGGCTTGTTCCTGCAAAGGCTGCGGCGGCCACGCGGGCCCCTCAGTGGGCCCTACCCCACGCAACCCTCGCGTGTCCCCGTCGCCCCCCCCACCCCCCCCCGCGCCGAAGGCTCCGGGGGGGCGCGGGGGGGGGCGACGGGGACGCGCCGGCGGGAGGGCGGAGCGAGCGGTAGTAGGCGTGGCGCAGGGTGGGGCAGCCCCGCCCCGCCCGCCGCTCGCCCCGCCCCCGCCCCGCCCGGCGCGGGGGGGGAGCGGGACGCGGTACCGGGCAGGGCAGGGCGGCGCGTCCCCGGCGGCGGCCGGGGTTGACAGAGGCGGGCGGCGGCTGCGGCCCCCATGGAGCCCGGCTAGGGGCTGCCGCACCCTCCACCGGAGGTAGGTGCCGCGGAGCGGCTGCGCACCGATAACCGCGGGCGGGCGGGCGGAGCGGTGACAGGTTGGCCGGGGCGGCGGCGTTCTGCGGGAATTCCCCCCCCGCCCTTTGCCGGCCGCGGCCGGGCTCTGCGGTACCGGGAGGAGGGCGGCGGCGGTTCCGCGGTCCCCGCTTCGGCCCGTGACTATTGTTTCTGGTGGCGCCGAGCGGGCGCAGCGAGACCCCGGCGGCGGCTTTGTGCGGGTTGTCCCGGCAGTGGGGCTGCGGCGGTGGCGGGGAGGGGGGGGGACGCGGAGGACCGAGGCGGGGAGAGGGACGGCGCGAGACGGTGACCGCAGGGGCAGAGCCGACCCCCCCCCCCCCCCAGCCGCCCTTTCCTCCTCCTCCTCCTCCTCCTCCTGCCCGCGCAACTTCTCCAAAATCACGCCCGTGGGTGCGCGGGGAGGAGCGGCGCGTGCCGCGGCGAGGCATTCCCCCCCCCCCCCCGGCTTGTGGCTCCTGCCCCACGGGAAGGAAAACGCGGCGGGTCCCGGCGGCTTGAAGCACCCGGGTCCGCGCCCTAGAAGAAGGAGAGTAAAGACATAGGGTGGGTTCCAAGAGGGGCCGTAGTGGGGGGATTTGGGGTCCCTCTCGTAGCCGGTCCCAAGTGAGGAGGAGGAGGGTTTATCCGTCCGAAGTCGGGGCAGAAATTCCTCCCGCTGTCGCCCGGCTTCCCGGCGAAGGCTGCCAGCAGGGTGAACTGTCACCTGCGTCCCCCTTAATGGCTTTTTCTGGAGGAGGCGGCCGCGGGGCGTGGGTCCTCTGCGCCGGCGTGGCTTGCTGCGGGCGTGCGAGCGGTGGGTGCCTCGGTGAAGTGTCGTGCTCCAGAAGTTCTGCATCCCTCGGGGAGATGGAGATGCTGCAGGGTGCAAGCGCCCTGTGCCAGAGTTGCAGGGCAGTCCATCGCCTTCTCTCGTTTTTTCCCTCTTTTTTACGAGGTTGGTTTGGCTTTGATTTAGTCACTGCTGTTGATGTCGGTTTTCTCGCGTGCCGTTCTTCATCAGAAGTCATTTTTAAAATAACACTTAAAATGCAGGCTTCAGAATGTACGTATAGTCTAATGGGGATGTATTGTTAAAGAGGAAAGGGTATCTGGTTGCCCATTAATTCTTCAGGTATTTTCCATTTAAACTTGATGAGGAAATGTTTTTTCCAAGTAACCTTTCATGTCATCTATCACTAGCAAAGTGGCTTAGCGTTTAAAGTAAAGGTTTCCTCACAAATATGCTACTGATTGGCATGTTTCAGGCATAACACTAGTACAGGATGAAAAATCAGCACGCTTCCATTTTTTTAATATGTAAATTTGGAAAAGCCTTTCCCTCCTTTTCATGACTCTGTGAGTGGCCCTGGTTAATCAGATGTAACTACAGTAACTAGTCCAGGAGGCCGCTGATAGCCTGCACGTTTTCTTGCGCAGCTCTGCTAGAGAAGCCTGTTCAGTTAACGTACCCTCACTATTTTGTTCTTGGCGTCTCTGATGAATTTTGTAGCATTTCTGTGATAAGCTCCAGTGGGACTCTCGTGGAGACACTGAAATCTCTTTTACCTTGAGAGATGATGGAAGCCAAATTTGAAGAGGGGATAACTGCTCAAATTAACTGGAGAGTGATGCTGAGTTTCCGTGTATCCATTAAATTCTGGAGGCGCTGCAGTAACCAGAGCTATCCGAGTCAGACTGGGAATCACCCCAGTGGTGGGTTTTGCAGGGTCCTGATCACTTCCTACCAAAAATGCAAGTGATAAGCTTTTGCAACGTGCGTGGATTGCATTGCAAGTGCAGGCTGGAGGATGGAGCTAGTCATGTAGCGGGCATGACGTGTGTGATGAGCAGGTCGCGCTGAACACACTACAACTTTGGGAAGCTGGCATTTGCTGTGCAGAGCCTGCAGCGGTGTGAATTACAGGGAAAAAATGCATTTGCATGTAACAAAGGCGGCTGGCTCATCTCCTGCGTGAGGAACTCATTTTTTTAGAAAATCTGGCTCCCGTTTCTGCCTCTGCCGCAAATTGCCGGTGTAGCTTTGGGCAAATCATTTAATGTTTCCGTGCCTCCCCTCTCCTCATCTTGGCCTGTGACCCACGAAGGGCTTGCCTATACCAGGCTGTCAGTCCAGACCCTAACTCAAACCCTTTACCTTCCCCACTTGCCTTGCGCATAGCAGCCTGAAGCCTGCGATAGGTGGTACCTAGCTGCTCTGAGGGGATACAGTTTGACATTCAAATGCTGCTGCTGGAGCCAATAATACAGATGTAGCAGCCTCACAGCTATTCATTAATCTCTAATCCTGTCCTTCTTCTAATCCAGTCATTCTCTGCTGCTAATCAAATTGCCCGGCATTGCTCGAGTGGTGTTTGGCTGTGTGCTTGCCCTCGTGTTGGCTAGCCTACATCAAGACAGGGAAGCGGTGGCAGTGAAGATGGGCTGAGTATCACCAGCTCTTCAGGACAGAGACCGTCTGTCACTTGAGGTTTGTAAAATCCATGGCATGAGAGAGGCCTGGTGTGATTTAGTAATACAGATCATAGCTAGAGGGTAAATTGCAAAAACATCACAGAAAAATGGCCAGAAAATGGCACCTCGGGCGTTCCTGCGCAGCCAGCTGTGTGCACATTGGGAGGGAACGGAGGTGGAAGGGTGCAGCTCCCTCGGCGTAACAACGGCATTCTTATTTTAGCATGGAAGACAGCCAAAGATAAGGAGTGGTTGTCATCCGGCTGGTTGGAGGATTAAAAAAAAAAAAAAGAGAGAAAGAAAAGCTGTGTGGAAATAGAAATATTTTGATGTAGGTACTAAAGGAAAAAAAAGCAGATAACCTTGGAAGTGGTGGACTAGCCACATAAAGCTGGCAGTACAAGATTTCTCCCATAAAATCCAGAATGATCCTAATTAAGCCCAGACCCTGTGAAATGACACATGGCTTTATTTATTTCAGATGTTTCTAGGTCCTAAAGATGGGGCCAAATGTGAAGAGTTTGATGTGGCAGATAGTTTAACCCCAATTACTTCTACATAAATCACATGATTGTTACAGGAGCTGAATACATCTGATGGGTGCCCCAGAGCAACTGATAAAAATATATATATATTTAAAAAAAAAATCCCCTGAAAAATCTCTGGTGGTGCGGGTGAGGGTTTGGGGGAGAAGGGTGGCCATCCTCTCCACAGACAGGAGGATGGGGATGCAGGAGCTGTTGCCGCACAGTGTGCCCGCTGGTCTGCATGCACAGGCAGCTGAAATGGTGGCTTTGTAGAGCAGGCAGGCAGAGAAAGGGAAGCAAAATGGGAGCTGACAAATATTCTCATTATGAAACTGGGATCGATGAATGATTTATGGGGGTACTTGCTTTTTTTTAAATTTTATTTTATTTTGAGCAGACGGAGTTGGTTGGCGGTGTGTGGTGCTAGCCATGAATGGCTTCGTTTTGAGATGGGGCTGCACTGGGTCATGCCTCCAGAAATGACATCTACAGAATAACAATACAGTAAAACACTTTTCAGCACTGCTTGGGTTTCATAGACTGTCTTCAGGAGGAACAAGTTTTCCTTATTTTTTGTTCAAAGCCCTAGGCCTAAATTCTCCCAGTGGACTCTGGATTTCAGAAAGGAGGTGGCTGTACGAGCAGTCCTAGGCTGCGGGGGATCATTATGGACCTGTCTTGGTTCTCCTTGGGTATTTCCATTCCTGGGTTTGCAATATTGCCCATCCCTCCTGGAGCACTGAGCAACTCCGTAAATAGGCCACTCTGTGGAGGAGCTGCTCTGCCGGGCGATTAAATGTTGCTTGTTAGTTCTGGCTTCCCCCCCCCCCCAAACAGGTCTATCCATGCTGTACTTCGATGTGCAGAGCAATGCTGTAACATGGGTAGAGTGAATTTACGGGGTCATGTCTGTGGGATTTCGCCAGTCCCGTTGGTGGCAGGGTGTCCTGGGGAACCCCTGCAGCAGCTGCCGCTCCACACTCAAGTGCTGGCTTTGGGTGTGAGTGACTGGACCCCTGTGAGCTGGACCAGTTTCCAGTACCCTTTTATTTTTGCTAGTTAATAGAATCATAGAATAGTTTGGGTTGGAAGGGACCTTTAAAGGTCATCTGGTTGAACCCCCCTGCCATGAGCAGGGACATCTTCAGCTAGATCAGGTTGCTTAGAGCCCCATCCAACCTGACGTTGATTGTTTCCAGGGATGGGGCATGAAGCAACTCTCTGGCCAGCGTTTCACCACCCTCATCGTAAAAAATTTCCTCCTTGTATCTAGTCTGAATCTACCCTCTTTTAGTTTAAAACCATTACCCCTTGTCCTGTTGCAACAGGCCCTACTAAAAAGTCTGTCCCCATCTTTCTTATAAGCCCCCTTGAAGTACTGCCCTTGCTGGTGGCTTGAAGGGCAAGCTGGGTTTGCATTTGCACCGCCCCCCCCCCCCCCGCCTCCCCCATGGCAGGCGCAAAATTCACAGAACAAGCCCCAGGACCGACCAAGTCCATAAACGTCTTATTATCTTGTTATCTTTGAGCCAGTGATTGGGGGTGAGCTCTGACAGGCAAGAGAGGCAAAGGAAGCTTGCTGCGTCACCTCACTGAGCTTCAGTGGGGCTGCTGAGGGTAGGTGCCCCCCTGAACACCCGAGGCCGTAGCTCCAAATTCAGTTGGTCAGGCTAGTTTTGAAGAGCAGTCTCTCCTCCAGTGCCTCTATGTGCTTCAACCTTTTAATTATTTCTCTGCTTTTCTTGTGGCATGGCAACAAAGAGGTGGGAGAAGTGCAGTGGCTACCAGGAGGCCCAGGAGGACAATGGCTCTCGCCTGCCCCGGCAGACAGTGTGCTCCTTGCGGCAAAGCTAGGTTATTTGGAGGAGTGCAGGTCTTGCACTCCAGCAAAAAATAATTCATTAAGGGCCAGAGAATAATCACTTTACTCCGAAAAGCCTCTCCAGCTGCATTGCACCAACTGTTCTTTTTCAGCCTCTGAATCCTTAATGACAGTAGCAGTTAATTTCTCTTCCTGTGTTTTTCTAGCTGCAATGTCCTATTTTCTCTGAGTTTATTGAAAAAATAATAGAAGTCATTACATAGCTACTTGTCACCTTTCAGAGAAGAAAACTTCTCCCTGGTTGAATGGCCAAGTTAGTTGCTTGGTGACTGACTCAGACAATAGCGACTTTTTGTAGCTCATCAGTTAGTCATCTGTGCTTCCTGAATAAACTAATTAGCTGGAGGAGTGTTACTTAACTTATAGTCCATGAATATCAGAAGATGGTGAATAAACCAGTTGCGAGCAGTATGACAATGACACGTGCATTCGGTTGCATGTAAGCAAAAAACCTGAAACTTAGGGTCAGAAGTGGCAAAGTGAGAAATGTGTATTCATTGTGTTTGGTTTTTTTTTAAATTTGATTGTCTTTGAAAGTTTATGTGACAGTACTGCACAAAATGGTCCTTGGTTTAAAAATAACAATTAAGTGGTCCATATATATATATATATAAAAAATATATAAAAATAATTAGGTTAAAGAAAAGATACTGAGGAGCATTGAACTAGATGATGCAGAAGGGCAATGAGAGTGGAAGATGTGGGAAACTAAGTGAAATGTGAAGTATTTTTGTGTGTGTATGATATGCATCTTTCTGGTTGTTGGTTTTGGATCGCTTGCTGTAGAGCTGGATCCACACAAGGCCACTGCAAAGCAAACAGGAAGGGCAACATGCTGTTTTTTAATCAGGATTTTCTTCACTGAGCAGTCAGGCATCACTGTCTGAATAACAGATGCCCTCATCTCCAGCCTTGGTGATGGGGCTTGAGATCAGGAGGCAGCTCTCGGCCAGGATGTCTGCCCCACAGAAAGGTGGGGAAAGAGGACTGCTTGCATGGCTAAGCCTTGCTCTCCAGGTTGTGGGATGCTGAGGGGATGCCAGAAGGAAGTAGGAACGTATGTACAGATATATGTTCTTGCACTCCCCCCCCCCCCCCCCCCCAAAGTGTTGTGTACTTTCCAGGGAAGAAAATGAGAAGGATCATTCCTTGTTTGGAAGAATCTTGTCTGTGTTACTGTCTTGGGCAGCTGTCATTGGGGTCCTCAGAGACAGTTGTTGCAGGTGCCAAGCCCGTTGGACCTGCTGTCTGTCGGACCTGCTATCTGAGATGCCTGGCCTTGGGGGAGAGTTCCCCACAAGGCCCATGGGAGAGCGGGTGGATCAGATGGCTTCACCCAGAAGATCAGTGGAAGCATGGGTCTGCAGCCCTGGAGGGTCTTCTGGTGTGACAGCAAAGGGTCCCTTTGGCACAGGATACTTTCTACTAGAGAGAGCATGTAGTGTGTAGATATAAATACATATATACACAGGCACACGCATGCACGTGTACTTGCACAAGTGTATCCTAGAAGAAGGAATGCACGGAAGAGCCTTGCTGTTATGCTGTAACCAAAGTAATGTTGGTAGGTGGAAGAAAGCAGTTGCAAGGAGTTATATTTCCCCACTCACTGACGGAATGCATGTGCCTTTGCGTTGGGTTTGCCATTTAGGTCCTTAAGTGATTTTTTTTTTGAATGGTTGGGTAGCAGCTGTGTTTAGCCATGAAACCATCACTTGTATTTTAGGATACATTTTGGCTGTCACCATAGCTTTCTGTCTTCTAAAGGGGGTTATTAAATTGATGGGGGTAGCCCCAGATGCCGTCAGGTGCTACAGAAGAGAAAGTGAAAGCAGCGTATGGCTGTGTGCCATGGATCCCCATGTTCGTAGTGTGTAACCGCAGAGCTGTGCAATGACGATCCCAGAGGGACCTGGTACAGCCTGCCACCTGAAACGGTTAAGTCAACAAACGAGATGGATGCCCTTGATCATGAACAGGCTCCAGATATCTTGGATTTGCTTTGGTTACTGGAGAGGTGGGTCAACACTCTTGCTTTCTGTTTGCTTTCTGGTGGAACTGAAGAGCTCTTTGCTTTGAAGCATAAAGGCCCAAATAGTTTGGGACCTGGTGCTTCTGAAACTGCTTTTCTTGAGAAGAGGTGCTGCTGCATTTCCAAGGGGCTAAGGTTCTCAAGCAAGCAGCCTTTTATTTTTAAAAAGGAAGGAGGTGTTTTTATTAAGAGTTTCCTGTTTTGAACTCTTTGGTTAAAGGGTATGAAGTGGTCAGAGGTGGGAGAGTTATCATTTAGGTCAGGGTTGTCTCTTTGTATTTTCATATTTGTATACATAGTGCACATATATGAATTCTTTTCATATTTATATTATATATTTTTATTTATGCAGTTTTTTCCTGTTCTATTTAAGGCTGCTGCTTTAAGGAAGTCTAAATAAGGTTTCCTGTCAGGAATGGTTTAGATATAGCTGGTCCTGCCTGGGGCAGAGGGATGGGTTAGGCAACTTCTCAAGGTCCTTTTCAGGACCTTTTCTGCTGTTCCAGGCCGTTACCCAGCAAAACAAATTTGTAGTAGGTTGTGCTGGTTATGCTGATGGGGTTTTGCTATAGCATTTAATGTGGATATTTGTTTCAAAAGGAAGTAATAGCTAATTGTAGCATAGTAACTGCTGCTGCATCGGACAAATGTTTCTTAAAATTAAAGAGGAAAACAACTGATGTTACATTTTTAGACTAGCATCGTGATATGGCTGTGATTAATTTTTCCAGGAGCTTTGTGTTTTTTATATCTGCTTAAGTGTATTAACATTTTAAAAGGTCAAAGGTAAGCTTTAAAATGGATGCCAAATTAAGATGGATGGGAGGAAAATGACATTTACTTCTTGTTACTGCACATTGTTTGAATTTGACCGAAGGCAAAAACAAAACAAAGAACAACCCCACCCCACCCCCCCCATACGTACACACATGCACGCATGCATGTGTGCGTGCACAGACAGACAGACATGTTCCCACCACCTGCCTTCCCTGCACACCTGGTCCGGGAAAACCTTATTCATCTAGGCAAATCATCATCCTAACAAAACCAGTAGTCCAATGTCTTCATTTCCAGACAGCTTAAGTATCCCTTTGCCAAGTATCTCATTTAACTAGGGTGAGTGGACTCTGTAAATAAAAGTAGCTAAAATATAAATATTAGGAAAATATGGCTAATGGGAACCATAACCACGTTATCATTTCCTGCCCTTGGTGGGTTTGAGATGATGATTTCTTCAGGGAAGGGACTGTACCCTCATCCCTATTCATGCAGTTCCTGGCACACCAAGTCCCTGTGAAAACAGAAAATAAAATACAGTGGGAAGGATGCCTTTGCTTCCAGTGGGAGCGGTGGCCAGTCCCAGCCGAAAGCAAGGCTTTAGCAGAGCTGCTCTGTGAACATACCAGTGTACAACAACTTTGGGTCTGGAGAAAGCAGCATAGCTCGAGGGAAGGACCGAATCTGATTTATGTCCATCATTTCCACTCTTGCCCTGAAATGATGATGTGGAGCTGGGCTGGTGATGCACCCTGTGCCTTGGGAATCACAGCCACTCTCTCTGTCAAGGGACCCAGCCTGGTTTCGTGGATGTTGTTTCACAAGGCAGAGTCACTCCCATTGCTTCATGACACTTACTAATCCAAGGTTTAAAAAAAACAAACAAAACCAAACCAAAACGAAAAATCCCTAAAATTTCTTCAAATCCTTCTTCCCACTGGTGGCTCATCAGTGAGGACTCGGGCTGCCTCCGGCATCAGACTCCGGCTCCCTCAGCCCCGTGCTGCCCCACGAAGCACACCCCGATCTCATGCGGGCTGCAGGGGCTGTGCTGCCCGGGGGAGAGCCACACTGTGCCAGGGGCTGTTCTGACTTTAGGTCGTTTTTTGTTTTTAATAGACAATTGTAAATTGTTACAGCTGTGGAGGATTCAAGGCGGTAGCTTCATCCACACCTGGGTGCTCGGTGCAGGGTACTCGGTTTCCCAGGCCCGTGGGTAGTTTCAGCCTCCTCCTTGAGGCATGCACGCGCCTCCCTCCCACCCAAAACCCGACTGAAGTGTTCCCTGAAGCACTGAAGAGGAAGACGTTTCAGCGCAGACCCTCTCTCTGAGGGGTCGAGGCAGCCCGGCCTCTGAGAGGAGCCTGCGTCTTGTGGTGCCCGGGGGTACCGGGGTCACATTTCCTCTGAGGCTTCTCCAGCCCTCATTTTTCTGCAGCCTAATCGCTGTAGATTTAGTCCTTTTGTTCTTGTCAGCTTTTTAATTTTTTCACTGACTTCCCTGAGATGAAAACCGTCTCTTCCCAGAACCAGATGCCAGCCTCAGTAGCTGCTGGTTCCAAAGGGTGTGGGTGTAAGTGGGGTGACGCTTTGGCCCAGTACTGGTGGGGTGACTTAGGTGCGTCAGCTGCGGCGGGGCCGCCGGTCACCGAGAAGAGGCACCGCTGCTGCTCCCGCCGCCGTACCTTTGGCAGGCGGCCCGCCAGCCCTGCGCCGAGGGGGAGAGCAGGAAGATCCCCCTGCGCTTCGCCGAGGGGGAGAGCGGGAAGAGCTGGGGGTTCGCCAGAGGCGAAGGGCTGGCGGCGGCCTGTCCTCAAGGGAGGAAGCCGCGGTGCTGAGCCCTGCCGCTGCGCGAAGGCCCGAGGTGTGTCGGAGGTTCGGGTCAGGGGTGGCCAAATCCTTTCCTCCCTCCCCCAACAAGCAGTAAGCCCTCCTAAGCATCCCTTTCTGGGTGCTGGAAATGCCTGTCTGACAAAAAGAGAAGGGAAAATGTCAAACGCTCAAACACTTCGTTCCGGCGTGAAGATGTATTTTTCATTTCAAACTGAGTGGATTCTTTCAAGGCTTCACTGCCCTCTGAGTGGAACAAACAAAACAGCTTTATTTTTTCATTTTACCAAAAAAGAAAGATAGTTCTTAAATTGCTCAACCCAAACATTTCTTTTTAATTTTTTTTCCCCCAGCCTGGCCACCATAGCAAACAATTTCATTATTTGCATAGCTCTAATTGCAGTGATTAAACAAACACAGCAAATGCCGACCCTTCACAGAGCCTCATCACACAGCCCCACAGCCAACTTGGTCTGTATTTTGTCAGCAGAGAGGGAGATCGGAGGGGCTTTGTGCTAGGCTGAAAATAAATTACCGACTTACCTTTTTTTTTTTTTTTTTCTTCCAAACTGATACACTATCAGTTCAGAGCAAGAATAATTTTACCCGTTGTCTTGCTAGCCAGCTGAGGGATATCACCATATTGTGATCGTGGAAGAGTTTAAAAAACATTTGCATTTGGAATGTCTTGTTCACGTGTTACTCTTAAGTTGCAACCTCTGTTGCCGTTATTAGAATAACGCTTAGGGTTGATATTCTGTTAGTGATACCCATATTAACATAAAGCAATGAGAAACAAACATCTGCATCTTTTTTTGTTGTTGTTGTGAAGATGGCAGGTACCCAAAGACAGGGTTAAGGAAAGTTTTATCTGGCTGCAGTTCCATCAAATAGGAACAAACAATTTTTTGGACATTTTTTAATGACATTTATTTATAGCAGGTAGCGCACAGGCGGCTGCTATTTCTCAGCGTGCTGGAAGAATGTTCTCCAGATGGTGCTTACTGTTTATGCTTTTATTCACTTCGCTTGAACACAGCAGCACTCTGCACAAAACATGGAAAATTGGAAAATAAAAACAATTATGTTTTTACAAAGTGCCATGTGATTTGCTGAAATGTCTTAGTTGACTGATGAGCGATGCTTGGGGGCAGCATGGGGGATCACAGAAACCCTGCGCCTGAGTCCCCACGTGGGTAACAGGCATCGCCCCAACTGGAGAGGGGCTCGCCCTTCTCTCCCCGAAAGGTGGGTTTGAGCAGGGCTGTTAATCCTGCCCTCGTGTCTGTGCCTCTTCTGCCTCCCTTTCCCCTCACAGGGATTTGAGTGAATGTAGGAAAGGGGTGATAATGGCAAGATTTTTGTTGGGCTTTCTGTGGCTGTGCAGCCCTAAGGTGGGAGAGATGCGAGACAAAGCATTTCATAAGCGTCGCCTGTGCCATCGTGTTCCTTTGGCTTCTGATCTCAGCGAAAAATAAAGTCTTAAGGCCTTCAGCTGGTCCAGCTGAAAGCAATAGCAAAAGTCAGGACTGGTATCCAGAAGGACCAGCATGGTCCATGATTTCTGTTCATTGCAGTGGTGAAAATATATATCCAAATAGTGGGCATGCTCTTGCAGGCTTTTATTATGCAGCTTCTGCAGGACTACTCACACAAAACATTTTCAGACTGGAAACTTTAAATAAAAGACTCTGGAATCTAAAGAATTTTTTTCATTAAAAAAATCCTTGGGAAAATTTTGAAAAGAATTAATTCTTTCAATTTCATTTAAAAAAAAAACAACAAAAAAGGGCAATCAAAACGGATATTAAGCAGGGGAAAAAAAGTATTATTATTTTTAGGATTTTTTAATATTTGTTGTATATGTATATAAAAATATATGTATAAAAGAAATAAATATTTCTGGCTTCTATTAAAAAAAAAAACAGAACAAGAAAACAACAAACCCACAGCACTTCAGGACAATTTTTCAAATAGCAAAAACCATATCAAGTTTAAACTTTCAAACAGGCCACGATTATTATTTCTTTGTAAACAGGAGCCTTGTAAACAGGATTCCTTCAAAATCTAGTTTAAAACCAGCAATACTTTTAGTGAAATTAAATTTCAAGAAATTAATGTATAAATAGTTGTTCAACTGGTTTGGGGGATTTCTTCGCTAAATGGGTAGCGCTGCACAGCGCTTTGATTTCTCTCCCTTGCCCGTTACCCAAGAGACAGCCCTTTCCCAAGCAGAATTCTTGCTACATCAGCTCCATGCTGTTTATCTCTCGTTGCTCCCTTGGCAGTTCTTATTTCTTAATGTGTTAATTGTAGTTCCTGGACCCTCGCATGTGAGCATGTGTGATGTTCACGGTAATGATGCCGACACGTTCTCTAGTTCCTGGAATCACGGAGAGAAAACCTTACATACGGTCTGGGCACAGGGCATCCAGTAAGAGAAACCAATTACAAGAATTCAAATAGCATAAAAAGAATAAAGTGGGTAACTGGGGAGAGTAGGCATTGGGTTGGGTTGGGGTTTTTTTTTGCTTATTTGGTTATGATTCCTTCTACGGCTCTGGCTTTGTGTGATATATATATTTTTTAATTAAAACTTGAATTATGTCACTTGCTTTCCACCTTTTAGCAGTATTTCACAGTAAATTCATTCCTAATAGCAAGTAGTCAGGGGTAAGGAATGGCTTTGCTGAGCGATGGGGACTGTTAATTATTAAAAAGAAACCTATGGATTTAAAACAAATTAGACCTCATTAAGCCTAGGTCTGTTTCCACACAGATCAGCTGACATGAAAAAGCCCATCTCCGAGCATGGAAAATTGCGCTTTTTAGCTGACACATTCCTAGCAGAGATGCGCTTGGGCTGGCACAGGGTGCGTTTGCTCTTTTGGTTTGTGTCAGAGATCCCCGATTTCTGATCTCAATTCAACACCTGTGGCTTTCTTGCGTCTTTCCCGTTTTCCTTCCATCTCTCCTTTCACCCTCATCCACCCCCAGTGATGCCGCTCAAGCCCATGGGCACACGGGAGTCCCACCTTGCTCCTGGAGGTGGCTGCTGGCCATCAGCAGCTGGAGTCCGGCTGGCTGGGTCAGCCAGCTCCTGGACAATCTTGGTGCTAAGCTCAGCCGAACAGCTTGGCTGCTCCAGGTATAGTGAAAGGGGAAACACAGGAAAACTCCTTTTCTCTTCCTTGCTTTTGGAGGGGAGGGAGATCTTTGACTTCTGCTGTGGGGCTCTTGCCATGGCGAGGCTGACAAGTTCCGTAGGATAGATGTACTTATTCTCATTTACAGAGGCAGGGGCTTTTTTGTTTGTTTGTGTTTATTTTGTTATCCAAACTTGGCTGTGACTCTGAAGTTGGTTGTACTTAGAGGCTTTCTGTGGGACCTTACAGAACATCCAAAGGGCTGAAGTGATTGTTGGAGACCATGTGCTCAAACCTATGTAACTGCGGCATGTTTTAAGCTGCTTTTCTGAAATTTTTTGGAGGCAGTGGGTGAGTGCGTTCACAGGAGAATCCTAATAAGGAGAGTGAAAGGTGGCCTACAATGAGCATTTTAATTGTATGTTCGCAAGGATGCCATGTATGGGCTTTGCTGTCTTGCTGAGACATCCCCCAGATCTTCTCTGGCATTACAGGCATTGACACACTCGTATCAGGAGAAGAAACGCCCGTTCTGCTGGCTAGAAATCAGCAATAACATTTTGACATCTGTGCAACAGTTTAAAATGAATTATTCAGCACATAGATCGTGCTATTTGAGCAGCCAGCACATCTCTGCCCATTTACTACTGTCAGTCCATGGTGGAGATATCATTGATGCCAGTGGGAACGGAGCACATGGACTGGGGGTAGGTTTTGGCCCATAGCCTGGAACAGCATTTGACAGCACCCCTGCAGAATATGATAGGGATAATCTGCTTTGCCACCAGCAAAAGACTGAAAGACAATGCCAGTCTGTTTCTTCCCTCAGAGTATTTTAAACACATGCGGGAGAAAGATCTTAAGAATTGAAGAAATCATTAATCATTTGACTGTTTAAATTCTGCTTTAAAGAGTGAAACTTGCATGTAATTTTGATGAAACCAATGTATTGCATATGATTCTCCAGAAGCCCTGAGCATCTATTGCCTACTGGGAGTAGACCCAGAGCACAAACTGGCAGCAGGTCCAGGCCAGTCTCCAGCTTCTGCCAAGTTAGAGGGTTAAAGTGAAGCAGTCGCTAATTCCTATCAGCAAAGAAAATTCATGAGCTTCACGATGTAAGCAGCATCGGATTCGGAAAAACAAGCCAAACTGCTGTAGAACGCGCTTTAGGGAACTGCAGATGGGGAACTGGGAGGAAACACAGATCAGCCAGACACCAGCAAAACCAGGTCTGCTCAAGACAGGCGTTCAGGAGAGAAGGTGGACATTTATCTTGTATTTAGCTTCCTAATTCAGCAAGGTCATCTGAATTAAAGCAGTGTATGTCTGGTGAGAGTCTAACATCTGTTATTTCACAGGACGCCTGTTGCCTGTAGCTGCATTTTAAATATAAAATGCAGAACACGGTATGGAAATGTTCTGTACTATGGGTTATTGTCCTATCCTCACCTTCCTTTAAGGTCTATTGTATAGCTGTCCACTGATGCTTATCTAGCGGGCAAGAATTTGGGAGCACTCAGATAGCATTGCAGTGTGCAGCAGTATCATCTGCCCATCATTGTCCATGTTTTTCACGTGGCTAACTAAAAATCCAGCACGCCCCAATTTCTACCTGCTCTTCCATTTATGTGTAACAAGTAATACCCTATAGTGGAAGTAGCCCAGTGTTGTACTTGGAAAGGCAAGACATATTATCCAGGTAACGATAAAACAAATGACTAGTATACATTAAAGTTCTTGTGCGGGAAAGCTTATCTATTGAGAAAAGACACTTAAGCACATAATGAAAGTTAAGCAAATCCTTATGTCCCACTGAAGTCGGCAGAATTTAAGCAGGTAGTTAAATGGTACATGCAGTAAGGGCATATGCTGTGATAGTAACACTGTAGCTGTAAGATTTTTTAACCCGTGTGTGTGTGTATGTATAGCTTTATTTTCAGAGTCCCCAAGAGCTTTGCAATTAGCAGAAAGATGGGAAATCATGATAAATACCACGCAGCTCTGGATCCTTGGGTGCAGTGCTTCAGCCGGAGGTGGGACCTGGCTTCCTCAGCCGGTCCTTGACAAGAGTGGCTCTGCAGCTGATGCTGCTGCAGCTGGGTGCGAGCTGGAGTTTGCGTGCACACCACCCGGGTGTGGGTACGTGTGTGTGCTGTTTTCATAGGGACTAAAAGCCTGGTCTAGCTTTTGTAGGGCTGCCATCACCAAAGTGTCTGAACCTTCCTGCCGTCTTTGATCCGCGCACCGTCACTGTGCTCCCCTGGGGCAGGAGGATTTTTTCCCCCTTGGGCAGGGAGTAAAAGAGGCGCAGAGAGATGTCAAGCCCGATTTTAATAGTTATTTTTGTGTCTGCATATGCAGAGACATCTGGGGGGGGCGGGGCGGAACACAGGACATTCCAAACCTCCTGTCTGTGTAGCTTGGACCCTGTCTGCCATTACAAACCCGACTCAGAGCAGTTCGTCACTCTGCCTCACGTGGGAAGCTCGTGAGCAGGGACATGAGCGTGCATCTCCCTGATCCGGAGCAGAGGAATATACCTTGCTAGTGTAGGTGTGGGGTGGCGAGGGGAGGGGGGCGTGCGGAAGTCCAAAAAAACAGGGAGGAGGGTAAATAGCCGAAGTAATGTATGTGAGGGTGAAGAAGGCTACCTGGTTTTATTGCCACTTGATTGGAAGGATGTGTGTAGCTTGTGAGCATCCATTAATTAGTGATGCAATTGCTCCGTGCTGGTATCAATAAAACCTTAACAGTACATGATACCAGCCTGTGATTGCTTCCTTTTTTCCACATGCCCTTGTGAGGATGTGCGTCTATCCGTGCAGCTGTGCACTGTATACAGTGTATATGTGCTGTGGCTGCTGACATAAAGGGACAGTAAAATCGTTTAGCGGCTAGCTACCTCCCATGTGATTTTTCCAAGCATTTATAAAAGGATCTTTGATACGCAGCACTCTCTCACGTGCACAAAATAACCAACGTTGTTTTTCTTCCTTTTGCTGAGACATACTAATTCTTAAAATGGCTCCTGAGCAGGCATTTCTAGGTATGTGTAGCGACTGCAGCCTGATGGGTTAGCAACAGCAACAAAAAAGGCTTTCCTTCATTTCCTTTATATGCACATTGTGCAGCTTTTCAAACAGTGCATCAAACACTGCCGGCTGGAAATTTCCAGGCCCATTTCCTGCCTGGTGCATGCTCATAAAGCAAGATTGTCTGTACGGTCCGTAGCTGCAGTACTGCAGAAAGTCAATAAAGAGCTGACCACCTCACCTCTATCAAAAGCAGTTGAGAAGCCCTGCCTCATCTGCCTTATTAAAACCACACTTGACTCCTGCAGAGAAACCTGGCTGGGAACCTTGAAGAGGAGGGATAAAAAAGGAGGCTGAAATTGCAGTGAGTATTCTACAACTAGGTCTTGCAGTAAGGTTAAAGAGGGCTTATTGTAAAATAAACCAAAAATGCTGCTTCATTAAAACAAGGAAAATGCCTGCATTTAATGCAATGAACTTCTGACTCTCCCACCTACAGTACGGCACAGAGATAAGATGATTAGTTATTGCAGCAATGAGCAGATTTAAGTAGCTCTCTAATGGATTTATATTTTGAATTTAAATATGTATATGCATATATTCATGCATGTGTGTATATACTTAATTTTTGCAAGAAAAGGCATGATGTAGAAATAGATGCAAGAGGTAGAATTTATACTGCAAAATGTATTTTAGTATGTTTGAAAGGATGCTTTTTTTTTTTTCTTTCCCTTATATAAGAGTAATTGATTGAATGTTTGCCAAGCTTTCAGTAGTATCCATCGGGAATCCCCGCCCCCACCTTCCCCAGGCCCACCAGCTTTTTCTCACCTCAAAATGAAAAAAAGAAAGAACTTTAACAGAAAGATCATTGCTTTAGCTTAATATTGTAAGATTTCAGAGATTGAATTTTCTGATAGTAATGAAATGAACCCTGAGTTGTACCATGAATTTGATTGCAGTTAATTTGATTTTTGAGATGCTCAACAAAGCTAGCCCATTAGCTTTAACCTCACATACTTTGGATTTGTACAAAGTGGTATTTTTATATATATATGGGTGTAGATAATACAAAAATCTCTCTGTGGTAATTCAGTTGTTTGTGACAATTACTGTCAATGAGTAGTTACTAAATATAGCACTGTTGGAAGTGTTATCCAGTGAGTTGCTGACCAGTAATCCCACTACATTTATTGCTTTGGTGGTACAGGGTTAGTTTTCCTTTTCATAAGGAAAAATACGGCTGAACATCTCAGCCAAGAGACACATGCACACTCTGTCCTGCAGCTTTTTCCAGTTCTCATTGATCTTAATGAGACTAGTCATATGGATAGGAGTAACTCTTGTCAGAAATGATTTTTTTTGGCTGAAACTCACAATTTCTATTTATTTGATTTGCCTCTGCAGACTTCAGAGTGAAAGTGCTCCCCTTGGTAGTATTTGCCAAGAGGCAACAACCATGGGGTGGCACATCCCCCAAGGTGGTCCCAACATCTGGCCTTTTTTCTTTACATGGTTTATTCTTGGTCAGCAGTTAATAAGATGGTGGAAGATGGCCTTTTGTATACATGTATATATAAATAATACCAGCTTCAGGTAAGAAGGTATTTGGTGATGTCAGAAAACTAATGGCCCAAGGCTACAGGTAACTGGGAATAGTGTTGAGGAGTTGATTGTGGGGGGGGAAAACAGGAGGGGAATTCTGCAGCTGGGAGGAGGTTGGTCACTATGGGAAAAAAATTATAGAGGATGTGTTTCCAGAGCAGGGGACAAACAAGACCAGGGAGGAAGGAGATGAACGGTGGGGGCACACAGGTTGGGAGTGATGCTGAAAGTTTTCCAGGCGATGGGCAAAGGTTGAGCTGCAAAGGAGACAACTGCCATGAGCTGCTCGTGGGAGGTCCTGTAAGTGGGGGAGTGCAAAATCTCAACAGAAGTCAGGGGATATATGACTTAGTGATGTGTGGGAGGGAAAGTGCCCATAGATGGGAAGAGGGTTGGACACATGGCAGAGACAAGGCGTTCTGTCTGGATCTGTGCCACTGAAGTACACGTCAGACACTTGTGGAGCCAGGAGTCAGGCTGCCTCCCTCCAGCGCCATCATCCCCAGCAAACGTGCTGAAGGGTCGTCTCTGGACCCCGGTGCAGAGGGGCCTTGGGCAGCCCTGCTCCTCGCTTGGGTGCTTCTGCCTGTGTCCCATGGAGGGCTCCTGGAGGGCTCCTGGAGGGCACAGCCGGCTGCCTACAGGAGCAGGACCAGGGCACACGCCGGTCCCCTCCTGTCTGCCTGAAGCATTCACGCGTCTAGCCTGGGGTGGAGCTGGGCACTCGCACCGGGAGTGATCCAAGAGGTCCCCGCTTTGGGCAGGGTGTGGAGCCAGGTACCAGGGAGCACTGTGGCAGGGAGCTGCTGTCCTTCTGGAGGATGCTTACATGCCCACACCTCTGCAGCATCTTCTCGGGTCCTGCCAAGCCACAGTCCAGGTGTCCCCCTTGCTTACTATAGGGCGAGGAGAGGTTTTGTTATTCCTAACTTACTATTTTATGGGGTTTGGGTTGTTTTTTAATTCTTCTCTTTCCTTATGCCGCTTTTGGTGGCCCAGTCTGAAGGCAAGGTGCCCACTTATTTTGGCAGGAGTTAGGCAAACCCATTCAGCAGGAGAGAAACCGGGGGGGGGGGATGGGACATTAAAGAGATAGGACTGACAACCTCACCAGAGAGTCCCATAGTGCCAAATTTAGCACTAAAAATTGAGGAAGGGGACAGAAACCCCACCTCTCTTTTCAGGGCGTGCTGAAACATGGTGCCCCAGAAATGCTCAGGCAACAGAGGCCATTAAAATATGCTCCTGGCACGGGGCGGCCCTGTGATGCCGGCCGTTTTGCCCCACAGCAGAGGGTGCTTGCTCTTCCCTGGGAATCTATATCCATAGGCTCCTCGCTGCCAGTCTGCACCCAGCGCAGCAGATCCGTGGGTCTGTGCACTCCCCAGAGGGATGTGCCTTTCCCCACGGCTGAGGCTGGGAGCAGCGTGAATCCTCACCAAAAAGGATGATACAGCTTCCATACTGCCACTAAGTTAGACTAATTCGGAGGCAGCGTGTCCGATGTTTCTCAGCCAATGCTAGCTAGAAAGGAAACAATTTTACACATCAGCAATTTTTTATGATTAATAATATTATCCTGCCTTAATTGAAAAATGGGCTGGTGCCCTTAAGAAAAAATTAAGCTGCAGGAATTAGTATCTAACCTCTTTATGATGAACGTGTATTTTTACACGCCGCATATTACTGTCAGTGCTTTTAGAAATAATAGTGCCGTGTATTGTAATAAAAAATTGTCCTGTGTTGTTTGTAGTTGCGTGGCACCATTCTGTCTGGCTGACTTGGCTTTAAGAGCCTGAACGCTTGGGAAGAAGCAGCGTGAGGATGCCGAAATCCTTTTAAAGGGAATTTATGTACAAACAGGAGGATGATGTGTAGGCTCTGAGCTCTGCTATCAGTTGTTATTGCTGAGAGATATTCGTGGGGAGTCGATGCCAGACGGAGCATTAGCGATTGCCGGCCTCGGTGCCTTTGTAGGAAGTCGGTCATAAAGTCGGCGAGGACTCCTGTTTGTGGGATTTTTAAACACCAGTGAATCATTTTACATAGCAAGGCAGTTGTCATTGGGGTGGGTTTGTGCAAAGGTCTCTGTGAACCACTTTCTCTACCCAAACAAAGCTGGAGGAGGAGAGGGAGATGATGCCGAAGGACAGGGAGATTTGTTGTGCCCAGCGGCGAGCCGGCAGCTGGGCTCTGCCAGGGTTTGCCAGGCTGTGTGTGGGAGTGGGGGGGTCTCGCCTGCCTCTGCCCGTCTGCCTGTGACCGCAGGTAGTCCCAGAGATGGTTTCAAGGCATGCTCCTTCCACGTGTCTGGCCCCGGGACTTTGTCTCGCGTGCAGCAGCCCAAGGAAGCTGGGATTAAAGAACGTGAGAAGGTCTGGGTCTCTGATATGGACAGTTGGGGACAAAATGAAAGCAATGGAATCCCTTTTGGCCATACTGCTGTCCTGGCATCGTCCATCTCCTGCAGGCTCCTCGGAGGACTGTGGCTTCAGCAGCAGGCTCAGAGTGAACCCGCGTCCATGCGCGGGGCGTGAATGTTGTGTGCTACAAATGCCCGATTCCCCCAACGCAGAGCTCTTGAATGCTCTCATCAGCTTAAATATTGCTCACCCAAACATTTGAACATTGTGAGTCAAATCTCCCTGGAAATGTGCAGTGAAAAACAGACGCCTGTGGTGGGGTCACTGGTGCTTTCCAGTGTCTCTGGCCGGCAGGATGCAAGGAGCCTCCTCCTCTTCTCCTTCCCGGGAGAGCCCTGATGAGGAAAGAAATGCGCTGGCGGTGCCGTCTTCCTCGGAGGGCAACCTGCCCACGGTCTGGGGCTGGGGAGGGAGGAGGAGGATCCGGGGAAGGAGCCAGGAACGTCCGCAGATGGGGGGACAGGCTGGCTCTGCAGGGACACGGGGGAGCGGGGTGGGAGCAGTAGGGGGGAGGCTGCCCTTCCCTGCCCCTTCTCGGCCGTGGCCCTTTGGTCTGCGCCCGCCTGGAGAGGAGCCCCAGATCCTCCCCGGCCCTGCTGGGTGGGCCGGGCGGTGGGGGCAAGGGCTGCGGGCTCTTTCCTGCCGCATCCCTTATCTGTTGTTGCTGCCTGCGTAGGCCGGCCCTGGTGCATCCTCACACCCGTTCTCTGGCGTCTCTGAATTTGTGGCGAAGGTCTTTTTAGTTACCTCTTCCTTTGTATTTCAGCCAGGGTCCTTATTAAAGCAGACAATGAGGAAGTCTGCATTAAAATGCTTCCTTCCATCCCTCCGTCCTCCCCCCCTCCCAGCCCCATCCTCCTCGTCCCTGGAGGAAACGCTCGTCTCTGCCAAGATCCTGCCTTGCAAAAGTAAACAATATGAAATTACAATAAAGTGTTTTGATTTGCTGGGCCTGACGTTCAGGAGCTGCACAACAGAGACTTATAAAAAGGATCTTCCATAGATAGCCAGTGTGAGAAAAAAATAATCGCTTATTTTGGGCGTGTTTCGGATCTAGGCGTCGGGGCAGCGTGGACAGAGAACAGGGGATTTCTTCACCAAACCTGAAGGTTCTTAGGAGGTTTATACTGCAGCATCTGTCAGCAGCTTTCTGCCTGGTATCTGCAGGTGACTGGCCTATTGCACAGTAACGTCAATATTTGGGGCTCTGTGTATGCGTGCGTGTATGCGTGTGCGCACACTGTTGTTGCTTGATGCTTTAAGACTGGGTAGTGTACTGAAAGCCTCGAGAAGGAAATGGATGAGCTGAAACTTGTTTCCTCCAGGACTCTTCCAAATAATTTGGAGGAAGGCAAGCCTAAATGGAGGGGTAATCCCTGGGAGATGAGCTTCCTTGGGCGCTTGCCAGTTTAGCAGGCTGGGTAATCTGCACTGTCATCAAGATTTGCGGATTAGCTGTAGTGAAGCTAGTTGGCTTTGACATTTCATTAGGGAAGTTTTCCATAGTTTTTCATCCCCGATCTTGATGCTGTGAAATATGGATGATGTAGCTTTGTTATCCTTACACCTTCCAACAGTCATGCAAGTCGATGCTGCGACTGCAAACATCTCTTAGGCGCTGAGGATTTATTAAATCATTGCTTGTTTATGAAAGACTAACTGGGTCAAAGGTTAATTTTGGAAAGGATCTGCTTTCCCCAATGCTAACCAATAAATTCTCATTTGGATAATGTAAGTTACCGAACTGTTATCTCCCAAAGAAGGGATAAAAGCAAACGCTATTTATCCTATAATCTGCAAATATTTTGAAAAGTGAAACAGAATATCAATAAAATGGCTTATCATCAAGGTCTTGTAAGAGCTCTAAAGGACATTTATTTAGAAAACAAAACGTTAGATTTAGAGGCAAGAACTGTGCAGATGAGGAGGGAGTGTGTATGAGTGACAGCGTTGTAAATTGTCTTGGGGGTTCAAGGGACCAGGGAAGGACACTGTGTCCTGAAGTCACTCCTTCCCAGAGACATCTCTGCTGATAAGAGCCGGTGGTTGTTCCTGGTGACAGTGATCGAGGGGGACAAGGCAAAGGATCCCCCCGTGGGCTCCTGCGGCGGCACGCAGAAATGGGGATGTGGCCTGGTTTATTTATCACGGCTAGACGCGTCCTCGTTCTTCCGCCTGCCGCAGAGGATGGGCACATATCCTTGGAGCTTCTGTTGCTGTCCCCATAATCGTCTTCCAACCCTGTTCAGGCGTTCCCCCGGAGGCTTGCTGCCCCGTGGGCCGGGGGACGCGGTCGTGCGAGCTGGCCGTGGAGGACGTGCTGCAGAGGCAGGGCTCGCGGGCCAGCCCGAGGCCGGGTCTGTGCCATGGAGGAGTGCTGTCGGCCGCCCAGGCTGCAGCGTTTGGGGGTCTGCGTGCCAGGGCGCTGTCCCCGTCGCTCTCAGCTCCCCCGGCACTGCAGAGCGTGTGAAGCGCCTGCTGTGGGACCTCGACTCCCTCGGCCCCCGATCCGGCAGTCTAACGCCGGTGCGATGGGGAAGAAGGGAAGAGTGACCAGGGCAGGACTTTTGGGGATGGCCAGGAGGGATGCATGGCACAGGGTGTGCAAGGGAGGGTGGGCAGGGACAGCAGGCTCCACCTTGCAGAGGGACATCCTTGTCCCTCTCTGCCACGTTGCCTCTCTCTCCTTCGCTGGTGCCGTCTCGCATCCTTCGCTTCCCTGTCAGCCTCCTGCCCTGTGGATGCCTTAGGTGGTGAGTGGCACGTGGGCTCTGGTACCTGAAATCTGCCTTAACGCGCTGCTTTATACTTCTGTTGCAAAGCCATGAGAGAAAAGCAAGGTTTAGCTAAAAAATGATTTCCTGTGCTCTACTCCGACTGAAAAATACAGCGTTAACGTAAGTGTTGGACTGCATGTTTTAGGGCTTCAGCGATTTATCCATCAATTATGTCATTGTAAACTGAAGGTGAAGTTACACCTTCACAGGTCTAGAGTAACAAATGGTTGAACTGAACCTCTGCTGGGTACTTCTGCTTGGATTTATTTTAGCGAGAGAAGAGGGTACAATTAGCAGAAATGTCCTATGTGAAGGGCTGGGTACCCTGCAGCTGCATAGGTCTTGGTTTGGAATAAAGCAGCAGTTCCTGTAGCATGTATTCCTGCGATCCAAAAGATGGAGAAACATTAAGAATATAAGTGCGTGTGTGCGCGCACGCGCATGCATGCACACACGCGGACATACACACACATGCTGTTCTTGTAGAAGGTAAATATCAATTTTGATTATCTGAATATTGACGTAGCAATTTAGAAATAGCTTTCCAAGAGAAGGTGTCTGCACTGTTATATTTACCAGCATAATTAAATGAGACAACCTTTCAGTCCATAAATCACAGTACAGTATTTGCCATTACAATTTCTATGGTTGTACTGAGCAAGCAACACTATCGAGAGAATTTTATTAAATCAAAGTAATAAAATTGAAAATCTGTATTGACTCTTCTTTGGCTCTTTCAGGTTCTTTTACATTTTGGCCTGAGAATATATTTTGTTTGGTTTTCAGACTCCATTTTATTTACTTTAGTTACTTTATTTCTTAGATTGGAGGCTGTCTGTTAAATCACGGTAACCTTTTGTTGTAAAGCTCAGGACGTTTTCCTTGGTGTTTACCAGCTGCAGCATAACATACATTTTCTAATGTCTTTGCTATTGTGCTGATTTAAGAATTTGAAGCGCAAAGTGGGTCTAAGCAGGCCACAAGAATTTGTGGCTTCAAGGCAATGATAAGAAATTTCCTAATGGCTTAGTAAATGACAACATGCATTTAAAGTTGGTTTTCAGTCATCTCAAGATACATTATTGCTTAAGAATGGCTTCAGTGTAATATTCTTTCCTTCTAGAAGACAAAGTGTGAGGGGATTTGTATGTGGGAGTGACTGCAGACAGAAAGTAGAGTATTTTTCTTTGAGAGCCTTAAACATTGTCCTCAATGTATTTTGACTCTGCGCAAACTCAGCTCCTGCGATTTTAGCTGAGAACGGTTTTGCGGATCATACTGGAGGTGCCCTGGGACTCTACTGCTGGCCGATCACTTCCTTCGGGCCTTCAATCCAGAGCAGACCTTCACGCCCAGGCCGTGGGGAGCCCATGGAGGTCTGTAAAAGAGAGCATGGGTCTGCCCAAGGACACCTGTTTGCATGACCTGGCTTTCTGCAGTATGATCAAGACACCCCAATTCTTCTCCAGCTTTCAAAGTTATGGAAATAGAGCACTTCCTCAGTTGTGGTCAGAGGAATTTTTCATCCATCTTTAGCAACTATTTTAGAAAGACAGTAGACATCCATCCCTCGATGAGTCTTATTTTTGCAAGCTAAGGACACTGCACAGCAGCTCTTTATTTGTCACTGTTTTCTGTATCTTCCCTAACTAACTCCCTTCAGGTGTTCTCTGCCGCTTCGTTCATCTTATCGCTTGTGTCAGCAGCTCTAGGTTTTTCTCCTGCGCTCCCCTCTTCCTCTCTCCGTCTTTTCTACAGCAGTCGTACTTTTTTTTCTGTTTGGGGTTTTTTTTTAAAGGCCCAGAACTCTCTGTGTCTTGTTCCCTGCACCATCTCCACTTTTCAGAGCAGCACCATGTGTATCCCCAGAATTGGATCCCCCAATCTCTCTGCTGGTGCCACGTCTCCATGTGCTACCACTTCCTTCCATTGCAGCTACTCCTGCGAATAAATCATGAAGTGTGTCAACGTAGTGGCTTCTTTTGGGAGGATGTGAGAAGGATGAGATGAATGGTGGTGTTCTGCTAGAAGGCGTTTGGTGACTGCTATCAAGTGGTCCTTTGATCTGGAGACAGTCCAGAGGTCCTTGCAGTTCTGCAATACAGATGTCAGGAGCCCTGCATCCTACCCTCCTTCCCCCTCTTTTTGCCCATTGCTTCAGTTTTTTGGGGCATGCTCCTGGTCTCCTCAGCATTGGTGTCCAACCTGCTTGCAAAGGCATCTGCATTACTGATCCAATACAGCTCTGAAGCTGTTGCACCAAAATCATGCCAAGTTGAATGTAGGGCTTCATAACTGGCGGGACCTCATATTAGGGCTAAGTGCATTTTTCCGTAAGGACCAGTGGCAGACTTCCAAAGCGCCTGAGGAGAAAGTGGTCATGCCAATGTGCACAAACCCCAAGCCGATGTTTAATTACTTCTTATAGCCATATTTTTAAGGAAAGAGGTTCCAGTGATCTCAGATCATCTGAAGAATGGTGTGGCAACCCGATCTTGTAAATATGATGAACAACACTTGTGTCTCTGGCTTAAAAATAGCTCCTTTTTTCTTTATTTATCCCCCAAATTTACCCTCTGATGGAAACCGTGCCTGTCCCATGTTTAAAACAGATTTTCTTCCCTGTGCTTATGGAGGAAGGTAGAGGAAGTGATAAATCTCTAAAACCAGTATGATAAAATAAATCCTCTCTAACTAAGGGGCCAGATACGGAGCCTTTTACTCCTTCGGGGTCTTGATCTGTAGCTGGCCCTGCTGACTGTGAGACAACTGCTGCTGCAGCAGGACTGGGAGTGCCAGAAGCTGCCCTCTTGCAATCAAACAGGAACCCCAAGGACTGAAGCTGTAGATCACCATATCCAGTAAATAGCTGGTGTGCTGTCTGTCAGCAAGGAATATGTTGAAGGAACTGAAAAAAGCAAAAAGCAACCCCAAAAACCTGGAAAAAATCTGCCATGTTCAAAAAAACTAAGTAAAAACTTTGAGGCTTTGAGAATTTATGACTTTCCTTTTCTTGCCCCCAATAATCTGAAGAAAATCTATCATCCTTCCTCCCTGTTTCTGACACAGGAAATATAGTTAGTTATGTCCCTCTGTTAGCATCCAATCGATAACAGGATCAAACTACCGACTACACACTCGTCCCATGCTCCCTATGTTGCTGCTGTTTGGATCTGGGGAATAATTAACTCTGGATCACGGTGATGTGGCTGTAGTAACCTAATGTTTCTGTCACACTGATACCCTACTGATGGATGGACAGTTGTTGAGCTTCCTGTCGTGGAGACCATGGGGCACATCGGGGCGGGCACTGAGCATCTCATCCCGCTCCACTGCGGCGTCAGTTCTCCGCTGGCTGTGGTTTGGCAGCGGCAGTGACAGCTATTTCCCTGCCTGCCCTCCTCCGTTGACCAGAAGAAAGGGAAAAGAGGAGGACAGCTTTTGTTCCTGGGGGATGAACTGCCCCAGCAGTGGCTGCAGGGTGCGGAGTGGATGCTTTCTGCTTGCAGTCCTCCCCACTCCGCTGCAGACGGGCTTCAGCTAAAATAAACCAGTATTCCAGGAACCTTTGAAGCGCGCTCGTCTTCTGAGTCACTTCCCTGTCACCCAGCGGGCAGCGTGATGCAGAGGGATGTTGTTCTTGCATCACACGGGCGCGCTCAGACTTTGATCTCCCGGTGGCTGTTCAGCCTCACACGTCATTTCCCGCGTGAGTGGCACCTTCGCCTTTCCTGAACAACATCTTCCTTTCTTCTGGCATTTTCCAAGACACTGGAAAGCTAGGACCATTGGAAACACATGGAGACTACATTAGGTGCCTCTCCTGGCCTCTGAACGTCCCCCCTGCTTTCTTCTGTCTGCAGATCAGTTGTATCTTAGTGGAAAGATCTGGGAGCACTGCCATCAAAACAGGTTGCCTTCTCCCCTGTCTTCCGTGATGGCCACTACACAGCAAAGAGGTGCAGCTGCTCGGGGCAAGCTGGCATGCACATCGGCAGTGCTCCATGTGCGTCAGATGGACCGCCATCATCAGGAGTCATGTTCTTCCATCGTTAGTGATTTTACGTCATACCATTAAAGAAAATCCTGATGTTGTAGTGCTCTCGGTTCTCTTTTCTATACCTGAAATTGCCAATTTCATGAAATAATTTGTGATGAGCCAAAAAAACCCCCAAACCACCAAGCGCCTTTTGAATGAAATTGCCCAGAGGTCTATTTTCTTCTTGAATCAGCCCAAAGACTTTAATTTGATAATGTTGAGATTTTTACCCTCCAAACAGTATAATTCTTTTGGTTTTAATTACAGAATTTTTTCCTTTGCACTAGACTGATGCTAAACTGGCTTCACTAAATCTTCTTATGCTGTAAGTAGCAGTGACCCAGATAAACACGTTTAAAAATGCAACTGCTGAAACCACAGTATGTTGCCTTTGTAAGACACAGCAAGAGGAAGACTAAAATAATTCTATACATATACAAGGGTAGCAGGTAGCATCGTATCATTAAAAGCAGATTCATAGACCAGTTTAATTTTTTTATATTACACATACAAATCGGCATGAAAAAAAAGTGTTACTTAGTTTGGAGTCAGAAGCTTGAAAGTTACAAAGAAAGAGGCCTATGAAAAAAAATTAATTTTTCCTTTTGCGTATGTCCTTTTGCAGCATAACAAGGCCTTTTGAAAGAGAGGGGATAACTGTGTGTTTTAAGAACGCATCGTAACGCAGCCACACAGAGTCAGGAGCATATAGGCGAGGCAACCAGGAGAAGGTTGCATTTCTGTTCTCAGTGCCTGTGTTTGCAGCTTCGGTGGCTTTTTAATGTAAAGGCCAGGCTCCAGTCCCAGCCGAACCCCCTCAGTGCCCACGGCCCACCTAAGCCAAGGCCTGGAGGAAACACCCGTCTTCCACTGGCTCTATCGAGGACGCAGACATTGCCAAAGGGCCGTGTTTAACTATATTTAGGTAAACCCTTTCTAGGGCCCCAAAAATTGTGGTTAAGGGGTTGCTGCCCGTTGTTCCAGATGCACATTTTGTGTATACAAGCGCTGCCCGAGATGCTCCGGTAACGACTTTGCCCTTGGAGTGCGCTCGCTCCGGCCGGCCTTGTTAAGCTCTGATCACGTGTAACTGGTGCTGCTCTGAGAGCGAACGCTTCAGCCCAAACTTCTCTTCCTGGTAACTATTGCCCACGGCACGACCAGCGTGGGAAGAAACGGACAGAGCTCAGCGTTCGGCCCGGCACCAAGCGGCCATGCCTGCAGTAAGCCCGGCGATGGCAGGGTGGGCTACGGGGCGTCCCTCGCACCCCGTAACTTGCTCAGAAGAAATATACGCTATCGGGAACAATCGGATAAGAAACAGCCTTTAATTAGCGCCAAAGACGCCAAGGGACCTAATCCCTCAGTGCCTGTTTAGGCAGATAAACCCAAACAGCCAGCCGCCAGCGCCCCGTTGCCGGTGCCCCTCAATGCTGTGGCTGGTGCTGCCGCTGCTGCCGGGTCGGTGGCTTTGGTGCCACCACCATGGGGGGGGGCGCCTGCGGCCCCTGGGCTGCTCCTCTTCCCGACACTTGACCTCTGCCAGCCCGTGTGGGTGGCTGGGTCCTGGCGAAAGCTTCATCCCAGAGGAGGGGCTGAATCGTCCTTCATCGCAGTGAGGACAGGGCAGGGTTTACCAGGCGTTCATGTACTGGGTGACTCCGGGATCTTTGAAGATCCACCCCACCCCTCCCCCCTTTAATTATTTTTTGGTAGCAGCATACTCTCTTCTTTGCTCTGGTTAGCATTAAGCTATGAAATTGCTAATGTCAGGCTAAAAGTCAATGGAGCCTACTGATTTTTCATGCTTTTACAGCATGCTGCGGGAGCCTTTTCACTGGACATGGAGGGCACCTGGGGGTGGCGAGATGGGTGCGTGCTGGGACCCGCTCCCTGTGGCCGTGTGCCCCATGAAGCCGTGGGAAATGGCACTGACTTTGCCAGCGGGGTTTGGCCAAGGGACGTTGCCTGAACAGAGGCAAGAGCTGCCCCCAGCAGCTGGCTGCTGTCCCTTGAGATTACTGGAGTTAACCTGCATGAAGCGTTTTCCGGGAAACGCGCCACGTGGAGATGGCCCTTTTAGTTGGATGAGGCAGCCAAAGAAATGCTGGTTGGTTGTTGCAGCCCATCCCGTCCTCCCCATTGCAAAAATTGCAGGTGCTGGGCAGCTCTGGTGCCCTCTCCGCGTGGAGCACATCTTGGCAGAGAGCTTGGCTCCTGGTTTGTGGTTACTCACACCTGCCCTGGTGGCCACCCTTGTCTGTGCAGCCGTGGCCAGCAGCTGGCTGCTCGGTTTCTCAAACTATAGATCTCGACACCTTTTTGGGAAAGATTCAGCTGGGGTCGCAAAGGGTTTGCGCTCGCCAGGGGACAGCTGTCTCCTCTGGTTTGGTTTGTGCCGTTCAGATGTTTACCCAGCTCGGCCAAGGGTTTGGCACGTGAGCACGTCCACCGACATGCGGTAAAAACAGAGGTTTTTCTTGGCTGCCACCTTAGCTCTCTGGGCTTCTTTTGCAACCTCTGTTGTGGTGTGGCTTGTTCCTGCTGTGCCTCCCGTATTGCAGACTCCTCTGATTTCCCTCAGCCGCCATCCTGGGCAAAGACTGGCTGGCCAGCAGTGGCCCCGGGAGCCCAGCGGCCTGGCACATGCTGCTTTGGCACCTCACAGCCCACCTGTCCCTGCCCATGGGGTGCCTGGACATAGAGGGTGACTATGGCATAGTTGGAGCCATAGAGTTTCTTGGGGTGGTGTGGGGCAGACCCACGTTTTGCATGAGCTGAAGGGTGCAGCAGCTTCTCCATCCGGCAATGGTTTAGCCCCCCGAGCAGGGGGCAAGTGCAGAGACCTGATGCTGACTGCCCCGCTGGAGGGACGGTGGAGAGCTTTTGCAGGAGGCAAGGGCTGGGGGCATCCGCCCTCCCCCTTTGCCAACAGCAAGCTCTTAAGTGAGCATGGTTGTTTTCTCTAACACCCCACCAAGTAAATACCGAACATTTTGTACTTCTTGGGTGCTCTTGCTGTTTCTGTCTGCAAGAAAGGGTATCATTTTTGTAGCTGAGCTAGTCTACCAACATATGGATTTGCCTGAGGCGAGATGAGCATGTGCCGTTTCTCACAACTTACACAGGCTATAGGCAGTTTTTTATTCCCTGAAATTATTATGTCGTTAAAACTACTTCCTCCTTGTTTTGCTAATCTCCCAAGCTCCATTGTGCGCCTTTCAAGTTACCATCAGCTACTCGCTGCTGCAGGAGCTGCAGTAGTTCAAGCCATCAGTCTCCATCCCTGCTCCTCTGGCCAAACCCGCTGCACCCATACCGAGACAGCAGGAGGGGTCGGCCACCATGGGGACAAGGAGCTTAAGGGCTGGCGTGTGGGAATGGGGAGGGTTGGACAGGCATGGGCAGCACCCCAAGGCTGTCCTCATTTCAGGGGGCATGTCTGGTGGTGGCCCCATCCTGGTGGGAACAGGCATTGGTGTTGATGCCCTCACATTGGGCACCTGGGCGAGGGAGAAGGACCATGCACGTTGCCCGTGGTGTTGGGGCAGGGGTGGGGTGGGGTGGGTGGTGAAAGCCAGTGCCTAAGGGAAGAGAGGACTCAAAACAGTTAAGCCTGGGAGCAGCGATGCCGTGGCAGATCCCCACCCCCAGTACTGTATGAGGAAATGCTTAGCTCCAGCTATGTGAACGGCGTGTCAGGAAAATACATCGTTGCCTGAAACAGAATATACACAAAGCAGGAGAGACAAAAGTGCCCTCAGACCCCCTTGCTTGGAGCTGCCTCCCAAAAGGACTTTGATGGGGCTGACCTTCCCCTCAGCCTGCTCTTACACTGCTCCTGTATTTGCATTAGTGCGGGAGACGAGGGGAGACAGCCTCAGGTCCTAGTCTCCTGTTATTACAAGGATAAGCTAGGACATGGTACAGCCATGGAGGTTTTTATCTGTGGGTTATTTGTTTGGCTTTCATGAAGGAAAATCCTATGAGAAGTATGTTCTTCCCTAATAGAGCATCACCTTACATTTTAATGGCAGACAGTCTACTCTGCCTGCTGAGGTGGCCTGAAGAATCAAGAAGATAGATTGACAGCAAAAAAATTTACTTCAGAGCTGCACTGGTCTGCTGGCAGGTTGGTTTTTTTTTGTTAGTTTTGTTCTTCTTTAGTTTTCATTTTCTTTTCTTTGTTGTTGTTGGTAAAGGAACAAAGCTGCACGGTCAGCTTTTTTCCTTCACAGTCTTCGATCTGCGTACCAAAATTTGGTTCTTTGAAGAACCAACCATGTGAGGAATTAATGCCAGGCTGCAGCCCTGTGTACCCTTCCACGCTGGCGTGCAGGATGTCCTGCATCCAGAGCTTCACGGCTGTAGAGCAATGTCATCTCACTGGGAGAGCTGACCCATAGTCATGCTGCGGAGTGTGTTGCTAAACTGTTTCCTAAGGCTGAGCTGAACAGCCAAATACAAAATCTCCTGGTCAGATTTATTGGAGTGGCCTGGTGACATTCCCCAGAGGACTTACGATCTATGGTGATAGATGATGCCGATCCATTAATGTAGTAGTCTCATCTGGGAAAGATGTAATTGTTGTTCTGCATCCTGCAGTTTCCCTAAGTTTTTCTGAACATGTAATAGCACACATCGCAGCGGAAATTGCTGGTGAAAAATGCTGCAGTAAATATGTCAGCGGCTCTATATACTATGGCAGCACACTCCTCTTCTGGAACCACGCAGCCATCATTAAGATAGGGGAGGTGATAATAACAAAGTTTGGTATACTGCATTCATCATGATGTATGTGCTTTCCAAAGGTTTGATGGAAAAGCATGGGCAGGACCGACCTTGTTTCCTCTTGCAATATGTGTCTGCGAAATATGTTCATGTTGACTGGTTCATAGTATCAGGAAAATAATACTTACTTTTACCTGCAATAGCAGCGCTATTTTTACAGCACTGGTTGCCCTGCCTGCATTTCCTAAAATATAACCTTTTTTTTCTGAGTGGTTGGAGTCTGGATCCCTGATGACAAAGAGCATTATTACTTTTTTGTGTAGTCTGGGCACAGTCTGGAATAGTCTCACCTCCATGCAGTACGAGCAGTGTGTCGGTCGGAGCCAGGATACCCAGCTGGAGAAGACTCCTTTGAACTGGCTGGAAGGTCTCTGCTCGTATAGCATCAAATTAGTAAAATTTGGACATTAACATTCACCCTTAGGCAGACTGTAAGTGCTCTGGCAGCAGAGAAACACAGTAGACCTTAACGAAATGGGAGGAAGAGGCATGCTGGAGGAACACAACTGCAAGTAGCGGCCAGCAGCTAGACTGAGAAGGAGGGCAGTCCCGTGCCACCTCATGAGTGCGTGCCCACCCGTCCCCACGAGGAAGGTGTAATCTGGATTGCAGTGGTAACTGGCATCCAAGCTGAGGTCCGTGCTTTGTGCTAATCATGTGCCAAAACGATCTCTGCCCAGAAGACCTCACGGTCAAATAGGTGAGGCAGAAGGCACTAGAGAAGAAGTACTTGCATGTGTGCACGTGTGTGGGGGGCATTTGTAGGTGTTACAGGTAACCTGGATGGGTTAACTGAACAGCAGTAACCTCAGCAGCACTGAAATGCAACAAGACAGAATTTCAGTATTTTCTGTTATTTACATATTATTTGTGGTCAGAGGCATCTGTATTTCACAGTTCAGCACAGGGGCTGAAGTTCTAGGGGGGCTAAATTGGTCTTTGAGAGTGAAAACATGGTGAAAAGTTGTGAAGTCTTCTCGTTATCATCAGCACTGTAATACTGCATCTCACGCTAGTGTTAGCCTGAATTCAGTCAGAAGGCTGACATCTTGTGCATCACGGAGAGAAGAGGTCATTTCTCTGCCTCTCAAAGTCAGACCAGGAAACGGTCCAGACACTGGGGTGAAAGCGAGTGTGTAAAAGGATGCAAAATTCAAAGAAAAAATGCTGCAGTTTTCCTCACATCACAGGAGTTCTACATTTTTCTGTCTCTTTTAAACAAAATCCTTGCAGCTGCTTACAAATTTTGCAAGGATGAAAGTAAGGGGCTAGTTCTGCTTGAAAGTTTTTCCATCCACACATTTTTAGATAGGGTGGTGCAAGAGCAGGGCAAATTTGTAATCTGCTGAGGATTAGCACTGTCAGGTAGCTGATGAAATGTTGGGCTTCGTTTATCAAAGTGATGGGGTGGAGGAGAGGGAAAGTCAGTCTAATAAATCTGAAGCTATGAACATAAAACTTGATCTTGAAGTGGCAAGCTGAAGGACCATTTGGTTACTCATGCCAGTGGGGAAGGATGAAGTATTAAATCTCCACATTTTGCACCGGGAGAGGGAGGACTCCTCTACCCTTTTGCTCCCAAGCAGCACCCCGATAGTCCTGTGCCTTCGTATCTGCCCGTGCTCCCAGTGAGACCCTGTCCCACAAGAGAAGCTGATGAGTTTGTTTTCGGTCCCCAGCTCTTTGGCCCATCCCTGAATCTTGTCATTTGGGACCATATCCATGCCACTGAGAGCCATCAGAGCTATAGGTGTCTTTCAGCCCACTGTGGCAAGCTGGATGGCACGCATGCATGTGGTTAATCACCTTCATGTCCTTACCTGTGGTCTTAGGAGCATTTCTACCTCACCAAAAAGGATCTGTGAGCTGGAAGATTCAGTTTTTCATTTGGTTTTGCTTTTCTTCCCATTATGTATTTATTTAAGCCAGACTATATCAGGACGATGAGAGATTATGTGAAAATTTGGCTTTCAGTTGATTTAAGATGAGTTACAGAATTGTTGGGATTTGCTATGCTTAACCCCCATGGCTTTACAATACAGTAAGACTGTTTTCTACTTGTTCTTTCTCTCTGACTTGGGAAGGTCTAGAAAGCAAGATGAGCTTAAGGGGAGTCCTCTCAGCAGTGCTGAGGTTAGCCCCGTTCTGGCCTTGTCTGTACCAAGAAAAAGTGGGTTTTAGCTGGAGCTGGCATGCCATGAGGAGGGGATGGGAAAGGGTTTGCAGCATGTCTGAGGGGCCAGGGCTCTCGGGGTGCATGTGGTGCTGGTGGCACCTCACTTAGTTTATGGGGTTTGAGCTGGTAAAGCTGGTTTACCCCTCAAGGGGTACTCTGGTGTGCTTTGCTTGTGTGGCTAGTCGGGAGACAGCTGAAGCAGTCGAAACCATGTCGGTATAATGGGGCAAAGGCAGATGTTTCACCTGCAAAAGTGCTGTAGCAGTTTAAAACTGTTTTTTAACGTTACCTCACTAACCTGTTGGCTGAGGCTTGGTAAGTGGTCCATGAGGGGTCCCTGTCCCTTGTAACCGGGAGCGAGACAGATTCACATAAGCAAGAAGAGACAGGCAATGGGTGGCGGCCTTTGCCACACCAATACCAATTCTCATCTGGATCTCAGAAAAGATCAAATGAATGTAGTAAAAATATCTGAGCTTGGGATCAGTGGAGAGGGTCAGGACAAAATAGCGAGCCAAGCGTCTCTGAGCAGAGAACAAACCTCCGCTGGGGAACTAATGAGGCTTTGAAGTCATTTCACTGACATCAAACTTGGAAATCCTTTGTAAGAGCTGAGATGCTTTAAGGACTGTTTAATAAAGCACTTGACTGGCAAAGGAGCAAATATTTTATCAGGCTGACACTGAGTGCTTTTTGTTTCGAGTTTTGGGGGAAGTGGGGCTGGCAATTACGTTTCATTGGTATCCTTTTTCCTCTTGTTATCATTGGTGTATCGATTGCTGGGAAAACAAAATGCACGGTTTTTAAAATTTACTGTAAAGTAACGGCTCTCTTGTTTGTTTTGTTTAGCTCTGTGTTCTCAAAACAGCTCATTTGTCTTTGCTTAGCTGGCAAATACAATGTTTTGATTGAAAATGATACTAAATAATCAGTTAAACGGGATATTTAATGACAGGAAAAATTGTTTAAAATATTTTTTTCCCATAGGAAAATCATGCACTTTACTTTTCAAGCCTAAGAAGTCTTTTAATGCTAGCATGAGTCTGCATTCTTCCTACGGTCTCGCTCCAAAAGTAAACATGTGGGTCCACCACGTGTGTGAAAACTGTGGAGGTCAAGGTATAGTAAATCTCAGGAGCTCTGATGCAAAAGAGATCCCTAGAGTAAGTCCAGTTTTTCCCTGATACCACTTTAATTTAGACTTTCTTAGGTTCTCAACCTGCTGCCAGTTTGCCTTCCCCGTGGGAAGCTGACCTACTGTGTGAGAAGCAAGCCTGGTAGATGAGGGCAGAGGAGTGGATATTGCCTACGTACACTTCAGGAAGGCCTTTGACACTGTCCCCCGTAAGATCCTCACAGACAAGCTGCTGATGTATGGGCTGGATGAGCAGACAGTGAGGTGGACTGGAAACTGGCTGCATGGCCGGGCCCAGAGGGTGGTGATCAGTGGCACGAAGTCTAGTCGGGGGGCAGTGATGAGTGGTGTACCTCAGGGGTCAATGCTAGGTCTGATCCTAGCTTCATTAACAGCTTCATTAACGATCCGGATGATGGGGCAAAGCGTACCCTCAGCAAGTTTGCAGGTGACACCAGACCAGCAGGAGTGGCTGATACATCAGAGGGTCATGCTGCCATCCAGAAGGACCTCAACAGGCTGGAGAAATGAGCCTCATGAAGTTCAACAAGGAGAAGTGCAAAGCCCTGCACCTGGGGACAACTCCAGCCACCAGTGTGGGCTGGGGGCTGCCCCGCTGGAAAGCAGCTTGGCAGAAAAAGACCTGGGGTGTCCTGGTGGACACCACGTTGACCATGAGCCAGCGATGTGCCCTTGCTGCAAAGAATGCTAATGGTGCCGTGGGCTGCACGAGGAGTGTTGCCAGCAGGTTGAGGACGGTGATCCTTCCCCTCCCCTCAGCACTGGAGAGGCCACAGCTGGAGTGTTGTGTCCAGCTCTGGGCTCCCCAGTACAAGAGAGGCACAGACACACTGGAGAGAGTCCAACGAAGGGCCGTGAAGATAACGAAGGGACTGGAGCGTCTCACGTATGTGGAAAAGCTGAGAGAGCTGGAACTGTTCAGCCTGGAGAAGAGAAGGCTCAGGGGGGATCTCAGCAATGTATAGAAGTAGCCGAGGGGAGGGTGCAAGGAGGACGGAGCCAGGCTCTGTCCAGCGGCAGGACCAGAGGCAATGGGCACAAACTGAAACACAGGAGGTTCCCTCTGAACGTCAGGAAACACTTTCACCGTGAGGGTGACCGAGCCCTGGCACAGGCTGTCCAGGGAGGTTGTGGAGTCTTTGACCCTGAGATATTCAAAAGCCGTCTGGCCATGGTCTTGGGCAAGTGGTTGTAGGTGGCCCTGCTTGAGCAGGGGGTTGGACCAGAGGACCTCCAGAGGTTCCTTTCAGCCTCAACCCATCTGTGATTCAGTGACTCTGAGCAAGCAGAGTGCATGATGGGGCTGAGAGGCGGGGAGGGGAGGGCAGCAGGACTTTCCCAGGGGCGAGCAGCCCTCCAGGTTGGCTTTTGGGAAGCTGCCGGTGAGAAGATGCTCCCCCAGGGCCACGCAGGCAGCACCTCCTCACCGCAGGCGCTCAGGGCAGGGGGGTGATTGCTGGGTCACCGACATACCCATCCCAACACAAGGCTGCAGCCGCCGCCGTCCCCATCCCAAGGGACTACGTCACGCTTCGGGAGGAGACATCTGCATGCTGCTGGCAGCATCGAGGGAAAGGTGATTGAAACAGATACTTCTGCAGTCACAAAAGCGGTAACTTGCCTTCCCTTTTTGAACAGAAATTTGGAGTGCGAAAGCTGCACTGAGTTGGAAGAGCCTGCTGGGTGGAAGGGACATCACTGAACTGGGTGGCACGTGACTCAGCAGTAATTATGGCTGGCAAATTTATATTTGTCCTTCACATGTCACATTTAATACATCAGATTTCCGTGCACTGTCTCCGCCTCAGAGTGTGTGTTCAGCTTACTGCGGGCTAAGCAAGCTGCCACTGTTCAGGCATTTCTGTACTATGCCAAGGGAAAAAAAAATAAACCACCATTCAAAAGGTTTTATTTTCGGGAACTTGCTGCAAGGTTCCTCCAAGCGTGACAGTTTAGAGACCTCAGGAACGGGGATGTGCAGTGAATATGAGAAACAAGCATTTGGGAATAGCAAGATCAATCTCAAGTAATTTCAAAGTAGCCCTGTTTTTATAGTGCCTGCTTATATATAATACTGTATATTGCGTGAGCGGTGGTCCTTTTGAAAGTAGGAGACCATCAGTTAAGTGTTATATCCAGTTAGTGGAATAGTTTGTGAATGGAGCAGAGGAAGGGGAAAGGCATCTGGCAGTACGGCGGCATGTGCTATCTCTCATATGCTTGGGGTATGTCGTGGTTTCCACTGCAAATGTAGGGGGGTTTTGTGAGGTGTCCAAATTGGGTATAAAAATTCACTACAGGTTGAAATTTGTCAGGCAAATGCTCTATTCCTTCTACAGCACTTACCGTCTGTCTTGTATATATTGCCCCTGGGTATAAAGACACTGGTTTGAGACCTGTGACAGGATCTTTTTTTCAATTGGTCTGATTTGGTTTTAAATGAGAAGAAAGTGAGTTCTCTCCTCCCTGGAATAGATTGCTAACTACAGGCTGTTGACAACAGCAATATAGTTAGCAAATATATTACTCTAACGCAGCTCTTTGCAGGCGATTAGCCTGTGCAATAGGCAGACCACTGTGGTATTTCTCAGCTGAACTATTTGAAAGACCGAAGTACAATCAGCCAGTCAAGCCTCTGCATTTGGGAACAATTGTGCTGTGTGCCAAAGTGGTGTATACATGTTGTCAGCGTCCTATCTATAACATGCCATTTTGCACTGCCATAATGATTTCCTTTCCCTCTCGTTCCCCCCAGGGCTTAACAGCCTGGATGGGAGCCTTGACACAAATAGGTTTGTGTCCCAGAAGGTTCCAAAATGCAGCGGTGGAAAATAAAAGTACCTGTTGCATGAGCTGCGTGGGAGCCTTGTTACTCCTCTGGTGTCTTCTGAAGTTGTCTGATGAGATGCTCTTATTTTAACTGCTCCTCGGCAGCGTCCAGCTCATCCTCTACTGTGTAGCTCCTGTAGAATGAGAAGTAACATGGGGCAGCGCGTGGGTGCGTGGTGAGCAGGGGACGTTGTGCAGAGGGACGGGGAGCAAAGGCTGCAGGTGTAGCTTTCATACTGGCAGGGGTACCCTGGTGTAGCCCTCCCTCCTCTCTCTGGCTGGTACCGTCTTTCCAATGCCTTTCTCACCTTGCCCTCAGTCACTTTTGAATGGTGCCTCCTAAATCTTAACAAGGAGTTGCTGGGTAGTTGAGTCAAGGGAACAAGGGGGGAGAGGGCAGGGCTAAGCCAGGATGTTTGCTCAGTGCCCCTTGGAGGGGACAGAGAAGTGCATCCCCGGTGGTTCCCCTATTGCTGATGACCAAGGTGGGGGCATCGAGCCCCCTTTCCAGAGGCGATGGGACTGCATTTGGGGTCTGACTGTGAGCCAGCAGGGGGGGCGAAGGGCTGGTTGCCTTAACAAAATGTCCTGTGGGTCTCCTCCACTCTGCCTGTCCCGTACCTTGGAGGGGGGGTCACCATCAGCCTCCCTGCGAGCAGAAAGGACAGGTCCCACTGGCCCTCCGGGTGCCTCTGCACCTGGCCAAGGTAGGGGGTTATCAAACGCAGCACCCTGAATGGTGAAACAAGGTGGAGGAGAAGGCTGGTTCACCATTAGCTGTGAGTTGGTTACTCCTCTGCCCTTTGGTGCTCAAGGATTACACTACTAAAAGGGTATGAGGGGTAGCCAGGACTGTCAGACTCAGGCGCCTGAATATGTGAATTGGTGGGAAACGTGAGAGGCAAATGCTGCTGAAATCATCTGTGGTTTTCATGTATGGGAGAGCCCACCTGTACATTATTTGTCCAGTAATAGCTCCTTGTATCTGGTATATGAAAGCTCACTTTATTCAAATACGCTTTTTTCTATTCTAGCAACAAAACACCAATAACACTATGGTACTTGCGTATGGCTCGAACTACACAAAGCAAAATTTGCAGGATGGAAGATGACTACATGACTTATAGTGGTTGGTCTGGGTCAATATGTGTCCTTGTTGCCCACTTGTGTGTTTACTGCAGAAGGATGCAGAAAGATGGGTCGGGCTTCAGCCGCTGAGACTGCTGAGGATGGGGCAGGCCCAACCCTGAGCTCCTTCAGAAACCCGCGTCTCAGCAAGGCACAGGCTGGGTGCGTGGTTTCGTGGAGCGTCGAGGGCGACGGGGCGTGCTGGTGGCCGACCAGCCCGGCGGGGACCGGGGCGTGCAGGAGTTGTTTGGGCGCTTGCTGCCGGGGGTGCTCAGCAGGCCTGCCGACCTCCCAAAGGGTGGTGGGGCGTCCCCGTCGGGGATGCTCTCACTATGACCCTTGTTAATGGGCTTCTGCAAAGCAAAAATCAAACATTTTGCTTCTGGCGGGAGGATCAGCGACGGCAAGCAGTCAGTTTTGGCTAAACATTGAAGTCCAAATCCGTCCGTAATTTTGTCCCCAAGCTGTTCCATTAAGTCAAGATTTGTAATTTTGGTTTGTGTTTGATACTGTGTTTATACTGAAGGGAAGCCCGATTTTTCCAGGCGGTACTGAGCAGGGCATCCCACAAAGGGAGCATCTGAGAACCTTCCCATAGCGTAATTTGAATTCTGTGCAGATAGGGAGGTACAAGCTGCGGTACGGGCGAGCACGCAGAGCACGGGGATAGCTGCGTACGGTGCGGTGCTGCGGTCCCACAGGAAGGCATGCAACAGCCCTGAGAAAAGTCTGTTGCACGGCCATCAGCAGGAGATAAAAAAAATAAGCTAGAGTTATCAGCACCCTTTCATGGCATTTCTGTATAGCTAACATACCATTTCCTGTACAGTTACACACATCATTGCACAGTGCCATGAACTTAACTCTTATCAGCACCCCGGTGGGAAAGCCTGGGTTATTTACAATAGGGCTCGTTTCAGTGTTGCAAGCTTCTTTTCAATTAAAACAAAGAGCAAATTAAATATTAAATAGATAAGTAGGCAAAGTGAAATTAATTGATTTTCTGGCACTGAGGTGTGGTAGACAGAGGAAACTTAAAGCAATTTCACTGAATTATATTACCTTCATTTGTGTATATTAGGTACATGAAACTTGTTTTAAAAACTGAGTAACTCTGAATAATGTATGTGCAGTGAAGCAGCAATCTTAACCAGCCCCTCCCCAAACCCCAAACCCAGCGCATGTTTCAGGTTGATTTTTTATTATAGGAGAAATATAGTATAGCTATCACTGTTAATACCAACACTGAAACATCACTTTAAAGTCATCTCCATGTTGACTTACAGTTTTGTACCTTGTACTCGGTGTACGTAGTATAAAAGAGGAGTCCAGGAACTACAAAACACCTCTTTGGACAACTTCAAACTGTCTCTTGATCCCAGATCTTCAAATGTTTCCTCTTTTGAGGCTTGGGGACTTGGATCCTTTTCACTCTGTCTGCTTACTGACCTTGATAATAGGTGTTTAGTTTGATACGTCTTTAGCAGCCCTGGGATTGCCTCCCAGGTGAAACTGAAAATTGCCTTACAGGGTGCAGGAGGCAGTTGTGCTGGGACTCCGCTGTACCTGGCAGCTGGCTACTGCCAAGCTGCAGGCTGCAGGCAGGATTGTGAAGTATTTTTGTGTGTGTGTGTGTATGTGTATGTCTTTTTTTTTTTTTTTTGTAGCGATCACATGCTCAAGAAGCAGGTACACTGGAAGTAAGGAAAACTTCCACATAGGAAAGGTGAGGGGGGGAAAATCCCTCACCCCAAACCCATAAACCTGGGTCGAGGGCTGCATCTCACCTTTCTCCTCCTTCCCCTCACACAGTGGGACCCTCCCAGAGGCAGTGTAGGGCCACGAGCTCAACAATCTGTATTTATAGATCCCAGAAATATGTAGGATTCAGTGTGGAAAACAATATTTGACTATGCTTTAAAAAAACCCAAACAACCAAGCCCACAGGCATTTCTTCAAGGTGTCTGATGGTGATAGATGAGCTCTTCTTCCCCTCATCTAGATATTTCCTCTGCCTGCAGCCCTGTCACTTTTTAAAGCAGCAATGGGGGGATTTTATTACGGTTTATACTTTCATCTTCATCCGTGATCTGTCTCCCTCTCCATGGGTCTGTACAGCATGCTAATCCCTCAAGTCTCTTACACAGCATAATTTTCATCTTAATTTTTCTATTTCTCAACATTAAATGGGTTTGCCAGGGGAACAGGGGTCATTTCCTGTCCCTGCCAGATCGTTAATTCTCTATGAAAACACCGCGATCTCATGCTTCTCAAGCAAACAGAAACATCGGGAAAAGCCAGTGTTATGTGCAAAATACTCAGCTGTGCTGCAGCAGCTGGAGGAGCAAAGATGCTGGTGTATGCTGCAGAGACCACAGGGTTTTAAAATGGTCATTTTAAAAACAGGGAGAGATTATATGAGAGCAGCAGAAAATGACTTTTTAATTCCTTAAAACAGAACCAACATCTTTTTTTTTTCAGCTTGCATCTGCTGAGTGGTCTCCTCATTGTCTTTCTTTTTAGAAATGATTGCTCTTCCCTTCCCTCCCCTCGCCCCCCCCAAAAAACCCAACCGGTGCAATTTTTTTTATACTGACTCTTGTCACTTTCTAAATAAGGGATTTGATTTTTGCTCTTTTTTTTCGGTGCTTGGGCACCTCTGTCTGCCTGTAATCTGTCTCAGCTGAAGCTGGAAAAGGAAACAAAAACCCCTCAACCCTGTATTTGTGAATGCTTTCTGCAGACCATTTCATGAGATGAGAAAAATCCAGAGTTATTCTCCTTAAGCCAGCAGCAGGAGAGGAAAAGAAATGACTCATCTGTTTACTTTTAAAAATCCTTTTTAAGAACTCAAACGCATCTGATAAATTATTAGCATTTTACCCAACCAGCCTCTGCTATTAACTCCTGGCATTTCTGTAGTCTTGCGCTCACTGTAGCATCTTGCTGCCAAATCCAAGGATTTACAAGTCTCAGGAGAGACTTGGGAGATTTCCCGCTTCCCTGCCTTGGCCATTTTTTAGCCTTTGTTTGTGGAGTTGTTTTTTTTTTTTCTTTTCTTCCCTTTTCCCTGTCCTCTTTGCAGGTTTGCCAGTATTACAAACATCTATACGAGCAAATAATTTCTGTAAGCGTCAGAGCCAGTGGAGCTCTTCGTGTGCTCTCAGATGCAGACACATCCCCAGGCTGGGAGTCCTTACCCATCCAATTTCGGAGCGGCGCTGCCCTCCCTATCATCCCAACGCCAGCGTGCCAGCCGGCCTGCAGCGATGGCACACGGTTTGCTCGTAGGGAGCAGGATTCAGCCATGTGCAGGTGAAAAATGTAAATTTTGGGTGTGCCAGTGCTTTCCTGTGGTAATGGAGCTGAAACCGGACAAGTTTCCATGGTGATTACTACTACGGCAGGATGCGCCACACACTCTGGGAGAGGCACGGGCGGTGCCAGGCGGAGCGGTCAGCCCCCAGCCAAAGTCTGCTGGTGGCAGCTCGCGGGGTTGAAATTACTTATCGTTCTAAATAAATGCATGCGCAGCGCCATTAATTTGCTGCCTTTTTTTGGGGGGGGGGGGAGGGTGTGTAGTCTTTCTAGGAAATAGGCTGGAAATTTCACCGCAATCATGAATAGAAACCATGTCTGCCCTTTTTTAATTGCCATTTGCTTGGTTAATATGAAGGGTTGGGCTGTCAAAATAAATTTGCAGTTGCTTTGATTTTTTTGTTATTCCTTGGGTCTTTAATCAGTCAGCTGCTTGGTTCACACTACTGTCTCTCTCTAGCTCTGTGGCAGGGTGAGGGCCGGGGTTTGGTTTGGTTTTGCTTTGCCGTTGCCTGGCCACGCTCTTTTCTCACCCTGCACACGGCAGTTTCGGAGGTGCCGTACGCACCGTGCAGCGCGCGCCTGCTTGCGTTTAGTAAATCCCACCGGGATGACAAAGGGCCAAGTACTACAGGGGAACCGAGTACCCTTCGCCCAGGATGGAACATTTCTTAGCAGTGCTGTTTTTAGAAATGTTTGTTTTGGGGGCTTTTGCTTGAGTTAAAACAGCACGCTGTTGCTCGGCTGTGCTGTGCACTGTCATTTACGTGAAGCTTTGTTTAAAAATGTGGAACGGATGGCCCAAGTCCTTGTTCATCAGGCTGCGTACTGGGTGGAGGGGGTGGAGGGGGGGGTGCTGGCTGCAGGCAGTCCTCGAGGCCTTTTACATTATCTGTGTTTACAGCTAAATAGAAGTTCCTCAAAACTCTTCGTACAACACTCGGGGATGTATGTATATCCAGCATCGCTGTATATATAGTACACTGTCTTACGGAGCCGTTAGCCTGAAGCATGGAAATGTTTAGCAGCTTTTCTTTGGCGATGGGGTCTTTAAAGGCAATTGCAAATATTATTTTAAGGAGGAGATTTATGCGCTGCCTAAAACATGTTTCTGGCTCGCAGGCCAAATTATGTCGGTGCCGATGCTCCCGGCAGCCCGGAGCCGCCGCGGGTCCCGCTGACGGCGATGTAGAGGCGGCGCCGGCAGAGCCTGAGAAGCCCCGCGACATGGAGGAGCTGTACAAGGACGCCCCGAACCTGCCCATGGATGTCACCAGCCCGCCCTCGGCCATGGCCAACAACAAGCTGGAGAACGGGGTGGCCCAGCTGATCACGGCCGAGGCCTGGAACATCAACTCGGCCGACCTGATGAAGAAGGCCCTGTCCCCGCTGGTGACGGTCCCCGCGCCCTCCATCCTGACGCCACCGGCCGAGTCGCAGAGCGGGGTGGCCCTGAAGGTGGCGGCCACCGTGCTGCAGCCCATCTGCCTGGGGGACAGCCCCGTCGTCCTGCCCATCCACCTGCAGGTCGCCGGCAGCGCCGCCCCGCAGATGCCGGCCACCAGCGCCGCAACCCCCTACGTCATGACCACCCAGGGCCCCGTCCCGCTGCCCGTCCTCCTGGAGCAGCACGTCTTCCAGCACCTGAACTCGCCCCTGGTGCTGCCCCCGGGGGCCGCCTGCCCTGCCAGCCCGCTGCACGCCGGCCTCTTCCCCGCCACCGCCACCCCCCCTGTCGGGCAGCCCCAGCTCCTGGACCCCAAGCCCTCCGGCCAAGCGCAGGAGCCCGTCCTGCCCCCCGTCTTTCAGACGCCGGGCTTCGCCGCCGTCCTCCAGGACCTGTTTCCCTCGCAGGGCGCCCTGGGCTCAGCCCCCTGCCAGCCCCCCCCCGACTACGCCGCCCTCCCGCCCCAGGCCTTCAGCTCGCCCCTCTCCCCGCTGGTGCCCCCCGCGACGCTGCTGGTGCCCTACCCCGTCATCGTGCCCCTGCCCGTCCCTGTCCCCATCCCCATCCCCGTCCCCATCCCCGTGCCCCACGGCGCCGAGGCCAAGGCGGCCCCCGACCCGCCCAAGCCGCCGCTCTTCGCCCCCCACTCCTGCAAGGGCACCCAGACCCCCCTGGAGAAGGAGGAGACGAAGCCCTTCGACCTCCTCCACCCGCGGGAGCTTCCCCAGCTGAGCCGCCACACCGTCATCAAGATGGGCGGCGAGAACGAGGCTCTGGACCTCTCCATGAAAGGGCCGCCCGCGCCTCGGGCCGGCGAGGCCGCCCTGCCGCCGCCGCCGCCCGAGGACGGGGCCCTGGACCTGTCCCTCGCCTCCTGCCGCAAGCCGGCGGGGCCCCTCGGGGAGGCGGCCGGCACCGGCCCCGCCGCCGAGGCCGGCGGTCACCCCGCGCCGGACAAGCTGCCTGGCCCCGCTGCCCCCTTTGCCCCCTGCAAGCCCCAGGAGGCATCGGGCAAGGCGGAGGGCCGGGGGGCGGCCGGCGGGCCGGCCGAGCTGCTGCGGCAGCCGCAGAAGTGGCTGGTGGAGCAGGCGGGCAGGGCGGGCTGCGAGCCCAAGGCCGGCAACAACATCGAGATCGTCAGCACCTCGCAGACAGCCAAAGTCATCGTCTCCGTCAAGGACGCCGTGCCCACCATCTTCTGCGGCAAGATCAAGGGCCTGTCGGGGGTCTCCACCAAAAACTTTTCCTTCAAAAGGGACCTGCCCCAGGACTCGGTGCTGCAGTGCTACGACGTGAAGAGCCCGCCCGAGCCCCGGGACAGCGCCGAGGCCCTCAGGAAACCCGTCAAAAACAGGAGCGTAAAGCTAAAGAAAATGAACTCGCCGGAGATACATATTCTTCCAATCAAGAAGCAACGGCTCGCTGCCTTTTTTCCAAGAAAGTAAATTATGGGTTTTTAGAATTTTAAGATTATTATGAGGAGAAGAAGAAAAAAAATAAAAAAAAGATGCACTTGGTTTTAAACTCATTTAAAACTTTAAACTATCTTTGTAAGTTATTTTTGGGGGAAGGGGGAGAGGATCGGATGGAGAGTCCCTATAAGCTGGGTTGTTTTTTTTTTTTTCCCTTTCCTTTTTTTTGTTATCGAATTTTGACTTTTCATGGGAAACTGAATAAAAAGCAACCTATTTTTCAAGCAGATTGCACATTTTGCAGCTTTAATGGAGTAATGGATGAGTCAGAGGGGTAAGAGCTATTTTCACTGCCATAAAGTGCTTTGATGATGTAATTCTTCATAACGGTCGGAATGGAAATTTCAAAATAAATGTTTGTACGTGCTAATTGGTCGCGGCATTCTTTGTCATTTCTAACTCGCTTTCAGTATACAGAGAAGGTTTGGCAAAAAGTCTGTAAACTGTAAAGCGTTGCAACTGACTTGTGATCAGCCTAAAATGTTAAGAAAAAATAGCAGGCTAAGAAAAATTATATTGTCCTGCAGCACTGTTAGAGAGCACATCACGACAGCCACTAACGATGCGCCCAAACGAGCTTCCAGAGAAGCAAGAGCAAGAGCAAGCAAGCAGTACAGCCCAGTGTGCACCTAATGCCAGCTTCATTGCGAGAGACCTGTAGGAAACAGTCTTAAAATATTAAATAATGTTGTTAGTCATTTAAAAGAGAAAAGCCTAAAAGTTGGGGGAATTCGGTTGCCAGGGGGCAGGAGGGGAAGGAAAAGTCACATAATTTTTCCCAGCCTGACTACACATACATGGAAAGGTTGTTTATTGTTAGTTTTCTAAGTTTTTTTGATGGCTGAAATCAATGCACATTAAAGAGCAGAACTGTGTAACTTTTATCACTTGGCAGTGTACAAGCCGCCCACGTCAATGGAGAAATGTGAATGTACAACTAAAATAAAAGTTCTGGTAGGTTACGGTTTTGCACTTGTGTATGGAAATGAGGTGGACATACATTATTGTCTGTTGGCTTTTAAGTTCACACAGCTTGCCTGTAAAAACCCATCCCGGCGGAAGGATGAATGTGAGAGCAGGAGAACAATTTTTGGTGGGCACTGCCTTTTTTGTGGCTATACCTGTTACGTAGAAAAACTTCTCTTATTTCAAATTACATGTTCCCAGCACCGCACCAGTACTGTCTAAATAAAAAAAGCCATTGTAAACCCATCAGCTGGATGCTGTTGCACGCTAACTGTGCCTTCCATTACCTAGCTGCAGCCAAGGAACTTCCAAGACTCCTCTTGGACAGTTTTGGGAAGGTTTTTGCAGTTGTTCATGCAATGAGAAGTTGCCCAAAGAAGCAGCTTCAGGGTTAGAAGTCTAATTGCACCCATAGGCACCAGTGTCATGCCAAAAGCTGTTAAAACTTTTGATGCCAGCAGACACCAATTTGCTATTCAGAAAATGCATCTGCATTAGGAAGTTAGGAAAGGCATGCTGTTTCTCTTTTCTTGGGCTGAAGGATAGCTGCCCTCTCACTTAATATAAAAATGGGGGACTTTCACATAACCATAGCATAAAGTTCTGTCAAACTCTCGCTTTTTAAGTATTTTTAAAGCCTTTTATTTTTCCCAAAGCTGGCAGAACTGACAGTGTTCAGAAGAGCATAAAGTGGTGATGGATTCATTAATGTTTAGTCATCTGACTGTATTTTTTTTAAATATTTTTTTTCTTAATTGAAAATACTCTGCTACTTTGTTTTGCTCCTTCCAAGAAACTGTGCTGATGAAATGTGTCATCTTCTGGTTATTGCAGTGCAGAGGCTCAGGATTTCAACAGCCCTTGGGACAGCCATCCCAGTTGTCACTGTCCCACTCTGTTTCAGCTGGGCCCATTCCAGAGTGTCAAAAACCTTCTGAAAAATGTAGTTTTTTCCCCCAGGGCTACAGCAGATTCTTTAAAAAGAAGGAGGTCACAGCATTAGCTGCTGTCATTTTTATTCTGCAGTTGACAGAACCAAGTTCAAAATAAGTTTCTGGGACTTTAAATTTTTTTTTTTTTTTTCCCCCAAAAAAGCGTGTGCTTCTCACACTGGTGGTTACGTCTGCTGCACCGACCACCCCAATTCCCGCCATCCTTGTGCGAGCATCATCCCCTGCAGCATCCTCAGCAGGCGGAGGGAGGGCATCCAGCCACCGCACACCCTTCCTGCCAGCCACGGGGCACTGGCGACAGGCAGAGCAGCGCCTGTCAGCGACACTGGCTGCAGCTGCTGAGGTTCTCCCTCCTCTCCTTCGCAGGCCTTTACTGGGAGCTATTGGTGCTCCCACGTTAACTTCAATGCCCAGGCTACCTCCTGACCCGCACTCACAGAATGGTCTGGTTTAACTGAATTTAGACCACAAGCCCCAGAAACCCTGACAACAAATTAGGCTAAATCAGCTTTATACTATTATAAACCCATACAAGCACTTTCAAAACACTCAATGCCTACGGGCGACTAATTCACTTTAAAGCCAACTGGTACTGGTTGTAAAGGCAGACCAGACCAGCAGCCATGCAGATGCATCTTCCCCCAGGCCATTACAAGAGTAACTGCAGCCTCTGCGCTCTGAAACAGGGCTGAGAAAACCAGAACAGGCTCCAGCTGTCCTAGCATCCTCCTTTTCCACCCAGGACCAGCCCCCCTGGCTTTATGGGGCTGTCTCCAGAAGGACCAAGGTCCCCCGCACTGCTGGTCACCATGGGTGTCCCCCATGGGGTGACATGGGCTGGAGCCACCCCACTAGAAATGGACGGACAGAGCAGACTGGGCTCACCTGCCCCACTGCCCGGCTTTTCCATTGCTTAAACTGCAATGGCACGGGGATATTCCGAACAGCATCTTTCCAGGAAGGCTTAGGGCAGCTCCCGTTCCATCCCCCTGCCACCCTTTCACGCAACCCTACTGTTCAAGGCAGTGCCATGGGAGCAGGACCCAAGCACCGCCACCTCTCCTGATGCTTAACTGTTGGGCAAACGACACTAAGTAGGGACCATTTGCCTCCCACCATCTCTCGTGTGTGAAGCCCGAGACCTACATCCCATTGGCACGGGGGAGAAGCGGCCACAGAACAAGGTACTTAATTACACCAAGATTGAGCACTTCCACCTCCTCCTCGCCTCTAGCAGCAATTACAGATTTTGTATATTGGGCCATTAATTTTCTACAGGGCTACATTTTAACTGCTTCTGAAACTTCTGTATGAGAAGGACGCGGAGCTGCACTCATGATATATGGAGCTTCCATTTCTGGTGGCTGTTAATGGAGACATTAATACCTCTTGTGAAGTTGAAGGGAAAGTCATTAAGCCATAATGGTAGGAGGAAGATGTTTTACAATGATGGGTGTATGTAAGGTAGAAAGAGAGAGAGGAGCACTGCAGACCCTCAAGGGCACCCCTTGTTGGCTCCAAGCTTACTTGGACTTGGGGTGTGGGCTTTTATTACAGGGTGGGTGAGAGGGTCGTGGGTGGGGGGTTACCTTCTCCTCTGCTCTCTTCCCCCATCAGGCAGGGGCTTTGCAGGAAGCCAGACAGCAAATCCGAGGAGCATAGCGGGGCTGTGCGTCTCAGATGAAGGCCACGGTACGTGGCAGCCTCTGGAGTGGGAGAGCTCAGATGCACCAGCCTGGAGCCTTCCTCCGCGGGGCAGCCGGTCCCCTTCCCCTGTGCTGCCCGAGGCACGGCCCCGGGACCAGGGGGGCACCGCTAAGGCTTCAGCACATGCAGTGATCTGTTAGCAACAGAAATGAATCCAAAAGAAGAATGAGCAGCTTCTCAGCCAGAGAACTTACCTGAAAACAGGCAGTTTTTAGGCTGAGAGAACGGACAAGCAGTCAGGCGGGAAGACAATTACGAGCACAAGGAAAAGGTGGAGGGTGGGGAGATGAAAGCAGGCAGTGGAAGCTGAGATAAGAGCCACCTCCAGACCTGTGAGCATCACACCTTTATTCAAGTTAGCAAGCAGCCAGCCCGAGAACGAAGAGAGGGAAAGCTGCGGCCCTTGGCCATAAGCAGACGGAGAGAGAAAAGGAAGGTGTCAGCTTCAAAGGCAAGGCTCCAGGGCCACTCGGCTTAGCAAGAGCGGGAATAAAGGTGAGCACTGAGAGCTGGGAGGGCGACATTTTCTTGGGCTGAAGGCAGCTGTGAAGTGAGGGGGGGACACCGTACATCAAACCACACACACGCAGAGCACGTGAGGCAGCGTGGCCTTCCTCCTCCCGCCCTGACGCAGCAGGTGATGGGGAAGAGCTGCAGCAAACCCAGCCCGGGGGGGAAGGGGAGGGCAAGGAGAACAGCAAAGGCATCCGTTTCTGCGTATCACAGGCCTGAAGTTAACGTGGCGACCTAGGCTCTCCTACCACCCACGCTCCTGCGCACTGTAAAATTGATATGCCATTATGTCTCCCAACTTTTCTTTTTTAACCTTTTCTGCTCAGCCCTCCCAGAGCACCTGGGTTATCACACCACCTTGCACATCCCTGCAGAGGTTTGACCCACAGGGGCCCAAGAAGCAGCTTCACGCACTTCTGGCATGCAAGAAAGCTTTCAGGTGAAACCGGCTGGCACAACAGTGGCCACCGAGCACCGAAGGGAGCAATTCAGAGAAGTCTGCGCTCCTTCACTTGCACAGAGGCACCTCAGGACAGCGACTGACAACAATAAGCGACTCATTAACAGTCCTCATGAAGAATCTTAGACAATGAAAATAGCATAAAACAACATTGCATAATATCCTGGTGCCAGATGTTTTAGTTTCTTTTTGTGCTGAAGTTTATAAAAACATGCTACAGGGCTCAAAGACCTTGTTTTCCTCTGGCTGGGATTGGTTCCTGCCCTCCCGAATGGAGCCAGCCTGCCACCACAACATTAATGATGTTAATTTGTGCAATTTGCTTTTTTCACTCACATTTCACTTTTTTCTCAATGCTTCCCCCTCCTCTTATGTAAAGTTGCATTTCTCTTAGACTATACCACATACTCCTAATGCTGAAGTTTGCATTTCAGAGTACTCTGGGGCAGTCCTACACACACAAGCAAATCCCCTAATTTTAGTGCGGAAAACATATTTTCCACAGTTGTTAAAATCCTGGTATTGCAGCCGCACTAGGAAAATCCGTTCTGTTGTTGAACCATCTGAAACATTTCTTCATGTTTGGGGAGAAAAATTACTAATCACTAAAATATTTAGCACTGCTTTGTGCCCATATACCCGAAGCTCTCCTAGAATAATAGCATATATCCTGGTACTGAAATGATGAGGATACTTTCAAACTAAGAGGGGAAAATTAAAAGATAAAATAGTTGATTACATTGTATCCTGCCATCTGGAAGGGAGCACTATTTTCCAGGTAAAACCTAAGTTTTCACTGTAAAGAAGCACATGTTCCCAGTGAAGCACTGGTAACAGACACTTCGCATCCCTGTGTCAGCCTGTGCCCAGCCCGCCCCTTGATCCTGGGATTACTAATGTTCCTTAGCCCACAGCTGTCTCAAAACAGTCACATTTTCTGCATTGTTTCAGTATCATCCTTCCCACCACATCCTCGTCAACAGAGTTCCCATCTTTCTTAGCTTAAGAACCGAAGATAGGCAACGTTTTGTCCTAGTCTGGCACCTTGCACACCTTGCATCACTGTGACACAAAACAAGGAGGTCCTTCTTTCTAGAACTTACGTACTGCAAGAAAACCCCTAAAAGTCCCTCAGGAAGCATGGGAAAGCTATTAATTTTTGAGGCTTCTGATACACAAGTCATTTCTTGTTTATTGAGAAACAAAAAACTCCTACCTGCATTCACGGTTCTAAAGGTATGGAGTGGATTTTCATTCTTTAAACAAATGTTTCAAAGTGCGTGCCTTGAAAGCTTGGTCCACAGAGCACGGTCCAGCATAAGAGAGCATGTGCCTGCCCCTCGGAGATCCTCCACAGCTCAACCATGATGGCACAAAGCCACCACACTCGATCTTAAAGCCTGATGATGCATATGCCACACTCACCTAGCACTACCTGTATTCATGTACAGGGGGTCAGAGTGGGGTTAAAAAAGACCAACAGAATATTTAAATGCTTGTTGTCTGCCTTTTGCCACTTTAAACAGGAGATATGCAACAGCGCTCTAACCGTGCAGCAATGAAGATCTAAGAGAGCAGAAATATTCTGTATGGATAGACTTTTGGGGCTAGATATTCTGGACATTTGGACTTTCAAGCAAGACCTCTTGTATGGCAGATCATGGGATCTGGCCAGCATTTCTTGGTTAGTACCATGTGCATCTGAACATTTCCTTCTGAGCACCAACTAGGTCTTTCAGTGAAGGGCTCAAGTAAGAGGACCGTTCCATCTTACTTACAATAAACAGTACTTTAGGTGGGGAATTAGCTCACATGCTAAAGTTAAGTGAGATGGGTATTGAGGCTCCCATGACCGATACTGGAAATCTAGTCAATAAAACCCATAGAGTCAAGAGAGCTTTCATCTCTTTGTAAAGCAGATGTTGGTAGCTGGTCAGATCACTCATACCCTCAACTTGGTCAGCTAGACCTCCATGGACTACAATGAGGGAGAGTCTAGAAAGCTATGATATAAAGACATGAAGTTATATGAAATTAAACCCAGTCCTGTATTCCTAGGTTTTGGCTCCTCAACTGGTCTGGCTTTAAAAGAAATCACATCAAGAGGAAGTCGGTAGCAGCAGCTCATTCAATTAGGAAGAAACAATTTCAGGACTGAGAGAGGATGCCCCAAGAATTGGGTAGGGAATTACAAGGATTCAGCCCATGTTTTCAGATTAAATCACGTCAAGATAAAATACTTCACACCCCGACATAGTTCAAAATGTTAATTTCTAACTTTCCTCTTTAAAATCCCAGCTCAACACAAAGACACTAGTCATGACTCAACAGTCAGTGCATCCAAATCTGAAACAGTTTAACTTAGTACATCCACCTGTTTTTCTCCTTTCTGATTTTCCCTTACTTCATTCTTCATATATTTTCCTTCCCATGTTTATTGCATATAAATCCTATCACTCATCCCAGGCTTCCATTTCTGTTTTCTTTCCAAACCTTTAAACTTGCCCCAACCTGTTCGTTTCCTGTAGCTAAACACCACCTAGGCAAAGACAGTTTACCATTAATACACTATGGTGAATGCAAAGATGTATGAAAGTAATATACTCCCTTTGGCTGAGCTGGTCCCTTGGAAATAAACAAACAGCTGACAGCATTCAGTTAAAAAAAACCACAAGAAACCAACAAAACTCCCCAAAACTGCAACCAACCAAAACAACCCCCAACCCTCCACCATTTCCCACTGAGCCTAATAAGCAGTAAGTCCCCAGTACATTACAATGACCTATCTAGCACCTCACCCCTGAAGCATAAGCATAAACCAAGGGCAGACTAAAACTGAGCATTTATTTATTAATTTCTCCCTCCCCACTGTTTTGTTCATGTGAGCACAGGGACTTAAAAAAACAGAGACAGACTGACAGACAGAAAAGCCCTTTGTAGACCACACCTTGAGTAACATCGCCCAGGTGAGAGGCATCTGTTCCTAACAGAGTACCACCAACATTCCCAGGCAAGGACTGAACTCAGTAGCAATAGGTGGTACATACATGAGAGAAAGCAAGCAAGCTGCAGCATCCTTTTCTTATTTTTCAAAACACGCAGGAATAAGCAGCACATGCAAAGATCCTTCCCTCAAAAGGAAGACCTGTTTGGCAGCACTGGTTTGCAGAGATGGAAGTTGAGGGAAGAAGAGTTCAGACCTATTTGAAAACCCCACTCTTAAGGATCTGGACAGCACTAGCACAATTGCTTGGGGAAACAGAGTGCCTCCATAACTACTGAAAAAAACTAAATATGAGAAAGGGAGAAATCTAGTAAAATTATGGCCTCTTGCATTTGAACACCAGACTTTCTAAGGTGCGCCACTGTTCATCAAGATTTTTCCCAGTGCTTTGCCAATTGCCTCAGCTTCCACCTGGGAGGGTAGATGAGTCTTTGTCTTTCCAGTTCTTGACCTCAGTGCCGAGACTGCCAACGCAGGGTAATGGCAATTATCATGGTGGTTTTGTGGTGTGTTCATTTCCTTCCAGCTGTCACAACTAGAAAGGAACTACTGGCAGAGAGGGTTTCTGCCAGCTCCAAGCTGTACATCTGTTCCCATTTGTCTGTTCACACAACATGGGATGCAATCTCCCTTTCCTCTTGTGCTGGCATCTGTTTGCTCGTTCTGTTTGTCCTGGAAGGGCTTTGATTTCAGAGGCTGAAAAGTGAATCTCTGTGGATGAAAATGTCTTCATGTATTTTAAAAAGAAAAGAAAGAGAGGTGTGCAGCCTTCGCTATCAGCACCAAACAGTTCCCCTGCAGATAATGAAAGCTGAAATAAAACTAGCCATGGTCCATAAAGCTATGAGGAGAAGCAGCTCATGCAGGACTCCTCAGCTTGTACAGGAGGACGAGGGGATTCTGGAGCTGGTGGAAGCTAATTCCCATTCAAATGGGACAAATTACAGCTAATCAAAATGATCTGCTAGGACAGGGATGGATGATTCATGTGAGGGATTTAAAAGCCTACTGGACTACTGTAATGGCATATTTTAAGTACACATAGGACTCCCATCATGTACACAGCCACAGTAATGAGAATTTATTTAGGACAAACCATCAGAGAAGAAAGTAGCAAAATATTTTGCTACTTTTAAAAAAACAATCTCTGAGGTTCTCACTGTAAAAAAAAAAAGATATAAAATGTCTCATAGTTGCAGACTCAAAACACAGTGAGTTTACAACAGACTGTTCAGATTTTAAGAAGACGAAGTCTCAAAATGGCTCTGCGTGACCTTTGAAACAACAGGAACGCTGACAGTTGGGGAACACGATCCCAGGATTACAGGCTACTTAGTAAGCTTTACAGAGCGGAAGATTTTAATCAAGACTTGAAAAAAAGCAGCAATCATTCCACCACTGAAATGGACATGAAATCAGCTTCTGCCTCCCTGCATCACTCTTAGGCAGTTCCAAACGAGCACTTTTTACTCACTCCAATAGTTTTACATGTAATAAAAAAAAAAAAAGAGGAGGAATATATGACCTTTGAAATTGATCTCGAGGGGGTCTCTTTTTTCTTTTTTATTTTTTTCTCTTTAAACCAAGCCAGCCTAACTCTACATAGCTTCAATTCAGCAGAAAGAGCAGCGGAAAGACGAAGATGCTCATAACTTTTAGAACAGGTTCACATATCTAATGCTGGAATTAATTGTTCATTTTACTCTATTATGTAACTAGCTAGCCAATCAAACGAAAAAATACCGCCATCCACTTTTAAAATGTGTTTTGTCACATGATATGGCATTAAAATAGACTATAGGTGACAAAAGGAAGACTGGGGAAAATGTGGGCCCGCTGTTGAATGAGACAAACCGTGGCGTTTCATCTGACCAGATTCAAACTTCGAGATTTTAGTCATCCTTACCCAGGGCTTCATTTTTCCCCCTACAGGAATACGTGAGATACTCAAATATAGAATTTTTGTATCACGTTCAGGGCATGCACAATCACATCCACACACTCACATAAAACTGTCATCAGAGTTACAGAGAAGATTAACATTGCTTTTGATCAAATTATATACCTGAGCGACTGGAAGAAGAGTTTCTACAAATACCATGGATATTCAGATGAACACCTTTGCCCCTGTATCTACCACCTGAAGTAAAAAATGGTGTGCCTTTATTAAAAGCAACAAAAAAGGGAAAGATGGTCCATCCTTTGAGCCAACATTTATAACATGATGTTGCTGTCTTTCACTGTCATTCCTGAAAAAGTCCTACAAGATGTATACAGCCACAACAAACTTAGAAGTGCAGTCATGTCAACTGCAACGTGCAATCACCCTGCCATACAGCACTCTTCAATTTCAATATTGGACAGGTCTTCTGCAACAAGAATTGTGAGAGCTACTAGTCCTCCCAGGTAGCAGTATTTTAATTTCAAATAGAAGAGGTCTTACAATGTACTGAGGAGTTATGGCACTGTCTTGCAAGGCAACTAAAAGATACAGAACCAGATAAGCAGATGAATCCCTGTTGACAGAAAAGCAAGTCAGAGAAACAGAGAGATCATGATGTCTTCTATCTCAAATACACACCAAAAAGATATTCAGTATCTTTTGAGAGAGATCAGATGCAAAATGCCTCTAGACTACTGTCACTACCAAATTCCAAGTTCCATAATTTGCCTTGTAAGGATCTGAAGTTACCATTAACGCAAGTTAAGTTACTTCTCAAGCGCAGGCTTATCACTGCAGACAGCCACCAGGACAACAGACTCCTGTATCACAGAAATAAGAAAGCATGAAGTGTATGAAGTTCAAACCTATTGCTATTAACTGCCTTGATTTAAAACACTTCAGGTCTTCATCTGAACATAGGACAAACAGTTTTTAGCAGCCTCTTCCCCACAGTGGTTATATGATAATTCTGTAAGTGGCAAAATGCTATATACAAAACTAAATAGTTGAATATATTCCTAAGTTGGTATTTTGAAAGCATAGACCAACCCAAGTTCAAACATTAATTGCTTCAGATAAACAATGTTGGAATGATTTTACCTTTTTGATTAAAACTTCCTTACATCAGATGTTTACATGAACTGTCAAAAACTGCCAAATGCCAGATAAGATAGCTACCCTTGCCTACACAAACAGTGCTCACACATACACACAACGTCAAACAAAATGGACAATTAAAACAATGAACAAACTATTTTATTTTTGTTGATAGATAAGAACATCCCATTGAAAATAAAGAATAAAAAATATATTCTGCTACAACACTTGGAACGCTTGAATCTCACGCTATAGCACATGGTGAAATTCTGGTACTGTAACATCACAGTAATCCCTGTGCACACAGGTGCACAGAAAGCCTTGAACAAATATTTATACCCATAATAGTGCCATGTACAAAAATGTCATTCCATAAAGGCCAAACAGAAAATTTAAACATCTTTGTTTTTCCTACACCAATGCCAATGTAATAAATGAAAACTGTTTTCAGTCAATTACTTCCACTTAAATCGTATGAGATCTTTTTACGCTAAAGAACTCTGAAATTCAGCATAATAAAGTGTGGAAGAAGTAAGGTATAAACAATATACTAAGCATGTGTCGCATGATGTTTTCCTCAATATATAATTAACTTTCGTATGGTTACACCAACAATCAAGTCAGTATTTTCCTAACACAAAGAGAAAATATTCTGTTTCTTCAATCAATGCTCTGACCTCTTCCTACTATAGAGAGCATGCTTGTATTATTCATCTAAGCATATATGCACCCAAAAGATATGCAAAACAAATCAATATAGATAACCTTTAGTATCAAATGCCTAATGATGTAATAATAGAAACAATTCTCAAAGTCCAAATGACTTGCTAAATCAAAATTGCATTGCAGTCACTTAAACTAACAAAATACTTGGGACACTTGTGCGCCACAAAATTTATTTTGCAGCAGTATCTCTGCTGAAACCTGAGGAGTATCAGACTATCAGTAAAGCAAGGCATTTTCAGAAAAGGAATTTGTAAAAAATACATTTATGCCATATGCTTTCATATAAAAAGGCAGTAAGAAATATAATAAAACCTACCATTTTAGGACTACACCTTCCCTAGCAAATAGTTTTTATCACTTGCACTATTACATACAGTACATTCAGTTTCCTACACAGAAAGTATATTTTCTTGTCCCTGATGTATATTACAATTGGCAGTGACAACAAACTGCTGTATTATCACCACTCATTCTTGCAGCTTATACAAACAGCACCAATTTTACCCAAAAAAGGCTTATCAGTTACATAGTAGCACTTCCTTATAGGAAATAAAAGCCCAAAACATCAGAACCAAGCATGTCTTTCCAGAACTATACCAGAATATATGGCTCAGAGTTAAGTGGTGAATAACCAAGAGTATTGCATAGTACAGGGATCTCGCCTGTATGAATAAAGCCACTCTTTGATTGTTTGTCACCTTCTGTCTCCAAGAATGGACAACAAATTAAACAGGTGCTAATGAATATGAAAGTAGAACACAACTAAATTTACTGGTAAAAAAACAACAAGAAATTGTACAGTTCTCTCTGGCACAGTGCAAAGTGTACATTAAAAAACTGAATACATATGTACAGTGTGTATGTATATTTTTATATATATATAGTATGTATTTTCCTGACACATACACGTGTGTATATAAAAAGCATGAACACACACATCCATGCCAAACTTAGCAAAAAGATGGAATGTTTACGATGTGAATGCATTGTTCCAGTTAAATCAGTCTGTCCCAGAAATGGCTGTTTATACAGCCAATATGCCCTTCCATGAAACAGAAATATTTATTGCCTGCATAAATTGACAATATACTGTACATTTGTCCTCATAACTTACCAAAGGACTGATAATCACACTTTATAAAAGCTCATATTTGTATTAAGCCCTCTCCTCCATAGCCCTTCCCTCCCCACACCTCCATCCGCCATGACCAATTCATATGGCTATTCCCTTTATGGAAATCTAGGAAGAATAATCTAGAATAATATACTAGAGTATTACTCTGCTTGAGGACCAGACACAGTATTCACTACAGAGATGAGATCTTCTATTTTAAATATTTCTTGCAATATAAAAGTTTACAGCCACCCCTGTAAAAATTATTAACACCTGATGCTGTTTTTTTTTATTATTTTCCTTTGGGATTCAGCTGTTTTGGTTCTGAATATGAACACGTTGGCTGAAGTCTGTAACAGAAAATGCACTTTTCAGGATTCGGAGAGCGCTGTTACCCGACCTGCCCACCCTCAGTATGATCAACTGTCCTTCCCTGCAGACGTTCTGAAATAGTTTGCAAAATACTGGAATGTAATACAGATCCCGCCCCCCCCCCCCCCCCCCTTTATTCTGAATGTCTTTTTTTACATTTTGAGAGCACTTTCAAAAACTAAAGATAATTTATATCAGTAAAATAGTTTCAAATAAAGGCGATGGCTGTGAACCTGAGAGCTTAGCGTGATACGAACACACGTATTTGTGGTATTCCCACTGGCTAGTACTTTCCTTGTTTAAGTCTTTCAATGTGGTAGCACAACTTTAGGGCAGGCCCCAGCTTCAGTCCCATATATTTCATGATCATATCACTCCTCAGTAAGAGTAGTGCCTTCCCATCAATTTCCTGCAGAAGGAAGAGAATAAACACAACAACATACAACTACTTTAACGAGCTGCATGGTAAAACTGAAAAGTACATTATATTTGTTTACGCTGTAGTAAAATTTTATCTACTATATATAAAACAGTAACTTAGTATAATTTCATATTTACAGATGGCCACTGAAATTGAATTTATTTTAGTATTATTTAACATACAATTAAAGTATTTGAGATGCTAAAGAAAATTATAGTAAATAAAAGAAACTGACGAACAGCCCTCAAAATTAGGTACTGGCTGGGAAAAAAAGTGAATGGGTCAAGGGAAAAAAAAGAGAAGCTGCAAAGGAAGGTCTGTGCAGTTAAAGATTAAATGATCCAAGCACAGAGGCCTTGCACTGAACCTTGAACACAGCTGCGGGAGGATTCTGGCATGCGCATGCAAACAGTCACATGGAGGAAGGGGTTACAGACCATCTAAATCTGTGAAATAAGACAGATCTATGTCCAGGTTAAAGCAGACAGATTGTTAGGATCAAGACCAAGGACAACTTAGTCAGATTTCAACTGCCTGGTTGAGAAGCTGCTGAAATGTGACAGTCCTAAGCTCTTAGTAGCATTACATACTGTAGACAGGCAGTTAGTTCCTTAAAACACCATAAAGAAAACCACTCTGTCTCATTTTTTTTAAACATAAACCTGACAAAACAAGTGACATTTAGTCTTGTTATACAACTAAGAATAAAACATAAGACAGGAAGCTCTGTTAGAAGTTATTTTAAGTTCTCCTTCCAATCCAGCTTACTCTGAGATTTAACTGTTAGTAGGAGCTGGTGGAGAACAAGGGTGAAATACTACTAACGAGAAAGCCAGTCTCTTTTTGGAGGGCCATATACACAATGAAATAAGAAAGCAGCTCTTTGCTGAGCAATGTGCCATAGAAAATCACAGTGAGAAGGAAGAGGGGAGACCAAAAACAGCACAGAAACTGACACAGCTTATCTATCTAAATACAACATCTAGTTAGATATTATGAAACCTTACACGTTGTTTTTCAAAACAGATGAATTCAACATTTCAATTGATTCTTTCAATTTTAGTATTAATGACCAGGTGTAAAGCTAATGAGGCATAACAGCATCTCTACTTCAGGATAATCAGTCTCCAAAACAAACCTAGAGAGGTGTTGTCTTTGCAGGCTAAATGCCCCATACTGTACATGAGAATGCCATCTTCTCTAGAGGTACCAGGGATGATGGGGGTACCATGGAAGTTGGCCATTAGAACTTGGATACTTCCAGTACTGGCCTTGTTCCATATAAGCTGGAAAGCAGTGGGTATTTACTTTAGTCTAACAAGACTGGAACACAGATAAAATATACTGCAGGAGGAGTTTCAGGTAGAAAAATAATTTTCACCCTCCCTCTAATACATGAGTAGAGCCTGTTCTACCTTGAACTGCAAATAGAGCGATAGACAGGAAAGCTATATTTTAAGAGATTAACACAACACACAATCTACTAGAACAGAATGGATATGCATCATACATGTCTCCTAAAGAGTTCTGCATGTGGAGCTAGTGCCTGTGGATCAGCTTCTTTCACAAAATGCATTACTTCCTCTATTGACCAGGTGGAAGGATCCTTATTCAATATTCTTGAAGGTTCCCTTTTTAGTGAATTCAGATCTGGTCCAGTTGTGGAACTTGCAGCTTTTAGTATAAAAATATTGTGAAAGGAAGAAGTATCACTAGTCTATACAGGGATAACACATTCTATTTTACTTAAGACATTCTTAATATTCAGATGCGGCTTTTATTATGCATTCTTTGCAATATATTAAAATAAAAGATGTTTTATTTTCCTCCAAATAATATTGAACTGTTACATTTGTCTTTAAATGCATTATATAACTGCAAATATTTATAGCAGCATAAACATTAGCACTATGACATACCTAGAGGGATTAGTTTGACTTGTACTTGGCTCCTGGGTCCCAAGATGCCATAAATTGGGAATGTGGCAAAGCCAAGTTAAGGTGTGCAGACAGAGGGAGGGACAGGAGAAGACCCTATTCCCATATTTCAGCAACAAGGCAATAGTTGATAAGATGCTCAGAAATTGAGCTGCATATAACCAGCCCTCCTCAGTCTGGCCTGCCACAGGGTCCATAACCTGAGTGAGGAAGTGAGAGGAAGGTGCAGCAGGCAAGACCCCTCCTGGCTTGCACCGCAGTATTAGTTCAGTTCTAACAGGCTTAAGTTCTGCATTTGCAGTTACATTAGCAAGGCTGACATGCTTGGCAACAGCACATTTCACTCCATATGCAAGCGTTCCTATGGCAAAGGAGTCCTTTGTTCATAACTCTCAGACTTTGTACACTAATAAAAGCAGTTATATACTTTGGAAAGTTTAGTTATATAGCATACCTTCAATCTGCCTCTGTATTCGATTCCTACTAACTTCGTAGTAACTGCTGCTCCCAGCAGAGCTCAAGGACAGCCTGCGCAGGACTGGGGCTGAATTTGAGGTAGCAGTCACTGGCTGAAGGGAATTTCTGTAATATGCTGCACTCCCTGAAGTACGATATTCTGTGGAATTTCGATGGGTCGGACTTGAAGGATTTACAGAACTAAGTGCAGAATCCATAGAGTCCTCAGAAAATCGGTGTTCTTTGGAAATGCTGTTTTCCTCTATAGGTAATGTTTCTGCTACACAAAAAGCAAGTATCAATATGTTCAAAGTGATGGACATCATACCTTTGTTTTTTAACACCTTGCTATGTTCTCTTGAAGACACTGACAGATTGTAAACCTACTACCAACTCTCCTGTGAGGCAATCACTGCTGCTGAATGTTTGCCCCTTTTCCTCAAATAATCACTGGGCTCTTACTGTATTTTTAAAACATGTTTTGTAGCAAAAGATTTATTATGTCAACTTTGAGACAGTCTTCCATATCATTTCAGTTGTATTTGTTAAATACCATGAACAGAGAAGTGACAGAGGAAATTTTGGGGGGTAAAATTGTTTGATGTTAATACTGATATATCAAGCAAACTTAGTCAAACATTTTCATTATCTTTTTTAAAACATATTCTCAAAAAGCTAACCATTACGAGTTTGTTATGTTTACCTTGCAAGAAATTTTTAATATAAATAAAAACTCTCATGTTAGCTAACAATTGTTTAATTTGTTCTAAGCAGCAGAGGGAGTCACTACATAAACAAGTGGACAATTATCATCTCTAGATCCCAATATGTTCAGACATAGAGGCCATCGTTAAAAATTGAACAGGTTACAGGCAAAGCCACAGATGGCTGTGAGTGCCAGGTACAGCACAGTAACATAACATGTTTTGACAGCAACGCTGTATCTACATACAGTTAGTTATTTGCACAGGGCAGGGTCTATGAGCACAGACTCTGCAAAGCTAGATATGTAAATTACTGACCCCCTGAGCAAGTTAAAAAAAAAAAAAAAAAAAATCAGGTCTCAGGAAGGGAGTATAACAACACTCCCCTTTTTAGTTCTTACCACTTCTCAGCTAATTTCTACTCTGCAAAACACAAACAACGCTCACTTAGAAGACTCCTGAGTTTTTAGAGCCTGTCAATACCGTTTCTAAGCCAGATGAGCAGAGTTCAGCAGGTCCCTTTCCCTGTGCCACAAGACAAGAGCCAGGTTTGCCTGATCACTGAAAATTCCAGCTTCGGTCAACCAAATTCAGGAGAAACATGCCATGATTGGGAGAAACATGCCACATAAGGAAAAAAACCAGCCCCAAATCAATGAGAACACTACTGCATTCTCTAGCAATCATACGTATTCTTCTCTGTTTGCGCCAGGCCAATATCTGGCCCGAGAAAGAAGTTGGAAACATGATGTACAAATCTGTATGAAACAAATGCTACTTTGGCAGAGAGTTAAGAGCTGGAACATATAACTAACAGGTTCACAGAAGTGTAAACTCCACGCTGCCATCTTGAAAATTACTCTAGTGAAGTTATAAAACATATGATAGTGAAGCAGCATATTCTTTGGAATAAGAACTGGTATGTTCTGCAAAACAAGTTCCTGAAATAAGCTTTTTACTACCATTCTTATAAAACAACTTTCAAGAACTTCTTGGGTGAATACCCAATTAAAACTGAAGGAAGAGCATTTTCCTAAAAAAATCCAGTGAGCTTCTCAAGAATGTTTTCAACTTGCTTCATGAGGTCTTAGGTTCTCTGCTGGAACCTGTTTAAAAGTGGAGTGCAGTGAAGAACTGTTAAGTGTATTTTGGTCTTCAGATAGCATAATCCTGAAAGGGAACAAAGGCACTCAGAGAGTCAGCTCCCTACGTAGTGAATGTGGTAAGGCAAGATCTGCAAGACGATGTAACATCTTTTACTAAACTTGATAGTCGTGGAATAAAGAAGCTTTTATGGACACAGGACCTCCTCTTTCATATACTCAACCCTCAAAACAACCACTGCAAAACTTTCTAGTTTGTTAGACTTGAATCGCAGAAGTAAAGAAGCAGCTGCTGAGGTTTTCAAAGAAAACACACAAACAAGAAAACTAACTTATTTACATTTGTCAGCTTGAAGTACCTGCAGCAACTCACTAAAATGAAAAACAAAAGCCATCATTCTATAGAATTTCAGAGAGACTTTAAGAGATGTAGTCAATGATATGCACTATAAAATTAAAGGGTAGCCAACCAAGGGAAAATTAAAACTGTAAAGAATGAAACCACTAACAAAAATCTCAGTCCAAGGCCAAAAGGGAGAGGTGATACTTTAAATAGTTACAGCAAAGCTATATGAAGGAGCCTAAGGTTTAACTGACTGAACCTGTAGATTTAGATTTCAGAAGTCTTGAAAGGCACGATGAAACAACGGAGATGATACTCTGCAGCAGAAGGTTTCAACTAGAGTATTTAAGCATTTACCAGTCAACTCCATATAACATATTAAGAAAAAACCTTTTTGTAGTTTTTATAGTAAACAAGCAGAGGTCCCAAATGTAGGGGCTTTTAAAAATAATTGTTTTACATAATCCTTGTCAGGATTTCTGAAGACAAAAAGATTTTTTAAATTGACTGTATTACAAAAGAATTTGATTATATTTATTCCAATTATATCCCAGATTTTTCTCTGATGTTATATATCCTATAGTAAAGAATAGTAAATAGGGCTGGGAAAGATCAGCTCTGCTTGTTTTTCCAAGATACCAGCATTTGAATTTATTTTACTGTAAATTCTCAGTTCACGTACGTAAGGTGGAAAAGCTGGCATATTTCCCATCATCTTTTAGAGAAGGTGTTTCTGCTCAGCAACTATAGCATCCAATCCACTTTCCTTTCCATCCGTCTAGCTTCTCTACACACAAAACAAAGCTGCACTCTTGTTGAAAAGTGGTCAGCTGGTATGATGGCTGATTCAAAATTGGCATCTAGCAAATGGAGCTTTGCAATCCATGAAGCAATGAATGACACACTTCTCCTACCTCGACATTTTGAGCAGTTGTGAATAACAGTGGTAGGAAAAGAGACGGGAGGTTCCACTTCAGAATGCCTGATCTCTGGGTAGATTAATAAAAAGCCAATAAAAGGCCTTATGTTTCAAATGTAAGGATGACAACAGACTGTTTAAACACTGAAGGCCTTAGCAGGAATTGGACGTTTTGTTTTTCTTGAAGCTCCTCCGGGAATTAGAAGCCAGTTGTTCTGCCTCATACATAACAGGAATGATGTAATTGGCCTCAGTAGTAAGAACACTCTGTTTTCAGGGGGAGGGAGACTGAGTTATTCCCCACCCTACCCCCCTTTATCTTTCATAACTTTAAGAAGAAACTGTTAGCGAGCAGGAAAGACAGCAAAATCTGCAAAACATATCCCTGAGCAGATTAGAAAGAAAATGAGCTGTTTGAAAGACCCTTTCCCACAATTATTCCATTTTGCCTTCAAATGGTTATTTCAAAACAACTGTTTCAAGACAACTGTGTCTCAATGGAACCAGAATTTTTTGGGGGCAGATCTTTCTCGCTAACCAACCCATGACTGACCGCTATAAAATTACCTCCAGATTTTCAGCAGAGGACATTGCCCTAATGGGAAACACACAACCCTAAAAAACACTTTGCGTCTTGAAATGCAGAGTACAAATTCAAAACTCCGAAACCATGGCAAAACACTTACTTTAATTATTTTTTATCCAAATAACTGCACTTTATAATGAACTATTGATCTTAAAATGTATTTTAAGGAGTACACTGACTTCATCTGTAAAGGGGATCCGTTAGCAAACAAGGATTAAAAAGCAGTACATGCACGCATGTTTACTTTGAGGAGATTTCTTACAAGATAATGCAGATCTACTCAAACATTTGTTTTGCTCCAGCTGAAACAACTTCGTTTGAGTATAATTAAGTGCTCTACTCTTATTAAGTTACATACCAGAAATATCTGACTTAGGTGTACAATATATCTGTGGACTTAAGCCAGTACTTCTTTTGGAAAGACACAGAAATCAATGATCAATGCAGAACTGTATTTCCTGCTGCTGTTATTACATGCAAAGAAGTGAATATGCTAAGTATACATAAAATAATAAGATGTAACATTTTAGATAAGCTATCATTTTGAACATTTTAATTTTATATCCTTTTCTGCTTTAACTGTAGTCCTATGACTTTTTAATCTGCACAGAAAAAGAGATCATTCTGCCCCCATTGATGCTAATAGACACAAAATGACCCCAGGATCTCCAAAAAGAAGGAAGAAAAAAAAAACCTAACAAAGAAGTAACTAATCCCTGCCATATTTCAAAAAAGCCTTTGGAAATGCTGTGCAAATATCTTGCAGCAACAGAAAGCATGTATCAGGACGACTCAACATTGACCAAGTTACCATGGCTTAACCAGTTAAGTAGCAAATGCAGAGTAAAAATTTTCTTAAGCCTCTCTCACTGAGGTTTAAACCTAGATGCTTTACTTCACATCTGAGGCAGACTAAAACTAGACACATGCTCAGTTGCTGCAGCTCAGCTGCAGCACAGGAAAAGGTGCTATTCATCAGTGAGCTAAATCAATCTAACAGCCAGCTGCCATGGGGAGGCTTCACTGATGCCCTGGCCATGGCTGCATTTTATTCAACCCTTCCTTGTGCTCACACTGAGTCAGTCCAGAGAAGTAAACTGCAAACTACTCCTCACTTCACCAAAATGTTTTCTGTGCTTTTGCTCACTGGTTCAGCTCACCACCCAGCCAGGGGACCTGGGACGCACTGCAGGGACAAGGAGGCAAGGAAAGCAGGAGCAGCACAACTTTCAGTGGCAGCTAACCATAAACTCAGCTGAATTGTATCATCAAGCTACACCCTTCCTCACTTAATGGCCCCAGCCTAGAGTTTTTAAGGTTTGCTTCCAATTTATTTCCTAATCCATTTCGGGGCAATTGGTTTTCTGCTAAATAGCCATATATGAAGCAGGAGGCTTCATCTGTCACCTATTTGCCTGAGCCCCTTCACAAGAAAGGCTAGCAGGTTTAGCAGAAGGACTGCTGGAACTTGCAGTAGATCTTCCCTAAGTGCAAAATCTGTGCCAGTGATCAATAATTAACATACTTTCACCCTGACCTGTCAAAGGCTAGAGACAAACCAGACACATACGTTGAACTTGGTCCTTTTTGACTGGAAATACTGAAACCATAAATAATCCTCATATATAATCCTGACATAATGTAATTACCTTCAGATGGATGAGCATCATTTCTGGGAAGCTTAGGGGAAAGAGGAGCCGAATATGGCGGAGAGTCCTGAGAGTATCGTTTAGCACTCCTGTTTTCAGGTATTTCTTCTTTTGCTGTGAAGAGACAAGTCACCACCTATTATTCTAGCATAAAGCTGCTCAGGTGGAAAGTCCAGGGACAAAAGCAAAGACACACATCAGCCATTCACCAGGTTACAGTTCAGTTTCTTGTGTCACACAGACTCAGTCATTTTGATACAAACTTTCAAAGCTGAAGTACAGCTTATATACTGTCATCACCCAAATTACCTTGACCCTGGCTACTTTTCTGAAAAGAGTTAAAACTAATGACTTTCATATGACAGACAATTATAAACATACTTTCTCCATTGGGGGAGGTGAGGGGGGGTGAATATTTTATTTTCTAAAGTAGCACCCGGAAGACAGACTCAGCCAATCAATCAGACAGCTGTGAGGAAGCTTCATACCCAGTATGAATCTTCAGAAATTGCCCTGACATGAAGGTTTTCTCAGCTACAGCTCCTGGTAATGTTTGGGCTAGAACTTGTAATGCCAAACCCTGCAAACAACCTGATCGGAGATCTGGTGCAAGTCATTTCATTTCCCCCTCACTCCACGCTCCCGGTGCAGCAAAGATATTGGCCTCATACAAAATATCACAAGCAGCCACCTGCAAACCCCACCTTTTCTACTAGGAGACTGGACTGTACATAGTAGAATGTAAAATTTTTAGAGCCACCACTTCATAAGGTGAATAAAGAGGGAAGAAAGGACCTTTTACTGGTGTGGGAAGGGCTAGACTGAATTCCCTTTCAGGGCAAGCCCCTTCTCACAAGGCAGTAAGTATCTTTTTGTAAGTTTATTTTATGATCTGATCATAAATCTAACAATGACATGTAAAGTTTTGAGCTTGTCCTTTTAGCAGTATCACAGTGGTGCAATACATATGTTTCCTGGCTTGGCTACAAGGAGGAGGTTTGCTGAACAAAATGATTTCTGGACACGTGGTATGAGCTATCCCATCCTGTCAAAGCACTACTGCACTGGAACCAATTCACTAAGAACTGAAGGGTATTCATTTCAATCAATTCACGTCATAGTAAGACAGATTTAAAAATTACATTTCATGAAATTGCCACACTTCTCAAAAATACCAGCACTTGAAAATAACAGCTGTTTAACAGTACCTGGTTTGTTCCTGTCATACTCTGTAGGACTATGTGCACATCCCACGTAAGGGCTGAAAGGCTGGCTACTAAAGAGATTATCACACTGCAGGCTGTGGCACAGTTTCTCCAAGAAGCGTAGGACAAACGATGCGCTGTTTACAGAAGGAAGATTGATGGCATGCTTTTCTCCATCAAAGGAAGCTGTGAATAAGAAGATGATGTCAAACACCCCCCAAGCATCATGAAGTACAGTAAAACACCGTCATTAACTTAAAGGAGAAGACATCCAGATTTGATTTAAACCACACAAGACATGAGAGGAGTAAGCAATCATTCTGGTAGTTTAACAAATTTACATCCAAAGGACTGATTTTATGTTCTGTTGGATCCATGCCAGTTTAAATTTCATCTATGGGAACTTATTTTAATAACATAATTTTGGAATCACACCAGCATAACAAAACTTGCAACTATTCCCTCATCACCAAAACCTTACGTATAATTTCTGTTGTTTCCTTAAAAACAGCAAGCTCTCCACCACCTGTTTGCAGGAGATAACACAGAAAAGACCCTTTGCAGCACTTGCTAAAAAAAAAAAAAACCAAAACCAAAACCAATATTTTTTTTTAAAAAAGGAAGCAAACAACTTTAAGATTTTTTTTCGCAGTTTCTAACTGATCTGAGCATGCTTGTGGTAATGTGCTAGCATCCACTACCACTGAAATTCTTCCTACAGACACTGTTTTGCCATTTGCTATTTTATCACTAGAGAAATCTATCCTGCTGTCAACACTACAGTGGTCAAGCTCCCGTTTATTTCAACAGGAGCTAGGTGGCAGAGATACCACAACAGCCACAAATGGATCCGGTGTCTTTTAAACTGAGTGATTACAAAGAGCCTGGACATGTGCCTATGTCTTTTATTTGTTGAACTCCTTCCTTGTCCCCCAAACAGAGTGTTACAGCTGATGATATTTTCCTTTTTTGTGAAAATTAGTAAGATTTTGAAAAGACTCGATAGAACCAACATACAGATAAATAATTACCATTACATTAGCTGAAACTTTTAGTTACTTCTGATTAGAAAGACATTATGACAAAGCAGGAAGAAATTTGTAACTTAAGCTTAGGGATAGAAAGAAGTGGCATAAACACCAGGTTTATGCATCAATTTGTCATCTTGGTTTTCAGCCTGTCATGCAGCTTTCTGTTGTTAACATAAGTTTCCAAATGGTAAGTAGAGCTTTAAGGGATCACATTTTGTTGGTAGCATGGTAGCAGATGCATTTAATAAAATAAAAAAAAAGAAAAAAAAAAAAGAAAAAGAAAAAAACAAACAAACCAAAACCACCACAGAAATGACAAGAGAGCCTTTATTCACAGATCTGAATTAAGGAACATTTCCATATTGTGTTACAAGAGAGACAGATACTGTACACAAAACCAAAGAAAACGCCCAGGTTTAGCATATTTTAGGCTTCCTTAGGAAATCAGAAGTGTCAATTACTTCACACTGTTTATGTAAGGAAGCTTCTGATTAATGCAAGTTAGCCAGCTAGCATCAACAACAACATGTTACTTCTCTCATCTGTTTTCATGACAGACTGACCCAATGCAAGTGCTTAAAGTTTAAGAGTCAGTACTACAGGGACAAACCCCAGACCAACATGTTTCCATGGCCCATTCCATTTTTCCAGGCCTCAACATTCAAATGAAATGCTAATGAATCACAGTCCCACAGGTGGCTCAGACACAAGGTCCTCTACCTCCTTTTTGGGGAAGGGGTCTCCAAAGGCAAATTTTAGCTTGGAACTCAACCAGTTCTGGAAAGCAAATGGGCTGTTAGACCTAGCACAGCCAGATCTCCTGACAAATTTACTGCAAGGCAGTAGTCACCTACAGCAAAAATTTAAAATGCTTTATAATAGCCTTATGGATCTTCTTATATGACATTGGGGAAATCACTTATTCTCCATGCCTTAATTTCTCATTTTGAAAAGAAGCATTGAAAAGAACAATATTATCTTAGAGTTGTCAGGAGGGTAAAGCAAGAAACAGCGGAGGCAATGTGACTGCTTCAGCAAGACACACCATGGGAAAAATCCACAAATAAAGATTCAGTGCAAACACAGCTCTCTTGTACTCTGAACACCTGAGGGCAACCATACGAACTCCAAGGGTGTGGGATCCAGATCCATAGGCTCAACTGTCTGCTCTGCTTGGGAACAACATAAGCCTCTTACTTCTCAGCTAAATGCTAGGGTAAAAAATAAAAAGGAGTACTGCTGAGGTGCCATAACCTCAACCTTTAATGACAAATAAACAGGGAGTGGAGCTTGTGTGTGCAATCCCAGCCCCTGGAATGAAGAGTCATTCTCATTTCTTCACCTTCCATTGTGTAGGTATGTTTTAAATACCGATTCAAGCCAGGAGAAAGGTTGAGAGCTAAGCTATCAGATAAATGTGTTTGTCTGATAGTGAAGAAACTCACCCAAGAGTTTGATTTTAATTCTCTGCTTGAGAAGATTTATCTGAGCCTCAGTCTATTTCATCCCACCAAACACCATAGTGTCTGAGCTACAAGGAGAAAAGAAGGGCTGACGCGGTCACCACCATTAGTGGGCTTGCTAATCAAGCCTTTAATTTCCTTTCAGTTATACTTGCCTGAATTGAAACCTTATGCATCAAGCAAAAATAAAACGGTTTGTGCTTCTGTTTGAGTAAGAAAAGATGGAAAAATCTAAATTTGATTCTATTCAAAACAATTATTTTCCTTGGCAGCTGAACCAAAAGAACCCACTAATTATTCATATGTATTCTCGCAAGGTTATTTTATCCATGTCCTCATTAGCATACAGTTTCCTCCTACGGCAGGTACAATACTCATCATGAAAATATCAGTCCGCAAAAGATTTAGGTTTCTTTCCTTATTCTCTGCTGCAACATTTTTTTTTTTCTTGCCAGTCTAAAAAAAAAAAGCTGAACAACAAACCACACTCCAAAAACTTTCAAAAACTCTACAAGAAAACACTCTCACAATTTCATTCTGTAATCCCTCATTTTATTCTACTGTAACTTTCCTCTTCTTCCTTACTGTTCACATGCACAGCTGGTTGTAATGTGCTACATTAACCTAAGTCACATTTTGTGCTTTTCAAAATACATTACACAAATTTCTGATAAAATGACAGGGAGTGTTTGCTCACCCGCTTCTCAGCAACCTGTTTGACACGTCAATGAGAAGGCAAGAGCTCAAGAACACCGGAAACCCGCTGGGGTCTTGTGGCTCGCTATCACCTGGACCAGGACTCTGCTTCAGGAGCAGTCCACATCATCAAGTTCCTCAAATCCAGCGCTACAGAGCTGGTTTCTCTGAATCGAGGCCTTGGGGTAAAGCCAGGTGCAGAACAGCAATTCCTTTCTGTACAGAATTTTTGAATGTAAACAAACCACAACTACATAAAGATTCTGAAATTTCTCTCTCCTCTGTGAGATAATTATTTTCAACAACTCAGTCACAGCCCAGATACTCCACTGGCCTACGATTTAGTCCTTCATGATAAACAACTCACAAACAGAATACTGGCAATGCACACCTCAGTGCATTTTGTTCAAGAAAATGGACCTGTCTGAATTAGGTACAGCAAGGTATTAATAATGTAATAAACTTCCATATATCATGCAAAAATAAAGCAATATGGGTTACAAAACCACATGTATACAATGCCATTAAACCAAATGCAGTTGAGAAGCAGCACCCATTTTGTGAATGAAGTCATGGGAGTGCATAAGCAAGGCTTACTGTAGTTCTGGTATATGCAGGTTGGGGTGCTGCTTTTTAAATATTGTTAGACAGCAACATCTTTATGAGGATTTAATTGAACCTGTATTCCACTAATCTTTCACATCTGGTGTTAATGTAAGGAGATTAAAGTAACACAAAGTCTTTTTATCGCCAGTGATGGAATTATGAATTGATGTGCTAACGGATATATGGAATATTTCCTAGCCTAGAAGTAAAAAAAGTCAAGCAGCAGCTATACAGCTTGAGATACAGAGATAATTTATCTGTGGACCTGCCATTAATATGTAGCAGAAATAAACCCATTCCATAATAGGGCACATAGGTGGATGAACACTGACCTAAGATACTGCTACAATTCTGGGGAATGGGGAAAGGGGAGAAGCAGCAACTTTAACATGTGGAATCACTTGCCTGGAAGCTAAACACATTAGTTTGAAACTTTTCACCCACTTGGTTAAGGCATTAAGAACACAAACACTATGTATGGATAAGATTATGCGAATGACTTGAATTAGTAAAGCTGATATTTCACTTGTACTGAGTTTACTTGACAAATGTTTGGCTATAGCTGCTAAATCAGGTGCACAAGCTCTACTTAGTATAAGAATCTAACTGTATTGTGTATATGTAATTTAACACTGCTATTGCTAAATTCTCATTTAAAGAATTGTTCAAATCATCCTGGACCTGGAGTCAGATAAATCACACACCACCAATACTCGCTTAGTAAATAAAAGAATTCACAAGTACATGTTCTCAACTGTGCTTAAATAGTTACAAAAGTGATATAAACTCACTGCAGCCACTTCAGTTCTTCTGCCCTACCTCAAGTTCGCAAACCAAGTGAAGAAACAGAAGAAACAAAGCATCTTCACATACCAGTTATCATTTCCCCTCCGTGATGGCCAGATTTCAGAAATCCAAAGACTGTTTTGGATTGATAGGCACAATCCACGCAAGCCTGTACAGCCTGCTGAAGTACCACATTGACAGGACCTGGTCCAAAGTGATCTGGAAGCTGCTGAACCTTCTTCTTATCCAGGTGAGGCCCAGAATTTCCATGCTTGTTGACATAAACACACACTGAAAAAGAACAAGCCGTATTTACCACCAAGGAACTAAGACATGTTTCCAAGTTACAACTGCAAACCGCCTTTTTAGTTTTAATCTTGAGGAAAAGATGTACTTGTCAACTCAAAAAGCTGAACATGCATACATACTTGCAGAGCGTACAAAAAGTGCACACTCTGTCTTCCACCAAGGTTCTCCTGCCTGAGTCCTAAACCCACTTCTTTCTGGTCTCTAAAGCCCTTCTCTACCCCACTAACGTAACAAAGCTGTCATAATCTGTGCTTATCTTTTATTTTGACTAATCTCTGTTCATACACTAGTTCCAATAAAGAAAGAATTACTGGCAGGTACTCTAAACTATCAAGATGCGATTCTAAAAAGCTGGCCTTGCCAAGTTACTTCCCTAATTTTTGTCCTATTTGAGAAGCTGCACAAAGACAACCCTATGGTATATACCTACCACCGAAGCTCATTCTGAAGCACCCATGTGTGCATGTATAATGGTCCTGTGTGCATGTATAACGGCTACTGAAGGTCTGTACCTTCAGAAGCCCTGAGCCACTCATGTATGATTTCCACACAGCAACTTGGCCTTCTCTGCTACATAAAATAAACACACTTCTCTAGAAATACTGTAAGGCGGTTAGCACAAAACAATCAAATAGGACTTCAGAAATTACTTTTTATAGAGACTATGCAAAACTGTCTTTCAAAAGGAACGGCAAGGCAGAAAAAACATGGGAAAAAGCCATAACAGAAGATTTTTTTTTTTTTTCTTTTTGGCCTTGGCTGTCACATGACCAGGAAGGCACCCAAGACGTTATTAGAGCTTAATGAAAAAATGTGCCTCTGTGGTGATTAAGCAGACAAACTAAGCATTCTGTTCTACAAAAGACTGCCATATTTTCTGAACTGTAGGAGCATTTGGGCTTAGTTAAAAACCTGGATTTTTAAAAATGAAGTATTTCTGTAAGTGTTTTAATGATCTTATATCTTCATGCATATCTGCTCACTCTCTGATGTCTGTAAATTGGAGGAAACCTATTTGTACAAATAAGCAAAGATACAAATCAGCAAAATAGTTTCCATGGCATATTCTGTCTGGGCTCAACAACAACTGCCTCCTGAAAGGTTTATTTTCCTCTCATCCATGACTGAAGTTGGGAGTGAGAAGAGCCTGACAACTTCTATTGTAAAAACAGTTTTTAAATGTAAAAAAGCACCCCAAACAAAATTATCATAATTTATGGAGTTTTTAGAAAGTTCTGAGATTTGGTTGACAACATACAAATTGTTTCACTACAGGGTTACAAGTTCCTCAATGAGTTAGTTCATCAACTAGCTTATTTCTCTTTTGCCAATCCTTTTCAAGATACATTTCATTATATTTCAAAAACAAGCAAGCATAAAAGGAAGGAGGAATGTATTTCCTCTGACTGCCTTTACTTGGCTTAAACAGTCTGAGCTGTTTCTTTTAATGTAAGGCTATACAGAGATAAAATCTCCATTTTGTTATATTACAGTACAGCCTGCATGATATCAGAATATCCTATGGGTTTTTAGCTACATCTACTCCCATTTCATACATTAAGGAGTGGGTCAGACATGAGAGAACTGTACAGTTTCCATCTTCAGACAGGAACAAACTGCCAGGTCTGGGAGATCTTTCAAAAGCACCTGTGCTCCAGCACTTCTTGCTGTAATGCAGACATCAAAATACTAGTTCTGCAAAGTAACACTGGCACCTACAAATATCTTTAAAAAATAAGGTAGCTGGATGATGATTTAAAGTAATGAGTTTGCCACACATTTTCCATAAAATGACACTACTAGTTTGCTTGAAATGGAAGCCATTTCACACTAAAAATGTCATTAATTTTTTTTCTTTATCTTTTACCTGTGGATATAACTGATGCAGTTGCCCCAGACAAACTAATTCCATCTTTAAATAACTGTGTAGTGCCACTGTCCCCCTCAGGAGAAGAATGAGGAGAAGGAGATGCAGGACTCAGTTGTTCCAGCAAGACTTTTTTCTGTTTAGAGAAAAAACCCAAAGTCAAAATGTTTCATGGTTTTTAAGGAATCTGCAAAACCTTTCTGCTATCAGTTACCATCTTACTGAATGTGTGTGGTTCCTTATTACAAAAGTACTACACATAGCAGAGAAGATAAAGTCCAGGAAAGAAAGACCAGAAACTGTCAGTTTGCATTTACAGCTACACAAGTAAGGCATTGGAAGACAAATTACTTAAAAAGGAACCCACCTCTATCTAAAAAGTGGGAAAATAATGAGCTTTATATGCTAATTCATCACCCTTTTAAATCTTAGGAAGCACAAAAGAGGCATTTTGGATTATTTTCCTGTCCAAACCCTTCCAATCATCTGGATTTATGACAACTCAAATCAGTTAGTTGGGCTGTGTATATATTCCCATACAAAACTTGAGTCACATTTAGGTGTCAACTTTACAGTGCACCTAAATTTTCCCACAGCTTGTTTCAGAGGGGCTGAAATTCTCAAGTAATCACTTTCAGGAATTGGTGCTTTACGCAAGATACCAAATAAACCAGTAGTTACAATCCAGTCATGTGGGTTGCCAAAACCTTCTCCTTTCCCAAACCAAACTTATTTGCAGCTTATCATGACAGACAGAGTTCACAGCACAAAGACTTAGAAATTGGTCAGCACACATTACCTGAGAAAAGGAGAATTTTGCTGTAATTTGGTTTGGACTGGGGTTTAGAACAGAGACATGCACAATGAAGACATTTCTAATCTGCTTTGACATGCTATGAAAATACATGGAAATGAAGAAATAATGAATTGGAGAAAAGTTCATCACCTCTCCCTTCACCATTTATTCTTGCATGAGAACAGATTATGTTCTCATTCTCTTACCTACAAAAAAAATTAGGAATATATGAGATTACCCAAGGTCTTGACATTGCTGAAGGCAGCAGAGACTTGGCTACTCATGTGGTAAGGATTTACTGCTAAAATTAATCCATAGTGAAGTGAAAATTCAGTCAAGTTTCTAAGGGAGGCAAAGCCTTCCTCCATTTAGCAGTATTCATCCTTTACACTTTAAGCAGCAGCGTATTTTCCGAATAATATATTAGAAATCCTGTAGAAAGCAATCAAAATATACACTTTCCTAAGAGCAGCAGTGTTCAACTTCTTCACAACTTCTATAAAGAATAAATTTACTTTCTTCTGAAATCCAGGGCATTTCAAAGAAAATTTCTGTGCCCCTTACAGTTCAGAGAAGATAGGTTTGACTGGAGAAACTACTTGACAACATGGCACTGCGTGGAATCACCATGAATATAAGGAATAGACTGCCAAGGCTTGGCACTGGATCGTGAATGAGACAAGGTGGCTCAGGTCAGGCACTGAACCAAGCAGTGATGTACTACTTGTCAGGAATTGCCTATGTATCTTAACATTGGGTGACAGAAAGGTCTCTCTCCACCCTTAACACAGAGAACAAAAATGCACTTGGGAAGTTGGAGCTTTTGATCTGAAGTCTGGCATTCCTGAAGGCCCCTCTGGAGCAGGGACTCTTTGGGGAGGCAGTTGTCTGTCACCATGCTGCAAAATATGGGTGGTCGACTTGAGAGGAAAGAGGAGGAAATGGGAGAAATGTAGGCATGAAAACAAAATACAAACACTAAACTGTAAGACAGAGGAACCATCCACCCTCCACACTAACACATAAGCGTGGTGAGGCTAGCCAGCCATTTCCTACCTTCTCCGTCAGAAGGAGGAAAGAGCACACGTTTTGGAAATACAGCACATCAGGCTCGCTCAGCTGAGGTTCTCATTTTGCAACCCCAAACTGACGAGCAGCAAACTGCGATCCCAAAGCCATGTTGTTTCACGAGGCAGGCCACATTCCCAGCAGGGCTCAGCTTGGTCAGGGTGTCACTGGCTGGCCCCAGCCAGCTGGGAAGGCACACCGTTTGCCTGCAGAGAGCACTGGTCACTGTCTGGCACCACATGGCCAAGTTGACAGGCTTTACCCTGACGCTTAAAAGCTCTCTTCTTGTGGGGTCAAATTTAGGGCTGTGATCCACACTCAGACCAAGGCACTTCCTCAAGAAACTCCGTAAGGAATTCTTTGCATTGTTATGCAAAGTGTACTTTTAAAATAATTAAAGAGATGTACAGAGATTTCTTCTTCATTTTGACAGAGTAAAAACATACGGTACAAACTGGGTGAGACAAATGGAAAACAAAACCCAACATGCATCTCATAGTTAGGGAGAAGCTTAGAAAACTTTTCAATGAAGGAAAAAAATGGCACAACAGCTCAACATTCCTAGATGTATAATAAAAGTTAATACCTACACAATGATAAACATTGCAGCATAATGAACCTAAAAGGGCAAAGAAAGTCAAACAGCTCTACAGAGTATCAGGCATAGACCAATCTCCCTAAATACACAGTTTTTGAACTACCACATAGCCAGCTCACACATGAAGCACAATTAGCCTGAAATCTGGAGGGTTTTTTCGGAGTGGCCTGGGGAGGAGAGGTGGGAAGCACTTTCAAATCTCTAGGCACATACCACTTGCATTATATTTGTGTATGTACCATGAGGTATATGGGCTGTATGGCACTCCATGTCAGATATACCCTGCCTCTGCAGAACTCCCACAAAGCCATTTCTTCTCTTCACCCTTATGCTAACAGGCCTAACAGTCCAAAGAAGAGCTTGCACTTATGTACAACATCTTGGCAATTTAACCATGTACCAATGCAATAACAATCTTCCGTGGATTCTCAAAAGGAGCTAATTTTTAAAGTTTTTAATGCAAAAGTTAATGTAGTAAAACTCCCAAGTTACATATATCAAACTTAGATTCTGCAAAACCTAACTCTTAGTTGCCTGGTCCCACACAGAGGAAATCAGGAGTGTGTAGAGGTACCTCAGGTGCATTGCCTCAAGACAGGGAGTGTCAGTGGTAAGCCCCATTCCCCAAGCAAATCCCCCCAAGTACCTCACACAGACCAGGTGCCAAATACAGTGCTCCAAGCAGACACTTTCAGACACCCAGCTTTTAGAGCCCAGAAGCCTCTAAGGGTGAGATGCCTCCAATTATTCTTTCAAAGGATACGCAAAGCCTCTCAATTTCTTTTTCATGAGATACAGAGGACAAAACTCTTACATGAAAGTGCGCACCCTGCCATACCTGAGTACATTCTTAAGATATGGAAGCCCTATGTTCAATGTTCTCCTTTAAAGCCCCCCAGACTTATGGAGAACACCCCGTGCACCAGCTGAGTCTGGATGGCAGCACTCTTCTCCTCTTTGATCTGTGCCTCTGTGCACTTCTATACACCAAGCAAGAGATAAAGCTGGAGACCACTTGCATCAGTAGCCTACCAGTTTGGATACCGAACTGGAAGGGGCAGGCAGCAGAGGAGACAGCACTTGGCTTTCAATTGCTGGTCCCCAGAACCATTTCTTATCTTGTGGTCATCATTTCAACGAAGTGCCTGCTTCCAGCTTTGTGCTAGAGCCTTCTGGGTATGCTCTAATAATATTACTTCACTAGCACTTTACACTGAACAGCACTATCGCTGAAGGGAGAAGTCCCACCTGTGCCATTACTCCACCTCTTCCCACACATCACTAGCAATAGATCCCATAGCCCACAGTGATCCAGGCTGGAGTAGAAAAAACCCCAAACTTTAACTTTTTCAAACTCGGGGGCAGGGGGGGAAGGAAAAAAACCAAACCCAACAGAAAAAACTATGTCCTCCACTCTGCCATTGGTGCTAATGCAAAGGAGGGAGGAGCGCAGGGACAGACACAAATTGCGTGGGGAAAGACACTGCAAGATTGCTACTCCTCTTTGCCAGCCTGCAGTGGGTGAGCAAGCCTCAGAAAATAGATTGTACTTCCACGGCAATTCAAATTGTCCTAAATCTGCCCTGCTGTGATCCTATCCTTCCTTGCAGCAGCCGTAGCATTTGTGCTTTTTTTTGGGTGGAACAGACAAAGAAGAAAGTAAGAGGGCTGGATGGTAGGTTAGCTGTCTACCAGTTTAGCTCCCTGAACTAGCTCACTCTGGGATTGTTTACCCACCAGTGTTGCTGTCACATGCGAGCGGGAAGGGGGGGTTACAGCAGTGCCAATTTGTACCTGATCAAACAGTTCCAGAGGAGCTGAAGCTGGAGGCGGCTGCCAACACTCCAGGTCTGACTCAGCTTGGCAGGGAGAAAGGCAGAAAGGCATCACCTCTTTCAGACCAGGGCAGAATTAGGCCCACGCCTGGAGAAATGTATTGCCTGGAAAGAAGCTTCCTGCTTCATGCTAGTATGTCCAGGATTAGGGGATATCTAAGAGATTCATTTGGCAAATCCAGCTGTATGCTTAAGATGCCTAAATTCTGCAACAAAGACCTCGCTGTTCCTAATCCTTTGTTTCTAAACACGAAACAAAACAAAAAAAATTTAAAAAGTTATGCAAACTATAGATATGGTTCAGAAACAAAACAACCCAGACTAAAAAGCCTAAAGGCTTCCCTGGCTCTTGTGATTTTACTGGCAATGGCTATCCCAGAATAGTATTTTTCAACACCAACAACTGACTCAAATAAATTAGTAATCTTGTTCTGGAATACAATAATCCACAGAAGCTTATACTGAATATTCCAGAATAGCTATTCTAGACTTTTTCTTGTAATCAGCTGCTGAGAACAGTAAAGCCCTGAAGGCTGAAGAGAAGACAGAAAATTAAATAATTTTAAAAAATCTCACTACAAAATTTTGCAATATAAAGTAAAGTAGTAGATAAGGACTAACCTTTTTTCCAGGTTTTAAACTTTTTTTCCTTGTTTTAAGATTTTCAGTATGAGAGGTGCTTTTTGTCAGGGGAATATTTTTAGGAGACCTGCCCTTCTTGGGAACTGCAGACTGTCCAGGGGGTTTGCCCCGACCTGGTTTCCTGCCCCGTTGCGCTGGTACTGGAGCAGATTTCTGTGGAGACTGCATTGAACGCCGGGTCACTTTGGAAGGGGAAGATTGGAATTTTGCACTGCTCTTTGTAATGGAAACTGAGGAAAAACAAAAACAAAAGGGAAGGGGGGGAAAACCTCAAAATGAACGATGGAAAGTAACTTTTCTAACAAAGGCTTAAAAAAAAATAAAAGTGTAGTGCACAATTTACATTGTAAAATAAATATACTTGGATATTTTGAACTCAAGTGGTTGGCATGAAACTATATAACTTCATTAAAGCCAAAGAGAGAACTCTTTATACCCATTATTTTAGAGGGACTTTGCTATGAGAAAAACATTCAAATAAAAATAATTTAAAAAGAATTAATCTACTCACCTTATAAATGCTTCCCATAATTTAATTACGATAAGATATTTATAAAGTGCCATTCATCAAGAAGGCTTTCAAAATACTTCACAAATTATACAGCCCATAATACATCTGCTCTTCTCTAAGAGCAGTTTCCACGATTACAATACATGCCAACTACTTCTAGGGAGCTACAAAGTAATTCTGAGCAGCAAAGAAAAATCATCCCACTGAAGAGGAGAAACTGATGATAGGCAAAGTTATCATTAATGAGCATTTGTCTGAGATGACAGTTTAGAAAAAATTAAGTTCACATAACTATACCAGATTCTTCTACCTGGAGCCATCCAGACTTAAAATTTTATCTGGAAAAAGGACTTCCAAAAATCCAACACGAAGTATCATTTTTATTCATTCTTAACACTAAAGTGGTTCTCTGTTGAATCTCCCATCCTAAGACAAAATTGATCCAATATGTACATGATGTGACTGTATTATAATCTGGTGTGAAGCTGGAAGATGTAATCAGATTTCATTGAACAGAACTTCCTAGTTAACAATCTTTTCCACCCAACTTGCTCTTCTCTGAAGTAATAATGATTTTATTTTAACAATTTCCTTCACAATGGACAGATTAAAACACCAGAAAGATGCCAAACAAAACCTACGGATAAGGACATATCCTCAGTGAAAAGTCGTACCGCACCAAAAGTCCCACAAATATTCTATTTTGTTGGCCTGACTGCTGGCAGGCAGACAGATGCATATGGAAGAGGTAAGTAGAAGATGAAAACAGGAGGTTTTGTGATATCAAACCACCCTCTTCACGAGAGGTGTGGGAAAGGAACACACAACATATTTGAAATAATTTGAAGCCTTTACACTAAAATTAGATGGCTTTCTAGTATCACACTGCCCCTACCACAGCCTTTTGCATCTTGCTGACGATGAAACTCCCGTGATTCACCCTAACCTTAAATACTATGAACTAAATGTGACACAATGTAGAAGTATTGCAGGTTAGGGTTCAAGTGGGCTTTGACTGTGTCAGTCACCAGTGCCTGATCCAAAGTGCTAATGCAGACTGAAAGTGGAGCATAGGGGGCTACTAATAGTTAATTCCCTGGATTTTTGTGCATTTGGAATATTTCTTCTCCTAAAATATTAGTATGTTGAGGCTTTCTGGTAAGCAAATAAAACATGAAATAAAACTCAAAGATACATTTGAAATGAGATCTTGAGAAAATAACATACTTAAAGATTGAGTAACAGTTTTCATGTCTACCTCTGAGTGATATTCACCTTAACAATCCACCACCCAGCTTTATAACTGTTACTTCAACTCTGAATTTTTATTCACGAGTTAACTGTTATTAAGTATTTGCAATACAAAATGTCACAGTAATATGAAATACACACTGCAGACAGACTTCTTATAAAATACAAGTACTACTGACACACATTTTTAAAGCTGTATAGGAGCATTTACATACATTGCTATTTGTCTGATTTGGTTACTAGTCTAATATTCCTAAATGGCAGTTCAGAAGAAATCTCTTCATTATGGCTGGTTGCAATCCTAATACATCACATACAGACATGATATCCCTAGATATCTGAGAAGGACCACATTCTGGACATGCAAAGTGATCACCTTCCTTTTATTTATGCGTGCCCAAACTTATTTTCATAGGCAATGACAGCTTAAAATAAGATGAACAGAATTTTAACCAAATGCTGGCATAGCATTACTCTTAGGTCTCCGAATTGCTGCATGACACCTTGCATTAAGCTGTACATCTGGAAAGCAAAACAATATCAACTGTATGCTGTACAATACAATACTACATATTGCATCCTGTATTATGCTTACACCAATGTAAAATGCAGCTATTTTTATTTATTCGTGCCACACAACTATGTGTTTAACAAAACAATCATGACCTCATAAAGAAATATTTCACAAATTCTTTGTGCCTCTGCCTATCCTGAAATCTAGCAAATGCATTTCTATGCTCAAAGACACAGCTAAGGTTAAATACACAGATAATTGCAATGTCAACAGGTTCTAGGAGCACAGGTATGAGTTTCGGGACACTGGGCAATCCCTACTCCCTTCCAGAAGGACATTTACCGGACAAAGAGTAACAATGCAAACAGCTCCAACCACTTCAGGCTGCCCTCTTGAACCACAAATATCAAATACCCTTATCTCAGCATCTTCCTACCTGTATACGCCAGAGGACCAAATATTAGCAGCATTTACCATTAAGGGGGGGGTAAGGTCCCATTTGGTATTTTTTTCTTCTGCCTAGGGCTGAAGCTGCTTTTTTCAATAGGCAGAACTGCAACAAAGCCCATGCTGCCCGGGCAGCTTCCCAGAGATAGCAGCAAATGAGGAGGCTGCTATTTGCATTTGTTGATTTAAGAGAGGATGGGGGGAGCACAAGGGAGCGGGAGACTGCTAAAGTAATTCCCATATTGTCTGCAGCCTGTATTGACAGTGATCATCAGTCACCTGCTCATACTTCCTTCACCCCGGCCTTCAGAGGGAGACCAAAGGTTACGCTGGGTCACAGGATCTGGAGGGAAATGAAAAGACATGCAAAATCAAGCTGCCAACCCACTGCATCTGTAGACAGAGTTATCCCCACTAGGCCACATGTTCCAAAAACTAAGACGTTTTAATAGTCTCATGAGAACTTGTTAAAATATAACGATGAAGAGAATAGAGAGGAAAAATGCCAAGCTCTGCTTGCAATTACTGCAGTATTTAGCTGGGATATTTACAACCAAAAAAGCACATTTGCCTTTTCAGGATGCTGCTTTGCATCACAAAGGCCTTCTCATTTGCACAAACAAAATCAAGCATTTGTGTCATGTTGCTCCTCTACACAAATATTCACTGCTCCAGTTTCAGAAGTGGGATGCATTGCATGGCATTCTTTCCCAAGTCTCTTATTTAGACCCAGAAACTGTACTGGCATCCTCAAAAACTGAGGAGCAGAGATCATGCTATGCAAACATACTTTACCATAGTAATGTTAGCAACTAAACGGCGTTTTCAAAGTTCACAGAGCTCTAGTTATACTGTCATGTTAGCGAGGGCTATAGGTGACTACCTTCATGCAACACTCAAACAGTTTTCATGTACTTTCAATTACTGCTTATTCAAAATATTCTCTTTTTTTTCCCCCAAACTGTTCTGGTAGAATCCCAACACCTATAAACTTTGTATCTAATGTGCAAGAGAAACCCCAAATCCAATCTTGGAACACACAGCCTAAAGATGCATTGCCACAACTCAGTCCTCACTCACACAAGCAGATCCACTGGAGTCAACCAAGCTCATTTGCATGAGAACGGCATGAAAGATTAGACTTCAAAAGGAGGACCAAATTCTGCTTGTAGAAGCAGAAAGACTGCCCAGACACATGCAGGACTGCAAAATTTGACCCCAGAATGTTATCCCCAAGATGTCTTGCCAGAATAAGTCAGATATTTAATACAACTGTGAAATCTGAAGCTACTTGACAGTGACACCTCCAGCACTTGGGAAGGGGATGGGACAGATGGACAGCTCAGAAGCCTGAATTCTCATGCAATTCTAATTAGTAAAATTCCTTCAAATCATCCACAGTGACGGCTTCACTCCATGTTTTTATGGAAAGTGAGGGAAAAAAAGGTTCAGATTTGTAATATTTAAACATTAGAAATCTACCATTCAGTTAGTATTACAGAGCAGCAATTACAAGACAAGCTGAAGTGAAATTACATGAAGCAAGGCAGGGGCCCATTTTGCCATACGTTCTGTGAACACAGCATTGCTACCTTAGGTGAAGGTGCCAATTAGGACAGTAAAAACAGTAATTCAGTGTTTAAACCAGCATTTCTTTCAAGACAGAAACAGTTCTATTTGTACTGCATTACTGTTCCTATGCCCCCACTGAGACACAAGCTGAATGTTCTTTTGAGAATATAAAAACCTGGCCCTCCTCTCATCTGCAGATAAAAAAAATAAGGTGAAGAGATTTAGCAACTTACCCTAAATCCATGTGAGCATTCCACAGCAGAAGTAATGGAAACATACCTCCTGAGTTCTAGCCCGGGATTTTAACTATAAAATTAACCTTCTTTAATACAGTAAGTTATTATCATGATAGTTTTGACAACCGGCAAAGGAGGTGAAAAAGATTAGCAATTTTTCAGAACAGCTTACTGCCAAAGATTATAAAAATTTATGTCCTTATGCCTCAATTAAACAAGAGAGCCATATAAAAAAAGCGTAAGTGTCTGTAATACATGCCACCTCTTTTTATCTGTGTTTGGATTACTTAGGGTTAAGAGGCAGCTGCGAGATACTAATTGATATGTTGCTATGATACAAAATCAGTTATAAGTCATCATTTTGCTATCTAAAAAGCAAAAAGAAGAAAAAAAAAAAAATCTCTTGCTATCTTCTGTGAAAAATCCTAGCCTTCCTTTCACAGCCCTGAAAGGTGAAACCAAGGGCTCTGACCAACATAAGACAGAACTGGAGGAAAGGAAAGCATTTCTTCCCTAGTGACTTCCCCAGGCGGCATTGTGGCACCTTCGGTCCCTCACCTCCACTCCCAGTCTCCCACATTTTCAAGAGCTAGGCAAGCCAGCACCTACGGAACAGACCTGTGAAAATACTAATTAAGCTCCATCAAAACCCACTGCTAACCAAATTAACACACATCACTTCCAAAAAAACAACTTTTAATAGCCAGCCAGGGCAGGGGGCCTGCGAGAATGGGGGGTACAAGCAAAACAAAAGACAGACTCCTGGAAAGATCTCTCCAGTTAATCTCCAGAAACCAAGAACTGTGAAAAGCAGCTTCTCATCTCACCCTTCAACAAAGCACTGCCATTGCAACCACACTAGCAAAAAAAAACCCCCACTTTATTTTGTTGCTAAGCTGAGAAGGAAGAGAACAAGTAAATACCCAATAAACTATCAAAACAGCACAAACTTGACTTACCTGAAGACAGTTTTAGGTGTGCTGCTGATGAATCTGTTATTAAGCCTGGCAAAGCCTAGCTCTACGCATCAGGTAAGAGTTTTAACATCCTGATTCTTCACCCCATCATTACTGATTCTGCCCAGGTTTTGCCATTATTTTTCCCCAAATAGCATCAGCAGGATGAAAGGTGCACCCAAAATGAAACAATAAAATGCAACAAGCTTCAAGGGAAGAAAAAAGAAACACAGAGCATGCTTAGTGCAATGCCACAATTTGTTTTGTCTCAATATCTGAATGACAGCACTGATATTCTTACCATAGCTGTGCTGATTTTGGCTGGGATAGAGTTAATTTTCTTCACAGTAGCTGGTATGGGGCTACTTTTTGGATTTGTGTGCGAAACAGTGTTGATAACACAGGGATGTGCTAGTTATTGCTGAGCAGTGCTTAGAGTCAAGGGCTGTTCTGCTTTTCACCCCACCCCACCAGCAAGCAGGCTGGGGGGGGGGGCACAAGGCTCTGGGAGGGGACACAGCTGGGACAGCTGACCCCAACTGACCCAAGGGATATTCCAGACCGTATGATGCCATGCTCAGCAAAAAAAGCTGGGAGGGAAGAAGAAGGAAGGGGGGAACGTTCAGAGTGATGGTATTTTGTCTTCCCAAGTCACCATTACACGTGATGCAGCCCTGATTTCCTGGAGATGGCTGAACACCTACCTGCTGATGGGAAGTGGTGAATGAATTCCTTGTTTTGCTTTGCTTGCACTCGCGGCTTTTGCTTTACCTATTAAACTGTCTTTATCTCAGCCCACGAGTTTTCTCACTTTTACTCTTCCAATTCTCTCCCCCATCCCACTGGGGGGGAGTGAGTGAGCGGCTGTTTGGGGCTTAGCTGCCAACGGGGGTTAAACCATGACAATAGCTTATATGTACTAACACAGATTTGGAAAAAATCCACTCAATCCCATCCACTAATTGGGCAACACAACCACTGTTGACATTAGTATCCACAAGACCTGAACAAGAGCAAACAAAAAAAATATTTTGCGTGTAACAGTCAAAAATACATGTGTTGGAGTACTTCCAACTTAAAAAAAAAAAAATCACAACTACCTTATAAATAAACATGGTAAGATGGTGAGGAAACCAGACTTACAGTAAGGTCACAGCTTTGGGAAAGGCAAAACCTTTATTTTTCCTTAAGTGATTACTGCTCTGTAGCAGCACCATCCAGGCCTTGCTGCAAGATGCCAAGAAACATTAATACCAAATAAAAAAAGCTTAACATGTAAGAGAATGTGGCAAATCAGATTTTAGCCTGAAGCACTGAGGAGTTTTTCATGCACAATTCTGAAGACAGCATAAATCTGCTTACTGTATGTGCCTGATTTAACTACTGTGACCTGCTTGTGAAAAGAAGCTGGCTGCACGAAGAGAAAAATGAAACCTCCAGCAGTATGAAATTGTACCATTTCAGCATTTGGGTTTTTTCTTTAATGAAACTTAAGAATTACCATGCTTATCTGATTTTTTTTTTGGCTACTTTAAACAATGCGGAGTCTTTTCACAGATCTAACTGTAGCTCTGTCTAAAGTTTCAACACTTCTTTTGTTTCATCTGCAAACATACAAAGGAGTAATTAGGTTTATATTGATGTTGCACATTTGCGTATAACTCAGCTGAAAATACAGCACAGCTACTTTGGCGTAATTTCATTATCAATAACAGAGAAGTGCATCTCCAGTAGCTAGCTTGGAAAAATCTGCTCAAAGTAAGCATTGAGAACACATCTGAAAATTAAATAAAACTAAACTAAGAAATCATAAAACAGACAAGTAAGATACTTTTTAATCTCTGCTTGAGCCTGTACTACTCTTATTGCTGCAGACAGCTTTTGAAGGAGACCTTTAACATCACAGGCTGATTAATGTAATGAAGGAAGATTGCTCTCACTGACAATAAATGCACTGAATTTGGAGAAAAGCAATGAGGGGACACACAACATGGAAAAGGGGAGAAACAGAGGGGAAGGAGGGAAGGAGGGAAGGGGACAAAGGATAAAAGCTACAGAGTATCACTGTTTTTATTTAGATTACTACATCATCTTCCTTTTGTCACCCAAATTCTCTCCTGTACAGCGCAGAGAGCAGTTTCTGCTTCAGAAGTTCTTGCATCACCTTTATCCACCAAAGATCCAGCTTCATAAGACAGTGGGGATCAAAGATGTATAGAAACTGATACCCCTCCAGATGCTCTTCACATCTAAATGACAGATACTACTTTATACTGAAATCAATCTTTGCAGGTGAAACCACTTATTTCCCACATGGCTTGTCCCCAGTTGTTCTTTTGTTTTCTCTCTTTTATGGAAAAGGTTTTACTCCTATTATAAATAAAAAGGTGGGTTGCCTAAGTAACTGTCATTTACATGTAATGACTAAACAGTAAAATGATTTTATATAGGAAAAGCAAACAGAAACTGCTCTGACAATCTCCAGTCATCTGCCCTCTACTTCAATCATAAGCCTCAGATACAACTAGCTAAGTGCAATACAAGAATATTCTGAGGCATAGTAACAGCCTTCTATTATCCAATTGAGTAAAATAAAAATTACAATCTATGGTGGTTAAATTGAAAAGTGTAGTATGGTTGGCCTAGAAAAAGAGTTAACAGAAAAACATCCAAAAGATATCAAACTTAAAAAGCCTTTTTAATGCGTATCAAAAGCAGAAGTAATATAGACCCAACAGACGATCAAATTTCAGAATGAGCAAACGCAGAAGATAGAACTAAAGTAACAAGATGGAATGGTTTTTTGTGTTCATACTCACTCCAGGGAAGCTCATCACATTGGTTCCCATATGAGAACCCCTCTTCGCAGGGATCTGAAACAAGTTCCCTCATGTGAAGTACCAGTAGTAGAGGTCAGGAAACAGAGACAAAACAAGCTGTAGAGAGCTGGCAAGACATACAGCACTTCGGAATTTTAAGGAAACTAAAAGATGAAATGTCAAACCTACTGATGGTGCTGTGTAAGTTTGCCCCTAAAACTGCCTCAAGTACAGAGACTTAAAAAAGCTGGTTAATGCAATGCCAACACTCTAGTCAGAAAGGTATGGACAGGACACCTAATGTTTGTACTCGCCAAGTTGCTAAGAACTCTTGTACAGAACAGAGGCAGTGAAACCCAAAGATAAATACGATGTGTTGGGGGAGGACCAATCATAGCTTTTGTAGAGAAAAGTCACATCTCACAAATCTATTATTAATTTTTTTTTTTTAAGGAGTCAATAAGCAAGTAGACAATGGAAAGTCAATTGATAAGTCTGTGGATTTGTGCTTGACAAGATCTCACACCACAGTCTCTTAAAAAAATCCTTAGCTGGCAATGGGTATGAGGGAACATCCTCATGATCCTTCTCAAGTATTTCTTGGAATGTACCAAACAGTGGCCAGGAATAAGCAGACATGTTTCCACAGTCGAGAGAGGACTCTAGAGAAATCCTGATGAGATCTCTGCTTGGGCTTGTGCCATTCGATTCACATATGATCTAGGACAAGAGTAAAGCATGAGACGGTAACAACTGCTGAACGATTATTTGAGTCAGTAAAGATGTATAAATAGATCTTGCAAAGCTGAGCAGTTGCTCAGCAGAGGAAGTAACAGATGAAATTCAGTATCAAGCAATTCAAAATAATCCAGCTTCTGTGATCAATGACAGGCTATTAGCTGATGTATACAAAAATGACATCTTAGAATTAAAATAAGTATTTCTATTACAGTATTAGTTCATTGCCCGGTAGAATTCCAAAAATCCCAAATACCAATTCATGAATAATTATAGAAGGAACAGAAAACAAAACAGAAACCACCACTATGTCACTAAGTCTTCTTTGCACTTCTGGGTCCAGTGGCTCAAAAATGCCATAGCTGAAATGGAAACAGTACAGAAGAACAAGGGTGATCAGAGGAATTAAACTGATCCCATAACAACAAAAACCAAACCAGGACAGGATTTTACAAGTTTGGAATACAGATAGCTGAGGGAAGCTAGAATACAGGTCTACAAAATCGTGATGGATATGAAGAAGGTAATTAGGGAATGACTATTTACTGTCTCTTCCTGTACAAGTACTGGAAGTACAAGAAGCTATTTCAGTAGAAGAACACAAGGAAAACAAATGGAACTACCAGCAAGAAAAAAAGAGATCTCCTTTTCCATAGAACATATACTCAAGTACAGAACTCCTTACTACAGCATGGCTCCAAAATATAAATGAACAAAATAGATCAAGCTCCTCCAGGAGGTTCTCAGCATAAAAGCATTATTCTGGGCTTGGGAGGTGCTGGGTTGTAGACGGCCAGATAGTAGGAATACTTCCGCAAACCTCTTTCCTATGTGCTTATGCTTTTCTTCAGACATCTGCTTTCAGCCACTGCTGGAGAAAGCCTGCTAGAGCAGATGGTCCTTCAGACTGATCCAGCATAGACATTAGCATGCCAACTTCTTTCACCAGCTCTAACTTTACAACAATGCTCCTGAGTGACAAGTCATCTCTAAAAGCACCTAAATGACCAAGAGACACAGAGAAAACGATCTCCTGCATCCTTAAAATATTAACCTTGGGCTAGCAGGCCAAGCCAACATCAAGCACCGTTGTCAAACTATACATAACATAAATTACTAGTATCAGAGATATTTCTAAGGAAACAAACTACAATATTAGCTAAGCATAGCTTTTGCTAGTGTAAATATTGAACACTACATTTCATACCACTGTATGCACACGCTGACACCCAGCCAGGTCCACTTAAGTCACATTTTCTGATCAGGACCAAAGACAAAACATCAACACAAAGATTAAGGCCTGAATGCTAAAAACAGTTGGTCCAAACCAACTTTTCACCTACCTTCTACATTTTATCTTCTATTAATTATGTCATAGTTCCTTAGCTTATCTGTCTGAAACCAATGTGAGTTGCAGCAGATACAGCTATAAAGACTAAATTTACCACATAATCTGATCTGAATAAATTCACCCATATGTAAAAAGCCTGCGTTTAAACTGTTCTTAAAAACCTCCCATGACAGAGGTCCTACATTCTCTCTGGGCAATGGCTAAGACAGTAAACAGCTGAAATAAAATCTTCCCTAATTTTTGTATCGCCTCCCTTCTGCATTTCATCTCTCTTTCAAAAGGCTAAATTAGACCCTAAAATATAAGTCTCATGGCACAAATTGTTGTCCTAGGTATGGATGAAATTTAAAGCATCCTTTATCACTGTCATACTTAGATTGCAGGATATTGGTTTTGCTTGTTAACCAAAAACTGAGGGTTTTTTTTTCAGTCCTTTAACTAGTGATTTAACATATTTAAATGCTTTCAGGAAAGGTAGTTACAAAAAACAAGAATACTTTTCATCATATTCACTCTGAAATCTAAGCCACACACAGTCAATTATTTTCACTTTCTATTGTGGTAATTCAAGGCAGAAATACTAAACTAACCCGCAAGAAAAAAGTCCAGGCCAGAATAATACTATAATATTTCAAGTGAATCCCTACAATATAGTATCTGTCATACTTTCTTCCTTAACAGGAGTAGTCAATGTTAATGTGACTTAATGAAGAATCCTGACAACATTATCATATTTCTGAATTGAAATGACTTGATTATACTCTCCTTGAAGCTATTATTTACATCTTAATAAAGGACTATCATTACAGTTCTCTAATGGCTCAAAAGCGATCAAATAACAGTGAAAAAACATAACCTGAGAGCAAAAAATACTTCATCCAGCTACATAAATTTGACAAGTGCGTATAATATGAACAAACAGCACATAAAAATTAAGTGCATGAAGCAAAACTGAAAGAAATTCTTTATGCTCAGAACAGGGAAGAAGGGAGCACACATAATTTTAATAAAACCGCAGTTAACTTGGGCTCACTTTTAGAATTAAAAATAATGAAATCCCCAGCCTGCACCTCTCCACCCTCAGTTTCTATCAAATGTCCAAAATTCTTAGTTTTGACTACAAGTCTGTAAGTACCTTGTTTCAGGTTTTATTAATGCCTAAAGTGTTATTGTTTTTCATAACAAAGCAATAGAATCCAGAAAAATACCTGGGTAGAGGTGTTTCAATTCTTCAGCAACTTTGAACATACTCAAGAATTTTGTTTGTTTTATTACCTGAACAACTGGAATACATCATCAACTTTACTAAATAATTGTTAAAAAACTCCTTGATCTCTATCAAGCACTAATCAGGCAAGAAAAACTCTGAACTTATTATCTCAAAATACTGCTGGTTTTCCAGCAGTGAAACTGGAGTAGACTAAACAATTTAATACTTCTTTCCAGAAGATGGAATTGGACTCAGCAATCTAAACTGCCACAAAAATATCTTCTAAAATTTTATGCCACTTATTTACATAGCCCCTTCTGCAGAAAGCCATTTTATTTCACCACAGTTAATGTCATTAGCTTACCATAATAACACATCTCATTCATGATTTCTCAAGACAAGGTCAACCTTCTGACGAAGCTGAGGAAGACAGTTTACAGTTTGGGCGCACAGAAACATTAAGACTGAGGTCAGCTCGGTCCCTATTAGATGACTTCTGACCGAATATAGATTGTCCTCACCTGACTTCCCCCTGCCTTCTCACTCCAGGTTTGTATTGGCAGATCATCCTGCATCTGCCAGGCCAGCCACACACATAGTTGTTCCCTTGCCGAAATCCGCTAAAACAGACTAAACTAGATTACAGGTACTATGACCATTGGCAGTAACTGCAGACAGTAACTACAAACAGGCAGGTGTGGGCAAGGATGCAGAGGTACCCTTATCTAATTTCAGTTAGATTTTCCACACAGTTCTTGACCTGCTGGCAAAAGATTGAGAAAAACAATGGGGATGGAGAGAGCAGGAAATGACTGATTCCTTGCCTTCTTGCTTCTGTTCCTTTGGTACTTCCAGTGAGAGTTCTGTGATACTGGTCTACTCATTCCTTACTCACCTAAAGCTAGCTGTGAAAATGCTCACCATAAGAACAAACTCTTCTGGTCAACAATATTAAAATAATTAATTAAAATACCATTCCCCTCTTTAAAAACCTCTCTTCCTGTCAAATTTGAAGGGAGTGAGGATAGAAGAACCCAAACAGTTTGACAGAAAAGCCTTACACTACAGAAACATGACAGGAGGTCCCCAGAGTAGCAGAGGGATTACATTCAGGGATATCCCTCTTTATTCCATCTCCCTTCTTTCTAAGGTAGATAGCTGTACATTATAAAGCACGGTGTCCATTAGTTAAAGGGACTTTATAACCCTATGTACAAACATCCTTAAAGGCATGAGGATGACAAAACATTCAGAATAGGCAGCCTCAAAACAGAATTTTTTGAGTATGATGGAAGAAACACTAAATATATAGTTTAAAGCTCCAACTGTCACAGAAGCAAAGACTACTTTACTTTCTTAGCAGTTAGCTTAATATAAAGTGCTGCTGCAGCCAATATATTAGTATCATTAAACAGGAGCATTTAACTATCTATAATACAAACAGCAAATCTAGTTTAAGTCCAAGATTCTTCACAAGCACACAAAAATTAGAGATTATCAAAAGCCCTCCCAGCAGTATTAAATAAAACATGTTCCCAAAGTTACTATGAACAGATGAAAATTGTTTCCCAGAAACTATCCTATTAGCTTTAAACTACATAAAGAAAATTTAACATTTCATCCTCATCAGCTACTCATAAATCAAATCTTCAGTCTTATCTGCATACACGCAGCTTGTTTTTAAAATTCTGCTGTAATTGAGGGGAAAAATAATTAAGCAGTATCATTGGTCATCTTACCATTGTTCCCTGGTGGTTGTAATGCATCTCCTGTCAAGCTACACCATCCAACTGGGAAAATATCTCGAGAATCACATCTGCACCAATAGTCAAATGCTCCTCTCCAGCCATCAAATGTAACAAAAACTTCATCTCCTTTAACATCTCCAATGGTTGCTGGGCAAATCAAGTATGGGTTCTTTCTATCTATAGCTTCAAGTTTCATTCCAACTTTAAAACAGTTTGGCACAGGTTTTGGTGGCTCCTGCAAAAGTAAGAGTGGTAGAATATTTGTATTTCTGTGGCCTCTTAAAAAAGAATAATAAAAAAACCCCTCTATTTTTCTTCAACACCCTTACTTCTCATACTTACTGCTCTCAAAAAGTTATAGTAGACATTCAAGGAAACTTACTTGTATTTCAGATTTGCTTTTGCTCTTATGTATTATAAAAATCCAGATTCTGTTCCTACAAACACAGCTGGAATAATTAGCAAAATTCTCCACGACAGAAAGGCCTTGCTGGAAGTATTTACATAAGCAATAGGTTGCACCCAATACATTATGCCTGGGCAGCAAGACAGCGAAGACACTAAAATGAAATTATTACATGCTAATAAAGAAGAGGAGGTTTTCAGGGAATGGGTGTTTCTGGGGACTGATAACTGTCTGGTAAAAGCTTCACCTCCCAATTACTTCATGAAAAATTCATTACCATTGGACATTATTTATAGGCCTCTGTTAACTCAGTTGGCCTTAGACCAATTTGAAGTGGACAAAAGAAAAACAAAAATTGAGTCAATGTGACCAGCATAGGTGTACCCCCACAGCAGGAGTTGTGACCCGATGGAACCTGAATTACTACCTCAGCCTCAGGAACCTCATTATCCAAAAGCCATCTCAGACATACTGGTAGGCTAGCACAGGGAAGCATGGCTCATCATGCTTCAGAAAATTTATATTACCTTATATTAAAAAAAAAAAAATATAATTATATAAAGTTAACACACAAGCAATGCGATTACAGGTCTGAACCGAAGTGTTTGATTTGCTGACATACATGTCAACATCACTCTCAGTATCAAAAATGAAGGCACTCAATGTAACAGCAGGGTTTTAACACCTCGACAAAAAAATTGAACTAACAAGTCATTTTAGCATTACTGTTGTTTTTATATAATTTTTCATGTTTCACAGTAACTTACTCAAGAGTCATATCTAAAACAATGAACAGCTTTTTCTGCTATTTTCAACTACTTCCTAACTACATTTTAAATTATGAGTACGTGCCCAATGAAAACGTTTTAACAAAACCTTTCCAGGCACCACTGTATTCCAATGGCTCTTATTCCCCACTAAATTTTGTTTTCACTCCTGTGCACAATCACATGAATATGATACTGTTAAGAAATGTGATATGCATTGTATCTTAAATCCACAAGACACAAAAAATGAGCTAACATAATTTTTCTAAATAACAGACCACACTTTAAAGTCTCAACTCAGGAAAAGAGATGCCCATCTCAATGGACTAGAAGCAGATCATTTCCTGTCTAGCTTTGTAGCTTGCCAGTCCAGTTCAAAGTAATTTTAAATAATAGTCTTGCCTTCCTGTGCTGCAGACAACAGGGTAATATCTTGACATCCTCATTAAAAAAATGTAACCATGGACCAGTCAATGGAAAGTTGTTTACTAGCAGTCCCTTTCTTCTTACCTTCTTAAAGAATGCTGCGGGTGCCATTTCAGCTCCATTGAGAGTTCTTAAGAGAAACATTGGCCAAGAAGATGCATTCATCTGGAACCCTGAGTAACAAACAAACAAATAGCCCTACTTTCAGTTTGTAAAATAAAATTGGAGGAGAAGGATATAAAGTCTGTTTTACTAATGCCTCATTCCCTCTGTTTTGGACTTGGCCAAAATAAAAGTAGCCAAGAAGGAATAAACAGGGTCGCTGTTGCTACAGAAAGCCGTGCAATGCATTTCCATTAAGTGACTTGCCTGCAGAATCAGTCATCCTAATTTGTGATACTACAGATAAACATCTAGGACTTAAAACATCCAAGTTTATTACAGAAGATCATAAGGTTGTCCCACACAGTCCCTGGTCCAGTGGAACTTTCCCATCAAAAGCGCCTAGCTTACTTTTCAGGTCTGCTTTTTGGTCTCATTCTAAAACAACATCCTCTGCTCCAGTTTCTCTCATTTACTGAGGAGATATCTTTCTATTTTTGAGGCTCTTGTAATTCTTTCACCAGACCACAGACAAAAAAAGAACAATCGGTTTCTTCTCCCTCCCCCATTAAAATAAATTAATAAATAGCCTTTAAAACCAAACACATAAGATAAGAAAAAAATAGAATTATTTTAATAAAAGAATGTATCATATTGGAAAACATAAACTGGAAGATGTTTCTACTTTAATATTCTTCATTAATAAGTGAATAAAAAGCACAAACAATAATCAGATTTCTTTAGATGAACTACCTTATTCAAGCAGAACAAAGGTTTGGCTGAAAACATTCTTATTCCAGATAATCTTCCCTCAGAATCAACTACTTCCCAGTTAAAAAAGGAACAAAACAAAACAAAAAAAATCATTTTGCTTTCTGCGCTTTCCAAATGGATGTTTCAAAGGAATGAGTAAGATAACAGACAGAGTGGACATTTTTTCTACATCTTTAGCAGTTATATGTCTGGCACAGTTCTACAGAAAAACAGACATAACAGAGCAAATCAGAAGTTTTTCCACAAAGCAAATCAGAATCTGCCAGGAACTGATGAGTTCCCTCGTAACTCAGCCTTGACAATTCTCTTAAAAAAAAAAAAAAGTAACTAGAAAGGTGGAAAATACCTGCAATTCTTGATCAGTTAAATCATTAAGTCATCTAAAACTGGATTATATGTTATAATGGTTCTTTAACTAGTAGCTTTAAGCTGTCTTCAGCTGAATAAACAGGTTTCAAGTTGGAACTACCCACGCAACACCTAAATGAATACAAAACTCATATTTGATAAATGGTGTCATAATTTGAGGGCTGCTGAGCTGATTACCAGTCCTGGTTTGATATCGTAGTCTTTATGCAACCTAAACATGTGTGGTTACTGAAAATCAATATTCCTAACCAGCTAGCCCAGAAAAGACATATACAAGGAGTGACAACTAAACAACAGTTTCAATTAATTTCATTTGGCCTTTAAGTTGTCCTGGTAAAACCAGAGAAAATTTTATCCTCAACGTAATTTTTTGAGAACATTGAGCTCTCAACAACAAAAAAGCTCACCTATGAAAAAACAGAGGCTGGAACAGGAACCTTTTGCTACATTAACCACTTTATCAAAACCCTTATATAACAGGCATAATTAAACCTATATAAAAATCAGGTAGGAGGGACTATTTTAGCTAGTTATTATGATAGAACCAGAACATTAGTATCCAGAAGGTTCCCCACTACTCAGAAAAAAAAAATATAATCAGTTGCTTAAATGTCTAACAGGAGGTAATTACACACCCAATTAGCTCCCAGCTTTGCCCAGGAACAGGATGCTGTAAAACTGCCAAAAAGGCTTTTTCAAAAATTTAGCTAGGTATGCCAGAATGTTTGATTGCTGGAATTTAGCCTACCTCTAGAAAAATCTAGGGCAGGAGGGACAAAATAATGGCACTTGCATTCTTCTCTGAATAACCAGCAATTGTTAGGAGGACAGGTAAACTTACATGCCTGGGTGCAGGGAAACAGCTGCTTGCTAGGTTCTGTACTACAAGCAGCCTGATCAAACAGGAGTAAGAAACAGTATCCAAAGAGAAGGCATCAACCTTTCTACTGATGATCATGGAAAGTTTCTCTTCTTAATTCACCAACTGGCCCCATTACACATAATCAGAGTTGTTTTATTCATCAGACTGGTTTAGAAACTCATTTTAAAAAGCACTATGCTCCTGAACTGAAACCATATATTTAAAACCGTACTTATGTGTAGCTGAAGGAATCAATATACTCTTCTCTATTACAACCCTCTTTCATAATGGTATCACTGCATTCATTCTACATGGTTATACCAAGAACTTCAGAGAGGTTAAACTGAGTAACTTCTCAAAAAAAAAAAAAATTAGAATCTTTTCCCCCTGGTGTCAAGAATTTCAAGTGCTTTTATTCAATACCTCTATATATCCACAGGAAAGAAGGAAAAGAAGCCCTTCTGGGCTCAAACTGTATCTATCTATCCCAAATAATATTTTTCTAGAGTGGCACGCTGGTTGCATTGCTTTGCTTGTGTTTCTGAAGCAGCACAACAGCACAAAAATCTACCCTTCTAATCTATGTGAAGTGTCTTAATGGTTATGTCAACTGCACCTGCATCTGTCTGCCTCTCTACAAGCAAGTCAAGTTTCATACTGTAGTGAATTCAGGTGTACTTTTCACCTCACCTTTCAAACAGAACTGAAAGTTGTTAGCAAATACGGATGACAAGTCTTTTGAGAAGCTACTAAGAGAAAGCATACCTATCTTCACTAAACCTCTGATGAGGAATCTGTAGGAGTTAGTGATGACACCAAACCAGAAGTAGGTTCATAACCATAAGATGGGAAACCAGTAGTAACCAATTTCTGCTTACAGTTTGTTTCTTATATTAAGAACATTATTTCTTGTCTCATCTAAAAATTACAGAAGGTAACAGGATAATGGGGTTGGGGGGGTATTGCTGTTGTGGGAGCTTTGGGGGCTGGTGATTTAAGATAAATTTTGGTCATTATTTTTCCTCCTTTTTAAAAGTAGAACTATTTTCAGGCCAAATTGAAAAAAATGTGTTTCTTTAAAGATTTCCACACCTAGAAGTTTAATCTATAACAAAAATGGTACAAGAATGCAGATCTAAATATACAGGTTAATCACAGTAAAGAAAGGTGATATCACACTTTACTACCCCTAGTAGTTAGTCAAAATGACCTCTGACTATTCATCATATAGCAAGGAATTCCTCTGTACAGTTCCCCATTTAATAAACTTCTTCAATAAAACTAAGCCCAAGCACTATTTCTCAGTTTGAGGAGACACATAACCTTGTCACCCGTATTGCTCATGGAAGGCAAGAAATACTGCCTACTATTTCTAAGCACAGGAAGGCTACACCTTGTTCATGAGCATTCCTTGTGCTCACAAACTAGTCATGACAAACTGATCAGACATCCCCCAACACGTGTCGCTTTGAGGAGATGAGAATCACATACAACATAAGCTTGCAGTTTGCTAAAGCTCTGGAGTGCTATTTTTCCTGCTTCAGAGCGGAATGCTGCAATACCGCCGTTAACCCATCCTATGCTGCCTTTCCCAGACCACAACCAGTTTGCTCAGTGCCCAAGAAAACATCAGACTGTCTGAACTGATGCACCTCCTGCAGCCCTGCGGAGCGCTTCACAGATTCGTTACCAGTAAGCACCTTCTGGTGGGCCATTCGGATTTACCGAGGAGGAAAAAGGCAAGTCAACTTTCCCCAGTTTTTACGAAGGTCTCCTAAAAGGAGCACACACAGCATCAAGCAAAACGTTGTATCCATATGCACTGGTAAGACAAGGTGTGTGTGAGGTAACATTTATAGAATGAGTGGGCACATGACAGTGTATCTCATCATTAAGAAAGCTGTCAGACACTCCCATTTAATATTAAAGGACTATTTTGAAAAAATAACAGAAGTCAAAACTAATTATTCTGCTCATTCTTATGTCAAAAGAATCCAAAAAAGAAGAAGCAGCCACAATTCACTTAGCCTGAATTAGTTTGCTTACCTCTTTTTCAATTAAATAATGGATTGGTGAAATGTTAGTACCATTGAAATTGCCCAGACAGAAAGGTAAAATGGACTTAATGAAAGCAATACTCCACACACATTAGTTCAGAAGCTTTGTTTCTTACCAAGTGGAGGCTGGAGCATGCCCCCTTTCTTTTCACAGGTCCCGATGGGCTGTATGTCCGAAGAATCCACAAGCCTCCAAAAATCATTTTTGTTGTCACTTCCATCCAGCCGCAGCCTTAGCCGGGCACCAGTGATTCCAATTACTGTAGCTATGCAAACCGAGGTAACATTGCGAGGATCATGGGCTTCCAGTTTCATGCCAACTTTGAAATCATTCGTAGGTGGAATTCTAGACTACAATAAAAGGTAAAAGACTTTTTCTTATTGTTGTAGTATTGCTAAATTTACCAGCCAGTTCAATATACAGCTTTCATTCATCCAAACATATCATATCAATGGTAAATATAAAGAAGCCTTTGAACTTGTAAGTGTTTAACAACAAGTCAGATACTTGATGTTCCTATTGCATAAACATGACTGATTTCTAAAAAGATAAGCACGCTAAGAAGGGTAACAAGGGAATCCTGACAAAGATATGAACATAAAGATGGGGGAACAGTGATTAATACTTGAAGTGAATGGAAAACAAGTACATTAGGAAACATGACATTCAACTCAAAAAAAACCCCAAATCAACCCACAAAAAAAAAAAAACCACCCACAAGATTTATTAGCTTTCAATTCAAACGAAATAATTACTCTCATTATAGGAATATCTTGGAAATGTAAACAAAATTTGGACCCTACTGCACTAGGCACTACAAAAGCTCAAGGCAAGAAAGCGTTTCTGCATCAAAAAAAAAAAGCTTACAATACAGAGAAAGAAGGCAGAAAAAGGAGTTAGTGTTAACTGCATTTTACAGAAAGAAAACACAGTCCTGAAGTCACATAAAAGTTCTGTGCTAAGACAAAAATTGCAGCTTGTGCTTATTCACAGAAAACTGAATATACACATACAATGAAATGCCAATTTAATTAGCACAGGGAAAAGGAACATTTCGAATGCAACTTGGTCTGAGCAGAACTTTCTGTCACAAGCTAAAGATGAACAAAAGAGAAGAATAATATTTTTTACTCATGTATCAATACACTACTGGCAGAGATTGACTGGATCGCAGTCTGATTACTTGCCTACTGTAGTACTGCAGGCAATATCATCTGATGACATTCAAAACTGGGACTGAATGCCTCTCACTATTCTCTTTAGATGTCTCCTCATTTTCCAGCCTAAATTTATTAATGGAAATTTTTGCCAACAGTATCATTTAACTTTAATTCTTTTTGCACCTTTGCAAATAACAACAAAATCTACAGTGTATTTACAGGGGGCAACCCCACCCTTTCTCAGTACTCTTTCAACAAGTTAAATAAGCCAAGCACTGAAGTTTCTCTTAGGAGAGGATGACTATTCTCCTACCACCCTGGCAGCCCTTTCCTGCAACTCAAGTACAAAGCTGCTCTTGAAGACAGACACAAAGGACTGTAGGCAGCCTTCCCCATGATATTTAAACCCAGTAGTACCCCATACAGACTAACACAATCTGAATCCTAATACAGTAGAAAAACCAAAACCATTGGCATTCACGTCTGCAAGACTCCTGTGTTCCTTCTCCTGCCCGCCTAACCAGGTCAGGTAGGGATCCCATAGTAAGCAGATGAGGGCGAACTTATCTGTCCGGGTATGCAGGAAAAGGCTGAAGAAATCTGCAACCGCAAGAAGTGTTAGTGACATAGTCTCCACCACATTTAATTCTTTAGAATACATCTTGCTCTACCTGCTATGGTGTGCAGGTACACTATTGACAGCACACCCTAGATCAATGGCAGGAGCCCTGGAGGAGCCCGAGCCCCAAACCCAAAGAATCGAGCAATATTCAGTGAACACTGAGCGTAGCATCTGCCAATGCTGCATTCAGACAGCAGGCTGTCTGAAAGGGGAGCCTGAGCATATTAAATTTAAAGGGCAATTAAATTTCAGGATATTGCTTGTCAAGCTGTTATTTTCTACAACCATGAAAGGCAACTGAAATTGAGAAATTGGGGAGTTTGTTTATTTGTTTGTAGAAAAGTTTAGCTTGTTTAAATACCAACAACTCAAGGCATTCTACTAAAAAGGTAGCTCTTCCATGCCAGCCCATCCTTACAGCAAAACAACAAAACCTGCTCAGTAGCAGCCTCATTTTAAGGTCTGTTCAAACCACAAGGGACTGAGCTTTTTTATTTAACATTTTCAACTGCTTGGAAAAAAAGTTTCAGAGTGAGAGAAAGGTATGGGGGATGCATCAAAATTTTTAAGTAGTAATTATAAACAACTTAGAGCAACAGATAAAATACTTTAATCCATTTCCATTAGCTGTCTGTGTCTGTATCTTAATTCATGGCAGAGGCTTTAATTTATTGCTCCCCGGGTTATTTTTAATTACTACAAAATTTAAACTCTGTAGAACTCCCACAGGTCACAAATTCTAGATATAATTGTCAAATTATGCTTCTCTTTGCTATTTGTTTTGTGGCTGGCCACAGCAGTATATTTCTTTGCATTACACAGAGTGATAGGAACACGTACAATTCATGTGTAACCCAATGTGCTGGTTTTGGCTGGGATAGAGTTAATTTTCTTCACAGTAGCTGGTATGGGGCTACTTTTTGGATTTGTGTGGGAAACAGTGTTGATAACACAGGGATGTGTTAGTTATTGCTGAGCAGTGCTTACAGACTCAAGGGCTGTTCTGCTTCCCACCCCACCCCACCAGCGAGCAGGCTGGGGGTGCACAAAGCTCTGGGAGGGGACACAGCCGGGACAGCTGACCCCAACTGACCCAAGGGATATTCCAGACTATACGACATCATGCTCAGCATATAAAGCTGGGGGAAGGAGAAGGAAGGGGGGGACATTCAGAGTGATGGTGTTTTGTCTTCCCAAGTCACCATTACACACGATGCAGCCCTGATTTCCTGGAGATGGCTGAACACCTGCCTGCCGATGGGAAGCAGTGTGAGGCTTTTGCTTTACCTATTAAACTGTCTTTACCTCGACCCATGAGTTTTCTCACTTTCACCCTTCTGATTCACTCCCCCGTCCCACCAGGGGGAGTGAGCAAGGGGCTGGGTGGTACTTATTTGCCAGTTGGGGTTAAACCACGACACCCAATAAAAGTCAAATTAGTTCTACAGAAAGCTCAAGTACTTTAGTTTCTGAAATCTGCAAACATTATGTAGTGAAAGGAGCTGCCTCTGCACTAATTAACACTGCATGTAACTTTCTACCTAAAGGTCTTAGGAAAAAAATGGCAGTCTGCATATGTAAATTGTTTTGAAATTTGCTATGCACAGAAATTAAAGCTCTTCGTTCCAACCCACACACTCCTTAAACAATTCAGGTCACTCAGATTTATCTCTCCCAGTCCATGTATGTCACTTAAGCGTCTTTATTTAAGGCGTTACTCAGTTGTTCAGTTTGGACCTCTTGAGCATTAGGAGGGAAGAGGAAGATGCAAGAAAGGCACGAGGAAAGGCTTCTGAGCAGCTTTCTGCAGTAGCTACATCTCTCGGGAGCATACACTCTGGTCATGGTGGTCTCTGGTCTGTGAATATGGAAGTAACCTCAGAATGATCTAGGGATACGCTACTGCCCTCTGCCTCTACCCAAGCAGAGTTTGAGGTCTCTGCCTTGAGCTGGTATCCACTATGAAAAACACATACTGTAGGATTAATTTCTGAAGGTCCACTCAGACAGAGCTATAGCCACTGCTATACTTGGCCATCTGCCATTGAAAGCAGAATGTGAGGGGCTCTTTGTCCTTTATCCTCATCTGCAAAGAGCAAGCTGAGATTCAAGATCTGCTGCAAGGAAATGGTACTACCTGCATTTCTCTCTCCCTATTCTCCATTCTTGCAACTATTTCAGATTCACTGAGTGACAGTTCCTCTCCTCCTCAGACTATTCCATTCATGTTGCTTTTTGTTCGGTCCCCGCTGGAGGCCAGTATCATTTACAGTACCATCAGACTACCAAGAAACCCTAGAAGATACCTTTCTGAACATGCCCAATCCACTAAACTAGACATGCACCGCTTGTCACACCTATTACAGTTCTACCAACCTGAACTATCCAATTCCTTCAGCATCTATCTTCCTAACACAGTGAAGGCATAGAGACCAAAACTCCTCCTATTTAACTTTACGCAGCTAAGATACTACTCAACTGGGGAAAATACTGGCCCCAGCTCCATCTACAGAGAAAGATGCCTGCAGAGGTCGACTCAGTCTCCAGAGGGCCCTCTGGGGAGGGCCTCCAGGGAGGTTGTTGGCTCACACAAGATGGCAGATTTAAACTGCATCTGCAAATACATACCACACCATCGGATGGGGCAGAATCAAATTTGCAGGGCACAATGTAAAATATACGACAGTACATTAAACACCCTTCACTATAAATCCAGTATTTTCTTTGTATTCCCATATATACCCCTTGATTTATTTTAACTTCAATATCTGTTACTCCTTAGTAAAAAGCACTCTGCTCAGAAAGAGACAAAATTAAACATATTTGAGAGATCCAGAAAAGAAGTGGTGAATGAACCCTACTACATACACACAGATACATCTTGTAGCTAGCCAGAACTGAAAGGACTCTTTCAGAAATGGGGCAGGAGAAAGCTTCCTCTGACGATCAGCCAAATTTTAATTCTCACTAAAACCACTGTACCTCTAAGATTACTGAAAAAAGTAGAAAATATTTTTGAACTCTGATAAGACTATCTGTTTTCATTAACTAGTCTTTTTTAAAAGGAAAACAGAGTCTGAAGCTACAATTTTAATGAAACCCTCAAAGTCTGGCTTGAGGCAGAAACCGGTAATAAAAAACTTCAGTAGCTAGCATCTGCCAAAACTGTAAGCTACTGATAACTAGAGATCAAAAGAAGTCAAATGGAAAGTTTGCAAGCAGTCTGAACATAAAAGTTGCTCTAGGATCACCCCATAACATGCATACATACACACACACTTGTAGAATAGTATCTGGCATACCTGTCTGAAACAATGTAGAGGGGCAGCTACTGATTCAGTCTCTTTCAGATAATCATCCCAATTAAACTGTTCTGGAAGACATAAGATAAAAAAAGACCATACAGACAGTTTTTAAAGGGAACTTAAATTAAAATGGGGGGTGGGGAAAGAAAGGGACAGAAAAAAACCCAACTATAGGCTGCAACTATAGAATACTTTTTTTTTTTTTTCAAGAACAGGATTACTCTCAAATAGAAACTCCACCTCTGAAAAACATACAACCCTTGAAGGAGCTTTAAGAGTACTGTTAATTCATGGGGTGATCACACAATAGGCAAAATCAATATAAACCTTCCCCAAATTCTTTTTTTTTTTATGGTCCATATACAAAGATACAAGTCAGGATATCTAGACTGAATTATCTGCAGAAGGACCTCCCAAGCGCTCTTGTACAAATCACCTTAGCCTTTCTGTATCTTAGTTCCCCTAACAGCAGAACTGATATGATAACCTCACAGGAGTACTGAGATGATATATGTTGAAAAACACAGACACATAGATTCTGTTGAAATGTATGTTGAGAATACTATCCTCAGTCCACTAGAAAGCAAAAGGCTTAGCACAGCCTTCCAACTGCATCTTTGTCTCTTTTCATCTAAAGTCTGATAAAGGTTTCTCTTTGTAGGGTAAATACTATGGCAATGTTCAGCAACAGAATCATGGTATTTTTTCCAGCATTAACATTGGCATTGTTTATGTGCATGGGTGAGTGTATGCTACATTTGATTTAATCAGTGTTATCAGTTTTGCATGAATGGAACAGTATGAAGTACTAACATCAAAGATAGAAGCAAGCATTACTTAAACTAATACAAAGTACCAGAGAAAAACTACAATAGCACAGCTAATGTTTTTGTTCCTAAACTATCTAAGTGAGCTCTCCTGCTCATTCTTCTTGTTTGGGCAGCTGCCATGTTTCTGATGTTCCTGAAGAGTGGATCACCCATGAACCCCAAAATGATGCAGTGATGCCACCCAGCGGCTCAGCAACGGCCATTCACATGGCCTATAGCAAAATCCTTGGTGATGATGGGGAGACTGTGCCGGGTTTATCAGTAATCCTTCCAAAAATGCCACTGGGCACAGTTAAACACATTTCTGCAATGTTCAGGAGAGAGGAGAAGCAAAGAAACAATCAGACAACAGCAGCATTTTCCAGCACTCACACACTGCTGCTCTGAAGCATGCATGGTGGCTCAAACCCAGAGTCTGCCTGCGTTAGCACAGCATTTAGTTGAAAATATACAGTGCCTGAAGCAGAAGAGAACTACCCCCTTGGCTTACTGAGATGCTCTCTTTTTGGCATAACAGACTTAAAAGCGTCCGAGTAGTTTGTTCTTGGCACTGCAGAGGCCATGTGGTTGTTAGCTATGTAACGAGTCAGTAAAATCTCAAAAGCTGTTAATTCGGTGGTCTGGACTGTATGTAGGCTGGTAACAAAGATGTTTCCATACAACATCTTGGAAATCTGCCTATTCGGGAATGAAAATTTTATTCACACATTTATACAGTTACATCAATTTTGTATTACTCACAAAAGGCAGGGTACATAAACTTAAGCATATGTTAGATATTTGTATTTCAGGAAGGCATGCTCAGGAAACGGCTCTTCAGAGTTTTCTCCAGAAAGTAGCCTCCAGATCCATTGCTCTTTTCATTGACAGGCCAAGGAGGCTGCAAAAATTAAATATCATGAACTGCTAGCAAATGTTTCATCTTATAAAAATTCTTCTTTGAGTCTAATAATGAAGCTGCCACTTCAGGTTGACTCCTGATTTAAAAAAAGAAAAAAAAAAAAAAAGGTTTTTTTTTTAGTCAGAGTTTACCTTAGTAAACTTTAAAGTACCCAATTCAATAAAACTAAATCTAGCAAAAAGAAAATGTTAGCTACATCCCAGCTGTCTCAGATATAACATGATGTAAAAGCTGTAACCATGAATCAGAGTCTCGCTGTGTTAAGGACTGTATAAATGCAGATACTTCAAAGACAGCACCTTTCACCAGGAGAAACCCCTGGAAAACCCAGAAAAAATTATCTCTATATACCAGCATTTCCCAAATGATCTCAATTGTTATAACAGGACTGTAAATTTGGCGGGATGACCCAAAAGTACAGAGGGAAAAACACAAGGTCTTTTTCCAGGGAACATTCACTAGGAAGACACATAAGGTAACACAAGCAGCCAGCTGCAGATAAAGCCAAGAGGAAAACAACATTGCCTGGCTCTTTGCTTTAAATCTTGGTTATGAAAACCTCTTTCATCAAGGAGAAATGACCTGAAGTTTAAACCAGAATCTCTCCACCTGCGAAGATACGCTGTATTAAATTAAAACCAAGCTCTCAGATATGGTGCTAATTATCATTTAATTACCACTGTCATAGAAATAGGAGATGAATGTATGTTTGCAACATGTAAGATGCATGTCTAGGCAGATAATCACATTGAAAGAAATCCCTAAACAAAAAGCTTCTCTGTATTCTCAGTGTGCACAGGTAAAGAAGCAGTTGTTTTTTATATATATATATTTCTAATCTAAAGCCCCTGAAAACATGCAACTTCTGAGAAATAAAAATCCTTAAGAAAATTAGCTCGCACTAAATGATTTAACATGCATTTCTCTTCCCACTCAAACCTGCAGGCTGAATTAAACAGCGTAAGAAAAACCCATTATGCAACAAGCACAACTTTATAACCTACCAGCAAAGTGAAAACTAGAGAGAGAAAGGAATTTTTATGCTGAAGAACAAAACACCATATATTGGAAACAGGAAAAAAAAAACCACCAGAAAGTAACTAGGACCTTGTGTAAAAAACATTAAACAGTTTGTAACCAACACAGGAGTGAGACTCTAAACTGTGATCTAAGACAATCAGCATGGGCGAACAGCCTGACTAATTTAAAGATGGAGGAAATATGTTTATGCCATAGTTACTGGCAATGACCAATGGGTCAATGACCACTGATGCTCTCTGCAATGCTGTATCAACACCCTCCCACCTCTTGTCAAGCCTGCCAATCACAAAGTAACTCAAGCTAAAAGGGACCCCAGGACTTCTCTAGTTCAGCCTCCTGCTCCTCCAGGGTTCCATCGCCGTCAATGTGAAGATTTCTTTCCTTCCATCAAGTAGGAATTCCTGGTGCTCCAGCCAGTATTTGTTGCTTCTCATCCTTCCACTGCGTCTCAGAGGAGCCTGGCTCTGTCCCCTCCACAGCCGCCTGTCAGATAATTGAAGACAGCAAGACAATCTCCCATAAGCTTTTCCTTTTTGGCTGAAGAAACCATTTTTCTGGTTTCACTACCAGTTTTCTGCTTACATCGTGCGTTCTGGCTCCTTCATTTTTTTGGTGGACTGCCAGCCAGCCTGCTCCAGTACAGCAGTGTCTTCCTTGTACTGGGGAGCTCAAAACTGAACACAGTACTCCAGAAACGGTCTCACAAACAGCAAGAAGCAGCAAACCCCTTCTCTCGGCCTGCTGCCTACAGTTTTGCCGACAGGACTCGGTATGCAGTTGACGTCTTTCACCACAAGAGCACACTGCTGGCCCACACTCAGCTTGCTGTCTGCCAGGACTGCAGGGCCTTTCCTACAAAACTGCTTTCTGGGCAGCCCAGCTCCCAGCTTGGGCTGCTGCAGGGCTCCAGTCTGCCCAGGTGCAGGAGGGACTCTCCATTTGCCTTTGAATTTTACAGGGTTCCCGTCAGCCGGCTTCTTTAGCATGGCAAGGTCCATCTGAAGAGCAGTCCTGCCTTCCAGCCCACCGGCTACTTCTCCCAGTTAGATGCTGCCCACAAACTAGCTGACAGCATGTTCTGTCCAATCGTCCCCCTCTGTCAGTAAGGCATAAAGTACCATCAGCCCTAGTATTGACCTCAGAGAAATGCCACTAGCTACCAACTGCCAGGTGGACCTTGTACTGACTGGCAGTCCAGTCAGTCTTCCATCCACCTATCCAAACCACATCTCACCAGTTTGGCTTAAAGGACACTACAGAAACCATACAGAAAGCCTTGCTAAAGTCGATACAAACAACATCCACTGCTCTCCCCTTGTTTACAGAATCACTTATCACAAAAGGCAGTCACACACATTTCACACTTGGCAAACCCATCTCAGCTGTTCCTAATCTCATCTTTGTCCTTTATTTGCTTGGAAATGGCTTCCAGGAGGATTTTCTCTGTAGTCTTCGTGAAGACTGCAGTCAGGCAGGCCAGCCTGTAATTCCTCAGGTGCTCCCTTCTTCTCCTTCTTGACACTGGGCATACTGTTTGCCCTTTTCCAGTCATCATGAAACTTCTCCAATCACTATGATCTCTCCAAAATAAGAGAGAAACCTCACAGCGACATCAGCCACCTACCTCAGCACCCTTGGAGGCATCCCATCTACTCCTATAATAAGTGGATGCCCAGTTCGCTAAAGTGTTCCCTGTTGTCTTCTACTGTACATAATGCTTCAGTTTAGTTTAAGGCAAAGTTTTACAAAATTTAAATTGAAGATTTAAACTATGAGTTAAGTTTCACTTGTAGATAGGTAGGATTTAAGGTCCTGGTTTATTTAGGTTAATTTAATACAGTATCACCATAGCCTATACACTGTTTAAGCAGACAGAGCACCTTGTGTCTTCTCATCTCATCCCTAGGTTCCCTTGGCATGCATTCGAGACCTTTGACACAGAGACGTATCTTTTCTAGTCTTCAGCCTACAATCTCTCTTTGTCAAAGATGAGGTTTCCTTTTAATTTTGGTTTACATACTCTTGCAAACATAGTAACTTAAGTGTAAGGTATTTCATATCCCGCTTTATACCTTGTACCTCCTTCTGTATGTTGTGATCATTCAATTAGAATTTTTCTCCTCCTCCTGTCTTTCTCCACCCACTTTAGTCTATTTTTTCACCTGTTCTTCTCACATCTCTGTATCTTCCTTCTTCTTAAACTTTTCCTATCACACATCCCCCTGAAAACTCTGGAGATTTCCTGGATGCTAGCCCAAAGCACTGTAAGGCATCTTCATCCAGCATCAAGAGGCTCTTTCTTCTTCCTTGCCACCAACAAGCAACAACACAGGATAAAAATTAGCATCTCATCTATAGAAAATCAGAGATCTTGCATGATCTTGAGCAAGGCACTCCTCTCTAAGTGTTTGATAGAGCTGAGTCTAGATTTCATGAGTAAATTCAGTGCTCAGACACTAGATTAACAGCGTAATCCCAAGTAGAAGAACACAGATGACAAAATAAGGCTTGCCTGCTTAGCACTGCTTCTCCACAAAGCTTTTTCAACACCTTGCTCTCTACTGCAGGAGGAGGCAGAGACGTTTTCCAGTGACTCATGAAATATGGTTATCTTACCCACATATGAAAAGCGCTTTGCTGGTGAGGGGGCGTCTTATGGGGCTCCGTCTGTCATGTCAGACGTTATTTTAAAACACAGACTTGCTATCCAAGTCCACTTTGACTGGAGCTCCTCTTACACTGCAGAAGAGGGAAAAGAAGACACAAATACACCTCCTTTCCTGTCTCAAAGTAACAGGGAAGAATAACAAAGATAACTGCTAGGATCCCAAGACATGGAAGAATTAAATCTGACAAATGTAACAGCAGAAAGCTGTACTATGGCTGGTGGTAACAGTGTACCGTACCTTTTATGCAAAATCATCACCTCAACTACACAGCTACCATGTTAGTATCTCAGCACATTTGTTCAGTGACTACACTACTTATAAGGAACTCGTCTGCTGGTACCCAAGAAAAGCTCTGAACCAGACCATCTATTAGGAGTCAGAGGGCACAGAAATGTAAGCAGAGCGAGAGTTTAAGTAACTCAGTGACATTTTATTGAGAATTAACCAACAACTCCTGAAGAGATTTTCTACTTCTACTCATGACATTTCTTACTGCCCCAGATTCAAGCAACCCACATGAACATACGAAGGGTATATAAGGATGCTGCTGCCCTCTCACTGCAGCCCACAAAAGCTAAACTGCCAACAATCCCATGTATATGCTGCCCTACAGCACCTGTTGGGATAGTAGAGGCTAAGTTTGATAAGGAGCTGGATCATTTCTGGCAAGTGTGTAGTTTCCTTAGCTTACTATAAAAACACAACTGATTTGAAAACATTTGTTTAAGTAAAATTAGAATCCCAGGCAATTTAATCCAGTTAGCAATCCTAAAAATTCTAGACTGTTAACCTGAAAATCCTTTTTTGGCATCAGCAAACACATTAAGGAAAGAGAAGATAACTGCGGCAGAAAAGGCATGAAACTGGGAAATACATGATAAGAAGAACAGACAAATCAGTAATGATCTAAAAAAAATATTAATGTTTACACAGCATCTTTGATTATATATACAAAGAGTACTTATCTTGGCTTAGTAAAGCTATCAGGCTCAAGTCAAGCAGTTTCAACCATCATTTTCAATACCAAAACATACTTTCCTAACAGAGTTAGACAAAAGCAAAGGTATGTTTTTAACTACCCACGAGTAATAGCTAAAGAGATTGAAAAAAAAAAAATCCTCAGGAAATAGTACAATCCAAATAGATGCTTTTTCTTTTAGGGTACCTTAACTAATAACCTGACAGCTGCAATACCTACCACTTTTTAAAGACGGGTTGTTTGCCTGCTGATTCTTTCCATCTTTCTCTTTTTTAATATTCTTTGAATCTAAAAGACAAGATTCCATTACATAATAAATGTAATATTCACATCATAATGATGTCCAGCATAACACAGAATGCTTTCAAACAATACAGAATGTCTTGTTCCAAATATTGACTTTCTTTTTACTCAGTGCATAATCAAAAAGGTATTTGTACCACAAACTTAATCACTGCACTATTTTTCTATCAAAATATATTAAGTACAGCAAGAAAAAGCAAAGCTTTTGACTAGTTTACATTACATATCAGAATAAATCTATCTGCAGAAAATGTAGTATTAGCTCCACAAAGAGCAACCCTGTCCTAATTTTTAACAGCTTTACTCAACCTACACACAATTTGAGATCCTCAAGATCACTGGATATCTTTTTAAATCTTGTCTAGACCACTATGAACTGAGAAACAAGAAAAAAACCCAAACCCACCCTAAAAGCGTATTTCTGAGTTAAAGATTCCATTTTATATTTAAAATCTTGAATACTGAAATGCAAGCAGCTACCTCAGTGCATATGTCAGTTCTTAAAAAAAAAAAAACAAAAAACATTCAGAAGAATCTACCTTCTCGATCATTCATCTCTACACACATACAGAAAGGAGTCCGTCATATTTCATTTTTGCCGGATTTCAGCGTGTATGTGTGGTGGTGCATTCTCCCCTTTCCTCTCCCCCCCCAGGCTGCTCTACGATCTCAGGAATTCCCGTTAGGCCTTGGCCTTTGTGTAATGAGTTGGACGGTTACACGTCCCTTGATCATACCAGGAACTCTTGCATGGCTAAGGTGGGGAGAGGCGCTGGCTGTACCAAGAATTCCTGTTGCTTGGCAGAGGCAGGGAACGAAAGCAGGAATAATTAGTCACCCCCTGACAGCCTCGGAACATCCCTTGTCTGGATCACAGCTCGAGTGAAACAGTACCAGTGTTACTGGAATTCCAGTAATTTGCTGATGACTAAAGCCAATCATCTTCTGAACCTATAAACAGCAGTCCTAAGTAAGGCCCTTTCAGCTCTCCTGGATCACAGTGGGCTGCAACGAGCATCTCCCTCTGAGGGGGCTGCCTCTCACAGCTCGTGAACTCTCCAGTTTGTGAAAATGGGAGGACCGTTGCCAAAAGCTGACGATGGGACCTGGGCTGATACCCTTTGCCCATTGAGAAAATGCCGAGACATTTGACGTGAATATTTCACTGAACTCGAGGGGAACTTTTAACAGGTATACCTTTCTTTATATCTATCTTAGTGTCTGTGTGCACACGTGTGTGAATTGACCCAGGTATCCTACAGCAAGTACAGTATAAATATTGCCCTTTCGAATTTATCACTAAGTCACTGTTGTGATTGTAGTAAATTCTACTGAATCACTTTGGAAATGTTAAAATCATCAAATTCTGCTACATCTGGTGATTCACCTCAAACTGCAAATGAATCTCAGAATGCTGCTACACAATACATTTAGATGTAAACCACTGCCCAAGTCTGGGACTAGGAGTGGATCCAGCCACACCTGAGCTCCATCAGGAGTTTAGAAAGCAAGGGAGCCTCCTCTGAACCTCATGACTCAATGGGAGGGTCTTCCCTACCTTTTTACACCTCCAATCTCTCTGCAAATCATGAAAAATCAATTCTAACTTAATTTTCCTTTGTGTGTTTCTCTCTTACCCTTCTGCACCTGCAGTCTCTGTATAAATAATTCTAGATTGATTCTAACTTGATCTTCCTTTGTATGTTTCATCCACGCATTAAGTAACAGAGTGAACCTTGCCATCAAACTTTGTGAAGTCGCGCTTTTATAAATTCCTATTAAACCATTTTTGCTAATACCCCTGACGGTGATTCTTTAAGCAGTCCAAACCACTCATTCGCAACATAGAGACACAGGTGGACTGGGAGGCTAGAATGGAGAACACTGAGGGAACCAGTTCCACTCATTCCTTATAGTCTTTAAAATACGTTGGTCTGGTGACCTGCTTTTGACAGTCATGGACTCAAGCGCAATTCAAATATGACACTGAGTTGGCAAGCAAAATGCAAGTTTTGTAGAATTAAAAAGGTTATCAAGCTCTGTGTGGCAGAATAACTCTTTTGGTTCACAAGCGCCTCAGCACCGGGAACGGGGCCGCTCCTCTGGGAAGGTGTGTGTCTCAGCTCATACCCTGGGTCACCCCAGCTAGCCTGAACTGTTACAAGTGAAGGGATGGCCCACTTGTACAGAAAGATTGTGCTGGCAGCGAGTTCCTGTATTTGCTTACACTTAAGTCTTCAGCTGTTCCTTGGCTTGCGCTTGAAATAACACTCCTAACCTAGAATAAGAAGCATTTGGTGATACAGAAACACTTGAGATACGAGTTGCTCTGCAGCAAAGATTAAGCCCTAACAGTGCTTCTCTTCTAAGTTTTCTGTAAGGCTTTTCTTGAAACAGAGAGCACCGACGAGCAATGTGTGACGTTCGTCATTGCTGACCCACTTATTTCATTATTCACTGAGGAATCGCCATGTACGGCAAGAGCTGAATGATGACGATCTTCTGTCATCAATCCCCAAATCCTCCCCGCTCAGTCAGTGAGGAGGGGATAAGCCATCCACCTGGCTCTGTGCCGGGTAGGATGTGGTGCTCCTTCACCGGCCAGGGCCCCCTCAGGGGCAGCCGGGCAGGGCCTCACCAGCCAGGGCCAGCCCAGCACCGGGCACCCTCCGTGGGGACAGGTCAAGGCTGGGACAGGACACGGGCCCACGGGTGGGCCCAGCTGGGCAGGGTGCATGGCAAGGCAGGGCTGCGGGGAGCTGGAGACCGGCCTTGTTCAGGCATCGCTGGCGCAGGGTCTGATGGCCTGGGAGGCCAACGTGGGGTCCTGGGCAGAGAAGGGAGAGGCCCCAGGTGAGGTTGGTCAGGGCTATTAAAACCTATTAGTGTACTCAGGGCCAAGACGCCTTCCAAGAATAACCCGGGCTCCGCAGTCCTAGAAAATACACCTGCTCAAAATGTCCTGCAAAAATATCACCTGTCTCTCCTAGAGCAGATATGGAGAGTACTGCAGATACTTTGAAAAGGAAAGAAAATGCTATGTTTACTCTTTGACTTAGTCTTCTGTCTTGACTTACATGCTCTTTCTTTTGGAAAAAGTTTGCTTTGAAACATCTACTTGATAGGTTCCCAAAGAAAAATCCTTATGCAGGTCAACTTCAGATGGACCTGCTGAAATGCTTCTGGATGGGGCCCACAGAGCTCTAAAACCCCAGCACCTCCTCAGGAGTAGGGCTTTAACCCGCACAAGTGGACACCCTACGTCCTGACAACTACCACCAGTGGGAATCTGAGAAGGGACAGTGTTAAAACTAGTTCAGTAACAACAACAAGACACAAGGCTAACATTCGCCTTCTTCCTCCTACAGATCAAAATATATTCCATCCAGCCTCTTTGGGATTGAACTGAATCCAGCTAGTTTTCTCCTGGGCAGTGGCAATCACCAGCAGAGCCTTTTGCCATGTTCTACAAGCTCAGTTAGTCAGGCTTTCCCAAAAACAGTCACGAGACTGTCACAAACATCAGGCTGACTGCTTACAGAAGAGATAACTTCCCAATCCGCTTATTTCTGAAGAGGAAATCCAACGGAGTCCCACATAAGAGACTTATAGAACAGAACTAATAACTGCTTCCTGTGAACACCCAAAGCTTGAAAGAACGGAGTCACGAAAGAGTATCTACCCCACAGGGCCAGATTTCAAATGAGACGACAGCCTTTCATGATGAGAGACACCAAGAACAGGTGAAAGAATGTGAAAAACCACAGCCTGGACACCAGATGCGTTCTCATTGGCAACCACCACCCAAATTATTTCCTGTACCAGTTACGTTTAGTGCCTCTCTCACAAGTATCACAGCAAATACAAACGCTGAAATGGAACACTCTCGGTAACCCATTTTTCTTATCATCAGCCATTAGAAAACTATGACAACAAGAAGAGATGATGACATTAATGAGAAGAAATGGATTCCTCAATAGCAGTTTAAACATCTTTCATTTGAGATGGAGGCTTCTTCATTCATAATAAACCCAAAGCACCGTCATTATCACTTGGTTTTGATGGCCAGAAATTTACTCTTTAAAACGTTCAAGTAAAACTCACCCAGCACACGCAGAAGCATCCAAAAATAAGTCTGAATAAAATTAAGATTTTTTTCAAAGGCTCCCCTTGCTTTTATGCATTCCAACCTTCAACGCTGGGAAGACCGTTACAAAGCTGGAGTGTTTTGTCTAAGCAGATGAAAGGCTAATAGCAGCAAGAATTACTAACCTGTTTTTACACGAGATACCCTGTATCTGCTACCACCTCAGAAAACTTTCCCCCAGTCTATACTTCACAGTTGCTACGATGCCTTGGTTTGGTGTGCCTCTTCCAATGTCAGTAGTTAGGGTGGATAAGACTTCATGATTTATTTTCAAAATCAATATTAAAGAAAATAATATTTTATTAAAATCCAATTTTATAAATATGAAATACATGCGCTTTTTTGCCCCCCTCTTTTTTTTAATGCATGCCAATCTACATTTGAAATTCTGATATCCTTAATTCTAGTAAATTTAGTTTCAAAAGACCACTGAGAACAACATTAGGACATGGAAGACTATTATATCAAAAATCACTCAGCTGAGGAATATGACTCCCACAGCATATGACCCTCAGCTTGGTCAAACTTTGAGGTCAAACCTCAAAAATTAGATTGTGAAAGAGGGAAATACTTCTGCAGGTACAAATAGTACTTTCCTTTCATCTCCTGCACCTAGCCACATTCAATGACTAATTCCTTGAAACCTGAAAAGTGGACTTGAAAATGGGAACTTTATTCATATATTGAGAGACAGAACTGACTTATTAGTGCTAGAGTATTGAAGCTCATGGTGACCAAAAAATATGTCAGTTTAATTCATTATCTGTCTTCCTCTATTCATAAAGTCCATTTTTAGAGAGACAAGTTTCAGTCTACTTTCCAATGTAAAACACAGTAAGGTTTAGATCATTTTGCCAAAACATGAAGAAAAATGAAATGGTGCTACTATGGACTTAATCACATGCTACTTAGCTCTCTTTAAAAAAAAAACAAAACAACAAAGAATGGGATACCATTTTCAAAGAAAGTTTCAAAAATATAGTAGTATATATAAGTGTACAGAGTTTATATATTCATTATGTAAATATATATACATTTAGCCTATAATACATACAGGCTAAATACTTATCTTCAAAACTCCCCATGAAAGATTGTTTTCTTCTAGGTAGCAAGATTAGAATCCAGCATATACTCAAATTATAAAAGCAGCATATTCTATTGTTCACCAACTAACTGTTTTTCTAAAGCGCACTTCATAAATTAAAGCTGTAGATACAAAACAAGATTAGAGTAAGATTATTTAACATGGTACTTTCTGCCTACCAATTCAAAACTCCATGTGTTTACATTACTCCCACCCTATCTGTAACCACAGAATTCTTCTGCTGATAAGATTACTCAACAGAAGACAGGCAAGACCAACCACATCTATCATGCAAGAAATTAAGAGACAAGGAAGAAAAAAGACAAAGCTATCTTGACTGACTTGTGAATACAAAAAAAAACCCCAAAACCAACAAAACCCAAAACAAACAAACAAAAAAGACAATCAGAAAAGGCACCTTTAGAATATAAGGTCTGGTAAAGATAATCCCAGTGACCAATGTACAGTTCCTCTTATAAACTCCTATGTTGAATGCCAGCTTCTTGTCTGAGATGCTTTAAAAATCTGCAACACTTATTTCTGGGAAGAGTTAACCTTTCAACAAACAAGATGATTGCTTTGCCTGTGTGCTGGCAAGCATCACGTTTTTTGACAGTATTAGTTTTTACCACAGAATGGTGTGCTACACGAGAAGGCATATACCTGTTATCTTCTAAGACTTGCTATTTGCTTGCTGTCCACTGTGGGGAAAAAGCAGTTCACAGTCACGCTTTCAAAATTTCTGCAGCTATTTCTTAGCCACCTTAAAGTCTTCAACTGACAGGTGTTCAAAACAAGGCAGGAGGCCACTTTTCTCAAAGAAAGCCCTTGTCTCTTCCTGAGGGATATGAAATATCTTTGGGTGACAGAAACATTTGCTCCTCCCATGCCATGCAGTTACTCGCCTTCAGACTAGGTTTACTAATACAAGTCCAAGACTTACCATTGCCCAGGAATCTACTTCACTCCCTACTACACAGGGTTGTGAGCACCTTTTAGCCACCCTTCAGCAATCCTCAGTGCATACAGTTGGGGATAGCAAGACAGAGTGACTATGAAATGTCTCCTTTCCCTTCTTTTTGTGCTTCCCTAGTGGGATTCTTATCTTATCTGCCCAGAACCGGGTGTCTCTTTTAGTATGTTTAGACAACAGCCATGCAGAAAACCTACAAGAGAAGGGGACAGACTTCCTCCATAAACTCTTGGTGCGACAATTAAACGGATGACTCCTGCCAGTACAGAAAATCTATTAAAGCAAAAGACAATTATTTACCAAGGGAGTGCACTAGCGTATAAGCAGCTTGGGCTGAAGGTGGAAAGCTCAAGAAAAGTACAAAAGTGTTAGCAGCCTTTTATGGGGGAGGACTACCCATCTAAAAGCTCTGAAAAACAGCAGCAACCTGGTTTCAGACCGTGGGTCTTTCCCTCTTCACATTCTCTTTGTTTCACCAACCCAAACACCCTTGTTTCTTCTTAACTTTCACTCTTTAGAATAAAGAGTGAAATAATAAACACTTAAATAAAGCACTTAATTCACAAAAAACATCTGCAAACATGACACAGCAGAAATCACACTTTCGCAGTACATTGTGCATTTGTGGATTAATTTCTTTAAAAATGTTAATTTTATCTTCAAGAGACAGCTGCTAATGCCATTCACTGTGATAAAATCTGATTCCTTGTACTACTCAGTTATTGTCCTACTAAATTATATGCAGTTACAGAATAAAGCACTACATTTTATTTAATATCACACCCTAGATGCATTCTTCAATTTTAGAGTAGTATAATGGCTTCAAGGCTGTCACAGGACAAAATTGCTTTGGTTGAACTTGTAGAACTCCAGGATAAGCCAAATTTTGCATACTTACTCTAAAACAACGTGAAGTTTGAACTTACCTGTACTCATATCATAAACTGTCTTCTTTAATCTAACAGTATAGTAATCCCACCAGCTTCAAAAGAAAATTTAACAGGTTCCCTATTTTCTTTCCTCTTGGATAAAAGTTACCAGGCCTTACCTTTAGCTGCTGTTCTCCCCATGGTGACACTTCTGTGATCTCCCCTCTCACAATAAAAAGGCTGAAGTTGAAAGACCAGTTAATTCTTCCTTTCAGCACAACAGTTTCCTGTGGAGTAGTAATACAAGTTAGGGGGGGAGGTTGTTGTTGGGGTTTGGGTTTTCTTTTTTTGGAAAGGAGGATTATTTTTTTTTGTATTGGTGTATAATTATCTCACTGGTTTTAAGTTGCAAACATTTAACAAACTATGTGTAGAAGAACAGCGTGTAAACAATGGATATATCAAAGTAGCAAGGGTACAGAACCCAAACTTTATTTCATTGTTTTAGACAGTTCCTTGTAAAATGATTTGCATTTTCTGTGGATTTCTAATACAAAGAAAGATATAAAATGTGCTTTATTCCTTTTTTCCCCAACAAACACTACTGAAAAATGTAAGAAATACTTTTATACATAACCCACTCGTCCTGCCTCACTTGCACAGAGTTAAACAATCATCGATTTAAACACCTTTGGGTAAAACACACTATCTTGCACAACTACAGTGGAAGGGGGAACAAAACACTGATGGAAGAAATCTAGACAAAGGCCCAAGTGCTCTCCGATACCCCTGCCCTCTACGACTTGTAACAGAGCACAGAGAACCTGTTAGGGAAACCTTAACTGCAGATAAAAAGCAGCAAGGCACATTCTTGCAGGGTTTAGAAACTAGAAGTGCCAGATCAGTTAAACTATTGTAAAACAGCAAAAACAAACTTTATTTTTTTGTGTGTGTGCTACTGTGATTTTCTACTCCAGCATCTAGGTTTTTTTTAACTCTGACTGTGTTCAGTTCAAGGCAAACTCATTTGAAGCTTTTTAGCCTCAAAGCAACAAAGCCAGCAAGTTTATTAACCTTTTCCATTAACTTTTCAAGTAATAATGGGTAAAAATACATTCAAATTTCTGAATTATCTTCTTTGATCATTTCCCTTCTAGGAACTCCCATGAGGTTAAAGCTGACATAACCAAAAGTTCAAGTTTTTGGTTTTTTTTTAATTTAAATATGTGCATACTTTTTCCAAGATTAATTTTCCCAAAGGTAACATTTTCAGAAGCTACGCCTTTCCAGTGTTACATAAAAGGAATAGTTGAAAAGCAAGTTATCTACTTGGAATTTCTTGACTCTTATACTCGCACGCTAAAAAAAAAAAAATTACACATATGTATCACATATAACAAGAGAGGCGTCACATAGCTGAGTATTTTCCTGAAATTGTGACATTTCAGTGAAATCTTGAGGAACTTGCACACTATGGTGATGGATTGCATGATGAAAACTTTATACAGTGCAAGTCCCACAGCTAAAACTGATTAAATATGGTTTTAAAAACGCCACTGACTGAATAATTCATTGTGTGTGTGTGTGTGCGCGCGCGTGCTGTGTGTGAATGTGCTGGACAGTTATTACAAAAACTCTCAAGATTGAGACTTGAAAGCAGTTATAAGTAAAACTGAATACTACCATAAAATAAGCAGGTTTTGCTACACAATAGCATTCATAGCATAAGTGATCATCAGGATGAAGAACAGAAATCCTTTTAAGCCATCAAATAAATTTGAAATACTTGATACTTTCGTAGACTCCCCCCAAAATTCAAAGCTTTTCCACTGCAAGCAGTAAATCATGAAAGGTGATGCGGAGTCGAAGTAACTGTTTTTACAGATTACTTTAAAACAGTGCGTGGTTTTTATCTTTTTGTTCCAAGTACCAGATTGCACTTGGTGCAGTAATAAAGATTCCAACCCCGCAGTGATAGTCATCAAGTTTAGCACAACCGGAGCATCTGTCAGAACATAAAAAGGATTCCAGCTTTTCATTAGCCTGTGTTGTACCAGATAGGCTATTTTACAGCATGCCTACCAGCCTGTTAAAAATATAAGACAACTGAAAGTTCTGAGAACACTGTTTGAAAGGAGGCAAACCCAACTGCAGGAATACAATATATTACTGTTTTGAAGAGGTGCTACTTAAAAGTCAGTTACACCTAAGTATTAAATTTAAAGCCACTATTAAATTAGCTTGTAGATGGTAGTTTGTCACAGAAAACATTCAAGAATTGTATTTCTGAGCCTCTATCTAACAACCGCTAGATACCACAATGCTAGACTGCAATGCTGCTGAATCCCAGCAAAATGAAAACCAGTTACCTCCAAAACAGAGTAGGGTCAGTCTGAAATAAAGTGTAACTTCTTTTGCAGGGGCAGACCTAGGAACAGCTTTCTATCGCCTCACGTAATTAAGTGGCAAACTGTAAGCGAGGCAGTTATGTCCTTTGCTAACCAACACAAGAGTCCTCTTACATTGCACTCGCCATCACCAGCCTGGCTCAACCCACAGCACACCCACCATAGAAGAGAAGAAAAATGCCAGCAAATACAGGGGAGGAACCTCCAGGGACCTTTTGGCAAAATAACGCAAAAAGGGCAGAGCTCAAGGCGTTCTTGTATGTGTGCCTGGGCAAGCAAGCTGAGTGAGTGATACAGAAAGCTGGAGTTAAGAAATTAATCAAGCAGCTTCTAGAAATGAAGGGGAAAAAATGAAACAAAACGAGGTCAGGAATATACGAGCGAACAAAGAAATGCAATGGCAAGGCTGAAGCGTAATGGCGTTAGGGCGCACAAAGCAGCACAATGAAAACCAAAGTTACAAAGACGAAGCTAAGCATAGTGACTGTCAGTCACGGACAGAAAACAGCCAAAACCCACTGATTTAGGGAATGGCAGTACAGAATCCATATCGGACACCAGTGAGAAACTGTTTGCTGTAAATTAACGAAACTGGAAAAGCTGAGAAAAAAAATCCATGAACCTAGGATAACATTGGATTCATAATCGAAATATCTTCAATTTAAAGAGGCATGAAGGATCTCCACACTCATGAAGTATGTTATTTACATCACTTACACCTCAATTCATCCTGTAAACTGAGTTTTATTCTTTCTCTGATTAGCGTCCCTTACATCAGTTACTTTTTAAAAAATCAGATGGAAAGCATTCATCTGCCTTTAATACCCTACTGAAGTTTTTACTGTTAATCCCCAAATCACTTCTTCTAGCCACCTCCCACTGTGCGAGCCCTTTGTCAGAAAGTATATTAGTAGACCAGCCTAAGCCTTCATCCTCTCTGCATTGCTACTACCTAATACTCGGTGTCAGAGAACAGGAGGGAAAACATTTTTCCTGTCTAACTTTGCTCTTCTCATTTTGAAAGAATTACTCAAAGGACGTGTATTGTTGCATTTCAGAGAAGCTAGTATTCTACAGAAAATGTCAAAATCATTCTCTGTTTTGTCTGCTATGCATCTCCATTATTCTTCTCACTGTAAGCCAGGCACTCAAACAAGCTGAACGTCCCGAAACAAATCATGCACAGCCTCATTTATATACCAGCACTAGGGTCAAAAAGCTAATCGGCTCTAAAATTGGTGTCTCTGTCTTACCTCTGAGAATGAGATGCAGAGTCATTGACAGAAAAATCTTAATTTTTTTGGTGGGGACTAAATCCACAATCTACTGGTTGCTTAGTCTTCTTTTAAATATTATATTTATCTCCATAATTCTGGGCTATCTATTTTTATGAGCGGGCATGCTGTCAAGATAAACTTGCACTGGGAAGCACTAAATATGCACAGCCTCCTCCACAGACCGACACACAGTCCGGCAGCCGTGCTTCCCGCTCCAGCTTCCAGGCATGGGTAACATGTACCTAACCTACAGGCACCAGTCACTTCCCAAGCAAGTGTGACTTAACTGCCTTCCTTCAAAGTTATCCTTCATGAGTCTGGAATACCTTTTTTTAAACCTAATCATCTATTCATCTGTTATCTCTTAAATAAAAACCCTACTTCACACCATTTTCACAAGTCTTTAGGGGGCTGAAAAGAGGCAAATAAAGAGAGTAAGAATTAAAGGGGGTATTTCTAGAACATGCAATACTTCCAAATTTCCAATACTTGAAAATTTACTTTCCAGCAAGTTACCCACTGTGTAGACTCGTTTAGTGTACTTCAAGACACAACAGCATATACTTCGTTATTTCTGTAGTAGAGATAATCAGTTCACACCTTTTAAAGCATACTGTGGCATCATTATAGAAAAGTAAGATCTCAAAGGCTGAAAGAGAAAAAAAACTTACACGAATGTATTGGAAGTTTATAAAATGTAACACAAGCTTTGTAGTTGTAAAATCAGTATTATTCAGCATTACACACATATGATGTCAAAACAACACATAAAGATCAGGTCTTCTTTCATTTATGCAAACAAATATATCATTACTCGGTGTTCTGACAAGGAATTTGATCCAAGTTGGAATCCCTTTTAGTTCCCATACTTGTGCAAAAAAAAAAAAAGAGTGAGATTCTTTCAAGGAAAGGAAATGAAACTTCCATGTTTTCATACAGCAGAACTTCTAATGAGCTGATATATCTGAACACCTTCTCTTCCGGCCGATAAAAACTGAGCTAAGAGAGATCGGCTTTTGTCAAATTTACGGGCTTTCAAAAGAGCAGATATTAGCTAGCCATATGTATTATTACAACAACTAAGTGACTATTTCTTAAGTTGTTAAAGGAAGAAAGTGGGTACTTAGTGCTTTACAAATACCATTTTGTAATGTCATCTGCCTTAGTATCGAGAAGAAAATCTTCTGCACTTGCAAAATTCCTCAGAAAGTCACCAACAGTGTATTGCTCGCTATTTATGAAGTGATTAGCATAAACAAACTTTTAAACTGTCACCAGTAAAATACTGCCTGTAAATGTTCTGCCCTCTCTCCAGGTTAAGTTTATGATCTGCTTTAGTATATGAGCAACTGTAATTACAGTAAGTCATACATTTCAAGACTACAAAAATCTCCCTAAACTCTCAAACCGTACTATTCAGTACGGAGCAAGGCATTGTGTATTTGAAAAAGCAACACTAACAAGGTTTAGACCAATAATTTTTTCCCAAAAACTCCTGAAACAAGAAATAAATACTTATAAATGAGAACAGCAAAAAAGTAAGATCTCTGAATTAAACAGCATAGCTTCTATCAACACACAACAGAAACAATTTATGTCATGTAGATTCAACATTTACTAATTTGACAATAATTTTAAAAATTAAAGTTTAGAGCTGCTTTATGGCTACCAGTGGAAAATAAAAATAGCTTTTTTCCTCTTTCCCTCCCTCCCCATCCTGCTTTAAAAGTCAGAAGATGTGGGGTTGTAAAAACCTGAAAAAGGAAATGGTATGTGTGAAGTCAGCAGTTCAGCAAAGCGGCTGACTGGCCATTAACAGCTTTAAATATTCTTAAAATGCCAGTCTTCCCACATAAAAGGGTATTTTAATGTTATATTCAAATAAATAAAAAATACAGCTCGCAGTGCTTACATTTCTGTCTTTAAGTAAAACTGCCAGTTTTAGTTGTTTACTAGTACATATTTACAGTAGTACAAGAATTCAACAAATTGTTTAAACATTTTGGTGAACTCAGCTCACTGAAACCTCTGTACTGTTTTCCACTTCCCCCTTCAAGCCTGGAGTACTCTTCCTGAAAACATTCATCATCATTATTCAACCTGGTTTTGTTCAAATGCCTAACTGAAATTTCTTTCATAAGCTAAATAACTAAATTATGCACACCAAAAAAACCCCAACAATTTTGTATGATTAGCACTGGCAAAGAGCTACATACCTGCATGAAATTCTCTCTACACCAATACATCTCCTCTGCCTTCAGCTCAGACTCCCTTGACACAGACGAGAGCTCTCAAACTATTTGTTCTGTGAGGCACTGAGCATACTTTTAGCACAGTGTAAATACAGCAGGTAAGGGAGAAAAGAAATTGTTGTCACAAACGTAGTTAAGAGATGCCCAGATGCTAGAGATCCCCATAGAGCTCTTCTGCGCTTGTCTTTGGCAGACAACAAGCAATACCACCAGCTTTAAAAGCAGTAGTCACAGAGAATATGTGTACATAAGTGGACAAGGGGGAGAAAGACAAGCAGAGGAGGGATGGTGGAAAAGGGATTTTACAACCTCTTAGGCAACTTTGGCTCCAAACTTGAAAAGGACTGTGGAAGCTCGGTTCAGATATGATCTAACAGAGCTCTCCACATACCGCGTAGCTGGCAAATCCATCCCTGTGGTCCAGATTTTTTATTCATCCAACAGAGTATCTAGAGAAACACAGACACCTTTAGTCTGATGCAGAAATCTATGAAAGTCAAATAGAGTGCACAATGTATTTATTTTTTTCATTGAAGGCATGGAGAACAGTCTTGGGACATTTCTGCACAGGATCAGTCTGCTGCCAGCACCCCAGGAGGAGTTAGCTTGTTTCAGAGCAACAGGCTTGTCTCCCCTTGCTTGTACTCAGTGCCAGCAGCAACATACTTTTGCTACCATCCTTTCCCAGTGCTTAAAGTATCTGTTTCTCTCTCCCCACTTGAGAATCCAAACAACACAATGTTGGCTTGGACTCCCTGCCACTGTATATTAAGAAAGTCAGAACTTGCCTCACCACGTCTATCTGCTGCTGCAACACTCTGCAGTGTACCCTGGCTTATATAGTGGGACAACTCCACCGGTCCCACGTACTGGTGTCTAATCAGGGCACAAAAACCAAACCAACCAGAACTAAATAAACCCTTAAGCAATTTCCTGATAGCTCCCCCTTCCAGAGGATGTTTCAGAAGGGCAAAAACCGCAGAGAGCTGCTTGCAGTCTCCAGGCTCACCCATATCCCCACACTGGGCTCATCTGTGCTGCTGGTACTGGTGGCTGTGCTCTTTCCCCTACTTCTTATTTCTCTAACCAAAAAGGAAAAACCTTCTTTAATCCCCTTATACAAGGGAGGGAATTCATCCTCCATGCAGATGTCGCCAAAAATATTTGTCCATCTATTTGGACAAACATTCATAAGCACCATTCAGTGCTACTAGACGTTTCTGTAGCTAACAAAGTGCCAACAAGTGAGAAAAGACAAGACAACTCCTAAGCGCTCAAAGGACTGACAGCTGCAAATACTCAGCTGTACTGTTTGCTGCACTCTTCAAAAATGGAAGAACATGAAAGACCTAAAGCATCAGGAACATCCAGCAAATCCTTGTCTCTTTCCCACTTCCCAGGTCAACTTTCCGATTATTAAAAAAAAACAACACAAAAACAGGTGAAGCAGACTGTAACTGGGCAACCTCCTCCACCTCTTCCTCAGTACAGCTGCACAGCTGTCACTGGTTGTGTGCGGCTCCAGCCCATGACAGAGGCAGAGCATCTCCCCTTCTGCTATTTCTGGAGATCACCTTTCTCAAGGCAATCTCCCCTCCCTCCGCCACCCAGTGCTTACACCTTTGAGCACTGGAGAATATTCAAACAAGGACCTAGGTAGCATTTTCCTACAACAAGCTGAAAAAAAAAGTTTTCCAGCTAATTTTAATACTGTTTATTTTCTGATTAAAACCAGTACATGTCTTTTGACCTTTCCAGAAAACCACTGTCTGCCTTTTTATAGCACTCCACTGCAGGGTACACATACAAGAGATTGAGTACGAGAAGTGCCATCAAACATGCTACAGCCCTTTTAATCTCTGAGCCCCTGTCAGACGATAGTGACAATAAGGAGTTCCACCAAATGTAGCAGCTCTGATACCCTTTCACATTCCTCCATGTACAAGACTCACTTTTACAAACTGTGCTCTTTAAATGGGCTTTTAAAACTGCCCCATGAATTGCACTCCTTCCACTGAACCTTCCTGCATTAATCTCTGATAGATTCCATACAGTACATAAATAATGGTACAGGCTTCAGTTTAGGTATGCACCTCATTAAAATGGTGCTACCCTCTTCTAGGTTTTATAAACTTCAGATGCTCCCTGAACTAATGTATGCTAGAGATGATGAAATGCTCAACCTTGTCTCTGCCCTAGTCTAAAAGGGGTATCATATTACCTTGAGAAGACAACAGACTTCGATTTCCATCAAAGTTCATCCCTTTCATGAAAGACTGAATTCCCTTGGTATCTTAAATAGAATTTGACCTGATTTGTGAAGCTGAAGGCCTAAATCAAACTATTTAAGCAGGACATCTACCTTTAATGCAATGCCTTGCTTGGTTTTAGATGACAACGTACAAATGGGGAGCTGCACAGAAAACATACCATTTATGGGTAAAAAAAATTCAGTCCAAAACACTGTTCATACTTGAGCTGCATATAGCATTATTCTCACAAATCCGAAAAAGTACTTTAGGATTACTTTGGACATAAGATGTCTAGACAGCATCTTCCCTGTGGAGCAGAAAGGCTATACCCCCCTCCTAAAACAAGCAAAAGGGCACTAAAATTCTGTTAAAGGTTTCAACATTTCAGAAAGACTTTGATATTAGGCTCTGCAAGTAATTCAGAAAGGCAGGAAGAGTGGACATGGAAGAAACACAACAAGCACACACTTAATATTGCACCAATTTGGATCCAAAATGATCAACCACTACCCATAAAGCAGGCACCTTTGTTAAAGTCCAGAACTATGAATGAGTCTTGCTACGCTGCTGAAATAAGAGACACATGTAACTTACCATCACAAAGAAGTAGTGTATACTTCTTCAATTCATTTAGATCTAAGATAAGAAAATACTGGATTTTTGGTCCTATTCTAAGGACATCGAAACTAAAGCTGTTACTTTTTGTGACAGGGATCTTGGGAGGAGAGTTGCTAAGCGCAGGAGACAGTATATCCCCTCTACCACAAATGGTCTAGTTGTATATACCTGTGCCCAATGTCCACTGTATGCAAGAGAAAGTATCAGAGCAAGCCCAAATAGAAGAGATAAGGTGGCTTGTAAAGACCTCTGAGGGTTACCATCACCATTTATGCATTGGTTATTCTTTGTCTGTGTACCTGCTGCAGGTAAAAGGGGAGCCTGCTCCCTGTTGGCTCAGGTACCTGAAGCCACCCCTCCACTCCTGCAAGCCCCCCTTGCCCATCCCAAAAGACCATAGATAGATATACTTGAGGAGATCACAGATACGGGATACCAGTTTTAGGCAACCTGAGGAGTTCACACCCACACCCACACCCACAAGTGGACTGAGCTGGCCACTCACCAAATCATCTCTTGCTGCTCCCAGCAGCGAGAGACAGCATTGCTGCTCCATGGCCAGCACTGCTGCAGGAGCGAGGGGTAGCAGGAGCTGGGTACACACTCTCAGCCCTCACCGCCCACGCAAGTCAAGTCAGCTGGCAGGTGTGTGAAGGTACAAAAATGGTATTTACACAGAAATATACTCTTAAAATAAACTACAACTCACTTAAGGACTTGACTGTTTCACTTTTTAGAGGCTATACCTCAAGCAAATGAAACATCTCTCCACTTAGACATCATAAGTAAAGCTGTTCACACACACCACATGTACCTCACCATTATCAGTCATCGCTACAATGCGAAAATAAACATAAGCGCATATAACTAATATTAAAGCTTCCTACCACTACATCAAGATATCACCAAATTATAGAACATTTGGACCTTAAAAGAAGTCTTCAAAGAAGCTGTACAAATTGTATTAGTAAAAACACTCTCATATACCAAAACACAAATCACAGTAAAAAAGAATCATTCACCAAATCGCATCAAAACGTTAACAAATGTTCTGGGACTTCAAACTGCATTGAGCCAAAAACTGCAAATCAGAAGTATTTGCGAAAATACCAGGACTACTACATATAATGAAAACACCTATAACATTCAAGCACAAATAATTTTCCATTTAACATTTCCATTGTTTCACATTTACAAACTGCTCTATTAAGCCTCAACAACTTTATAAGGGATTTTCTGGCTCTTCCCACATGCTAAAAAGATCTCAGAGTTCTGGGCCATTTATGTTGCATGTCTTACACTTTAAAGAACACAAACGGTATAGTCCTTTACATTTAAGATTTTAATCTCTGAAGAAGCAATCAGCACTAAGGCTGGGTGCCTAAGGCTATTTCTTGCAAATGGGAATGAACAGAACTTTAAATGCCCTGCAGTTGCGGAGGTCAAGAAGTTGGCTAACAGCCTCCCTTCTGTAGACTCCTTGAAGCAGTGTCCCGGTCTCTCGGCTGTAATTTGTTCTATATTCACACTTAGAAAATATTACAGTAGACTGTCAAATGGCATTTTCAAAGATTATCTTAAAACATGCAAGAATAACTGTGTGTTTCACCCATCCTTGTTTGAGGTAGGTGCATCCAGACGAGTAAGAAAGCCAGCCGCAGTGTCCTGGACAGTTAATGACAAATGTCATTTCCTGTTAGTGATGCTATTTATTATCAAGGTATAATTACTGAGGACTTAATTTCTCCCCATACATCCACTCCATTATGGATCGACTGCAGAGGCAGAGGGAGTAAAGAGGGCTCGCTCACAGCTCACAATCCCATTGGAACAGTAAGAAAAAAATGAGGCAAAATCACAAGACAGACAACCATGTGCAAAGGGCAGAAGGAGCTACCTACGTTTGTTTCAGGCTTTTTCGCATTCTCTCTTCTTAAGTAAAGCCGCATCACTGTTTTATACACACAACTTACAGACCGATATTGGAATTAATACTTCCTCAGTACTACAAATTTCACAATAGGAAAAACAAAGTTACACTTGGTTTTGTAAAGGAGACACTCTCCAATACCTCTTTTGAACTCGAGCAGCTACTCCAGAAAAGAACACCTCTGACTTAACGAGGGCACAGTGCCTGGACGCAGCAAGGACAGCCACAGCAAAGGGAAAAAGAGGCATCTGCACATTCAAAGTAGGAATACACAAAGTCTGAGAAAACATATTTTAGAGGACTGTCACTGCTTCCTCCCTAACCTCCCTACTTCAAGATCAACACTTAACATATGACCGAATTTTAAGAACATTCTAATGAGAGACAGTCACATTTGCATATCTACACAGCTTCTAATTGGTGTGAAAGGAGTTTATACTTGCAGCTATAACACCTAATCAAAAGCCAGCATTTGTTTTTGCTGAATCTGAACACTACTATAAAAATATACAATACCAAGCAACCTGAAAGATATTACACAAATATTATGAACTTATTACACAAATATTACGACCTTATTACACAAATATTACTACATATTTACACCAAATAGAGAAACAGAACATCAACTCCATCCGCTGCGTCTCAAACAAAATCCGTAAACATTACTTTCATATTCAAGACCAGACCGTGTTAAAGTTAAAAGCTGTACAAGTACTTCCAGGTCTCAACTTCAGTTTTACCATATACTCTTTGCTGCTGCCTCCTGCTTGCATTACTGTGAAACTTCCCATAAACAAAGTACCAACAGAAGTGTCTTCGATGTACTTTTTCTTTACATGAAGTCAAGTAATATCATCCTTAAATAGTACTTATATTTTACCATACCCTAAGGGAGAAAACCAGCTCCCCCCGCCCCCAAGCATGCAGCCTGGTTGCACGAGTAATTTCCCTAGACGCACTGCCAGTGAGCCCACTCATGTGGGCTGTGGGTTGCTGCAGTCTGAGCAGCACTTGATGGTGGCCTGTGGAAAACTGGTACACCGCAAAGCGTTCACTCCCCTCTTTATTACCTGATGTTAATAAAACAGCTTCAAACATAACTAACGCAGCGAATGCCTCACTATCATTACTCTTCGCATCTCCACAAGTGCTGCACTTGTTACTGACCCTAAGTGACTGCCTCACCGACTGCCTTTCTCTGCCACTTCCAAAGAGTAAGGTGCAGTATGAAAGCTCTAAAAATCCAGAAGTTTAAGACTGCTACTCTGAATAATTAAAAATTCAGAACCAGTCAAACTTGAAGAGCTGTTTACAAGTTAGGCACAGGACACCCTGAAAAGCTACCGTCATATCTACAAAGCCTATGCTTTGTAAGTTTTAATCACCAAGCCTGCACTAGTCAGAATACACACGAGTCACAAGTGAAGTTTACATTATTAGAACTCACTAACATATCAGTATTTCGCCTCTTCATTAAACCTTTTAGAATTATTTTTGGCTATCTCCTATAGCCAAACTCATCAGTGAGAAACAGAAAATAACTGCAGGGAAAGGCTTCAACTTTACAGTGCAGTAAGTAATTAGCTAGAGATTTTTAAAAAACACTTGAAATGTCTCTTTACTCCTAAAGAATAACTGAGCGTAAAATTTAACTTGAATGTTAATTTTACTACTATAGCACTGCAATCTGCTTTGCAGGTTGTCCCAGCAGCTAAAGACAGCAATGATGCACAACACCGTAAGAACAGAACTTTTCATACCTGAACCGCTTTCTTTGGACCATCCCGCAGCTACGGCAAATACCATTCCCCACGCAAGACACCCCCTTTCAGCCGGCGATCGACGCATGCCATACGTGCAGTTTAACGCCGAAGAAAACGGGAACGGTGCCGCAGCGCATGGCAAGCCGGCCAGTGCCCCCCGCCCCGCCGCCCTTTCGCCGCGCAGCCTTCAAGCAGCTCCCCCAACCTCCTCACCAAACACAAGGGCACGCTCCGCAGTAGCCAATTTTTAACGCGCGTCCCCTTTTCCAGGTTAACCACCGTTTCCCAGGTCCCCGCCAGCCGCCGCGGCAGCGAGGAGCGGGGCGGGGGCAGGCCCAGCCCCGCCGCCCCGGCCAGGAGGGCGCGGAGCCGCCGCCGCCGCTGCTGGGGGAGGCAGCGGGGCCAGCCCCGGCCGGGGAAGGCGTGTCTTCCCCGCGCTCCTGTCAAACGCCGCCGGACCCGCTGCTCGGGCGGGCGGCAGGGAGCGGGGCCCGTCCCGGGCGCAGCTCCGCCACGGAGGCACCGGCGGGGCGGGCAGCCGGCGGCCCGGGACAACACCAACTACCCCCCCCGCACGGCTGCCCCGGGCCCCTCGGGGATCCTCCCGCGCCGCCGTTGCTCACCGGGGCTCCCGCTGCCCGGGAACCGCGACCTTCCCCCCCCCCACACACACCCCCGCCCCGAGAGGAGAGGCAGAGCCGCCCCGCTCCTCTCGCCCGGGGAGCGGCTCCCGCCGCGCCGCCCTGGCAGCTGCGCCCCCGCCCCAGCCACCGGCCGGCTGCCGCGGGCGGGGGGCGGCGGGAGCTCAAGCCCGCCGGGGAGGGGAGCGGGCAGCTCCGACAGGCCGGGACGCGGCGCCTGAGCCCGGGGCAGCCCCGGCCGGACCCGCCGCCGCCGCCGCCTCCAGCGCGGCGGGGCGGGCGGGGGTCCGCAAAGGGAGGCGCGCGCCCCCCCCGGAAAGGAAGGAAGGGGACGGGGCCGAGGGGACTGGGCCGCCGCCGCTGCTCTCCTTTCCCCGCGACGCCCAGCGCGGCCGGTGGCGGCCGGAGGTCGCGGTGGGAGCCCGGGGAGGGGGCGCGACCCCCGCCTCGCCTCCCGGTCTCTCCCCGCTCCTCCCTTCCCCTGCCCGCCGCTGACGGGCTGTGCCGCCGCCACTCACCGGGCGGGCGGGAAGCGAGTCCCCGGCGGCGGCTCCCGCGCCTGTCAAGCCGCTCCTGCCGTCGCCCGCCTCACGCCGCCGCCATGTTCCAGGGGCACCGCGCATGCCCGGCAGCGGCACCGGGGGCGCGGGCCTCCCCCCCCATCACCACCACCGCCCCCCCCCGCCGACCCCCTTCCGCCCGCCGCGGGGCGAAGCGGCGGCTGCGCGGCCGGGGGCCCCGCGTCCCTCGCCGGGGGCAGCGCGGGCCCGGGGCCGCCGGCATCCCCGCACCTCGCCCGTACCTGCGGGGGACGGCCCCGCCAGAGCGGGCGCGTTAGGGGCCGAGCCGCCCCGTCCGGGGTGGCCGTGAGGCGGCCCCGAGCGCGGCGCGGCCGGCGGCGCCCCGGCCGTTCCCCTGCGCTGCCTCCCCGCGGTCTTCCCGCGTTCAAACCTGGCGCCGTCCCCTCGCGGGGCGCCCCGCTCCCCGGAGCCATCTTGCGGCCGGGCGGCCCGCGCCCAGCGGCCCTCAGGGGGCGGCGGCCGGGGCTACGGGGCTTGGGCGGGAACGGCAGCGGCCGCCACACCGGCGCACGTCCCCGTCCCCTTGCTGCGGCGGGGGGGGGGAGCGGGACTTGGGGGGCGCCGGCGGCTGCGCAGTGCAGGGCCAGGGTCGGCGGGGGCTCCGCGGTCCCGCGCCCGGGGAGAGGGAGCGCCGTGTGAGGGGGGAGGTTACCCCACGGCAGGTGTTTTCTGTCGGAGACTGCGGTGTGGGCGGTTAGCGTCTGGGAAACGTGTGAGGAATCGAAGGCGAGGTGTTCCGTGAGGAAACGCCAGGCAACCGCCGCCCCGGTCGTTCCCGTCTGCTCCGGGCACCGCCAGCGCCGCGGTACCGCCCCGCAGAGCCGGTTCGCTGCGCCGGGCCGGGCCCGGCACGGCGGCGGCGGGAGCGGCGGCGGCTGAGGCGCGGCTGTGGCCGTCGGTGCGCGGCCGGTTGAGAAACGGTGTGCGATTGTTCGGGAGACCCGCGCTTACGAACACCGCGTAACAGCTGAAGAGCCGCCCTTGGCTTTTGAGGAGGGCGCGTTCCCGTTTGAGGAGCTCTGGGCATTTGAGTTCAGACCCCGGGAGGCGCGTAGGGCGTATCTGGCGAGAAATCGTCTCCTAAACGCTGTCAGCGTTCGGGGCGTCCTGTGCCCAAGTTGCATCCTCACTACTTGCATCGCTTGCAAGTGAAGTTTTAAATTCGGAACTAAGCTAAGGTCACAAGAGTGAGATTCTAGGAGGCTTTGTAGTGGAGAAAAAAAACAAATACACACTCAAAAAACCCTCAAAGTCTTCTACATGAAAGTGAAATTGATACAGCCCGCTTTAGTATCCTGCATATATTGCAAGTTACTGCTAACTACTTTAAGCACTTTCATAAGCACTAAATGGTTCTTCAGAAACAAGGAAAATGAGTCCTTGCCATATATTATAAAAATCTAATATTGAGGCAACATGAGAGAAACAAGTAAAAATATGCTTATCCAAGTGATGAAAAATATACAAGAGAAAGGTGAAGAAATACTGAAACACGCTTACAGAAAATCTTTATAGCCAAGTGTGGTATGCTCATAACCAATGCAGATGGACGCTGCTGAATTTGAAATATTTTCCCCTTTCTGTCATCCTGAACTTTTGCAGGAAAACGAGAGATCGTGTTCATTATAGAGACGGATACAGAAATGTGCCAAGTGTCACAGAATAAGTCCTTGGGAGACACAGAGCAAACAGAAACATATTTTAAAGATATCCTTTAAACCCAAGCCAGTGCTAGATATAACATCTGAGGAATCTGTTCCCTGTGAGCCACTGGGACAAAATACTGTTCGTTTCTACAGCTATTGCTGCAGAGCCTGTCAAATGTGAACTGGTGTAGTCCTCTACCTGCTCATAATTTTCCCAGGAGGCTGAAATCAGGAAGCCCGGCCAGCATTAATCCTGCTTCTTAGACCCCTGATCTGGTGAAACTGAGAATAAACAATAGACATAAGAATAACTGTCTACAAGATCACAGATACATCACCAGTAGAAAGAGCAGAACAGAAGAAAACTTTTAATACTCTCTTCTAATCCAGGACCCGAATGGGTCCATAATGCCTTCACATGTGTCCTTTACCTACGAGCTATAGCTGATGTAAAGCAAACAATTTCTTTGCAGGATTATTAGAAAAGGAATAAGAATTCCTGCCCGCTTCCATTTTCCAGCAGAATGATGAGCTTGTTCTGTGGTGACTCACCCATCATCTTTCATTTTCTTTTATAGGGATTACACTGAATTATTTGGGTCAGAAAAGCCATGCAATTTTTAAGTTCTCAGTGTTCTTCACAAAGAGAGAGAGAAACGCCTGTATGTATACGTATATATGTATGTATGTGTGTATAAATATGTATGTGTGTATAAATATATATGTGTATGTGTGTATACATACATGTGGCTTCACAGTTTTTTTGCAGGGAGATTCCGTGATTTTAGAAAGAAGCAACAACATCAAAACAAACCCAAAATGTTGCATGGAGGTAGACTCCAATGAACTCATACATCTGGTCAATATGATGTTCTGGGAGGTTGATGCAGACAAAAAAGATGTTTTAAGAGAGCAGGCAGTTCCTCAAAGAAATAACATTAAGAGTGTGAGTGAACTATCCGTGCAGAAGAGGTAAGGGGCACATTAAAAGATCAGCCTGGCTGTCACAAGCTCTTCCTGAACCTCAGATGGGAAGGAAGCATCCAGAAAAATGAAGCTGGGTCAGGTTACTTGGGAGAGCTACAAAAGCGTAGCCTGATCGTGCAGGGATGAAATCAGAAAAGGTGGCGGAAAATGAGATGCAACTAGCAAGGGATATAGGGAGTAACATGAAATCATTTTAAGTACATTACCAGAAATGGAAAAGGATCAAGCAAATGATTACTCCAGTATCAAGCAGAACTGCTAAGGTTTTGACAGACAACGCTGAGAAAGCCAAGCTTAATATTTTTGCACCTAATTTTGATTATTTTTTTTTAAATATCAGGCATTATTGATACTTGCGAAAACAGAGAGATTTCAGACTTGATTATCGAAGGACCAAGTGAGAAATTATTCAGATGGAATTTGCTGCTTTTCCATCAGCTGGACTTAAAGAACTGGCTGATGAAATCTCAGTTACGAGTGGTTATCTTTGAGAACTTACAGTGGAGGGATATTACAGGACAGAAAGGGACAAACAGTATTGTTGAAAGGAAAGAAGGAAATAGGAAGTTATATACTAATCTATTTAATTTCAGTGCCCAGAAAAGGTACTGGAACAAGTAAACAGGCTATTTTTAAGTACTTGCAACACAACAAGTAACAGCCAACACAGCCTTGTCAAGAACAAAAGATATCAAACAAATCTAGTCTATCTTGCAACAAAGTAAAAGGAATCGTCAGTAGAGGAGAAACATTGGATGTCATGTTAGAGGTCACTTTAGTAATATTTTTGACGTCGTTTCATATGATATTCTTTAGGTAAACAAGGGAAATAATGTAGGTGAAGATACTTAGGGAGCTGGTACAAGCGGCTCGTTGTCAGAAGGACGTTAATGAACTCGGCGATGGTTCAGAAAACATGTTTACATAACTCCAGATTATACCGAACTGGGAGGCTTTAGCATGCTGGAGGACAGATGTGGGATTTAGAAGGATTTTCACACACTAGAGATTGAGTCTGAAAAAAGGAGGGTACTATTCAACAGGGATAAGTGAACGCTGGGCAGAGGCAGATATGATCAAGCTATACAAGCAGGAAAGGGGGAACTACTGGCTGTTCTGCAGGGAAAAAAAGCTGCAATTATGTGAAAAAGAAAAAAAGAAAAAGATCTGTGGTTATGTGAATCACAATCTATACAAAGGGGACAATGTCAGAGAGCTGCAGTGAGAAAGTCAAACCACGTAAAACAATACAGAAAGAGAAGCACAGACCAATTGTGAAACAGCCAGCTTTACATGGCCTGAGAAAAACTCAGTAGCTGTGGTCTGTCTGGCTTCAGTAAATATGTAGCCCGCAAAGAGGGCAGAAAAGAACAATATCTGAATGATTGGATATCTATAAAATATGCCCTGTAAGGAAATTCTGAAAAAAAACCAACAGGGATTGAAGTTGAAGGGGGGGAAAGTGGAAGAAGAGAAAATAACATACATAACTATACAATACAGATATGGATGCATATCAAATGCAGGAAAGAGTGCTGTGAAGAGAAAAGGATGAATTTGCCCTCCGGTTCCATAGTGGACAGGTCAAGAGAGAACAGGTTTAAAACACAGCAAGAAAGATTAGAAAATAAAAATGATAAGGGTAGGGAAGAAGATTGGCCGGGTGGTTGTCCAGCCTCCAACCTCCGACTCTTCAAGAAGAGCTAGGCACCGTCGGTCGGAGCTGGCACAGGTAGACCGGGCCGAGGGTGGACTCAGTCACCTTCCATGGCCCCTGCCAGCAACACGATAAAATGAATGCAAGCTTTCTTTAAGGCCGATTTCTTTAAATCCTCAGGGAAAGGATTTTATTGTTTCTGCAATGAGCATGCCGCTAGCTTCTGAAAATGAATCATTTCAAAAAGAATTTTAAACTGCCTTCCTGTTTTCTGAGTCCTCCTTCTTTCAAGCTGTCACAATACGATTGTCCTATGTAACTAAGGATATTATAGATACACGAGAGATTGCACAGTTTCACTACCTGAAGAGAGCCGAAATTCAGACCTGAATAGGTCTGCCTTCTACTCCCGGTTATGTGAATTCAACAGAAATTGTAGATTTTTATCTGACAGCAAGTTAACATTTTGTTCTTTCCCAAGAATGAAGTTTACCTTTTCCAGAACAGCCTCAGAAGTTCTTCAAAGCCTGAAGTGTGACAATGACATATTCTTTTAATAACATCTTTTTTTTTTCCCCTTTCTGCTTGCTTGTAGGAAATGCCATCACCTCCTTCACAATTTTTAAACTGTGTAGATTAAGAACAGGAATAATTACAGATGACAAGTGTAAAGAACACTCATTGCAACTATATTAAGTAAAAATATTCAGACATTCTAAAGCATTTTCATTTAATGCTGTAACGTTACAGTATGTATATACACAAGGTGTTTAGACATGCATGTAGGAACTGGTAACACTAAAAGAAAAGGAGTTAAGTTATTTTCATTTGCATGGATGCAAACCTGAAAACAACTTCTCTGAGGTACAGGAAGCTCACAGAAATAAGTGGGAACAGAATATTGGCCACACAACTTGTTAAAATATTTTGCTGTAAGAGTTAGAAATTAATTTGCAGGGGAAAAGCAGTGAGGAACCAATTTCAGGCAAGATAGGCTCAAGCTTTTGCCATTGGATGGATAGTGATTAGAATTGCCCCAGCAAGGGAAAACAGATTTGTTCTAGCTGGTTTTGTATTACCTAAAGTGAGTGCTTCCTGCACAGTGGCCAGCAAAAAGAAGAAAAAAATACTTACTCCCAGAATGTTGGGGACAAAAACCTGCAATAGTTTTGTAATACCAAAAAAGATAAAATTTGAAGTGATGAGGGGGCTCTTTTCCTGACATCCATCAAGTTCTCTGGAGCTTCAGGCTGCCTCTTGGTTGGAGAAGTAATATGGAGGGCTGGACAGAAATTGTTTTTCCTTCCCTATGAATTTTCCACTTCTATGGTATTTTTTCCATAGCTGAAATATCAAAAATCCTGAACATGTTTATAAGTTGACTGAGTAAAACTGTTTCAGTAAATGGAAATGGTTTATTTCAATGTTTCTAAATACCCCATTTTGACCCTTTCTTTCTTTGTTTTCACATAAATTGCATTGTATTTGAATTGAAATATTGTGAATCAAATGTTTTCAGAACTTTTAGCTCTAAATATCCTATTTTGAGAATTAAAATATCCGACCTTAGTTTGGTTTTCCTGGTTTGGATCTAGGAATGGCAGAAAAATCATCCCTTTACTGGAGACAATTTCAGTGAAGTAGAACTGCTTGTGTAAACATAGTAGGAAGCTTTCCAACTAGTCTAAAACACATGAATAAAATGGGAGAAAACATGTTATGGGATGGATATAAATGTGGGATTTGAAATAAAGCAGCAGCACCAGGAAACAAAACTTCTGCTTCTGGGTCATAATAATCCAGATCAGTGATTTGTATTAGGGGACCAAACGCAAAAGCTCTAATACACATCCTAAGTCACTGATCCCGCTGCATCAATGAGTATTTTAGCAATGCACGTGACCCAAATTCTGATTGATTTTGCAACAGTTAAAATTCATGATTAATTATTCTCATTCAGTTGAAGTGCTCCATGAAACAGTACGGAAGGTGGCATAATGTACCCCTTTATCTCTTAATGCCGTTGGTTTCTCTGGGTGTTTGGGTAAGAGTGAATCTCTTCAAGGGTTGCTGCAGGCATCATCCAACAGGAGGGTAATGAACGGCTGAGCTCTTGAGTTACCACAGGGGAACTGTTCCGGCTCCAGGTTCACATTTTGGCAAACAAAAGCAAAGTCTCCTTTAACGTACTAACGCTTCTCCTTCGGATGCTCTTTAAAAGCGAAAAGGAAACTCGAGTAAAATAGAGCAGCCTCTTCCCAAAGGAAGCGGGCAAAGAAGATGAAGGGCTAATAATCCCTGCCTTGGAATCCAGCGGTCGGTGCCAGCGCTGCCGTGTCCCTGCCGCTGGGGCTTATCCAGCTGCCGGGGGGATGGCTGCCCCAGTCAGGCCCAGGCCTGCGGTAGGGAGGTCGATCCGGCAAGGTTTGACAGCTCCCTAGGTGGATAACAAAAAATAAAAATCCAGCTCCTCCGACGGCGGGGAAACTTTGAGAGAATGAACGCATTTAAGCAAACACACCGTTGCCTCCCAGTGTTTTCAGGCAACCTGGCAGAGTCATACAGGTACGCGCGAGGGGTGAATTTCTCTCGCGCGCAGCCTTTGGAACTCGTGATCCCACAGCTCCCAAATCCGGTGCAGTTTCTGTGATGCCACCGAGCCGAGCGCTTCTGCTGTGGGATTTGCCAGCTGCTGTCACTATCCCCCTGACATCTTCTTTTGTCTCCTTGCCCGGCCAGCGCCTGCTGGCAGCTCCTGCGGCCCCTCGGCTCTGCCGGCGTGGGGGGAGGCAGAAGGGGGCCAAGACGCCGAGCGAGGTGGCGAAGCGCGGGGAGGGGGAACGAGCCCGAAGCACAAGCTGCCCACCGCCTGGGCTGCCTTCGGGGCAGGGCGGCAGCCGTGCCCGGGGGGACCCACGGGAAGGAGCCGCTCCGGTTGGCAGCCGGATCCCGAATTGGCCCTCGCAGGAATCGGGCCGCTGAATTACAGCTGTGCGAGTCCCATTGCGCTATAGCCCTTGGTGAGCGTGCCCCGGATGAATTGCAGGTGATAGGGAGTGCCGGGGGGGTGAGGGGATAACTGCTAAATGAACGTGCTGCCTAAGAATATAAAACCGAAACTGTGCTTTTCTTGAAGCCGGGCGTATCGTGGTGTTTCAGCCAGGTTGCCATCTCTTTCAATTAGCACCCTAAGACCGAAAGAAGAGTTAACTGATAATAACGCCATTAAAGCACCCTTGAAAGTTTAGTTTCAAGTCGTACGTTGTTTGGCGTGATGTGACCGACCATGTACGCGCTGAGAGGCCACCGCAGGCATGAATAATATGACAAATGCCATTCTTCGTGTGAACAGCACTTATTTCCATTTCAGTGCAATGAAACCTGAGATGCCAAAGTGGTTAATCCTGTTTAGTGCTACCGTCAAGTCAGAGATCTGTCAGCGTTGTGTTTTCACGTGATGACAGGGGCGGCTTACTTGCAGCTCTCGGCTTGCAAGCTCACAAATGCCAGTGACTTCTGCTTTCCTTAAAATGCTATTCTTTGTAAACAGAATAGCTTGGTTTAAACAGAAGACATGAAGTGCTGTTTCATTTATTCAGCTTCTCGATCGTTTATTTATTCATTTATTTACAGTTTAGCTTATTCGGCTTTATTAGGAATAGATGCTTCTGCCCATGAGGGTGCTCAACACCCACCTTCGGAGCGACGCGGGCACCGGGGGCGTGCGGGGGTCTCTGCCAGGCTCAGCCTTTCTCAGCTTTCTGGGGACGGGGCCCCACCAAGCACGGCAGACCCCAGGGTGTACCCTTGCTGCCGGAGAGCCTGGGGGGAGAGCGAAAGGGCAGGTGGCTGGGGAAGGGGAGCAGGACAAGGGCCGGGAGCAGGAGCGGCAGCTATCCTTCCCTTTCTGCAAGGCAAGAGCGGTCATCTCCTGCCAGCCGTCCCTGTCCTCCTCTGGGGCTGCCCCTCATCTGCGCCGCGGCGAGACCGAGCAAGGGAGGGACAGGGGACGTCTCGAGCTGTGCAGCAGAATGAGAGTGCCAAATGGAGCGTTCTTATTAGTATTCATAAGTAAGGATTATTTTTCCCGAGGCAACTGCCTGAATTAATAATAGACAACCCCAAATCAGCAGTGCATTGAGGTGACAGGGTTTTCTTTTCTCTGTGTCAAAACATTACTGTTAAATGCTTTGAACAAATACATTGTATTAGTGTATAAGAAATGATGTTACGGCAATTGAGGTATTTCTTACAAAGATACAAAAATAACATGCTTTTCTGTTCTCATATATATTTATATCTATCTCACCTTACCTTCAGCTTTCAGCATCTGGGTGAAGAAAATGAAACGTTCTAACTATTTTAGCTAGCTTTCAATTTTAACAAGATTTTCCCTTGTGTTACATATTTAAAAAAAAAAGCTTATTTAAATGTTCTTTGTTAAAATTATGAGAATATGAGTAAAGTTTAGGTGTGAAGGAGGGTAGAAACAGTAAGAAAATGTCAGAATAGCCCTACACCGTTTCTGTTCTACCTCCAACTAGTAAAGGTGAAGATTGAGGAATCGGAGGGAAAGGTGTTGAAACAGCAGGATAAAGTGAAGGACAAGTCCTCAGGGTTAAATGGTACATTGAGTGAATTTTGAAATAGATGGTGGAGCTGCGAAAACAGTACATGCTCACTCTTAGGCAAAACAAAGAGATACTTCTCAGGAACTTGTTAGGAATGCTTTCCCTGCCTAACATTTCCCAACAAAGGGTCAAAGATGCCAGTGGTCCCTAAGGCAAATCCTGCTACACTTTGGAAGTGTCTGCATAAAAGGATCGTTATCAAGAAAGGCCTATAAGCAACATCAAAAATAACACTGACAATCTACAAGCATTATTTAAATCAGAGGTATATTTTCTATGGTGTTTATCTTATTCTCTCCATCTCAAAACAATGCAAATAAAATTATTTCAAAAACAGATGATGAAACAAATTAGACATTCTCTTAAGACTTTTATACAAGGCAAGACCATATACATGCAGCTGTTTAATGTAGAGATGAATAAGGGGCAATAAATAAATATTAAAAGAAGGAAAAAAGTACAAAGGATGTAAACTCATATAGTCTTTTATTCCAAGCATAGGAACGTACACTGAACTGGAGTGTCAGGAAATGTGAAGAGTTAAAATGGAATAATCTATGAAACCCCTTACCACAATACGATGTTCCTATCAAGAGTTAAGAGGATATCACAAAGGAGTAGACCTACAGAGGTTAAAATAGGCCTAACCATCTTATGATGATAATAATAGAGATAATTTTAAATAGGGAGCATCCCTTCAGGTTTTTCTTTTGCAGCTGACAGCTGCTAAGGGTAAGAAAGAAAATTCTTTTTTTGTGTGTAACAACTGCTTGTACTTTTTTTGCAAACAGTTGGGTTGTCATTGTCAGAGGAAAGTCATGAGACTGCACGGACCTCTGATCTTACAAAGTACAAAAAATTCCTTTGTTCTTAAAGATGAAAAACTGTCATGACCAAAACACCAGCTGAACAGGAGGCAAGGAAGGAGAATCATATTTCTAATGGAAACACCAGGGATGTAAAGAAAATGAGTTGCATAAGAAGTAAGATATCAAATAGCTGAATTATCAGAACATAGGGTTTTTCTTTCTAGTAGTTCTTTTTTGTGAATGTAAGTTCTTACACACTCGGCATTAACAGCTTTTTCTTTATTCTTTCACTGTCTATGTCTTTATCCTTGTGCACTGTCTTTATCCTTGTGCACTGTCTTTATTCCTGTTCAGTTGCTTGTGAAGTTATTCCCAAAATAACTTCACAAAGTAAGCTCTGATGGAAAAATTCTCATGCATTCAAAGTAATGGAGGATATGAGCACAGAGACAGAGCCAAAACCTTTTCAAATGAAGCCCTCTGCGCTTGCACCCAACTGTTGGTGCAGAGGTTGATGTTCCCATCACAAGTGGAGTGTTTCTATACATGCAAGAAGGATCTCTGAGCTCTGCTACTGACTTACGTGCTCGGGTGGAGAATTCTTTACAACAGGATACCGCTGCTGCCTGGGACAGCAGCAGTGCTATGTAGATATGTACATACCAGATATATGTATACACAGTATAACACATACAGTACTTCGTATATGTAAAATACATATAAAATGGGAGGAAGCAGGGAGAGATCAGAATTGGGAATGGCTGGAAGGTGAAATGGAAACTGAGAAATTGAGAAAGTATGGCACGAGTACACCGTATGACCACGTAAACTGACGTGAAACAAGACGCAATGCTCGTTTTGCAGTGCTGACTCTGTGCTCCACTCCTGGTGCCGTTACCCGGTGTGTGCAGCCTGTTGGAGGCCATTAGCCACTTCTGCCCGTTACGGCAATCTGTATGAGCTGTGTGTGTAGTCAAAGCATCCCTAAACTGGTCAGCACCCCCCTCTCCAGGTGGGAGCTCCAGCTGGGGTTTGGGCCCACTGATCTGGCATTTCTTCGTATATAGGAGAGTAGATTTGCCCATTACCTGTTTAAAGGACCCCAACCTCTTAGAAGGAATGTGAAGTATTAGCCCCTTGGCCGCAAGCTGGTCAGAAACCCATTGGTCTCTTGCCAGCCATCTGCGTGAAACTGTCTTAGCGGGAGCTGAGCATGTCTGAACACAGTTTGGACATTTTTGTGCTAGGAATTGTCTAATCCAGTCAAGAGACAGTGTACTGAAGGGGTTCCCACTAAGTGAAGTGGCAGGTGTGATCCTATACCTGTTATAGGTCTTTTCCTACCCCTGTGGAACACACGGAGTTAATTTCTGGATGTCTTCTTTCTCAGATTAAAGATGCCAGTAGCTAAGGAAAGAAAAATGATTTACCTTCAAATAGTTCAGCTGACCTTACACATTTATCACTTTACAGGATTTCATTTTTCAATGGAGTCTATTGTTTCAACACCATTACCTCCACTTTTAGCAAAGACAATTACAGGGCACTTATTTATACACCAGAGACACATTGCTTAGACTTTTACATTCTTTTCACCTGAAATAGTTCTGTCACAAAACAGTTGTTTGTCTCAAGCAAATATTTTTTCTCTCAAAAGTTGTACTTAGAAATACTCAAGTGTCTTTTTATTTGCACAAGACAAAGACCTTTTTTACTAACTGTGACAAGTGAAGAACAAGTTGAGGTAATACACTGACAAGACATGGATTACTTAGCTAATCTCATGCCATTGCATGGACAGGCTTTGTTTGGGGTTTTTCTTCCTTTCTTAGTTGGGCTAAACATTATATTTCTACCAGACTGCTCTTGTAAATAAATAGCAAATTACTAATGTCCTACTTACAACTACTTTGTCACCATAAAAAATTTCATTATTTTGGATTTCCAAAAGATTTCACAAAACTCTCCTCTCCTCCCCAGTCCCCTGCCACCAGCCCTGTGATAACTCGTGAATGTGTATGGTCACCTAAATAATTTGAAGATTAAAAATCCCCCTTCTTTGTTTGTTTTTCATTTACAAACCGGCATGTTTCCCTGTGTGGAGTAGGGCCTTCTGTGCCCCTGGCTTGTGCTCACAGTGAACGGTTGCAGTTCATGGCACCGTTGTTGTATTCGTGGCACTCTTTGGGCCATGGCCAGCTAGCTGTGGTGATGCTCTGGTCAGAGACACCACAGCCACAGTGGAGTTACAGTACCCTCTTAATTCATAATGTTTGCCTGAAAGCTGTCCCTTAAATACATTTATAAAATCCCACACATACTGGAAGTGTGCCAGGACATTAGCCCATAGAAATCATGCAGCCTATGATCAATTTTTCTTGTGGACCTGAGCCCACATTTCAGGGTGTTTTAAGGTTCCAGCTGAAAAGAGCCCCCCATGGAAGAGCATACAGCTGTGATTTAGCTGATTGACTTTTCTCCTCTGAGCCAATGTAGATGCCTAAAGGAGGGATGTTGAAGGACAAAGAGAGAGCTGTAATGTCCAAGTGGCGCTTCTGAGATCATGGGATGGGAAAACGGTAATGCCACTGCACTGTCCCCATCCATGTATCACTACGCTATCCAGTCCTGGTGACAAAAAACTCCTTTTGAGGATAGAAAGTTTTCACTACCGAAGAGACTGTAAACTCCATTTATTTTAATATACAAAGTCAGGAACCTTTATTTTCGATGTTTCTTGATGTTAACTCAGTAATAAAACATCCTTTCCAAGATGGTGCCCTAGAATTCTTTGTTGAGCCAAGTTTAGTAAATTGAGGTTCCAAGATGCCTGAGGCATTTGGAGAAATGACTACTGCAGAGAGATGACACAAAGAAGTGACGGTTTCTCTTCTTTCAGTTATCATTAAACTCCTGTACTGCCCTTTAATGAAATCTGCCCTTCTGCACACATTTTCAGTGCTTCAGTAGCTTTAGGAAACGATGATCTAAAGAAAATATAGCAGTAGGACATAAAATGGCCTTACTCCAAAAAGCCAAAGTAGTTATGCAGGAAACGGGAAGGTAAACACTGAACCTGAAGATTGGGCTACAAGCTCTTGTGAGATGGTGTATGCTCCAGCAGAAGGAAAAAGCAGCAGACTGAACAGAATTGAAAGTTTTGCAACTTTGGAAAGCCACCGCTCTAGCTTAGCACACGTTAAAAAAAAAAAGAGGCAAACTAGGACTGCATTGAAAATCAGATACTGAATTTGATCAAAAAGATGCATATATTCCAACAAAGAAACATTCACAGGGAGAATAACAGGATCCAGCCCAACTTAATTTTCTCTCTCTTGTGAGTCAGGACTATAGTGACATGGCCTCACATAACACTGAATCTGAACCACCGCTACGTAGTATCAGCCCTGACCCTGCCTGATGTTACAGGACCTGGTGACCCCACCTTCAGTCTACCTTCACTCTAAGTGAGCCCATAAAAAAGATAGATTTATACTTTTTTTTCCCCCTTTATCTGCATTTGAAGTTTATGCGCCACAGTACATTTTCATATATATCAACACTTTTATTGTATTTATCGAGACCCTTCATGGTATCCTTAGATATTCTGTGTACACCGATGGGCTGCACCCATTCTAAGGGTTGAAAAATTATTATGCTGACCCTTAAATCGCATGGCTAGCCAGTATTTGGGGCTTTATTGGGTATTTCCACTAGCAAGAAAGCTAATTACATCAGTCACTGATTACCTGAGTATTTCTTTGGTGCTATCTTTGGTGGGGTTTACAGAAACTCTTCGCACATCCCTGTGGCCCTGAACACAGGAGGAGTCAAACAGGAGGAAGCTGGTCTCCCCCCTCAGTTCCAGGCTTGCCTTTCCCAAAAGCAACCTGATAAAGCCTCCTGGCTCTATCACATACCGGTGTTTCTTTTGCTGTCCCCTAATTCTACATGGGCTTTTCAGCTGCCATCACCGGAGTCTGAGCAGAAGAGAGTACCTTATGTTTGGCTCTGTCCTTCAGCGGTGGCTCCGTTTCTGAAGCTACTGTTAAGCAAATAGGTTTCTTTCAACTCAGAGCATCGTACCCGGCATATTCAAATAAATCTGTAAACCCCAGACAAAGATATACCTGTTCAGAGCTATTAATGCCATATATAATCCAGAATTCTTAACAATTACTTTAAATCCAGCATTGTGCAGATTAAGTGGGACATTTATTACCACAGGCCAACTGACTCCTACGTCTTCAGCAGCTCCTGCATACTTTCGTCCCTCTGTTCACATAGCAATATATTACAGAATAAAAATGCTTAGTATTTTAGCATATACTTGATTTGGCTACTTTAGTTCTCACAGGGATCAAAATTTAGAAAATGTTTCAAAAATGAACTAAAAAATATTTCTTTTGGACAATCTTTCTTTAATGGCTTTTAGACTATTTTTCTATCTCACTGCAATATCCCACTGGAGTACAAGAAGCTAATGTGAAATGAATGTTCCACTGAAGGTACAATTACAATTACTAAAAGTAAGGCATGAAAGAGAGCATCAGAAGCATCAGTCAGTGTAAGATTGAAGTCAAATAGAAAGAAATCTTCCTGATACAGTGTTGGAAAAAATGGCAGATGTAAAATGAAAATTTCTCCTCATTGACTGGGCTGAACAGAAAAGAAAGCTCTAGAACTGTAATAACAATACTAATAATAATGACAAAAAAAATAGTAGGGATTTAAGCTGCTGAAAAGGGCTTAGGAAAGTTTCATCATTATCTAGATACATTCCAACCTCATCAAAATTACCAGGAGCAAAGATTTTAATTCAAACAAGCATAACGCAACTGTGACAGTAATTTTTAATCTTTTAGGTAAAGAAAAACAGTTGGGAGAATCAAACAAGCCATATTTCAGAGGCCAGTTCTGCATAAAGGCATCAGCATGGTAGAAATTTCAATAGCTACTACCTTTAGGCACAGGTGTGAAAGTCCAAAATACAAGACAACGTATAGTGCAGAATCCTGTTGAGCAAATGCTCAAGAAGGAGGTTTCAGATACGACTTGGCCAAACCTTTCACAGCTGTGTACACTGAGGCTGGATGTTCCATGAAATGAGCATGCAATATAGGGAATGTGAATCAGGCTGGTTATGTTCGCAAGGTTCTGAGCATTTTCAGTGTGCTCTATGCAGTGAATCAGCAAAACATTGGAAAACTAGAAAATCCAGGAAGATGCATATGATACTGGTATGAGGTAACCATGAAATAAATAAGGTGCAGTCTATGCAAACTGCATAGCTAAAAGCTTCAGCCAACACATGGTTTTGCATGAGAAAGGCACCATCAAAAGTGACTCAAGACTTTTGACCCGGTATTTAACATGACTCCATATGAAGAAAAGCAAAACAAAGAGAGGGTGGCCTTATAAAAAATATCCTGATCCAACAACACTTCTGTTTTCCTGCAGTCAAGGACAAGATGGCTCAGAAACATTCATCTACCAGCATCACTTTGGCATTCCTCCCAGAACTTTCAGGGTCTGCTTGGCAGAAAATATGTAGCTGAATAATTTTAGTGCAACATCTCTTATCCTGTGCTTCACAGTCATCTTCCCGGAAGCTCTGCTTAAGCTGGAGGTGTCTAACCATCAGCAACCTCCATATTTCAGCTTCCTCATCACTGAGAAGGAATCACTGACAGCCTCTGGGGCCATTGCTTTACACTGCAGGCTAAGCTAAGCGTTAGATAGCCTGAATCGTGCATGTGTGGGTGCAAAGAGGAAGGAATACACATGTGTCAGAGCAGAGGCAGCAACCTTGATCACTTGGCATTGATAATCAGTTCTAGAGAGGGTTATGATCAATACAAACACTACCGAGAATGCAGAGACCTCCAGCTCTTGAAATAACAGGTTGTGATAAGCAATATCAGTATCAATTGCAAAGTCCATCATGCCCAAATGAATTTACTGATCGTAGAGCAACACACAGCTGGTACTCAGGACCAAGATGATCTTCGTTCTGTAGCAAAGCCAAAACTGAGCTTGAAATATACCCCGACTGTAGCTGAGGTCAAGTGGCTCAGGAGCAAAGGAGCCCTCCCCTCCCCAGTCCTTCTGAAAATGAGTGTGTGGAGAGGGAAAGACAGCTGGTGAGCACCATGCACTCAAGGTCATCACATTTTTCAGAAAAGATGGCATTCTTCCTTCCTTGCTCAAGGCATGAGAGCGGGCGCCCGCTTCGGCGATGCTGCCTTGTCTTACTGGCACAGTGCTAACAGGCCAGGGTGGGAATTAAGAAATGCAGAAGATCCACAACATCTTCATCAGAGACCAAATTAAGCCCAGGAAAAGGAAGAGGTCTGTTGTTACTTTTGGCTGCCCATAATAACCAGGTAAATTAGTCCATGCTTCGTATTTCCTCCATTGGTCCTCTCTGCTGTTTGATCTCTCTGTGCCGTTCATTGAGGTTTAGACCCTTTTTGTGATGCTTGTTTTGTGTAACTTTCTGTTTTCTCTCCCTCGCACAAAGTCTCTTCCTTCACTGCTCTTCGCCGGCGGGGATATCCTCACCCTATTCAGGCTGACGGGGAATCCTCACTCCGGCCCGGGTGGTGTGCATTCCCCACCACGGGCCCAGGTCCCGCACCTGCGGAAATCCGCACTGGGATCCTCTCCAGGAACAAAACTGAGTGTTGGATCAGGCCTTCCCCCCTGTGCACCTCAGCCAAGGTTTATAAAATGGCATTTCAGTGGCTTCTACTTCTCTGAATACTAATTTCCTCATCTTTCCATATAGCCTGCTTAGGGGATAAGTTAGGATATTTAAGCTGTTCAATATAGAAAGTTTTCTTTCTCAAAATTAAGGATAGCTGTAGCACAGAAAGTCCTTGTATGACTCCTGGGGCATGTGTCAGATAATCATATCAGAGCCAGTACCTGGGGCACATCCTGACTATCTCCAGAACTAGCCTACAAGAAGGTCAAGTGGGTGCCTTCTCAGGAGATGTCCATATGCTAGCTGGAGTAGATTTTAAACTTGAGCGTACTACCATTGTGTCCTCTCCCGTGATTAAATAACACAATTTAAAAAATAAGGTAATGGTCACAAAAAGAAAATAACAGAGTCTGGGAAAAGAGGAAACAGGGCAAAGAGGAACCTAAAGGAAATGTTCCAAGAAAGTCAATGGCTTCCATATTTAAACGACATTCCATGCTTAAACGACGATTTCAAAGCTGAAAAAAACCTCTGCAGGCCTCAACACTAGGTAAATAATATGGTGGTGCTCCTCTTTTTCGTAATAGTTTGGAAGGTCTAATTAACAGTAGAAGGACAACAGAATTGTGTTATTGTTTAACATACACACATTATTTGAAGAGCTGGTGGATCGTTACATATTGGGTGTAATCCACAAGTCACAGGCCAGTCCTGGTTAGTTCATGTGACAAGGTTTATTTCCACATTTCACTGTTCAGACTGTTACAGAGGGTTTGCACATTTTATTTCTTTCCACACCTTTCCACCTCCTCACTGCCAATTTAGGAGCTGTTAGTCTCAGTTCATAGTAATTGTGAGAAAATAAAATTCCATCTGTTTCTGTCAGGAAAAGGAAAGATAGGGAAGGGAATGAGAGAATCAACAGAAAATTCCACTTGCTAGACATCCTTTGCTGCTAGCTATTACTTTCCTACGGGATGCCTTGCTCAGTTGTATTGCAGAAAGTACCTAGCACTTAGCATATGCACAGTATTTTAACTTTATATCTGTCCTTAAATTCAGCACTTCCAAGAATATTGTGCCAAGCACTATTCTTCCACTGTTCATCTAAATCCATAAATATGACTCCCATGTGCAGATAGTGCCATACAGAACTATTTAACTAACAAGCAGCCCGAAGCCCATTTTTCCCTCACTGGGTTTTCGGCTCCAGACATATATTTAATAGGAATGTGTAGGAACTCATGCCAGAGTTGTTGAGCACAATAGCAAAATTCAGGCTTCTGTCTTTGCAATCTGTCTTTCCAATAGCTTTGGAATGGCTTAAAGGTGAACGAATAATGAGGAAGAGAGACAGAGAGAGGGGGCGGGAGACACACAGGCTTAGACAGAAGCAGAGATAGATTTAGGCTAAAAAGCCATTAAGAGTTAAACGATCTGCAAAGAGGAAAGCCTTGAAATTAAATTTCACTCGATATCAAATAGTAGATTTAAGAGTCGTACGTTAAAAGAGGTTCCTTTCATGAAAATGCAAATAGCAGCAAGCTGTTTTAATTATAGGCTGTAAATGTCGCATGCTGGGAGACTAGAAAAAAATGCAGAAGAGAGTAGAACCATAAAACCTACCCATCAGTATTCTCAGGTCTTTTTCAAACACCAGTAATCTCAATTGAGCAACATTTTGCAGCTCCATTATGCTTTTTTCCTAGCTCAGAGATAGTCTGGCACTTGCATACACTGATGGGATTTCTTCTGCTTGGAGGTATCCCTTCTAGGAGCGTCTTGCAACTAAAAGGACAAAATAGTATCTGCTTCAGAAGGGTGGAGGTGCAGGCATGAATCCCACTCTCCTCCCGACCCAGAGACCTGCAACCACTGCTGCCAGCGGCAGGGAGATTAGATCCCCAATTCCAGTCCCCGGAAAAGTAGAGACAGACATATGCAGGTGGGGCAGCTATGGACCACAACCCTTCACCAGCAAACACAGCAGGTCTTCCCTACAAGCGCCTGTGTGTAACACGAGTCATTAGTCAATGAAAACGAGTTCAGCTTCATTTCCAGTATAAAACAGTGCTTGCTGGCAAGAGGAGAGTGTAAAGAAAACACACCATCAGATATGCTCTACTGAAATGTAATACAAATACAAGCAGTTCACCTTAATAGCAGAAGTGACAATACTCCTTGTCCTTGCCACCTCTTCCCACCCACTGAGGCATGCAGGTGGCAGCCAGCTCTGTCTGAACACCTTGTACGCTTGCCAGACCCCTAAATTCTAATCTCTCCCCTCCTTCAGTGAGAAAAAAAATCCCTTCACTTCCATTTTCAAATGGAGAACGAACTAAAACTAAAACACAGTCTTTCAGGAGTTAAATATTTGCCTACAAAGCAAGCCGCAGAACACATTAGTTAGGTACATGTTTGTTTAAAGTCTGGAAACGTTGTGATGATGGGTGCTGAGTAACAATCAGATAAAAATAGTTCTGAAATATTCAAAGGGAACAATATGAAGCCCCTCGATATTTAAAAATACATTCAGGCTTTGATGACTGCATTATGTTTGAGAGACCAATGCTGCTTTCCTAAGGCTTTTTTTGCTTTCCTTCAGTAGATGTCACTGCACTACAGGATAACTAGTTCCAACAGAGCTTTGGGGAAAAGGCTAATATTAGTTTCACCAGGGAGTGGTCCACAATGGAGAACTGAAGCCTTATGCTTTTGGATTTTCAGCAGCACTGAGTATCAATCCTGATATATATATTTTTTTCTTATGCTTTTGTTTCTTGTCTGGGACCAAACACAAGAAACTATTCACTGTCATGGTTGGATGCAGCTGAAATCACAGCAGGGAAGCTAACCTGGGACAACCATCATTCTGAACCCAAACCAGCTTTTGTGCACTTCATTCATTTTGCTTCTGAGGACTCAAATCACAACCTTCTTTCTGATGCAGCCTCCAATCAAGTCCTTAATCCCACATATCCATTATTCTGATCAAGATTTGAACTCTTCTCTCTGCATATCTTGCTGTAACTTGAAAGCAAAATGCCTACCAGATCAGATTTTCATTTTTCTGATTTAATGTGTTTCACTTTTAAGATGGCTTGGCTGCTCATACAGTAAACCAAAATGTTGTTTTTAACCAGGGTCGAGGGGTTTACTTAAAACAAGAAATCTTCAGACGTTGGCCAACAATGAAAATATTTGAAAGTGATATGTTTACTAAGTTGAAAAAATCCATCTTGAAATATTCCTGGAAATGCCTGTACGTCAAACACGGAAGGACTGAAGCTAAAAAGGGAAAATAACAGGATGTGTGTGAGAAGCAACATCAGAAACTGAGGAGGGTTTTACAAGATTAAAAACATACTTTCAGCAAGCTCACATACAGTTAAAGAAACGCGGTTGCTAACAAAGTCATCAGAATTTAGTCAGACCGTACAAACTCCTCCTCTCTTAGTCATTCCTAGAAAACACACCAGAACCGCAGCCTGCTGCGGCTCCCTGCGCCCAACAACCAAATCCCTTTTCAAAAACAGGAAGGAGAAAGCTTATCTTGGAAACAGGCTGTGTAGCTTCAGGCTCTTTTGTAGGCATGATGACTGACACACTCGTGCTGGTGGAGAGCGCCTTGGGGAGCGCGCGAGGTACGAGATCCACAGACCTTTCCCCGGGGTAGGGGAGAGCAGAACCCCTGCGCCTGAAGAACCCCAGTGCTGAGTTATTTACGGGGAGTGAGGGGTGTGCTCGAGCGAGACCCCGTCCCAAAGCTTTGCAGTGCGTGTGAAAACACACACTTTGAACTCGTGGGGAGCCAAGGCTGCCCGCTGGGAACGGCAGGAGGAACTTGCTCAGCCAGTGGCCGTTCTGCGCTCACCTCGGGAAGCTCCATTTTGATCTCTGGGCATGGTTTTACGGAGCGCTATCTGCAGAAACCCAAACTCCAGGTGACAGAAGCACAGAGAAGTGGCAAGGCCCACGTCCAGGAGAAAAAGGTATCCACTTCCAAGCAAAGCTCACACAGAAAGAAGCAATTCACAGAAGCAGCTGGAGAAACAGGAAGGTCCCTAAGATGGAAACCAACACCGTTATCAAGCAGCAGACCCCTCCAGACTGCTGAAATAAACCTGGCCTCAGCTATTTAGGTTGCATTCAGGCTCAAGTCCATATTAAGCATTGGTACGGACACCATCCAACCAGACCTGCCAAATGTGATGAAACAGAAAGATCTAAATTTGTTTAGGAATGACACTGTTAACATCTATGCCTTCTCTCACCTAAATTAATCACCTACTACTTTATTAAATATGGTTTCTATCAGCCTTTCCACCAGCCTGATGAACACATTGAAGAGCAGAGAGTAGGAATCTGTAGCTCATTTCCCTCTGCCCTCCGCGGAGGAAAGCCCACACATCTCAGCATCTATTTGCAGATGATGTCTCGAAAGAAAAGAGAGAAATGTTTTGAGGGACTGTGTTTTAAAGCTGCTTTCTACTGAGATGGCTAAACAGAATTTAGGACCATTATTTTTATCACCCAAGTTTGAAAATTTTGTCTTGCCTTAAGCAACATCTTCCTTTCTTGCTGCTTCTACCTGTCTTGTTCCACAGCTTCAAATTTCACACCCACACCTTTCTTTCCTCCCACTCTCTTTGTCTCTGTTAAAAACCCATGTCACCCATGAATTCTTCATATGTCATTCCCTTCAGCCTCACCAAGTCCTGGATCCTTTTGTTTCTCTTCCCTCTCTTTCAGAGGTTTCTCTCTTCCACGCATTTCTCCCCTCAGCTTTGTTTCATGGCAGTCACGCTGGGCTTCTGCTATCTCCCTGCCTATGCTCCTCCCTGGCTACATCCCTTATACTCTTTCTCCATTTTTAGCAGCGTCAAATATGACCCTTCTCCAATTCCCCCTATCATTTTCTTGCTGTCTACGCTCCATGCAGCAGTTCTCTTCAGCCTTGTTCTTTGATTTCAACTCAAGGCATTCTTTCATTTTCACTGTATCCCATGTAAGTCTTTGCTGATCCATCCAATCCCCTTGCTAAAAAGTCCCATACCTCCCTTCTGTGTTCAGTCGGCATTCCTCCTCCAGCTCACCCTACACCAAAGCTTACTGTCTTGCATAGATTTTCATCAGCCGTATTCTCAGATCTCTGATGCTGTGTTCCTCCCTTTTAAACAGTGACCATGTATCTTTCAGCTTCATAGTTAAGGTCTTCTTCTCCCTTTTGCTTTGTCACTCAGTCTTTCCACAATTTCCAGGTCATCAGTATTTATCAGTATTTGTCTCCCCTCTCTTTTCCCACATTTCTTCTTTCCTTTCTCCTTCTATCTCAAAGATCGTTGTTCATTTTCTACCTGCTTCACTCTTCACCCTTATCACCCAAGAGCTGTCTTTCCCCACCGCAAGTTTGTTTTATCCATCTTCAGTTCTCCCAGTTTCCTAGTTAAGTAATTCTCCATGCCCCAGTTGGAGAACATCTGTCATCTCAAGTAGGTTTTTTGCTACCGTGAATCATCCTCCTTCTTACCCTGCTCCCCTGCATCTCCTTCACTCTCCACATTGGGATCTCACCAATGTCTTCTACATGAAGACATCTGCTTTCCATCACTTCCCTTTCTGTAACTTCTTTCCTTCTTCCATGTCACATATTAAGAATTTCTCTTTTCCAACTCCTCCGTTTGCCTCAGTTCTTCCATCCTGAGCAAACTGTTGTTCACTCCTCCTTCAGTTCTCACGCTCCCACCAAAAACATTCTTTTTCTGATCCCCTTTTCTCACCAGCTACAGACTGCTTTGCTCTTCTTTCCCACCTCCAAGCTCATTAAACATACCTCTTCTCCAGTTTCATCCCAGAACCTCTGTAAACTGGCCTTCTCCCCATGGACACAACATAATCTGCTCTTACCTGTGTCTCTCATTGGTTTTGAACTGAACCAAGTTGAAAAATAATAATCCATCATTGAAACCTTGTCCTCCTTAAGTTTCCGTGACTGTCACTTTTTTTGTTTTCCCTCTGTGCGCCTGTCCATTACCACTTCATGCCATTTGGAGTTTTTTCAAGATCCACCTCCAGCATTTACAATGATCTAACCCTATGATGATTTAGTTATTATTTTGAATATCCACCTCTTTGCTCCAGATCTGCCTGTTTTTATTAAAAGTCTCAAAATATCTGGCTGAGATTTGTTCTTCAGGGACGTGACCCCAAGAACAGTATGTTTAAAACAACACTTTCAGTTGCATCTCCTCTGCAGTCACCGTGACAAGTCATATCCAGCCTGCCACTTATCTGCACTCTCCACCTCCATCTTTTCTCTCATAGCCAAATTATGCCATAATCCTAACAAGACTTTCTCCTAACATTTCTAGTAGAAGGCTTTTTGCATTCATCTGCATAGTAAAAACTCATCCGAATTTTCGTTATGCCACACATTGATCGCTGCAACATCTGTTTCCTTACCCTTGTCATGCACTACCTTAATAATTCATCATTCAGGGAGATGGTAAGTTCTAAATCTTCCTCTCTTACAATCCTCTCTTTGTTCTCCCCATCTTCACAGCATCAGCGTACGCTGTCTTCATTTTCAAGTCCGTTTGCAATCTATCCCCACCATATCATCTCTGGAGCCCTTACATCCTGCCTGCCCAGGATGATAGTTATCATCTGCTTGTTAAAATTCCAGGTACGTGCATCCACGCTATCTCCCATACTGCTCCCACGTGCTCTTGCTGAGTTTCTCATAAACGTCAGCAAAGCCATTTCAGTATTTTCCTAAAAAAAAGTCTCTATTTGAAATTCACCTCTGCCACGATGCTACAGATTTGGATAAGCCTAGCCAACTACCATGCTGTGTGACCTACTTCATCCTTTCCCAATACTCTCTCTCACCCATTACCTCTTGAATTGTAAGGTTTTTGGGGCAGGGATCATCTTCTTATTTGTGTTTGTACGACACCTGCTCCACTTAAATAAGAATTTTGTCCAAGAGTAGGACACTTTTAAGTACAATAGTGATGATAGTACATGTTACAACAGGTAGAAATTGTAACATCTCAACTGTGTGGATATTGTTGTGCAACCCCCCTCTGCTGTATTTAAATTCATATTTTAGAACATAATCTTCTGTGTGTCAGGCTACAAAAAAAACCCCAAACAAAACCAAACAACTTTCTCCTTGTTAAAAAGATGTCAAAACCAAGTTACATCTTTGATTTAATTGAAGATTACATTTAGTGGGACAATGTCAGCCTACATGCAGTATTTCATATATTAATGTTTCAGGCATAAAGGTTCGGGATTCTGTATATATAGATGCTAAATGTAGTGTCACGGGCTCTCCATTAGGCTCAGCTTAGTAAGACAGTTAATAAATTCTATTTCTTCTAGAGAGGAAGGGTGGTTCTCCTTTCCTATGGAAACCTATTCTCTCAGAAAATAGGTCAAAAGACCCCCAGGTGGGGGATACTGCTGGTATGGGTGAAAACAGTAGTAATTACGTAAAGTTTAAATGCAACCAAGAGAGAAAGTAGTATGAGGGAGAAGTCAGACAGAGAAGGAAAATAGAGCATTTAAATGTAACGAGGGTTATGCTTTGGGAAACTGTTTATGGAAAGTTACAAATGCTCTGAAAACAAAACTGATTTTAAGAAAATAATCACTGGAAAAATATGTGAGCTATCCTATCTAATCTGTTTTCATTCTGACATCATTGCTAGGGACACCAGAGCTCCATGGGGGGAAAAAGGGGGTGGAAGATGATGTGATCTGTGAGACTGTAATGATGGATGTCAGTACCATTATTCTGAGATGAGCTGAGGGCTGCAGCGTTGATGGGTCTAGACATACAGGAATTGCCCTCAGAGCCTGAGACACAGACTGCTGCAACAGAAAGCCACCCTGCAATCATGTCATCTTACCCCCTGTCTTGTTCCAACCAAATGCTGACATAAAACTATGAATTATGCTCAAGGATGAAATACCTCATGGGCAAAGCTACCCACGTGCACACTGAAGGTGCCCATTACACACAGTAAGAGAGATTAGGATGAATGAAATCCATTAACCATAACTGGTCATTACTGTTGAAATAAAGATGTATACTTCTTTGAAATGTCAGATTGTCTAAATTACTGTAGTCTGGAAAGAAATATTATTTAACCTCATTCTGTGTACTATTTTCTTGTCACGGAAAAGTTACAAAACCACACGGACTTCAGAATCATAACAGAACAACGGAAGTGTTTTTACTTTGCTAAAAGTCAATTGACTTTCTTGGAAAATACAATGCAAATGGTGGTCATTTTCATCAGGTATCAGCACTGTCATAAACACAATAAATTACAGTAAAAAGCAGACCGAGTTCAGAATATCTAAACAAATTAAATGTCAACAACTCAATTATTCATCTCAGCTTCTGCAAGTCAAAACAGTCACATCCTGATCTTGCAGGTTATAATTAGGCTGAGTCCTGGCTCTGTAAAAGCAGAATGTGTATCTTGCAATCTACCCACATACGTTTAGGCAGCCAGAAGAAAGGGCAGTGGTAATGTATAAGAGGAGAATACAGCAGGTGGCCAAGCAGCACAGAAAACCTATTTTTGAACTAAAAGAGGCAGAGTAGGTAAGCTCTAGATCACTGGTACTTTTCATAGCCTAAACAAGGCTTGTTAAGTAAGACAGTAAAACTGTTTCTTACAGACCAAGCACTGTTTCTTGTGTTGCTTCCCCACTCCTGGAAGCGCTCTGTTGGGCTTCGAAGTGCTGGGCAGACCAGCTAGCAGTTCTGTGGTGGGAATGCACAGAAAACACTCATCCCTGTTGAATTCCCACAAACTCCCGTACCAGGCAAATCTTGTGAACCACTCACCGTTTCGGTGAAGGATGGTTGCAGGACCCACCAAATGGAGGAGGAAAAAAATTGGTTTGTAGTCCTTGCATAGAAATGATTGCACAGGGAGGAATAAAGCCGTAACTCTTTGATCATGAGCCCAATCTTCAAAATGAAATGATCCCATTCAAGGGCAATACTTGCAAATTACACATTTCAAAATATACATTTTAAGAAAAGCTTTGTAAAAGGATGTCAGTGCAGTTATAGCAAATTCTACCACCTGAGAATTGTGACTGTTGGCCGTTTATTGCATGTATTAAATATGCAACGCTGTATAGGAAATTCATGATAAAATTCTTTTTAAATTACTGCTTGCTCAGCTGAGAGCTTGGTTCCTGGGAAAGCAACAGCCGGCTTGTAGAGAGTAATAATAAAACCAGCATCACTCCCTTTTGTTGCATTGTTTTCTCTCAAGACCCTAGGAAAGAAACAATATCTATTCACTTCTTCATGGTTTTTGTTTCTTCTGTATGTAATGAAATGTCACTGCAAGAAAGAATAAATGAATAATCTGCTCCTAAGCATGTGCCAATTTCTGCACTTTTCAGCTAGGCGAAACTCCCATTGATTTTTGCCTGTTTTAACGGCTCTTCTAAAATGCTGTGATAGTATCTTGCCTCATGTGTTTACATTTATACCTGTCTACACCACATGGATAATGCTGCTTACTCAGTATCCTCTTGCCATCCACTTCCACTTCCACTGATGCTTATATCAAATTTATTCCTGCTTGGCTCGTTAGTGTCAGTGGCTTGATAGGAACGCAGTGGGTAAGCAGCTCTTTCCTACCGAGACTCTATTACATTGGTTAGCCATCAAACCCGTAGCTGCCTCTACGCCCAGCTGATGCAGTGACTCACAGGCGCTTCTAGAGATGACATGTGTAGGACTTGGCACTTCACGCCGTTTCCAGCAGAACAGATCAGACTGCTCTGATCTGCACTAGAGGGCCAGCCTGACACTGCGCCAGCTAGTTTGTGGGACCAAAAAAGAAAGCCAAGACAATCTGGCCGCTGCCTTCAAGGGTTTGTCTCCAGCCTCGATCACCCCACAACCCCCTTAGGAGTTCCTGGAAAAAACACTTAGGTGGCCCAAAGTTGGGCGTTTCCCCTCCTTTTTATGGGAAAAAAAGTCTAAAAATGCTATCTTCTTGTGAATGAGACCTGCTGCTTATCTGTGTTCAAAGTCATACATGCTTGTTTTACCTCGTAAGTCGTATTTTTTCTATATTTTATTTTAGTGACTTGGAGGAGCCTAGTCTAGCTTCTCAAAACAAAATCCCTATTAGAGACCATGATGTGCGTGTCAGAAAAAAGGGCTTGGCCTCCACATCCATGCCTGATTTGCAAGGGTTCGCATTAGAAAAGGCCATCTTTTTAGTTGAGTGAAATTAGCATTAAACTTTTGGACACAGTAAACAAAAATCTGTTATACTCTAACATTTCTGTTACAACCACAAGATGAGAGAGAAAAATATTATGATGAATACAGAAGAGGAGCGAGCTCTGTTGTTTTGATTTCAGGCATCTAAAATCATGGGCTGCTGTCCTTTTTGAAGTAAAGCTCAAGATTGAAGTTTATAATAAAGTGTTCTATCTTCTTTATCATGTACCGTATTATGCAAAACATCCAAAAGAAGGCAGATCTCAGTAAAAAGAGTAACTACATCATGTTAGTGCATGAAACTGCTTACTTGTGAGAAGCACTGTAGGAGAAGGAAATTGATTTTGTGTAGGTTGTAATAAAAAACCCCCCAGTTCTCTGCTCAGATTTCGCCACAGCAGTGGTTCTGTCTATGCCTTCTCACAAAAATTCAACATGTACTACATCGCTTACAATCTGGCCTCATATTAAAATGACAAGATACACCGGAAATTAATTTTGTTATTTTTAAGCATCACCCAGTCATGTATCTTAATTTTTAACTTGTACCACCAATGCCTTCTATCCCGGAATCAGTTACAGGCACAGGGGTATAATTAAGGACCACAAAAGCCACTGACAGTATCTGGAGTAGGAACACTAGTAGCACATTTTCTACCATTTAGACAACAGCGTCACATCTTGAACTTCAGTTCAAGTTATCCTTATAGCTATGCGTGATGTGATGTACTCCTGACACAACAATATGGGAAGATCCATATACAAACTGGGAGTTGTGGCAGACTTTTAAGCACCCAAGTTTCAGCAGATCAGTTTGACTGCCTGCCGTGAACCAAGAATCAGGTCTTTCAGGTGTTACCTTAGAAATTCTCTGGGACCTTCCTTCTGAACAACAAAGCTTCAACTCTTTGACTCCACAGGCAAGCACCATGGCCTGAAAGAAGACCTGCAGAGTGCAACAGTTGGTGCTGAGGGCCTGATCTCCAAGCTATACACATTTCAGGGATTCCTGCTCTGTGACTAGTTCGGTTTGAGTCCCACGGAGTGCGCGTTTGTGGCTGGAATGCATTTAGCTTGATCCAAAAGGGATCTATGTCATGCACTCCAACACCACTCCACACACACAGTGAATCAAAGCACTGTAAGCAGAGATGATGACAGCATTTACTTCAAAAGTGCATCCCTGATCCCAAATAAAACACTTAAGTGCCCCGAGGCTCACGAAGCTGTCTGTGTGGAACGACAAACGAAAACGAGGAGCCTGATTTTTATGCGCTGCAACGCCTTAAGTTCTGTTACATCTCTGCGCAGATTTTTTTAAGATCCATATCCTTACAAAAGAAATGTACTTTTGGTTGCGTTACATTAGCAATGCTCAACCATCGCCGAGTCCCACGGCACATTACGTCCAGTGGGCTTCATAACATTTTTCTAATTTAAATAACCGTTGAAGCATACCAAGAAAATGGGAGCCGAGTTCAAGCACCCGTAACTTGCAGAACTGCATTTTGCCACGGTGCAGCTGACACTCGACGTTTGCCTGAAAGCGGCTGCAAAAAGCGGCTTTAGGTTTTAACCGTATTTTTTTATTTGGGTGAGCAAAGCCGGAAAGCGCGAGCCTCACAGAACCTGCAAGCCGAGACGACGTCGGTTTTGCGAAGGCTGGAGAAACGCTTGCGCGCTGGAGACATGTTCACCGTTTCAGGAGCGGATCTGAGAGGAAAAAAACCCACAAAAATGGAGATCCCGGGTTTAACACGGCCGCCGCCCCTCGCCCCGTCCAGCCAGCGGAGGCCGAGCAGCCCCCGGGGCCCTCCCCGCCTCGCGCACGGGTGACTAACGGCTCGGCCTGCCGCGGGCGCGCAACGCCTCCCCTCACCAAAACAATGGAGGCCGAGAAGCCCACCCGCGAGGGGACATCCCCCCGGAGGAGAAGCCGCCTGCCCCTCTCCCTGCGCAGGGGTGGGGGGCCGCGGCCCTGGCGGCCCTGCCCCGCCGCCGGAGGCCGACCCCCGCACCTCCACCTGCCCGCGCTGCCAGCAGCGGCGGCGTCACCCGTGACTGCTGCCGCCTCTCCTGCGGCCGCGGCTCCCCTCGCCCGGCGACCGCCCGCCGCCACCGCCTCTCCGCCGCTGCGACCCCCAGGGCCCCGGCCCCGCCGCCCGCAGACCCGCGCCCGTTGCTCGGCAGCTGCGAGTCAACCCAACCTGCCGCCGGGGCGGGCGGTGCCAACGGCGGACGGGGAGAGGGGGGGAAGGATCACGGCTAGCTCCTATTGGCCGAGGAGGGCGCGGGCGCGGCCGGAGGCCGGCTGGCTCCTCTGCTACTGGTGGGTTGAGGTGTCAGAGCGGGCTTGAGGGCGGGGCCGGGCGGCTAGCGGCGTCGGTTGAGCGCGGCGCTAGGGAGGGACCGCGGCGGGCGGGGGAGCGGAGCGAGGGGGTGGCGGCGGCGGCGGCGGCGGGCGGGCGAGCGCGCGCGCGCGCCGCCGGCTGTGAGGAGAGCGGCGGCGGGCGAGCGAGTGCGCGCCGCCGGCTGTGAGGAGAGCGGTCAGCGGCGGCGGAGCGGAGCGGAGGTAGGGGAGCTGCGCGGGGCCGGGAGGGCGCCCCTTGCCTACCGCCGCCCTCATCCGTCACCTCCCGCCTGCCGGGCTCTTACTGCTGCTGCTGCGGCGGGGCAGCCCCGCGCCTCATCCTCTTCCCTCGGCTCCGTTTCCCGCCCCCGCGACCCCCGCCGCCCCCCCCCATCCTCCCGCCGGGGGCCGTTTCCTGGCGCAGCCGCCGCGGGGCCGGTGGCCGCCTCCGCCGGCGGGCAGCGCCGCGCCCCGCTCCGCTCCGTTCCGCAGCCCAGGTGCGCCTGGGGCCGCGGGGGCGAGGCTGCGGTGGCGGGCGGGGTCCGGCGGCGGCGCGGTGTCCGCCGGCCGCCCCCCGCGGGAGGGGGCAGTGCCCGCGGGCGCGGCCCCGCCCGGGCCCCGCCGGTGGTGGTCGCGGGGGGGGGGGGGTGCCCCGGGAGCGGGGGGCGCCGGCTGCCGGGCTCCGCTGGGGCCCCTTGCCCGGTGCTAGCGCTGCCCGCCGCCTCCCCGGTATGCCTCCCGCTCGGTTGGAAGGGCTCATGGCTGTTTCTGAAAAGATACTCCTTAGATGGCTATGGTTTGGGGGAGGGAGTCTTCGTCTGGGGTTTTGTGTGGCGGTTGGGTTTTGCCTTTTTTTTTTTTTTTCTTTTCTCTCTTCTCTTAAATCAGTCGCACTGTTGCTGGGCTCGTGCATTTTCTCTGCCGGTTGTGAGAAATACACGAGTAGTTCTCAGGCAGGTAGGTGGTGATGGAGAGCGTCAGAGGGGACGACACCCAGGAGAGAGAAGGCTGTTCCTGGGTTTGAGCCGCTAGGAAGGAAAGGGATGCCGGGATTCCCATTGCTGGGCTACTCCTTGGGTCTGCTCTCAGGTTTCGTCTTTTGTATGGGTCGGTGAGCAGGGAGAACTCGGTTGCTGTCCTTGGACTCGGGCGTGTGGAAGGGAGAAGGGTTTTTTCGAGCAGGGTTCTGTGTGTTTGCAGCAATGCCCGTTCCTGGGCTGGAGGAGCGAGGAGCTCTGAGATCTGTTTCTATTCCATTCTCCTCGGCGTACGTGAGGGCTCTGCGCACTGTTGCTGAACTACTCCAGCCTGGCTGTCGGAGATCCTCCTCCTGCCTGCACCGTGCCCTGCCTCCCACTGCTGCGGCAGGTAGCTGTCTGAAACGGCAACAGCGGGAAACTGCCCCCCTGGAATTGGCAATGAGCACGCAGATTCCTCCGTGCTGTGCCTTGGGCGAGGGAAGCTATTACCTGACTTCTACTCGGTAGTCTTGTCGAGACGGTAATACGTTAGTCGCAGTCGTATCTGGAAGAGTTCTGATTTATCGCAAATACATGTTTGTTTAGCAAAGCTTTGGAACGCCTCGAATAGGCTGGGAGAGAACATAACACGGAGGAGGGCTAGGAAGAGCCACTGGCACGCTTATAGAGGCAGATAGTGAGCGGCCTTCAGGTTCTGCAGTGTTGCTGGAGAGAAGTTCTAAATTGCCCTGTTAGTTTCTTTTGTTGTGCTCAGCCTCTCTGCTGTTTCTCGGAGAGATGTTGAGCACTGCCAGCTTCCAGTAAAATGAGTGATCAAGTTGTATATTGCCAATGGATAATTGTTTCTTGGCTAGTACAATCTACAGTTCCCCCTTGATTTTACTATCTATGAGGACGCTTAACTATTTTTTTCCCAGATCTCAGTGTAAGGATGTCAAATCTAACATTTCAAATAGTCTGTTGGGTTTGCATGAAACAACATGATCTTTAAGATATTTCTTAAAGTCTTTGTGTCTGTGTGTGTGCTGACTTAACAGTGAAGAGATCCGCAGTTGCGGGGGGAGGGAAGCAAGCTTTTTATAAAATATACCTGCCTGTAGTAGAAACAGAAAGCACCATTTTAATAGCTGGATTGAATAATAGAAGTATTGGCTTCTTCTGTTGTGCAGACTTAAATACTACCTCTAGTTGTGTGGGTGTTTAAGATTTCTCTCATTTTGCTCATTTGGCAATAGGATGGAAAATCTCCCCCTTTGTACTTCTGGCAAGATATTCTGCAAGGAGAGAGCTCTCTGCCTAAAGAAGCCTCCACATTGAATAACTCTCAAGAGTATGGCCTTGTTTGTCAGTATTTAACTAAAACTGTAGTATTTAGGGATTTAAATCAAAATTGTATCAAGATCTTTGTCACCGTATTTTAGCCCCTTAGATTTTTCTAGCATGTGGAAAAACTGGATTATATATTACAGTGGTAAAAGACCATAGTTCATAGGAAACGGGAGAAATCTAAAGCTGTAGCAATCAAGTGCTGTACCATATTTTGGAACTAGATCTGTTGAATTAATTTCAACCAGTGCTTAGACCTGCAGTTGAAAGCAGTTATCATCATTCGAAAATACACATGTAAAAAATACTTGCGCTATGCCTGATTTTTAACTTTAATTAAATGTTGACAATTTTAATGAATCTGATATATAACCCATTGTTGTTTTATGTTAAAGTTGTTTTTTTTTTAATGTCTTAGGTCTGAACTTTATGGAAGCTGAAACTAGAAATTTGTTTTGATTCCTTTTGTCTGACATTAAAATGAGAGTTGTAACATACCTGTTAGTGTGGTAGCTGATCTGCTCTGGCTTAGTTTTCAAAACTTGAAGTGTTGAAATAAAGAAACTGCAGATCCATTTTAATGTTCTCATAGATCCTTTTAGTTTATTTTAATAAAGTTGAGGAAAAAAAATACACTTTGAGATTCAAATACTGAAATGTTTACTGTAGCTCTATATTTCTAACAAACCCCTTGAGAATATCAATTTCATAAGCTTTTTTTACTAGTGAAATAGCTATAGGAAAATGTAAAAAATTGTACAGTCAGTATAGAGGGAACTTATTTTTATGAAGAGGTTTGGGCTAGTCTGTTGGAAACTATTATGGGAGCACTGGTGTAGTTAACACCATGTTCCAGTATTTAAAAGGGTGGCTACAAAGAAGATGGAGACTCCCTTTTTACAAGGAGTTGTAAGGAAAAGATGAGGGGTAATGGGTACAAGTTACTCTTGGGGAGATTCCAGTTGCGCACAAGAGGAAAATTTTTCACAATGAGACCAATCAGCCATTGGAATAATCTCCCTAGGGAAGTGGTGGATTCCCCAACATTGGACACTTATAAGATTCAGCTGGACAGAGTGCTGGGCCATCTTCTCTAGACCATGCTTTTGCCAAGAAAGGTTGGACCAGATGATCCTTGAGGTCCCTTCCAACCTGGTATTCTATGACTCTATGTAGTATAGTGCCAGCGTGGTTTGACACTAGCAGTGGCTATTTCTGTTGTTGTATGGAGCAGGACTGTGTGAGTGGGAGGAGAGCTAAGACTGCAAGTGCAAGGTAGAATAAGAGAATAATTTCTGTATGCAGAAAACACCCTCTCTCTATATATATAATGAAAAACCAGTTCAGTGCTGTTATAAAAATAGCTATTTATAATACTGACTATATATGGATGCTCTTGAAAACTGTTCACATAGAAGCATTAGCTTTCTCTCTCAAGCACACAACAGTCAGCAGTAGAAATCTGGAAAGAAAAAACTAACCAGCAGTTTTCCTAGGTATTATTTAAGCTCTGGACAAGATATGAATTCTTATTTATGAGTATTTTCTTGAGCTTACATGCTTACTCTGAGCAGAGCATGAACATGGGTCATGAAACAGTAATGAGAGGGAGCTACCCTGAAAATGTGTGACATGGAGGATAAATGAAGTCATTGTGAACTGTGTGCTCATCATGTGAAAGGAACAAGAATGGCTTGCATTTGTCACAACTGCTATTGGAGAATTTTAAAGAATTTTAGCACTACTTATGAGCTAAACATTGCAACTCTAGATTTTTATCTTGATTTTTACATTAGAACGTCAAAGCATGAGAGTGATCAGTGACATGCTATCACTAAAGAATGTATGTAATACAATGAGTAATAGAGTTTATTTCCTGGTTCCAAATTTTGTATTCTGATTATAATACTTTAGTATCTAGGTGGAGATATGTTTGTGAATGGTAATACCAGCTTTCCGCATCAGAAGCAGTAAGAATTAATTTCATAATATAAAAGAAATTGAGCATTAAAACAATACATAAGTAAACTGAGGAAATCACTGTTACATCAGCCCTCTTGCTGAGTCTGTGCAGTTTCATAATATTAAATATGGATGAAGGAAAGATGCTAAACATCTGAATGTTCACAACACTAATGTATTCAGCTTTTAAAAATAAGGGGTTTTATTTAGAATGTGATAATATATTTCTTTGTCACTGTGTTAAGATATTTTAGCATAGCAGAAATAATTGTGTTAAATGTCTTGATGAAATCACAATGAAAGAACAAAATAAATTTAAAAGGTTCTACATGTCTTAAACTCTGTTGCTATAGAAATTTTGCATATATTTTTTTTTCCTCCCTTCTCTGAGGCAACCATGAGAATTTCATAAGAATAGGCTAACCTTCAGAGAACTTCCATGCCTGTTTCCTATAGGCAAAATAACTTTCAGAAATTAATGTATGGGCTCTCAAGTTAGAGTTGTGTTCTGCTTCTCTGATCATATGAAGGTTGATACCTAAGTGTGGTTATGTTTAATAGCTGTGGAATCAAAATAATATATTTCTGTGTCTTAAAGTGAGGAAAGTGTGTATGGAATAAATAGATAGTTATAGTTAATATAGATGACTTTCTATGATACCTGTGATACTGAAGTGTTTAGGTCTCCAGAAGCTTTTAATTCTAGCTTTAGTGTAATTAGATTTATTTTTCTAACATTATTTCAGAAGAGATGTGTGTTCCAGTTTGACTTCAAGCTTGTATTCCTAATCTAAACTGGTTGAACCTTCTGGTGTTAGAATTGCCCATTAATGTATTGAAAATTAATCCTTTAGTTGATTTTAACAATAGGATAAAATAATTTAACACTGACACTTATTTTGGGAAAAGAAGATAATCTTGCTGTGGGTGGCATTCATGAGAAATACTTGCCTGGCAATATTAAAAAAAAAAGGGGGGAGGGGGGAGGAAGCCCCCAAAGCAAAAACCAAATTTCTTCTCTGAAAAAAACAAAATGTGAATCAATTATTAACTGAATCCTCATTATGCCAGCCACATAGAGCTCCATTATTTTGGTGAATTGTATCATTGTCTCTATTAACCTTTTCCTACAGATGACTGTAGAAGTACAGGTGTTAATGGTAACACACTGCTTCATTCAACTGAGAGAAAGTGAGGATGTGGCTGCAAGGTTTGGTAGAATCAAATATTTATTCAACTGTTAAGTGTAAAAAAAATAATAATTCTTGGAGCTTGAATATGAAAACAACACTTTTTTCACCCCTTCCTACTTTTCTTCATAATTAGGTGTCAGCATTTAAAAGTCATCATGTACTGTAGGAACCCTACATTTCTTAGTGAATTCAGAGAAATGGTTAACACTTAAAATTACTTATTTGTAGGGGAGAATTCTTATTTAGCTTAATTCCTTAGAACTATATTTTGGTTGATCTCATCATCTAACAACTAATTGTGAAACCCTTGTCTTTGTGGGGGAACCCTTAGTTTTCAAACTCATAGAAGTCGTGATCTTGAAATGGATTTTTTTAAGTTCCTACTGAATTTATAATTATCTGGGGTAACTATGTGGCATAGAATCACTCAGAGTTTTTCAGTATGTTTGGTTTACTTTGAGTGAGTTTAGTGCTTATGCAGTGAGCAACTATTCAGCTGTAAAGTCCCACTTACATGTGAAGTAAGTGAATAGCTACTTGAATGTACATCATCAGTTCAGTGCTTTACAGTCTCATCCCTTTCTGACCTTGAGAAGGTAGGTCTTTCTCTTTGGCCTGTATGTGGTAGACCGGGTGACATTTTAACTTGTTAGAATAATCTGATTTGATGGCCACAAAATAACTGCCAGCTGGTAACTTTTTTTAAGCTTTGTACCAGCAAGTGGGACTTTGTACTCACATATTTAAAGCATATAACTTTTGAATTAAACTTGAGAGCACAGTAAATTTGTGTTTATAAGCTTCCTACTTGTTGCTACATTTCCTAATCTTAAGAAGGTCCTATTTATTTTTCATGTAATTCACATCTCAAACTCCCTGTGTTTGCCTACACATGCATCGGCATTATGCTAGTGTGGTAGAGCAGAAGGTCCAGTGTTCCCTGGATGTTGCAGACTTGTGATGCTAGATGTTGTGCACTGCTTTTTCTCTCCTTTCCCTTTTCATCTGGACAACAATTTCTAGATGATGGCAAAGAGGAAACTGTTCTGATGGGAGTCCTGTAGTAGATAAGCTTCAAAAGCTTGCTGGAAGGATTTGGATATTACTGTCTGCTAGCTCTTACAACAAATTTCAGTATGCTGGGTAAGAGTATCTTGCATGCTGCAGCATAGCATGTTAATTGCAGGTTTATCAGAGCAGTTTGCCGTCAATAAACGTAATGTAGTTTGTTTGCTCTGTGTCTTCCAAAATGGTGGGGTTTTTCATAAATTGCATTTTTGGCTGGTACCTGAAATAATAGTATCAAAACTGAGGTGCATGGAAGGTGGGGATATGTCATAGTCAGCTTTTCATAAAGCTCTTCTTGTCAGAGCTCTTAGACTTGTTCTAAATTCCTGTTAACCTGCTGTGTTCAGTAAAAACTTTACAGTAGCTGATAACAAATTGCAGGAAAAGTTTCCTCTTCTGTTTTTTATTTTGAACACTTCGCAGCATTTTGTTTATTCCCTGGAGTCACTTAAGCCTGTTCTACAAATACTTGTGCACATGTATTAAGTTAAACATATGTTTAACTTCAGTTGTATTGCTTATGGAGGAGTGTATGCAGGATGGGGGCCCATCTGACTTTAGTTTTTATGTGACCCCCTTCAGAGGTGAAGAAATGTTAAAACTGTCAAAACATACAACACCTCATATAGTATATGAAACTGTTTTTAATCTCACATCTTAACTGATATTTCAAATCCATGTTGTTCAAAGTAGTTAGTAGATATCCTGGCAGCTCTTAAGTGTTTTCTGTGTTGTTAGAATATACTTTGGGGATGAAAAATAGGGGATGGGCATAGGTTTATGATAACTTAGAACAAGTTTGCTTTTTATGTTATGTACCATTTGAGATCAAAAAAAAGTTTAATTTGCTTATGGGTTACTTATGTATAGAACTACTCATCTAAAAGTTAAAGCTGTTTATTAAAGAGTAGTAGGCAGTTGTCATAGCAGTGACAATAAGTTTTAATAATTTTCAGTTGTGAACCTTGAACATCTGCTTTTTAAAATTATATCCTTTTTTATTGCAAGATGCGTGTTCACTGAAGTGAGGCTGAATCTATTAATAAATATAGAATACACCCCCCCCGCTCCCCCAACTTTCTGCTGCTGTTTTTAATAGGACTGCTTAGGGTAGTTTGAAGTGATAATTGACATCAGGGGTGGAAGAGGGAACTCAGGAGGTTGTCTAGTTATCCCTTTTGCTCAAAAGCAGTATTTTCCTAAAAAGATATTTATTCCTAAAATGTCACTAGGAAGAAGTTGTGTAAAATTAAATTACTCTTCTCTTTCCAGGGCACCTCTTTTTTTCCCTTTGCTATGTTCAACTCATTTTCATGACACTGCTGCATTATCTTCTTGCACTTGAAAAGCGAATTCCAGCTAAAAGGAAGCAAAGGTCTTTGGTGCAAGATCTTTTTCCCTTGCTCTGATCTCTCCCCTTTTTTTGTTTCTGCTCTTAATCTGCCACATCCACAATGCTGCCATCTGGTTGTTTGCTTAACTTCTGTGAAAATGCTTCCAGTCTTCCTTGCTTTGCTTGTCAGACAAGGATAGAGTTGCAGTATCCCTGAATCCGCTACTCCAGACACGCACACATAGTATGCTGTTATCTACCTACATCCATAAGCTTTAAAAAAAACCCCAAAGAAACCTCCCAAATCCCTCACCTTAACTAATCTGTGTATGAAAACACCTACAATGAGTCTATGCTCGCTTCAGAAGTTTCGTGCTTTAAAAACTTGATTCTACCTTATGGACCTCTTCACACTTTCCTGGTCCATCTGTTCATCTAGCACAGCTTCTTCTCTATCCCTTCACACAATCTAGGCTGTTGAAATGCAAGACGCCTTTGCAGATCCTTTAATTGGTAGTAGTCTTTATTTTTATTTCTTTACGCCTTTTTGTATTTCTTAAAAAAAAAACAAAAACAAACAAACAAATGAAAACAAACCAACCACAAAAACCCCAAACGAACCCCCGCCAAGCCAACTAACCAGCCCCCCAAAACCTCACCCCAAAATCTTGAGTTTCTTCTTTTTTTGTTGGCATTATTATTATGAAGGATGTTTTAAATTACGTGCCATTATAATGTTTTTATGCAACCATTCTTCTTCCACTTAACTGTGAAATCTTGTTTGGGTACAGCTTGTGTTTAAAGATAGTTATTTATGGAGCGCTGTAGCTGTACATCATGATGTACAGTCAGTAATGTGTTGATCCGTTAAGTCTATAGACTAAAGCTACTACTTTATGCAGTATAGCCTATTATAAAACAGAAAACCTTGAAGTGGGGTGTGGCTAGTGCTGATGAAATGCTTTGAGGAACAGGTGGGACTTTGAAGTTTTATTTTAGTTTGAGGGAAGGTTGCTTATGCAATTGTTCCATCTGTCCATCCATCTGTCCATTCGCCTGTCCTCCCACCCTGCCAGTAACTTCTGAACCACTTGCTCAATTCCTAGTCAACTTTGGCAGAGGGACAGTGTTCTCCCGCTCTGCTGCAAACATACAGGTCTTAGGGAAACAGGCAGATGGTTGGAGAAGAGACTGTGCAAGGAACGGGGGGAACTCTTTTCTGTGTCTCTGTGGTCAGCCTGTAGTAATACCTATCATGGCGTTTGCTGCCTTTTGCCAAGCTAGTGTGCAAAGTAAAGACAGTATGGAAAGTGAGAGACGTGAAGCTGATGTGATAGGTGATTGCATTGTGCGTAATAAGGGGATATCATGGGGGCAATAATTTGGGGATGTTATTCTAGGAGTGAAGTAAGGGTACTCTCATGGGTGGACATGGGACGCAGAGTTATTGTGGGAGACCTGTTTGACAGTGCCTGGTGTAGGTTATGCAGAAGTGTAACTTATGTTTTTAAAGAATGTCCTATCTTTAAAGGAACTGGGGAGAGAGCTGCTCAGTTTAAAGCTATCATAAAGAGCAAGGAAAAAGGAGCAAATTGTAGGTGGAATAGAAAACATGTCATCTGATGTACGTGGGTAAGAGGTTGTACATATCCCACAAAGTCAGTGACAGAAATATGAACTTGATGCAGAAAGAGTGACAGCCAACCAGGAGGAACATAGAACTTCATATATAGAAGAGAGGGGAATTTGAGAGAAAAGAGGTGCTGTAGCACAGCAAAATGAATTGAAATCACTGAAATATTTCTCAAAAAACTTGGAGGGCTGAAATGTTTTGTTCAGTTTAGGATTTTAAGAATTCTGCAACTTCAACGCAACAAATGGGTTGCTTGACTTTCTTTAAAAGCTGTGCTACCGCTAGAAATAAAACCAGATTTCAGTATGAAGGTGACAGTGTGGGATGCCCATGGTCATAGTAACAAAACAGTATTTTCAGAAGGTGAACCTTGACTCTGCTTTTCCTAACCAAATAGCTATTCCTGTCATTTGGAGATCATTAAATCTGTTTCAGTGAATTCTATACATATTGACGTTTTAGTTGCCTAAAGCTCTGTGAGTGAACAGCCTATTTGAAAAAAGTCATGGTCTTTCTTCTGTTAACCTAGCTGTTTTTCAGTTGCTATTGCTGACTCAAATTGTGATGTAACTCACAGAAAAAAATCCATGTGTATTTTTAATTAATGTGTTGAAACTTAAGATTGTTTTAACTATAAGTTTGGATACTGGGAGATGTTCTTTTGGTTTGGGTTGTTTTTCTTTTTTTCTTGTGGGATATATGAAATTTGTTTATACAAGTCACCATAAAATACAGTGACTAAAATTGTGTTGCAAATAATATGTATGGATGAGGGGAGATAGGAAGGTATTTGTATTAAGGCCAAAGTCTGCTTGCCTTTGATCATACAAAGTACTGAACAGCCCTGTGAGGCTAGGAGGCCTATCCTGTATTTTTCCACACCAGTAAAATGGGTGACCTTTTCTTTGACTGTTCCAGTTATATTCACTTAAAATAACATTTGAGCTATTGTTGGCTTTTTCACTGAAAATGGAATGGGAGATCAAGCTTGTTAGCTTGCTCTTCTTCAAAGAAATTAACAAAAAGGAAGTATACTGTCCTTTTAAATAATAAAGCTTCAATGCTAGTGAGAAAAGATTTTTCAGTTATAGAAAATATGAATAAACAGTTTTAATCCAGTAAATTTACTTTCTCACTCTAAAATCAATGGTTTTTTTTTTAAATGCTAGTTCTTACACTTTTTTAATATCTCAGATTTTTAAAGAATTTGGCAATGGTTGTAACTTTCATTTTGTGACTATCAAACCATTTCCTGTTTTTTTCTTACATGGCTTAGGGCTTAATATAACTTCTTGCTTGCTTCCTGATTTTGATCATTAGTTTTATTTTTGGTCTCTTTTTACCTTGTGAAGTACAGCAATAGTTAAAACAGAAAGGTCCCCACCAAAATGTGCAAGGTGCCAAGCCTCATGTACCTTTACCATCCAACAGATGTACATACACCCAAATTTGGGGGTATGTGACTTGTAGTATAAAATGTACAAGGGTGATGGTGTAGGGTATGTAATGCATGAAAATAAGAGTGTGTTTTTATACTGTCAGACCTTGAGGGTGGGGTCTGTATGATGGGACCCCCATCCTAATTTGTGCTGATGGAAGCTGCTGTACAGGTAAATGACCACTTCCAGTTTCTTCTGCCTGTTGTGAATGTAACTAATACTTAAAAAGGAAAATATGGTATCTTTCCTATCCTCAGAGCTGGTTTTGCATACAATGCTGAGAACTAAATAGTGGAAGCTGGGTTGCGGTAGTGGAATGGAAGCAGGGATGAGAAAGAGACTGTTTTGTTGAGCATATTTACAGATTTTTCATCTGCTGTGGAGCCCTGATATTGGGAGACCTGTGCACTGGGTCTCATGGAAGACTGTGTGCCTTATGCTGGGCCGGCCGTGTGGTGAGAAGGTCTGGTGCAAGGCTGTGGTGAGAGGTTGTCCCTGTGGATGGGGCTCCCACTAGCCTTGAACCTTCCTGCTTGAGGTTAAACACTGCCTGGGCAAGCTGTGCTGCCCAAGTATGGTATTATTCAGTGGCTACTAGTCCTTGTGCTGCGTTGCTAGTGTTTGAGAGGATATGTTGTGCTAAAGGTTTAATCTGGGGAGCTGTGGATTCAATTTAATGTTCAAAGTGTGGGATTTGGCAGCTCTGTATGTAGCATGTATATTTGTGCAATGTTAATTTATGGGCTTTTTTCATCTCTTCATGGTTCATTCATATCTCTCGGGATGAAAATCCACTCCACCTGTGAAGCTGAAATAATTGGATTTTTTTTCAGATGAGTGATAGATGAAGATTAAAATGGACCTCTAGAATCAATTACATTTGTGAGATGGATAGTAAATTTTCCCTAACTTCCTTTTCCTTGTCTGATAAACTTTACCATGTTATTGAGGTACCGCGGGACAGATTAAAAGAAATTGTAGGCTTTCATGTTCATTACATATGGCATACTGTGGTGGTGAAGTTCCTCTGCCGAAAACCAGAAATAAATTTGAACGTGATGTGAATTGCTTAACGTCTGCCAATGCCTGGTAGTTATATAGAACAGATTTTCGTCATGATACCACAGCAGCAGTGGCGTTATAATATGCTTTAACTTGGAGTTTAAATCTAGAAGCAAAATACCAAAAGCCGAGATTGTTTTTAACATGCAGTAATACTTGCATGAAAATACTCTTGTCTAGTTGCATTTTGCAAGCAAAAGCACAAGTATATTACTGTAGTATAGTATGTGCTCATGTTTAGGTTCTGTAGGGCTAGGGGTAGAACAGCAAGTGATGCTGGGCACGTAAGTATTTGTAGACTAGAGAATTTCCTGTGATACTTGCCTTAAGATTGACTCTAAGAGCACAAAAATATACAAAATATACTGTTAATGCTCTACAGTTTTATTATAAATCAAACTGTGAAATTATTTGTTAAAAAATCAGATTTTAAATTGCAAAAGCCTTATTTCATACTGTACTTAATGGAGCTTGGCTAAAAAGTAGCTCTTGGGGATGTTTTGCTGCTGTTTCTAGTACTACTGCATGCCACTGATTCTCATATGGACCACTTCTGTAGTCATTTATGGTCCTTTACATGGGACTGCCAATGGTGATGTATTGGTTTTGGGAAAATACTAGATTTTTTTTTTTTTTTTTTTTTTAATATAAGGAATACACCTTTTGTGCCTTTGGTGTGGAATATTTAAGAAACAGAGAAAATGATACCATGCTAACAGCTTATTTTCTCCTGATCGTTTTTTTAGAAAACTAAAAGCACTTGTACAAAGGCCACAGATTATACTGAAATTTTTGTCCTTTAAATGTGCCTCCAAAATACATGAACTGAAGAGAAATTATCCAAAAGGTATATGGAATACTGGAATGTGAAGGGAAGTGTATTTAAATCATTTTCAAGAAAGTCGTCTTCTGGAATATGTGTATACTACATTATTTTTTTTTTCTACTAACTTCCTCAGTTTGATAAGTCCTTTCTCTGATTAAATGAAGACAAGTAGACGTTCTCTTTTGACCACTGTTCCTTAACAATACAGAGTAAACTAATGTATGTTGTGCTTTTCAGTTTTATAGTTGTTATAACTCATTAAGATGCTTTCTAATAATTCCACCTGAGGAAAATAATACTGCCATTTAATTAATAGCAAAACCAAATAATTGGAGGAGGAGAAACATAGCTCGAACTAATCTAAAAAAGGATGAAAGCAAGTGTTGAGCAATTGCACTGCAGTACCTAAGAGAAATGTAATTCTGTTGAAGGAGAAAGATACAAAATAAGTTTCCAAATTGATTTTGAGTTAAGATGTCGGTAGTGGGGTGACAGAATACTGTGCATGTGCCACTGTTAGCTATATATGGTACAGTTGTGACTGGAGTGCTAAAAAAAGTGGAATATAAGTCAGGGTAGCAACTGGACTAAACTCCAGGTGAGTAAGATTTCTCGTCTGCAGCCATTGACTAATGCTTATTTTGGTTCATTACTGTGCTTCTGAAATATTGTGAACATGTCATACCTGAATTAAAATCTAAACACTATTAAACATACACCCTTATGACCCTTCCCTTTCAGAACAGAAAGATTAGGTGAAAATAGGAATTGGTCCTTGGGTAGCATGAAACAGATTAGTTAAATTGTCAGATAATTAAGAACTATTTACCTGCATTTGTTACATGTTAAAAACTGTATTGCTTCTGTCGGCACTGTTGGGAGTCAGTTTTTGCAAACAAGTAGTCTGAGCTTTTTGTTTAAAATTCTACCAAAATTATGGGACATCAAGTAAGCATAGTATATGTGTTTTGAAATTGCTCTCATGTCTTCAAGGAGTTTAGGTAGTAAAGCATTGTGTGCCATGGTATAAATGATATAACCAATTGTTCACAGATATTAAGTGGGGTAAATAAAATACATTACATTTGGAAAGAGTGGGAAAATAGACATGGTTTTAAAAAATCTGTGCTGTATAAGGAGTTGTGCTGAGCATGACCTGAAGCAATACTTTGAGTTCCATGAATGGGCCTATGTAATTGCCTTGTTTTGCATGTCTTATTTTAGGAGGTCTGCAAAACAAGTTGGAGAACGCAAATTTTGCTCCAATTTGTCTAAAACAGATATGTATAGCATGCTTATGACTTTTGGTAGAAACTGTGAACGTTCTGGGCTGTACCTGAATTTGCTATGTGGTTTTCATCTTTGTTGCTTGGCTTTGTTCAGGGTGGGGGCTTTGTTCTTTCACGCACCACTATTCATATGCTGGTGTTTATACAATTTTAAGGTAGAAAAGTGGTCAGTGTTTTCTTTGACACTTATTTGCAATGATTCTTTCAGTTAAAGAGTATAATCATCAAGTAGCCCCTTTGCAAAATAATAAACCTTCTTCCCCCTCCCCCATTATATGGTAATACTATAAGTGATCCCTGTATTGTATTCCTTGCAGTTGAGACACAACTTAATTGAATCAGAACTGGAGGATGTGAACAGCAAAAGTTTTCATCTATTCTACTTAAGAAACCTGAAGGTAGAGCTTAAGTGGAAATGAGTTTTCCTGGTGGAGATACCGAGAAGGCATTTTAGGTAGATTTTCCAGCTTTGTCAATGGCATGAGGTGGGGTGTTCTGAGCCAGACCTCAGTGTGTCACTGCTCCTATATCTGTATATAGGAAGTTGTTGGAACTTAATTTTCTTCTTTGGAATTATAGGGATTGTAGAGTTCTTGGCTCAGCATTTGAGATTACGGAATAGGAACAAAACCAAAAAAGAATCCCTAGGTTGTAGGCTGCTTTTAAGATAGAGTACTGAAGTACGCTGAGCTCATGTATTCAGTGATAATTGTCATTTCTCCCTAGAAGATCCAGTAATATGTCCTTCACTGTTTTGTCCATTTGTATTAAAGAGATGAAAGGTTAGGATTGTGCTTCAGGGTTTTTGCTTGTGATTAGTGTTATAAGTTGTTTTGTATTTTTTTTTTTTTTGTTCTCTATTGCAATTTCATGGAATCCTGCAGGCTGTCATTTCTTGTTGGGAAATATTGCTCAAATTATGAATGGCTAACTGCTTAGTGATGCATTTTAATGAAGATTACCGTTTTATGCTGTGATTTGCTTTGAACAAATTTGCTTATTTCTAGGACCTTGCTGTGTCTTCCAGTGAACCTCTGGAAGGTATGATCCAGACCAGTGGTAGAAATGGTACTTTTTTGTGTTATGGTCCTATTTTAAGATTGCTGCCACGGAGGACAGATGTTGAATAGGGTAAGTTTAGGAAGTGAATGGGGATTGTTTTATCTATTAACAATTATTTAAACGTGACAATGAAGGTGTTACTTGCCACATTTTTCTGGTTTTATTTATTATGGCTTTTTATGTGCTTTTCAGTAGCTTAACCATTGACTTCTGGAAATGATTAAGACTGTATGATGAATTACTGTTGAAGGGAATTTGTGGATGGTAGTCCTTTTCTAGAGAATAAGCAGATCTTACAGGATCTGGCTACGTTTTTTTGGTAAGACTTTGCACTTCATATTGTAATGTGTATTTATTGAATATTAACGACGGGACTTTGAGTTCTTTTCTAACAACTGTATTTGCAGTGGGTGTTTAATAAGTAAATGTAGCGAATGTTAGGAGTTGGATCTCATAGCTCTTCTGTACCCAAATTCTCACTGCAGAGAGAGATCAAGATTTATTACCTAACTTCTCCTGGCTTGCAAAAGAGAATAACAACCGCAGCACCATAATGAAATAAAGTTGGAGTCCCGAGTTCAAAAGTTTATCTGGAGGTTAGGTTTCAATACCCTCATTTTCTGAAAAGAGAAAGCATTTCTTTTGTGACTCTGTGTTGTTTAGTAACATAGTTGCTTAACATGGTTTGCTGTGAGAGGCAAGGTGTTAGTTTTGGTTTATTGTGAGCACCTCAAAATCTGACCTATGCTTTATATAATTCATACAAGTGGAGGAAAAAAAGTCAGGTATTTAGTATGAGTTGTTCAACTGCATAATGCATTTTTTGGTCATACGTTTAACAGTTTTGTTCTTCTAACTAGGACACAAAACCCCACTACGCTCATGACAATATTTTTCTTTTGAAGACTGAAGGCCTGGTAGTAATTAAGTTATAATTACATAAACTTTACATTTCTAGCTTTGCAGTTCAGTTGTACTCTTGTATATGAGAAAATAAAACAAATGAAGTTAAAGAGCATTTCTTCTTTATGAAATATGTGGGTAGTGTATATTGGGGTTTAAGCAATAATTAAGAAATGAGGTGAAAAAATGTGGAAGTACCAAGAGGGGAAGCATTGTTTGTGAGACTGGGAGAGGAGGGGGAAGTGTTTTGCTATAGTACCGCTATAAACACTTTTTACAAATACTGTAATTCAGGAACAGCAGGCTAATTTGCTTTTTCAACAGTGGGAAATACATCTTTAGTGAGATCTGCTCCTACGCTCTGTTTTATAGATGGCTTAGTCTCTGTAGTTCTTGAATTTTCCAGTATGGGTTGTTCTGTTTGGTAGGCTTTTATGGTTCTGAAGTTTTTTGAGACTTCTGCAAATGTTGCAGTAAATTAGGGAGAGGAAGAAAAAAAGTCTTGGTTGGGAAAAAGTCCTGATGAAATATCAAGCTCAACACTTCTGTGTTTATTTTAGCAACAAAATTTAAGAGCTTCATGCTTAGATGCCAGTTATGTGCTGTTTCAAGTTGAAATAGAAAAAAAAATTAATCTGCAGTACACATATATTCATTTTCACTAGAGCAAAAAAATACATGTGTAAACTCGATTTGATCCATTTGTTTCTCTGAAGTTTGAAGTTCTCTGTCACTTCTAAGTGAAGCCTACCTTTTTTTTTTACTCTTAAATAGAATTGCATTGAGTTTTGTAATACCCAGTATCAAATTAGATTAGATGATTACATTCTTGCAAATAGTTCACTTGTGTGATACAGAAATACTATGTGTATAGTTTATGAAGGCAAGATGATCTTCTTAAGGGAAGAAGTCTTTTGTATGCTATGTGGGTTTTTAATCTTTTTGATTTTGTCTTATGTTGCTCACTTTTCTTCCCCAAGTGTGATTTTGAAGCTCTTCAGTTGTAACATTAAGAAAAGTGTCTTTTGAAAATTATGGTGAACTATTCAATGTCAATTGAATTACAAAAAATAAATACTGAAACTAGTTAGCTAATTATCTTTTATTTCTGCTGCTTTTTTGACAGTTACGTTTGGATATTTGCAATACAGAGTCAACTTTTTAAGAATAAAAAACTCTAGCCTTGCTATTTTTGTTTAAAGCTGTGGCTATGATAGCTTATGCATAATGGTGACAGTAATAAAATGAAATACTGAACTAGAACTGTTCCCCAAAGTCTTATTTGCTGTCAGATATCCCAGAAAACACAGAATGATGCAAGGTGTTACAATAGTAAATCATATTTTGTGCATAGGAAGTCTGTCCCAAATGAACTGGAAAAGCTGATGCTTGTTTTCTTGTTTCAGATGAGACATTAATGCACTGATCAGGTACTTTGAAAGAAGGAAACATGCAAGATTTCATTCACCTCTAGAAGACTGATATGTATATGTAAAATTGTCACTACTTAATAGGCTCTGCTAGTGGGTATTAGGTGTAGCAAGTTCTGCTTTGTTAGTGATCTTCTACATATGGAAGTTCTGCTGTTATTCTGCTGCACTTCCCTGTGGCTAAGATCTTAATACATGGTGGTATCAATGAGATTATTGTCAGCAGCCTTTAAAATTTTAACTCTGATTTTTTATCAAGGTACATTTCATGATTGGAACTCATACACATATGAACTCTTACTTTGTATTACTTGCCTGAGAATAAAAAGTCACTGTTACTGCCTGTAGGGTTTGCTTTACAGCGAAGGTCATGTGACAGCATCTTCAATATTAGCCCTTTATCAATGTTTTTCTACAGCTGGGTCTGTATAATTCTTGTTCACTCTGCATATTTATGGGAGATACAAGATGTAGTAAAGAAAATGTGTATTGTTTAGAATCAACTCTTTTTACAAGGCAGAGATAGTTTATTTGGGGGTGAGTATAGGACTCTGTTGTTAATGTCACATGTTTGTGTGCTAGTCGATGGGAATACATTGAAGGAAATCAGAAAATATTGAGTGGTAACTCCATATCGTTCTATGTTTTTGTATCAGTTAAAGAGTTGCTTTTAAACTAGAAAGAATAAGTGTCTCTTCCTTTTCAGGAAGATTTTCGTATATTTTGCTTACGATTTCTAAATATAAACCACTGTTTCTAAAAATAGAAATTAAAGCAATTTCATTACAACTCTTAATGAGTGTTGAGATGGATGAATCAAGGTAGTTACTTTTGTTTGGATGTTACAAATCTGCAAAAACCAAAGGGGCAAAAGAATTCTTTGAAAGGATAAGCAGATAACGGATGTTTGGTTTCTGTTAGTAAACTTAAATGAGAATTTAACAGTGTTGAAATCTGTTGAATTTTGGAACAATTAAGAGGAAGAAAGGCAATTATTTTTTACTTGAAACACAATTCTACAAAAGTGTGCAATAAGTGTGCTGTTTTCCCTTCTCTCCCTGCCCGGTTCAGCTCTCTTTTTGGAGTCACAGTTCTAATTCATCAGTATAGCTGAATTGCTACACTTAACGGCACTGACTGATAAAATGATAAAATAAGAATAATCGCTCCTGACTCGATGCAGTCATAAGAACATAGGTAAACTGTGACTACAGCTATAACTTAAAAACTTTTGAAATTTCTAGCTTCCTGTGTTCTTTCAAAGAGATACCACTTAGCACTGTTTTCAATATTCAGTGAAAGCAGTCCGAAGACTTGGTGGAAGTGGAGTGCTCTAACTGTTTTGTGCTTCATGGGAGCTATTGTAGGTGAAAAATCCTGTAGCCCTTTGTTAGCTTCTCTGCGATCCTAACCTTTTTTTGTTGACATTTGGGTGTAACCAGTTTAGGTTCTTCTAACAAGCTACATGCTTTGTGGCCTTTTAATAATAAATGTGACAGTTTTAGGAAAAAAATATTTTGAACATATGGCTGAATTATTACTCAGTCTTTTTGGATTAACTGTTGTGACTCTTGGTTAGCTAAGGCAGTTTGTTTTTTGGCTTGTTCTGTTCCTGAGAGCTATATTCTTTTTATCACAAGGTAAGGCTAATAGGTTTTAAGTCCTGGAGTAACTACTGTAATCAACTGCCTCAGTCTGCTACAAACCAGTTTATAAAACTACGTCCTGTAATTTGTATGTAAGGATGATAACATCAAGTTTGAGCTAAACTAGTCTTTACTTGCTAATCCATATTTGGTAAATTATCCTTGTATTAAATTACTCTTCTTGTTACAACTTATTGTCATATGGCATGAAATGATGTGCTTTTTAGCTTTTGGGCTGTGTTGTTAAATAGGTATTGTTTTGTCAAAGTGCACAAAACAAGGCTGTACTGAAATCTAGATCTGAGGAAGAGATGGTCTGATTTGAACACAGTGAGGACAACAGAATGTTTGGGTGTGTGTGTCTGTATGGCGCAGTGTCTTTGGGAGAATATTCAGAGTTGTCTTTATATGCTTGTAGCATTCTTATGCTATACTCTGTATTCCCTTCTGGCTGTTGTCAGAAACCAGATGCTGGATTTGGTAGACCTGTGGTCAAACAAGTGTAACTATTTTAATGTTCTTGAAAGATTGGATCTTAGTAAAGATCCATTTTTTTAGGCAGATGACAATACTTCATATACACTCATACTATGTTATCAGTTCCACGAATCTTTGAAGTGCCTATGGTCTGCAGATCTTACTAGTGTTAATGATCTACTTTTTGGTTTAAAAAAATAAACTCTAGAAGCATCTAAAGATATCTAGCCTCCACCCCTTCTTTTAAAGGCACAGATCCTATGCTTATGAAAAATGCATAACACTTTTTTGGAAGATGCTGCCTGTATTCTCTGTATTCTTTCTTGATTGGAGGCGATGGGGAAGGATTTTTAAAAGAAAAATTTGGTAACCTATACATGTTGATTGGATCTTGGGTCCCTAGTCTGATTCTGTATTCAGCAGGTACTTTTTTAGTGTTACAGATAGGATTTTTGCTTTCTTCAATTAAATCTGAATTGGTAGCTGTGAGGAAACCTTTTGCCTTGTTTAAAACACAAGGTGACTCAAGGAAAGTGGAAGAGCCAGTATTAGAAGAAAATAGAGGAGGAAAAAGTAGCGGTATCTTTCCCTGCCCATTAACTGGAAAGCAGGCAATAAATAGACATTTTGTTTTATTTTTTCATTAAGATATTTGGAAGTACCAATCTTAACTTTTGCTTAAGCTGTGAGTCTTATGTCTGGCTGTTCACTGTGTGACTTCCTGGTTTTATGACAGTCTTGGTTTAAATGGGAAGATCTGGGTGTTTGTGCCCATCTCTTCCAAATATTTGAATGACTGAGGGTGATAGCAAGACATTTTCCATTTTCTAATGGTGAAAATTAGTGTATCTGCCTTCAAAAAATTCCTAAAGCAATTCTAGACAAGGAATTAACTAACTGAAGTTGTTTAGCTTTTAAATGAGTGTTTTTGCATACTGCGTAACTGCATAAACTGCATTTGTAACATGGGATAAAGCAATGTGTTTTGGACAGATTAATAAATTGTGGGCAGATGGTCATGTGAGGAGGTTTTTATTGGTGCCTCTACCTGCTCTTGCATGATCTTGTATCAGGACCAGAATGCACTAAAATAATTTCTCTGACACTGTCCTGTCTGTCAGCGTTTAGAGGATGTCATCAGTAGATCACATTTTATTGTGAACAGGGTGGAGGAATTTGAGGCTACTGAAAACTTCAGGAACTCTGAGAGAGAGATAGGTAAGTTTTTTTTAATCTATTATGATGGATTAAAACACAGTAATGAAAGAGCCTCAAGCAGGTCAGAGGTGATGGTTTCAATGCCAGTTATATTCAAACTGTGTACCTGGGAAAAGGACCACAAATACTATCTCTCTCTCCTGGCTTATATTGTTTTATTTGATGTAGTATTAAATGTTATAATACGTGTATGATGTCTATGAATGGATGTGCTTAGTTGGGCTTTTTTCAAGCCTAGTGCCCCTCTGTGGGAAGAGATGTTGAATAGTTCTTTGATACATGGCTGTGATTTGGTAGCCTTTGAATTGTGCCTTGGCAGTCTTAATTGTGAAAGGCAAATAGTGCAGTCATCAGTTTCAAAACAGAGTTAAGAAACTTCAAATCTGTTTTCTTAGAGCTGTGTCTTTTTACTGAGTGCCAGGCTGGCTGTTCCCGTATGCTGAAATGAGAGAGGGATATTGGAGAGAAGGGACCCTGTAAGCGAAGAGTTTTCTGTAAATTAGAAGCCAGTCATCCTTCCTTGGTTATAGGAGGCTGTCCTTTCTAATTTGAACAACTATTTCTTAGCATGGTATGCTCCATAGAAATCCTAAGTACGCTTAGAGTTAAGCAAGCAATGGAAAGGCAAAAAAACTGTTCTTGTGAAAATGAAAATACATAGTCTGGTTCCTTTCAGTAACTTCTCACTGAAACCTCTTCTCCTCTTTGCTATTCTAAGTAGTAAACTTTTCCCCATCATTCTGCATCTCCACAGCAAATTAAAAATACTAAAATACTAAGGAGAACCTGAGATGGTGATGCATTTTTACATGTTCGGCTCACAGTTGATCAATGTCCTGCTTGTAGGTCTGAGGTTTTACAGTGTTATATCACAGTATTCTTTGAGTTATACTCCACGGTGCTCTGACATGGCTTTTTAGACTTGACAGTCTTCTTTTTGTAATATGAAGCAGAGAATTTTAGCAGCTAATAAGTCATTTGCTATACAAATAAAATCACAAAGGGGGGATAATCCATTGATAAGGTAAACACTGGTAACCTAGAATGTCCTGAAGAGTCGTTTCAGGCTGTGTGCATCATTTTCAAGGGAAGCTAAAGTTCCATCTTATATCTCTGTTTTATTTTGTGGTCCCAAAGGAAGATGGCGCAGCTCTTATTGCTTCTTCCAGTATAGGAAGTTAGCCCAGTGAAATCATTCTATTCCTGGGGGCCTCTGATAGGGATTGTAAGTGAATAATCTATTGACTTAGTTTTATTAGCATTTTGGTGATTGATCATGGAAACTATTTCAAAACAAAAGTTACAATTGCTGATGCATCCCTGGAATTCACAGGCATTTGTGAATTTCTGTTTGCCAAAGTAACTGTTTTTGTTGTGGTATGTACAGCAGTATCAACTGTCCTCTGCTACACAATGTAACAAATTGGTTTATATAATGTAGATGATATGGGGAATAAAGAAACAAAGCTATCTTGTTGTTGTTATAGTAAGCTGTAAAGACATCATCTGAAAATTCAGGAGACGCTTAACTTCGTATTGAAAGACAGAACAGGCAATTCAACTTTGGCAGAATAGGCATCTGAGCCAAGATTAGTAATACTAAATTTAAGAATTGTCTTGATTTAGGCACATCTGAATAGACTGTGGATAACAATGTTTAGAAAATTGCTAGCTAGGAATATCTCAGGGCTAAGGAGGATTATGGCAAATTAAAATGTAGGCGTTAACCACGGACCAGGATGCTATAGAAAAAGAAAGGGATAACATGAAGCTTTGCACTCCTCCTGTTGAATTTGGGAAATGCCTTCCTGTTGTCATGTAATACCCTTAGACACATCATGCACTATAGTTTGAGATTAACTCCAAAACTCTCAAAGAATCACAGAGTAGTTGAGGCTGGAATGCACCTCTGGAAATCCAAATGCCCTTCTCAAGCCGTGTCAGCTCGAGCAGGTTGCCCAGGGACCATGGCCAGTCATGTTTTGAGTATCTCCAGCATGGAGACTCTGCAGGCTCTCAGAGCAGCCTACTCCAGTGCTTAGCCCTCCTCACTGTTGCAGTGTTTTCTTACGCTCATACAGAACTTGCTTTGTGTCAGTTGGTGCCCATTGCTGCTTGTCCTTTCAAGGGCACCTCCAAGAAGAATCTGGATTCAAAACTTTGTTTTGATTCTTAGAGCAATTTTGTTTAATAATAAATAAATCTCAGTATTGTGTTTATGGGTCTTCACTAAGAAGAGGTATTTTTAAATTAATCTTGAACTTTCACTTTTGATCATGTTTATGAAAATAGCATATGAATACTTCACAAAATCCCATAACTCTCTCCAGATGACCTTGAAAAGTTAACTGCATCTATGCATTACTGAACTGGTTGCTATACTTCATTTGGTTTTCAAATTTAAAGGAAAAAAAGTTTCTGTTCTCCAACTTGTGAGATGAACCCTGCTAATTTTGCTTGTATTCTGAAAGTGCTTTGAATGACTGGGGAGAATGTTGAGCGTTTTTTCCTCCGTCAGCCATCAGTGAGGTTCACAGATGTTGCTTATGCAGTTACAAACAACGTTGCTCAGCAGCTTGTAATCTGATCAGAAGACACTACCATATCCCTTTCAGTCTCAGGAATACATGTTCGACCTGCAGCTGGTTAATTATCTCTTAAGCAGCTCCTCTCTAATTCATTGGTAAACTCTGCTTATTTTATATTTCTGTGGATTAAGCTTCTGAATTAACAAAATTATGAGAAACATTGCAATCTTACTGATATGATCATGATGATGGAATCGGATGGTTTAGTCCATGGCAGCATGCTCTTCATGCTGATTTTTTCACCTCAGAGGTGCTAAAGATTCTAGTCATGAACAAGCAATGTTACTTTTTGTGAGATTGCCATGGTGATCAGGTAGGTTGTGGAGCACAGCCAAGAAATACCTTTTCTCAATTTATGAGCTTAGGAGAAACTGAGAATTTGGGAACCCCTATTTGTCTGAAGCTGTTGGGATTTTTCATGTCTTGACAGTGCCATTCTGCTGCTGTTAAAACTGCAAGGGGGGGGCAGAGCACAGTAGCCCTAGTGTTACGGTGCCAGCGTGAAACTGGCTAACTAATGCTTGCTAGCATTTGAGCTTACAGAGTGTCCTTAGTTTGCAGGTGCTGGTGGTGCATGTCTGAGTAACTAGGTAACCTCAGTTTCAGCTGGGATGGAGTTAATTTTCTTAGTAGGTGGTACAGTGTGTTTTGGATTTAGTGTGAGAATACTGTTGATAACACACTGATTTTTAGTTGTTGCTAAGTAGTGCTTATCCTAAATTAAGGTTTTTCAGTTTCCCATGCTCTGCCAGCAAGCAGGTGCACAAACAAGAAGCTGGGAGGGACTGTGGCCAGGACAGCTGACCCAAACTAGCCAAAGGGATATTCCATACCATAGAACATCATGCTCAGTATATAAACTGGGGGGAGTTGGCTGGGAAGGGCGGATCGCTGCTTGGGCATTGGTCAGCAGATGGTGAGCAGTTGCATTGTGCATCACTTTTCTTGGGTTTTATTTCTCTCTCTTTTTCTTACATTCCTTTTCATAATAATAATAATATTTTATTATTATTACTATATTTTATTTTAGTTATTCAGTTGTTCTTATCTCAACCTGTGAGTTTTACTTTTTTTCCTGATTCTCCTCCCCGTCCCACTGGGTGGGGGGGAGTGAGCAAGCCGCTGCATGGTACTTAATTGCTGGCTGGAGTTAAAACATGACACCTCAGTAGCCTTCTGCAAGTGTCTTGTCTTTTATCACAGGACTTTCCAGCCATTGCTGGAACTGTGAGGTTTCTAAGTGAGTCTTTTTTACCAGCTGACCTTCTGAGCTTTTTCTACTGTACCTCCTAAATACACGCAAACCCAGTAGCATGGATGTAACATCAGAAAAATTCTTCACACACAGTTGAACATTTTCTAATGATCTCCTCCTATTGCTACAGCAACTGGTCCCGGAACTTTTATGCTGTTATTGCAATTTGCTTGTTATTACTGAGGCTGACTTGCAAGGCATTATGTTTGTCTCTACAAACCACAGTGTATTTGCAGTGATCACTGTTATTGTGGGCTAGTATAGATTAAAACAATACTCTGATTATCAGTTGTTGCTGTTGGTACAGGAAGAAGTAACTCTAGTATTCTGATTGCAACATTGCATTATTAATATGTTTAGATGTCCATTTATTCTTGCAATGTTCTGCTGTGTAATTGCTAAGGTGGGGGTTAAAGATGTATGGAATGGGATCATACGGAAGGGGATTTAATACAGCAAAAGTGCTGTATTAAAAATGTATATAGAAACAATGAATTGGACTTAAGTGAGGCTGTGCGAGAATTGCTGCGGAGAATAATGTTACATGTATTGTAAAGTCCATTGTTACTGCTCTGCATAGGCAAGCTCAGCACTTGTGCTAGAGACATAAGCCTTTTAACTGGTTTGTTTTACAATGAATGATATCCAAGTTAGTGAGATCTTAGTGTCTTCTCTCAGAAGTTCATAGTTTGGCCTGTAAAATGAGTATGTACAGTACTGAAATCAATGAGGTGATTGACTATTCTTATGTACTGGGTTTTAAAGGTGAATGTCATGGCAGAGCAGGACTATTTGTAGTTATTTTGAAGAAGATAGGTGATTTTTCGGATCCCTCAATTTTTTTTTTTTCTTTCCCCAGGGTAAAGCAGTGTAGAGAAAAATATGGGTGCTGAAGGATCTTCTATAAAAACTAGTAACTGGATGGAATGCAGGCTTAGTGCCCTTCTCCTTGTGTGCTCTGATGTAGACTGATTTGCCTACCAAATCGTAGTGGCCCAAGGAGATGGGAACTGAGAGAGATACCACTGCAGTACAGTTTGAGATACAAATGAAACTCAGGATTTTGCCGAAATATGGGTTCGTGGAAAACAGTATTGCCAGTAATTAACTGGTATATGTGATCAAATATCTTTTGCTTTTCTCCAAAGCTTCCATTTCTAGTTTCAGTTGCCATGATCTGTATTTAAACAATACTTAACTGCTGAGGATGCTGGTCCCACATACCATTCTTTAATTGGTCGTGTAACATTTCCTTCTTCACAGGAACACAAAGGCAGTCCCAAAATTGAATCTGATAACTTTATGTTTTATAATTACAAGTAGAAGTTATACATTTTATTAGGAAAACGTGTTGTCACAATTGGGCATTTCTTTTTAACTTGTTCATTTACTGTAGTGATACTCTTATGTGGTCCCTACTGACCACATGGATACAGTGAGTGATGCTAAGCCTCAAGAGAAATAAGTATTGTGAATGAACATGGAATCACATTTTCTTGGCAGATACATAAATCCAATTATCAATATTAATCTGCAGTGTTAATCCAGCAAGCAGAATTTATTAATGCTTTTTGTGGTAGTGAAATGACAGCACCACCCAGAAATGAGTTTTAAAGCCTCTGGTGAGAGTATGCTGAGTCTCTACTTAGTACAAAACAATATTAAACACTTAATACTTTTCCTCTCAAGCTGTAGAGTTTTATTTTTCTTCTTGTGACAGAAAAAAACCATTTATGGAAAACATTTTAGAAAGCCCAAGTAACAAAAAGCTATGATAAAAATGGATATAAAAGGCTAGGGTTTGGGGGGTTTTATCCCAGTTACCGTTCTAGAGAATGCCAGTTTTACTAATGAAACTTCTGGTCCCTTCATGTAATTCTGAAAATGTCCTACTGAGTAGGCAACTGGCAGTCTTCAACTTTAAATTACATTCACATCTGTTTTAAGTCTGTATCAGTTTGCTGATCTAAGTTTTGTGGTAAAGAAATTACACCCATGCAATATCTAATGAATTGCCATACTTCAGAAGGGAGTGGTTCCCCCACCCCATATGTAGGATTTGAAACACTTTCCTTGGGTAATTGCCTTTCATTTTGTAGCCCATTATCTTTCCCGCTTTTTCTGTTGTATTGAGCTTTTGTTTTGTTACAGTTCTCCTTTATTTCAGCCTTTCCTGTTTCACCAGCAGCAACTCATCTGTTCTTGACTGCAGGTCTCCTTTTATTAGATCTAGCAGAAGTCTAGTGTATCCATAATTCTACATGAACTGCTCTTTTGATTTAACCTGTTTTGTTTCATTTCACTAAGTGGAACTTCTGAAGAAGCAGTATTATGCAGGAAAAAAATGCTTGGGTAATTGATGTGGGCTTCTTGATATGGTCTTAAACTTAGGGCAGAACAGAAGACAGTTTAAGGAATTAAAAACCCAACAAAAACCTAAACAGAAACCCCAGATCCTGGTTCAATGTTTGTGCAAAGGTGTGGAGTTTTTTAGTTCTTTGTTCTTTCAAGACCACTGGCCGATCTGTTTATGATTTGCAATCCTTAGGCTCATTTTAAGAACTTTTTTATTTTAAAGATCAAAGCATATACATTTAAAGCAGTCTTTTGTTTATCTTGCAGTGTCAGTTTTATTTGTCACTAAGAGCAAGGGAACCACCACTTCCACACTATATACATCATGCTGAATCCATCCCTTTCTCTTTGTCTCACATCTCTGCTCTAAATGGATCAAAGCCTTCATCAGTATCATGGTTGTCAGCTTGAAATTGGTAAATTTGGTAATTGAATACTTAAACAGTACTCATATCCTATGATATATACAGATTCGGAGATAAAATGAGAGCTCTATTAGCTTAGAATAGATGTTGATATATATGGGAGTTTTTAAGCTTTAAAAAAAAAAAATTAAAAAAATTGATGTTTCTTTACCAAATGCACAAAAAGAAGAAATGAAACATCTAATCTTACTAGATTTTTTTTTGGGGGGGGGGGGGGGGGAATCTTTTTTAGTAGACAGGTCTGGAACTACTATCTATAATTAAGGTTCCCAAAGCTTCCCCTTTTAGACCCAGCTTTTAAATTGCTTGTAACTTTTGCGAAATGTGTCTGGGCTGACCTTCTTTTTTTATTCTCCACCTTCCCTGTACTGGATGACTGCCTCAGCCTGATTATTTTATGGATTTGCATGTGGTGTGGTTCTGACTCTTTTATTTAATTCAAGCCAGAACAGTTAATTCTTGAGAAGGAAGCTACTTCAGAAGAAAAAATTAAAAGGTTTCTTTTAAACACCTTCAGTGTTGTTACGATATTTAATAAAGAATGGAAGGGTCACCTTCTCATGGTTCATGCTTTTGGTCAAGTTTTCACAAATAATGGTAAAAACCTGGCCAGGTTTCATACATTAAAAAAAAAAAATATATATATATATAAAAAAATATTCCTGTTTTAATGTGCTTATTGCTACTTGGAATTTAGCATTTACCTGGACCCAAAGATGAAAAGCCTGAGGACGGCAGAAAATTGATCTAACTTAGTATGGAGACAGGGCTTAAGGTATAAGATAATGGTGTGGGGAGGGGAGGGAGAAGGTGGTATTTGAGGACAGGGTAGAGATAGATTATTGAGAATGGGATAGAAGAGAATAAAGTTGGGAGAAAAGAGTAGTAATGGGAGCCTGCTGGAATGCCAGATTTTGGAAGGGAGTCTCTTCAGCCTCTGTTGTGAAGGCCAGTGGCAAGGTATGTCTCAGCCTTTTCTAGTGCTGTTTCTTCACAGAATCACATGCTGGTTGGGGTTGGAAGGGATTTCTGGAGGTGATCTGGTCCAACCCCTCTGCTCAAGCAGGGCTACCTGGTGTCAGTTGCTCAGGACCATGGCCAGGTGGCTTTCGAGTATCTTTAAAGGTAGACACTCTGCAACCTCCCAGGACAGCCTGTGCCAGGGCTCAGTCACCCTGACAGTGAAAAAGTGGTTCCTGATGTTCACATGGCACCCACTGTTTTTCAATTTGTGCCCATTGCCTCTGGTCCTGCTGCTGGGTACCACTGAAAAGCGTCTTGTGAAAGCTCACTTTTCAGCGGGAGCAATGATTGCTTGAATGACAATGATATGTCTGGGGCAGTCAGAGGTTCTGACTGGCTTTTGAACTATCTACAAGCATCATGCAAAATGGCTTCATCTGCTCTTCAAGTTTGTGCACACCATCTGGAGAACCTGCATAGAGGTATGCAAGTGTGCACATAGGCAAATTGCTAAAAATATTAGAGCAGCAAAACACAGTATTTAGTTAAGAAATTAGAAGATTAAGGTGCCTGTGGCTTCTTAATCTGTGACCTACTGTATTTGCTTTTCAATTATCATATGATTGCATACCTGCAGTGAACAGGAGTTAAAAAAATGAAGTATTGAATACCTGATTATTAAATGAGCATTGCACATTGTGCAGAGTTAACAAAATGGTAAAGAAAACAGTATTTATAGTGTTTGAACGCTGATAGGAAAGCAAAGTTGTTTGCTTCCTCATAGGCTCTGAGTGTCTTGATTGCTGTATGGTATGAGCACTTGGTAATATTCTCTAATTATGTTCTACTTGGAAGGGTGGGTGCTCCTGTTTGACCAGACTTGAGTGGGCAAAGTTTAAAATATTTATTAGTATTTAGTATCTTATTTTAGATATCTTAGTTCTTAGCATTTCGTTTAGTACTTCAGTACTTTGTCTTTACTCTTTTTGAAATCTGTTGCAGCCATGAGTTTTGTACATGCTTGAAAAAACCTGCTTAAGCTATCAAGATGGGAACCCAGGGAAGAATGACAGAAGAGTTTTTTCCATGTTGTACAGATTTTTTTGGTAGCGTTTGTTTTATGGAGTTTCTATGCAGTCCATTTGGAAATAATGAAATTTATTGACTTGTCATGTGCTAGAGCTTCTTGAACTTAATTCCAGAAACTTCCTGGCCATGTAGCTGGCTTATTTGTGCTGACTTCCTTTGTTTATTAGAGGGTATAGTTATTTGGTGGGAGGGTGAAGATAATTTAATTTTTCTTAGATGATTTTCAGGAAATATGGCTGTTCCTTAACAGCTTGCCTGTATTGGGGTAATTTTTTTTTTTAACTGAATGTGAGGGGATCCCAATACAGGTTTTTCAAATGTTTAAATAACTCACCATGAATGAAAAGATAAAACTTCCACTTTTTTTGAATGCTGTAGGGTTTTTAAGAAAACAAAATGTATCTATTTTCACAGGATGATTCATAATGCTTCAGTGTATTTATATCATCCTGTGAGTCTTAAATATTGAACTTAACATAAGAATATTCTACCTCAAGTACTAGAATGTTATCCCTTACGCTAGGAGGGGAGGGATGGATACTGCATCTTCCTGATAGTTACCTTGTAGACATGTATTCTTGTACAGATTTATGGGGATGCCGATCAATTGTTATGCTTTCTTTTTGCTTGCTCCAGTTCCCTCATCACTGTACCTTAATGATCTATATTTAGTATCCGTGGGCATTGAATTAAACAGTACAGGGTAATGATATACCCAGAATTAAGCATGTGACATGACAAACATGTTTGTAGCTGTTAAAACTAAGTGCATTTACTGCTTTTTAAAAGTACTTCTGTCTTTCTCAATGTTTGTTCAAGCTAATGAGTGTTGCATTGGAGCACAAACATTAATTTTTTTTTAAATAGATATGATATTTACCTTTGCAATTGTCATGCTACTAAAAAAATTGTCATGCTACTAATCTGCTAATGATACAGTGGAGATTTAGTGACTTTAGAAGACAACCTTGAATGAATTTGTAGTGTTGAAACATTAAATGTTAATTTAGGCTGAGTTAAGAGGAGGTGTGTGAGAATCCATGTATTCTAGGTGGCTTGATCTGTGAATTGTCTTTGTTGACATGAGGCTGGGATTGTCATCTAGCAAGAGAAAACAGTGGCAGGATTCTGTAAAAGCTTTGGTCTCTTTGCTTGGAGTCATTGTATGAAAGAGCATTACTAATCTAACAACGCAGGACCCAGATGGCAAAGCTTTGCATTCCTGGGTGTCTCCTTGAGCCTGCTGTGATGGTGGCTTAAAGGTAGAGCAAAACTGAGGGGGTAAGGGTTTGGAAATCTGCTCTTTATCTTCATTGTGTAAAATCATCTGGACTAAAAAAAAATTATAGTAGGTTTATTGTGAAGGTTTTTGGAAATAATATCTAATTTCAAAGAAAGCCTAAGTAGTATGTGGGGATTTCTTCCTTTTTTGAAAAAAATAAATTATATAGATATTAAAACAGATAAAATGAGTGCAAAAGCTTTAACTAGAAGAGCTGTGCTTTGAGCCCAGAGTGGTGGAGGTGGTAGAAATAGGGATTTGTGATCAGCTATGGATACGTGGGTCTGCTGACAATTTTATATGGATCAGTAGTAGCCAGAATTGAGTATCTGATTGTATCCTAAAACATTTTACTGTTGTCTCACAAATATTTGTGGACACTTTTATTTTTATTAGTTTTGGTTTTCAGTTCTATGACTTTCTATAAACTCAAACAAAAAAGCCTAGCATACTGTACAGCCTTCTATAACACTTACCTAAGGAAAAACAAGTCCCTGCTCAAACACCATAAAATAATATTAGGGTGTTTTACTCTTTCAAACACATGCTGGGCTTACCATGGTAGAGACTGTTTTTTAATGATGAGGCCTTGGCCAACTTCTGTTACCTTCTCACTGAGCAGGCTGACCCCTGCAAGTACTGCTTTCACAAACCAACAAACTCTGTTTTCTGTGTCTGCAAGGTTCATAAATTGTTGTTAGATTTTCTTCTTTGAATCGAGATGAGGACTTTTTAGGTGGGGATTTTTTTTTTTCCTTGAAGGAATAGATAGTGTAGTCCTATGGGTTATTTTTGATGCTACATGGAAGTTTTCATGTAGTAGAGCCCTGAAGTACTTGTAATTGGAAAGTATGTTAGGGAAAGGGGAGGGAAAATAACAAAGGTGAAGACATGAAAATAAGTTCTACCAAATTTACATAAACAATACTTAAACAACCTTACTTGAAGAAACTACGTTACATTAACTGAGAGTTAATATAATACTAATTAATTCTAATAAAAAACTTTGAAATATCCTTGAAATGAGTGGAAAAGTAATGTGTAGATTTGAATCAAAACCCATATAAACTGAAATCTGAGGGGAGTAATCAGCAGGGGTGTGTTCCTTTGTATGTTTTCTCATATTGAAAAATTGGAATATTAATAATTGTAAGGTCTTTAGAACACTTTTTGCTTAGATGTAGTCAACAAGGATATCTTGAAATCCAGATGGAATCTGTTGCTTATTATTATTTTACGCATTTTTGCCTACACTGTACTGGCCTGACAGTCATTACAGCAGTCCAAAGCCAGTTATCTGTTGCTGTTTCATGTATAATGAGATTTGATTGAAAAGATAATAGATACTCAGAAACCAGCGTGTGTTTGCATATGGCATTTTTTTTCCCTTCTGTGTTTGAATTCAGTATTGTTTTTTTGTGAAGACTTTTTCTTTTTTAAAAGGTGCACTGCTTACCTGTATGTATACTGAATACTTCTTTCCATGTACAGTATGTTAATGATATGAAAAATACAGTCAAACCTTTTGTGACAGCAAAAGTAAATGTTAAGCTGTACAAAATTAATCAGCAAAGCACCTCAACATAAAATACTATGCTATTTTCAAGAAAAATAAAATCTGTAGTATTGTTGTATGACTGTCTAAAAATAAATACCATGCGTCTTGCAAAATATCATCTGTTCTCTTGAAAAGAAACTTTGTCAGTGCCTTTTGCTTACTCTACCTATTTAATTTAGTTGACTGTAGTCTCTCATTACAGTCATTGTTCTGGCTACTGATGAAGTTATTTTAGAACACAATTCTTAAAAGTTCTTTTAAGTAGACAAAAATATTACCTTAAAAGTTACATTTTTTTGATTGAACAACATGAAAATACTAACCGCAGATTATTTTTCTTGGGCCTGGAGGAAGTACCGGCTTTATAAAATCTTGTGTGTGGAATTTCCAGTCATCCATTTCTGTTGTGGCTTATTGAGATGAACTGAGCTGCGAGTTCTGTGGAAAACTTGGTAGCAATGGTGGAACACCTGAGAAAGCACCCCACAATCTCAGTTGATCTTGTTTGATTATTCAGTTCATCTGGGCTCTAGCTTCTCCTTCTGGAACATGTTTGTTGTGTACTGAACTCATTTAAACAGGAGAACCCAAGTAAGGACAGGGTAAAATGGTAATTTTGGGGACTGACAAGCATCTTTCCTTTCTGCGTCTTGATTTGCAGGCTTGGAGGGATTCCCAGTCGACTACTGAGGTCTTACCTGAGTGCAAAAAAGCAGCTCATTGGCCAGAAGGACGCTAAAGAAAAGAGATGAGATTCCATTTCAGTTCACTGCAGAGAAGAAAGTCTTGATTTTCCTTTAGAGATTTTTCAGGACTAATTGGGTGCCATTAGAGAAGCTTTTAAGAGGAGGAGATGGAATGAAACTTCGAATTCCGTTTATAGACTTCAGTTTTCTTAGCATAGACCTATTGTAATAGGATGGTATGATTTTGGGAGATAGCGCCAACAATTAAAAAAAACCTAAACAAGAAAACCCTAACAAACTTTGGGTGGCCGAATGAGCTTTTTGTGAAATGTAAATGTGTGAATACAAGAGTGTTCAGTACAGAAGCTCCCTTGAGACTGTTGAATAATTATCTGCTCATCCTTGCACTCTTAAATTTGTTGATTTGGTTTGGGTTTTGTGTGGATTGTTTTCTTGTTACTGATTTGGGTGTAAATGTGATACAGGATTTTTTTTTTTGCTTCAGATACTACAGTCAAAGCATTTTTGTCATCATGTCGTCCTAGCTTGTCTTGTTATAAATGCTCTGCAATCCTAAAAGGATTGTAGACTAAGTCCTGAGCAACCTGACTGAATGCCTTTGTCTGGCTTCGAACAAGAGCAGACCAGGCACCTCCTCTGGTCCCTTCCAGCCAGGATTATTCTGTGATTCTGCTCTGGTGCACCTCTTTCTTCTTAGCTCTGCGGCTCACTTCTGGAAACCAGTTTTGGTTTTTTTTGTACAGGCTGGGCGTGGTTATTGGTATGCCATCCAGACATTCTCAAAGCAAATGCTTCTTTACATTTTCTCTACTATTATTTTGCCTTATAACTATGTATACTATATAGTATGTATACATTTTTATAAATATATTTGTGTGCATAAAAATATATACTGTATATATAAAGTGGTGCATTTCTGGCTGCTAACACTTGGTTGATATATCTAGAGCTTCTTGCACCTTTGCTTCTACTGTCTGAAGTTATGTGGTGTCAAGAGTTTATTATATGAAAGCTGATACTTGCAGCTTCAATTATGGGTGTTTAGAAGCTGGTTAGTGAATTGGTGAGTGCTTTCCAGTGAATTAAATTACATGTTATAAAGGTAAGCATTTTTAATTAAGGTAGTACATTTGAGTGTTGCTGGTTTACACACTGGTGCCAAATAACCTGAGTGTTGAAAAGCACCCTGGTCTAAGTTACCTGCTGAAAGAGAAGCTCAGTGTAGGTGTAGCTTTTCTGGAAGCCAGGCCTTTAGCAAATGTTGATTCCTTCCTTCCAGCTGTAAAAACTTACCTGAGTCTTCTATTCTTTTCAGATCAGGCGAGTTGTTGAAACTCAGTACTGTGGTTAACAATCTTAAGCATAGATATGTGTTTTACTCCTAGTGAAGATATCCTTGGCAGATTGACATTTTTCTACTGTGGTCTCGCTGCTGTTTTTCCTTCTCTTGTATCTACATGTGCACAGAACTAGAAAGATTTTCCTGGTTTGCTGTGGGGAAAATGTGCATGGCGATCTTACCGAAATGATGGATTGTTACCTGTTGTGCCCTAATGACATGAGATTAGATTGGACAGTATCTCTAAAGGTGCTGTAAGACTCGACTACTGTTGTACTCCCGCCAGCCAAAGCATCTGTTTTTATTTCACTTCAAAAGTAACTTACTTGAGGGAATATTAAGATTGTATGGCTCCTCTGAGCTCAGTTCCTGAAGTTGGTTTTTGTTACCACAGCAACTCTTTTTGATGAGGAGGTTAGGGCCCTGGTAGGATGTTGGGACTGAGACCCTGGGTGTCTAGTGAAGAAGGCAATGGAGAGGACTAGAGCCTTGTGCTCTCATTTCCTGTTGTCTTGAGTTGCTATGTGCAAGTTGATTGATTGGTGTTAATTGAAGGCTTGTCAAGGTTTTGGCTTCGTTTCTGTGTGAAATTTAATAGACATTGGAGCCTCTAGTGACACAGCTGTGCTTCAGTTTTCAGTTTTCAGTGGTCTCTTCTTGATTTATGTGCAGAGTTGGTGTAACACTCTTTGAGACGGGTTTTTTTGAGGATGAAAAATATTTATCACCTCAAAAACTGACTTGGATTAGATCTGAAAGAAAAACTGAAGTAATCTTGGGGTTTTTTTGTTTGTACTTGAAGCTCTGCTTGTGAGGAGAAATGGTGTTTCAAGATCAACATGGTCATATAGTTTGTCAGGCATGGGTGCTCGGGTCCTTACTCTTGTCAGTGGGTAGCTTGCTAGTGAGGATAGTGAATGCTGTAGTTCTATGCCTGTGAATGAACTGGCACGCAACACCAGTGGCTGATGCTTATTTTGTGGTGGCTTTGGTTTGTAGACTTTTCCCAAGTAGTTGACATAATCTTACTATAAAGAATATTTTCAGTACTAGACAGATTTGACTTCTCATGGCAGTAGATTTGTCTTTAAAATATTCTTGATACCTTTAAATATTGTATAAAAGTTATTGGGGAAAACCTTGATTTTTAGTTTAGTGTAAATCTACCATCACAAACTTATTTTTAACTAATTAGGTTAGAAATGAAAATAAATCAGGCTTTATGTATTAAAAGCATGTTTTCCTTGCCAAATTCAAACTGGCACATTCTGTGTCCAAAACATTTACATAAACTAAGCTGAATAAATTTACATTGGGCAAAGAACTGCTAAAAGGACATCAATTACATTAGCTCTGGGATTTTGTATGAATTACCTTTCTTAGTAGGCGCTTGACAGTACCTGTGTTACAACTAAAATAAGTGTTTTATTATGCCTAAACTTTTAGTCTCTTAAATTCTTGAACTTTGAAAGTTTAGTGGTTTGCCACTTTAATTGGATGCTTCAGACAGGGTTAAATACTATTTCTCATTTTTATTTTTACTAAACATTCATTTTGGTATATTTGCTGAGGAAGTAGACCCAAGTTTACAAACAGCTTTGAGGAGAGCTTGCCTGTGTACAGTGTGTCTGGGAAGGGGATTTCCCTTTTCTTGTACAAAAGAGGAGGATGCAAACTATTTTTGATGACATGGTGCATTTAAAAAGTGGGTGAAGATAGGAAATCTTTTACTTCTCCTTTGGGAATCAAGTATTGCAAGATATCATTGCTTCAGGTTTTTGGGTGTAAATATATTTGCCTTCTTAATAATGACATTTGACATTCCATTTTTTAATTATTAATAAAACTGTATACTAAACATAAATTAACATAACCTTATTTAGAAAAAGTCCATCCACACTTCTTTCAGCAGACTTAAAATAGTTGCTTTTGTTTCCAGTATGAATATCTGTGAATCTTGGATTAAATATTTTGCTAACCTTTTTGTTGTGTGATGGATGTATGTGTTAATGTATGCTGGGGAGTCTTACAGAATGCCTGAAGTTAACCACATTCCATGTTCTATTTCTAGTGTTACTTAGCTGCTACTGCTGCTTACAGGCTGAATTAGAAATAAGATCATTGCATTTCACCACTGCTGGAGCTAAGGGTACAAAATTATTTAAGTTCTCAGTTGGCCAAGTTCTCAGCTTGCCAAGAAACAAGTTTCTAATACTTGGAAAATGTGCTGATGAATTCCTCCCCCCCGCCCCCAATTAATTGAACTTCAAGAGCTAGAATATCTTTCTGAAGTGAATTGAGAGTTTATTATTGGAACAGATTCAAATACTATAAGAAGTTCTTCTAAGGGAAGGAAAAAAAAAAGAGAAGGCTTTCTTTTACGTAAGTAAAAGAAAAGGGCTGATACCTCCTCCTCACACGTCCAAAAAAGATGAGAATGGTATTAGATTTTGCATCTCTGTTTTTAATTGCAAATTAATAAAAATGGCAGTATAATCTGCTTTCACATCTCAAGGCAATAATGACAGACTTCATATTTTGAGAAATTGCCTCTTTTAGTGCTGGAGACAGTTAACATTTTCCTTACAGTTGTCAATATTAAAGTGAATGTTGTTCTCCAGTACGCTGGGCAAATCTTACCTGCTACTCAGATTCTAGCAAATTGTGGTGTGATCCGTGTATCTGTTAAACCCTCATGCAGGTGCAGTTTGTTTGTTAATTCATATGATGCTATGTTTATAGGTTTGTAAATGTGTAATTTCTTCAGTCCAAAGTGTTGCTTTATTTTGCAAGTGTTTTCTACGTACAGCTTTCAGAAAGCAGTTGTCTGTATCAGTCTTCCAGTCCACAGGTGTGTGTGTGATCTGGTTTTCTCTTGATTTTCTTGGTGCTTTTTCTGCACTGAAAAAGTGTCATTTATTACTGTAATGGCTTAGCCTTTTATAGCAGATCTTCCAACCATGGAGGAAGATATTGATCAGACCCTTTCTTCATTCTTCTGTAGTTCAGCTTGTGAGCTTATACTAAAAACATGAAATAAATGATATTTTTCTTGCTTGGGCAACTTGAGATCTGTTTAAAAGTGCTAAAAAGAGAGTAAGTTTTGATTTGGAGGAAGCTTTTAGGTTATATATGATTCATTTCTAGAAAGTAGAGAGAGTGGAAGCAGTAATCCAATTTATTCATATTCATTTTCAATAACAAAAAGAAAGGTGATCATTTAACTGAAGTTGTAAGAAAAGACATTTACTAGAAGGAGGAATTTGTCCCCTGTCATTAGAAGTAGGTGCATGCACATGTACATTTCTCTGTGTGTATATGTAGAGATAAAAAAAGTCATTAATTTTGTATGTCTGTATAGTACTTGGGGGTGTATTTGCGAGGGATTTTGGCCATTGGTTTGCATGAGAACCAGTTACAAAACTTGCCAGTCGTATTTCTAGGAACAAATTGGCCAAACCCTCATTTCGTCAAGCCGAGCAAAGTGTAATCATGTATTCAATAAAAAAAAAAAAAAAAGCCCCAACATAAGTATAATGTACTGTTCTAGGGAGGTGGGGGGCTTGGGGGATTTTAAACGAGCGGACAAAGCAAATGAAAGAAAAGCATATTTAGATTGGACCATTGTTTGGACTAAAAGACCCGTGATAACAAGAGATGTTGAATTATTAACTTGTTAAATTCCTTGAAAAAGGCAAAGCTATTGCATACTCCCCCCAGTGACAGCAGTGACAGTCTTCAAAAGTTAATCTATAAACTAGTTGATAATTTTTACTCCCTCTTTTTTTTTTTTCTCCCTTGAATTGGCATGTTGGACTGTTTTATCCTCCTCCATGTGAAGTTAACTGTTAGTTTTCTTCCAGATGAAGTAATTTAAAGGTACTGTAATGTCTCCTGTGAGCAGGGTAAGGGAGAAGAATAACACTAATCAGGCAACACTTGACTAAAACTTTGAAATTTCATTAAATATGAAAACTGTCATTATTCTTTATATTTCTTTTCTGTATACTGTCTTTCTGCAAAAAAAAAAAAGTACATATCCATAAGGTGACAATAACAAATTTTATGACCATTTTACATTATAGGCAGCTTATTAGATTTATTCTTTTAAAACAATAAGAAAGCAGGCAGGGAACATAGCCTATTTGTTACCATTATTCAGTATTAACAATGGAGAAGAGAAGGTGGCTTCTAAAGTTGGGTGCTTAATGCAAATTCATTCTCTTGCATAAGCTACAGAGCAATAGCACATAACACCGTCATTAAAACTGACTCATAGCATTCAACAGAAGGTGTGTTTCAAGCTTTAAAAGTGCTAAGAGAATTACTGCAGTCTAGTAAATACCTTGCAGTGGGAAAAAATACTTTAGCTGTTTTTTGTTGCAAAACGCTGTTGTGCAAATTGTCTTGAAAGTATTTTGCTTTTTAAAAAAAACCCTGAGCATGCAAGCAGAGAAATTGAGTTATTCTAAACTACTAAGTATTTTGATCAGTTGAAAAATGGATGCAAATAGACCATGAAATGCATTTAACATCCATGTTTGAAATTCCAGCTCAGGATGGAGACTCTTACACTACTTGATTGTCTTTTAGTTCTGTTCATTGAGGGTGGGAGAGATGTCTTGTATACATTACAAAAATCTCTCTCTAGCAAGAGGTATTCAGCTCTGTAAATTGGTGTTTTGGTGGGTTGGGTTTGGTTGGGTTGGAGTTTTTTGAGATACAAGTAGATGGGAATAGGAAATGCGTATCTAGCACCACAAGAGGCATAAGTGTTAAAATTGTGTTAAAATTGCGTTTAAATTGGTTTAGTATGCAGCAAAGCAAAGAAAATGGTATAATCTGAAGCAGATTACAAGAATTATTTCTGATCTTTTGTCTGAGTAAATAGCATATCCCCCATTCTACCTGGATTACAAAGGAAAGTGGAGATTACTCTTCCAATGTTAGAAATGCACAAAGAGAATGTTAGTGGAAAGAAATAGTATGGTGCAGTTAAAACTGTAATCTTACATATTGTCTCCCTACCTGTTGGGCAGTAGCTTCTCTGGTTGCTTGTGCTGGGTTAGGCACGGGATCAGTGTGCTGCTGCTTTGTGATTACTGCCTGTGGTGGATGATGAAATGTCTCTATATGTGCCCATTCAGATCCAGTTTCTTGATGACCAATATTTAGGCCTGTCATTATGTGTGTATGGTTTTGTACAACTTGCTTCCTGCAAGCAAGAGACAGCTGTTTCATTTTTCTGATTTGAAGTCTTTCACTTCAGAAGCTCCCTAGCAGCCCCCATCACTAGGTATAACTGAACTTCAGGAAGTCCTTTTTAGTCTTCTGAGACATGGCATGCCCTATACTGTTGCCAGCCCTTATTTTCTTAGGGTTTTTTACTTTCCTTTTACAGGGAATAAATAATGATTTGCTGGGAATAGACTTTTCTGTTCAGATCTCCCAAATTACTTCTATTTCCCTTAATGTTACAAGACTATTTGTGCAAGAAGTAAGTAGATAGATTAGAAACAGGAAAGTCAGTTATGCAAATATCTACTCTTGGGTGCTGCAAGTCTGTATTTTCTTTGTAAGCTAATATAAATCTCAAATCTCATGATGAACTCATTGCTCATGCCTGAAGCATCTTCTCCTTAGATTTTTGTTTTCCTCTTTTCTTTCATTCCAAAACTTCCCTGTATGCCAGCCTTTCACTGTTATCTTCCATGACGCCCTGGAGTAGCTTCCCTTTCCTTCCTCCCTCACCCAACCTTCTTCCCCTTTGCCAGGGGCATTGCCTTCCCTCTTTTTTCCCTTCTCCTCCCCCCACCCTCCCCACTGTATAATTAAACTTAGAAGACTCAAAGGTTAGAGAAACACATGAAGGATGAAAATCAGGATTATGAGCTTTTTTTATTACCTTTCCTTTGGTAGGCCTACCAACACTGTTTACTGTTTAGATGCATCTCTTTTCTCAAGACCTGTTTTTCAGGTCCTCTTTTGGGTCACTTACATATCCAGACATGCTTTTGCTGCCATGGGAATCTTCCATGCAAGAAGCCGTCAGCATACGAGAGAGAAGCTCTGTTGGCACTTGTGAAGCAGTCTGCTTAGGAGAAAGGCTATGCACCTGCCATTTCCTATTTACATTTAAATATTTTTCCATTGATACATAAACTTTTAATCTGGATGATTGTTCACTTTAGATTATAGTGACTAACTTGTAAATACTAGTCTTTCACCTCTTTTTTTTTTTTTTTTCCCCCCAAAGTAGTTCATGCCTTTCAGTAGAAAACTCTTCTATTTAGTTAAGAGATATTTTTGCCAGAATAATAATGTTGGCTAGGGCCATGACATTCTTTCACTGGGCTTTTATTTTAAATACTAAACTTCTTGACAAAAACACTAGTTAAGCATGGCTTGTTGGATATGTATGTTATGCCAGTATTTTGACGGTGGTGGATGAAGGCATAGAACAAGTACAGGCTACATTTGTGTTAAGAAAGTTTGTGTGAACATTCATACTTTTAATTACGAGGATAGTTTTCATGTCATGTGAGATTTAAATTTTTTTTTTTTTTTAGCTATTAAATGGAAACCACTAGGCTGAAATAGCAAGAGAAGCTATTACTTGATTTTATTTTTTAAAGTCATTATGGAGGCTGGCATTGAAACAGTGTTGTTTATTATTAAAAAAAAAAAAATATTACCACATCCTCTTTCCAGGGATGAATCAAATTGCCCCCAATGTTTTTGAAGTTTTTTCCTGAGTCATCTGGCGAGACTTTCATTTACCTCAAGACTCACATTTTACCACAGCAATTCTGTTCATGCAAAGAAGCAGTGCCACAGCGTGGTTTCAAACATTACATCTTTGTATGTTATTTTATAACAACACCCAGAGGCCTTCAATATAGCGAAAAAGTTTCCTTATCAAAGAGCTTGACATCTAATTAAAGACAAGACCCAAGAATGCATCTAACAGTTGAAATAAACAGAAGAGGGAAAGTGAACATCATAAGCAATTAAAAGTCTTTGCAGTTAGGTTTCTGTGGTAGGTTGACCCTGGCTGGACACCAGGTGCCCACCAAAGCTGCTCTATCACTCCCCGACAAGGCTGGACAGGGGAGAGAATATATAAGGAAAGGCTCATGGGTCAAGGTAAGGACAGGGAGAGATCACTCACCAATTACCATCAAGGGCAAAAGAGACTTGACTTGGGGAAATTAGCTTCATTTATTACCAATAAAATCAGAGTAGGGTAATGAGAAATAAACCCAAATCTTAAAAGATCTTCCCCCCACCCCTCCCTTCTTCCCAGGCACAGCTTCACTCCCAGTTTTCTGTCTCCTCCCACCCAGCAGCACAGGGGGATGGGGAAAGGGGGTTGCGGTCAGTTCGTCACACATCTTTGCTGCTCCTTCCTCCTTGCCCTTATCCCCTGCTCCCGCATGGGCTCCCTCCCACAGGAGACAGGTCTCCATGAACTTCTCCAGCATGAATCCTTCCCACAGGCTGCAGTTCTTCACGAACTGTTCCAATGTGGGTGCCTTCCATGAGCTGCAGTCTTTCAGGCACAGACCGCTCCAGCATGGGTCCCCCGTGGGGTCACAAGTCCTGCCAGCAAACCTGCTCCAGCGTGGGCTCCTTTCTCCACGGGGCCACAGGTCCTGCCAGGAGCCTGCTCCAGTGCGGGCTTCCCGCAGGGTCACAGTCTCCTCCAGGCACCCCCCTGCTCTCGTGTGGGGTCCTCTCCCCCCGGGCTGCAGGTGGAGATCTGCTCCACTGTGGACCTCCCTGGGCTGCAGGGGGACAGCCTGCCTCACCGTGGTCTTCCCCACGGGCTGCTGGGGAATCTCTGCTCCGGCACCTGGAGCATCTCCTCCCTCTCCTTCACCCACCTTGGAGGAGGGTTGTTCCTCTCACATATTCTCACTCCTGTCTTCCAGCTGCTGTTGCGCAGCAGTTTCCCACCCCCCCCTTCTTAAATCTGTTCTCCCAGAGGCACTACCACCGTCGCTGATGGGCTCAGCCTTGGCCAGCGGCGGGTCCGTCTTGGAGCCAACTGGCATTGGCTCTGTCAGACATGGGGGAAGTTTCTAGCAGCTTCTTACAGAAGCCACCCCTGTAGCCCCCCACTTCTACCAAAACCTTGCCATGCAAACCCAATGCATTTTCATAATAGGGTTTTGGAGTCCTTTAAGTTTGTGAAATAAAACAATAATCAGAATCTCATCTGTTCTAATATAGAATTAGAGATACAAAGTTTAGAAATGGCAAATAATTTTTTGAATTCATAGTGTAAGGGGAAAGGTATACGGGGGAAGTATTCTATGAATTTCAGTAGTTTTCTCAAACAGTCTCTTTAAGGGAGTAAGTCTCTTCAGTGCTCCAAGCTTGGTTGCAGGGTTTACATTCAGCCTTGCTGTGATCCACCTCAATCCTTGGATAGTCCATACAGTACGGCAGGCTGTCAGCCCTTTATAATTATGTTCCTATTTTCTCAGTTTCCTTTCATCTTTATTGAAGGTAATTCTTCTACCATTTTCCCTGTAGCAGAACTGCCCCCTGTGTTGTAACATTAATACAAGTATGTGTCTTCACCCTGGAGTTCACTTGCAACTTTGCCATCTGAAGCACTGTAGTGGCTCACTTGGTTCTTTCTGAAAAAGAACTTCTGCTTTAGCTAATGCTGTTGTCATTTTTAAATCCACAACCACTAGATTTTATAATTTTTAAGCTGCCAAGCTCTTAACTATCTTGGTTGTAGTAGTTTTATTTCATGCTGTAGGAGATGAAAGTGGATCTTTTGATCGTTGAAGAGATTTTTGAGTACAAATATTCAAAAGCAGATAAAAATCACAACAGCCTGTTTTCCCTACCACCACTCAGTTTCACTATAATTTCAATAGAACTTAAATTTTTTGTTTAGGTAAAACAAATGGTACATAAATGATTACGACTAAGTGTTGCTCACAGCATGTTTTTTCTTGGAACTATACTGATGAACTCTTCATCAGTATCCATTCACTGATGCAGTTAGTGGTGGAGATAAGCATACGATCTTGTGCAAAAGATAATATTCTGGTCTTTGTTGCTTTTGCTTGACTATTTTCAGGTTGATTTTTGCTGCTTTAGATGAGATCACTAAATTAAATTTGTGGTTTTGTTTCTGTATTTTTTTTTTCTCCTCTGGAAAGCTGTTTACACGTTTTGCAAATTGACCTGGTCACCTTAATACATCTTCCAAATATGTTTGCAGTAATTTACGTAGCAGACTGAAGTTCCCCTATCTGAAGGTGTTCTCGGTGGCTCAGCATGAGGGCATCTATCATAACAGCACAAGTTGGTTGCTCTCTTGCTGTACTTTCTCTGCAGTGGATTTGCACTGAACACAAAAGTTTATTTCAGGGTTTTCAGTTTAATGTTCAGAGTCCTAGCTAGAATTGCCCTTGGTACCTGATACATTGCTTCTGCTGCTTCTGTGGCACTGCATTCCAGAAGACTCAAAGCTTTCACCCTCTGTTTCAAGGAAGCTTATGTTAATTGAGTGGGATTGTTGGGAATTTTTTTTTTCTTCTTTATCTGGAATGTGAATCTTTTTTATTGAACTTCAGTTTATTATAACAGTCATAAGGTCTTAATGCAGTCTCAGCCACTTTGGAGATTGGTATTCTTGACTTGGGTTTCACTTAATTGATTTATTCACCTGTGTAAGTTTAACAGGTTTTTTCAACTAGAAGGGGTGGCAAAATTCTCCTTTTATTTAAACATGGTTAATGTTCAGTTACTCTGATAATAGACATCATAAATAAAAAAAAGTGTCTAAGAAGTGTTAAAGTAAGCACATTCAAATATTTTCAGTATTAATTGTACTCGCTGTTATCTCTGAAATCTGTAAAATTGGAGCAAATGTCTTGTAATAGACTTTCACACACTGAAAAACAGTATCTTCAAATTCAGGTGAAACTTCGTATGGAGAGATGTTTCTATAGGTTTCAATTTCTTTGGGCTTTTTGAAGCAACCTGCTTTGAGGTTGATGGAGTTAGAGTCTTTTTCTAATTAAAGAAAAAAAAAGCAAACCCAAACAAATGAAAAAACAAAAAAAATATCCCCAATGCTCCCACCAAAATCCCCCACTGTACACCATTTGGCCACCATGTGTTTTCATCACTTGTAATGACATTGTGAAAGAAGAACCAATAATGAAAAGCCTTTGAGTTGTTTCTTTAAAAATGTTTCCTGCACGTGTGCTTGTATGCAATTGTGAATTTATTCTTGAAATGACCCCTCTTTGGCTGTTAGGACAGTTAGTAATTGAGTGGCTTCTTTTTGTCCTTTATTGAAAACCTTTGATGGCATTCTTTGCAAGGTTAAGTTTGTAAAAGCTGGACTGGTGTTATTTAAATACAATGCCTCTGACTATTTGCTAGAAAATGCACCAAGGAAAAAAGCTAAATAATTTTTATAGTGTAATTAGAATATAATTCTATTCATTTGCATGTATTGTATTTTCTTACTAATTTACTAAATTTTGGGGGCTTCCACCTCATATTTTTATGGTTGTTCCATATCTTTCCTATGTCCTTTTAAAGGAAAAAGTGAGTTCTTGTTTGTTTTGTTTTGGGTTTTGTTTTTGTGTGTTTTTTTTTTTCTTCAGACAGTGAACCAGTAATCTGTATTTAATGATATGCTTGAAGATTACAAGGAAGAGTAGTCATTGTGGTTATTTTGATCTGCATTAGAATGCCCACAGAATTTAGTTTCAGCATTCATTTGCTATTTATAAATACTTTATATTCACCTTTACTTTTCTGTCTCTTATGAGGAAGCTTCATCCCAGCCAAAGCCAGTGCAAAGAGGAACATCTGACTTTAGAATGTGAATGGGAGTTATTTTTAGAACAATGAAGACAAAACTGGGTTGGTAGGAGGGAGAAAGTTTGTGAGATCAGAAGAATTCTGGTCTTTATTTGTTAGGAGACAGTCTTTTTAAATCACCAGTATGCTTTGTGTGTGCAGGTATGCAAGATTAGGTGGCTGATCCAGTTAGAAATGCAACAGAGGACTTTTTTTCTAAGTGGCCAGGTCTTCTGCATCTGTCATTCAGCCTGCTGACAGCATGGCAGTATAGGATTGCTGGGGCACAGTTAGTGGTTGCTGCCATTGTGGAGAGGAACCTAGCAGTGTGCTTTTGACAGTAGGCTGCCAGAGAACAGAGGGACCGGAGAGCATGATGGAGGAACTCGAGAGGCCCTTTCTTTCCACAAATACCCTGCTGAGCTCAAACTTTAGAGCAGTCCTTCAATTGACTGGCTGCTCAGTGCTTCTAACATGTTCCCTTAAAGATAATATATTGTACTTTTCTTGGACAGGATCTCCCTCCCTCTGCTCAGGACTTTGAATGTGTGCTTTTTTTTGTGTGTGTGGTAAAGTAAAAGACTTATGCTCAACACTTTTTTTTTCTTCTTCTTTCTAAACATGATTCTTCAAACACAAATGTGGGAATTGAGTCACAAAGTGAGTCCTAACGTGTAACTCTTTGAAAATAGTAGCTTTTTTGGTAATTATTAGAGATGAAAAAGCTGTGCCTGGAATATTATTTTATAGCCTGGGGATTTAAAGTCCATGGCAGATTGTCGAAGATAATATGGGACTAAATAGTAAGCAACATGACAAATGAATATAGGATATTACTGGAGACTGGTGTTCTGAGAAGAGAGAAGGAAAGATTAAAATGAAAGAACCAACTTCTAAGGAGACTACTAAAAATATTGTGTCAGATAAAGAAATATTAGCTTCTTCGACAGAAAGATATTCTGTTAAGAAATAAGATCTTCTTTTATCTAAAAAAAAAAAAAACCCTAAATTTTTTTTCTTGCCTACCTCTGCCTAATGGTATCTCAGTAAGCAGAAGTGTGCTTTCACTTCAACTACAAATGTTGGGCACTTCTATTTGATAGAGTGAATGTGCAACTGTCAGGCTGCTTGTGCCAGATGAAACTGCAAAGGCTTTGGATTTAACAGGTTGCTGTTGAGAGTGTTATCCTCTGAACACTGGTTGTTTTTCTTCAGAGCTGCTATAGGTACGGTGAAGACTGCCCAGCATGCGTAAGGACCAGCATAAACTGCGTAAGAAGCTGTCATACCCACAATAGATGTATTTGTTAAGGTTCTTACTGGAGAGGAAGACTAAAATGGAAGCAAAATTGTCTTTCCTGTCCTTCTGTTATGACTCATGGAAGCTGCTTTTGTGCTCAACGCTTTGATAATCAGTCTGCTTATTTGTCACTATGGTCTTAGAAGCATCCTGCTAAGCACCCACTCTTTTTGAGTTGGCCACAGCTGTTAGAGAAGCTCATAAATCCTGTGTTTTAACTCTTGAGAAGTGAATTTAGTTCACATATCCAGGATGAGCTGAATTTATTTTTGAATCTCTACTTGCGTACAAAAGGGAAGAGCACTCACAGAACAAGATAAACCAAACGAAATAATTATTGGTGCCCTGGTCTTCCAGCTCAGTTTTCCTTTAGGAATTTAACCAAACAGGTATCTTTAATAGTTGGGAGCTGATTCAGTCCTTTTCCTGGTTGCGTGCTTGCTGCAGGATGGGAATTTTGTTCAGGTTCTTCCGCACCCTCGCCCTGCTGCCATGGAGGCATGCTGCCTTTTAGGCCAGTTATGTGACGATGGCTTCCCTTGATGTATAATTCATTCAGATGAGTTTGCAGGTTTCAGTATATCAACAGCTATTAAAAAAAAAAAAAAGGCAAAACAGCTCCTCCAAAACCCAACAGCAGTGAAGTCAAGTTCCAATGATATTAGCAATGTCAAAAAAAGCTTGCTGGAGCTAAATTTTAAAACCTGTGAGCTTATGCAAGCCACCTTGGTGTTTTGCTTTTACATAATTTGTTCAAGTTTGACAGTTTTCTAAATTTTGTATTTATTTTCACCAGCTGTTCTTTTCATTCCTCTTTTTTTATGAGCAGAGGAGGATAGATTGAAGCTTAGAGTATGAAAAATGGCTTGCTTAATTATAAGTTCTTGTTGCTTTTTATCTTTTCTTCAGCTTTTTTTTTTCAGCTTCCACATTGTGGGTTTCTTTATATTATGAACCTTGATGGCTCTTGCTCCACAACCTTGTCCCATTAGAAGGTCTACTGTCCCTCCATAAAGTGGAAAAACAAATAGTAACTTTTTTCCAAATGCAGGAGTGAGACTGGCAAAAACTTCACTAGCAATATGATTGTATTTTTTTTCATCTCCATTCTTAAAGTCAGAATATTACTACTAGCTTCTTCCTCACAGCTGTTCAAATACTGAATTTATTCTTCCTAATCTGTAATTCCACGTAATACTCCTGGTGTGTTCTGGATCAATAAACCCAGAAAAATTTCTCCAACTATTTTCTTAACCCTGTCACTTGTATATTTTGCCATAACACTGAATCAGGTGCTTGTAGCTCCAGAACTATACATATAAAGGGAAGGAGAAGGAAAGCTGCTGTAGTAGTGATAGATCATGACTAATAGAGGTGGTTAATGCTTCCTTTCATGTGTGTACCTGGTACAACAGAAGATGTGCCAGGGTTTGGATTAATGCAGAACAATCAAAGACAGGTACTTATCCAAGTTCTTCACATCTGTTTACTGACCTGCTGTTTTGTTAGTGAACAGATGAAAATGTAGCCAGCCTCTAGAAATTCTTAGTTGTATCTTCTTGGTGAATAAAAATAATAAATAAATAAAAAAAAAGATTAAGTTTACTTCTTGTTTTAGGAGAGCAAGAGGGGTGTATTACCTACTGGCAAGAAGCTTGTTTAAAAAGCTAATGGATGACTTTTAAGTCAATTAGAAGTTTGTAACTGACTTCAGCAGAGTGCAAATAGCATTCTTTCTGTCTTGATATATGAAATGAACTGTATACTTGGTATACAATATACTGATATACAAATGTAACTGTATTTTTCTAGAACAGACTGTTATTTCTCCAAATTATGTGAAGACAAATGTCTACCTCAAGTTTTTTATAATTCTGACTAAATGTCTCTACTAAAATCTAACTATGTAAAAGGTGCTTTCCCCAGCCCCACCCAGCTATTGATGATTATGAAATAATGAATAGCATTTTTATTTTAGCATTGAGGCCTTGGAGTGAGTAGTTAAGTGGGATGCTTTTGGGTGATGCTCTAGAATTCTTAATGGTCATGAAGGGAAAAGGAGTTGGGGAAAAGCCAGGGGTTTTCCCCATTGTTTTAATTTCAATGTAAATTATCAGGTACCATAATGCTGTATTAGTCTGTATGTTCATTCCCAGAATATTTATACAGTTTTTGGCTTTTACATATAAGCCTTACATGCTATTGCAAAACAACTACAATCGTATTAAATCTCTCACTGTTATAGTTCTGAATTGAGTAAAACTAATTTGTTGTCCATTTCATGATGTTTCATTTTGCTGAATTGGCTCTGTGGTTTTTAGAATGCCATTGTAACATTGAGACCATCTCAGAGATCTGTTGGTTTAATTCGTAAGTTGCTGATGTGCTGTGAACCTGGCTGGCTCAGAAAGGGATGTTAGGAGAATGAGTGCTATTACCTTACTGAGAACCTTTGAGAGGTAAAGAATAGCCTGATTTCCTCTTCTGCAAGGGTTATCATTCTAGCCAGCAGGCAACTTATTAAAACAGACCTGTATGGTACTCAGTGCAAAGATCAAAATTATGGTTGCTATTAATAAGGTTTTCCTTGCTATTTCCAGTCTTCAGCTTGAAAGAATCTAGCCTGTCTTCACTGAGTTACAGAATAATGTAATTCTTGCTATGGATAAACTTCTTGAAGTTACTTTTTTGGTTAATACTTCTAGATTTTATTTTTTCTTTATTTTTATTATTACAGTTAGTCACTCTGCAATTCACAAGACTCAGTGTCATTCATGGAGTTTGAGTTGATGTTACCAGATTCCCTGCAAGAGTCAGTGATTTTAAAAACAGTCTTAAGGGCAGTGCCTTTTGAAAAGCAGAAAAATCTCAAAGTTCAGTAGGTGCTGCCGCTGAGCAAGTATTTTTAGCAGTTTCTTTTCAGTCTTTCAGGAGCTTTTGAAGGCAGAGATCTCAAGTATCTACATCTTGTCTAGGGATTAGATGGGTCTAGCTAGTCTGAGTTCACTAATGTTGCAGGAGAGAACTGGTTTGAATTACTGCCCTGCTTGAGGAGATGCGGCAAAAGAGCTAGGGCAAAAAGTGTTTGGGTATGAATCCATACTACTGCTGCATGCCACTTGTCTTCTTTAGCTCTCCATTTCAAGATTAGGTTCTCATAAAGTGCTCTCAGCAGAATTGTGCACAAAGATGGCTCTGGAGCTAGCGCAGAAGAGGTGGGTCACTGAAGTGCAGTTTTATTTTGGGAGTCCCCCTCCCTGTATGTGCATCTATATTATCTTTGCTGTCAGTCGTGATGCGCTTTGGGGAGAATTTGAGAAGCTGGTTTGTATGTTCCTTTGGGCCAGTCGAAGTGTATCACTAATGGTGAATGAGCATCGGAAAGTGAGTTGACAGGCTTTTACCTTTAGGGAATTACATCTAAATGCTGCTCTAGGTGCCATGCATCCAGGAACACCAATGTAACAAGCGGATCAGCGTTTTGTGGCTCACTCTTTTAATGAAGTGAAAAGGGAAAACTGCATGGTTGGTGGGGAGAGGAAGATGTGTAGTACTAAATTTCAGAAAGGAAGGTTAGCTGCTTGCAAATCTAACCTTTATTCCCAATTAAAAAAATAGGATACGTACAGAATGCACTTGCAGAACTCTTAAGAATAGAAAAATAAAACCAGTGGATCACAAGCTGCAGGCTTGTATAGCTTTAAGTAGTTTATGAGAAATTTAGAAATTATGAATGAGGGACAGAGGAAACTGCATCTAAATTTCTTGTTTAGTTTTTGATACATTATCTCATAAGCTTCTTCGCTGTTTTGTCATAGATCCAAAAAGTATTGTGTACACTGTAAGGCAGGAAGACAGTGTATGGTAATAATGTTAGCAGATAAGTAATGAATGTTATAACCACAATCTAATTTCTAGAAACATTTGTCAATTAATAACGTTGGGAACTGAAGCAGCAGATTTGGTGATGTTACTGAATAGTGCTAATAGAAAACAGATTATATGTTTTCTGACTGTTCCTTTGTGTCTTGCTTACATTATGGCATTAATGGTTCTTTCAAGGTCTCTGTAGTGGTATTTCTGTCACTCAGCTGCAGTGTGGGGACAGCCAGCTGCGCCTGTGTGCCTGGCACCAGCCTGTTTCAGTAGAAAGCTGAAGCAGCTCAGTGCAGGCTCTGTTCTCACATTGGTGGGTGCAACTGAGCAGATGCTCCTGCTTGTCCAGGAGCTCATTATTTTAGTTCGTTACTATAACTAGAAAGCCCGCACAAATGGCACAAAGGCTTTTGTGAGAAGGAGATGCCAAATGAGATGGGAAAAGAGTATATGTAAGGGGAAGAAATGAGTACTTTATACAATTCACAAGTGAAGAAAAAATTGATTAATTAAAACACTGAAATAATCCATTAAGGAGTGGGTAACTTTTTTAAAAACCAAAACAAACATAAAACCCCCTAACCATACTTTTAATTTGGAAGTCACTGCTTTACTTTCAAAATTTGTTGCCTAAATACTGTGGTTGATTAACTCTAAAGTTGCTTCTAAAATAACAAAACCCCCAAAATTATCTCCCTGTGTCTTGCTGAGGCTAGTGTCATTGTGATTTCCCTCCACCCTTGAGTCCCTTTTTGTTATGTGTGACTTAGTCAACACAGGGCTTTTGGCCAGCACCCCTAGCTTATAGTGAAATAGCAATGAGACTTCCTGTTGGTGTGAGCTGAACCCAGTATCATTAGGTCACGCTCACCCATTACACACAAGTAATTAAATGAATTCACTTCTATTCTGCCCTATATCTTGTTCCTCATGAGTAGTCCTGTTCTTGGAGCACTGAACTGTGGAAGTGACGTATTTCCAATTCATGTTGAAGCTATTTTAGCTTTTTTCCCATTTTTGAATGTGGGATATATGCCTTTAATATGAGGGGAAAAAATGTAGCCTGAGTTAGCAAAACCAAACTTCAGTGTGTCTAGTTTATTGGACTTCCAAGATTATAGGAGATGTGGTGACCCTAAAACAGACAGACACAAAACCCTTTGTTCTTTTCCTTGTGTATAGTTGCTTGATTTGACAAATTACTTCAGTGTTTGGAAAACATGGAAGAAAACTTTTGAAAACTTTTTTTTTTTGCTGTTCATTACATTTGCATTACATAACCTGATAATGGAAATAATTTTCTAAATCTGATTGCTAGTCAGTCTAGCAAATAACTTTCCTTTTTTTTTTTTAACAATCACAGAAAATAGTAGTAGAAGAACATTTTCTATGGTTTAGTGTTCTTTCTACCTTATCCTTTTTGTCATTACAGTGGACAAATAATAAATTGACTAAACACAATTTGTTTTTATAACTAACTGTCAACATACACAAAACTGGGAACATAAGTAATTATAGGTGTGGTTTTGCTCACTGAGGTAGTTCCCATCAACACTTTTCTTTGTTTCTGTCCTGTAGAAAATAGCTGTATGTAAGTTAGTTGTTATTTTAATAGACATCCTGAGGATGGGATTAAATGGCCAGCTGTTCTGTCAGGTACATGTTCTCAATAGGTTCTGTCCATTATATATACTGCTAAGCTCTCTTGATCATAAAATTTAGAAATAAATGAGTTGTGTTTTACAGTTGTTAGAAAATACTGGTGTGATGTGTATATATACCACTGCGCTCTCTTACTAAAATAAAACAAAGTACCAATTACATTATTTTCTCTTCTTTCCCCAGGAAGCTACTGACTGCCTAGAAATTAAGAAAGGGTGTGAGAAGTCTGGTTGATCAAGGTGGATTTTTTTTTTTTTTTCCAAAAGCCTTTTTACAATTGCCTTTTGCAAAATCTTTGGACACTCCCCATTGTGCCATGTTTTGTGGCTCTCACCGTAAGAAGAATTTGTCTTGATGAAGATTCCTAACATTGGTAATGTGATGAATAAATTTGAGATCCTTGGGGTTGTAGGTGAAGGTGAGTAGTATGTCAATAAAAAATGAATTAGAATTTTATGTATATTTGACTTAGTCCTCTTGATGGTAGTAAGTTTTCATTTGCAAAATATTGCTTGTATGCAGATCTTAAGAAACATCAGTTTATTCTCTACAGCTCCTTCTAATTATGTTCTTGGAAGGAGAAGTTTGGAAGAGGAAAGAAAAGGAAGAGAAATGGGACAGTTTTGTGGGTTTGGGGTTTTTGTTTGGCGTTTTTTTTGAAGTTTACTATACTAATTTCTGTTTAGTGATACTAGGGAGATGCAAGTTATCAAACTTCTCTGCAAGTATATTTAAAAAAATAATTCCAGCATTTAAAAGTCCATTTACTTTCAACCAATTTTTGTAAAACTGTTTCAGTGTATAGAAATTTATTACAGTACCTGTATCTGCAAGTTCTGGATAATAATACTGGGAACAATATTATTTCTGTAGCCAGGAGGGGACTGAAGACTCTTTTATCTTGCTGCCTTTTTTTTTTTTTCTGCTTTGAGGTGTTTATCTCTTTTCTTCTTTGTTTCAGGAGCCTATGGCGTTGTACTTAAATGCAGACACAAGGTAAGTAAATTGCTTTAAGTCAGAGATAAATGGTGGTATTTGGGTGAAACAATGACTTTTGATGAGAACTGAGATGTTACTATGTATGAGATGTGGCAGCTGGGGTGGGCTTTTCCTTGCAGTCAGTTATTCAGTTTTTTAATTGCAATACTGTCAGAGGAAATGGCTACATCTAGTACCAAACCTCTGGTTTTTGGTGTTTAATATTTGTCTGAAACATATGAAGTATTACTAATGTTTCATTAATCTCAACTAAGACAGTTTTTAAAAAAAAGAAAAAAGTTTGTTTGGAATGCAGTTTACACTCAACCAGTCTTGATTAGAATGTCAAATTGATTGCCAGATGCTGCTGTGTAAGCACTTAACTGTCTTGGGGCTGGGAGGGAGTGGGATCCATGTGGAATTTCTACAGCTATTGGATAAGCAAACTGCAGTAAGAAAGCACTGACTTCTATGCTTGTTGGTTTTAATTTGGAAGAGGAAGAAGTAAAAAAGGAAAGAAAAAACCCTGTTTCAGACAAAAATGAAGTCTGGCAACCTGTCTCCACTATTTTAACTGTATTGTGAATTGGATGTATCTGAACTTGCTGCTCATCAACAGGGAACTCTGACATGAACTACTTTGTGTCTTTGGAGCTGCAGTGTAGTCACAGAACAAAATAACTTGTACTTCTCTGAAGGAAAACATTTCAGAATCATAGAATGATTCATTTGTAGTTACCCGAGAATATATAGAAGTTTTTGTATGTAGTTCATACCCTTTTCTAGAAAAAGTTACTGCTGTGCAGGGGACCTGCGTTCCTGCAGTAGCTTTTAGCATGTACACAGAAGGACTTTTGCACAGGACATATAGTTATCTTTGGTGTGGCTTACACTGCTGACTTAAAAAGGGGAAAAAAAAAATTAGAACTTGGAAAGATCCTATCTCAAGCTGAAGCCTTGTCAGGCTTGGGGGAGACTATAGCACTCAATAGAATGGCTTTGGTTAATTGGATATTTTTGGATAGTTATGAATAATAATTCAGAGTGAGTAGTTTGAGAGCATCTCAGTAGTGACACTACAGTTTATACTAGGCAGCTCTCTTCTTTATGGAAGGTAGCCTCACCAAGACTCAAGAAGCTTCTCGGATTTCCTGCATTGCTGAGTGGAATTTAAGCTCTGCGTGTCTTTAGTCGTGCCCTCATCTAAGAGAGGTCAGTAGTCTTAAGAGTATAGTGCAATGGCAGGGTAATCTGTTGTCTGAATTCCTATAAGAATACTTTACAGTATACCAGATGACTAGAAAGGGAAGGCTTTCCTTTGGCAGAGGGAGATGCTTCTTCCTACAGCCTGTATAAGGATGCTGAATTGCTTGTGAGGATCTAAATTTTTAGGTAGTCACACCATTTTTTTCTGCAGTTTCAAGCTTAATCGAAACAACTGTATTGAAGTTCTAAAACAAAGTGGTATTTATTAAAGCTTCTAGCAAGTGGGTTTACTGAGACCTAGGGTTTCCAGTGTTTGGAGATCTGAAGAAAAGGCAAGGTATGTTGCTATTTTAAGCTTACTGATTTATGATTCTCTCTTAAAACAAGCTGCACCCAGCCTCTAAGAGCAGATGACTTTAGGGGCTGATTTACTAAAAAAGAATAACTATCTAGAAGTTAAACTTTGACACGTGTCTTTTCCCATCCTTCCCCCGGCTGTTTGTCATCTTAACTTCTTCCTTTTGTGCCTTGGTAAAATACCTTGAGAGAGACTTGTCCCCAGCTCTTTTGCAAGGTACTGCATAGATTCAGGGAAGACACAAAACGAAGATTTAATTCACTTTCATGAAGTCTTAACAGAATTACCTGGAAATGCAAGGATACGTGGTTTGTGGGTTTGGGTTTTTTTATTTTTTTCACTCTTTGGCTGCTGATGGGCATATTTTTTTAGTATGGATGAAGAAAGTAAGAAGTTCTTCCACATGATCTGTCTGCAGGTAGCACAGTTGAATTTTGCCTGCATTACATAGTAAGTCTATTTAGTACCACCTAAGAAGTCCAGAAACAGTACAAAAACTAGAGAATGTTGCGGTATTTTTAATGTATGTATGGTATGTACCAGGCCATCCTTGGTCATGTTCCCTTGGCATGTACTGCTTTTTTTTTTTTCATGCAAAGCTAGCAATTATGTCTAAAAATTTGAATGTAGAAGTATTTATCTTCATCTTTATAAATAGTGGTAACATGCTAGGATCAAATTCTCAGCTACTGTAAGTCAGTGTATCTCCATTGTATTGGTGAGAGGGTAAATTTTGTGTGAAACGAGGAACTGGCCCCTAATTGCAACAATTTTCCAACATACAGTCCACTAGTGCTTTAATAAATACGTAGTTTTTTGCCCCTGTGCATTTCACTGGCATGTGTATATGGATTTAAATTGGCATGAGGAACAAATACTTTGTCATTATTAAATGTGTGTTTTCTTTGCTAAGGGAATATTATCGGAAAAGCTAAAGTAGGTCCTTTAGAATGACTGTGTTTACATTATTACACAGCATGTTTTTATCACAAATCCTTTATTGCTAATTGTGGTTTGTGCATAAGGATTACTTGTTTATCTGGGTTTTTTTTCTGATGTGATGCTAATACAAATAATGTTGAGATAAAGCGGATCTGATGTTCTGAAGAGCTTTTTCCTTTTTCTTTTAATGAGAGGACTTTTCATAAGGAAGTACACTGGAGTACATCATGTTTGAAAATACTGGAAATACATTTTATATTCACAGACTATTAAAATAGGCTGTCTTGGCTTATTTACTGGATCTTGGCTATGTTTTCTGAAAAGAAAAGCCACTTGAACAGTTCAGCAGTGTCAGAGGTCATGGCTGAGGAAAAGAGTCTTTGCTTATGTTTAAGACATTGTCAAATCTTTGCCCTTTAAATAAAACCACTATTCCTTTTACTTTGCAATGCGGGCTTGCAGCTTTGTGCAGAGTTATCCTTTGCTAATAGGGTCATAGGCACAAGTATTAAAAGGACTCTGACATCAGATACAAAGCTAATATCCTTGGACAACTGAGACAAGCGAAGACTGCGTCTAGGTAGACAAGATGATGACACTGGAACAGGGGCTGCTCATTAGGATGAGGCAGAGCTCACTGCAGGGCCAGGCTGGAGAGGAAGGAGGATTCCTGCTAGCAGGCAGTCAAACCATAGCTGTTCTACTAATGCTTTGAAAGCAGTGATTGTTTAACTTCTGCTTTAGTTCCTATCTGCAGAGCATGTGTAGTGGTTTGCTTTATCTAACCAGGGTTTTACCAATGTTTGGTTGAATGTTTGAGAAGGATGCAGATAGAAGTCTGTAAAAAATAAGGTCATTTTTTTCTTCAGAGCAGGATTTCGTTATTATCCAGTAAATAAGGAACAGACTGCATCTTAAGAAATGAGCGTGAAACACCTAGATACCGAAAGCTGATCGTTATATAAATAACAAAGTGAGGTAGCTGATGATTTTCCACTTTTAGACCTGCTGGTGTGGAGAGCTGGCAGAAACTTGCAGGAAAAAACACTGAAAATATGCAAAAGGGAAGATGCCTATATATATATATATATATGTATCTATAAATGTATGGGTTTTTTTAGGCTAGCTAGGTGTGCAGGAAGTTGTGTGGTGATGCAAATTCTCTAAAAGCACAGTAGAAATTTATGAATTCTCCTAGACTTACCCTTTCTCTTGCTATGTGCTGTGTGTTATCAGAGTCCTTGGAGCCTGAGGGGATACAGTTTAACGATTTAGAAATTTAATGCTAGTTGTTCTTATATGTACAACATCTCTGCCAAATAAGATGTGTTTTCTGGTCTTTCATTTTAGAAGTGTGTCTGGTTTTGGTTGTTCTTTATAGTATGAGATATTTTTAGACCTTTTTCTTTGATAAACACCACTGAATTCCCTTATTAAAAACAAACAAAAGGAAATGTTAGTTTACAGAATTATTTGGCCACTTCAGTGCATTGAAGAGTAAGAAGAAGAACCTTTTTAATAGGTTTAATACTTCCAGGAAATTTCCTCTTAGCCTAGTATTTAATTTTGTCATGTTTGAGCCTTCAGTAATACTCTTGCATTGTCTTCTGATAAGTTTTATGTGTGTCTCAATATCTGAAAGAAATATTTACTGACCTCTTAAAGAAAGGTATAGTTCACTCATTAGAAAATACAATGGATATGTGTATGTAACAAAATCATTAGTTTTCTTTTGAGTATTTCAGCCCTTTCCATGTCTTTTGTCGCTAGATCCCCTACTGACCAGCAGGGTCACAGTTCCCTTAGTGTTCCCTTTGAAACTGGTGTTTTTCTGTTCTCCAGGTAACCCATCTCCACTTCTGCACTCTTCACACTATTTGTTTATGTTTGAGCTCAGTCAGCAATTCCCCATTTACCAATCCTGGCCAACTCAAGAAACTTTTCCCAGATTTCTGCATGTTGGAGTGGACCATTCCTATGCTTTGAGGAATTCATCCTTGTAGGACAACTAGCCCTCCTAGACCCCTTTACCCTTTAGGGCTGTCTCTAAGCATATTCTTGAACAAGGTGAAATCTGTTCTGTTGAAGGTCCAGGGCTGTAATTCTGCTGTCCCTCTTAATCCTTTCAGGTTCTTAAATTCCACTATAAAATGGTGGTTTGCATCAGCAGATGCTGGTCTGTTGCAATCCCAGTAAGAAAGGCATTCATACTCTGTAAAATGTCATTAAAGTGCTATTTCTTTGTAGTGTTAGGTTTAGTAAAGTAAAAATGGTACAGGTAATCTTACATCCCTTTAGGTGCCGAGACCCTTGAGTTGTGCAGCATCAAATGGGCCTCTGATTGGGGTGCAGCATAGTGTGCAGACCATGTCTGTAAGAAAGCATTAACTCCATTTTCATTATTCAAGCTATTACAGGATTTTTCTTACAAGAAAATTCTATTAATCATTTCTGCTGTCAAACAGAATGGATGTTCATGTGCAAACTTCTTGCTGCGTGTTCAGATTACAGGCGAGGCCACACAGGTGATGTAACTGCAGATGCTGAGTGGGAGCTGCCTGCAGGCTCCTCTGTTACAACAAGTTGGCTGAGTTTGTCCTGTGGCCAAGGGATTTCTGCAGCACAGGCCTGGGCTTCCTCAGGTGAACTCTGATTTGGATCACTAACTCCTCGGTGTACAGTGGTCTTCAGTCAGGGTGACTATATGTTGTCACTGCCTCTTAGGTTATCACCAACCTTCACATTCCTATTGGTTCATCGGTCAGTTGTGTCAAGAAATTGCCTTCTGCATCTTCCAAAAATCTCCTGATTGTCTCCATCATGCTGTATTACCCTTGCAGCAGGTGTTGGAGTGCTCTAAGTCCTCTGTGAAAAGTGGACTTTATTGTAAGGCTTCCCCTAAGAAGCCTTTATTTTGCTCTCTTGATCAGGTGCTTTGAAGCAGATGTCCACCCTAATGTCACCTGTGTTCTTCTGTCTTCTAACCCTCATGCAAAAACTTTTGACTTGTTTCTTACATATTTGAAAGACAATGTCCATGTATTCAAGCCTCCCTTTCCTTTGCAAAAATCTCCTTGCCTTCTTAGCTCATCCTCCTCAAAATATCCTGAGTCTGTTTGTGGCAGTGCTCCAGTCATGCAAGCTATCCCACCACATGTTTTGTAATCCTAATGAGAGCTTCATACTCATAGAAAATTTGGGGTGTCTCTGATGTTATCATAAAAATAGACTTCTGAATTTGCCTGGTAGATGTTAGAATTCCCTCTCCAGCTCATGTATCTGCTGATGTTACTTAACATTGTCTTACTCTTCTCACTGGATATCTGCTAACACTTCTTCTTATGTTGGTGAGTTTCTCTTTAGTGTCAAAATTAAAAGGTAAGCGTACTTGTTTGTAGAAGTTGCGTTGATCTTCAGTGTGTTGTGTTTTCAGACATTCTTGCTTTAGATCTGGCTTTCAAGGTTCCTTACATCTCCAGCGTGTGTTAAGCCACATGCTTGGACTGAAGAATACAGCCTTCATTGCAGTTTATCTTCAACTTTTTTCTGGTATTATCTTCTGTACTGAAATGGATGCGATTCTTTTTTCTTTTACTTTGGATGTGACTGATTTAACAGTAATTCCTGTTTGGATGACTGAGAGATGAAATGATGAGTAGATGACAAAATCTGAGTTCCCAAAATGAGCACAGATTGCTGTCTGCATTTTTTCCCCTCAGTGTTATAGTCTTTTGTATGATGGAGGTAGTATGAGCTGATTTCAGATTTTGACTGCTCAGCTAGAGAATAAACTAGCACTGTCTGGTATTTGAATGCCAGAATACTAGCTGTGTTGATTCAGAAGTTTCTGGTTCCTGGTGTTCGTATTTCACTAAACTTTTTGTAATGCTGTAAGTTAAGGAAAGGTATTTCGATCTGCTTTTGACACAGATAGATACGAGGTACAGCATTGTTATTCAACATTTTAATAACTGATCTGAAGGTAAATATGAAAGTACTGCTGTTAAAAGTTGTGGAAAGCAAACCATAGTGGTAAGCAATAGAAGGTAATAATGCAGAGCATTTAACATTACATAGCAAGTGATTCAATTCAGGCAAAGCATATTTTAAATATTTGTATTTCTTCATATACATTTGACTTTCAAAATCAGAACCTTTCAGCAAAATTTGAATTATGTTAGGAGCATTTTGAGCACTCAGTTTTATCATTTCAGAGTAAAACTGAGAGCTGAGTAATGCATAGACTTTTTCCAGTCTACTACCCTGATATACACAAGAATTGTCATTTTGAGTCAGATGAGTTGAGGTATTTCAGTACCTTAAAAGTGACTTTGTTAGATGTAAACAACGGATTAAGAACAGGGCAGGTATGTTGTGATAACTCCCCACAGTATTCACAGTCTCTTAATTGGTACAATGCTACTCGACTGTCATTATCACCAGACTATTCTAGCACAGATTATGCCAGCAGTGTATTTTTTTATTACCTTATCCTATGCCTAAAGCCATCTGTCCTTTAAGTCTTCTACTTGCCTGTGCATACTGTTTAAAGTATTAACTGGTGTTTCTGTGTAGTGTGTAAAGTATTCTGTCCTTGTGCATTTTTTTATATATTATCAATTTACATATAACTATCCTTCACCTAAAACCAAGTAAAGAGTACACTGCCAAATCCTACTGATATAGGTCTTAGGAAGTCACATATTCTCTCATTATTACTATTTCTGTCTCGTCGCTGCCTCTATTTGGTTACATCCTCAGATTTTTTGCTGATCTTTTTCTTTGATTTTGGTATATAATTAAAAGCAGCATTGCTAATTTTCTCTACTATTCAAATGTATTTTGGCTCTGTGATGAGATTTTTGTTTTTAATCATGGCTGAGGGCAAATCTCTATGCACCATACCATTTTCTTTCAGTAACGGCAGCTTACCTGTGGAGAATTATTGCATTTAATGCTGCTGTTCCTCAGGCTAAAGCACCAACTCACTGATGTGTTTTTGTGCCAAAGTTTGTGTGAAATACATACAGTGAATATGAGACCTGTATTGATCTTCCAAAGTAAATAGTGTGTGCCAGTAGTAAATGTTTGCAGTAGTCAGAGTTAAGATCTGTCTTGAGTATTATGTGAGGAAAATAGAGCTATTAGGCGTGCTGTAGTGCTGAAAATCATATTAACTCTTTAATAACCATTTGCTTCAACTTCACCATTAGGGAATGAATGAATAACCTTTTGAATTCCTTACAGAACTGTGGTTTGAAATATTAGGTATATAGTATTTCTTTCATGGGCTTCCATTCTCTGCTTCCATGGCGTTCACTTGAATGCAGCAGTGAGAGGTGAGCTTGATTAGTGCTAATTTACTTCATTTATCACTTTCCTATATGTATATATAAATGACATAGAATGAACATCTATAACTGCTTGCTATGCAGGGTAGATGATAATGTGGTATTGAAAGTTTCTAAAGCTTTCATTTTTCCCTGATGCGTTGTGGCATTTGCCTGTACCTGAAGCTGAGCCTCTTCCATCATCGTCTTAGTTCCCTGTGGCAGGGGCAAACAGACAATCAGATTAGCACTATATTTATATGTTTTAAATGCCATTGATGTCAGTGAAGTCCTGATGTATATTAAAGTAAATGGAACGTTCATGTGTGTACTATTACTGCTGCAAAGATCAGATAGTTGTGCAGAATGGAGGGTAGAAACTGAGTTGCTGAGATCCCACAGGTTGAGAAGACAGCTGACTATTCAGCATCTCCTCCCCTCCCACCCCAAGGTGGGCTATAATATTCTCTGTATTGCAGGCTTGCTGCCTTTTATTTCTTTTCCTCAAAGTCTTATTCCCAAATCTCTCTCTTTCTGCAATTTTTTTTCCCAAAAACCAGTTGTTTTATGAGGTATCTCTTAATAAAAACCATTAAAGCACTAATTTTGAGGAAGCTATCCAACTCTAAAATGACTTATCTGCTACAGTGGAAAAAAAAACTTAGATCTCTGTTTGGTGTTCTCCCAGTTTCCTAGAAGTATAAGTCAGGGGATTAACTCAAGTAAACATTTGTTTTTCACACTTCTAAGGCTATATAGGATGAGAGGATAAAGTTGGGTAGTCCCAGGTCTCCTTTTGATTGCTTGTCTTGCATTATGTTGTCTTCTGTCTGTTACTTCTGCTATAGATTGCTAAGGTATGCTGTATTTCAAGGATTTTTAAATTTGTTTTTATATGAACACTTGCTATCTTTTTCAGTCACATACAATGATTTCTTTAAGAGGACCTGAGCAGGTTGTACAAAGCAGGCATGAAAACAAATGTATTAAATGTAATGGTTTTCATTATTCACATTGGTCGGTCTGTCTGTAGCTGTATCAATGGAATGGTGCTGCTTTGATATCTGTAGTTGTTTTGTTTCCCTTTGAGTCTTCTATGACAATCCAGACTGCTGTGTGAAGGGTCCCTTGTAGGATACTCCATTCCCTTACATCCTTCTTTGTACTTGTCATGTTATGAACCCTGCTCAGATGTGGGTGGTATTCGGTGTTTAAAATTGGCACTCCCTCCCTCCCTTTCTCTCCAAAGGCTAATTTAGAAATGGAAGGTGCAGGGGAAAGGTGAGAGAGTACTTTCAGCGGGGAGAAACTAACTTGCTGCAGAAGGGGATACTAAGATTGGGTTTTTTTCAGGTGTGTTGAAGTTAAAGCAGTAAAGTGTGAAGGTGTTACTTTCAGGGTCACGAATTAGGATGGCTTAGGTTGGCTTGGCCACTATAACATTGGATAACGGAATTCCATGCAGCACAAAGCTGGGATGCAGAGACCTGATGCTGCAGAAGATCTCCCAAACCATGAAGGGAGGGGGGAAGAAACAGGTCATCACCCTTAGACTCCAGTAATGCAGGTAACTGAAGGAGGCATAGAAGCCTGAGTTAAAAATAACAAGAGTGGTTCATCTTATCTTGGGAAGCATATGAGAAATCTATTACTGATGGTTTTCAGTTTAAATTAAGTCAAAGATAAGTTATTTGTTACAGTCACAGTACCTCAGATCAGTGTTTCTTTTAGTCATGCAGCTTCTTCCAGTTTGTCATACTAATGGCTCTAGACTAACCAGACATCTGTTGTGCTTTTTCTTTTGTTTCTTAAAGAAACTGTGTTTCTTCCTGATAGTCAAATCTGTACCCATTGCAGGAATTCATGCAACATATTATGTAAAAGACTGAGGGGTTACTGCTTATGCTGCAAGTAACACTTTTCCTTGGAATGTTGCCATAAATAAACATGTTCCTTAGTAGTTGCTGCATACTTCCATCTGCAAATGGATTATATATCATTACACTTGTAATAAGACAGGAATCACATTCAGACTTGCAGCAGTGTGTTCTGTGGCTGCCCCTAATGGCTCTTAATTGCAAACAGCTTGTAGTGCTATATCTCACTCTAATGCACTTGTAAGTGAAATCTTATTTTTAAGTGTAGATGTGATGAGCACACAAAGCAAGACTATCCATACAAATTATTCTTTCTTGCAAAAAGTTGAAAATGTTATGCTGAAAATTAAAGTTTAACAACATGAATGCAGTATTTCTTAGAAGCAGCAGCAGAATAAATTGAAATAGATGAGGATTTGAGACCTGATGTAGGGTCTTGGATCATTAGGAAAGTAGTGGTGCAGGCTAGGGAATTTATAGTTAATGCAAATTAATATATGGGAGAAGGAACAGCATATGGCTAATTATAAGACTACATCTGTAGTAGTATGAACTTGCTTGAATATTGGATTACAGTCTAGTCTTCTCATCAAATTGCAAATTACTGTGTAGCATAATTGATGCAAAGAAAATTGTATTTCTAGATTTTAGGCTGATTGTTTTCCTGCAAGGGATTCTTGTGGACTTCCTGAACTTTCATAGGATATATGAGCAGCTCTTAAGAGCACTAGTTAATCACTGATCTCTGGATGCTCCATGTATTTAAATAAGGGCTGGTGAAATAGAGCACAGTTCAGTGTTTGAGAAGATCATTAATGTAGATTTTTGAATGTACCATGGTAAAAATGGATCTGGATCATCTAGTTGGCTTTCAAAATTATTTGTAGAAGCCAAGTTGATCTAAAATGTTACTACAGTAAAGTGTCTTGAATATACCAATTACATTAATTTATTTTCTTAATTGGTTTTGTGAATTTAAAGCCTTTTTTTAAGCCAGGAGTCCTGGAGAAGGAACATTTAGCAGTGTAGATAAAACATTGACAATAATAGTGAAAACTTTCCCAGCATTTCACTTTATCTGAAAGCTATAGGCTCTTCTTGGCACACATATTTTTTCATCAGTAAGGATTACAGTATGTTTTTAAATAGTAAGTTGTCCTTCTGAATGTCCTGGTTAAAGTAATTAAATTTTCCATTATTACTCAGTTCTATGTAACTCCTAATTGGTGTAATGCCCTCCTAAAAATATAGAAAACTTTCTATTCTTTTTTAATAAAAATTCCTGGAATATGTAACTTGTTTTCAAGTATAGCAGTGTTTACTTCTCATTCAAAGCCTGGGTAAAAATAAATGGGGGAAAAAAGGGAAGTAGTTTCCATTTATAATATTACAGCTGTTTGAAATGTGTACAAATGTGTAAAATTTCATGGAAAGAACTTAATAGTTTCACTTACTGTGTGTGGTGTTTGATCTCAGCTAAAAGCTTAAGGGACTGAACAAGCCTGGCACCAGAGTATGGTGATCAAGAAATTTTGGATACAGTGGGAGGCCAGACTGAGCTCTGGAACAGAGGCCGTTTTATTAATACTGCATAGTGCTCAGTCTTTCTTCAACTGATAGCAATTGTTACAGGTTTGCACAGAAGTGGAAGCATTCTTTATGCTATCTATCCCTTATACATATATTACAATTCTGAAACTCTCCAGAACACATACTTCTGTTTTGCTATATTTAGCTGCACCTGACAATAAAGCTCAAAGAGTCTGCTGCTTGCTTTTGATAAAGAATTGTCCAATTGCATGCTAGCTTCTCCTGTTCTAAAGGGTATCTATTTAAGCTTCTAGTTTAACAGGAAAACCAAAACGCCCTCTGGATTTATAAAGTAATTGCATTTTTATTATATTATCTCTAAATTATTTTAGCTTAGATTGCTAAATTAGCCCAATCTTCATGCAAGTCACTTTTAAATCCTAACACCTTAAAACATAATGGCTTAACTTTGCCCACTATGAAAAATCACCCACTTCATGGAATTCTATTTTCATTTTTTCCAGATGTGTAGCAAAGTAATGATTTGTTTCTGAACAGCACGGGTAAATTTGTTGGAAACAGATACCAACATTGCTGTGCGGTTTATAGTTGCTTGTGCCATAAAAAACTTTGATAAAGCATCTTCTATTTCTTCCTCCATGTAAATACTAATTTCTGTAGAGTGCTGCAGCATGGAAAGATTAGTATAACAAAATTCAGTGTAAGTCTTACAGAAGGGGAAGGTGAGTAAATGCTTGCAGGATCTTGAAGTGGAATGATTGTACCAACTGATACCCATTCTTTCATTGTTTCATTCACTTCTACCCTCATACCCACACTCCTAGAAGTGTAAAGGTGTATATGTGCCCACATGGGCAGTATCTGATTTGGGCAGTATCCCCAATGTGCCCGATGGAGGACAAGGGTAAGTAGCTGTCAGGTCCCCACTGCATCTCTGGAGTTCTTCATGGTGGTGATGACAGACTAGTTCTTACATCTTTTGTATATATTTTATGTTTAGAAGTTGTCTGTTGTTTTGGGATGGTCCTTAGCCTCAATCTTGCTTACTTCAATTTCCATGAGTCTGTTACCTGGTTTTTCTTGTTTAGGGTTTGTGTTTGAAATGTTTGTCTATAATTTGTTTCCCTGATGGGCTAACAGGAGAAAGGCTGGTGTATGTTACAAGCTGCACCCTTGTTGCCATCCTGTTGTTTGTTAGGATGCAGAGTCTGCTGCTGAGTCAGCTGTGCTGCAACCTTCTGGGCTTTGCTTAGTTTTTCTCAATTTTACTATGGGAGCATCATCCTGGGAACAGTTTTCTGTTATCACTAAAAATTATTCTTGAAACCTTGTGCAGTTTCTTCTCATGCTTGTGCATGCTTGTATGCATACAATATGCCTCCCCCAATATCCTATTCATACTTACCCTGATCTGTTACATACTTCTGCAGCAGAACCAAGGTGCACAAGTGCATGTGTTCTCTGAAGTTTGTTGTTAACTCTGTTCTCAGTTCTTAGCATATAATTGTGTTGCCTTATTGAAAAACTAAGTATTAGTTGACCTTTGATGCTTTGAGAGAGAAAACTTAGTTTGGGTGCTGCTATATCTCCTAATCATTCAGTCCACAAACAGTCTTTATAATATTGAAAAGAACTCCTTCCCAAATGTGTGTTATGAAGCATGTTTTTACATACAGTTCTAATAACAGAAGATTACCACAGATTCTTAAACTTAACCTTGGCTGGACAAGGTTACCATGATTATCAATTTTCCTTTTGGCTTTAGAGAGACTTTTTTTTTAAATTGTGAGCTTTTCAGGTATAACAGAGGTAGGTAACATTTATAAGTGCAATCATGCACTGAGGTGTGGAAAGATAAAATTCCATAGGACCAAAAAAACTTGGTTGGCTGGTTACACCTACCTCTTCTTTTGACAGTACACATCTTGACCGGGAGGCAAGCTATCTTCTTGAAATCAATTAACATTTCCAACAGAGATGGAGTAATGCCATGTTTATGCACAGAAATATGTTAGAGGCAATGCCATCTGCAGAGTAAAGCTGAGTAGCTGCTTCTTCTACAGGATCAAATTTCCGTGACTGTTTGTATGAAAAATTCATCCAAGTGGTGTGTACCCTTTTTTTCCCCTCAAAGCATCAGCTAGTGAAGAATGGTGTTAAGAAATGTATACAAGATAGTATCTGGTAGAATTGCAGCCTGGGCTCTGAACCTGCTCTGATTTTTTTAAGTCTTTCATGCTTCGACTGCTATAAATGTTGCTGTAGTGCTAAGGAATCGAGCCTATTTGGGGAGCAAAAGAGAATCAGTAGGAACTTCACTAGCGACCTTTAGGAAAACTTGAGAGAAGCCAAAGAACATCTATCCCATGGACTCTAGCAGGTTGGTTTGTTTGTTTTTTAAAAAAAGGTGGTGGGAGTGGTATTTCTATTTAGAAGTTCTGGGATGTAGTGCCCCTTTCATCCACATTCCCCAGATCACATAAAATAGAGACTGCAAGCCAGATCTCTCAGATGATGTATCAGAGAAGCGATGCAAATCAAGGGAGATCAGCCTGTCTATAGTATTTCTCACTTTCTATTCGCTATGGTTTTCAATGAAATTGGTATTTTTAAATTCATATTACTGAAGATTAGCTTCTGTTGCTTGACTAACATCCTTTCAGTTGCACATGCGTACATGTACAGAGCCATGCACAAGTGTATACACACACACTTCTTTAGTTAATGAGTTAGTGGAAGAGCAAGTGATCTCTTCTGGTTAGTTTTAGAAACTGATACTAGCCCATTACTTCTGCTGCCTCTTAGCAGATTTTTATGTGTACTAGTAAGCACACTGTTACGCTGGTCCTTTTTATTTTTATTAATATTAGGAGAACTGAACACTTGTGCCTCAATATGAAATACAAATGGCAATGTTTCTGTTGTTTTATCAAAATATTCAGCAGGAGCGTACAAGTCTTTAACCAAAATCTGAATAAAAAAATTCACAACTGAAGTCTTTTGATTATATTTTCTCAGTTTTCACTTGTCTGTTTGTCTGAAGATCATGTTTCAGGAACTTTCTGAAAAATTATCCTCATTACAAAAGCATCTAGTGCTTTTTCTCTAAATATGTTTGTATGAAGGCAGGCAATCTTTTACCACTTCTGAGCTATTTAAAAAAAAAAAAAAAAGACATGAAAATGAAGGGTCTATTTAATTTTGATAGCTCTGTTTCTACAGTAAACAATAGGTCCCAGAATTTTTCGATGGGAGAACATGCCTTTTCTGAAAATATCTGGGTAAGAGTCAAGTTATGAGGGCATAGTTTATTCTTGCAAAGAATAAATCTGTGGAAAGACAAAAGTAAAGGAATAATTAGGTCCAGGGATCTTTTGTCCGTGGAATTGTTTGGGTTTTTTTCTCTTGATTATTAGGTTAGGGTAGGTTAACAACATTCTGCAATGCCACCTTTTTCTTTTTTGAAGAAGTGGTGAGAGTTGACTATTCACACTGTACTATCTGAATGAAACCTGTGTGAGGAGACTGATTCTTTTTTTTTTTTTTTTTTTGTGATGATCTTAACTGGATTTGGAGTAATTAATGATTCACTTGTTAACATTCTTTTATATTACTCATCACACCCAGAGCTTTGGCTATATAATCTTATGTTGTAAAGTTGCTTAAAAAAAAAATTTAAAAAATTAACATCCAGAATTGTGTTATAATGAAACCAGGTCAGATGTAGTACATTCAAACACAAATGCTATTCAACAAACTGCTGTTAGATCTATTGTTTACACTCTGTACCAGCAGAAGGCTTGCTACTCTTATCAGTTTACAGAGGACAGAAAGCAACATTACTCTGAAGAAGCTTTGTTTTTCATATCTGAATCTAGTTTAGACCAAGTACTGCAATGAAGCTCCAAGCTCACTTGTACAGTTTTAGCTTTTGGATTTTTCCACTAATCTTAAATGTTTTGTATCCCCCTAATCAAATCTTAAGTAACACTATTGTTACTAAATATTAATGAGAAATTCGACTAAGTAAAAGATTTCAAACCTTTAGTCCACAAAGATTCCTAAAGCTTTTCCGATTGTTACTTTATCTTTCACTTCCATTTAAATTAATCTTTATAGTGCCTTGAAACTGAGAGAAATATAGCTCTAGGAGATCAATATATAACATACATTCTAAATCCATATTTTTCTTATGACAACCTCTCATGTTAATCGTTGTGCTCTTACTCAAGGATCTCATCTGAAACGTTCTCCTGGAAGCTTAACATAAGGAAAGGAACTACTTCTAATGGGGCCTTCTTTGCAAGTCATTTAAAGCTTTATTGATCTCAGGTAGTACCTTCACTTATACCAGGAAAGGGAAATGCAAAGCTCATAGCAGAGATATTTACAGCTTCATGAAGATGCTCACTAGAGAACATGTACTTTATTCTCTAATGTGCAGGTTAAAGAAGAAGGATTAGCTTCAGAAATTCTGGTCTTGCTGTTAGCTATGCCAGATTGCTTTGTGGGATGTGAGAATTGATGCTGCACAGTTATGTTGGCAATGGAGATGTTCTTGCTTCAGTAGCACAGTTGGGAATACTTTATTTGTGTTTCTAGCAAGTGTATTACAAATGCAATCCAATGGACTGTGATGATACTGGATGTAGCAGTGGAGCTCAAAGAATACTGATACAGAGACGGTAATATCTCTTAAGTTACTAGTGTTGATCATTTTTTCTGAAATCTACCTTAAAAACACATACACGCATATAAGTTTCTGCATGCACGAAAAAATAAAACATACAGAGAAAAGAGTTGCAAAGTAACTTGGGTGGACTTAATCTCACCCACTGCTTCAGTGCGTAGGCCTTGCAAAACCAATCTCCCTAGTTTTATATAAATTGAGAGAGTGCAACATCCGAAAAGCAATTCTTACCATCTGGAAATGATTAAAATCAGTAACCTCCTGGCTGAATCTTCTCTCCCTCACCTGCTTTTGCTAGCTGTGGGGAAAGGCTTGATGATGCACATTGGATATATAACTCTGAGCTGGCTAAAGCTAAATGAGATGGACTCTGCCTTAGGAAATATTTGAGGTTTTCTGTAGATTTATTGAGTCTTTTTAGACATAGAATATATTCTCAGTTTAAATTTAGCTTTGGAGGTTGCTGTTTCTTATTTTAGACCTGGAGAAGGGCTTCAGTTTCTTTTGCATGTACCAGTAGTTCTAATAAAAGAATGCTACCTTTTCACCTCAAATACTGCTTATATACACTGTGATAAACTTACTTTTTTGCACATAATTTTCTAGACTTCTCAAATACAAAATTCATCATATAACACCATATGGATACCCACGCAGTTGTCACACAGCTGTCAGCTTCTAGTATTTGAGATGGTGTAGCTAGTAACCTGTTGCCTTCATCCCCCGTGCATACCAGAATGCTGTGGAATGAGGCTGTTCTGTGGTTTTAGTGGGTTTGCAGCTATTTCTGAATTCTTACCATTCTTCTGCTTTCAGTAAAATTGGGTTCCAGTAAAATTTTAGATGTTCACAGATTCATTTGCTTATTTGTTATGCTGGTTTTAATACTAACTTCTGAGTCCAGGTGCCTTATCCCAGTTCTGTCTTCCAGTCTGTTTTCAGCCTGCACTTGTCTGCCCTCTTTTTCTAGTCTTTTTAGTGTATATATTCTCTGGCCCTCAGCTCTTCATTCTACACTTTTTTATCCCCTCTCCCCACATACTGTTTCCAGTGTTTGGGACAATAAACTTGGTGAGATCAAGACACTGTTTTCCTTCCCCTTTTCCCAAGAAGTGTTCGTTTTTCGTGTTTGGGCAAACTTTCACAGTGAACCTAAATTCTGCATGGTATCTTTTTTTCCTGGCTCAAAAGCGCATGTGTGTGTGCGAGATCTAAAAGTGGGATGTGTTAGATAGTCTTATTGGTAGGGGCAATTTTTGTTAGAATAGCTTCTTTTAATCTTCCTGGAACTTATGTGGTGTTTAGACTTTTTTCTCTTTTTTTTTTTTGAGATATAAGGGAAGATATACCGATCTACTCATGAGTCTTTGGATGCTGCAGAAACTGCCTGAAATAAGTCCACAAACTCTCTTCCTCAATTTAGCTCCCAAACTGAAATTTCTTCTGTAGCAATGCTATTTTTATGAAGACTTAGCTGCCGTTTCTTCTTCATCTTTTAGTAGTAACAGAAGTCTTCCTTGGGTGTAGATACCTTTATTTTCTCATGTACCTTCTGCTTCTCAAGTTAAATTACAGTGCAACTGGTGTAGAGGCAGCCCTCCTGTTCCTCTGACCTCTGCAACAGTGATCAGTAAAACCCGTATGTGTTTGAGGTATGAATCTTGCCTGCTGCCTTTTTTTTTTTTAAGCAGTTTGGACTGAATTTTCATCCTTAATGCTATTCTATAAAGAAGAGAAAACCTCTAAAAGGAATGCAATTTTAAATGCTTGGTAGAGCAAAATGGCAGTTTTCTTAAGAGGCAAGAATTTCTCTCTTATTATCCAAAGAATGCACTGCCTGTATAATTCCGGAGAAGAAAAGCCTTTCTTTCTCTGCAAACCTGAATGTAGAAACTTTGAGAAGAAACAAAGGTATCCACTGAAACACATATCAATAAACAGACTGGAAACAACTTTTTAAAAATACCTAAATTGAAAGGGAAGTAGGAAAGAGCATTGATTCAGGATTCTGCAGAGCATCTGTCAGACTGGTAGGGAAGGAGTCAGAAGGGAGGAGAACTGATCAATAAAACATCAGGAAAAATGATCCTGCTCTATTATAATGCTAAAACAATTAAAAAAGGACAAGAAGAGGACAAGAAGATAGTACCAACTTGCAGCTATAGAGCTTTCCCTGTTAGAAGATTTGATAAGAGCATAATGTCAGCAAAAATATCTCTTGGGGGGGGGGGGGGGAATAGAGAGCAAAAAGATGGTTTTCTTGTAAATGCCACAAAATAGGAAAAATATTTTCTCTCCATAATATTGTTGTCTAATGGAAGAAGTAGCTAAAGAACTGAGGCTAGAAAATACAGGTGGCATTTCCTGTTCAAATTTATCATCCCTTCCCTAGAGAACAACACAAAAATGTTATCATTAAAGATCTGAAAGAAGTGAAAGGGATGTTTGTGAGCCTTAGTGCTACTTGAGGAGAAAGGAGATAGCTTATTGCAGAGAGGACATGGAATGGCAGATTCTTAGGGTTGATGTAGACATCTATGAAATGTTCCATAGGGAGTTCATGGTGGAGGTCCAGTGAAAAAAACCTTGTTATACAGGAGGTAGAAGCACACATAGGCTGCAAAGGAGGAATTTGGAAACATTGCTTGGGTGGATCTGCATAGTGTCAGGAAAGCCAGAGCTCAGCTGGAGCTGAGACTTGCAATGGCGGCACAAAGGGCTTTTACTCCTACTTTGGTAGTGAAAACCTGAACAAGGGAAGTGTGGGCCCATTGCTGAGTGGGGCAGGCAATTTAGTGACAGCAGAGACAAAGTCTGAGGTGCTGAGTGCCACCTTTGCCTTGGTTTTCACCAGCAAAGTCTCCCAGGTCTCTATGCTTAGTGAAAGGGCTGAGGAAGAAGATGAATTACCAGCAACTCAGCCCATACAGCTTAATGGGACCAGATGGGCAGCATCCAAAGGTACTCAGTCCTTGCAGCAGGACGGGGTTTGTCTTTTGAAAGGTGGTGGAGACTTGAGTGAGGTACTTGATGAAAAGAGAAGGGACCAACTTTTTTTTTTTTTTTTTTTTTTAATTAAAAGAAACAAACAAACAAACAAAACCCCATTCTGGCCAATATTAACCACGACTGGAAAATCCAAATGTGATTTCTGTGCATTTCCCATACATGCTTAAACTGAGTATGTGCTTTGATTTGATTTTCTTTTCATGTGCTGGTAGACCTGGAAAGATGGTATGATTAAGATACAAATTTAGGTATGTATGTGTGCACCTGTACAAGTGTCTAAACTCCCTCTATAGTCAATGGCAATCTAGTCAAGGAATAGAGGGAAGTTAAATTCACGCTTCTTTTGGGGATGAAAGGTGCATTTCAGTTGCCTAAGGATAAGCTCCTACTGCTATTGGCAATACCTGGGAAGCTATGCCTTACCTCTAGCTTCTGCTCTAGGAGGTATGCATCTCTAAGTCCCCTGTCATTTCTGCCAGGACCATGTGAGTGTTGTAGATACCTAGGGAATCTTGAACACTACTAGATGCCTATGTTTAAGCTACTGAATCGTGTCTTGAGTGACTGGTCAACTTAGAGCTCTCCAGCTCTGCTTGTTGTAGTAGAAGCTTGAACAGACAACTCACATGCAGGGATCTGAATTTAAATAAGATATCTCAATCTGAAACTGAATTCCACCTGAAGAGTTTTGGCCTCAGGAACCTGCTTGACAAGTTTGCCTTTGGCTTGTAGTCAATCTTGTTTTACAGATTAAAGAAAATGCTATTGACTGTTGATAAGAAAAAAGAGAAAAATTTAAATTGTGAAAGTACCAGATAAATTGTATCAATTGCAGAACTAAAGCTTGAACTGTGATGAACTTCAAAAGTTTAGCTAATCACTGAAACAATTTTGATGCTCAAAGTTGGAATAATACTGAAGACTTTGGTACTGATGCATGTTTAAAAAAACCAAACAAACAACAAAAAACAAAAGAAGTATTTTCCAATAAGTTCTACCTCCTCTTGAGTTACAAAGTACCCAGGGAAGGAGCATTACATTAGTAATAACAAAGAATTAAGAAATTCAGTGTAATTATAAATGCCTTGCTGACATCTGCATTTGTGGAGTCAACAGTATCTTAAAAGAAGCCATAAAGGTAGTACAGGTTGCCTTCCTGCTTTTTCCACTTTCTTATCACTTGTATTCCAAGTGTCAAGATGATGCTGTAAGAAGTAATTAAATAATGCTGGTATCTGCCCAGTGCAGTATTATGCTATTTATAAATAGCTTGATTTTTTTATTCCACAAATGTTCACAATTTCCAGTGTTAACAGACCAAAAAAAAAAAAAAAATCAAATAGAATTGGAAGAGGACTGAGGTCTGAAGCTGAAATGACTATTATTGGCATTTCAGTATCAGAAAAATTTTATAGCCATTTGCTGAATTTGGATTCTGTTTTACATCTAGGTTTGTGATTAAACAATACTGTCAAATTGTAAAATGATACAGATTAGTGCCACAACAGGATGAAATGAAGGCCAGATTATTAAAAAATTTGCTACAATAATACTAGTTTATCATGAAAAGCCAGAACAGCTGCATTTATAGTATTTAAAAGCTGCTTTTTATTCCACATCCTTTTCATTACACTATTGTACAAATTCTTTGGGAATACGTATTTACTTTCTTGCTTGGAGAAAATTGTGAATAAATGTGAAAAATCCATTTGAAGCAATGAAAGTTTCAATGCTAACCACTATCATCAGCCTAGTAGTTAGTAGAAAATACTGAGTGGGTTCACTTCCTTCAAGTGTTCTTTTCAGGGTAGTATTTTAGCATTGTAGGACTGTTTAAATGCTAATGTTATAACCTTGGGTTAAGGAAAGTGCTAATTCCCAATGTTTATGAAGAGCCAGCATTCAGCATAATGTAAAAGAGGAGGCAGGGAGACTGCACAGAGCTAACTTCAATATAAAGAAACAAGTCCTCCCAGGCTTCCTCAGGAGCCTAGGGACGTTGCTTCCTCCATTTTGGCAGAGGTGACCGAGAGCTCCTTAACTGTACTTCTGCTCTGAATGGCTCCGTGCACCGCTGCCCAGCTGAAATGACAGTGGGAGGGGACTAGCCTGCAAGGCTAAGATTAGTCTTTGTAACTTCTGTGGAAAGTAGAAGGAAAAAAACCCAAACCATAAATTGGTAGGTTTCAAGTTTTTGAAGAATCTAAAGTGCATACATTGTAATGTGCTCCTCAGGATTCAGGTGTGCCTCCTAATAACAGCTTAAAGCAGAATCAGCTACAGCAGGTTGCTACCAAACTTGTCGTGTTGGATTTTGGATATCAAAGGCTATTCAGAGTATCTCTGGGGATGGGGACATTCAAGAGTGGTTGAGAGGTGCCTTCCAGCCCCAGCTGTCCTGCGAGCCTCTCAACTTACCGCAGTCTGGCAAGCCTCTGCCACCAGCGGAGGGGGGACGCTTTGGTCTCTCTCGAGCCTGCCGTGGGGGCTGTGGCAGTTCAGAGGGGGGCCCTGATCTGTGAGCCTCTGGATACAGATGGGCCCCTCATTTGGCTTACAGATTCGTCCAACGGTTGGGTGAGAAATGCTTGCTGTTCATGCTTCCCTTAAATTACACTTGATTTAAACCAGAGGAATAAAACGGGTAATGCAGGCGCTTACTGGTAACATCTGAACAGACAACACAGTTGTTGCAAGTGTTTATGAAAGACATAGATAAAGAAATCAGAGAAACTGTTTCAATCTGCTTACAGTTTTTTAAAAAAGTCTCTTTCCATCATTGCGCATGCTTACTGTCATTTCCTGACAAACTGGTAGCTAAAGGTTTCAGCCGTTTCTTATGCTTCTTTCCCCAGTGGAATAGCTGAGCTTTTATAGCTGTTCCTCCTTGGAAATCTTCCAGCGGGTCCAGAGTGGCTCAAGCTTTCTCTAGTCCTCCTTTTGTTTTTCCTCAACTAGGACACAGTGTGACCATCTTCTTTAAAATGGGCATGTGAAGTGTATAAATCTTTGTTCCATTAAGAGTCTTCTGCACTTAGCTAGTTAGTAAAGAACATTGAGCTTTCAAGAGATAAAACTGATTTGTGGCAATTCATTCTAGATGCTTCTTCTCAAGTAAACTGTAACATGTAGGTGTCGGAAAAATTCTCATCAATTTTCCAGTAAATAAAGGCATTGTGATAACTCAGACATACTGTTCTGCCATTATTTAACAGAGGGTCTGTGTCTTCCTAAAAATAAATAGGACTTTTGGATTAGTAGGTAATTTCCTGGAAGTTCGCCTATGTTAAGGGTGATATTTCATAGATAAACCAAGTGTGGGGTGTTTTTAACTGAAAAAATAGGAGAATTACAGTTTTTCTCAAGGGAGAAATATAAGATTAAAACAGAGAAACACCTCTTGAGGGAAATTCTCTGAAGTATTCTCCGAAGGTGTACAAGAATACATAGTGCTATGACTTATACTTTCCAATATCAAATGGTTTGAAAAAAGAAATTGAATCCATCATCTTGCACATCTCTCTCTTCTACAGAGAATATTCTAAGATACTCCGCTAGATTTTGCAAGTAATGTTGCAAAATTCCAGCACCTAATATTAGAAGTCTTAAGAAGATAGAAGCTGTGTTCTGATCTGTTAGGACTGCCCAAAGGTAGCAGTGTTTTAAGGCAGAATGCAAATGGAGTCAGGGCAGTGTCTGGGCGAGGTCTTAAGGACCTGATGTACATGCAGGTAACAACGCCTGTTACCTCTCAGAACTTGCATTGCGATATAGCTTGGCCTAAGTTGAAAGACTTTTGTAATGACAAATGTTACACTTATGATACATTGATGAATACTGACTAAAAAGTTAATATTTTCTGTTCTTGTTTTGAGAGTAACTTTGAAAAATGAATTTGCTGGTTTTTTAAGAGTTTCATTTTAAGCAACTCATGAAAAGTAAATGCTTTACTGTCTTGTAACGGTTTCGTGGGCTTTTGTTGCCTCACTGGTGATTGCTTAATATTCTGTGATTTTTGCTAGAATAAACATTATTGAAAGATCAATTCTAAACACTTAAATGTTGAAGAACGTAATAATGCCTATGCAGGTTGAAGTAACACTGTACTACTTTGTTCAGAAAAGACATGAGCCATAGCATACGTTTGGCTGAATTTTGTTGATTTTTTTAATGTATGTCTTTGTTGTGGCAAACTAAATTGTATGAATGTAATTATGGATTGGTGAGGATCAAATCACAGATTCTTGCTTGCTTCTGAATTATTTTTATAAAGTGTGACTTTTATTTATAAGTAGAGAATGTGATTGATTTAACTTTTTCTAGCAGAAGTTAAGCATGCATTTATCTTTGGGTCTTATAGCCTCATACTTGTACAGATAGAAAACATGAGCCAATCACAGAACATGCCATATCATATCTTAATGTGCCATTTGATATATCAGCATAAAACCCTGATGTGATGTACTAGATATTGCTTGAGCAGCACTGTCTGAGTAAAGGCAGCAACATGCTGCTGATTCATGGCATGTGCTCAGTATTGACTATTGCTGTCTGTTTGTTGATTTTTATAAACATTTAGTCTATCAGTTGCTTAAAAAAAGCCACACTTGAGAAATTCTTGTAATCATATAGGGTGAGGCAGTAAAATTACAGCTGAATGATGTAACTTTGTGAAGGACATAAGATTATCTGTTTTTCAAGAATCTTTTGTGTACGTATGCTTTGTGTCAAATTTTCCTTGATAAGCAAAATAAAAAGGAAAAAAAAAATCCTAATGGAAATCTGAAATGAAATAGGGACAAACGTTTAACGAGATGGTTTTGTCCCATGAATTTTTCAAGACCAGTGTATAGTTTGGTAGGATATATTTCTCTTTCCAGAGAAGAATGGTTATAGTTCTAAGATCTTGAGTTAAGCTGAGGAGCACCTTTCTCCTTGAGTACTCCCATCATTAACATCAAGGATTTTTCTAGAAAATGAGAGAGGTACATTCCTGCACTGGTTTGGAAGAGTACTGTCATGTGATATATATTATGTAGAGACAATGGAAAAATAGGAGACCTCTATCCTTTAAATGAGGTAAAATGAAATGCTTTCGAATCAGGGAACTCTCCTAGTTTGATACTGGTCACAGAAAATACTGGGTGCTATAATCTTGTGAGGAAACCTGGGAGAGAAGTTTCTGGGTGGCTAGCAGAAGAAGAGCAGTGAGAACTGCTCAACTCGCATAAGGATACTCACCTCTCATCCCTGGCTAAGTGGACAGAGAGTTTTCTGCAGAGGCAATTCCCATGCATATTTTGAGGTAAAGGAAAGGATTGAGCCCTACCATGCAGTCATTCCCATCTCCAGGACTGGAGATACTCTTTTTCCATCTCCTTCCTCCTCTCTCTCTCTCTCTCTGTTTATATATAAAGCAAATAGAATAGTCATGGATTAAGAAATTTTTCTCTTACCCTTATTAAATGGTATCAGCAGGTTTGTACATGGAGAAGAGACATATTTTGCCCCATTTTAGACACACATAATCTTGTAGTCTGAATCAGTTTGTGTACGTCTTTAACTTTTACACAAAGTGTTTTCAGTAATATTCATCTGTTGTTGCATACTTAGCTGTAAAACAGTGCTTTTCCTATAGTTTTATAACACAGAATATTTATAATACGTGTGCTCAATAAGCAGAGGTAATACCAATTCTAAGAGAGATTTGGCTCGTACATTCACAAATTTGCCGTTGCCTCAGAACAGAAAGTGAAATATTGAGGCCAGAATTTTTTAGTAGAACAAGATAATGAGATTCTTAGTAATAAATGTAGCTGAGTGAAGCAGAACTACAGCTAAGTGAACTCAAATTTTCATACTTCATGATATAAGCTAGTAGTAGTAAGTAGTAGAGATCAGAAAGGATATCCTGTGTTCCATAAAGAGCACAGAATATGTAGGATTACTTGAGTTTTTTCTTTCTTTGACATTCATTGAAGTCTCAAACATTGAATCAACTAGTAACAGCTTATCTACCTAGATGATACGTTAATTAGATACGAGAATTTTGCATGCTAGGAGTTGGATACTGACTTATTGTTGAAGTGGGATTTCTGCAATCAGACTGAACATTGTTTTCAGTACTGTTTCAGAGTACAGTCTTGAAAAAAACTTTTTGAAATGCAAAAAAAGATATTTTAAAGAATGACAATTCTATTCTGGAGAATTGCAATTTGGCCTGTTTTTGAGGAGCAGAGAACCAGATCCACAAAAGAGCTCAGATCTCCAAGAGGACTTTTAAGTAAAGGTTGAAGTAACAAAGTCTAAACTTGATCTGTAAAGAACCTTTCAGATTCCCACAGGAGTCTGAATTTTCACTGTTGAATTCCCTCACTGCTGAAAGCTCTGCTTTTCTTTGTATCCCTGATTCTGTCCATCTTCTCAGGGCTTAGCAATGTGGTATCTGTTTGCTTTGCACCTAGTGCGTGTCAGTACTTGTTTGAAACTTCAGGTGTGCTCTGCATGTCTAGAGCCTGGCAGCTCTAGCATCTGTCTCCTAAGTAGATATCAGAAGTCAAATAAGCTAAATTTACTCACCCTCTTAGCAGTGTTCCTTCATAGTGCTAGTAACTATTACTATTATTCCTATAGTTAGATTTAATAAATATAACAATACTATAATTTAGTAGTAACAATATAACTGGTAAAATAGCCTGTTCAGTTTAGTTTAGACCATTAAGTTTGTAAGCTTCCTAAACCAAAATATTTAGGAACTGTATTTGACATAAAAGCTATAGATAAGCCAGTCAGAATAACTCTGAACCTGAAATGCCTATTATCTCCTCAGTTCTGATACCACTTTCTTTGCTGTTCTGTAAATTGGTTGAGCAAAGAGTAGCGCTTCGACCTTTGTAATATCTCAGCTGAATTTATGTGATGTATCAGCCTTCAGATTAGACCAGTGTACATGAAGGGTAGGTTTTGGTAGCAGAAAAGCAATGCAAGTCCTCTCTTAAGAGTTAGTAGCATGTGTTGCTTCTGCTGAACTGACCTTCTTCAGTGTGACATAGATATAGTTTCGTCACAAATCAATACACAACATAATGCGTCCAAGTTTTTCTGATAGATGCTATGAGTGATGATGGAAGAATTTTTTTTTTCAAACATGCAAATTATACACACACACACACACACAAATATGTTTGTTTGCAAACTCATTTTTATTGATTTTTGTTCATAGTAGTATTGATTTTCAATTAAGGGCCTTAAAAGGCATTATTCACTATCTACAGTAGTCTTTCCAGGTGCTTTTATTTTAAATGGGATAAGGTGTTTTACAGGTTCATGTGTTACAATGATTTGAACTGAAAAACAGAGTAAATGTTTGTGCTATTCAGTACTTGGTTATGCAGATGTCTTCAGGCATTCCAGAAGGGCCTCACCTTTTTATTGCTGTTTCCAATCCAGCCTTTGTGTGCTATTAATAGTGTGATACTGGGTTGGGGTTTTGTTTTTCTTTGGTTTTTTGTTGGTTTTTTTTTTTTTAAACTGTGCTGCTTGGAAAAAGTGTGTAAGCTAGATTTAGCTCATCAAGTGACCCAGGTAGCCTACTGCCTGTCTGCTCACGTGCCCTTACTCTGTGACCTTAAAGCTTCTTCCCCATCCCGTTACTAAAATTGAGGTGCTGCATCATTGCATTTAACAAACCTGCACTAGTCGTGTCATGTTGGCTATATTTTGGCCATGTGCTAAATGTGTTCCTGCTCCCACAACAAGACAAATGTCTTCATTTAAGAGAAAAATGTGACCTGTGATGATCAGGTTTGGTGAGAATAGACTAGAGGAATGCAAAGGCAGGCAGGCATTAAGAAGTTATCACCTATGACCGTATAGTAAACACAGATTAATGCTTTCAAATGCAATTAGTGATTCTGATTTTGGATATGCTTCCCTTAAGATGACAACGTTTTTTTAAGGAGGCACTGAGAATTTACTTTTCTAAAATCATGTTCTTTGTGGATATTTGAACTTGGAAGCCCGAAAACTTTTGGCAACCAAAATTACAGGTCTCATTGTAAGCCTTAGTCTGCCACATGCTAGTACAGTATTTTCATTTCAGCTCACAAAGATAAGCACCCAGACTCATACTTTGGTTAGATAAAAGATTGTTTGACTTTCAGAATAACTAAGCAACGAGAGTCACAGGGACAGCTCTTCTGAAAATGTAATTGATATCTGGTACAAGGTATTAAAATATGAATTTTTGGCATTTAACTTTGTTTTTTCATATTGGGGTTCCTAATTGTGACATATCTGCTACATATGGCTTTGTATTGCATTTGGCCTGATCACTGAGGTATTTACCAGATTTTTAATAAATTTTGGTTTGCATTTTGAAATTTCTCTGGATGCTGGTTTTTTTTGGTTTTCTTTTTTTGTCTGATGATCAGGTAAAAAAAAAAGAGAAAACACACAACAGATCTTGCTCATTTCCCTTTCTTTGCTTTTGTTTTACAGGAGACACATGAAATTGTGGCTATCAAGAAATTCAAAGACAGTGAAGGTAACCTTTTCTGCTGCATAATCTTTCATGTCAATAACTATGTTGTTAATATCTCTCCAGTTACAATAAGAAGTTGCATATATCAAGACATGATTTAAAAATGATGATTTATTAGCTCTGAATATTCAAGGCATTTGATCCTTCATAGCTGCCTAGGGACTGCAACTAGATAACTAGCTTGCTTTCTTGGTGCATGTACCTTCACACGACTGAGATTGTGGTGCCATACACAGTAGTAAGATCTACCACTTGGAGACTCAATGTGATCAGAAAATGGCAAAAATTCCTCTTGTAGTAGTGGCTTTCAGAGTCTTTGGGCTTTATCACCCTTAAGCTGTGGGAGGGGATCTAAATGTTAGGGGGACTTGAAGGGGTAAAAGGAGGAGCCTGAGAGGAGTCACCGTGAAGTTCAGTGGTACGAGGAGGAATCGAGGAGTGCTCGGGGATCTGCGGGAAGATTTGAGGGAGCTGCGTGGCAAGGCAGCAGTGCTGCCCTCCCCTTAGCAGGCTCTGCTCACCACAGGAGACTTGCTCTTTGCCCCCTCACAGCAGCCTCTGTGTACTCTCCAGTGTTGCTGAGTTTGCTGAGAGAGGGGGAAGAGCCGACTCCTGCAAGGCTTACTGTTGCTGGCAAAGTCGGTGGCAGGAGACAGGACACGTGGAAATTGCTGCCAGTGCTGCACACACCTATTCCGCTGATAAAACCAAAGATCTGTACAAGGCTGGCTGTCTGACCTGCGCTCGTTCGGGGACAGTGAATTCCAGTATCCTATCATAGGCAAAACTGGTGATCAGCCACAAGAGAACTGTCTGCTTCGCGTACATCAGAAGTTAACGCTGATCCCTAATGGCCTAGCACAAAGAGAAGGTGAAGCCAAGTATGAAGTAATAAGAGGAGTCATCCCAGTCTGAGGCGATGGCAGCAATGATTTGCCATAGACCAAGGCTTTAGCTGAAAACTAACGATGTGGTTTAAAGAAACAGCAGCCACTTTATTTTAGCAAACTTTTCTTTTTTGTTATTGTTACAGGATTGCTGGTGGCCGTGGAGGTGTGGTTGGTTACAAGGACTGTAATTTTCAGAGTCAGTTAGACACAGCAAAGTTTGATTTGTGTCTGTTTTATGCAATGCAAACTCTTTGCTTTGCAGCTGATTTTGCCAGACACTTGAAGAGTATATTTGATGAATTTTTAGCTCTGCTATTCAGAAATCTGTTTTAAATCCACGTTAAATAATGTAGGAGATGATTTAATTGTGGTGACCATCTTGACCAGATCATGAGAGTACTTCAGAATTCCTTTTTGGAACTCGATATGGCTATGCAGTACAGATCCTAGGCAATGAATCTCAGTATTTAGCCCTAAATGGGATTATCATATTAGCCTGTCTACCAAAAAAAATGAAAACAAAAAATACAACATTGCCATTAGGTCTGGCTTTCCTGGAGTGTTACATAATACCAGTTTACATGACTGATGACTGCTTTTCAGAGTTTTAGGTAGTTGTTTACAAGTTTCTGGAAATATGACTGAAGTTCTTTTGATGGATGTGATTCAGCCCATTTCACATCTGTCTTTTTAATACAGTAGTTCATTAGAAATCTGAAGATACTGTAATTGTTTCTATTGCCATTTTTCTTTCACTGAATTTTTGCTGTTGACATATGCATGCTAAATGCGCTGGAAAGAGTGTGTGTAGTTATAGATGAAATTATGTAATCAGGCTGATGCAAGCCAACACTGAGCACTCAGTTTTAAAATGAAATGATTTAGATTGCTCTAAATTATATAATTTTTTTAATCAAAACATTTGTGATGATAGTATTTTTTTTTCCTCTTCCCTCCTGCTACACTTCAATTTTATTTTTTTTCCTCTCTTATGATGATGATGATATATGTTTACATGACCTGCATTATCCCCTGTCCCCTGCAAACCTGTTCTTGCCTTTTGCTTACTTGGAAAAACAATTTCTCTTCCTTGTTTCTTCTTCCTCAGTCTTTGACTGTCCTTGCGGTACATGAGCTGCAAATGTGATTTAGCTTTGAATTTATGCAGTCATATCCCATTTAATATCCCTCTGTTGTGGATAACAGTTCTAAGAGATTAAGAACCCTGCTTCTACATGTGCATGGGCAAATTTACTGAATTAATGGATTTCATTTTACTAAATGAAAAATAAAACCTAATGTAATCTGGTTTACCTGTCATTTCATTGGTAGTATCCTTTAGAAGCCAGTCATTTCAGGGCCCCTTGATTATAAGCAGTGTACAAAGCTTTAGTAAAACAGCACTCCTTTCTCGAACAGCTTTCAGACAACTAAATTGTCAAAACAACAGTTAAATTTCTTGGCTCTTCAGAATCAGATTCAAGGCTTCATTGAATCAATACTTGCTCTTCTGCTCTCTGTGGCTGCTGCACTGGTCTGCATTGGTGAATTTCCATTGAAGGCCTTGTGGGGAAACTTACAGGACTTACAGATATGTGCTTCAGTCTTAAGATTTGTCATGGCTTTTGGAGAATAAAATTATTTTAGAATCCAACAGATTTCTTTGACATTGTTCAAACATGAGCTTTGCATTCCAGTGTTTCTGCTGAGGACATACTAACCTTGCCAGTGCTTCATGTGTGCGACCTGTATTTGTGGGGTGGAGGATGTGTCTGTACACATGTGTACGTCTTTTGAAGCATATTAGTGCTCTTCATAATGAACAAGATAGAAATGCAAATGATTTGGTTTTTATGATGACTTCTGCCACTGAAAACGTAGATGGTACTGATGGAGAGTCTGTGAGGGTTGCATAATGATAGCACAGTCACCAGTTACCTCTCTTCCAGTGCAGAAGCATCCAGGCAGCAGAGAGAGTCCACAGTGGAAAATAAGCCTTTTTCTCTGTAATATCTAGAAACAGAGAATTTAATCAGGAGTTCAAAATAAAGGTTTATAACACTTGTTACTTGGGGCTTTTGATTTGGTTTATAATAAGTTTTACTGTGTCATTTTTACTTTGCACTCTAGAAAATGAAGAAGTTAAAGAAACCACTTTACGAGAGCTTAAAATGCTTCGCACTTTGAAACAGGAGAACATAGTGGAGCTGAAAGAAGCCTTCAGAAGAAGAGGAAAATTATACTTAGTCTTTGAATATGTGGAAAAAGTGAGTTCAGTTTGTACTATCCTTCCTACAGTTAAATTATCAGCTTACTGGAAAAGTCTTTAAAATTACTTTTACTTTTAAAAATGAAGCTATTCTAATCTATAAAGAGGAACATCAGAAACTTTAATACAATCTGAATTGTTGTAATTAGACATTTATTGTGAGAAAACAACACTGATAACTTTCCCATTGTTTCTACTTCATGTGGTGTTATTTTAAAAAAAAAGTTCTTCCATATATGAACACAAACATGTTCACATTATGTAGACTGGAATACATACCATTTGAAGAAAAATTTCAATCCAAATTCTAGAATCCAGCTTAATTGTAAAGCTTGTTAACTGTCCTGTGTTATGTTGTGTAATGAATCTTGACATGGTCTTTCAAAGCAAGATCATAGACTTTTGACCTTGGAATCTGTTTCAACTTTCTCCATCCTTCCCTGTTAAAAACAGGATTTGTTTCTATATTTCTTTAACAAGGCTGCTATCGATAGTTGCCTAGAAGGATTTGGCAAAGATCACTGTCATTATCTCCAATCCTGACCTCATTTGAAACGATTCCAAAATTTCCTTAGATTGGCCTACTGCTGCCAAGCATCCTGGTCCGTTTCCAGGGAGAAATAACCTAGAACAGATTGGTCTTTTGTTATTTTTGCAACCTTCATGATGAAGGTAGACCTTCCCTCTGAGTTCTAACCATTTACCATTTCTTGATGGAAATAATTAGATGGTATTCAGATACACACAGTAAAAATAAATGCAAGCTTAAATATATCTGTCTCTGCAGCTTTCATGAGATATTGTTCCCTTGATTGAAATTTTCATTTAATATCCTGCCAGTGTGATGTTGCAGTCTTAACTGAGTGCTAGTCCTCTTGAGTCAATTCTCTCTCATGTAAAGATTCCTCACCTTAAATACTGTGTCTCCTTTACCTCAATGTAAAATTTACTATGTCCTATAACTTTACTGCATAATGTGAGGTGACCTATATTAGCTTACAGTTTGGCAGAAATCAGTTTTGTTTTTCACCAGCAGATCAGCAACTTCTAATGCGGTGGATCTTCCTTCAATCTAACATCCAGAGCTTGACTTGTTCCACCCATGTTCTTTGTAATTGTTCCACGTGGAATGTCTTTGATCACACACCAACTTAGAACATGCATTTAATTTTCTATTATAGTTTACTTGGCTAAGCTTTCTGTAGTAGTGGGTTGGAAGAGCAGCATAAGTAAAAGACATGTAATTGATCCTATAAGGAGTATTCTTCAAAAATTGTTAATATTGGTAAAAACACAAGGCTGCAATATCTAACATTATTTGCATCAGAATAAAAGGATATAATGATAGAGGTAGATGTCATGTAGAGTCTGTGCCTAATGTCATTTCTCTATTAATGGTCACCTTTGTTTTCAGTTAAACTTTGCAGTCCATGAACATTTCTCATTTTCAGATATGTCAAATAGTTTCCACAATAGTATCTTTGAAGACCAGGATGATTTCTGTACTTTTGGATGAGGGTAGGATAGAAGGAATTAAATAAAATGTGGTATAGTAGGCTAATTTTTGTTTTAACTGGTGATGAACACTTTGTGTCCTTTAGGGAATCTTAGCTCTGCAATACTCAATCCAAATTACTTAAATTCACATTTAGTCTAATCTCCTTTGTTCATCATCCCCTTAGTTACTGTCTTCGTATAGGATTATGTCTCACTGTGTTGATGCTACTATTTTGGTATTTGTAACACTAACTTCCTGACTTACTTATCCAGATCCAGCTTCTGTGTGGACAAGAATCTAACTAAAATCAATACAATTCCTTAACAGAAAATTCCTTTTCTCAGATCTGAAGTGTATTTCTAAGGAAACTTACACTCAAGCACATAAGTTCCAGTATTTATTCCCAGATTGCAAAACTTAGAAAGGTTTTCAAATATTATCAAAGTTTCCATTTGCTTTGTGTTATATTTGTGTTCATTAAAATATCTGACAAGAGAAAGCTCAAAGATTTTATTATACAGCTAAAGAAAATGTTTGTGAAAGACAAGGTGAATTTGTTTTAAATGAAAAAATCTACAAATGCTCAAATCCATAATTAAACGAGTTGTGTAAGGCAATATAGCCAAAATACTTATTTCTATTTCAGTGTTCAGTAAATAAGACTTTTCTCTCTTCAAGTGGGCTGCTGCTGGCCATTATTCATTCAGGATTCAGTCTACAAACTCCATTGTGCTTCTAATTGTGCAAAATTAGAGACATTTGCTAACATAATGGGAATCTCTGTGTCCTTTCTCAAAGAGGAAATTGACTAGTATAAACAGTCAGTTTATTTTCTTCCCTAGGTATATCCATAAACCAGTCAATATGGCCATAGTTACTGTAGTACAAATATGTCTAAGATCAATGTAGTTGATATATAGCTATAGGATATTCCCTAGGTTACTATTTATGCCCCTGTGAGGCATTTTTATATCTGTTAACTTCATGTGCACTAACAGGCTTGTGTTGCTTTAACTATACCCATTCACAGACAGGCACAGTTCGTGATTAATCATGGCCCTGCTATGTCAGAGCAGCAGAACTAGCTTAATAATGAAGAAAACAGTATGTTAAAGCACAGTTGGATATTTACAAAATGCTGTGCTCTACTAAACTTTTCATATAGCCACACTGACCCAGTGTTTCTGTTAAGCAACTTTTTGTAACTAAATGACTTTTTAGACGTATTAGGGTAAGTGGTTTGATGACAGTTGTCCTAGTTTCAGTTGGGATAGAGTTAACTGTCTTCCTAGTAGCTGGTACGTGCTAAGTTTTGAGTTCAGTATGCGAAGAATGTTGATAACACTGATGTTTCCAGTTGTTGCTCAGTAGTGTTTAGACTAAAGTCAAGGATTTTTCAAGCCCAGCCAGCAAGAAAGCTGGAGGGGCACAAGAAGTTGGCATGGGACACAGCCAGGGCACCTGACCCAAACTGGCCAACGGTGTATTCCATACCATGGGACGTCCCATCTAGTATAGGAACTGGGGAGTGGGGGCAGGGATTCGCCGCTCGGGGACTGGCGGCGTGTTGGTTGGTGGGTGGTGAGCAATTGCCCTGCACATCATTTGTACGTTCCAATCCTTTTGTTACTACTGTTGTCATTTTACTAGTGTTATCATTATCATTATTAGTTTCTTCTTTTCTGTTCTATTAAACCTTTCTTATCTCAACCCACGAGTTTTGCTTCTTTTCCTGATTTTCTCCCCCATCCCATTGGGGGGGGGGGGGCGGGCAGTGAGTGAGCGGCTGCATGGTGCTTAGTTGCTGGCTGGGGTTAAACCACGACACAGTCTTTTAAGGATTTGTGGTATATTTGTGGTTCGCTTTTAAGGATTATTCTCTTCACAAGTGCTTTCTCTAGCATGAAAACCACTAGTAGTATGCTTGTGATTAAAATAGATTCCTGGAATGTTAAAATACTGATTTTTTGTATAGCCTGGCTTAGTGGCCTAAGTATCTTGCTTCGGAATGCTGAAAGTGTGTTATCTTCTAGCAACTACTATATAACTCTTTTAAATAATGTGTCTTTTAAACACTTAGAATATGCTCGAATTGCTAGAAGAAATGCCAAATGGAGTTCCACCAGAAAAAGTGAAAAGCTATATCTACCAGCTAATTAAAGCAATTCACTGGTGCCATAAGAATGATATTGTTCATAGAGGTAAGTGTGTACCTCTCCACATGGAAATAAGCCCCGGGTGGGGATTTGCTTTCTAAAGGGAAAGATGTTACAGCTTGAAGTAATTTGCATTTAATATAAATACAAGCAATTGCTTTATATCAGCAGAAAAAAAATCTGTAAATTTGGCTGGGTCTTAAGTCTGCTGCATGACTTCAGATTGTTTTAATACTAAATTCATCTACATATAAAGCTTGCTGCCCACTGGCTTTGGGGTATGATATAAAGATTGTATCACATGCACAGTGAAGTGAAACTGCAGTACAGACTTTGCCAAAGGAAAAGGAATTTTTTTAAGCATTTCATGGTTCTCGGTCATTTCACTTTTGAATCTGGTAATAGAATATTAGGAGAGAAATAACCCAAAACTTAAAGTTTGGTCCTCCGTGTTTTACTTCTTAAGGCAGTTCCTCCCAGCTCCCATGAGTTCAGCTCTGTAGATGTACCTTCTCTCCTAAGCTTCAAGCACTCAGAGTACATATCTTGATGTGTGACTTTATCTAGGTTTAGGTATTGTATCCTGATTTAATAAAATTCTATTTTGCTTTGTGGCTTTGCAATAGTAACATTTTTAATTAATGTTTCCAATAAATTAAAATTCTTATACAATATGCTATTCATATTTAAAACTGATCAAACATAAGCACGAGTCAGAAAATATTTTGTAGAATATAGTTTGAAAAATATGTCATGTATGGATACCACAATATCCCTATAGGAATAAAAAAACGGACTTAAAACTGGACAACACATTTTTTCTAAACAAATTATGAGAGGTGATCAAGAAGATCATCGTAACTGAAAATGTTGACCACAATACACTTAGCATTTTATTGGTTAACTGGGTCATTAAATGTCAGTTCTTGGTATTATTTTGCAATATGCGATATTCTGCATGTTGGTTTGCTGCCCAGGACTATCTGTAAGCACCTTTTATCTTCCCATATTTTGTTGGGAAACACTTTAAAAGACTTCAAAAGGCAGAAAATTAATTCTGCATGTTCACAGACTGAATTGCTGGAAGCTGTTTCAGCAGTTGCTCTTGTAATGCTTCATTTACGATTGCATGAATATCTCTAAATACGTTATAATGAAATAATATTTGTTGACAAAGTTCAAAATTAAAAAGAGAAGTTAATGGCGGTTTTTTTTCTCCCTCACTCTGATACTCCAGATATCAAGCCAGAGAATCTCTTAATAAGCCACAATGATGTTCTGAAGTTGTGTGACTTTGGTAAGTTCAATAGATAGATACCTGCTTATTGCCTTTTTAAAGAAAATCTCTTGCAGTGGAGTTTTGCCTTATTCTTATAAGGAGTTCTACAGTATGTAGTGTTTAAAACCCTTTTAGTGGTCAGAACTGATTACTCCTTCAGGTTTGTGGCTAGTACTTTAATCTGAAAGATCTCTGGGCTTAATATGCATACCCTGTGAAATACCTGTATTAACATGTCAGTAGAAACGTTGCATTTATCTCTTCCTATATTTGACAGAGTTTTTACTAACAGTGTTATTGGCACCCAGTGGAGAACAGTGCAGATGACAAGCTGATTAGGAGGCTAGCAAAACTGTAGGTTTATCTGGCCTGTGTATTAAAGGAAAAGATAATTCTTCCTTGTTTAGTAAAGACACAATAATCTTACACTTTTTATTTGTTTTTTTTAAACCACTGGCTTTCATGGACGGTTACGTGTGTAGTTATAGGTCAGCTTTTATCCTTATGTTAATTAAGGAATTGTGTCCGCATGCGATCAGTAACTGAATGGCTGGAGGTTAGTCTCAGAGTTGTAATGTTAACTCTGATGTTTCCTGACCTATGAATACATGTTTAATGTCAGCTTTAAGGCGTTGAAGAATCAGCACCCAAACGCAAGGTGAACTTTGCCCATGTACGTAATCCCCAGAAGACAGCAGGGCAGAGCGTACACTGTTCCAACAATCTGTATTTTAATTTTAAATGCTACATAAACACAGAATAAAATGTTGTTCTCTTTTCTAAAAAGCTTACAGTTTGGCTTGGTAAATAAAAACCACTTCCATAGTGCTGCCCAAGGGTGCTTTTCAGTGAGAGTGGTTTGAAAGCTGTCATTTCAAACCTCTGCAATTTTGAATGAAAAGAACAACTGCTAAAAAAAATGGATTGAAATAGTCTTTTAGGAACACAAAAAAGGCGTTTGTCATTTGCAGTGCTGCTCATTTCTTTTAATCCTAAAGGCATTTTTGCTTAAGCATTCAGAAACAAAAATCATTCTAGGAAAAGCCTTAGAAGATTTGGTCCGCATGGGTTCTTTGAATTACGGGCAATTTATTCAGCGGCGTAGGGAACGGCATGGCTCTGACAGAACAGCAGCACGCTGCCGCGCGGTACCTTCAGCGCCCTTGGTGCCCATGCCTTTTCGGTATCCACAGGCCTCCTGTCTGCACCGCTGTGGCTGCCGCCCTGTGCCCAGGCTGCCCTGGCACCGTCGCCCGGAGCTGGTGGGGCAGGACTTTTCCCTTACCCTACGCTTATTTTGGGGGCCTTGCCCCTGCAAAGCAAACCCCACCGGGGCTGGCAGGGCTGGGGCTCGCCCGGGGGTGAAGGCTGGTGTCGCCCGCACCTTGCCCCCTTGCACCCCTTCGCCCCCAGCGCAGGTGGTGGCGGTTGGGGACCCAACCGCTGCCTCGCGCAGAGCTTAACAGCCAATCGGCGGGCAGCGCCTGCCCCAACCAGTGTGTGCTCCAATCGGGGCTAACGGCATCACCAGCGGGAACAGCCAATGGGGGCGTGGGCAGGTCCTGATGGGAACCGTTGGCCCCCGCCTCCTGCCCGGCCACGCCCTTGCCCACCCGCCCTCGGGACTTTTGGGGGGCGTCCCCTGAAAATAACATTCACCGTTAGAATTGGCAAATGCCATCGGCTTACCAGTCTGGCGTGTGAACTCCTGTCAGCATCGTCTGTGCAGCAGCATTACAGGAAAATAAAAAGCCAAACAAATGGTACGATCGTGTTCTGGACGTCGGTTTTCTCACGAGGTACAGATTATGTGAATTTGGCTGTGAGCAGTGGTGCTCTCTGTGGTCCGCTGGCTTGCTCACACTGTATGCTCCAGCCACGTTCTCTTCCTGATGTTGGAAAAGTCACTCAGTCACAATGTACTCGCGGTGCTCGGCACAATCGCAAGGAAGGCAACCTAAATTATGGCAGTATCTTTTGTTCTTATTGTTCACGTGGGCTAGTTTGAATTTTGATCAATGTTTCAGTTTTAGTTGAATTTGAAATTCCAGGCAACTCTTATAATTTGGGATAAATTTTAATTTTTTAGCCTTATTGCTAATTGACATTATTGCTGGTAGCTTAAGCTTTTACTGTAAAATGTCCGTCAGAATGGTATTAGCCACAAGCATGTCCTGAACATGTACAGATTAGGATATAAGAATTTGCCTTTTAACACGATTTAACATATGCTGTCTGCCTACCTAACTTAATTAATGTTTTGGAGCACAGGTACTTGTCACATACAGTGCCACATTTCTCATGTGGTAACAAATTCAAAGAAAAGGTCTGTGCATCCATCCCAATGCAGATACTGAAGTAATTGGATGTTTCCGAATAGCCCAGTGGACAAAACACTTCACATAGAAAAGTTCATACATTTTTAACAAGATGGTTCTTCGTAATCCTTGTGCCATGTGTTCTGTACATATCGTGCTAGATAAAAATGAGATGGAATGTGGTGATTGCCTGGACACATGTTGTGTGGGTGTCATTTCTGCCAATAGAAGTGGAAAAAGAGAACAGTACAAAGTGCCGATTATAGGAGATGCATCTGACTGTTGGAAATAGTTAGGCTTTCTGACTAGTGTGTTTGCTGTTTCAACACCAGGGCTTCAAAATTACTTGTTTTAGAAATCTCTTGATCTCTGTATGATGCATAAGCATAGAAATCATGAAATACAGGACTGGAAAAGGCCTCAAGAAATTCTCTCGTTCTTCCACCTACTCAAAGAAAGGATTAAGCATGCCTGTGTCATTCCTGACAGGTGTTTGCTTAGCTTACTCTTAAAATTCTGAATAATGGAGGTTCCCTAGTGTTCCTGGGCATCTGTTAAAGTACTTACATGTCATTAATGTTGGAGTGCTTTACTTTATGTCTAACTTAAATTTGCCTTATTTCTCTATAAGAAACTGACAATCTCCTTTTTTCCTTACACTTTTTTCCTTGACATCTCTCCTACCATGTTCTGAGTTGTTTAAAGTCCTTTCTCGAAATTTCTTATTTTGCTTGTTCTCCTTTCTTGCATCATGATGCATTTGCAAACTATTGCTTTCATGGTTGTTCTCACCTTAATCACCTTCTGTCTTCATCTTCTAATCTATTCCTTCTCACTGTTTAGAGTTTGGTCTAATCTTCTCCTAGTTACCGTCTCTTATTTTTGTATCAAAAAATTCTTCCCGATACCTCAGCACAATTTGGAGGAACAATAAGCTAACTCCACCATAACAAAAAAAAGTAATTGTGCCCTTAGAAAGGTATTTTGCTTTTTTGAATTATTAATTCTGTCCATCCTCTTTCAGCGTGGTGTCATAGAGTCAGAGCAGTAGTGAATCCATAAAATGGTTTCTTACATCACCCCACAATATATAGATGGCACTGAAGCCCATGACAATAATTTTCATTTCTGTCTTCACCAAATCCATGCTGCACCTAGCCTGTAAAGTTGGGGGCTGATTTTTCAGACTACATTAGCTGCTGCTGATTTCTAGACATAGTTAGTATCTCCTTACTGTGACCAAGTTCCAGTAGACTGGCCTAGGGGGAGGAGGATGCATCCTTGACTTGTTAATTCTTCTGGTGCACATGGGCTTGTGGGCTGCCAGGCTTATGCATTACATTAGCACATGTGTTTATTTGTATCATGCGACATCTTTTCTTCCCCCCCCTCCTTCACTTTGGGGCTTCCCACTTGCTTTGGCTATCCCATTTCTTCAGTGTAGCTCCTGGTTATCTTCCCTCTCTTCTTTAAACACATGAACGAAAGATTTTTTTTTCACTGACAAGATTAATCAGATAGGTCATGTAATTTGAAACAGAAACAGGGCTGCCTAAGCAGTTCTAAATATAGTAATGTTTAGAAAATTACTCAATCCCAATGTTACAAGCAATAAAAAATTCCTTACCAGCTTTTCTCCAGCAGCATCAGTAATGTTCATTAACCTTTATAGGAACAGATCAGAATTATTATTATTTTGGGACAACTTTGAAATATCTGTTCCTCATCATACATGCCTTTTAGTTTACTCACTCTTGAAGGTAAAGGTATCTTGCAGAAAGCAACAGCTGTAACCTATGTCAGTAACAAAATTATCCTTGTTTTCTCAAATCAGTAGTCTAATAATAATGATCTGCATCCAAACCTTTACTTCAACTTGGAGTAAATTAGTGTTCCATAGGTGTGAGCGGGGCTGGGCTTCTTCACATTAAGCTGCCAAATGAGGTACACTTTCAGAATACTAAAAAAAAAATAAATAAAAATTACAACCTTACAAGCATAGTTGTGTGGGAAAAGCAATTTTGGCAGCTTCTGCATAAGAACTCAGATATCAAGAAAAATTACTATTGCATTTAGGTAGCCTTTATTGATTCTGAAAATGAAATTATGCCTTATACCCCTGCAACACTTTGGAATTTTTATTCTTTCTTCATCACTCACGCAATAATGGAAAGAGTCATAGTGATTTCACTGAAGTGAATCTTGGACCAAGCTTTAATGCTACATCCCAGTAAGAAAGCATTTTGAAATGTGGCTTCTGCATTTCAGTCCCAAAAATCTGTCTCAATTTGAGCTCTAGTAAGGAGCCTACACATCTGGAGTCATGCTGCTGAGATCTGTCTGTCCTCAGTCTCACCTTAATATTAATTATTTGTTTGAAAGCAGTAAGACAGTTCATACTTTTCTGAAAACAGTGACAGCATCTGCCTTAGGGTGCTTCTACATGAAGAATCCAGTAACATCATTACTGTGGTGCTCAGCTGACTTAAATGGAGGAGAATGAAAACAAAAATATAAATTATACCTACATCCAGGTTTTCTAGTATGTGCACTCTTCTCACAGTCAGTGGTCTTAATTTTTATACCTTAGGATAGAAGTTAAGTTTTGGTACAGTTGCAAATAAGTATACTGTTTGGGTTTGGTTTGGTTTTTTTTATTATTATTATTAACAATATGATGTGGAGGGGGAAGTTAATTTGGATTTGGTTTCTGATCCTAATTCACTAAGAGCTGTGTTACAAATGTGATGCTAAAGCAGGTGGGAAGCTGACATGTGGAGTCAGCCAAATGCATGTATAAAGAAGTTTTGCTGATCTTTGGTAGACTCCTGCCTTTTGTAGTTTTGGGGAGACGACCCTGTTCCTTGCCAGTGTCCTTAGATGAGAATAATGTGTGATTTTCTGACCAGTTTAAAAAGTTGAATGTAGTGAGACTGTAGTAGTTGGGATGAATGACTAGAAGAGTCTACTCCCCAAGCGTGTGTTACGTTTCTAATGTTATGAATCTTCTGCAAACAGCATCTCAGTGAAATTACTGGCAATACTTCAATAGCTTGCATGGCATACTGACAGGTAACTTTTATCAATGTTTTGATTATGGCAAAGCACCAAGAGTAATAGCAAAACCCCATAGACTTCTGAGGAGAGTACACAAGTAAAGTAGTCATTAAAGCAGACATGCTGACTTTCACTGTCCTATCAATAAAAGTTTGCATTTCAGTAGACAAGCAATTGTTGGAGGCATCATTCTGCACTAGGGGTCGTAAACAATTTGCTTCTATATTAATAGGTGTGACCTCTTACTGCCAAAATCAGTGCTGCTATGCATACTGTATTTAAAATAGGATATAATCTTTCACACTGTTTCTTTGACAGGCTTTGCTCGTAATCTCTCTGAAGGAAGCAATGCTAACTATACAGAATATGTGGCTACCAGATGGTACCGCTCACCTGAACTCTTGCTTGGGTAAGTACTGTTTGTAGAACTGCCATGATAAATCTCAACTGATTCTTTACATTTTTTTCAAGCACCTTTTGTAAGGCTTACCCATATAGAGCTGTGGTTGATTTAAAGGGAAGATTTCAAGAGGCTTCCAGGTTTTCATTACTTTTTGTTCATTTCCAGTAAGTCAGCATGAGGCATTGACGTGTTGACCTGTCTTGAGCTGAGCAGTGTTTAACTGATTAAAATATGAAGCTGAATTGTAACAGATATAGTTCAGATTCCTGCCCCCTGCACCCCCCCCCCCCCCTCCATTTCATAAGAGATTTCCATGGCAGTCCTGTAGCCTGAAATGTTCCATCAGCCTTGTGGTGGACATCATATAGCAATGGCAGTGCAGCTTTCACCACACTACACTCCTAGTTCTCTTTCATCCTTTGGGTCAAAACTATGATTTGGTTTTCATTCCCAGTTACCCTTTACCAGCACTGCTGAAGTGGCTCAGAAGGATGGTGCTAGCTTTTTACTAGTGAGGAAGAATTCATTGAAGGCGGCTGTATGAATCATTTTAATAAAGCACTTTAGAAGTTAGTGTTGCATTGCCTGTGAAAGCCGTAGTTACATGAGTAGCCTCAGCCAGACAGTTTAGTTTTACTCTTATTAATCTGCAAAATAAGTGTTTTACTACCTCACAAGGTTAAACAGATTTTCAAATCCTATATGAACAAATTTATAGGACCCAAAAGGGCAAAGGAAGAGAAAAAAATAACTGGAAATTTACTATATGTGATCTTCCCATTACTATCAAGTTTAACAGTGCATTAGTCTGAACTACATGAACACTCTCATAGAATAGAATTCCTGTATGTATAGCATATCTGTATTTATATTCATGTATTCTAGAAATAAGGAATTGATAGCCACAGGATGAATCAAAAAAGTACTAGTCACCCCTAAGATTCTTTAAGCAAAATGTTTCATGCTGCTGAGAAACAAGTTTGTTGGAAGCTTCGATTAACACTGAACTAGACATTTCCTGAATAGGTAAAGCATTAGGTAATAATTATTCTGTCAATAAAGTCATCCCAGTATTCCCAGAGCTTGCTAATCTTAATCAAATTGGTAGGCAGTTGTGTTGTTATGTGCAGAATAGGATGTTAAAGCTGCCATTAAAAACCTCAAAGCTCAGTTTTTTATATTTTGGAGAAAACAGTTATTATTAAGCTTCTAGTAAAGTGCATGTGTATATATAAGTATAAAAAAAGACATGGAAAGAAAGCATCAACTGTGGCCTCTTTCATTACACAACATTTTACTCTTTGTCTATAGTAGTAACGAGGATTTAGGAGGAAAGACACGAAAGACATAGTATTAATCTCACCTGCAGTTTTCAAAAGTGTTTTGTGTTACCAAAGGAAATTTAGCAAGAATCATGTCTGTTTAATTGACTAAATTTGTTTGATTAGCTTGTAGAGAAAGGGAAGGGGGTATGTGTACTTAATGCATATGACTTCAGCTTTGCCGGTGTATGTTTTTAATGCCAAGTTTTTCTGGCACAAAGTGATGTCTGTTTCTTGGCAATCCCGTTCTATTTCCCAGACACTCATCTTACCATTCCCCCTTCCCCTGCATTTACCAAATCTTTACAAGCATCTAATATTCAAAAGTCTTTCCAGGATTATTAAATATATACATTTTAACAAATACAGTTTTACTTTTTCAATTTCTTAAATGTGTCCCAGAGAGATTTCTGGTTTGCAATAAAGTTCAAGACTTAAATTTCAGGAGGGGAAAGAAACCACTGCCTAATTATTCACAGAACATCCAAAATCTACTGACTTTGGAGAGCCTCAGGTAACTGTTAGTGGAGTAGTCTGTACCCTTTGATGACAAAATACTGCTAAAAGCCAGTAGATCTTAAGGCATACCAAATTACTAGATGAAAACATGTTTTGGAGAATCTAATTTGTGCAGGGATAGACTACAGTACTTCTGATTTGTGGTGTCTCTGTCCACTAAGAGTTCTTCGTCTATCCAGCCACATCACTCTTGCATTGTTTACCTGTTATGATCTGACAAGACTGATCCTGACAGTCAGCTGAACAGGAGTCTTGAGCATGCCTTTTCAAACAAAAAAGTTGTAGTTTACTCTGCCACTGTCTTAAGAAATGGGTATTTGCTGATTTGTTTCTGTTTGACTACAGAGTAAATAGTGGAAATTTCTTAAACTGCAATTCAGCTTCCTTTATTCTCGTGAGCAAGGAAGGGTAATGGTCCCTGCCTCAAAGGAGTTTTAGCCCACTCCTCAGTTGTAACCCTAGCTTGTTCTCCAATGCCCCAGCCTATAGCAACCTTTTCCTCATTTCACATCTCAGTGGAGAAACCTGCCTATTAAAGGGGTTGCAAATAAAGATGGGGTTGTTTTTCTGTCATAATAAAAGGTAGGTTTTTTAGGTGCACTCTCACAAACTGTTTTGCTTACAGAGCCTCAGTTTTCCAGTAGAGGCACAAAATATCTTAAGAGCAGATCCTTGGCTTTGGAGCCTGTTTGTGTCTCTATTGTCTTTCGCAGCATGGAGAAAAACTAGTCCTTCCTTGCCGCTCAGACCTGATCTAATGGGTGGGTTGGACTGGCAGCACCACAGAAAGGACAAACATTGAGTCTCTCAGCAAATCGACAAGTAGTCACTATACGAGATTAGTAAGGGAATTATAAACCCACAAAGCCATTGTAGTAGTACTAGTACTTCAGGAGTTTTGGCATGCTCATGCTCTGGTGGTTCCTTGTCAGCAGTCTATTCCAATGGGGCAAACTTTGATTTTTGTGAAGGTTGTTTGTGAAAGGACTGCAGTATCTCATGGCAGATTCTGAAAGGCAAATGTTTCTTGAAATTTTGGTGACCTACTTCAGCTGTCCTAGGTACTGTAGACTACTGCACTAGGCATCTCAGTGGGCCAGTAGTTTCACTTAGGCTATTGTCCAGCTAGAAATGGTTTCTCACCTTCCCCTAACTAAATCATCAGAGGGGTTACAGGGTCCCCTGGCCAAGTGTCCTCCCCATAAAGGGAAGTAACTAACCATGAGTAATCAATCAATGGGGAAAAGTCAGATATTTTTTTCTTTAAGTCTGAGGGTGTTCTCTCTCTAAACATCTTTAGTCATCAGCATAAGGAAGGAGCGAAGTTAGGATAGGATTTGTCACCTGCAACTCCTGGTGCTGTCTTATTCCAGAAATAGGCAAGCCAGCTGTAACTTAAAAACCTCTTGAAACAGAGGTTGAGTTGTTGGATTACAAGTTTCAAAAAGAAGAGACTCAGTGAAATATGTTTTCAGTTCAATCTTTGTTGCAGTCTTTATTCTTTTTATATGCTTTTTCTTTGACATGAGAAGAATTCTCTGGTTGTTCTGCTCAAAACCTAAACATCCAGAAGAGATTCTTGGAATAAGTTGGATGTTTACAAAATTTTTTTACAAATTCAACAAGCAAGAACTCAGGCATACCAAAAAGGAGTTGCTTTGGTCTGTAGTAGAAACAATGAAAAGCCAAAAGTATGTCATGCATTAGCTGTTGCACAGTTGACGTAGACAGCTAAACAAGCTTGCCGATGAACAGAACCTTAGGGTGAAAATCAGAAGCTGTCCAAAAGGATTTTGTGTCTCTTCAGTGTTCGAGCCTTTAGATTGAATGTTGCAGTAGTCTACCTCTCTCTTCTTTTCATACAAATTTACATTCTCTACATTCTGATTTTCTGCCCTACATGTCTTACAAATCATCCTCAAGCCCATAGTCTCTCCTGACTGGAGTATCCATGTTGCTGCTTCTTCCATTAAATACCCTTGTATGTAGTCTCAAGAAAAGCTGGTATAGCCCTTGCTGGTGTAACACACACACCACTTAGTTTTGTTTCTGATGAATTCCCTATACCTCTTCATTGCTGACCTAGGTTCTTTTGTAATTTTTGGTTTAAAATAGCGGGTACCATCCTCTCCACCACGCAAAATTGTTTGCACACACAGAGACCACCCATCAGAGTTTCCACCCAAAACCCCACCTGTGGCTTTGGTCCAAACCAGGAATTACTTACTTTATGATGCTTTCTTTGCTTTCTCACCTGTGTTTTTTAAGGAATAGTTTTCAGGGGCATTCTGTTTTCTCTCTAATGAAAATTTCTCTGTATGAATGCTGAAACAAAGATTTCTTATAATTTCTGTTCTCCCAGTGGCCAGACCCAGTATGCCTATCCACCTATTAAGTTCAATGGAAAAAGAAATGTAATGCAGAAATAGAGCACAGTCAGCCCCCTGAGAGAAGGGAAGCTAGTGCTAGTTTAACTGGGAGTAACTGCTCCGCAGTCAAAAAGATTATTCTTCTATGTAAGATTTTTTGCAAAGGTAAGCAGATCCCGGGGGGTACTTGAGAATTCCTCTCCTGCCTCTTCAAGCAGTGATACATCAGGCAATCCAGGGCAGAAACAGAGGGTTTGGTATTTGAGGTAGTTTCTTTAACATCAGAGTTTATTTTTCTGTGTTGGAAGGAAGCAAGCTGTGGGAAATATGGCCAATAAACTGAAACAACTCAGTAAGAAGACAGTGTCAGTGGGTGAAAAACATTGTACATTCACTTTACAGAGCCCCTTACGGAAAGGCTGTGGATATGTGGTCTGTAGGCTGTATCCTGGGAGAGCTGAGTGACGGGCAGCCCTTGTTTCCTGGTGAGAGCGAGATTGACCAGCTCTTTACCATTCAGAAGGTGCTAGGCCCACTGCCAGCCGAGCAGATGAAGCTCTTCTATAGCAACCCACGCTTCCATGGCTTGCGGGTAAGAGAAGGCTTTGTTCTTTTTTTTTTTTTTTTTTTTTTTTTAATTTACTCACACAGTATTTACAGTATTGTCATTTTTGTTGTGAAGGTTCTTCTCATTTATGTTGTGCATTATCTATTGCATGTGTTTCTGTGTAAGTACAGGATATGTAGATTATAAGACATACATAATTCAAAGTAAAATTCTCATTACACCAGTACTGAGTTTTATAAATATGGGGTTTTTACTGTTAAAAGTTGATTAAAGATTTTCTTTCATTTCTTTGAGTTGTTTAACATGCAAGTTAGCATTTATCCCCAGCTTAGTATTGCCCTGCCAGATTTGCACTGTGAAGTTCAGTGGCATAGCTCTGTCAGTTTGGGGTGTGGAAAATTGATGCCTGCTGTCTTCAGGCTACTCTGTTGGAAAAATCTGAGCCATAGATGCTGCTATCATGGCAGAAGAGCTTTTTGCCTTTCAACTTACATTCCTGGGGAGTTGATGTAAGCCACGTGAGTAAGAAAGCTCTTCCTACTGACAGCGTTGTTCCCCTTTCAGGGGTTTGCCAATACTACGTAATGCTAGAGACTCACTGGTGTGAAGAAGCTGCTCAAGTTGAGAAGTGCAATATGGCAAAATCCCAGAAGCAATATATAAGTAATAGCTCTGTTATCTTTAACAATACCTGGTCAGTGATTGTACTTATGTTTCCTTGTAATTCAGTTTTTGTTGTCATTTTTTATTACTGAATGTTGCTTAGAAAGGTGAATTTATGGTCTTGATAAATGGCCTGAAATCATTAGCGTAAAATCCTATAAAGAGACATACAAAGGTTTTGGGAGACATGGTCTATGCTAAAGACTCGAGGTTTGAGTTTTACTCTGTAAAAGAGAAAACGTAGAGAATGAGAAAGGGGAAAAAAAGGGGGACCTACTTGTGTTAAAACATGTTAAAAGTTGCCATAAATTGGGTTTAGGTGATGATTATAAGAAATAGTTGGCTTGAGCAGTTAGGATAATTATTTTAGCTACAAGGATAGCTAATTCCTAAGAGTTTTTGCTGAAGTTTGTAGACTCTCCCATCAGTGAAGAGTTTAAAAAAAACAATTAGACGAGCATTTCTTACAAGGTCCTATTTGTATTTGTTCCTGTTTAGAACAATGGCCTGGATAGGGTTTTCTGTTTAAAAAAATTTATAACCCCTTATGAGGAAAGCAATGCTTTAAAAGTTTTAAGCAAAATAAATTACTGCCTCTTCAACATTATTTTAGAGCAGTTCTAGTTATGCAGTGTAATCTTATTTGGATAAATGCTCTGTAATATCTTAGGATGAGAATGAAGTATATTTGTTTTGTAGCTTTAAAATACAGTAATTCAAGAAGACAGGATGGACCTAATGTGATTAGCGCAGCATTGAGAGTTATGAGTCTGTTCTCATCCTGGATCAATGGTTTATTATTTGGCCTCAGATGTGTTGCTGCCTTCTTAGTCCCATCTGTAAAGTCAGGATATGAATGATGATGACAGTGACATATGCCTTCTAATAGAGAGTAGTCTTTGAATACTGAAGTAAAGTCTGAATAATGGCTTAAACATGAAAAATACTACAAAGAATATTGGTTCAGAATGTGATATTCATTAGTTAATTCATGGGGAAAAAATATTCCATGCCATATGACAACCTTAAAAATACATTTTTCTGAATGTAGTATAATGCTTAATAGTGGAAGATTTTCTGTTGCATAGCAGGTAGGAGGTATGCTGTGATCATGCAAGTTACTATTTACAAGCTGGATCTGGCGCTGGGTATTCACAAGATAGAAACTAGCCCATGATGAGAAACTGTTTATCCATATGTTTAGGCTTTGTGAGTTTCTACATTACTGTAACTGTGAGTACTACCATATTGTAGCACAGGATTTTAAAAATTCCAATACGAACACTCCAGCACCACGTGGACATGTATACAGATGCATGTTTGCAAACTTTCTGTCTTTTCTTCCTGCTCATTTCCTCTGTGCATCTCTCTCTATATATGTATACGTATATACACATACACACACACAGTTTTCCGCATTCCTGAGGTTTAGGGAGTGTTTAGTGATCTCTTTTCAGTCCTTTTGAGGAAGAAAACATCCATGGTATGTTGAAGGCCCAAGGAAATAAAATAATATGGGATCAGAAAGTACCAGTAGGCTCGTGCCTTTATGGAAAATGTGAGTGGTGATGTAGGACTGTAAATATTGTTCTACAAATAAGTTACAAATAAGCTGGAGAATCTGAACAATTCCAGTGAATAGCCATCTCTTATTACTGCTTTGCATGGCTTCGGCACATTTTCATGCTTCCCTGATCATTCCAGATGTAAAATCTTCTTCATGATGGTCATTCTACGTGAAGACAAGAATATTTTGCCATTTGGTTCATGTAAAAAGCCAAGGAAGCATGGAAGCCTTGCTTCACTTAAGTTACTATCGAAGATTAACATAGCAGACTTGGATTTAAAAAAAAATTCTCAATCATTAGTAAACCACTTCAAAAGAAAGCAAAGTAAAAAGAAAAATACAGCAACTATTTAGGAACAAACACATTCAAACTATGTTCTTTCATTTTCCTTCAAAGCTCCCATAATGTAATTTATGAAAAGTAATGCCAGTACAAACAATGGCCAGCAATTCACGGTGTCTAACACGCATATACAGTGCATGTGCAATGCATTTTGCTTCCAAACAAACTGCATTTTTTGAAATGAGTGTTTGTACTAGGTTGCTCTTTAAAGCTTAGGTTTGAAGCTAGTATTTAATCTGAGGAAAGTGAATGTGTAAATATATGCACCCGACTGTAACAATGCCTAAATGTAAGTGAGAGTTGAAAAATGCAAAAGTGAAAGTAAAGGAATAAAATCTTTAAGGCTTCCTGCTCATTGACATTTTAGACCAAACATAGAGTTCTCATATGTTCTTATACTATAGCAAAATTCCACATAAAATGTTTGTTTATCTTCATGTTTGATGGTTTTGTTGCTGTTGTCTGTCTTAATCACTGACTTGAATTTTATTTTTTTCTTGTATTTTCAGTGATTTTTAACTATAACTCGGTATTTTATGTGGGTATATTTTACGTATGGCTTGAGCCCATTTGGGCATACAGTGATGGCTTTTATGTACCAGTAGACAAGAAGACTGCATGCTTCCTATTGTCAGTATTCTTGCTTTGATGTGTTAGCTTAAGAGGACTTTTTAGAAAATACATAGGATGTGGATGGGATCAAGCCAGGCTGCAGCTGAAACACTTTCATAGTATTAGGCAAATTCCACAACTCTGGGAACTACTAACAAAGTGTCTGGATCTCAGCTACCTAGTTTTGGAGAAACTGTGATTAATGCCTATAGACTAGCTCATTGTTGGTTTGGTTTGGTTCATTTTTTTTCCAGAGGCTTCTCTGGTATTCAAATGTGTAATTTTCTCTAAAATCAGCATAAGTTGGATCCATGAGGTATTTTATGCTTCTGTTGGAAATCCAGCCTTAAATTTGTAATTCTGAATACACTGGTATATATGTTTAGTTTTTAAATTTGAAGTTACCTCACTGAAATCAGTTTGTCTATTTGTTTGCTGTCAGTTCGACGTGTACCGCGGTCTGGAGATGGATCTTTGTTATCTGTTTCTTTTCAAGTCATTGTACTTGATGTTATGTTATAGCAATGAAATATTGAGCAAGTTTTCTTTCATTTGATATAAAGAAAAGATTCCGTCTTCATTTTATTTGACTCTTGCCTTGTTTACAAAGCAAGCAAAAAAACCCAGTTCTGTGCTTTATTTTTTCTTTCTTCAAATCATCAGTGCCTGTCCTGTTATTTCTAGGCAGGGCTAGTTTCAGATACTGCTTTCATCGGGTTTTGTCCAGACTCTAGTTGACATAAGGTGCCCTCCAGCAATGTGCGCTACTTCTCATGGTGTTGCCAGTTCTTACTGCAGCATGACTGCAGGAGCTATCCTAAACCTTAAACTTTTGGGGTTTTGATGTTTTTCACTAAAAACATTTTTGAATTGTCTGTTAATCTTTGGTTTTTAATTAGTACTGTATATGTGCTCTCAAATTCTCTCAAAGCTGCTGCTATTAATCTTTTTTTTTTAAATATATATTACTTACATTATTTCTGAATCTATTTTAAACCTCCTACCTCTTGTCAACCATAATGCCACAAACACATTTATAAATGTAAGTTGATTATTTCTCATTTGAGAGTGGTTCCTTGACTGCTCTACTAATCCAGAATACTTTCTTTGGTTGACTAGATGTATATCATACATCAACAGTTACTTATTTCATTATAATGTTTTGTAATGTTTCATAAGCCACTAACTCTTTTAGTGCATGTGATTCCCATTAATTACATGCCTTGATTCACTGTGTAGTTTCTATTTTTTTAAGCATTGTATTCATGTATACCTTGTTTACATTCTCAGTATATTTATGCTATATTATTTTTACAGTTTCCAGCAGTCAATCATCCACAGTCTTTAGAGAGAAGATACTTGGGAATTTTAAGTGGTGTATTGCTTGATCTTATGAAGGTAGGAAAATGTATTTTATTTTCTGTCTTTAGTATGTAAGGAAAGATGTCAGTGACGACTTATCTTTGTTTCCTAATACAATACATCTTAGAAGTACTTGTGAACTTCCTTTTGAGATATTTTCATATCACCATTGTTTGTAGCAAAGCTTGATATTTCCTAGGAATCAGGAAAATACCCCTTGCAAATGCCAGGAGAGGCTGTTCAAATTTGACTGATTTGATAAACAATACATAGTCCAGACAAAAGATTCACCATCATTTGTAGCAATATGCATTCACACTGACATACATTCAGATGCACAGGTTACCTTAGTAGTGCTGAGTATGAGCTCTCAACCCATAATAAATTTAGATAAATCCACAGAGTATTAGGCTAACCTGAGGTGTTGTTCCTTTGTTGTTGGATAAGCATGAGGATGGGACAGTTGTCAAAGACAAAGTTGATGCACAGTAATTTTTTTTTTTTTTTTTTTTTTTTTTTTTACCTGAGCCCTTAATCTGCTTGCTATCACTCACCTCTGCACAGTGTGTATGTTAAGTTACTCTTCGGTCCTGTTTTGGAACAAGTCAGCTAGTTACCCATGGCCAAGCTAGGATGTGGTCCTGAGATAGTTTCTTACAGGGGATCAGGAGAAGCTGCCTCCCCTCAAAATGGCCAAACACTGTAAAGCATTGTGCTATGCATTTGCGCCATGTTCCTGCGTATGCAACACATTTTGTTGTATTTATTGTACTATAAAGACATCACCGTGGTAAGCTACAGTACATCCCACCCATTATTTCACCCACAGCAAGCTGAAAAAAAAAGTCATAGCATCAAAAATTAGGTTTAGAATCACAGGGGTACCACCTAAGAATTAAAGGCGATCTGGGACAAATATGAAGCATGGATATGGCTAATCAATTCTAAATGAATTGTGTGGTCCCAAGCCCATCTGCACCAGTTGTCCTGGAAGCCAGAGGTAGTCAGCTTAGGGGTATACTTCAGTGTTTACTTGCGTTTAGCAGTATTGATATAGCCAGCAGAAATCCACCAAATTTGCTCTACGCTTTTCAACACAACCGGTTCAAATCACTTTCATTTACTCTCTCTGCCTTATGAAGGGAGTCAGCATAGCTTTTATCTTGGTTTCATGGAGCCTGCAAAATTAGGTACCTTGGTGCATATAATTGCTTGTTTTGGTATTGTACATTCTCCTCTCTTTTCTAATTCACAGGAACTTTTTTTCTGGCATCATAGTTAGCTGTAGCTCAAGCTGTAGTAGCATATATTGCAGAACAGCAATTTCAAGATCATTCTTCAGACCATTGTTACATGTGCTGGGGTGGGGTTTATTTTCATTTTATCCTATGTTTTATGTTATATCTCAGTGTCTTTTGGGTCCTTTCGTTGTGATTTAAAAGTTAAAAAATTGTGAAATTAAGCATTTGATAATAAGCAAGGCTGAGGTCTTCCATCTCTTAAGTAGAGCATAGATTTTGTATGTGTTTATTTTGTGTCATATGTAGTTTAATGCAACATGAAATTATTCTAGCAGTTACATCTAATCACAGAAATCACAGAAACTCAAGATTAAAAAACTATCCCAATAATGTTCTTTATTTTGTTGTATTTTTTGCTGATGCAAATACAGATACTAACATTTCAACTTTGGGATTTGTTTTCCAAAGAACTTACTAAAATTAGATCCAGCAGATAGATATTTGACAGAACAATGTTTGAACCATCCTTCATTTCAAACCCAAAGACTCTTGGATCGCTGTGGAAGCTCACCTTCGCGGTCAGCTAAGAGAAAACCTTACCACGTAGACAGCAACACATTATCTAACAGGTAAACGTAGTCATGTCACCGTCACCACTGACATTTGCTCTGCCAATGAGTGAGTTGCTATCATGCTTACATACATCATCATCTACAAGAAAAGAAAAGTAGTCATTTGACTGTTTTGGCACATTTAGACATATATACTGTTCCATGTTGCCTCACTGAATAAAGGAAGTAGACACAGTTTTACTGTATTAGGGCTATTCAAGCTGAAACTTTTGCTAACTTTTTGCATAAGGCTGAATGCTTCTTGAAAAAAAACAAAGACAATGTTCAAGCCATTTCTGCATATGACAAAGGAAAAATAAGGTGGCTTACACATCTTAAAAAAAAGTTAGCCTTTTTCTTGAACAACAGTAGGAATTTTGTGGCTTGGAGAATGCCTGAGATTCCAAAGGAATGCTCTTTTCTTTGGAATGCTCTTTTCTTTGGAATGCTCTTTTCTTTGGAATGCTCTTTTCTTTGGAATGCTACCACTACTGTACATGTGCAAATACGTCCAAGGTTTTGCTAGTTGAAAGTTCAAAATTCACACAGATTTTTAGCAGCTAAATGTCCTGAAAATTGTGTGCATTGATCATGCTCCAAATTGGGGATGAACAGAATTTTGTCTGCAGTTGCAGTTATGAATCAAGTCTAGTCTACCTGAACTTAAAGCAAGGTGTATTTGCTCAGAGACTCCCTTGCTGGACCCACATAGCTTGAGAGAAGCCGCTTGATTTTAATACATCAATGAACCAGGTTTACTGCTGGATAAAACACTTCAGTACTAAAAGCCTCATGGTATTCCTCTGACAAAAGCTTTCCTAAAGGTCACCCTCTAGAGTATGCAGAATGATAGTGGCTTTTAATCCCAGCCATGTTTTTCTCTAGCTCTTCTTGTGAGATTCAAAAACTGACTCCTCATTTTAAGATTTGGGATGATGACATTTACAATCTATACTTTCTTGGAGATAGACATCGAAAAGTTTTAGCTGCCCTTATAGATTTTTAGGATAGAAGTTTTACCATTAGAGATGCAGCATCAGAAAGGAAAACCTAGATGCATGGGAAACTTGTTGTCTAAAAGGCTTGCCTAGTTGCTTGATTTAAAATTACTAGGTTCCTTATATCTGTAAGTTTTTAAAAAAATATGCTTACTTTTAACTAAAAAAGATTTTAAACTGGCATTAAAATTGCTATATTTCTAGAAACTGTAATGGAGTACATAATTAATCACTGGAAGTGGGTAGTACAAAAATCCTAGGTATGAAAATGGCTAGCATTATCCAATTATAATTATCAGCAAGATCAACAAAGGTACAGACTCATCTGTACAGTGAGCTCTCACTTTAACCCTCAGTAATATATCTGACTTACTGTATCACAGATTTGATACAGAAATAAGTTAACTGCTCATAGCCCACCTAGGTCCATCAAGGCTAACAAGTACAGCTGCAGCACCACTCAGTCACAGCTAGTTTGCAGTGCCAGCACAAGTCCAGGAGCAGAACTCCTTTTATGCCAGAAAAACTGAGATAATAAATCCTGCTCAAATAAATTCAGGCTGAGTGTTTCCACAACCAACTCATATCTCAGTCCCGTAATCCCAAAACCAGGAGAGCTGGAGAGTAAAGGTTAAGGACATCGCCAAGTAGCACTGCACCAAGTCAATCTGGTTGCAGAGCATTTCAGGTGCAGCTTTGGGGATGAGTTAGTGTGCCAAGAACTGGGGTAGTGCCAAGTTCCATGGATGCTGGGGTTCCTGTGGTAGACCTGGTTTGGGGTTTGGTGTTACAGGGCTTGCTCTACTGCACTGAGCTCAGGCCCACTCCGTCTGGATGTCTTCACCAGCACAATAACCTCTTTTCCCCCTCCTCTTCCCTCCCCTCCTCCTCCAAATCAGACATGCATTAGATGGCCTGGAGGATTGATTGTATCGGGGGGGTTTGACAGTGCTGACATGCTTTATTGTTCTATCTTGACTTTGTTATGCCAGGCGTATTTAAGATTTTTTCAGTGGATATACAGCTAATTTTCGTAATGTGGTTACACTATTGATGTGCACATATATTACTCACACATATGCATAAATGTGTAAATATACGCTGGGATTTCTATGATTGGATTTTGTATCACTTTTGTCAGCAAAATCCATTAACCAAAGCTGATTGTCCATCAGGATATAACCAGAAAGAAACAATAATGTACTAACACTTGCAAATCTGTTATTTTAGTGGAGCTTCTGATGCCTAGTTGGCAGTATTTGATCTTACTGCAGTTAGATTTTGTGTTCTTAAATGGCAACTCCTTTCTGAAATGAATGTACTGTTGTTGAAGTTATTAATACATGAATATGTAATCTGGTATATTAATGCTTCTTTATGCATTTTAATGTAGAAATCAAGCCAGCAAAAGTTCTGCTTTGCAGTCACATCACAGATCAAACAGCAAGGATATACAGACACTAGGGGTTGGCGGGCCAAGAGAAGAAGGTCTTCCAGCAAATGAAAGCTTTTTAAATGGAAACCTTCCTGGAGCTGCACATAGTCCAATGCATGCAAAAAAACCAAGCAACACACCTGGATCTGGCAACAAGGATCTAGCCAACAATAACATGCCACATCTTCTCAGCCCAAAGGAAACAAAGGCAAAAACAGAATTTGATTTTAATGTGGACCCAAAAAGTTCTGATGGTTCAGGCACAAAGTACCTGAAGTCTAACACCAGGTCTCAGCAGAACCGGCACTCGTTTATGGAAACTTCTCAAAGCAAAACTGGGACACTGCAACCCGGCGATAAGCACAGTCGCCACAGCTATATTGATACTATCCCACAGTCTTCTAAGAGTCCTTCGTATCGGACAAAGTCAAAGAGCCATGGGGTTCTGACAGACTCGAAATCCGTGGGCAACCTTTCTGAGGCCAGGGCCCAGGCTGCAGAACCGAACAGCAGCAGGTATTTTCCATCCAGCTGTATGGACTTGAACTCTCCTACCAGTCCAACTGCTCCCCGACACGGTGATAATAGAACTTTGCTCAGTCCGTCTGGGAGGAATAACCGCAGCGAGGGTACCCTGGACACCCGAAGACCGTCAACAAGACACTCCAAAACAATGGAGGAGTTAAAACTGCCAGATCACATGGATGGAAGCCATTCCCACTCTCTGTCTGCTCCACATGAATCTTTTTCCTATGGTCTAGGTTATACCAGCCCTTTTTCTTCACAGCAGCGCCCTCATAGACACTCGATGTATGTGAGCCGGGACAGAGTGAGGTCAAAGGGCTCAGAGGGTGGCTTAAGCATAGGGCAAGGGATGGCAGCCAGAGCAAACAGCCTGCAACTGTTATCTCCACAGGTGCAGCATAAGTCACTCACAAGATCTGTTGGCTCGTCACGGGAAGACTGTACGGAAGATACTAATAGGGTTAGTTCAAAATATTGCCTATTATGGAAGGCTTACCTTCCTCTCTTCACTTCGTGTGGGGACATTGTCCTGCTTTCTCTCTTCTGTTTGTTTGCAGTTATTTATTTGTCCTGTTGTAAGGCAAGGGATGTTGGGGGTTTTTTTTCAGAAGGGCTAACTATTTCAAGAGCAAAATGAGAGCCTATTTTTTAAAAACGAACTATGAATACCATTCTCTTAAAGCACTGAAATGTGAGAACAGAAAAATTGGTCTCTGAAGTTAAAATTTCATTAGTAGTTCCTAATCTTTGGTTACATTGTCTGATGTCATTTTTATCATATTGTCTGGCTTAATTAACCCTCTCATTTGTGGTTTTATTTAGCTTTTTTGTATGTATTTCTGTTATGAATGCTAATGTTAATTTTAGAAGTGAGCTTTTCACTCCCTTATAGCAGGACATTATTGCTGAAATGCCATCATTTACCAGAGGAACATCAAAATTTGCAATATTTCTCTTGATTAGTATGATGAATAACTGGGGTAGTCTAGAGATTTTACGTTGGAGAAGCCACTGGTAAATTGACTCCTTACAGTGATTACTGTCACTAGATACCTTGTTGTGTTTTACTGTGAGCATTATTTAATGAGTAGTGGAGGGGCTAGTTCTGGTGTTATTTACATTCCTTACACAATGCTTCCGAATTATCTGCTCTTACTCATCAGATGCGTAAAGATGACTGCATTTGTCCCCAAATCTTTAAATTGATGTATCATTGATCCAAATTGGAGCAAAATGGTGCGGAGAGAGAACTACAAAAATGAGTGTTTGTTTCTATATATGTACATCTGTGATAAAGTGACTTCTAAGGACAGAACGTCTAGTTTAGATCTGTTGTCAAATTGAAGGAAGTCAGAGCTGCAAATATTATTTAAGGTCTAAAAATTATGCTTTACTGTGAGAGACTAAAAAAATCTGGCTACTTACTTTATGTAAGAAATATGGGTAGCTGACTTGATAGTGGTCTACAAGTACCATAAAAAAGAGTTTCAAGTAGTGGTTGCCTCTTCAGTCCAGTAGGAAAAAAAAGGCATAATACATTTTTCTGTACTCACCACATCTCCTCCATTCAGGACTATGTGTACTCACACATGAGGAAAGATCTCATCAAGATAGGAGAAATACAATGTAATTTAAAAACAAAACAAAAAAAAAACAACCAAAAAAAACCTACTTAGAAGGGATTACAGCAGCTCCATTTCAAAACCAGCTGGTTTTTTTTCTTGGTGTAGTCATTTTTCTCTCTCATTTCAGTCAAGTTAAATGTTACTTATTCTTCAGGATGTTACTGTAGAAGGGTGATAACACCAACATTTGAGTTTTTGATAATAAAAACTCTTGCTACCTTGTATTCTTCAGTGCATTAGGATCTTTTTCTGCATTATGTAGCAGATATTAATTTGATACGTAATTTTAATTTTTTTCATATTGTGTAGAGGCAGATTGTTTTTATCAGATCATTCTTTGTCTTTTGACAATTGGTTGACAAATTTTTATTTTAGAAGAATTAATGTGTATCTTAATGCTTATGTTTTTGTTCATTTTCATTTGCTTTGGAATTCCTAATCTTTTGTAAAGGACTTGCCTTTATCTCTTATGGTCAGTGGTTTTAAACTTAAGCCTTCAATTAATGCTCTTAAATCTGTATTTCAACCATCAGAAGTCTGAAAGGAAAAATACTCTTCTGAAATGGGTGGCAAGTCTTTAAAAACATAAAGCTGTTTTTGTTTGTTTATACTAATGTCAATAACAAATCAGAATTAAATTGTCAATCTTCTTATGCCTCATAAAGGCATTTTCACAAAAAAGTGATTCTTTGGCTCCTTCCTATCTCTCCTCCCTCCCCACACATATTCTGCATTAGAAATCAGAAAATTTCACTTTCTTCAGGATTACTGAAATAAAAAAATCAGGAATAACACTAGTGCTCTCAAAGATTCTTTATTGTTTTCCTGTTATTTTTTTCCCAATCAATTCTACTGGTTCTCTCTCTGCTCATACTTTGTGAAGTTTCCTCACGTCCATGTTTCTAGTTTCTCATTGATTTTCTCTTCAGCTCTACCAAGTCTTTTTAAAGAAAAACATTCTTTGTTTGCCAGGCTTTAAATCTTACTTTAAAGAAAAAAAGACTTGCATTCAGCATTAGTTTTGGGGCTTTTCAAGTCTCAGTACAACACTTTTGTTTTAAGGGTTCTTTTTAGTTTTAAATTAAATGTACACAAAAAGGGGCAAGCAGAAGAAAATCAAGTACAAGTTGCTATTACTGTCTCATATTTGTAACTCAACTGCTGACAAAGGGATGTCTTACACAAGCAGTAATTTAATCAAATGCTTCAGCCTCTTGTAAATTTTAGAAGAATCAAACTGTGATTTAAAGCATTGGTTTAGCTGCACTTGTTGTCTTGGCACAGTTTCAAGGGTTGTTTTTTCTGTGACAATGAGGCCAGATCTTCATTAATAAAAGGCAGAACAGAGTCTGCAAATCACTCATAGAGTGAATAGAAATCCCAATTTTTAGTTTTGGTTGGGTTTTTTTGTGGTTTTGTTTTTTTAAACTTTGTCCTTCCTGGACATTCTAGATTTGAAAACCCTATATGAATTTAATACAGTTTCCTGTGGGGTCTTGTAGACAGCATTGAATTTTATCTGGTTGGTCCATACTGCAGGAAAAATTGCAGCATCTTGTTCATTTAAAAGTGGGGTTAAGTCATATTTGGTGGCAAATTACATGCATATGGGCGTTTCTAACGGCTTACTTAAGCTTTTGCTGAAGTACATCTAGGAAGTACTGTATTCAGGAAGATAGACTAAATTAGAGGTAATGATATTCTTTTTGCTCTCCTGACTTAAATAGTTAACTTATAGATGTCTTAGTTCAGGGACTACCTCTTATTTTGCATACAGTAGATTTTATGCCTGTTGATACCTCTAGGTACTACTGTGTAACAGCTGGTAAGAGGTAGTGCTTTGGTCTTGCATTTATCACAACTTATATGCACTTCATGTTTGCTTTTTAAAATTTGCCAGTAGCAGAGTGACCTGATTCCATCAGAAATTAATTGAACAAGGCCTCCATTAAAAAATTCCTCCAGAGATGTTACAACTGCATTTCATTCACGCCAAAAATCTGAGGGGTCTGAGTCATGCTCATGTCTGAAATTACAACTAAGAGGCAAAATTTGTTCATGCCAGTTTTGTCATTTTGGAAAAAGCAAGCAAGCAGCAAAACCAAATAATTATTGATTAGATAGTCTGTGATTTGATATTGGCAGTTATTAATAACATGAAAAGAAAATTGTGTGTGGTTAAGTTCAGGGTTTCTTGCTTGTGTGTGTTGGTTAAAAACTGCAAAATCAGTTTATAAGCTTTCATTTTAAGTGGTTGATTGTTCTTTTGTTTAGGGTGGAGCATATCATGATCCACACACAGAAGATGGAGCATCTACTAAGGAAAATAGAATTCTGTATAATGACCCTGTTCCAAGAAGAGTTGGCAGCTTTTACAGAGGTAATTTTATGGTGGATATTTCAAAATTAAACAAGAATTTTAAAATGGAATATAAATTAAGTAGTAGAAATGGTTACAAAGAACTGACATGAACAACTAAAATAGGTTATTGGAAAAAGAATTGTTACCCCACTTTCAGAGACTGGGTTGACCTGCTAGTAACTGTATTAGTTACTACAGGTAACTATCATATTATTTATTTGCAAATGGTAACACACTTTGATTGACAAGTATATCCAATGCAGTAGCTTGTAAAGCAGAAGATAATTTATCAGGGGGAGTTGAACAAAATGATTTAATATTACCAGAGTAAGCAGTCTATTAATGCTTTTAATTTGTATTTTAAATTCTTACTAACACTATATCTAAACACCTTTGTACTTGTAACACATTGACATACTTACTGTTCTATTTCAGATACTGTGGTGCATGGAACTGTAATGCTAGTTTTTCATTGCTCGAAACCTATGTTCATTTCTTTTGTTCAGACTTACTAAAGATCAGGGTTTCCTACAAGCAAGAGCATGCTTACAATAATCCCAGTTCAGAATAAATAATAAAACGGGACTGTGTATGTGCATATATATGTATGTATATATACGTGTGTGTGTCTGTATAAATACACACAAATAGGTATTTTTCTATTATGGTACACAAAAGATGGTGATTTCTGAGCAGCTGCCTCATGGCTAAACCTGGGTAATCCTTTTGAAAAAGACAAGGATGATAAAGAAGCTAATTACTGTCCTGCAAGTGTTAGGAGGCTTGTGTGGCTCCCCTGAACCTTAAGAAGTCCCAATCAGCTAAAATTCGATTATGAGTCACCTAATAACCTTAAGTAGAGTCACAAATCTCCCTCTGATCCTCTTCAGGTTGATCAGTTGGCTGATGACCTGATTCAGACATGTTAAAATCTGCCAATCCTTGCAAGTGTCCATTGCAATATTAAAACCTGTGAGCAATATTAAAGCTTGTACTGTTTTGAGCAATGCTTTTGAGTGTAAGGTTTTATAGGACATGCAACAGAGAATCCTTAAGGATCCGCAGTCCTGAATTGCTTCTATTAATCCTTAAAACACTCCTAAAATTGGACATGGATTATCCTTCTTTTTTATACGTAGTAAAACAGACATTCCAAGGAAGAACGACTTTCTGGGGTTTATTCATTTCCTTATTATAAACTAGAGGTTTCTTCCTCTTTACCTGTATCTATGAAACACATGTATTTTAGTTCACAGACTTAATTATTGCTTTGGAAAAATGATACTATATTTAAATAATACATTGATAAGAGTATATGCAAAAACTATTGAAAGAAAAAGCTACTATGAAAAAAGTAAATTCATATTTATGCAATTCTTAAGTACTGACTTAATACAAAGGTTATTAGCATGTACTTTTGTACTACAGCTTGAACAAAAACTTACAGATTCAATTTTGATAGATGGTATAGTGTGATGGTGCAGTAATGCTGCAACTAGTGTCAATCAATTTTTAATCCAGTGCATGTATTTCTGATGATATTCATAATTCTAATAAAGTTATGTTCTAAGTATGCATAACCTATTTTCAAAACCACAGTATGTGTGTTTGAAAAATACATAATATCTGATTTTGATCCTTTCATTTTTAGTGAGTAGTCTCTTAGTTATATTAAAATCCAAAATAATTTTTTTCAGGGTGGGTACTACTTTTTTTAAGGTCTAAGTGGAGACAAAGTGTAACCTGTAGTATTTTGTGTCTTTAATAACAGTATGCCAACCTTTTATTCTGTTTCCTGTTTTTAAATATCGATTGCAGTTGTGGCTCCATACATATAAAAGTGTTCTCAAATCTAGTTAACAACTTAGTCAAGTTCTGATAATGGTCTCATATTACAACTGATGCTACCTTGCAAGTATCACAAAACAACAGCTTTCCCAACTGTAAAAAAAGTATGCTTTTTTTCAGACATACATAAAGTACAGCTGTCTTCACTCTCTTCTTTCTGTAAAAGAGGTAGAGAGGAAGTAGACAACTGAAAGATGGGATTTTTGGCAGAGCTAAGTATACGTTGTTTGCTATTTCTCTGTTCAGTTCCATCTCCGCGTCCAGAGAGTACCTACATAGAAAACAATGTGTCAAACAGAGCCTCTGTGTTACCAGCAGACAGCAGCACGGTGGCAAACCACTCAAAGAGACAAACCACCTTTGATACCTGGTGAGTTGTTATTTACACAGATGTGTAGAGAATGGCAGGGAAACAAAGGGATTTTTAACAAGAGGGAAAAGTTTTTCTCAAAATTTGCAGTTGTCTATATATGCTTAGTTGCTTCCTGTGACTGTACTGACTTAGCATTGCATGCTTTCTGTCCCCTTTTGGGCAGCAAGAAATACTTCGTTACACCATCACACTGAACGCATTAAAGATTCTATACTTTTGTCCAGTCTTTCCTAATTTTTTTCCGCTATTAATCTTCAGTTAAAGATAATACAAAGTGCTTGTGTGTATATAGTATGGATAGCAAGGCCATAGCTTCATCTGTGGATTCCAGAAGCATGAGTTGTCAGACAAACGGGAAAAATATCAAAATGCATGTTTCCATATATAAAATAGGACTGTATTAATGAAGAATATAATATTCACCCTGCAATGGGGACTGCTGCTCTTTTCACTTGTGCACCACAGAAGGAAATGAGTATGTCCTATGGGAAAATGGACTAAACAACATCTTAGTGGTGTATATTGATTTTGAAAGATTAAAAGCATCACATGGCTCCATTATATAACATAGAACAATTAACTATAATTATGCTAATAGAATGACAGCATGTGCATAGCTGTGCAGGACTTAAAGGAAAATATCTTAATTTTGTTGCGCTCAGAGCTGTTCAGCTTCAAAATACTCTTAATCTTCTACTTTGTTCAATCACAATAAAGTACACTGAATAAAAATAAACAAATGGTGCTTCAAAGGATTGGTGGGAGGGTTGGACTGTATGCATTCGCGTGGTTCAACTGTGCTTTGTACCACTATCTGAAACACTGCTCTCTGAAAGTGCGATAAAATCATGCTATCTAAAGAACTGTTGCAGTGTTTTGTTGACTTAATGTGTTTCCACGTGAACAACCTGTGAATTATCTGCTTAAAAAAGAAGGGGGCGGGGGGTGTGAAGAGAAACAAATGGTATTTCAGCTTGTGTTCAGGTTATATACCCATGTCAGTAATAGATGTTTACTCCAGAACCCTTGTCACCTGCTCTGATTCACTAGTGTCTGCTTCCTGTCCTTCAGTAGCTCCACCTACATCCATTTTGTGGAAGTTAGCTGAGGAATCCGGTCACTTATGTAAAAATATGGTACTTATGTTGTGACTTATGTGGCTAAAGAAGGTATTTATTCCTACTGTTGAATCCGTTTACTTATTTTGTTGTCCTTCATATCTGAATCTTTCTATCTTGCATATAACATAAGCCTACTGGAATCTTGTTTTGCTTTATATATCATTCGCCAATATATTAGCTTTTATTATGTGGTCACTGCAAAGAAACACGTAATGTTATTTTAACTCTGAACTGAAATAATAGCATATGTTATTAGAGCTGGTTGGGAATTTTTTTGACTTAAGTATTTTTCTCGCTTACAATGCCAAATTATCGAAACTAAAACTTTTCAAAGGAACAGACTGACATCCACTAACCTTTTACTGGGAAGATTCTTCAGTTCCAGGATGGAATTGCCAGTCAAAACCAGAGATACACTCAAAATAACAAATATTCTGGGGGCAGCATTATTTTTTGGAATGCGAGGAACTCAAGTGCAGGGCCTTTGTTCTTCATTATTTAAACCAGAGGCTTGAACCAAGATCTTAGATCTAACGAGTGAACGCCCTGAACCAGAAGTTAGAGGTTATTCTGGAGCACATTCTCTGTTTCCCTCAATATATTCTCTTGAAGCTGTTTCATCTTGTTGAAATAGTGAAAGGACCACAGAGATGCTGAATATGGCCCAGTGAATAAGGCCCTTCATTAACTTTGAGGCAGTTAGATTTAAGTCCTTGTTCCAGTTAATGTACTCAAATAGTTTCACAAAGTGGAACAGCTCCTTTGAGAGAAGAACCCACAGAAGAATAAGCATTTCTTCTTATGAAATGGGAGGAATGGCAGTGCCCACAACATCAAGTTACTGCTATTTTGGCATGCGTTTCTCTTTCTCTTTGCTTTTCCTACTCCCTATTTTCCTGAAATGTTTCCTGCCCAGCTCTACATGTTAACTCTGTGCAAGTTGTCCTGGCAATGGTCTAATGTTGTTGCAAAATTGTTCTGTGCCATAAATGCAGCTTAATCAGATTTCTCAGTGATGTAGAGTCTATGTTCCTCTACTTAATTTTCTGTATAGAAGTTGTGTAAACACTTATGAAAATGTTGAAAGCTCTAATGGAATGTGATTCTGCTTACATCAATTTTATGGTGAAGTAAATATTTGATGTTTGACTGACATAGATAACTGGTACATGACAATTCATCTCTAATTATGAGTGACATGTATTCCACCTGGACTTGCCACTACTGTAAATTATTGCTTCTCTCATACTATTGCTCTGTGTTGCCTTTCTTCTGTCAAAGATTTTGTGAATGTTTGCTAGACTGAATTGTCACAGATGTTCCCTTGTCTTTGTGTGCATTTCTTCACTCTGTCCCCGCTGTCCTGCCTCTTTAAATAAAGATGTTATAAACTCGACTTTTTGTCATCAGGTTTTACTCTTAAATTACTAGATCGCTTCTGAACTTTAGACAGTTTGCTTTGAAAAAAGGCAAATTTTTCATCCTTCTAGAAAATCTTTTTTTTGCCAGAGTTTAATTTCCTGTAAATGGTCTTGAACTTGCTCAATTTTTCCTTTTTGATACAAGAGTAGGTGTTTTATTCTCTTCACCTGTACGAGCTTTGTCTTAAGCTGGGCAAAATCGGTAGGTATAGGCACGATGCTTAACCTTGTTCTGCCAGTTTGCCAAAATGTTGGCCTGAGGTATCTTTATCACTGTTATAGTTCTAAATATCTCTTTAGAATACACTCCCAACATGCAGTACTTTTACCTCACATCATATTGGAACTGTTTGCATTGATTGTTTACGCGATATTAGGGGGCTTCTGGAAAGCTTTGTTGTTTAGACCTTTTATGTCCATATAAATGTATTCATTCTATGACAACTTGTCATATCCTCTCTAGCATATGTCATACCTTCCTGCAAAAATAATAAAAAGGGGAAATATGTAATATTCATTATTATTTTTATATGTATATAATATATCTAAACACACACAAAGTCTCTCTGTCATTCAAGAAGACAAAAGAAAGAACATCCTATTCCTAGGATTGTCAAAGGCTTACAATTATCTATATACCATTAATTGTCAAGACTCCAAAACAATACAGTATATTGTAAACATGACATGACTGACTATGATATCGCTGTTTCAGCATCAGTGTAACAATGTAGTCACACTTAATGTTCCTGAAACTAGAAGGTTGCCAGTATCTGAGCAAGCTATTTTAAAGCTTCTTCAGCTGTGTCTGCAGTACAACTGTTGCTGCATTGTAAATACTTTCCATACTTACAGAATTCTTGAATTTGTAAAAAATATCAGGAAATTTCAAATTTGTAACTTGCTCAAAAATCACCTGTGTGTGTTACACTGGTTGAAGGTTTAAGAATCTGCTCTGCATAGCTTGAAGATGTTCACCTTCCTAATGGTATAGCTTTCCCTCTGACATTTCCTGCACAAGACAGTTGCATATGCATTGTCATCCAGTGTGTTTGCTTTATTCATCTATTTGGCAACATATGAGCCTCCCTAGTCTCTTTTAGTAACCAGTGCCTCTTCCATGACCCTTCTTCCCTCATCATCAGTGGTTTTGTTTTGTACTAAAACTTAGATGATGCACCCTAATGTAATTTGCAAGGAAGCTTTCCAGAATTTGTAGTCATCAATATTCTGTCCAAAAAATAAGCCTAGTGAAGTATATGCTTTAGAAGTTTACGAAACCGACCACTTCCAAATTTTTATGGTTACTGATGTTGAACAATACCAGAGGGGTGTAAAACCTATGTGTGTATGTATACTTTTATATGTATACTTTTTTTGGTGATGCCACAACCTCGGGTGACCTAGTGGCTTTAGTGGCTTCTGGGTGGTATTTTGTATATATGATAGTAGATCTGGGGTTTATTCCAGTTAATAAATCCTCCTTTTCTACATTGGGGGAAAAAAAAAAAAAATTTTGCAGCTCCAAGCAAAGTTCAAATTTGATCTCTGATTTTTAAGCTTTCAATGCCAGGCTTTTAGACCAAGAAGTTTTAGTGTGGACTTCAGCTTGTGGGATTGTGATTCTTACCTTAAGTAAACCATTTATTTGAGGTGCTTCGTTAGTTTCTGACATTTTCTTGCCTTCATTTATGGTAACTCTATAACTGCCAAGGGTTTTACTTTTAAGTAAAACCAAAAGCTAACTTGTAGAATTATTGTTTGTTCATTTAACTTCCACAGAAAACTTCAGACGTTTCAGTAACTCCTCCATTAGACCAAAATCTTACTTGTGTAATTGTGAGCGGTTCAGTAAAGGGAGTAGTATACTGGCAGTTAAATAGGATTTCCAAGCCAGGCTGCCTGCTGAGATTAGGGTTGCTGAAGAATAACTGAAACAAGCGTGAAGAATTGTCTCCCCAAAAGAGCTGTCTGCAATAGGAATCTATCTATGACAGCATGCTTCCTATTTATTCTTTTTAGTTAATATTAAAACACATCAGCTTGCTTGCCCCATGCATGTTTGCTGCTATGCCCCATTGTACCTGCATGAAGTTGGATACTTTGCCTGCCAGGGGCAATAAATGCTAGTGATAATCACAGAATTTCTGTATATACCTATGCTTTTTCCAAGTGTCTAAGACCAGAATAACTAATGTGATTTACATTATATGTCCTAAGCAAGCAAAAGGCACACAAAGATAAAATAACAAAGAACACATTTTGCCTTTGGTTTCTGCTTGAGGGTGAGCTCTCTTGAGTCGGGGCTCTTCTCTAGGGCTAGTCTTACCTGCTAGTAAAAGAGGCACTGCGTAACAGATCCTGGTGTAACTGTTCGCTTTCAAGAGCTGAAGTGTTATGCAAAATACCAAGATACTTGCAGTTACATTGTAAGAGTTTAGCACTGAGTGATGGTACCATACAGATTTTTTCTGATAATCCTAATTTTTTCCTGTACTGTCCATTGTCTGAAAAATCATCTTTTGGGATGCCTAAAATATCTCAGTGTTTCATCGCATGAATCAAAATGTTCTGCTCTATTTTTGCTCCATACAAAATCCTGGTGTTGAAGCTTCCTGCTATAATGCTATATATGTTCACTCTCTTCACGTTATGAGCATATGTTTTGAAGCAGTCACTTTTCAAGGTCAGTGCTTTTTCAGACAACTGTACTGCAATATGAGTCATAGGAATTAATGACATAAACCAGTCGGTGTAAAACCACTGGCTTTTGGGTAAGCAGCAATTGAAAATGAGCAGAGTTCTCAGCCCCTTATTTTCCTCCTCTGTATGGTCACTGTAGTTGTAAAGAGGAAATGATGGTGCAAAATTTCACTTCTCCTCTCTGCTCATCTGCTGTAGGGAGCAGTTTTCTCATCCAGGTTCACTGGGCCAAAGAAGAGAATCACACTTGAGCAAATCTCTGTCTATAACTATGGCAAAAATTGTCCCAAGCTTTATTCTGAAGATTAAGTTCACCTTTAAAAATACAGTGTTTATATTTTGGAATAGACTTCGGAACAGAAAAGCCATAGGAAGACATTGAAAAATTTTAAAGGACAATGTAGAGTAACCACATGGGGACTTCCTTATGATCTGACGCTGGTTCCTCAGTGGACAACATAGTTGCTGTGTTGGTAATTTGCACTGGGACTATGGTTTGGGGTATGTTAGCAGATGTGGATGTACAGTAGCTCCTTTGGGGAAAGGCTCAGAAAATTCTAAGCCCCATTCACATGACTTTCAGAGTACAAGTAGGATAGGCACTTGGGATGCATGCATTCCTCCAACTTTTCTAACAAATCAAGTAAAAACTATTTAGTAAATAATTCTGTAGGTGTTTTGTCTGTGTTAAGTCAGCCTCGTTAGTTCACCGAATCTGTAAAGCTGTCAGTAGTCTTTTGGGCTTTCTCCTTGGTGCTTTAAGTGATTAATACAAGACTGCTGTACTGGTGCTACGCAGTGGTACCAAATACAGGGACATGACAGAAACAGGAATCCTTAGCAATCCAGTATATTTGAAATATGTTTTATAAATCTAATGATTATATTAAACTAGAGATTTTTCCTGTAGCATTGTAATTTTCACGTTAAATCTATGTTGTTGCGCACCTGAATGTGTTTCCTGGATCTAGATGTAAGTTCCAAAAAATATAAATTAGGAAAACTTCCACCATACTCTCAGCCTATGAATCTTTCCTCTAAGCCCATTCTCTTACTCAGCAGTTGCACTTTATTACAGCGTTTAAACACTACATGCATTTATATTTAGAACCAGGTAGCATTTTGAGCTTGAGGTGGTTTTGTGAAGAAATGGAGGAATTGATCATACCACCTATCAGAGTGAAGATACTCTCACCAATAAGAAGGATGATTCCGGTGATTCCTCTCCCAATTATGTGTTTCATATTTGCTTGGAAAAAAAATGTCAGCTTGGCATGTAGTAGCAGCTGAATCACGAGCTGATAGCGTAGCCTTTAAAGCCAGAATTAGAAGCCAGCGATAACTATAGTAGACAGCTAAGTGCTTCTACATTACAGTTACTCCAAGAAAAGCTGTTCCTGTTTGTCATCCAGAGTCCTTAGAACTGTGGCTTTCCTTTCGCTTTTCCATCAAGACAATGGAATAATTTCATTTTTGTCTTCATACAACTTCAGAATGAAAAAGGACTATTAAATTACCCAGTATGATTTTTCTGTATGTTAGTAGCCTTTAAATGTCATCCGTTCTCTGGGGTCCAGGCCCAGTAGCATACCTCACTAATGTGTGTCTCCAGAAGAGTATGAGGTCCTGATTTGAAATATTCAAGATGGGAAGTCCACTCCTTCACTAAGGAATTTGTTCTGGCGGTTAATGATTCTTATTGTTAAAATCAGTCCCTTATTTCTAATACGACTTCTCTGGCTTCATTGTCCACCTACTTGTTATGTCTTTTCCCTTTAATGATCCTTCTAGTATTCTGTAATTTCTTCCCTGGATAAGTACTTGTGCGCCACAATCAAGGAAACTAAATATTTGGGCTGGTTTGGCTGTGGTTTTTAACGTACTAAAGAGATTGAAATCTTGTGACTCTTCTAATGTAGGCCGTTCTTTCTATCTCTGAAAATATTTCTGTGGCCCTTTGCTGCACCATTTCCAATTTTCAAACTATTTTAAAGGGCACTAGAACTGCATTCAGTTGTGTCTCACCAATGTCCTACGTAAACCATCTTTTTACCCCATATCAGTACTTCACATACGTAGTTTACTGTGTATACTTAAAGTAACATTTATCAGCTGTAGTTAATTCAGCTGTGCAGACAAGTTAAAAGGTGGAAATTCAGTCTTCAGGCAAGTCACCTGTTCCACTTTTGGGTCATCTTCTTTTGCCAGCACTGTCTCACCCACACATAACAAACTAACTGAAGTTTTTATTGTTGAAACGGACAACAGTAGATCCCCAGCTTCCCCGATGATAAATTTGGAACCATGTCACTAAAGGTCAGGAAGTTCAATTGAAATTGGTTCTCTCTGGCGAACTTTGCAACTCCTGGCTCTGCAGCAAGCAGTGGATAAACTGGACCTGTGCTTTTGTACCTCATCACCATTTGTATGTTCTCTCAGATATGATTTTTATTTTTCTAAAAGACTTTGTGTGTGATATTTTGGTTTGAATATTAAATTCTGGCTTAAAAAAAAAACAACAGACATGCATGCTTTCCTTTTTCCTAAATAACTATTCACTGGTTTGAGCTAGTCATTTTACCCTAACACTGTGTTCCTCCTATCCCATTTAATAAGACTATTTATCCGGTGTTTGTACAGTAACCCTTGAACCAATGAATGCTAAAACATTGAGAATCTTTTTGCTTTAATCAATAATTTGCATTCTTTGGCATCAGATCTCATTATTACACAGAACATGTATAATATCAAAAGAAAATCTCTCTTACAATACCTTATTTCATGTTTAGGAAAAGTCCTGAAAACCTTAACAGTCACTCAGAACAGCTCAAGGAGAAAGAAAAGCAAGGTTTTTTCAGGGCAATAAAAAAGAAAAAGAAGAAATCTCAAACTGTAAGTATACAGTATTTCTAACAGAAAAAAATGTTTTATCAGTTTTGAATTATACCATTTTAATATGCTAGATTAGTACAGTACCTTTGTGTTATTTATGATCATGCCTGCCTGTATCTACTTGTTCTTTTATTTTCTCTCTTCACTATATGAAAGTCAAATTCCTCTCCTGTTCATGGTTTATTTATCTGCCTTTTCAAATATTTCTTCACCTACTAGTCCTGTGCATCTTTGTTTTCATTCAGACCCTTTGAGAGCCAGTTTTGATGCAAGTTTTAAGCTGATGTTGCAGCAGATTCTTTTGCAGGATATGGTGATGCCATTCCAAGAATGGTAAATGCATTATTGTGTGTCCTCAGAGCTTGAATAATTTCAGACACCCATTAGGAGGAGATCAAATGGTTATAAATGAGAATTCTTCCCAGTCTTTTTTATGGCATTGTCTTGATAACAGCCTCCATCTTCTTGCTGCACCCCATGGCTGGAATAAGGATGATGTGTCTTAACCATTCCTCATGTTTTACGTTTTGTTGGGGAATGGATTGTGGCTTTTGTTATTCAGTATAAGCCTTTGGTGTCTTTTACATTTTTACATTATCATCTAGTTTTTGGGAGGGATAAAGGACTCTTTTATCAGAGAGCAGTGATATATTAACATTTCCCAAAGCTTTATAATGAAAATTTCCCTAAGAACTGAAGTAACCTAACATCATCTCATCTCATTCTCAACTGACAGTTCTGGAAGCAATAAAATATTTAAAATATCATTTACATAAAGTTGCAATGTTTCTGTAAGTGTAACTGCAGTTACAGTTTTGAAGGTTCTCAGAATGGCGTAAATCACACTCGCTCCTGGCGAAGAGGAGTAACTAAATCAAAATATCTGCTGTCACAGAGTGAGGTGGCATGACTCTGGCTGTTGGTGGAGGTCTATTGAAAATTGGGGGAGAAAAGTGATTGTCAAGGGGGGAGGTTTAGTTTCTTTGAACTGTATGGAACATGTGCATGTGTGTGTTAACTACCACTCAAAAATGCACCTCGCCTTCCTGCTGGGCAGGTTTTAGAGCAGTGGTATCTACCTCTCCTTCTGAACTTGTTCATCCTGATACCTGTACGCAGTTCAAATATGATGATTTGCATTACACAGCTGAACAAAATGTCTAGATTATAACTCTGGGATTATTTGATACCAGAATGTCCATGAAAGGTTAGCACACCTAAGGCCCTTGCTTCTAGTGATGCATTTTCCAAAACCGAAGTGTTAAATTTGTACTGTTCTAGTCTACTTTGATTCCAGCCATTCAGACGTGGTGGCAAGGAAGACTTCAGAAACCCAGGTGATAGATGGTATATCAACTGCTTCCACATTAAACTGTGTGAAGGTGTAGCGTTCGCTGCATATCAAGGTGCCACGATTAGATCACTGATCACCCCCAGACCAGGGAAAGAGACAGATAACACACACAGTGTGAGCGCCAACTTCCGCCTTTTATTGCGCAGTCAATTCCTTTTACACTAACAAGGGTAGGCGGGATTACAGACACATCATAAGGCTGCGACTAACCCTCTAACTTTCCGTGACATCGCGAGATCTTCCGAACGCCGAACCCTACATGAAGGAAATACAGACCAGATTGTGTTGCATCTCAAAATCTAGCACGTTCCAAAATATCTAAATCACAAGTGCCTTGATCTATAGCTACCAAAAACATCACTGATTACAAGACAGGACAGATTTTTGCATAATCCTTACTCCTATTCTTCTCACTCTTAAGAAGAGGAGGGGAAGGGGAGGGGGGGAGAGAGAGGTTTTGCATAAGGGAAAGTTTTGTTGGCTAGTTAAAGCTAGTACCTCACAGGAAGATAAATAAATTAGTGAAACAAGGTAGTGATAAAACTCTTGCATCCTCAGCTAGAAACTTTCTGACATCAGCTTGGTTTTTGGGCCCAACCAGAGAATGAAAAACTCTTTTCATTTCTACTTACAGCTGTTTAACAGGACAGTACCTAGGGGTAGACTGTACCCACCAATGTGTGTACAAGTGTCTGGTTCAGACACTGTTCTTTGTTCTTCTTCGTCTGTTAGTTGAGAACATCTGCCTAACAAACATTGGGATGTTCATTAGGATCTTCCAGCACAAACAAAAATTATTATCTTCAGTTCCGCACCAAGTTTGACTTCAGTAGTAAAAGCTGTTAACAGCACTATAATATTAGCTCCTCAACTACATAAATAATGTTTTCTGTGAATTCATATTCACAAATCTAACAGATAGCTTATGACTACCCAAGTTTTTTCTGAGGCTTATAATTCTTACAGAGTCCTAGAAGTATGAAATTCCACTTATTTACTCTAACACAGACTTGCAGCAAATAGCAGACTAGACCTGAGAACTGTCACAATGCTGAGAAGCACACATCATAGCTAGCTACTATTCACTTCTGATATCCTTTGGCAAGTCTCATTTTGCTAGTGATCATCCTAAGAGTCACAAAAGATACCTGAAACTGGATTGAAGACATCATCTTAATAATGTCATTCTCAAAATCTCTAATAGCCCAGAACTGATCCCAAGTCCTGACACTTCCTCCTGCAGAGTTGTTCCCATTAATCATTCTCCCTAGAGTTCTCCAGGTGCAGTTCCCCATGGGATAATAATTGTTACTACCAGCTACAGGAATTCTCTGCAATATTCATTTTGCAGAGCTATTCTTACCCATTCTCCTTTTCGTCTTATTTGGAGTCTTTCAGTAAAGTAGCAAAAGGTTTTGAGGATTGCTACAGTCAGAGTTTTTTCTGTCATCTGACACCAAACCATTCGATACCCATGCGGGTTGTGCACATGGGTTTCAAACATCAGTGTCGATAGGTGCTATCTTCAGAGGAGCCTGAGTTTTGCAGATTTTGGCACATATCACAAGCTATGGGTCTGAAGAAATTATCTGCTTTGGAAAAAAAACAGTTGCAGGTGAGCATTTCTCCTAGCGATGCTTTGATTCCTTTTTAATTTACTGAACTTGAAACAGGAAATTCTTCTAACCATAAAGTTCCTAAACAAGCTATGCTAATTAGCAGCTCTCTCTTTCATTAACTTGAATGGAATCTAGAAGCTCAGAAAGCTCTTTGAAAACCCTTGCTTTTGGTAGTGCATCCATCATTCTCTTTTGTGATATAATCATTATATTGTATTATAAAGTTTTCTTTTGGTAGGCAGAATAATGCTAGACACAGCATATGTGTCCAATGCTTGTTTGTACCTGAGCAGGGCAGAAACAGTCCCATTCATAATTTTAATACTTGATAGTTCTGTTTGTTGTTTGTGCATCCATTGGTATGCTCTTTGGTTGTGTTACAGAAATTAAAATAAAACAGCCAGTGCCCTTGCAGTTCTACATGAAATTGTTGATGGCATATTTTTGTCAGAATTGAAATAATTCCTCTTGGAGCCCTAGCTCTTTTTACAGGTTAAAAACAGAATACTCTTATTTCTTCTAGAGGTAGCTATCAACTGCTCATTCTGAAACCGATTGCTATTATTGTTAGTGTATCTTTGATATTTTATTTATATAAAAATAAGAAATTTCATACTGCTTTAGGTCATTATCATAAGTAACAAATGATTGCCAGAATTACAGGATTTGATCCAAAGCTCAATAAAGTCAACAAGACCTACCGGTTGTTTGCAAAAGTCTTCAAAACGCAGTGTGCATTCCTAATGAACATGGATAGAAGAATAGGTGTACTGGTCTCTTTTTATATGCATTGAGTTCCTTGAATTTGTTCCGTATGCTTTTTTCGTTCTATCGCTATTATATTTTCCCAAAGCAAAATATAGGATTGATACCATATATTGTTGAAGTTAAAAAAAAAAAAAAAAAAAAAAAGAAAAATAATTAATATAGTAAGGACAGATCTCTTGAACTGAAATACTATGCATTTAGTTTTTGTATCTTATATTGCAGACAGACTCAACCAACGGGGAGAATCCAAGCATCAAGAAATCCCTCTTTCCTCTTTTTAATTCAAAGAATAATTTAAAGCATAGTTCTTCTTTGAAAAAGCTTCCTGTAGTCACTCTACCCATGGTATTAATTTTTAAGTACAGTAGCACTGTAAAATGCTCCAGTAAACTTGTTTTACTGACTACAGCAGCATGTGTTTTATTTTCATGGGATCACTATCTCTTCATGCCAGTTAAGTATCTTGGGCCAGTTCAATAAATTTAAGAAAAATTGGCAGTTCTGTTGAAATAGATTGTGCCTAGATTTTTTAATTTTTTATTTTTTTTTTTTTTGTTAGTATTTGATATACTGAAAATGTAATACACACAGTTCCAGAGAGAATGAGCCCTGGGACTAAGACTAAAGGAGGAAAATAGTTGTGAAATCATGTATGTTTAAAATTAAACTGTCTCATTCTGTTTCAGTCAGGAAAAAAATTAGCCTGTTTTTTTATAGCTATATTGTAAATACATTTTTTTATGCAAACTGCTCCATTATATATAAATTTAATTAATCAAATATTACCAACAAATTGTCTGAAACCTACATTTTAGCTCATGCCTCTGCTGTATTTTTGTTTGTCCTTATTGTTCATGGTAAAAGACAGCTTGCATTAAAAATAGGTTACATTTTAACTGTCCTTTTTTTGCTTAGAATTCTTGAAATGAGAGAAAACTCTACATATCTTCTGCCATAAATTTTGTTGGATTTTCACCTGGGGGGGGGGTGTCTTACTTTTTGCTCTAGTTTGGGATATTTATGGAGGAGGAGAAAGACGGGGAAAGGAAAAGCTCTTGGTTTGTCATGGCAAAATCAACCAGACATCATTTTAGAGAGACTTTAGTCTGCTTCACTCGGGAACAAATTTATAGAACTGATCCATGGTCTTAACTGCAGTATGGAATGCTTTTTAAACGAAGATGAGGCTCAACAATTTTTTATTTCTTTTTTTTTTTTTAAGCCTTGTTTAACTGCTCTCTCTTACAGCAAGTAACACTAACAGCATGCGAATGCTTTGAGGGCTTAAGGGTATAGCAAATCTGCATGATATCCACAGCCACTTGCTCTTACTATGGGGAAAAATATCAAAAGGTCATTGCAATTCTGCTGCAGTAATGGGCTTCACTTGGGTTCTGTAATCAACAGGGGGAAATGATTTACAGGTATTCTTAAGAATATATTAGGAGACCAGTATTTAATATTTTGTTGCAGATGCCTAGCAGTGATGGTCAGGATCTCTTGGCATTACAGAAAGCCATTCATTCTTCTAATCACCAGAGCAGCAGGCAGAAGGATTGGCATCCTGACAAGATGACAGAAATCCAGCCTCATGTAAGTGGCATTATCAATTCCCTGTATTTTAACATCACTGAGGTATCTTGACAGCTTTTTCTCTGGTGAATAGAAAAATTGCGTTTGATGTTATTTCCCAACCTTCCCATTCCCCGCTTACTGAATGTGAAAAATCATGTGCCTGCAGCCCTGCATAATTCTTTGAAAATCTAGGCACAAATGACAAAGAAAAGAAGAGACGCTAAATGTCCCTGTGTCAGTCTTTGAGCCTTTCGAAATTATTAGTTATGTTTTTGTGTTAGAGGCAAGCAGCCTTTCCGTGGAGGTCTGTGGTAGCGGTGCCATGCTGTAGAAAAGCCCTCGCATTAGCTCTGTGAGGAACGGTGAATCCTAAGGGCACGCTGTGGCTTGAAACAGTTTGATACTCGATGGGGTCACCAGAGCATCATGACCACGTCACGGCGCGGCTGTGCCTCAGCTGGCACGGACTGCGGTTTAAGCAGGCTACGTTATTGGAGCGCAGCACTGCACTAATGCAACTTTATTTTCTCCAGTTCTAAAACCAGCTGGGGGGGGGCAGGGTTTGGGGGGAGCTTCAGTGCAGTGCTCTGTTGCCGTTACAGCATTGAAAACTGAAGAAGAGGGTTTGTTGCAGCTGCAGTGTTCGAGGAAGCAAGTTGCTCTGTGAGCTGTGGAATTTAATGAGTCTGTTTTCATACCACTTTGTGTACTCAGGCTTCCCCAGGCTCTTGCTACCCATTTCAGTAACCCCATGTCTCCATTTTCCTTCAGCTTGCTCACCAGTCAAAGAAGCTGTGAGGGTCTAGAGCAGCTTATCACCCAGCTGCCAGCAAGCAAAGTATCTAACTGCTGAGTTCTGTCAGCCCTTACTTCAGTGCAGATGATTACTCAAGACTCTCCAACCCCTAATTGATGTTCACAGAATTTTTAGGAACTTTGGATTTCTGATATCTGTGCCTCATAAAAAGTGGCTGAGATTCTGAAGTTAATAGCAGGAGTAGTGACAGATAGACAGCTAATGCAACTGCCTATGCCTCCTTTTTCATACGAAACAAGGTTAAAATAACTGATGGGAACAATTCTTTTTTCTGATGTAGAAAAGGTTCCATCTTTTCAGGTAGCTAATAGATTGAACCGTAATGAGAAGACATTTTCTCAGGTGTGTACTCATAGCTTGGAATGAAATATTCCAAATGAATACAAATTAAAAGCGAAGAAGTCCTGTGAGGTTCAAGGTGTTCAGTTTAGCATATGACAGTTGTTATAGAAGTCTGATAGGACGGAGAGCAGAAGGTGAAGTGCTTCTCCACATGTCTTTCAGAGCCAGCCATTAAAATCTCTTCGAAAGCTCTTACACCTCTCCTCTTCAAACCATCCTGTCCCTGCTGAGCCTCGCTTCCAGCCCTTACCAAGTCAGCCAGCCAAAGCTTCTTTTTCTGAAGTGCGAATTCACCCCATGAGTCAAAGCTCCAGCAGCGGCAGCAGCAACGTGCGGCAAGAGCCTCAGCCGAAAAGCCGGCCGACGCTGCAGTTACCAAGCCAGCTGGAACCTACCTGGCACGTCTCCCCGGTAAACAGGAGTGCCAGCGATGGGCCTCCCTACTCCGATCAGCTGCCTTCCAAGAGCGGACAGAACGGGCACACCTATAACCGAACAAACCGATCGCGAATGCCAAACCTGAATGATTTGAAAGAGACAGCCTTGTAATTGCACTCCAGAAAACAGGCCAGTTCGGGCGGAGATCAGCGTAGGGGAGCAGTGGTGGTTCTGGTGATGGTAAGACTGCATTTTCAGCTTTATAAAGGTGTGCAATATGTACATGTGGAGCTATGCTGTTTGGCACCACAGTGAGAGTCAGGGATTATACAGTAAAACAAGTTGAATTCTGAATTACCAGTCATCAGAAATGTCACTGGATGCCAGGCAGAGTGTGCCGGTTAGGGAGAAAAATGCAATGCCATTTTCTCTCATTTACATTCCAGCTTAGTGCACATCTCTGTCTGAAAGCTGGGAGACTTCTGGTATGTATTGGCACTTAGAAGGGTGAAAACATTCATGTCTAGACCTATGCCCTTACTACATTTTTTGCTGCCTAGTTAAAACAGTGGGGTTTATGTGATAAAGTGTATCCCTGTTAAGGGTTTAAAGTTAAATTGTATGTCTTAAATTTGTTTTTTAACTTTCCATATTTGATAGGATTTGTAATATTTATTTATGATGACCTAATATCGTACTGTTATAATCATATCTTTTATGTTATAATGTAAAGTTATTTTGAGCTGTTTGAAACATTGTGAAGCAGTGCAACAGCTACAGTAGTTTCTATAAAAAACTAACGGTAACATTTATATATTGCATCAGGAGTATTTTATTCTATATATAAATATATATATATAAATGGAAAATAACTGTCTGTTTTTTAAATATACTCATTTAAAAGAAAAGTATTGTTATGACACTATCTGCCATATTTTTATACATTTGTGATATAAAGTGCAGTATTATACTTCTAATAAAAGGAAGTTGAATGTGGATATAAATGTGACTGTAACAGTATGAATCCTGCTCAGCTATGAGAGCCTGGTATCATAGGCATTATTGGTAACAAACAAAAGACAACATTCAATTCCAAGCTTTATTATGGGCTATTTTGTTGGAAGTATTGGCTAAATGTAAGAGACTGCAGAACTGTACAGTAATCTAAATGTAGTACGTTCCCCCCTGTGTCCTTAGCTTTCCTAGTAATATTAATGGGATTTCTGCATCAAGAGCACAGAGACCCAGTACCAAATTTTTGTTTCCTCTAAAGAGATAAAGTGCCCCATGACTACAGGCTAAAGCAGGTGCTCTTCCACTTAATAGCAGGGGTGAAAACCAAAGAAACATAGCATGAATTGCAAGTGAAATGCCAAACTTTGACACTTACGCATAGCATGGCACTGCAGATCATGGTGTAAGCTTTTATGCATATGTGTATTTTACATCTTGTTTAGCAATCTATTAACTAATAAGATAAACACTGTATTTAAATTTAAACTACTCTTGCACTTTGTATTATATTTCAGGATGTATTTAAAGCTACAAATCCGCTATTTGGATATTGAGGGAGAAGGTTGCCATGCAGCTTAATTTCTCCTTAGATCTTACTATCCGAATATTCCCGTACACAGTTCAGTTACCAGTCTCAGCAAAATAGTAGATCTTGGGTTCCAGTCTCCTGTACAACATTGTTAAAACTGCCTTCAGGTTGGTGAATGCTGAGTGTAGCAAATGCACAACCTGATTCTTTTGTTGCTACCGGTAAACTAAATCAAAGGTGAGCTTGTAGGAGTCAAAAGAGTTACACCAGTCTAAATGTTGTGCAATAAGAGGAAAGTCAGGCCTGTAGTGTCAGAACAATACAATCTTTCCTTTTTAAACACATTAGTTCAACTCCGTCGTTACTCTGCAGCATAGTTCGTTTTCTAGATGCTGTCCTCATAAGACACTTGTACTTGCAAATACATTGTCTTCTCCAAAAAGAGATTAACCTGAATGTAAATTCAGTGATTTAGCCATAGATGTAGTTAACAGAAGCCGCCAGGCAGTAAGAGCTGAACTTCCTACTTGAATAACAGTGCAAACTGGACATGCTGTTCAGCACCTCTCAAGTCATACCAAAGTTCCAACAGCAGCAAATTTGGCACCACTACTCTAAAAATCTTTGTCAGAAAGTGCAATATGGAAAGATGTTACATCAGGTTTGTCCAGGACTAAAAGTCAGTCTAGTAAATTTGAAAAATTACAGAATAAGAATTCTTTGTCAATTGCCTGCAAGAAAAGTGCATGTGATTTTCTATAGACATATATGATATATGATATCTAGATATATGTGATATATACTGTGTTGATATATCATATATATAGCATATATAAATACAGTAGACATGAAAGGGCATTCAGTTTTTTATAAGTTTGGTGGGCATCCAGGAAGGACATTGTGGTATTTACTAGTCATCACTGCCAGAGTTCAGCAGCATGTTTCCGCAGTCTCTTTTGGATTCACCAGTTGGTCACAACTAGGTTAGTCCTGTTAGTCCTGCTTTGAAATGGGCTGATGCAACTGAAATCCCTCACAAAAGCAGTGTCCGAGAGTGGGGCTCTGAGCAGTACGGTTGCAATGCCTCCAAGGGAGCGTTCAGACTAGACTCTTCTGTACTTTGTGGATATGTATCCTTTTGCCTCTGCAAGACTTTTAGCTTGCTGGTAAGAGCTTCATGCTGGGGATGATGATACTGGGCTGTATGTGGCTGTTCTGATTGCTAGCAAGGAAGAATGTTTCCAAAAGATTTTTTTTTTTTTTTTCTCAGTACCCATTAAGTTAAATCAGGGTAATCTCTGACTGTACATATAGCTGTTTAAAGTAGTTAGCAAAGGTGACCCAAGGAATGTTCAAGTATTTGGTGGCCCATATTTACAGAAAGTTGTTTCTACTTCATACTGCATTTTCTTCTTGAATTCAACAAACCATAGTAGATTTCGGTTGAATACTAAATTGTGTTGAATGTATGTAGTATTTTATTCCTTCTGTTGGAAAGGAATTTCAGCAGCTTGGCCAGCTGGTGCTGGGATAAATTATGTATTTTTATCCTGGTCTAACTTCCCAATATTTAGAATATTACTAATGTAATTTTGCTGAGGCTTCCAAAGGAGTCGTCTTATAGTGACTGAGATTTGCTGGCTCAATAAAGGGGAAGAGAATTACAGGGCAAATGATTTTGTAAGTGTGAGCTTTCCTCTTCACTGGTCTGTGAGTCTTGTGCTACATGCTCTATAGATTTACTTAGTATAGAGTATCTTAGTTAAACTGCATTTTATTCTTTGGCAATCTGTTTTGCCTTATGGCATCATTAATGATGTGAATAGAAACCAAGTTTCAGAAATGAATTATAGTCATTTTGCAGAACTCAAGCTGCCTAAACTTGTCTATATGTTTTTCCTATAGCTCTTGAGCTCTTTTTAAGTGAAAAAGAAGCACCTTAAGCTCATCTAAACTGAAATTGTATATGTGTTTAAGCTGTCCTTTTAAACTGCCATGTCAATGTATTAACCTAGAACAACATATTTTTCTTCAGCAGACCTGACCACAGAGAACAGTCCCTTAGAGCTCTTTAATACTTTTTGCTCCACGTGTCACAGTCCAAGATTTGTTGCTCCTCTGGGAGGTCACCAGCACAGAGCACGGGGCACAGTTCTTGGCAGGAAGTCAGCAATCCCAGATTTGGTCCCTTCTTCCAAAAACACTCCCCATCCCACAGGGCTTGGGACTGGTACCAAGCTTTGATTTCTGATACCAAGTCAGACCCACCTAAATGTGTGGGTCCTGATGCCACTCTGTTTACCAATACTTGCTCTTTTAGATCAGTATTAAAACAGGCTTCAAACTTCCAAACGTACGAGACACCCTCAGGTCATCCTTAGGCTTGTCGCCTTTCTCTCTGCTACACCAACCTGTTTCTGGGAGCAAAGCTGGAGTGATTCTTCAAGAAGCAGTGTCCTGTAATAGGCTTTTAGCCAGTCCTTGTCATTGCAGTTAGGTCTCTTAACAGATGAACCTTACTAGTGTAAAAAGCTACATAGCAACCTTTTCTTTTTTCTTCAAAAGCTGTTGTAGCTATTAGCTGAGTAGACTCCTGTGTTCACCCAGAAAAAGCTATGTATTCTTAACAATTCAGTGCTGTAGACCTCCCTTATAAGAATGGGAACACAGATGATACAGCTCTGAAATCACTGTTGTGATCTATTTAGCTAAGGCAAAACCCAGCCGCTTTTGAGGGGAGCCATGCTCTAGAAGTGTTTGAGGTTTTTATTCATGTTTCAGTTTTTTGTTGTCTTATAATGATTTGGTAGTGAGACATGCTTCAAAAATATCTGCATGTAATTAATTCTGTATGTGTTGAACACTGTCAGAGCTGGGAGAATATTTGAATCCCAGTCACACGAAGAGTATGAAAAGGATAGTCATATATAATATACTGCAGACTGTGGGGTGGCAATGAATGTTTATTTTTTTCCATTCCAGCTAGCATACATAATACATCTGTTAATGGGGTTATATCATAAACCATGCATCTGGGCTGTTGTAAGTAGGCCCATCATTCGAAATAGGATAGGAGTGTCACAGAAGATGATAGGAAAGGTGATGTGCCCTATTTAACCATTTTTAAATGACCTTCAAATCAGGACACTATTTAAGAACAGGTGCCTTTCCCTACACAGCTCTTTCTAATGGTGTCGTGATATTAACCATTCATTAACTGGGTTTGTAGTAAATGAGGAGAAAAGCCATTTGACTTCTGGCCTTTGTTAAAAAGACAGCAATTTGAGTAAACCCTTTTAATATAACACAGTTTGGAAGTTCTAGATGTTGGCTCCTTTTTCAAAGGGTCGCACAGCAGCAGTACATCAATGCTCAGGCTCATCAGACAAGCGAAGGCTCATGCACATCACTTGGTTCAGATGTTGTACTGAAACTGAAGATTTCTCATTTTGCAACCGTGAAGCAAATTTCATGATAATTAAGCAACCCAAATTTCATAGGAGATCCTCTTTCAATTGGAAGAGAAAAGCTGTGGTAGGTCATCTGTTTTCTCTGTGGACTGTCTAAACAGCTACTCCATGAGACAGCACAGGTAAATCTGATGAATTAGATCTGCATTTTACTTGCTCCGAGTTCTGCTTGGATGCTTATTTGTTACCTTGTGTACAGCCAGTTGTTTGGTGCAAAAGTTGGCTTTTGACAAACTGAGTGGAAGGTGCATGAGAAGTGTGAGAGGACCAGCCCCGCTATGTTTGGATGCTTTCATTCCACCAAATCAGATTGCTTCTCGGGCTCTTTTAGAACATAACTCAAAATATGCAGCCAGGCAAAAGTGGCTCTTAAGACGTGGCCTAAGAGTCTGAACACGGAATTTGTGACTTGGGCTAAGAGTGACTCTACACATCTCTTGTCTTCTCTGCGAGTCAATCTACCTCCTCTCTCTTGCAGAATGTGGTCGAGATTTGGTTGGTTTGTTATTATTATTGACTCCAAATTTTGAAGAGACATATAAAAAGATTCTTCCTCTAGGTACTGTTAGCAACCAAGTAATAAAATCTTGACGGGCCTTCATCTGATATACTTCTGAAACCTCCAAGCCATCTGAGCTCTCCCTCTGGAATCCCGATGCCATCCTTTGCACTGCTTTGCAGTCTTCCCTTGCCCTTCCCCTTGTGGTTCTCAAATATTGCAGTTGCCTTGTTCTTTGTCGTTTCTCTAGTGCAGATTATCAGGGAGTTAGAGGCCTTATCTACTACTCCACCCTGTTTGCTGTTTTATTCAAACAGCTATCCTTAGACTTGCTCAGGATTTTCTTCATTTTAATTTTCCATTTCATCTGGGTGAGATACCTTACCTCATTGTGCCCCCACCAAAACACGCTGCCTACCAGGCTTTTCGTTCCACCAGGTCTCTGTTTTCACAGGGCATTGTTTCTCTGGATCCGTTCTGAGAAATGCAAGGTGGCATCTTAATTGTACAGGCATAGAAATGCGTTGTGAAGTAACTGCTGTCATAGAGCTTTCCATTAGCAACGTTAAAGCATGTTCATAGCACGAGATGGAAGCTGCTATTCAAGTTTCCTATAGGATATGAACCTCTTGGTGTGAACTCTTGACATGTAAATCCAATGGCAGAGCTTTTAACTGTTTAGTAACAAGGCAAAGCTTTAAGTGTAGGTAACTGTCTTGACTTTCCTTTTCTTCTTACTTTTTTTTTTTGCTAGTGCACATCTTAGACTCGTACTACTGAAGGATATGTCTAATTGAAAGGAGTAACGTATATATATATTTGGTTTATATGAAACAATAAGCTAAAATCTTCCCTGAAAGCTTAAGTTTGTTGGAAATTCTATGCGGGCATTTTAAAATCTGGTTAATCTGCTAAGGACTTCCAGGACTGCTTAGATGTCCACTGTGAAATGCTGAGTTCTGAATTTGTGTCATTTGGGAGGAGGAAGGAAGAATGAGATTTAGAAAAATGTGATCTTTTATCACAATCTGCTAGTACAGATCACTCCAAAAATAACAGGCTGGGGAGGTAGCTTTCAAAACTTCTAAATTTATGGATAAGATTCCCCCATGTTTTTTAACAGCTACTAGAAATCCGAAGCGCACAAACTTTTAAATCTACCATGCTTTCTGTTGTGGAAGGGATGTGATGTGGTGTTAACCTTTTTAATCCTGGAATACAAATTGATTTTAAAATGTGTTGAATATTTAAGGATGACTTCATGCAAGTTAATAAACCATTTGTAAAGTGTTTGTATACAACCCTTTGTATCATGTTGTTGGTACACCTTACCAGATTTTTTTTTGGGCATGTATTCCATTCTTAACTTCTGTACAATTTCTATTGTTGCTGTAAATATTCTAAAAGAGGAAAAAAAAAAATCCTGTGGTAACCTTAATTATCAGCATGGAAATGGTTAATTTTTACTGAGCACAATGTATTTTTGAATGGGCCTTCCAAAACATGTCTTTAATAAAAATGCAGATTTTGCACTAGAACATTGGCATTGCTCAACAGCTGATCTTATTCCTGACACGTCTCGTCCAGAGCACCTCCCCATTCATTAGCTTGGCTCAGATGAGCAGAACAGGACAGAACCGCACCAGGACTTCTTTGCCCGGCAGGTCGCTGCCATGTCCCGGCTAACTCCCCACCTGAGAAGCTGGCTTGCGTCTGTCTGCAAGCCCGTCATCTGCACAGGAGCACAGGCAAAGCAGCTCTGAAGCACCTCGTTGCCCACCATTCCTGTAGTCTCACTGCAGACATTGGGTGGGTTTCTGCCTTTCAGGGCAAGAATCTCTGCTTTTCTCCCTTTTGAACAGTATCAACCCACCAGTCCCCTCAGCAGGCAGGCACTACCCAGAAGTTAAAAGGCCCTGAAAATTTCCAGCCCTTAAACTGCTTTTGCTGTAGAAGGGGATCCACCAGTTGAGTAGCATGTTGGCATTTCATCACAGCCACAGGTAAGCTGAGACTCCTCCACGCAAACGTTCAGGTGTCGGCGATACGGTTTTTGATGGGTTCCTCTTTCATGTGTCCTGGCCACGGCTTCTGTTGTTATTGTGCGCAGCTTTAAAAAACCTTAAATATTTCTCTGCTGGTCTCTCATTCTTCAGGGTAATTGGAAGCAAACTGAGGAGTAGGGACCGCTTTACCTTGGCCTCCCTTCTTTCCCTCTGCGCTCCAGCACAGCAGACCTGTGGAAAGCCGGGACCTGCGGTCTGCTCAGATCCTCGGAACAGCCGCCTGACGCATTGTGCCGCAGCTGCCACTGTAGCGGGACCTGCTGCTGCCTGGTGCCTTCACTGAGCTGCGCCCGTCACCTCCCAAACGGGGACTGCTGGCCCAGGCTAACGGCTTCAGCTTCCACCAGGGCAAGCGGCCCAGCATTTCAACAGTCCCAGCCAGAAATGCGTTGGAAATGCCTGTTTTCCTTGAGCTGCCTCGCTCTCTGGGGACTTGGCTTTACTCTTACAACCTCACTTTGTGCTTACGCTTTCAATGGCCTCCTGGTAGTGACCCCAGGCTTTGGTGCCCTTTTCTGTAGCCCTGGCCAAGCTCCAGAGAATGGAGTGGCCACATCCTTGCAGGGGTCGAGCATCTTGCCGTGGCAGCCCCCGTGTAGTCAGCGTTGGTCCCCTGTGGCATGGGGAGCACAGCGAGTGCGGGTGTGGGCGTTTTTCTCTCAGAGGGAAGTGAAGGGCTAATTCCTGCCTGTACCCATTAAGAGAAATGGGGCTATTGACTTAGAAATGGTGTGGCTGGTCTGAAGGCCTGAGGCAGTCTCTTATCACACAGCTTGGATAGGGCAAGCTCGACTTCTGGGCACAGTTCCGTCACTTCTCTCTGTAAGCATCCCAGAATAAAAATTCAGGTCATGAAGCTGGAGGCAGCTCTTGGTCCTGCCTCCTGTTTCAAACCTGTTGCATTTTACACAGTTGCAAAGCTGTGCATTGGGTCTCCCTACCTCTGCAGGCAAAGACCTGCAGGTTTTTCAGTCCTAGAAGATAAATGTGTTTTCAGCGCTGCTTTGCATCATCTCCTGCAGCCTCAGTTCCTGGCTCTGTCCTGATTAATTGTGATTGGAGGCATCTGTGCCAGTAAATTAAAATGATAGGGATATGCTAGGAGAAGGTAGACTTCGTGAGGAAAAGATTTGTATTTTTGTAATTGCATTTTGGCTGGTTCTGTCGCGCTTTCATAACACCCTTAGTCACGCTGTTACTCCAACATGCTGCGTTTATGCAGAGATGGAAGTCAAGTGCAATTCTAAAAGCATTTTAGGACCACTTAATTAATTAAGCCTCTCAGCACCCTTCTTTTTAGATAAGAGGCAGAGGTTAAGTGAATTTCCAAAGGTCGATTAGCAAGTGAGCTGCATAGCTAGGATCAGAACAGAAACTCCTGCTTTAGCAGGAACCATTTAGACGTTGCAAATGAAAGCCAGAAGTAGGTCCCTTCCCCATTGCAAGCTGGAGAGGTGAACTGCAGGCAAATGACAGGGCGAGGCAAGACGCAAATGAACTGTGAAATGCACTATGTGCCAGTTAGTTCCACTTGTTTATTGCTGTACATTTCAGTCTGGAAAAAGGGTCTAGTAATTTCTTTGATGCTGGGAGGCTGGAAGAGTGATAGCACAGGTCTTTTCTACCTGGACAGTCTTTTCTCCGTCCAAGGTTTTAGTATATCCTGTATGTAGGATCAGTCATGTGAAGATACATAATTCCATGTGGTGCCTTGGTGTATAATGGTGTGTGGTCCATCCATTCAGGCTGTGGATTAAGCCTGCAAGCTCTTCCAAATTACACAGGAGCTCTTGGCCCTTGCCACAGGGTGCATTTCCAAAACCAGACAACTTGCGAAACCCTGGACTGTGCATGGGAGCTCTTCAGAGGCCAGCCACAGCCAAGGCTTTGATTAGCTACAGCCAAGCTTAACTGCTTTGGGGTGCTACAAATATTCATCGGCTGGTGCCCAGTCCACCCTTGCACCCCTCCAACCTCACCCCACCATTCCTCAGTCGTACAACAAAACAAGAGCACCAACCCTCCTCTCCACCAGTCACCACCCGCCGGGACACGCAGCAGAGCTGCCCCTGGTGCATTTAGGGAAGGGAGAGCAGTGTGTTAATGTGATGGCAACTGTGTCCAGGGCCTGGAAATGCTTCAGCGTTGGTGTGACTAACGCAAGAGCTGTGTCGGCTGTTGGAGAGCCCTTGTCTCCCTGTTACTGTACATGCAGTGCCTCGGGGGAGGCTGTTACCCCATGCTGGTCCCACAGCTCTGCTGCATGGAGGACTTGCCTTGAGCTCAGTGGACCTTCTCGGTAGAGCTTGCCTGAACTGATAATCATTAGAGAGCCACGCAGATTCACTGATTTCTTGGTGAGAAAATGTGTCCCTAGACCCATTTGTGGATAGGCAAAACTCCTTTGGGGGGTAAGGGGGAAGCAGGGGAGTGATGGTGACATAACAATCATCTCAGGAGATTGCGATTGGTCTTTTCTATGTCTCTGTAGATTTCATACTGTTTGTATAGTGGAGCAGAAGCTTTTAGACTCGCCAGAACAGCTTCTTTTCCTGACAGCTATTATTTGTCTCTATATACAGGAAAAAAACAAGGCAGAAACATCTGCCTTCATGAATGAATAAAATGTAACGAATTGCACAGACATCCAAAAGCTTTTCTCATGTTTTTGGTCACATCTCATTTGGTTTTAGTCACATCTCAACTCCTGCCCTGCACACCAAGCATTCGCCTCTCTGCCCCTAGGGATAAGAAGAGGGCACGGGAGGCAGATGGCCTGCCTCGGTGCCACTGTCCTCCTGCCGCTCCTCTTCGCTGAGACTGTTCAGGTGCTGATGCCGTGACTCTTTGGGATGGCTGCACGCACTGTTAAAAAGGCCTCCGGTACCCGCCAGGTTTGTACCACTGGTGTGTGGGAAGCCAAACAGTGGCTGCCACCCTGGAGCCCCCCACAGCCCTCCCACGTGGGAGCTGTGGGGACCGCAGTTCCCACCTGGGGCATGCTGAGCATCATCAGCTCCCAGGCAGAGGCAGGGACACGAGCTGTAGCACCCAGGCGGTCACCCCAGGGAGGTGGGTGCATTATCAAAGCCTCCTCATGCCCCAAATTCCTCAGGCTGCTGGGGGTCAGGCCGTGGAGATGGAGGCAGTTAATGAGAGCCAGTCCCTATTCCTGTGCCCAAACGCCCACAGAGAGCAATGCACCCTGGGCTCCCCGGGATGCGTCAATGCACAACCAGAGAGGATACGGCGAGGGTTTGGCCACCCCGCGCACAAGGCACCAACGCTGGTCCCAAAACCGGCCACAGCAGCTCAGGCCAGAGGGGACCTGATACATGGGGACATGAGGTGATTTGAGAGTGTGAGATACAGGTGGGGCCCCTCACACTGGAGACGGGCCACATCTGGCCCCAACCCTGTCTCAGGGATGGCAGAGACCGGCAGGAGGAGCATGAGGAAAAGCAGGGTGAGACGTCTGCCCTGGAGCGAGAGCCCTCCCTGGCTGTGGTGGGGCAGCAGGGGGTGCCTGGGCTCGGGGACAAATAGCCCAGTGCAGACCTGCCCTCCCCCGGACAGTCCAAGCCCTGCCTGTGGACCTCATCTGTGTTCACTTTGGCTGCCGCAGCACGCGGCGATGATGATTTCCCCAAGCTAACACCTGGGGCCAGAAGCACCACATCTCATGGGATGAAAGCTGCAGCTATGAACCCTCCCGCCTTCCCCTGTGCGTGCCCCACAAACACCCATCGGCTTCACAGCAGGGTTCAGCTTTATCACCAGGCGTGGTGTGAAGCAACGTTTTATTCAAGACAGCCCTTCCCTTTGCAGGCTGGGCATTTACACGGCAGGACCGTGGCCACAGCCGGCGTCAGTGGCCAGGCAGGGTGGCTGCTCGGGCGGACACCTACACATCTACCCCAGGAGACGGCGCTCAGCCGCACTTGCCCAGGCACTCAAGGAGCTCCATGCGGATGGCGATGCGCACGTGCCAGCCCAGTGGGATGAGACGGATGTAGCGGGCCACGATGGGCGGCCGCAGCAGGTTCTGCACTGAGGACGAACGGTCCGAGTTGCCGTAGAAAACCTGGGGAGAGAGGTGTGGGCAGGTGGTTAGGGGGCTGGAAGTCCTGTCCGGTGAGTTTGGGGTGCCTGTACAGAGAGGAGGAGGAGGAGGCTCCCTCTCCTCCACCCCCAAAATAAAGGACTTTAAAAATAGCTAGATGCAGACAATTTTTGACATGCTGACTGGGTTTTCTGAGTAAGTCACTTTCCCCGCATTGTTCCTACACTACTTCTGTTTAGGCTAGACTTGATCCCTAGACCCCGTTCTCTCTCATCTGCCTTCTCGCAGCAAGGTACCACATGTTCGGAGTGAGCGTGATTGACCTTGACTCTTTGCAGTTCATGAGCTGGGCTCCTAGACACAGCGATATAGACAAAAAATGTATTTGGGGGCCCTTCTGCCACTGCTTGGTCATGCTGCCATGTCTCCTGCTGCCATGACCTGTTTTTTGGGGGAAAGCTCAGCATCCCCCCAGGGCTGCAGAAACTGGTACTTCAGCAAAGCCACCAGAGCCTCCCATGCTGGGACAAGCAGATGGACACTGAGGACACCTGGGAGGCAGCAGTTGTGGCATCCCCCAGCCCAGCTGGGCTGCACAGGGGCCACAGGCACCACCATAAAGTCTCCCCAGTGCAATTTTTCGCTTCAAACCAGCCCCTTATAGGTGCGGCGTGAGACCAGTTCGGTTGTTTGTGACTTAACTAGTTGCAGATTTTGTCTCGGGGGGTTTTCTGCGTTGTCACTGTGCACTAGCCCTGGACATACAGCAAAAGGAGGAGCCCCTGTTTTGTAGTGCTCAGGCGTGCTGGGGTTGTGCGGCTGCAGCTGAGAAAGGGGTTTTATCGTGGAGGTGCTGCCTCCCCTGCAATGCCAGCTAATGCCTCCAAGCTTAATCTGGACCCCACTATCATCATTAGAATACATCAAAAATGTATTTCGTCCTTCTGCAGCTGGTCAGCGAGGCACTCACGCTCACCATAGGGGGGATGCCCCCCTCTGGGCTGTCCCCAGATGTGGGGTGAGCAGTGGGCCCCATCCACCCTGCTGCTCCCACAGAACCCCCCTCTTGGGGCACCTCCCCACCGAGACCCGACGCGTTCATGTCACCAACCACACCACCCCTCCACCAGTGGCCAAAGCGTGAAGTCCACCAACCCGGTTGTTCCCAGTCTGGTCCTTGTAGTAAACCCAGTTGAGGTTTTCGTCGGTGCGGTACTGCATGCTGTACTTGGTCATCCACTCATCGGCGTCGCAGCGCCCTTGTGTGAGGATCCCTGAGATCACCTTCACCTCCTTCAGGTCGATCTGCAGCCACTGCCCGTTGTCCTGGTACTTGGAGAGCCATGCGCACCTGGGGGGACACCGCCGGCCCCGCTACATCCTCCGCCGCTGCCCCCCCCACGGACCCTCCTGTCCCCGTGCTGCCAGGGGTCCCCCACACCCACCCGCCCACAGGGCCCCTCGGGGAGGCATTTTTGGACTCACCCGAAACCTTGGCCATTGAGGCGGGCCTTGTTGGCCGTCCAGGAGGAGTACCAGCCCGTGTACTGCTCAGGGTTGGAGCAGCTTATCTGGTCGGGGGTGACGGCGCCGGACTCGAAGCCCAGGGGCTTGTGGTAGGGGCACTCTGCAGCACAAAGGAAAAAAAATACTTTAAGGGACACGAGTGGCTTTGCTTCCTGCATGTGTTTGCACGCTTGTAGTCGACAGCCCATGTGGTTTCGCTGCACCCTCTCCTGCCCGGCCAGGATGCTGGGGATGCTCTTAAACCCGGATCACAATCCCTGCAGTATTTGCTGCCCAGGGGCCATGGGGTCCTCATTTCTGACTCTTGTCTCGTGTGAATTTCTAGCTCTCCCCTCTTTCTCAAACTTACTAAACCTGTGCTGCCTGCAGTATTTGGGGGGGGGAGGTTTTAGTCAGCTGTTGCAGTCCGAACGTCCTTGCAAGCACGTGGAAGCAGATCCAGACTGGATCCAACAACCCAGATCCAGCCTCCAAGCTGCCAGCCTCCGCCTGGTCCTTGAGAAATGCCTGGCATGGCTTTTCTTGCTGGGCTTTATCTCCTTCTGCTCCTCCATTCACTGTCTTGATTTATGGCTATACCTGCATGGCAAAACTGCTGAGCCTGCTCTGATCATCCCTCCACAAGCACCCTCAGATCTTCTGCATTTTCTGCTGTGGGGACTATCTTTGTATCTGGAAATGATCCTGTCTTGTGGAAAACCTGCGGGTGCTCCGGTGCCAGTGAGGTGTAATGCTTGGCCCTGCCAAAGGCTCAGGGATCTCCATCTGAGTTTTTGCCTTCAGATCTTTAGGCTGCCAAACCTGAGCCCACCGCTGTCTTCTGCGAGAGCGAGAAGTTCAGCAAGACCTGCTGGCTGCAAAACCACAAGGGGTAGAAATACTCATTCACCATTAAACCTTTCTGTGGTGGGTCACTGCAGAGTGCTCTGGAAGGCAAGCCTTTGGTGATGCTGCCATGCAGCGTGCCTGCAGGCTGCTTGGACCTAGTCGTGGGTTTTTCTGTTATGATCATTTTTTTATGCAATCAGGCTATCACTACCTATCTAGATACACATAAAGAAGGCGCTCACAAATGTCACATGGGGATTGCCTGGGCAAACATCTATACCGTGGGCAGCATTTTCTGATTTTGCAGCCTGTGGAGCAGGCGTGGTGCCCCCAAGGGTAACTCTGTCACATTTTCCAATTCAGCGTAGTTCATTTCATGGGTTTTGGCAATAAAGGAGCGAGCGAAGCTCTGCACAGCTTCACTCGTGGGTAGGATGTTTCCTCACCTTAGCCGTGCCTGACCAACTAGCGTGGTGCCTCACGTTAAAAATGACCAACATGGGGAGTGTCCGCGGGCGCCAGGGCCTGGCATGACTGCGGCCTCCCCGGTAAAACTCCCCCGCGCTGCGGCCATGCGGTCGATGCCTCATTAGCAAGCTCCACTGGGTCGATATCGTATGCATCAATATCTCATTAACATATCTTGCTCAGTCAGCACCTCATTAACACGTTTTTCCCCACGAAAACACGTTTCCTCCAGGCACGGAAACATCACGCTTTTCCGCCACATTGAAGCCCTTGCTGCCCCCGTGCAAGAAGGCGGTTGAGCTGGGGTGGCCCCGCGTGTTTACTACTCGGCAGCTTATCTCGAACACCACGCAACTTTACTTTTAGCAACACTAATCTGCAGACCACACAACCGTAATGCAATTAGCAGGTCACCTTCTGGCGCGTCCGGCTGCGTTACGCGCAGGGACCCACGCAACAGATTCCTGCTGCCCGCCTGGCCAAACTGGCTGAGCCATTTAACGCCATTACCACCGACCTGGAGAAAACTCGTGCGGTGGTTGCGAGGCCGGCCAGCTGCTCCCCGCCGGCTGTGCCGGAGGCAGCTCTGCAACCCCTCGGCTCGGCAAACCACCCCCAGGCAGCGGGGACGCCAGGCCACACCGCCATGGCTGGGCTGGGCTGGGCGAAGAGAGTGCGAAGTCCCCTGCCCGGGGAGAGAGACAGCTGGGAGATATGGGGACAGTGTTCATTATTCAGGACACCAGCCTTCATTAGTCAAGGAAGGCGCCTTCATTACTCAGCTACATAATGCTAATGCGTGAGAGCATCCCTCACACCTCGCCTGGCCAGGAAACCTGGAGCCGCTCCTCTCACACACGTGTCCCTCAGCCATGGACGGATCAACCAAACCTGCCGTGTCTCCTTCCCTTCCTTTTCAAGGGGCAGTGGTTTTAAACAGGAAGAGGGAAGATTTATATTGGACATAAGGAAGACATTTTTTACGCCACGGATGGTGAGGCACGGGAGCAGGTTGCCCAGAGAAGCTGTGGATGCCCCATCCCTGGAGGTGTTCAAGGCCAGGTTGGATGGGGCTTGGAGCAGCCTGGGCTAGTGGAAGGTGTCCTTGCCTGTGGTAGGGGAGTTGGACTAGATGCTGACCTTCAAAGGTCCCTTCCAACCCAAACCATGGTGTGATTCTGTGATTCCTTGGTGCACGCGACAGCAGGGTGGTACCAGGCTGTAGCAAGGCTTCATATGGAGAATTGTGCACTGTTAAGGTTGAGCAGCAAGAAAATGTGTGGTAGGACTAGGCTGGCATGCCAGGCATAGGTGCTGGTGGGGAGCCACCATAATGAGAAGGACTTCCCCAGGGGCTGGTCGGGGATCTCTGCTGTGCTGGCTGCGGTTCGGCACTGCCGTATGGCTCTGCGGGGTGCGTGATCATGCCTCACAACGAGATATAAAGTGTCATTTCTGGAGCTCTTATAAGCGATTCTTCTGCATCCCAGGGGCCGTCTCCAGCAAACGCCTTCTTCCTCTTCATACCTGCCCCAGCAGGCAGCCCTGTGAAGATACCAGCTGCAGAAACTGGAAGGACAGAACCTGAGAAGCCATGGCCCTTTACTGGGGATGTTTGGGGCTGCTCTGCCCTGGGGGCGAGACACCACCCATGCACAGTGGATGAATCCTCTCCTTGTAGTTTCTCCAGGCAGGAAAGAAGCCTGTGCACAATGCCTAAGCTGGGTGAGCCCCAGGTGGACATGGCCTCCACAGGAGCAGGGCACCCAGAGGGAGAACTTAGGGGAAGTAGATGGCCCGGCAAGGATGACTGGGAAGCCTCTGCACTTGTCAGCTCCCTCGCGCCGCAGGAGGGAAACCTTCAGGTCCCACACCAGCGTGGAATGGAAACGCCTGGGGGTTTTCCCCTCGCATTTCCATTTGCGTATGCCTGCAAGCTCTGCCAGTGGTGTCGTATCTTCCTGTCAATACACGTCTTTATTTGCTTTCTAGCCCATCCTGGCTTCCGCTCAGAGCTCTTCCAGGTTAACTCTTTTAACCTCCTCCTCCTTCTGGGCAGCCATGCCAAATGCTGAGTGCTGGGGTGGTCGTTTCCCTGGTGTGTCTCCCCCAGGGAACCCGTGGGCAGCAAAACACACCTCAAGTTGTTGCACAGCCTCTCGCGGGAGCTGGGAAGAGGTAGTTGCTAGCGGGTGTAAGGGAGGTACCACTTTCAGCACCCAGCTCCAGAGGGGGTGAACACCTCTGAAAATCTGCATGACAGAGGCCTGAACAAGAGTGCAGCTTCTGTGGGACACATGAGCTAAACCTGAGGACCAGCCGGGCACCGATAAAGCCTTGCTGGGGTAACACGTCTGGGAAAATGTGGTGGTTGCAGAGAATAATGAGGGAAGATCTTGATCAGAAATCTATAAAACATGATCTGTAAGGAATGGCTGAAGGAGCTGGGCAGGGGCAGCCCAGGGAAAACAAGATTGTAGTCTTTTACTGTTTAAAAATATGCTGCAAAGAAAGAATAAACTGTTTTCCTTGACCCCTGGAGAGAGGAGAAGCTGTCACAGGCTAAGCTGCAGCGAGGGAGAATGAGCCTAGGTGGTACAAAAGGTTTCCCACAGCAAATCCTGCACAGGGCGGTAGCTTCCCCCGGCACTTTCTGGGAGCACCAGTGCTGTAGGGACAGGGCAGGCAAGTGCCCACCGGCACTGGCCAGCCTGGGCCACCCCGGGTGACCTCCCGAGGTCCAAGCACATCCCCTGCCCCTCTGCCCAAAGGTGCAGGGTCACCCCGCACCTCCCACCGGTGCAGCTCCCCCAGCCCCTGCCGGCAGCTGGGTTTGGAACAAGTACCGCCATGATATGCCACCTCTGCAATGCAGGGTGCAACTGGGGAAGCTGTTGAAGATCACTCAACATGGCTAAAAGCGTGCTGGCCCATTACCTGGCATGCACTCTAAGCTGTTAGTCCCACTGGACCACACCAAGTTAGGACCTCCTTGGCAATCGCATTTGCAAGCCTTGCTGTGCCACAGCTCCAGTCTCTCATCCTAAAGAGAAGGTAAAAATCCAGTGATAAATCAACGTAGTCATCGGCAATGGTGACACAAGACTAAATCTGAGTCCCGAAGCTTAGACAGACCTCGCGCCTGCCTGGGCTGCTGCACCTTCTCCGAGCCCCGTTCTTCATGCCAGCCCAGCATGAAACGTGGGATGACTCCCTCTTGGATTCAGAGGTCAGAGCACGTGCCTGGGCTCCAAGGCCGAGTTGCCATCCCTCCTTCTGCCCCAAGGCACCAGAGCTGGGCAGTGCCGGACCCCCAGCATTTACCCGGCAGCCAAACGAGCCAGAAAGACTTACCTCTCCCGGGGAGAGGGCCATTGCAGCTGGGGCAGTGGGCATGGAGGGAAGAAGAGAGAGAGAGGTCAGAAATGAACATGCTGCAAGCAAACGTTGGGAAATGGAATGAACATTTACTCCTGAGCTGGGGACAAATAAATCAAGGAAGGACTGATGAATCTACTGCGTTTCCCCCGGGGAAAGCAAGAGGATGGGCAGGAACAGGGCACTGCATGTGCCTGTGTCAGTGCTACTCCTGCACTGTTTTCTTTTCGATGCCTTTGGCATCTCCTCTTTCTGATCAGACACGCCTGAAATGTCCTGAGGAGACCCATGCCAGCCCCCTTGGCCTCTGCTATACAGCTAATTTTGCTCCTATCCCTTTTTGCTGTCTTCCTGCCCCACAGTTTCCCTTTCCCAGTTTGCCCTTAAAACATGTGAGCTGATGAGCTCCAAGGGTGAAAGCCCAGCCTGGTGCCACTGCAAATCCCCAGTGCCTTTGGAGGAGATGGGACAGACCGCGAAGTGCCTGGCCTGGCATCACTCCCTCTGGACGGGATGGAGGAAAATTAAATGTCAATAGGTCTTCCCAATCCATCTTGCATACAAGACTCCCTTTTTTTTCTTTCTTAGAGAAAAACAGTTGTTGTGGCCGTAGAGGAAGAGCTGCTGGTTTTGTAACATCTGACCTGGTTTATGGCCTGCCTGTTACTGAGTTTTTATGAGCCCTTTCCTTGCTGAAAGGGCTCTCCCGCTTCACAGTGAAGTCCAAAGCAGACCATGTTAGTAGCATTTGGACTGGCAAAATAGTTCCCAGACAACTATGAGAATAAAAAAATTTACAAAAAATAGTGCCAGGACTGCTGATAACTCATCAACACAAGTCAAATGTCAAACATCATGTTTTCAATGCCAGCAGGGAATCTGTTAGCCACTAAGGACCAAGCTATTGAGCAGCTAAAAACTTGCATACAGGATCCACGAGAAACCTGCCATCTCCAAACAGAGGTTTTGTGAATACGAAAAGAGGATCTTTTCACCAAATGTATTAGACTCTGAATTATTCACTGAAATCTAGTTATGATTTATTCATTCATACACTGTCACTTTGCTGAGCCTAGGAAGCTCCAACTAATGCTGGGAATTTACATCTCGCATTTCTATAGCAAGTTTCATCTCAAAAGACTCATAAACACTGTGCAATTATAATCATCTGAAATATAAACTATAGACAAAGTTCCATTTATTACTGAAATGCAACAGCTCCTTGGGTGTGACACTGGGCCTGAATGTATCAAGAGTCTGAAAGAAAGACCCCAGAAAAGAACAAAATTATAAAGAAATTTAAAAAAACACCCTTTCTTTAACACAGAGATGGTGTCCTTTGCTTCAGTGTCCCAGTGCAGCATTTCTGGCATCAGGAACTTACCGCATTAACCCAAGGCATCGGCCCTGGCAGAAGAAGTAAACGTTGGTTTACAATAAAAAGACGCGGCTTTTAGTCGGGCCCAAGAGGGAGGGAGGGGGCACCCAGACCCCATCGAGCTCAGCAGAAAAACGTGGGTGCACGTCTCCAGGTCTGGCCTCTTGGACAGCGTAGGCTGGGGGCCATGCACAACACCGCACGCTCCACCTTTCCCAGCACAGATGTTACCCAGCCAAGCCCCGTGACTCCAGTGCGCAATGAGAAAACCACGGCGGAGGTGCGGGCGCGAAGCCGCGTGGCACATCGCCACCTCCGTGCTGTCCCACGCGGGGCACAGCAGGTCAACGTAAACCCGCGTGAGGGTGGTTCAGGGTAACGCTGCCTGTCCTCAGATCAGCACGGTACACAACAGGACTTATCACCTATCAAAACTGTACCACCTCGGCCAATAAAAGCAATGCAGTGCCTCTCCCGCCGGCTTAATGCTCTGTTTGATGCCGATACTGGAGCGGCACTGGCACCGGGGTACGGGAGCTGGGCCGGCAGGCGCTCCAGCCGGTGGCCTTTCCCAGCAGGATGGGCTCCCTGCTCTGGGAGCACCAGCTGCAAGGGTGCAGGTAGTTTCGATACCCTGGGATTTGGGAGCCCAGCTCCCCAGCCAGCACGGCCCGCCATGCGTCCCCGCTGCCCAGCAATTGCTGAGCAGGTCTGAGCTCGCGGGGCAGCGGGCTCAGCTCCTTCAGTCTGCAGGCATTCAAGTTTCATTTAGAGATGTGTGCTCACTATGTGTTCCTTAACCTCTTTATTCGCATCTTTAGAAGACTGATTTTTGTGGACAAAAAACTTTTGTGGGTCATTTCCTATTTTCCTTATGGTGGTTAAATGCACTTTGGCCTGGCAATGACCTGAGAAGTGAGTGGAGCTGTGCAGAGGTGAAAGCAAAGGTGCCTGCACCTCTCTACCTCAATACTCGCCGTGGCTCCTCTTTAGTGGCTACAGAGAAAACCTGGTAAACAAACTAGCAAATGAATATACTTTGTATAGGGACAAAATATTTGATTATATGTGTGTTGGGTCCATTTGCCCAGCATGAGGAAGACTGTATTGTGGTGAAGCTTACTATTGTGCACTGTGCACCTGAGGTGGGGAAAGGGGATGTGAATTACCAGACTGATGTAGGGTATTGCTTTGGGTCCATGCTGAGCCCTTCAGCACGCCTCCTGAGTCCCTGCCTGGGTATTTGAGAGCCAAGACCAAAATTTGGCATGTCATTGACACATGCAGCTGGAAATCCAATGGCTGCAAGTAAAACAACAGGAAAAAAATGAATAGTTTTCAGGTGGGTGGGTGTACAGTAGCACTTACTCAACCACCAGGAATAAACCCTCCTGCCCTGGCATTGCTTGGGTGGCTGCACCTGGTCAGCAATGCCTGCTCCTGAGCTACAAGAGCAGCTTTTAGGGTTTTTAGGCTTCTCAGCTGGGGTACATTAACTGCAAATCAAGCAAGGGTGTGGATTTCAGGCATAAAACCCCTTTTTTCAATGCAGCCTGTTATTGGGCCAGCCCTGGCACAGGCAGTGGTGCAAAGGCAGTGCCAGCGAGCTGCCCCTCCAGCTGTCCCTGCTGGGCTGGGGGCCTCCAAGCCTCGCTGGTTTAAATGTCTCAAATAGGAGATCGACTTTGCTTTTTTGAGCTGGAAGAGGTTAACTGCCAAGGGCTCACTCCCATGAGTGGCTCAGCCATCCGACCGCCACTGCCTGCGGCACAGGGGAGCAGCAGGATCGGCTTTGGGTAAGCACGGCAGCGGGTCGGCCAAACGTCCTACCTGGGCAGCGTGGCCTGATAACCCCTGGTGTCGGGAGAGGAGAGGAAAAGATGCCCTTGCCTGCAGTTGGCCAGAAAAAGTAGTAATTGATATATTGTTGTGTTTACAGCTGTGACAGGCCCTGTCCTACAAAGGAAATGAAGAGGAAAGCTGGCTGCCAATACTCTAAAAATGTGATGGGCAGCATGCTTTTATAGTGAGCGTGTTTGCCTTCAAGGAAGGTTACAGATAATTGGTAATTGTAGGTCAGACAGAACGAATTGCTGCAATTCGTGGGAGAGTCATAAGTCCTGCATGGCCGCCGAGGGCTGTTGTTTTAAAAGTACAGGACTGAAAAAAACGCCAAAACATTAAAAAGGAAAGAGCCCTATTTACAGTCCCTGCAGTGCCCCAGGACATTCAGCAAACCATCAGTTCAGTGAAATAAATTATTATCTGTGAGTGAGAGGCAGGGAGGTAGGGCATGCGCCTTTCCTGCCCCTCCATCCTGCCCTGCAGCGTGGTGCGCCCAACGCGCCGCTGTGCACAAATGCCACCCCGTAGCGCAGGATTTGGGGACCGGGGCTTGGGCAAGCACGAGGGGAGGATTTTGTGCCAGAGCACCCGTCCTGGGGGCTGGGCTGGAGCACAGGCCCTGGGATGGCCCCGCTTGGCATCAGTGAGCGGGATGGAGGAGAGAGAGAACCCAGGGACTGGCCCAGGTTTGGGGCAGAAGGAAAAGAGCTGGCAGAGGCAGTCCTGGGATGCCGGAATGGGGAGGATGCAGGTTTCCCGAGGTGGAAGTGGGATAAAGCAGCAGCCACAACTTGGGGCTAGCTGAGGAAAGGAAGGGGCAAGCAGTAGCAAGGAGGCTCAGCTGCTGGCATTTTAATGACAGGAACAGGTAACCACGTGTCTCAGAAAATTTGTGGTCATTAAGAACGTGGTTAAACAAGAGGAAGAGGGGAGAAAGGTAAGTGTGGGCAGAAGTAACACCGCCAAATGCTAAGCAAATTCCGGTAAGGTCAGAAATTTGATCATATTGAATATCCTGACCATAAAGCCATGACAGCAAGCCATCTTTTTTTAGCGTGGCTAGAATTAGTGATGGATACACAAGCATGAGAAAGCACATTATAAAATAAAACAGGGAAATAAAATATAACACAGAATAAATGTCAGTCACTCAATTTACCGGAATAAGTTCGCATAAACCTGGTCATTGCAGGCAAAGTATGTGGAAAATGTTAATGACTTTGTTTGTTTATTGACTTCATGATTTAGGTGGCCTAGAAGCTTCAGCTGGAAAATAGTTAATCTTGCCTTTCATCTCTGCAAGCAACATCTCAGTTTAACAGAGCTCAGAGAGACAAGCAAAATTATTTTCTCCCTGCTTCTCCCAGAGGAGAGCACTCCCTCCATGATGCAGCACTTTCCTGGCGTGGTGGCTCCTGCTGCATAGCTGGTCACCTGCTTCCCTTCTGCATGTGTGGGCCATGGGACAGGGGAAAGGAAAGCAGCTGGAAAAACAGAAGAATGTGACTGGGGCCCCACAAAAAGCTGTCACAGAAACGACAGAGGTGACTGGAATGAATGGCACTGGTTCGATCACCTTTTCTGAAAGGCACACCATTGCAAGACCCTGTTTTCCTTGAGCACCACATTAGAGAGCATCAGGAAGCAGTTAGGTAAGGCGGTCTGTAAGCAACACAGCAGGTCGAGACACAAAAAAACCATTGCGGTACCTCTGTGCCCATCAGGTGCTAGTTTGTGGGTTGCTAAATTATTAACCTAGGCTATTTTTACATCCCAGCCCTGGAAATCATGCCAGGCGAGCGAGATGACTCACGCCAGGCTGCACCAGCCTGAGTAGCAAGGTGCTTTTGGGGAAGCTGCCACATCCCAGGCCACATCATGCGTGGCGTTTTCCCCATCTCTCCTTGCCCTGTGCCAGTGGTGATGGCCCCAGGGACCCCTGCTGCAGCCCTGGCCGGTCCCAGGTCCCCTCAGCAGGCATAGCTCCCTCGCCCAGTCTCTTCGTCCTTGCTTTTGTTATTCTTCCCCCAGAGCTTTTTCTGTGGCCGTGCTAAGCGGGCTCCGTGGGACCGTGTCATGCAAACAGTGCCTTTATTTCTAAAAAGTGCAGGCTTAAAATAGTCTTTGGGAGCTATGCTGGCAGGCAGAGACCCCCGGTGCATATGCAGATCTGTGTCCACCGAAAGATTTTGGGAGCCAGGCTGGCCCGGTGAAAACAGGCTGTTCATCCAGGGGCTCTCACCACCTAAAGCCATGCTGGGCCAAATGCTCAGCCTCTTTCCCCTGTAGATGATATTCTGTCCCTGGCACGCCCCAGGAGGGCACCACCGCCGCGGCAGACATCAGCCTGCGAGGACTCATCTCTGCTCATCGCCGTCAGGCGCGGTCGGAGCCAGAGACTGGAGGCAAGAGGACCAGCGTCAGCCTGCAGAGGGGAGAAGGGCTCATACTTCGCCTTAAGCTCCTCTCTTGTGCTTTAACATGGCTGCTGTCTTCCTCCACCATTTTGTGGGGATTTTTCATGGTTTTGTTATTTTTGCTTCCATTTAATGTTCTTTATTTGAATTGTTTTTATTTCATTTCCATTTTCATTCATTTGCATTGTGTCTTATTTACTGGTATTTATCTGAAAGTGATAAAAACATTTAAATAATTATAATTATACCTATTTAATTCATATTCATTTCTCTTTTATGCCTGCTATCTCCAACAAAATTTTTCTATGTTGTGAAAATATTTGGAAAAACCTTAAATAATTTGAAAAAAAAAATCAACATTTCCCCTTTTCTTCTTAAGAGATGTATAATTATCTTTTTTTTTTTAAAGTGTTCCTTTGAAAATTTTTGGCAATTTCTGATCTTATTGACATGTTTGTTCCTTCCTGCTTAGAGCTATGCAGAACATTGCCTGCATAGTAATTTCATTAGATGTATTGATTATGCCAAAGAGCGGAACTAAAGATGTTATTTACTGTGATTTGAAGGCAGGTTTGGGCCTTTGATTTTGGTGTTTGGGGGTTTTTTTTGTGTTTTGTTTTTTTCAAAGCTTCAAAAAACAGAGAGGGGAAAAAAAAGAAATCTGCTCTTTTAAACTGCCGAGGTGTGCTTATTCCCCGATGTGTAGTGAGCACGGATGGAGTAATGCGGAGCGGGCATGTCACATTCAATGTGCTAAAAGCATATTCATGTCAATCCGGGGCTTGGGGTGCTCCCCCTCACCATATGGAGGGGGCCCAGCAGCTGCTGCGGCTCTCGTCGCAGGAGCCCGCCTGCTGCACCATATGCTGCTGCTGCTGCTGTGGTGGTGTCCCCGGCAAACACAAGCCCAGCCAAGGCGCGGGGGCCGGGGGTGCTCCTCTAAGCCATTTGCTCTGCCAGAGAAAATAAGCTAAGGAGCTTTTCATGGCATCGGTGCACGTGGCTCAGAGGACTGACCTAGCGGCACCTTCTCCATGGTGGGAGAGGCAGGAGTGTGAGGGGGGACCTGGGCAGACGGTCACTGCTCGCTCTTTATCCAGAAGAGGACACTTAGACCACGAAGCAGAGAAAAACAGTAAATTAAGAAAACCAGTAAATTAAGCAAATAAATTAAATACCAAAGGAGCGATGCCTGGAAAGTGATCCTGCAAGTAATTTTTCACTGCAGGCTCTCTGAAAATATCCTGATGTGTGGGTGTCTATTAAAAGCAAGCTGCATCTGGGATTGAGAGCAAGGTATGAACCCATTCCAAGGACTAATTGCAGTTATGCCACCCATTGGGAAAAAAATGCTGGCATCTGGGTAAAAACAGCCTTTCAAGAAGCTCAGGCACCAGTAACCTTCCCACGTGAAACAAAGGAGAGCGAAGAGATAAGGTATGAGGACAATGCACAAATATTTGCTGGAAGATTAAAAGAAAGACCTATTAATTAGAGCGGGGTACAGCCAAGCATAACAGGATGAAATGAAGGCACAGCCAGTTGAGGAACACTTTCCTATCTGTGAAATTTGGTAGACCAAAATATTCAATGGAAACAGAGAAGGATAGAAAAAACTAGACAAAGCAAACCACTGAGAATTCAACATCCATGGGGGAAAAGCTGGACTGCCTGATAAATCTGTCCCACACTCTGACAGATCATACTCTTTTCACACATTAATGTTGGTAGATACTGCCCAGCACTTCGCAAGAGCAGAAGTTTAAGATAATAATAGCAGCTTTGCCATTGGCTTCAATGAAGCCAGAAGTTCAAACACAACCCAGAAAATTATCTCCTTGTTCCACAGCTGGGTTAATTAAAATGGAAGGAAACTGTGACCCTGAATTTTCTGGCTGCTTCTAGCTCCTGCTTACCTGCTATCACTGCTACATTTCTGAAAAGTAAATTTGAGAAAGCCTCAAAATTGATAAATAGTTTTCCCATTTTCTTGACTTATGATGGCTTTTTGTTCTTGAAGTGCCTTTGGAAGTCTTTTCCAGGCCAAAATACCTGAAAGAATCTTTTAAAAAAGGCAGAGCTCCATCAGCAATGTCTTGCTGCTAGAGAAAATGATCAGGTTTTGATTAATCAAGAGTTTTGATTAATGAAGGACCAGTCTTTCATGTTATACTGTACCTCATTTCTCAAATCAGCATTATTATTTACTCACTGGCTCAGCTGCATGACAATTTTCTTTGCAAATTCATATTTTGACAAATTATATGGCAATTTTTTCACACTGCAATTATTTTGTGAAACAGAGTTTTACTACTGAATATTCATAGAGCTGTAAGAACGCTGCTCACTCATGTACATAAATTACACATCTCCTCCACAATTTTGCCTTTCCCTGAATTATTATGCTTCCATGAGAACATAGAGAAGAGCTTGCTCTGTACCCCACAGCCCCTGGCAGAAGAAAGAAGCATGGATGAAACAAGAAATACAAAGAGGGACATCTGAAAGTGCCTCTCAGGAGGCAAACTGCATACCTTTGTACCAGAAAAGAAGAGACAGCAGGACGCTTCCCATCTTGAACCGCATCTTTTCCTTCCTCTTTTGGGAATAGCTCCTTCGCGTGCTGCTCAGCTTGCTGGGAAGGCATGAGATTAACTTAAGCATTGCCTAAGCACCTTACTCTCCTCCATTCTCATGATTTTATCAAGCACCACCAAGCCAACCACACAATTATTGCTGTCGAGCTCTATCCTAGAGGATGTGTTATGTGTAACAGTTTTTTGAAAGGTAAAAAGTACTGAGGTACTGACACTGTGAGTGCGATTCTGATTGTGTATGCAGCCATATGTCCAAATAAACAGGGACATACCTACCTAGAAACCACATATACCCCCCACAGAAATGCAGATGTCTAATGCTTATAAAATATATGTAGTATATAGTCTATTGTATGCGGTATGTTTTTATTAACTTCCACCCCAATTATTTACCTCTACACTATCGATGCCTTTCCTAATAATAGCTGTGTGTAGAAATCTGCCCTGGCCTTACTGCTCTTTTAGTCACCTAATTGCAAGGGGCTGAAAACTGCAATTAGTAGATCACACAGAAATAGCACATTTCAGTTGTTTACTTGCTGAGCTGTAAAAATCTCTAACCAAAAAAGTAAACCTCCCTTTGCTAACAGTTCTACCTACAGCATTTTCTCAACCAGTTTACATCAAAGAGAGTTACACATTTGATTTTAAAATGACTGAAAGATTCAAGACAACAGACTGCTAGTGATTCCAGTGGATCTTGCATCCGTTCCTCCAATCTCTGTTAATTATGTGCAATTAGCAGTGAATTTTTAATGGAGGTTTTTGAAAGCAATTGCTTCAGAAGCAGCTTGCTTTGTTTCAAAAGATCTCAGATTGTATGCACAGGGAGTAGATTAAAGTGCTGCATAGATCACGTGGGCTGCTGTTGAATTAAGCTAGACCTGTCTCTAGTCTTCTGGTCTACATCCATTCAAAAAATGCTGTGCAAACAAGGATGCTGACTTTTTGTAAACAGTCCCCTGGGCAGGATTAATCTCACCTGCCTTGGGATACCCACAAATTTGGAATGCCCCATAAATGGGATGTCAGGCATGGCATCCCTCTGCATTTACACCTCCAGCAACGATGCATCCTGGCCTCGCCAGGGCATGCAGCGTGAGTCTCCTGCCAAGGGGGCTCACTGCTTTGCTCAGCCTCGAGCAGTTTAATCCCCTCAGCCCACCACTTTTCCCACTTAAATCTACCCTCAGGGAGAGGGCGGGTTATCGCAGGCGGACCCTTCCAGGGACACAGCCATCCTGCTTCATGGCCTTGGGCCAGCTCACCCCAAACACTGGGGAGCATCAATGCATGGCAGGGTGAGCAAGCAGGGCGGCTCGTCCCAGGCAGCAGGGAGGGGGTCATTTTCCTAAGGGCAGGGGGCTGCTCCTGATTTTTTCTCAGAGGCCTCACGCTCATATGCAGCACCTCTCTCGGGGCAGCGAGACCTACCAGAAGGTTCAGCCGGGGGGTGAACAAACACGATCTTCACTGAGGGTACCAGGGCAGCCTCTGTGCATCCACCACGGTGCAGCATCTCGCTCCAGGCTCTAGACAGTATCTGGGCAAGGCTTGCTCTCTCCCTCTCTTTGCCATCTGGTCTAAAATGGGCTGCCACAGAGACAGAGATTTCCAGAGCTGCTGAAGACACTCAGATATCTATTCCCTCTCTGCATTGATGAGCACTTGCCATCTAAATCCCATGGGCTTGAAAATCCCTGCTTAAAAATCCCTAAATACCTTCATCCACATAGCTCTTGGCAAACCGGACCAGGGCTTCAGCCTCTTGCTCATAAGCATGGGTCACTGGGAGACAGAGCTGCCCACCCAGAAGAAATCACCTACTGTATTTTAAAAAAGCAAAATCAAATTCTCCCCCATCACCCCACGCAGTTTAAAATCAACTTGGTTTATGGTCATCTCCACCCTTCAAACAGGTCTTGATTTTGTGTAAGAAATGCACAGGGATCATGTTCAGAAATAGCACAGCTATTATCAAAGAACATTTCATCCAAAGGGACACCCTCAAAATGGGTGGGTCCCCAGTTATAAAATTCCGTTCCCACAGAAAAGAGGGCAGCTTTTGTTTAAAAATATATCTGTAGCATTCAAAAAATCAAATTGGTTCACATGAAGAGTAGAAGAGCCTTAAAATTAAAGTCTCTGTATAAATACTATGCAGTTCAGACCCTCTGTGTCTAATGGTGTTGATGGTCCTTCATTTTAATAACTGTAAACAGCAAAATCATGCTGCCACTGCAGGCAACATTGCTAAATGAATCACTTAGTTAATTCCTATTTTGCATACAAATACTTTCAGGTACAGAAGACAGAAAACATTTTAAAGCGAGTATACAATACAGACACAGAAAGGGCTACATCTGCCTTTTATAAAAAGTAAAAATAAAATTTTAAAAGCACAAACATTAGCCTGGCATTGATTATGAAACAAAACCATGGCTGGTACAAATGGTCCAAAGTAGGATAGTTTGGTGACATCCACACTGCTACATAAAAAAGGGGCAGGAGCTGCCTGGGCAGGTTCACTCTTTTGGCCACACATCTTCTTCAGGTCCAGCTTGTGTCCCATTGGCCTTAACACATTTTGGTATGTTTTCATGGCCCTCAGATACCTTGGTGTGTTTTCTTCCCCCAGACTTGGTAGATAACACAAAGGCCACCCTGCACCATTGGGATGCTTTTAGTTCATGAAGTTGAGAGTATAGCTTGTGTTTCCAGGGGTGCGACATGAAGGCATGGGGGTACATAAGGGTGCGAAGCCCCTGGGATGGCAGCAGGGGGAACAAAGTCAAGTAGAGGCTGTTTGACACCCTGTCCAGGGATGCTCCCTGGCACGTGTCCTTCCTCAGCTGGGTTAGCTGGCCTTAACCACATTTTTACCAGGAGTTTGCTAAGAATTAAACAGCATGGATGACTGGAGGCCAGTGCTCCAGTCTGTACCTTGGCATTGCTTTGTTAACAGATATAGATATAGCTCAGCACCATTTGAGGAGCCCCATGCCAGCATCTTATGCAGACTTAATGCTTTCTCCTTATGAGAAATGAATTTGCTTCTGAGCACAGCAGAGCTGTGCATCCAGGAGCTCTCAAAACACATACAAGGGCACGGAGCCCTCCCCGGCACTTGACCGACCAGCAGCGTGCACATGTGCCTTCAGAGGGGAAGCAGGAGGCAAAAAGCACTTGCGTGTGAGAGAGAGAAGTGCAACTCCACATGGCGATTTCATGTGTCTCCCAAAGTCAGAGTGCCAGACAGCTAAATCGGTGGCGTGCACAGATTCATGCGTCTGGGAGCTGAATACACACGACGCACAATGTCTCAGCACAAATGTGTGACTGGCGTGCTTTGTTTTTAGCACAGTTAGGGAACGTACAAAATACACATTTATACATGTACGTGTGAACAACAGGCATCTCTCAGAAGCAGGATACTGATGTGCCGAGAGAGCAAGGTTGCCAATGCTTTCAGAGCTTGAGTCAAACCATCAGGAGCTGGACCCCCTTGAAATGGATGGAACTACGATGGTCTACACATGCTGAAGATCTGGCTCTTGAAAGAAAATATTCTTTCCACACATCTGAAGTGTGAGCTCAGAGCTTTCTGAAAAGGAGCCTTTTTCCTAATGTAAGAAAACACGATGCAGATAGTTACCCAGTGCTGGCCATCAGGATCAGGCCCACCCCCTGTAACGCATGCACCTCGGGGAGCTGTGTCTGTTGTTGGCAGGGTAGGCACCATGGGATCACCATCCCTATTAGATGGGAAGTACCTACACCTAAGCTTTGCATACCCTACATTAGAAGAAGTCGAGCTATAGCGGATTCAGCTTTGAGCCTGTATCCTGGCAGCAGCCCATCTGTGGAAGACAGTTTACCCACGAGGTGGGATACATTGCTTTGGCTTCACCTCCTATGGGCTGCGCACACGCCGCTAACCAAGCCAAGCAGAGGAAGCCCAGACCTGAGTGTGTCTGTACTTTCAGGTTGTAGGATACACAGGCCCTTAGTCTCATGACGGTCCTTAATGTTATGACCCTATCCTGCTAGGTCTCACTATGGGATATATGGGTGCTTTCTACCCAAAAGAGCTTTTGCAACCTGGCCAGGTATCCCTGCATTGGACTGCACTTCAGCTTGCCCACACCCCAGAGTGTTTCTTTAGTAAGAGTAAGGACTGACAAAGGTTAATAGTTTTCTTAAGATGACAATTATTAAGGTAAGTTCCTTAATAAGACCATGGTTAAAGTAAGTCAAGGGTGTTCAGCCCTGCCGAGGACGAAGCCTCAGACCTGTGGCAGGGAGAGGCCTTGTCTGCGCCTCACCACAGCAGCCCGCCCAGGCCTGAGCTGCACCTGTGCGAAGGGGCCCAGAGGAAGATGCAAAATGGCCCCTGAAGGCCCGTAGATCAGGCAGGCTTAAAAGGAGGGGTGACACTCTTTTATTAGGGCTTCCAGCTGCCTGTTCCCCCTCCCAGGCGAGCTGTGGCTCAGCAAGGCCTGGGCGCAGAGAGGCCCACAGCCCCCGCACCACCCCAGGCCTCCCCTCTGCACCACAGGCAGGGGTGCTACCGGCCACCACAAAATGGCGCCCAGGGAGTATGGTACAGTGAGCCACCAGATTAAAACCTTGTAAATCCTGCCCCGCAGGGCTGTGCCGGGCAAGCCAGTGGAGGGAGTGCCGGCTGCTTCGGCACCTCAGGGCGTAGGCTGGAGCCAGCTCTCACTGGGTCTCTGCATTTTGGTTGATGTTGTTGCGGGAAGCAGAGCTTTTTTTAGGGGGGAAAAAAAAAAGGCAAGCACTGCAGCCACATTATCTAAATTACGTTCATACTCTTAGAAACATGCTATTGCACAGGGCCTATGGAAAGGGTTCTGCTGGGCAGGGCATTCCTGCTTGAGGGGCCTTTCTGCTCCCCTCGCCATGCACTGCTCCTCCTCAGCCACAGGCAAGACTTCTTTATGTGCTTATGAGGTTGCCCATCTTGGGAAGGAAAAAAAGCAAACCGCGGCCCACTGCTTGAAAGAAAATGGTGAAAAGCTGAGGGTGCCTACAAAGGAAAACAAAATCCTCAGTCGCTGGTTCCACTGGGGCTCGAACCCAGGACCTTCTGCGTGTAAAGCAGACGTGATAACCACTACACTATGGAACCGCCACGTAAACCAACGCTGGCGGCACTGCCCTTATCGACGAGACGATGGCGGGACTCCTCCCCGTGCGTGAGGGCAGCCGTTGGGCGCGCGGCGAGCCGTTGGGCGGTGGCGGGGGGGGCAGCGTCTGAGGGAGGGCGGGACAGCTCGCCGCAACCCCCGGGCTTCCCCCTCCCCAAATTGCTGGTTAGTTACACGTGTAGTCATTTAAAAAATCACCTTAAGGCGCTTCCTGCCCCTCCGATAGCTACAGAGGAGCAGCGAAGCGAGTAAATCACGGTTAATAGCCCTCACGCTGCGGGAAAGCACAGGTAAGGCTTTTGCGCGACTACTGTCGGCCTCCGAGGTCTGCCCCCCCCAAACGCGGCCCAGAGGGGCAGGTGAAGGGCCGGGAGGGCACGGGCCCCGTCACGGCCTCACGCTGCGTGGAGCGGGCACCGTGAGCATTCCTGTGCCCTGCGTGTACTTGGTACATCTCTGCTTTAGGCCTCTGCGCTCCGAATGTCGCTGCCCCTAGCCCCCCCGTTCGGAAATGGTTGGCAAGCTGCTCCTTGGATTCGCTCGGCTGCTCTGTTCCCCGGAAGAACAGAGGTCCTTGGGCCGGCGCGGTACGTCTCGGTACCCAGTAGTTTGACCCGAGTGGGGGAGAGGCAGGCTGAGCTCCCCGAGAGGGGCAGCAGCACCCCCGCCGCGGCGGGGGAGCCTGGCTGCCTGCACGCCCTGCAAATCGGTGCCGGGAAGGCGCCCCGCTGCCGACAGCGGGCCGCTTCAGCGCTCTTTTTCAAGGGGGTGGAAGGAAGGCGTAGGGGATTTCCTCGGTACAGGAGACGGCGTTTGAGACAGCGTGAGGAGAGGGGGCAGATCCTGAAGTTTGTCCGTGTCGCCTAGCGGATCCGCAAAAGTCAGGATTTATCCCCTGGGACCCGGCACGGGACACGCCGACGAGCTCTTAAAATGAGGCGTGCCAGCGAGACCACTTGCTTGCTCAAGTCTACCTGGCGGGCTTCGAGGAGTTTCCTCTCAGCCCCGGCCGCGCCTCAGCCCCTCGCCGCGCACGCAAAGCCCGCCTCCGCCTCCGCCTGCGCGGCGGGGCGGGGCCGCCAGCAGGGGGCTCCCCGCGATCGCGGCCCTGCGCACCGCGGGCCTGCGGGTGAGGCTCCTCTGCAACTGGATTTTTGGCAGAAAAAAAAGTTTTGTTGCGTGTGCGTGCAGCACGAGAAGGCCTAAGTGTTCGCAGGTGTGTCTCTGCTAAAGGCAAGCTGACCGAGCTGCTCGTGCCGCCTGCTCACCCCCTGCTCCCATCCAGCAACAGCCGAGATGACTAAGGCTGTCGATTTGTGATGCATCCACTGCAGAAGATGGCTCTTTGTGAGCGTGCAGAGCAGCGCAGCTGTTTCCGTGCAGTTCTGTGCCTGTCCGCATCAGGCATTCATTCAGGGACTTTTTTTGTCATCTGTTACACCGCACAATAATTGCCTCGTTTCATCTATTATGTTCTGCACTGGGGTTCTGCACTATTTGCATTACCTCAGTCCTCGCCGTACTAAATCCCACATCCCAAAGGGAGTGGCTTGTAGAAGTACAAATTAAGGCACCTGTACAGTGTTTACAGGACTGTGGTTAAAAGTTACGAGCAGAAACTATTACTTGGAATATAAAAAACAAGTTAATTTTCAGAAGTATGTGGTGCCTGTAAGCAAACCAGTTTATTGTTTGTAGCTAAGTTTCGTAGTTGCCTTGAGTCTTGAAATTAATAATATTTTGCTGAAGCAGCAGATGATTTACAAGGTAGAAGATTTTGGTTTTTTGTCATTAGAAGCAATTTCATAAGGATAAGATGAAAATAGAGGTCAAGAAAATTATTTCCATAGACTTTGCTGACCCCCTACCATATATGTGATGGCTGTGCTTAGTAGTTGGCCGGTCCCAGTCTTTAAAAAAAAAAAAATCCTTTTACATACTGATCATTAGTGTCTGAGTCAAATCTGTGTACACTCCTGACCTGGATTTAACCCAGAGGTGCCTTTTGGGAAGAGGCAGTCTGGTAGGCTTGAGGCTTCAGGATGTAGGTTTTGCACTGTCCGTGCAGCTTGTGGTTCCCCAGACCAACAAAATGCAGGTAAAGCTGTCATTAGGCAATTCTTATGCCCTTTTCTTTTTCCTAATGTTGCTTTACTAAGATTTAGCGAAGCCTGAGTGCTGTTGATAGCTATCATCTCTATACACTGTAAGTGGAGGCTGAAGCTAACTTGTGAGGGAGGTAGAGTTGTGCAAAGTAGGTCATTAGTCATTGCTTCCCAGAATAATATGCATTCAACTGATAATTTGGGAAATTTTCCTTTTTTAAAAAAATTGTTCTCATTTTCACAGAAGGTATCCTGATGCTTTCATAGTGTTCTGGTCTAGTTTCTTGGCCTTCAGGAGTTTGGAAGCCCTACAGCTGCCTTTCTTTCACATTTCTGACTTTGTGTTCTTTTTGCTAAGGATGCTAGTTTTGATGTCTTTTATTCATCATCTCACCCAGAATTGTCAGTGGGGAGGGAGATTTCTTTTCCTGTTCACCCAAATTAACCTATTCCTTCCGATTTGTAAGAGCAGATTTCTGTCATCTCATTGACTTGAGACAGAGTTTAAAATTGTTCTGGATGTTTATTTCTCTCTTAATTTCTTCTGTTCTTTCTGTTTGTGACTGAACATCCAGGTCTCAGGCAGGGACTCATCTCCTGGCTAGTACTTTAAAATACTTTGTTGGGTTGCATAAAAATACTTATTTGAGCTTAGTAGGGTAAGAGGAGGGGAACCATGGTCAGGGGTTAGAAGGAGCACGTTCACTTCAAGTATGATTATCTTCAGTCTTTCCGAAAAATATCGGTTACATCACTTTGTAGTGGGTGCTTCTGAGAAATAGGCCTGAAGCAGAATTTGAATTATGTATGTGGAATGCCTGCAGGGAGGCTTGCTCAGGAGGTTAATGTTTCCAAAGTATTTGGAAAACAGAATATGTGCTATTACATCGAGAAGGGCTGCTTGTAAAGGGATGTTCGATTGCTGTGCTAGCAACATAACTGTGTTTTTTCTTGTCATGCTAGACTGCTCAACAACATATTGTCAAAATTTTTTGGCCTACTTTCTGTTGCAGCTGTTGATGTTAAAACCCTTTTCAGCATCTTAAGTGTGCATGTGATACATGATTGCTAACAAAAATGCGGTAGTATGTGTGACCTTGGTGGGACTGGTGTGTTCTCTTTCCTCTATGTAGAAAGGAGAATGGTCTTGTTTGGTACAGCCTATGTCCTTGGACTTGAACAAGAAAGGTTAATTTGGGAAGCACATTTGTGTTTCCTCAAGTTGCATGTTACTGTGATCCTCCTAGGTAACTGGAGAGGTGGCTCAGTCCAGCGAGACTGACTCTTTATCAGGCCGCTTGGTCACATCAGACCACTGAGACAGAGGACAAATAACTTCCATGAATAACAAAAGAAAACATGCAGTGGAGGCTTTATGTCCTACAGACCCTAAGAGCTAAGGGCTTGATCCCTCTCCCATTGATCTTGGATGAAACATTTCTGATGGATTTGTTGGCTGTTGGAACAAACCTTATAGCCTCTTATTATGCAGAGATCTTAGTAGATGCCAATATAGATGAATTTATCAGGTACAGTAAATGTTTTATAAATAATGTGTATCCCCAGAGTGCAGTGGAAAGAGGTTATGTATTTCTGCTTGCATGCATTTTGGCAGAACAGTGTGATCATACATAAATGATTAGCTACTGTAACTCTGATCAGGGAAAGTGCATCCTGCCAGAAAAACAAACATCAAAACTCTTTTGGGTCATGCAGAATTATTGTGCCTGGCGTGTATTCCATTTACTCTCTCATCTCACAGGAGAGGAGCAGCTTTGAAAGTGGAAGCTTGTGTCTGGGACTCCAGAACCTCAAAGGACTAGCTCAGTTAATCAAACCAGTGCATTTACACAGTGTCTTCTGCTTTGCTGGTTTGGCACTTTAAATATCTTTTGCACTTTAATAAATGTATCTGTTCTGTCATAGTAAGGGCAGTTGTCTATCTGTCCCAAAAGATGATTTGACAACTCTGTCCTTCATGGTGGCGGTTGATGCGTATAGAACTGTCACCAGATGGATGGCAAAAATTTCCTGAAAGTACCATGTTACAGTATTTAGACCTTCGGGACAGGGGTGGGAAGGTGAAGATCTTGCTTTGTTTGTTTCTCTTCTCAGAAATCTTTTGCTCCCTGTCCAGTCCTGGTGGGACTGCATCACATGGAGAGGCTGCAGAGCAAGGGGCACGGTGATCCCCATCTTTTGCCCATCCATGTGGAGCTTTCTCCCACCGCAGCATGATTTATAGCCTGTGGTCCTCTTTGGACCCGCATGCCCCCATGCTGACCCCACAGAAGGGGCTGCTGTGCTCTGTTCCATCACTTTGCACAGCAGCAAGCAGCCCCTCCCCAGCTTTTGGAGAGGGGTGGAAGGACAGACTGAGGGAAAAGGTGGTGTGATGAGGTTGAGTGACGCTGAGGGCTGGGCCTAAGACTGTACTGGTGATATTACAATACTGTACTTCTACCGACGCCTCATATTTTTGAGTGGTTTGGGGGTGTACATGTTCAAAATCACAGTGTCCCCATGCTATCGATTCACTGCCAGAAGGGGCAGATTCTTCAGGGGCTGTTGTGCTGGCAGTGGGCACTAACAAATCGCCTTGGCCGTGATGGCTCTGCCCTTCCCCGGGCACCTGTGCAGTGACTGAGAGTGCAGGGTCAGCATGGCAAGGAGCTAGGCCAGAGCTGCGGGCCCTGCTGCTGGGGGTCAGGGTTTGATTTTAAAGCATACAGCACCACAGCTTCCTGACTGCACAGGGGAGCAATGCTGCAATGTTGTCAGCTTGTCCGATCCCCTTCCAGTGGTCAAATGAGGAGCAGGTGAGCCAAAACACGAACTGAGTCCACTGAATTCCAGTCCCACGTTTATGGGGAGAACATGTGCATGCACATGAAGAAATGAAGTGTACAGGCATTGGTGCAGTGCTGCTGAGCGCAAGATTTGAGTGCTTCATACTCATCCCATTATCTGGGTATGAATGAGTATTTTAGAGAGCACCTATATCACTAGCATGCAGATACAATGCCTCATAGATTCAGTATTTCATTACTTAAGGGCTTTCATAGCCATGCCAGTCACATCAGATAACAAAATACCTGGACAGCTCTTATGTTTTTTTCCGATGTGCTAGATCTGCTAAAATGCAAATCATTGCCTCAATGCAGCAGAAAGGCAATTCCTCTTGAAAGAGATCATGTGACTTCAGATGTGTAGCAGATAACTTCAGCCCATCCCTTTCTCTGCCTGAGATTCAGGAGGCATGGTCACAAAACAGCTCTTCAACAGCGCGTGTACAGCGCAGCTGGAGGGCTGCAGCCATGAGCTTTCATATCAGGCTGGACGATGAAAACAGCGTTTTCCCCTGACTGTTTCTGAAGAGCAACGCTCAAGAAATTCCCTCTCGGGAAGCTGTATAAATAGGTGAAGAGCAAATGCATTACAGCTCCTGAGCTCCAGAGCCCCAGAGAGAATTGGAGCACCTGTTCTGCAGAGCTGCACCCCTCATTGTGCAGTTCTGCTTCCAAAACGGGGCTGCTTTCTCTTAAAAAAAGAATCTTCTAAAGGTACTCTTGTGGAAAAAATCTCGGTATTGCTGAAGCAGAAAGAAAGAACAGGTAATATCTTTGGGTGGGGCATATCTATCTATCTATGTATATATATATTTAGCTTGCTTTTAAAGAGCAAATTTACTTCATCTTAAGCCTGTGTAGGGAATGACAGATGTACATGGGGCTGTTTATGATTTTACCCTGAGAAAAATCAGTGTGCTTCAAGCTATAAAGTTTGACCTGGACTGGATCACTTATCCAGAACTTCTGAGTACAGATGAGATCAAATATCTTTGAGACTACTGGATTTCATGTACTATTTGTTTTAGGAAAAAAGTATTTAATTTTGAACCTTGTTCTGATGCTTAACTTAAACATTATTAAAACCAATATGAATTTCAGCTGAAGCACGAATTTAATTTTTAAACTGGCTCAGATTTCAACACATATTTACTCTATTCTGGAGCTTTGCTTTTTCACCACTTTCCCCTTCAAGTAAGGAGAATTAAGTGGGATGTCATTAAGACTCTGCTCATTAACTGCAGGATGGTGCATGATTCAGATTTTCCTTTTCCTCCAGGATAATAAGCCACAACTGTTGTTGACTTTTATGCTCTGGTTGGGTCCAGTTTACTAGAGCTAACTTTTCTTTAGGATTTTTAGTTTTCTGCTTGCTTCCTGAAGGAATCTCCCCCTAGAGGTGTTCAACATTTCTGGAAAGTGATACGATGTCTTTGCTTACACTTCAAGGTGATCTGCACCCCATTTGTGCACTTGTGTTTGCTATTCCACCTCTTTTTAAAAAACATTCTCCCCAAAGTCTTGCTGCACAAAAAATGAGGCTGCTTGCTTTATTTGTTTATTTTCTGCACAAAAAAGTGCAAATGTTTTGTGTAAATGTATCCTTTATTGATTGTAAATAACACAAGCTGGCTTTCTCCTATAATTTTTCTACAGATCGTCTTTGGATTTGCATGCAGTTCCTGAACTTGACGATTGCTTGAACAATCCATGCATGTTCACACCTTTGCAGCTCTAGCTTGCATTTCTTCTTGCAGTGCTTTTTTGTGCTCAGGAATATGAGTCCACCTTAATGAGCTGGTCTGTCTTCATCCTATTCTCTTTCAGGCTTTGCTGGCTTTCCAGTATCTTACTACATCCATTCCATATTGATTCCCGGCCCAAACACTGAGATCTATCAACATGGCCATTGCTAGAAATTATTCCGTCAGTTTTATATTGAGCTTAGCCTTGCTTTTCTGAGCAGGCTGAAGAAATTATCTGCAAAGAAAAAGGCTTTGTCATGTCTTTCTTGCACATATATAATCACTGAAAGTCACTTAACAGAAATGTCAGTTTGTCCCATGGATATAAAATAAGTGACCTAAACACATACTGCTTTGCATATGTTTGATGTTCTCATATCAGCCTCTTGGCAGACCAAATTCAGCATTGATGTCAAAATTACAGCTCTTGTGTGCCATAGCCAGGTTCTCTTTCACTCTGTTAGTTGACTGTGGCTGCTTCATCCCACTTCATGCAGGGTGGATCTTTTAGCTAATGAAATCTTTAACTCATCTCTAGATTCCCATCCTTGATGATCCCAACTCTGGCAACAAGACAGGTTTGAAGAGTTGTCCTTCTGCATGTACTAACCTGGGTGTTGTGATTTAATGTCTGGGTTCTCTTCTCTAGGATATTTTGCTCTTTCCTGCTTCATTCCCTCAGCAATGCACAGAAGCAAATCCATCTTAAACCCATGTTATAGCATCTGTTTCTCAGTTCTCTGCAGTCCTCATTTCCAAAGGAAAACAAGTCTAAAAAAAAGTCTGTGAGTCACCAAAAAAAAAAAATTGATAGCAAGAAGATGTCAGAGGAAAGCCCCTGTCATTGGAAGCATCTACCCATCCATCCATCTGATCTTTATGGAGAAAACTGTGCCCATCTCATCACCTCTCCAACCACACGTACCTTCTAAGACATGTTATGGGAGGAGATCATGGACTGCCCGGACTTGTGCAAAGCATTTGACACTGCCCCGCACAACATCCTTGTCTCCAAATTAGAAAGACATGGATTTGATGGATGGGCTATGGTGGGTAAGGAATTGGCTGGATGGTTACACTCAAAGAGTCGTGCTCAACAGCTCGATGTCCAAGTAGAGATCAGTGATGAGTGGTGTTCTGCAGGGGTTGGTGCTGGGACAAGTGCTGTTTAACATCTTTGTTGGTGACATGGACAGTGGGATTGAGCGCACCCTCAGCAAGTTTGCTGATGACACCAAGCTGTGTGGTGCGGTCAACATGCTGGAGGGAGGGTATGCCATCCAGAGGGACCTTGGCAGGCTAGAGAGGTCGGCCTGTGTGAACCTCATGAAGTTCAACAAGGCCAAGCGCAAGGTCCTGCGCATGGGTCTGGGCAATCCCCAGCACAGATACAGGCTGGGCGGAGAATGGATTGAGAGCAGCCCTGCACAGAAGGACTTGGGGATGTTGGTTGACGGGAAGCTCAACATGACCCGGCAATGTGCATTTGCAGCCCAGAAAGCCAACATATCCTGGGCTGCATCAAAAGAAGAGTGGCCAGCAGGTTGAAGGAGGGGATTCTCCCCCTCTACTCTGCTCTCAAGAGACCCCACCTGCAGTACTGCATTCAGCTCTGGGGTCCCCAACATAAGAAGGACACGGACCTGTTGGAGCGAGTCCAGAGGAGGGCTGTGAAGATGATCAGAGGGCTGGAGCACCTTTCCTGCGAAGACAGGCTGAGAGAGTTGGGATTGTTCAGCCTGGAGAAGAGAAGGCTCCAGGGAGACCTTGTAGCAGCCTTCCAGTACCTAAAGGGGGCCTGTGGGAAAGCTGGAGAGGGACTTTTTACAAGTGCCTGTAGTGACAGGACAAGGGGTAATGGCTTTAAACTGAAGAAGGATAGATTTGGATTAGACATAGGGAAGAAGTTCTTCACTGTGAGGGTGGCGAGGCACTGGAACAGGTTGCCCAGAGAGGCTGTGAATGCCCCATCCCTGGCAGTGTTCAAGGCCAGGTTGGATGGGGCTTTGAGCAGCCTGGGCTAGTGGAAGGTGTCCCTGCCCTTGGCAGAGGGGTTGGAACTACATGATCTTTAAGCTCCTTTCCAACCCAAACCAGTCTATGATTCTGCCATAACTACCTGTTTACAAATATGGTTGAGAAAGGAGTGAGTAGGGAAGGGAGGCATGTTGCTGGAGATAGCCATTGAAACAACTTGTAGGGGAAGTAGTGTAGTTGTGGAAATTCCATCCCAACAAAAATAAAGGGAGGAGCCTTTCATTCTTTGTTTATCAAAGGTAGGAAACAAATGGAATGAAGCAAGAATAAGAAGTTAAAGCCTAGTGGCTCTTATTTGTATGGCTTCCATATCCTCAGGCTTTACCTAGCTTACACTTGTCTGCCAGTAGCACAGCTCATCTAATTTTAAAAGAGAAGGTATGCTTGAAAGGATGGCTCTCTGCCCAAAGGACCTGCAGCCTGATTTCATTAAAAGTCAGCTATAAATCTTTACAAGATTTCCATTATTCTTGAGGTAGCCTGGTCTTTATGTGACTGACAAAGTGGAGGCATGAGTGATTTTGGGCAGCACCTATTACACCTGGATCAAATGGTGCTGATTCATTATCCCTGTAAATCAGGCTCTCGACAGCTCAGGTACTGAACCCCAAATTTCTAGCACTTGCCGCAGTGTAACCTTCAGTGACTCCTATCTGGAAAAAGAGCAGCGTGTGCCACTCTGGCTTAGCTTGGTGCATGTCTGTTGGCATTGTTGGAATGACATATTATTTTGCTTCAGTGGATGGGCTGTGTGTTCAGTGCCTGTCCATCACAAAATTGCCTTTTTGCTGAACGGAGAGAAATGTAGCAATTTCTTGGAGTTATATCTAAAAATGGGACAGATCACCAGCTTGTAGAAATTGAATTACTGCCTGCTTTTTAGTGAACATGACAGATTCTCTCTTAAGGGTAAGTCAGTGGTATAGTATCCAGAATGCTAACACAGCATTATGTCCCAAATTCTCATCCAGCTACCTTGTATCTCTGAAGCCTTTTTCAATACCTTGGTAAAAGCCCAGCTTTCCATTTCATCAGCCCACATTTGGGGGAATTTTGTAATGGCAAATGCTTCTTCACCAGACATTGCTACACTGCATAGTGAGTAGCTCACAGAAATGACTCAAATGTTTTAAATGCTTGGTTTCCAACTTTCTTCCCCATGGAAGGCCTTAATGGCCTTTGCCTGGTGTTTTTCTATACCTTTGCCCAAGAAGGCATGGTTTGACATGGAGCAGGAGTTGGCTTGAACCAGCATACCTGGGGGGTGGGAGTGGAGGGGAGGGATTTCTCCCTTTGGAGCGGATCAGTTAGGAGCAATGAAGAGCGCTGGCCTGGGGAAGTCACTGGCTCTTTCTGCAGTGGCTTGTTCCCCTTGGTCATGATTCTTTAGTCACACAAGAAGAGCAGAAAGTGAATTTGTTGGGCCTGTGTGGAGACCCTGCTTGCTGGAGTCTTCAATAGTTGTGGCTGGTCTGGAGTCTGGACATGGAGATTGGTGGCCAGGATGGCTCTGTAGCCACCTGAGAAGCCATCAGGAAATGGGGCAGTAGTTTGAATGTTTGCTACATCCATGTTAGGATGCAGATATTTGGGGCTGAAGGTGATGATTATTCCTCTGGACTAGCTCTTTGATGGCCAGATTTGGCCTTTTAAAGAGGTTTAATGATAGGATATATCTGTGCAAGTTTTCCTCCAAGCTTAGAGTATATGTTTCAGGCTTCATTTACTGCTATCACCACAAAATTTCTGTCTCTCTGTATCTTTTGTATTTCTTTGCTCAGGCTGATGCTAGAAGTCCATGAATTTAGAGTTGTGTGGGGGGAAGAGTGGGGATGACTGGGAGAAAAGCTTAAATCATTGCAAGTAGGGTGTGATAGTGATTCAGATCCCCGTTTCTTGGGTCAGCCCATTGTTTGCCTATGGCTTGGGTGGAGTCTGAGAGGTGTGATGGTTCTGTTTGGGGCTCCAGTTGCCCAGTTGCTGGGCTCACACTAACCTGCCCTTTAAAGAAGATAGTCTCACTGCAATAGGACTTAGATTGTAAGCTCTATTTTGCTCTTGGTCCTAGTCTTCAAATCACAATTCAAGTCATGGCTGGCTGATTTGAGATGGACTGATGAAGGCTTGAGATTCTCCTGAGAGGGCAAATGAGGAGATGGTATTCAGGAGAAAACTGTTTGGAAAGAAGACAAATTTGAGCTATTAGCAATATCAGTGCTATATTTGATGCTGTCAAAGCCATTGATTGGCTCAAAATTAATGTAGCAGCACTTTTTTGGATTTCACGATAGCTCCTTCAGAGGGAAGAAAAGCAGTCCATTGTGGGGAAAAAACACTAAAATCCTTCTTTCCTGAAATAAATACTGACTCAGAAGGTGGCAGACCCAGCTCAAATGTAGGATACCCTTGTGTTGTGGGACCCTGAAAAATAGCCCCACAACTATAAAGAGTTGTGCAATATTAACATAACATAACCTGATATAATAAATATATAAAACTTGTAAATAATCCCACAACAATAAATGTATTCTAACTATTGAAATTGAAAATAGTCTAGCTATGCATTTATGTTTTCCTCTCTCTTATCCTCCTGCTACTTTTACTTCTGCTAGTAAAGCCAGAGGAAAAGAATAGTATTTAAGCATTCATTTTATGCTGATGAATTTCTTCTTTGTTTTAATACTCAGGTTAAAAGGAGTATCAATGAAACAAAACAACAAATGCAATAATTTAAATGTCAGACATGCTAGAGGTAAACATGTATCCCCGGAGTCAGAGAGAGGGTTCAGTGTGATCGTATAAGAAACCTTAGCTAAAACAAAGTTCAGTCTCTCTAACAGCATCAGTCACTTTCTTGTTACTTAGAAATGAATCCATTTTGTATCTCAGGGGAAATGTATTCGTTTGAACTTGTTGATTAGAAAGTATTGCATTAGTGAATGATACCATTTAGTGAAGAGCTGAGTGAGTGCCAGGAGAAAAACCCAAAAGGCCACACCGCAAAATGTACTTTGTTAATTTATTTAATGAAACCAAATCTTTTATTTAGAATGTTTCAGTAGAAATGCAACAGAAAATTGGATGTTTTATTTAAATGAAATCTGATAATTAAGCAATTTGCTATTGCACTGTCTCTCCTTGTAAATTTGATGGTGGTGACACTGAGGGATGAAGTGATAAATGGGGTGGTAGGGCACATTTTCAAATCAATAGAGTGTTAGGAGGGCTGAGGTTTGGGGGTTTTTTAGCAGTAGTATCAGATGTAATTTAAAGTCCTTAAAATTCTGCAGTTCTGATTTTCAAATCACAAGAATGAAGAGTAACATGCCTCTGTAGTCCCTTGTCTCTAGTAGTAAGGCTTTAAATAGCTGTGCTTCAGATTAAGAAATCACTGGTGCCCATTAACTCTCAGCTAACATGTAAGGAGTAAACTGTATTAATTACTGAGTTCATCTGTCTTGAATGCAAGCTGATAGTAATCAGATGTGAAAAAGAAGCCTACTATGGTTCATCAGGTCCAGTTTGTGTAGGACGTGCTGTACAGTAATTTGTTATGAGCTGTAGGTACTTTAGATTCTGTGTTGTCAAACACTTTTTTTTTTCCGCCCCCCCCTTCTCTCTCCCTCCCAATCCTCTCCCTGTTAGGAGTTCTAGGAAGAGCCCAGGAGCCCAGAGGGGTATAATCCTCATCACTGAAGGAACAACACAGGAAATGTGTATAATGCTAACAGCTGAGAAAAACATGCTTCATATCAGCAGCAATTAAAACTGATGAGCAGCAGCATTGGAACCATGGGGTGTAGCAGTTCTGTAGCTGACAGAAGGTCAGAGAGAGGTGAGTGCTGCCTTTGTCTACAGGGTTAGTGGTTGTTCTCTCTGTAATACTAGAAGAGGATTGCAAGGTTACATTTCCGCCCAGTCCTGTTGTCAAAACACTTTTTCAGAGAAAATTATTTTCTAATTATCTTCTTTTAAAAAGAGAGCGTAGCTTTTAGATGCTGGCTGAGGTCAGAAGGCAACTGTAGACCACTTCTAACATCTACAGATTGGGTTGGAAGAGATCCACAGCATCTGGGACAGAAGCTGAATTTCACATGTGTCTGTGCTTGCTCTGTCACTGGCCAAGTGTATGGGGTAAGGTATTGAGGGGGACCTTTTATGGCCTTTCACAACACAGGATTCCTGGGAAAACTGCCCCAATTTCTCTGCTGCTGGGTGACCCCGATTATGAAACAAGTGTAATAAAGCAGAGCTATTACAATGACTCTCAGAATCAATTTTCTGCCATACCAAGTGCCCAGCTGGAAATTCTCCCTGACAGTCACAGAGGCTGTCAGTTGAAAGTCTCCACAGTCCCTAGTTAAATGTTCAATTAAAAAACTTAATGCATCATCTGCCTGCTTTTAATTGTACCACACCCTGGTATGAACATACCAGGCTTTGCACAGGCAGGTGGGTTCCACGATTGCCTCAGACCTTTGTTCAGATGCTTTGTGTTCTCTTTCAAGGTTTGTCAAGAGCCATGTTACGTGACACTGCATGTAGTCTTAGGAGATTATTATGCTGAACAGCCATGGTTGAAAAGGAAGGCTCTTTTTGGCTACCAAGCCAGGACACAAGTCACAGGAAACTGGTGACTAAGAAGCAGGAGCGCTTAGTCATGGCTACAGGGATCCAAGGTGACTAGTTTAAGGGTAGCCCTCAGCTTTGTGCACACTACTTGGCTGTCACAGTAGCATCAGTGCTGTATCACAGCAGTGGAAGTAGAACGGAAATACCTGGAGTCCCAGACCTGTAACTGGGAAGTGGTCCTTCCTCTTTGGGTTTGCATGCTATGCATTTATGTGCCTTGCAAGGCCTCAGAGATGAATTAGTTGGGATTATTTCTGAGGGTGCAAAAGCTTGGAGCGAGTATGAGGAGCTGTACTCTTTCTCGGTCTACAACCATCAATACACATTGGTGTGGAGCCTGGCTTTGCTACCCCAAAGCTGGCTTATGATTTTGTGTTTGTTTGACGATGTTTTGTCCTCTCCAGTTGCTGGGTAGTATTCTTTCTGCACCTTGGCAGTAGCCAAATGATGCTGAACCGTCATTCTATCCACAGCCTGAGGCTGTACAACCCTCTAATGCATTAATAACATGAATTTAACAGGTACTTGCTGGTGTAGAGACCTTCTGCAACTGATAACGATTTCTTTTACAGATGCAGTTTAGCCTAGTGTGAAAATAATGTTCTGATTCAGTCCTGAAAATAACAGCACTGTAATAAGTACAATTAAAAAAAAATTACAGGAAATATTATGTTAGATTTGCAACATTAACCACAGTGGTCGATATATATCTGTCTTACGTGATACCAGTGGAAATGTGCCATGTTAAGTGCTCAGGACCATTAAGCAACCCAGGGGGGCTTTAATGGGAAGTTTAATGGTTCTGATGCTGGAAATCAGTTTCTGTGCTGGTGGCTGTGCTTTGCCCCTTAGGTACTCTTCTAAACAGAAAAGTTGATGACAGCCTTGCTGTGATGTGTCAGGCTTTGAGGTCTGTGGTGGTGGGGAATTCCAGAAAGTCCAGAAAATAAGAGAGGTCTCAGAGCTTGTGTAAGGTACGAAGGATGCTCTTAGTTATGAGGATTATATTTCCTTCAGGCAGGAAGATTTTTCTAAGATGGATGTGATGTCTGTAGGATGGGAGTCTTAACTGATTTTTTGGCCTCATCTGGACTAAAAAACTTTACCACTTTAACTATACTGTATACTTATTAATGATAAAATAAGCAAATAACATGCTATTATGGCACCTGTAAGCATTTTTATTAAAAAAGCTTCCTTAATGTTATACATTTATTAATAGAATCACTTCTCCATGGAGTTTTTTCTTTACCTGCATAACTGTCAGTTTAAGAAAAAAAAATCATTCTCGGGGTGCCACTTATCCTAGTGTCAAAATTCCTGGTATTTGTGATCAGCTAAAATAATTGACTAGTGTAAACTGTTGTCCCTCTAATACAGAGCTTCTCTTTGCTGTTTTGCAGGGAGAAAAAGTATTAGTATGAATTGTTAGTTACTATTTCTTGTTTTGTTTTGTTTTTCAGTATCAACTGTTCATTTCGGCAACTGTAGTAAAATAAAAGTGTATTGGTGTTAAGACATTAGTGTTGGTTTAAGTGTCCTCTTTTTTTTTCTTCTTCATGAATTTGCAGTGCTGTGCAGTGGTGATTTTGTCAGACTGTGGAATTCAGAAGAGTGTCTCAGTTTTGTTTCTGTGCTTCTCCTGGTCATCTGTTCATCTGCTCAAAAATCAGCTCTAGTTCTTGAGAGTGTTAGGAGCTAAGATCAGTGTATTCCTTTTGTCCTTGTACCTTCAATAGAGTTGCCCTGCAGCTGCTTTGACTTGTTCCCCAAGATCAGAAGCATAAAGACTTTTTTCTGTGTCCTATGCTGAGCTATTAAGTTAAGTTCCTTAAACTCCTTGAAGTGAGGTGTTAGCTGCAGGGCTGGAGGCAAAAGCTTGACACTTGTGGCCCTGTCTACTTATTTACTGGTATCCTTTTGAGAGTACAGGGAAAAAGAGGTAAGGAACCAGTCAAGAAAGAATTATGTTCAACTTTAAGTGAGTAAATGTGACATCTCTTGAGAGTAGCCTCCTACCTTACTCTATTTTTTTGTTGCCAGGCAAGAATATGGTGGTGGTGATGTCATTGCATTGAGACAGGTGTAGGATCCAATACCCCTGTGCTCTTCCTCTCGCTGTTATGCAGTGGTGTGTGTAATGCCTCTTGACTGTCCCTGTTGGTGCTCTGTAGGGCTAAGCATGTTAATACAGAGTCCCCTTCTGACCGTAATTTAAGCAAATGACTGGATTTGAGTTTGCCATTATCTGAGCTGCTCAATCTTCAAGGCAGTAGCTGTATTTTTTTCCAATATTGTCTAGTAAATGGTGTCCTCCTCTGGATCATAAATCCATACTTACATATGCCCTAAGTATCTGAAATGTGCGTTTATTCCTCTCTAGCTGATCTTAAAAAAAAAAAACAGTTAACAAGTGACTGAGGAATGCTTTTCTCAAAGTTAGTTGATCTTTCTGGATAAGCACCCTTAAAGCACTAGAGAGTCACAGCTCTGTGAAACAGAAGAAGTTACTGCTGAGCATTTGTTCCTCCTCTCCCAAGCTCATGCTTATTTCAGGCCAAGCACAGCCCCTCCAGCCTTCTGCTTTCACTCCTCCCTCCAGGTCTGTCAGAGCTGCAGTGACCATCTGTAATGTGGAGGGCATGCCTGCCTTTTATCTTTCACCTTTCCTCTTGTCTTCCTGCTCACAGTGCTACTGCCACCCATGTTTCACACCCTGGCTCCTTAGAGCTGCTGCCCTTTGGGGACCAGGAGTAGCAGGGGGGATTGTCAGCATGGTGGGGAGGGATCAAGTGAGCATCAGCTCCTGGATCTCCTGTCCTCCTGGCACAGCTTTGGCTGGTGGCCACTGTTCATGCAGCACTAACTGCTTGACATAGGTGTGAGGAGCTATCCCCAAAGGACAGTGCCCACCCCGGGACCTCCTTATGCCACCAGATGTTGTTCTGCTTGACAAACTTTTATCTGAGCAGCTAAGGGAATGTAATCTGTTTGTGGCATGACTTGGGCCTGTAGGCAGCAGGTCCTTCACTCTATGCTGCAGCCTTGGCGATTGCCCTTCAGTGAAGTTTCCAGCAGTTTTCCAGACTGGGACAATAGTAGACACAACTTCTTGAAGTGCTGAGTGGGATGCGTATTCAGCATATAGTCCAAAATGGTCTTCTGACATGTCCCATTGAATTCTTGGGGTGAGCGTTCCTTTGTTCACTAAGCTAGCCAAAGATATATCCGCATGCCTTTTACCATGTCTATTTAACCAACATATTCTGCCCTTCAATTCCATTTGTTAACATTTTATCCTAAAGTTTGAATTTTGCTGGCTTGCTGGTACAGCTGTGCAGGCAAAAACTTTCTGTTAAAAGAGGCTGTTACAAACTCTGTCATTACAGGATGCTCATGTTACAGCTTGCAAAGTCTGAAGCTTTTTACTGCAGCTTGGTAAAGAAATACATTTTGTTGGTAGGTCAAATTGCTCCTCTTCCTTTCCTCACCTTCCCCAAACCCACACACTGCCCATCAGCTGAACATGGCTGACTTCTTACATGGGTACTGTCTTCAGGACAATGAAATGGGGAAGGTTTCTAGCAATATAGCCCTGAGTAAGTCAGCTAGTTTGGGATCTGTCCATGAAGACAGAAAGAATAAATGTATCATGTATTCATTATCAGAAAACCCTTTTTCAGAGTTTCATCTTAAATGTTGACTGCGCACAATGGACTGAATTTGTCATCTGTCTGCAAAATTCTGCAAAGGTAGCTTGTGTGTTTTCATTGTAGATTACACTGCATCCATGTGTACTCCCTTGCTTTCTGTTTTGACAGTCATTAGAGCTGCTATCCTCATCCAGAACTGGTACCGCTTTACAATGGCCCGGCTAGAGATGAGGCGCCGCTATTCTCTGAGTATCTTTCAATCAATTGAATATGCAGATGAGCAAGATCAACTACAGGTTTGTAATCTTCAATTCTTCCTGTACAAGCAGTTATATTATCCCCAGAGGACTGAAGCTGCACAAACAAAATGGATATGTGGTTATTTCTCCCTGCAAAGTTGTCCCCTGTATGATAAAACCGCTTCCCTGCCTCACGCATGAACTAATTAAGTTGTGTGTATACATATGTATATAAAAAAAAAAAAAACCTACATAAGCAGCAGGACACCATTCTGCCTGTACAACCACATCTAGGTTAGAGGTTCCTGTAGAACAGCTCTGTTAGCCAGGGATTGCAGGCCATCCCCCTATGGGTGATCTTAACCATGTCTGTGAGGCAAGATAATGTGCAACAGAGATACCAGTGTCTCAGCATGTCAGCCCAGGCTTCCTTTAGGGTCAAAACAGGGAATTAGGAACTTCTAGGGCTTTGTGTTCATCCTAGCATCAGTGTCTAAAGTCAGTTTGGTGCATTGTAGCAGTATCTTTCTATTGACTACAAAGTCTAGACAAATAGTCTGGGTGACGGGCAAGATGAATGACACCCAAAAATGTCAGCAGCATTGATACAGCCCTGGAACTTTTTATGTATTCATATAGTGTCAATCTGCTAATTCATAGCAAAGAAGGAAAGGAGTAAGCTGTTTTTGTAGTAGGACACAAGTTGTGTCATTATTGCAGGCTGATGCTATGGGAACATACAGGAGTGTGTTAGATCCCCTAAATGGGAGATTGCTAGTAATTAAGGAAAGAGAATGTTAATACTTGTTGGATCCCCAAACTGATCTGTGTGTGTGTTCTTTTGTTTTTCTTACTCAGCTATCCAACTTCTTTACATTCATGCTGGATCACTGTGCTCATCCTGACTCAGGTAAGGATAAAAATCAAAGTAATACGGAGATTCTGTTTGAAAAACCTGATGTGAGTGAAGTGAATTTTCAATGTGATGTTTACAGCATATGGCACGTGCTGGGGCTGAGGTGTGATTTCCCAAATACTGTAATAAGAATTTTATCCTGTGACTGTTGACTGTGTTCAATATCTACCCAGTGAGTGAAGATGGAAGACAGAACAGATACCTGTTGTTCTTATGAGAATACTCAGAGGTGCTCAGAGTGCTTTGTTACATGTTACTGCCCTTAAGCTGTTCTCATCATGGTCATACTGACTCCAATTTTCACAGCTTTCTGTGCATGTTTTCTTAAACTGTGAGATGTGATTATCCAGAAAGACTGTGTTTAGTTGGTTTAGGGCAGGTGTAATCAAAGAGGTTGCCTTCAAAAATGTCTCTCCTCTTTTCTTTCTTTTTTTTTTTCTTTTTTTTATCCCTGAAGCAGTTCTGGAGTACTTTTTAATTTAATTTGTTCTAGATTTCACTGCAAAACATGTATCGGTATGTGAATGATTAAAAATGAAATAAATTTAAACTGCTGGAGATAAATCTTTAGAAACCATCTCAATTAAAGCTCAGTTATTCAAAGAATAACCTTTAATTTTTGAAGTATTTTGGGATCCTTGGACAAAACTTACTTTTGAGGTCAAGCTCAACAGAAGGACAGGCTGAAAGTGATTCCTAAGTCCAGAAAACAAATATGATTTCCCTGAACAAATTGAGAATACATCTCATCCCAGCGGAGTTAAAAAGGAGGCTGTCCCCTTCTTACTGAATTACAGAAGAATGTCCTTTCTCTTTCATGTGGTCCAGCCACAGGTTATTCCAATTAAAATTTGCACAAGACACTTTGATAGCAGGATAAAACCACCATCAAAACTGTAAGTGGTTCAGTGTTCTAATGACAACCATTAGAAATGGGAATTCTTCTCTCTTAAATACTTTAGAGTGCTTAATGCTCTCTGTGCTCTGCAGAAAAAGAAATTATGTTTGAGCCTTGTTCCAAAGCCAAGGCAGATGATACAATAGTTCTTCCTTTGATTTTTTTTCCATTACCACTGTATTCTGCAAAACCCCCTGCTTTAGTCATTTAACTTCCTGGGAAGAAATTGACAAACATAAAGAAAATCAGACATTGCTCACTTCATCTACTTCTACACCCTGATAACACACCTCAGTTCAGCTTTTCCACCTGAGTGGGAAAGAAAATAGTAGTGCTATGTCTGAGATTTAGAAAAATAGTGTTAATCTCTATTTTCATTATAATATTAAAAGGGAATTTTACAGCTGCTCATTGTAGATGTGATTTATCCACCTTTATTAACTGTGTCTATTGGCAGAAGGAATAAAGGTAAGGTGCCTCAGGTGACTTGCTAGGGCTCAGGACATGGCTGGTACAGAGCACACTGCTACATGCATAGGCTCTTTGTGGGCAGGTGGAGATCCAGGCCCCACCTGTGCACAGGGAGGGACGGAGGGTACTGTGGGCTGTCCCTTGTCACACCTGCACAGGTGACCTGTTTCTTGGTTTTGAAGGTATTGGGAGTTGTGGATGTGGTTAAGGCTGAAACACATGGTAAAGTGTATGATTTATGGTAAAGCTCCCCTTTGGCTTGCTTAAAACATTCATCTGTTAGGACTGAAGCTGTTAAGCCTTGATAACTGCACCAAAGGCTTTACTTTTGTCTTGGTTTGTTATTTCCCTCTTTCTATCACCCCATGTTACAGATACCAGAACCCAAAACAAAACAGAAGGATTCTGTACGGTACATGTTTGAGAGAGACAGCTGAGGCTGCCTATGCAAAGGACCTACCTTAGGGGTTTTTTTGAGAAATTACACATCAAATTTGTATTGTGTGGTTTGTGGTTATGTTTGTCCAACTACTGTCTGTGTGCATTCTTTACTTCAAGCTCTTGATTGCTTGCCCCTCTAAAGGGACCTTTGCAGCATCCATGCTAGCCCCACTGATTTAAGCAAAATCAGTGCTGAGTAGAGTGATTCTTAATGAACTGCTTCCAGTTCTGCTGAATCACCATCTTAAGGTGTGAGCCATGGTGAGTGTAAACATAACAAGGAGAGAGGCTTCAAATTGGCTTTGCTATTCCCAACATTTTCTAAACCCCACGATTCTCTGGCTTAGTGTGTGCTCACTTAAATTAGAGTGATAGCATATGGTTCAAAAGCCCTCTCCAAGAAGATAGAATATAATATTCCTACCAGAGAATAGGTTGCCTGTTCTTCTCAGTATGTGGTAAGAAAGCTACCTGAAGATTTTGTGATCTGTGTTTTTCCTTACATTATAAGCACTCAGTCTCCACTATTCATCTTGTCACTTTCCTCTTTTTAATCTGCTTTTTCAGAATATGTTTTTTAAAGAAAGAAAGCAGTCACCATCTCATTCACACAGTAGTGCTTTTGATGTGACTGTTTATCTGTTGTACCCTGAAGCTTTTTTCATCCTCTCATCCTGCTTAAGATGTCAGTGCAGTTTACATTGTGATTGGGATATTATATAGCTGTGTGTCTTGTTCTTGTTCTGCTTGTGATTAAAGGCTATTTTCCAAGGGTTTGTGGGAAGTAAGAATTAAAACCTTTTCTACCTTACACTTTTCTCCCTTCCTACCAGAAAAAAATCTGCATACCTACTCAGCCTTTCAATGGAAAGATTGCTGGTCAGAGAAAGGTGGAAACTGTTTTTCCAGCAAAAGGTGACCCATTTATTCATTCTTTTGTGGGTGCATTGAGGGTGAGAAGGCTGCAGACATGTCTTGGGCAAAGTTGTGGGACTGGGAGTCCAAAGCACCCCTGGCTGTGCCTCTCAAGGTCACCAGGGCAGAAGCCACACCTCTGGGAGCCTTCCTTCAAAAGGGAACAAAAAAATAAGTGCTGTTTTCTGCAGCTTCACTCCCCATGATGCCTCCCTTATAGCATTAACACCCTTCCAAGGGTTTTTGCACAGGGTGATTCTTGCAGTGGGGAGTAAGTCATAGCTGCTTGCAGCTTACAGTGCCAGGAACGGAGTGAAGGAATAAATATTTGCAGCGTTGTAGAAGTGTTCATCCTCTTAGTGGGCTCAAGGTCCATCTGGCTTTGACCTGATGGCTGGGAATCAGTATCTGGCAGATGTAAGAGCACTCCTCAGGAGCCACAGGTGCTCTCAGGTACCCCAGTGGTTAGTCTGAAGGTGCATGGATGGTGGCAGAACAGAGAGCTTATTTCAGAGCCACAGAAGTAGCTGATTCCCTGTTACCCCGATAGCAAGTACGTCCTTGGCAGTGGTGTCTTTGACTTGCCTTGAATGACTCCCATGGTGAGGTGGTCTTGTCAGGAGAACCAGATCCCTGGGCTTTCTATGGCCAAAGTGACTCCATGTAGCTCTGGGCTTTCATATTTAACATGGAATATGGCTATTGTCCTGTAGGTTAGTTGTATGGGGTCTGCTAATAGTAAAGACTCAACTCACTGAGGTTGGGCTAGACCTCTGGTGTCAGAGTACAAAGCAGGTCATTCCCTGTACTCCCTGTAGTCAGTAGAGAGATGCAGATGCTGGCAGAGGGTATTTCATTCTGTCTTAAGATGTGCCTGGACTAGGCATGCTGAGAGTTTTTGTCTCTGTCTTTCAATATGGACTGAAAGAGCGTTGACAGCTTCGACTAGAAGATGACTAAAATGAGAGGGGTGCCGAATCCTTCAGAATTAGTCCTGCATGGGGCCTGTGGTGAGCTGGGGTACTTGTCGGCCAGCACGCTAATCCCGAGGCTGCATTAGGGCATCCATTACTGACTGCTCTGAGATGACACAGTCATCCTGTGCAGGAAGGAGCCTTAAAATCCAGCTGAAAGACTGCCTGAGGAGACATTAAGTGCACTCTAAGGCTAATGACTATGACTGGCTTTTGACAACTCATCCAGAAGTGGAAAATGGGGTGTACTTTGCACAGATATGCCCTACAGGGAAGGAGATTGGGTTTCCCAGCCTGGGCACATGCCAAAAAGGAGCTGAGGCTGTGAGGAAGGCAGGTTCCTGTTCAGAGGTAAAGGGATGGGTAGCCTGCTGCGTGCAGGAAGGGAGGGCCGGAGTAGGAGCAGGCATGGGCAGGTGTCTGCCTGGCTTGAATTGCTGAGAAGACCGCTGACTCTGAAGGAGTAGTGTCAGATTAGGAGAGCCTCTGGCCAGAACAGGCAAGCCACGAGGAGTTTGGATGGTCTGAGGAACTGGCTCCGTAGTCTGCAGCCACCCACATCCTGAGAGGTAGGGCACAGAGGGAGATGCTGTCTGGAGACCTGCTGCTAGAGCTGGGATGAGACTTGGTGCAGATGCGCTTGCCTGATCAGTATGTGGGAACCAGCAGTTTCAGTCCCTTGGGTGATGTTCTGGCGCCTGGCCAGACAAAGCTGTAACTGTGGTGGAAGACTGCAAATCAGACTACTTGGTGGAAACGGTGAACTCTGAGCACCTTGCTGTCACTTGATGCTTTAATCCATGTACATGGCTGTACACTGAATGCGCTAATCAGCTCACAGAAGAACAGCTGATAAATTTTTTTTTTTAATCCAGAGCTGATAAAAAGTGTATTTTTATCTATTTATTTCTTTAATATGGATTTTATCCAGTTATAAGAAAAGTTGGCCATTATGAATCTCATAATTTATGAGGCTGTATGCTGGTTTTGGCTGCTGTGAGTTTTGAGTCACAGCCACAGGTATTCCTCTAGCAATAAATAATACATTTTTATTTCCAGTTGGATTTAACCAGGGTTACAGAAAACTTACCTGTAGCCCAGCAAAAAGTGTTTACAACAATCGTCTCATAAGAGCAACTCTGCAACAACAGCTGCCACAACACTATCCTCTAGGGTCTGGTTCTCTCTTTTAGAATAATATATGATAAAGACAATCTGCAAGAAGAAAACACTGGAATCTACTGTTTAGTCAGTTACATTTCAAGGGTATGTCAAGAAAATATGGGATTGAAGCAATTAGCAATGTTCCTGCTTTCTCCATATTCCAGGAAAATTAGAAGCTGTGCTCTACTTCTATGGCTATGGTTTTGTTTACTTTATTCCATCCAATGGTTTTATGGCAGGCAACCAAAAGCTGGCATTGTCTCCTAGTTCTATCAGAAAGGAGTGCTTTGCAATCCACTGTGAATAAATAGGATTTTGTTAATGACTTTTACAATAATCACTGACCTACTGGTATTAAGCCTAAAAATTTTATGTAGAAAATAAAAGCAATAAAAGTGAATCTTTAAAACCTGTATTAAAAGCATAATACTGAACTTTAAACAGATGACGGTCATTGAATGATCAGCCATGACTTTCAATCTCCTTGCTTTGTGGGGGAAGGAGAAGAAGGTCGGTAACAGATTATGTTTCTCATTACTTATGAGAGCAGATTGCTCCACAACTTCAGTGCAAAATGTTTTGCGTTCTGACCACGGCTACTGGCTGTTGGGACAGAGTTTTTGCCTGTTTTTTTTTCATTTGGTTGGCTTTTACTTGGTTTTTGTTTGTTTGCTTGCTTGTTTTTAGTATTGTGAAACAATCTGGGGATACCTGGAGCTCTTCCACTATACAAGGCAGAAGTTAGCCACTGTAATACTGCAGCAAGTAAAGCATCAGTTACGTTCAGCTGGTTCTGGTCATGATGTTACGGCCCTATGGGGGACTGATGGAGTTTCTACATTGTTGTTTTTCTTCCCTTTTGTTCCAGTTTCTCACATTTTCACCAGCCCTAGTGTTTCTCAGGTGGTGGATGAAGGCTTATATTTAACAGAATTTGAAAAGAAGATTGATGTTCCAGACTCCTATTATGGACCACGACTCTCATTCCCCCTTACTGTTGAAGATGCCAATGCTCTTCTTCATGCTTTCAGGAATGAACAGGTAAGTTGCAACTAGTTTGATTTCTTTTTACTTATTTTACATGTCTGTCAAATTGTAGCTCCACAATCGGTTGAATCCAATGTAAGGCTGAATTGGTGCCCAAGGAGATATTTCACCCTTCCTTTCCACCCCATTACTCTTTCCTGCTAGCCCCATGGTGAGGTGTCTTGGGAAACTGGTTTGGCTGGAAGCTAACACAACAAAATCAAAAGCAGTCAGTTCTCAGCCAGACCAGTTCCCAGATTTGATTCACTACTTGGCTGCATGACCACCAGAGCCAGCACTGGGGAGGGGGCAGGGACTAGTGGGGAACTCCTCTTCTAGCATTGAGATTACAGTGATCATGAAATAGGAACCCTGAGCAGCTGCAAGGCAGGGGTTATCAGTGAGGGTGCAGGACTGGGGAAGGTGTCCTAAGCTGACCTAGAAACTAGTTGTCATCTTTTTCTGGGTTGAAAGTGCTCCTTGTGTGGGCCTCTTTTTTTTTTTTTTTTTTTTTGTCCCCCACCCCATTCTTCTTAGAGGAATTGAAGAATGAATATAAAGCATCGCTTATGTAGCGGAACAGGGTGATGGCAAAAATCTCAGGAGCTTGCTGTCTGCGGCTGCCAAGGCCCTGAGAAGGCTGTTGCTGATTCTCTCTATGTTCCTGGGCAAGCCCCTTTGCTGCCCTCTTACAAGATGAGGGTGGGGCAGGGAGGCGTTACATGGCACAGCTTTGTTTGAACTTGTGGTCATTTGTGTTTAACAATATACTGCATATAAAGGATAAGGGTCTACCTCGCTTTTTAACTTACTAAATGGTGGTGGTGGGGTCTGTAATTTTCTGTGGAGGCTGATCTTAAAAGTAGCAAAACATAAAGCACATGAAAAATGAGCCTGTCCAGACTTCACCTTACTGTCAGCTCTCTCTTCTCTTACTATGGGTGGTGTTTTATTAAGGAAATGATTATATGCAATTGGTCTTTTTTGTTTGCTTTAAAAACATGAATCTTGGAAAGTCAGTCTCATCTATCTTCTCTACCAAACTTCCTCAGAGCTGTGTTTGAACTAAAAGCCTTAAAAATCACCAACTGACAAAATTTTCATAAAAATCATTAGCAGAGAAGACCAGAAGCTTCAGTGTTGCATTGTCATACCATTTTCACAGTGAACAGGAAGGTAACTCTTACCAAAGCAACCCTTGCCAGAATTTCCCTCTCATTATTTTTGCAATTTGCTGAAATATAATTTATGGCCTTAAGGGTTTTTTTGGTTGGTTTGTGGTGATGGTGGTGTTTTTAACTCATAGCTAGAACTACATCCTTTTTTTTTTTTTTCCCAGTTATTTTGAACAGATGACTTTATGCAATTATTCTGAGTGCTGTATATCTCAGCCTCTTATCCTTTCTGTAGATGGGAAGAGTAGAAACAGTACACAAGAAATAAAATGGGAAAATATGTAAAGCAAGTTCATTAAGGGCTCTATATCCATTCACCAGGAAGCACATGCAAAGCTCTGAACACTCCTAATTCCCAGCACTATACCATACAGCCTGTAATCATGTCTGGAGGTCTGTAGTATAAATAATCTTGGCAATAAGTGTCTGATAGTAATAAAGCAGACAGACATATCGCTACTTCTAATAAGTCTTCCTTTTGTCCTTGCATTTTTTTTCTCACAGCTGCTTCATGCCCGCTATGTACTGCAGCTATTATATGAAACTAGGAGAGTTCTCAAAGAGATGCCAAATATCACCCATCTTTCAACTTCCTACTCCAAGGAGATAACTGTCTGTGGTAAGGTTCCAGAGAAGGTAACTGCTTTGGGCTACGGGTTGATATTCCAAATCATTAGAGAATGATACTGATATTTCCAAATGTTGCCATTACAAGAAAGCTCTCGATGCCTTTGTTATTTTTTCTTCTTCCCCCTGGCACCCAGCATAAATTGGAACAAAAAAAAAAAAAAAAAAAAGGTTCCTGAGTCACAGTTAAGCATATTTTAAGACAGTCCCTCACCTCCTCTTTCCTTTTCTCATTAAACTTTTCTGAATGAGTCAGTATTAATTCAGCTAACACTGCAGCGTAGCTTAAATATTCCTGCACTCTATCTCTAAAATGCCACCGAGCATTTTGATCACTGGCTGCAAGTCTCACTGCTTTCTTCTCTTACTGAGAAAAAGACTTTACCATCATAATTTACTCGGTAATGATTTTAATGAGGGCTTAATAGGGGTGGCAAACAAGACCTTTCATTGACAGCATGACTATCTAGAATAAATTGAAATTATAAGAAACCCTCATTTCTAAAGGGACTCCAGAGGATGGATCAGTCTTTATACAACCAACAAATTAGTCTCATAGAAGGATGTGATGTATCAGAAGGTAAAGAACCAAGAGCTCATTGCACATCTATTTTTGTTATGCTTTTGTAAATTATGGATAAAGGTATCCTGACTTGCCACAGAATGCAGTAGCTGCAAAACAGAACATTGACTCTTGACAGCTAGCAGTGTGCTGTGTGTAATAGTAAAGTGGTATAAGGAAGGGTACTATGACACATGCAAAACAAATAATGTTTTTTAAGTTGTGGTTATACACCTACTTTGATTGCCAGGAAAGGGTTTGTTTAAATGAGGTTTTGCATAAACAGTAATTTGTTAACCAAACCAACAAAACTTCTCTCCAAACCAAGGAAACACAGATTCATACTTGTTTGCTACGCAGTGTGTTCTTACTAAGCAAAACATGTTTCTATCGCATTTGCACTGTATAAGCAGCACCTAAAGGGGTCACTTTCCTGCCGTTGAAACCAATAGCTTTTGTAACCAGAAAGATCCTCTGCAGAAGATGAAAGACCAATTTTTAAACATAATTGGTCCAAAATAATGATTTCCTTAAAATAAGGTATAAATCCCCCCATTTTCTTTTAATTTCAAATTAATAGTACAGATTAAATATGCACCTGAAATGTTTGCATCCACATTTGCGATGAAAATCTATCATAACTTGAAGGACTGCTTAGAATGACATCAGCAGGCTCATAATTAATAGAAAGTTACACAGAAACACGTAGGCAGGGTAAAAAAGTCACTTCTCATTTCCTAATCATTGGTGATGAAAGCATATTATCACAAAATAGGTTTTGAAACCATTCTGTGACTTTGTGGTGGTGAGTCACAGATGTGAGAAGGTTGGTTCTGTGAGCATGAAATTCAGTCGTATGCAGAGGGGAGCTGTGCTGCAGTGATCTTTGTGTTGGAGTGAAACCCCCCCTGCCTGTTCCAAAATAAATGTCTTGGAAAGGGCCAAATCTGTCATTTCCCTGAGTGAACCTTTGGCTGTGTGACTGGTCTGATCTTCAGATCCAGCTGGAAAGACAAAAACTTTATGCAAGACAATTGTATACTCTTTTAAGTATTTAATTGCCAGATTTTACAAGCGGCTTCAGCATGTACCTTAAAATGAAGCTAATCCTGATACAAGGCAAATTACTAAGGAAAACATGGGGAAGAACTTGTTAGGACTAACTAATCCAGTTTCATAATTCCAGTTTTTTCCTCCTCTCCAAGAAAATAAAGAAGAAAATAATGTTTTTGTTTCCTGTAGGAGATTTGCATGGAAACCTGGATGATCTTTTGCTGATATTCTATAAGGTAAGTAGGTAGTCTGTGATGTAGCATTTTCACTTCATGACTTGTTAAGAACACATATTTATGTCTGATAGATTTATCTCTGTTAGACCTGTACATGCGGTGTGCATGTACTACACACAGAAATCCTGGAACGATTTGGATGGTGTCTTTGTCATAGTTTTTCCTTCTCCATATCTTTCTGCTCACTGTGAAGGAGGAGATCCAGGAGATCTTTCTCTTCCTAAATGTTGAACTGGAGAATGAATCAAAACTTAAGAGGGTTCCTTGCAATGTCTCTAAAGTCCTGCCACTGTTTTATATTCCATATTGACTAAAGTTTTCTAAAATCAGGAGCTAACTTAGTTCCTGATGTAACACTACACCACGGATAATTTTGGCCCTCCAGAAGAAGTGCAAAAGCTTTCATTTAGGCCTTCCATTGATACCTGCAAAGTGTTTTTTGTTATTATTTGTTTACAGAAACAAAAAAGAGTGCTATCTGTTTAAAAGCTTTGTAAGGTTTGAAAGCAGTCACGCAGTCTGCACAAAATGGAAATACCTTGGGCACCCTTTACATATCCTTGAACAGCTGATTGCTTTTTAATATTAAAAAAGCATAGCCCTGTTTTACTGATGTGAAAAAAATTAAGGTCCAGGCTATCTTTTCCACAATTGTATATTTAACTGAAGATGCAGGAGATTTCCTGTATTTAGTTTCACATTTATCTTTAGCATGAATCATCACCTTTCATTTAGCAGATACTCTCTTTGATTTGCGCTTTCTGGGGGAAAGGGGTTGTGTCTGATCCTTATACATTCATCTGCACTGAATGGAGGCTGAAGTGAGGTAAACCAGGTGTTTAAATGATGTAATTATCTCCCTGCTTCCAACTTCGTTACACTTTATCTGACACTTGTTGAATTGAAACTTGGTTGTTTTGCCCAAGTGCATCCATGAAGCCTGTTGAAGTATAATCAGACCTTTTTATAGAGCTCTGCTTTACTTATTAATCAATCAGTTACATTTAGCTGGTCCTTGGCTTGCAGTCTTCTAGCTGTTATTTTAATTAGACAATCTTCCTTTTTGAAACTGGAATGAGAGTATCATACAGATTGGTTTCATACACAGGACCTGAAATGGGAAAAAAAAACTATATTGAAGATATATGCTCAGATATAGTTATATTTACAACTGCAATAAGCCTGAATTTTACTCCTTTGGAGTGAACAGAAGATGATTCTTTTTCCCCTCTCTAATAGATGTTACAAAGAGAAAAAAAACTCTAAGCAAGGACTAATTCTTGACTTCAGTAAAATCAGAGCCTAAACTCCCGCTGACTTCAGGGACTAGAGTTTACGCCCATTTGTTCTCTGTTAAGCTTCTAGGGGAGTCCTTCCACCAAGCCAAATAAAATGGACAAATATTTTGTCATTTCAAAGTGGTTGAGAAAATAGAGAGCACATGATAGAGCTGCTTAGTTATTTAGAAGCAAATTAAATGACACTATTTTCTGTCCTCTCTGAGCAGTTTACTCAGCAGAGCAGGGAACCCAGTCAGCCTCTGGGATCCATTTTTTTCTGCTTCCCTAACTCTGTTTCAGTTGGAAGGGATTTCCTCCTCTGAATTGGTATGAATCACCCATAAACTTAAACAAGAGGGTGCAATCCTAAACAGTGCCGTGAGGAGTGTAGTGATCTCAGCTCTGCACAGAGCTGTGCAGAGCTGAAATGGCTGCTGACACATTTTGGAGGCCTGCATGCAGACCACCTTGCACATGGTGCTCTGTCCAGGGAACTTTTATCACAGTGTTTTTACAAACTGCTAACAGTAAACACACAGAAGCTAGCAATCTACAGCTTATCAATGCAATGCTGGTTGCAATAGCATGCATAATTCTTAAACCTGGTTTGGGTGAGGCTAAGATAATTACTTTTTTCTCAATAGCCACTTTGTAAGGCTCGTTCAGTCCCTGCATAAATCTCCATTAAATTACAGCATTTCCTGAAATTCCTTGAAACTCTTGAATTTCAAATGATGTATTGCTAAGTTAAATTGTTAAATGGATGCTATGGATAGAAATAGCCTGAAGCTGTAGAAAACGCAAATGACAAACGGAAGTTAATTAATCACTAACCCAGCAGATACAGTAAGGATGCCCAGCAGTAAGTTGCCTTGTTCGCCTCTTTGATGTGTCAGAGCCCGCAACAGCCTTTAATTTAGTTTTGCTCTTACTGTTGGTTGAAACCACAGAAAAGGAAATAAAAACTTTGCATGAGTGTGGAACAAAACTAAAATGTCACATTGAAGTTGGAAGTCCAAAACAAACTCTCATTTAAAACTAAGAGTTGTGTGTAAGCTTTTCCAAAAGAAATAATAGAGTCTGCAGAGTGCTTCAGTAGATCTGTCTTTTAGGACTGCAGTTACAGAGTGGCTGTGTGTATACTGACAATCTGCTGGTGATTCACATCCCTATTGGTTTTAAGGCAAAGCTTTTATTAATTCATCTTTCCAGGAGCTGCAGCTGAGTCTCATCCTGTCTGTTCCATTCCTGAAATCTGTCCTTTCTTTTTTAAAACCACTACAACCCACTGCATTAGCAGAGTCTCATAAATTGCCACTCTTGTGAGCACAGAGCAGCTACAGGCCTCTTCTAAGTTAACTTGGAGAGAGGTGGGAAGGAGGCTATGGCAAAAACCAAGCAAGCCATATTTACAGCAGTCAGGATTGTGCCAGTGTAGGAATCGAGAGATCACGATTCACTGCTGCATCCTGACGTAACAGCACAGGACACTGATTGGGACAAAAAGATATTTCCTGATGGATTCAAATCAAATGTTTAATTGAGTCCCTGACCAAGTCATGCATCCTGCAATAAACCTGCTAAGGCAGTACACCAGGGAATGCCATAGCAAATGCTGGACATCAATGGCAGTAGCTGTATTCAGGAAGTGGGATGTCTTGCAATGCTGCCAAACCTGTTAAGAATGGCTTCCACAGCTGTAATGTGATTTTATATATGTTCTATTGATAATTCTTATGCATGCCAATTGTGAAAAGAGGTTACCTTTTTCTGGCAAGTCAAAATTGAAATAATATTTCTGATACTCATGATTGGAAATGATGAAGCTACACATAGTTGATGCTATATTTTCTGTAAGCTGATGGCACCTGTTGATGTGTTTATAACTAATCTAATGAAACATACCATCAATTCACAATACTAGCTTTTGATAAGTCACCATTCATAATAAAGCATTGCTCTGTATCTTCCAAAAAAAAATAAGGTAAGAAATACCTGTATGTACAGCCTCTCAGGTTTGTGAGTGTTCAAGTATATCTTAGCCCTGGTGGGGGACAAAGTGCAATGTGCATAAAATTGAAGTAGTGCTTTCAGGATTAAAGCAACTGGAATCAAGTTCTTCAGAGTTCTGTATTAAGATTTGATGTCCTCTGGACTATAGTCTTTCTCAGGACTTCTGGAAGCCTACACCGCAAACAATGTAACTATATGAAATCCATTTTCTTACTGTATAAGGAAACATAAGGACCTTCAGACTTGTGTCAGAAGATAATTTTTCATGGCTTTCTTGTCTTCCATTCAAAATGAATGACTCCCTTCTATTTGCAAGTGCATACCTTCCTAGCAGCAGTTGCATTAACAGAAAAGTGTATTTTATTACAAGACTAATATACTTTTTCAATTTAATGTAATACATAAAGGAAAGGATTAGAGATGGCGTTGTAAGAACAGCTAGAGAAGCCATCTCTTCTCTGATGGCTCGTACAGATTGTCTGATACAGAGGTTTTTGTTCTAAACAGTGGAAATAAAGAAATGCTGCATTTTAGATCTCTATTATACAGATTTTTTGCAGATTTTCTAGCAATGTGATCTCATTTAAATGCTATTTCCTTTATTACAGTAGCATAGCAGCATCTCTAAATGTCCTTGTTTTTGTTTCCTTCTGCAGAATGGTCTGCCTTCAGAACAAAACCGTTACGTCTTTAACGGTGATTTTGTTGACAGAGGGAAAAATTCTATGGAAATACTTATAATACTGTTTGCATTTCTTCTTATCTACCCCAATGATTTACACTTGAATAGAGGAAACCATGAAGACTACATCATGAACCTGAGGTAGATTTTAGGGGGCAGGGGAGGGAGCAGTATCTGGCCTTTCATTAGAAATGTTGGAGATTTTGAATGCTCCTTTAGCCACTGGGACACTCTAAAACAGAAGTAATGTTTTATTAGGTATTCAGGTGTAGCTTTGCATCTTCAAGATGTGTGAGAAGGGTAAAGAACATCCTCATTACACACAGACACTCGAATGGGAGTCATGTCTTCTCTCTGACGTAATCACAATCCATTGAGTCAATAGGCTTGGTGCAGCTTCTGGAGTATCAAATCTGGGGAAGGGGGATGGATGGAAGGATGATATTTTAGTTAAAGCATTGGCTTTTTTCATAGCATAGCAAAAGACATAATAGTATGCAATATAATGGAACCAGTCAACTGGGAGCTGATATTTCACTTAACTTTAGACTAAGATGTCACTTCCCAAACACACGGAGCAGGTAAATATCCTAGCTTCTACACAGAGGAGGTCCATTAGTTGAGAGGTGGCAGTCTGGCCCATTCCAGGAACAGGTGAGACCCTGTTTCTAATGCAGACATTTGTACTCAGCTGTACAGCGCTGCCAAGGGAGTGAGCACAGCCAGTGTCTTGGGCTGTAGTGAAAGCGTGAGTGGTAGACAAAACCATCTCACAGACGTGAGAAGTCAGTCCTAGTCCCTACAATTCTAAGCCTCCCCAGTACGTTTTTGGGTGACTAGCTGGTGGTTAACCTGTTGTACCCCTTCTGTCACTTGTGTGCACACAGAATATATTGCAGTTTTAACACGGGCATAAACCTGGATTAGAGGCCCATGTTCAAATCTTACTAATGATCCATGTAAGAGAATCAAGTTTCACATGACACTTCCTTTTTCAGCACTTAATTAAAACAAACAAACAAACAAAACCCCCAAAACCAAACAAACCCCCCCCCCCAAAACAAACCATAGAGAAAGATCAGTTACTTTATCTACAAGGTAGGAAAATTCCTGCCCAAAGTAGTAAAAAATATTAACTAAGTCTGTGATGGTATGGAGTGCAAAGATACATTCCTGTGTATGACTCTTTGCTGGGCATTTTGATTAGCAGTGCTGCACATCAGTAAATTTGAAAGCTGGTGGTGTGAAAATGCCCCTTGCACCAAGGATATCTTCGTCTTAAAAGAATGAGTATCAAAATCCTTATCCCTTGTGCGGGAAAAGACATGATAGATGACATTGTCTAATAAAGTTGAGTGATTTAGGACAAAAACTCTGTGGAGGTCTTTTGGGAATTTTTGCCCATCATCAGTTAGGTTCCTTTGAAATTTCTTTGCAGTATCTGAAAGGTAAAACTGCTAAACTATTTCATTTAGATGGGAAAAAGGCCACTTAATAATTATTGGTCTGGATTCTGTTCCTGATCTCCTGTATGTACAAGAAATCAGTTTAACTCAATTATTGAGAAAGAGCAGAAGAAAGCATCTTTAAAACTGAGGTGAGACAGAATGGCAGGAGAAAAACAGGGCTAGAAAACTCCTGGCAAACACTGTAGTGCAGAACATGATGCAGAAAGGGCATGCTGAAAACCAGTTCGTTATGCTGTCCTATTTTCAGATACGGCTTCACAAAAGAAGTTTCGAAGAAGTACAAGGTAAGATTCCTCCTCCTTCTCCTGTATTTTCTTTGTAGTCTTGCACATGAAAAATGAAACTGTGTAAACAAGGAAACTTCCAAACAGTTTATTTAGGTGTAGTACAGAATGACTTCAGTAATGTAGTTGAAATTATTTTGGATTTTCAGTGGAATAACTGACAAAACAATTTTAAGCCTTTTATGCTCAGAGTTCTATAGGGTGAAATAAATAACATCCATAAGGCCACTCAAGAACACAAAAAGAAGTGAACGTGAAAGAAAAATGAAACGCTACAGAGACAATCAAATGGCCCTAAGGTAAATGTCAGAACATGTTTGTCAGTGTTGCAGTTTGGGGTGTCACCTGGATGGAACCGGTCATACAGACTGTGGCAGACATTTCAGCAAAATCTTGAATTTAGAAGCAACAGAATCTGCCAGAAATAGCATCTAATATAAGAGTATGTTTTACAGGACCATGGGCAACAGATTTTGCGTCTTCTGCGAGACGTCTTTAGCTGGCTTCCCCTTGCCACTATAATTGATAGCAAAGTTCTTATCCTACATGGAGGGATTTCAGACACCACAGATTTGGATTTCCTGAGTGCACTTGAGAGAAATAAGGTAAGAGATCATATTCGGGGGGGGGATGGGGGTGGTGGGGGTGGTGTAATTTTGTTTTGTTTAAAAAATCTAGCAGTACAAATACTAAGATCAAGTTGTTTGCACTAGGAAAGGAAACGGCTGCTGTATAAGGTACGTAAGGAAAAAAAAGTCTTGTTTTTCTTCAAAATCAGTGTTTAGGAAGGAAGGTTTCAGTAGGCATTGGGAGCCAATTGTTTGGCTGCTGTAAAATAACATGGGCCTTTTGATTTTAAAATAGCTAAAAATACTTTAGATGCCTCCTTCCTGCAGTGATGACGCATTAGCCAGAAAGTATGAAAAGTACTTAATTCTCAGGCATTTCCGAACACTTTAGAAATCAGTCTAGCCACATCTTTCTAGCACTGCCTTTTGTCCTGGGGCTGTGCTGTTGCTGTCTGTTGTGTGGGGGAAGCTCTCCACCCGTGAGGCGCTCCCTTGGCAGCAGCGGAGCTTTGCACATGTGGGAGAGCCTTTCCAGCAGCATCAAACTTCAAGACCTGGCCTCGAAGACAGGAACTGCTGCTTTTCGGGGATTTAGAGGACAGAAATGTTCTCTTTTTTCTGAAATGGTGAGCAAACAGCTCTATCAAATCAGTGGAAAATGGTGTGGGATTTGGTCTCAATTTGGACAACTAAATCAAGATGTCTGCTTGTGATCAGGGTGCTTAGGCTCCTTATAATCAGTGGAGATCCAGGTCTTATCATTGCTCAGGCGTAGGTCTCCAGTGCTGTTCGTGGAAGCACCTCATAGCCTAGAGATATCCCCTCTGGCCTCTGCCTGCGTCTGGAGAAAGTTGTCTTCACAGGTCTCCTCCACCGGTCTCCTTTAGGTCTGATTCGTATCTGCCCATCTCATGCTAATTCACAGATAAGGCAGAGCATCCCAGATGGCACGAGATACCTATGTTTAAGCAACCTTGTGTACCTTGTCATTAGTGTCTGTGGAATCCAGAACTATTTCTCTCATCCTCATGTTTTCTAATGCAGAAATAAATGCTTTACAGGACAGTCAGGTGTATCTCTGTTTCTTAAAGATGTGAAAAAGGGCAATGAATGCTTCTGGTCATTGGAGTCTGGGCTCCGTTGGTTGTACCACTGTACACTAAAATTGGGTGCCTAACTACAGATGCAGGTGTCTTAACTGTGAGCTCTGTTCTGCCCACACTTTCACCAAGGCTGGGCTCGGCATGTTGCTGATGCGGTATCTGTGAAATTCAGAATTAACAGGTCAAAGTTGCTGCCACAGGAGAGCGTTGCTAATGAGATGTGTGGGCCACAACTTGTGGTGATATCACTCAAGGCCAACTGATGTATTTTAATTGGTTCAGCTGGCAACTGACAGGTCTCAAATACTGGTCAGTGCACTGGGGAATAACCTGGTGTTTTGCATTTTGTTTTGCATCAGTCCTTTCCTTTGTTAAAGAGTAGACTTTTGGGTGGCGGTGGTGTTTTGTTGTTGGGGTTTTTTTGTTCTGGAAATGTGCTAGTATTGAGAAAATTTCAAATGAGAAGAAAAGATACTCCCTAGAGAAGAGTTTGTATTAATGGGCATTGATGGAGCCATAGCACACAGCTCTGAAAAAGCAAATGCCCATGCGTATTGGAAGAGGTTGATTTAATAATAAAAGGGCCTGCTGTAATACTTCATAATTTCACTGTTATCCTCCCGATATTCCATTTATTTTAGCCAAATTAACCTAGCAGCATGCTACTGTATCAGAATAGTAGTGAATGCAGTTCATCTTCAGTACAGTATACATGTATATTTTCAGTTTCCAGTGAACTGGGCCCTTAAGTGTCATCCCTGAGCCCAGAACATACTTGCTCTATAGTGAGACCTTATGACTGACTGTGGCTTGGAATGAGTCTGTGTGTCTGGATCAGAATGTGAGAGCAGCTCTGAAGAGGCTGGTCACTGATAGACATAAAGCAAAATTTCTGCAAGTGCCAAACACCTGCAGCTTCCACTAAACCTGTGAGTTCAGGACATGAGAGAGTTTAATACTGAGTACAGGAAAAAGGAGCTGATATGCCTTTCAGCTGACATGTCTGTTATCATCTTTATGTTCTGGTAACTCTTTCTTTCTTTCTTTTTTTTTTTTTTTTTAAAGTTGAAATCTTTGATGCGGCCACCAAAGTCAGTGAGAGACAGACAGGACCAACTGAAGGAGAGAATTCCCACCACCAGACCCAGTAAACACACTGCAGGGAAAACACAACACATCTCTTTATCGGGCTGTGCTGAGCCTTCAGGCTCAAATTTGCCTCCAGACCCCGCCCTGAAGGAATGGAAACAAGTAGGTGAAACCAAAGACAGACTGATTCCGAACCCCCACTGCACAAAACCAGCAGGTGCTCTGTTCAGGCAGTATGTTTGAGTCTGAGGGAGCTGTCTCTTGGTAAAAAAACCATCATTCTTGGGAGTATACTAGCCAGCTATTAGTTATTTGGATGCTTTTTATAGACCTGGTAATAAAGGCTTGTGATTTTTATACCTAACAAGTACAGCTTACCCATTTTTTCTTAGCCATTAGGAGGAAACTGCTCAGTACGAAATGTGTTTGTGTGCCCTCCTGTGGTTGGATCTGTTGGTACATATGTGGTTGTCAGTTTAAGTAGGCCAGACTTTGCAATCGTTGGTGATAGTGAGCACCTTTTTTTGGCTGTGGTTTTGGCAGCTGAATGCTGATACTGTCCAAAAAACCCAACTCCTGAGACCTACAGGCTGATTACTCAAGAGTGGGAAGTTTTGTCCTCTGGCTGTTCATTTCCTCTTGAATATTAGAGGCAATATGGAGCTCTTGTCATACTGTAATTTAACAAATGGTGACAATGCGAAAAGCTGAATTTGCACAGAAATTTAGAAGCTCAAAATTGAGTTTTATGTAAGTTTATTTTTCTGAGCCTCTCTTCAGACAACTGCTTCAAGGGGCAGACAGTTTTCTTTTGCTTCTTGAGAAGCAAATCTGTCTCTGAAAATGTGATTTCCTATCTGAGCTACAAACTAACATAATGGGCACAAGCAACCCCCCTGAAATATGACAGTCCCCCAGCTAACCAAGTGTCCACTCAGCCACGCTCACAAATGTGAAGTGGAATGAGTTAAGTGTACACCTTGTCCAGTGAGGTTTAAACAAACACATTTTGCCTCATGTTTGCTACTGATGAGAATTATTAGGTTAGGTGACTTTAAACCATGATAATTCATCCTCATGTCCGAATCCTACTAAAATGCTAATATGTAAAATCTTGTTTTGAAACATGAGCTAACTGAAGACAATAAAGCCAAAGGCAACTCTTGTCATGTTTAGAGCAGGCACTCCCAAGCTTAGTTTAGGTAAAACCACCAACCCATGTGGTTATCAGGTCTGTGCTGGGAAATAGAAAATGCCTCTCACACCTACGTGTGAAGAAGGCAGCTTTTGCTCTCTTTGAAATAGCCCAGGTACCATTCCTGAGGCACCCAGCTGAGTCTGGAAGCCTCGGCTGTAAAAGGAGGTACATTTCTGAAATGATATTTCATCAGAAGAAAGTTCATCCAAAATGTAGAAAATGTTTCTTAAGATAAGTAGAACAAAATTTTCAGCCCAAAAGAATGCCCTGCTGAAAGGAAGGAAGAAAACACAATACCTACTGTTAGCTCAGGTGTGTTTTCTCCCTGTACTGTGGGGCTTTTGCTATAGCCAGTACTTTAGACAGCCATAGCCTGTCAGTTCTCACCTACTATCAGTGCTCACTTGCTTGAGTTTGCTATTTATAGATCCTTGACATTCTCTGGAGCGATCCAAGAAGCCAGAATGGCTGTACACCAAACAAGTGTCGAGGAGGAGGTTGTTACTTTGGTCCCGATGTCACTGCCAAGCTGTTTGAAAGGTATAATCTAAAGATGCTCATCAGGTCTCATGAATTCAAGCCAGAAGGTTATGAGATCAGTCACAATGGGAAGGTAAGGTGCTTCCATGTAAAGTAGAATTCTCCTGTGAATTTCACAGGCATATCCACAGCTTTGTCTCCAAAGTTAAAAAAAATGAATGACTTCTTTAAAATGGGTTTGGGGGAATTGTGTGCTAGATAGATGCTAGAAGACATTACGGAGTTCTGACAAAACTCTTTACAGCTTCAGGGAGTGGGGACTGGCTTATTACTCGTGTGAAAAAAATGAACATCAACAAAATCCCTGAGGAGAGTTATGTGTAAATACAGTGCAAGAGATCCTCTAAGGATCTAGAAGCCTTTTAACTTAATTTCTTTTCTGACCCTACTCTGACATGCTGTATCAGGAAGCCAGCAAGAATCCTGAAAACCAGATCTATCTTAGAAAGAGGTTTCTGCTAAACAGCATGTTGCATCACACTTCCCTCTGAACTGAAATCTTCCTGTATCAGGCCAAAAATACAGGCCTGGAGCTCTGACTCAAAGTGCGAGCAATTTGGTGAACAATGTAGTTGTTAATCTCTGGTTTTATATGTAGACAATTTTATAACCTGCATGTTTTGCTAAGATCAGTTTCAGAAATCAGTCTTGAGAGTTGTTCTAGCCAATCCAGTTTCTTTGTTTCCTATGATCAGGTTATCACTATATTTTCTGCCTCTAACTATTATGAAGAGGGAAGCAACCGGGGAGCATACATCAAACTGAATCCTGAACTGATTCCTCGGTTTGTACAGTACCAAGTCAGCAAGTACACACGCAGGCAGAATCTTCGGGAGAGGTAAAGCTGTGTGTTGTATGCAGCGAGCGTGTACTCACTTAGCATGTGAATACCTGCCACAAATCTACAGCTTCACTGAATAATTGAATAGGCATCTGTTTTTTCCTTGGTTTTCTTTATTTTTCTCTTTTACAATTTAAAAATTAATGCAGCAGACAAAATTTCCTGAGAAACTCCCAAAGGTAATTAGATGTAGTAAGCGGTTAGAACAGACCATTGTCAGGGACTAGTAAAGGGCCTGTGCCTGTCTGTCAGGTCTGCTTTAAGGCTGCAGTGTTAATCTGGACAAATCCTGTTATGAATTGAGTCCAAAAAGTTTATCATGACAGCTTTGCCATGCCTAGCACTGTGGTTAGATTTACTAAAGCAAAGCAGCTTAGAATTACCTGCATAAACTCGATTATCTCTTAAGTTCAGATTATTCTTATGGGCCTTTGTTTTGTTGTTTTTGTTCTTCCCTGTCCCCCACCATGTTGTCTTTTAGGATGACCCTAAACATACTACATGTTAAAGGATATAAGAATTTGATAATGAATGTTGAAAAGCATAAAATGTTAGAGGATTTCAATCCTTTAATAATCTGCTCTGCATTTTTTTTCCTCCTAGGGTGGGTACAATTGAATCATCTGCCTTAAAGTGCTTACGAGAGAAGATTTATGCTCACAGGTCTGAACTCACTAGTGCTTTTGCACAGTATGACCTCAACGGCACAGGTAACACTACTTTGTTCAGCTGCCACCATGGGGAAAGCAGCTTCCATGTGCATGTGGGGGCAGAGGGGACAAACCCCATGGAGATGAGTCCTGCCTGCCAGCGTAAGGCTGGAGGGCAGCACAGGCTGGTCGATCTTGTGTTCTTCCTGACCACAGCGGAGGAGAGGTATTAGCAAGTGCCTAGCCCCAGAAAACAACCTGAGGTGGATGAAGCTTTAAGTAGGAAGAAGAAAACAAATGAAATACATTGGCAAATAAGGGAACGGTGTCTGTTGTTGAGCAGAGTTTGGACAGGCACATCTAGCTCCAGAAGCTCAAAGGTCACCACCTTCACTTAGGAGTGTCTTCAGACGATGTCAGACAGGGAACTGGGGTCTTGGGTGAGAGGGAACTGGTCTTCATCTGTGTCTGGGAGATACCTGAGGAAAGCTGACTGGCTATGCCACTAGCAGACAAACACTCACCCATCAGTTGAGGAAAAGTCAGTGGTTAAACTGATACATGAACCTTTTATGTAGGAGCAAGTTCTTGATGATTTCTAGCACAAATACAACTTTACCTCATGATGGCTTCTCACTTGGCTGGGTTGTCATCTGTGCCCCTAAAAGGGCAATCAATAGCATGATGGTACTGCCTCTTTGGCCACTGAACAACTGTTTAACATGTTTCTGTCTTACTGGGTTTTCAGCCATGTATATATCTCTAGTTGCAGCTCAGCTCACATCTGAAATACTCTTCATGGCATAAACTCAAAAGGTATTAAAACATGCTACACATCATAATAGCATCACAAAGTTGTTGAGGTTGGAAGGGACCTATGGAAATGTCTAGTCCCACCCCACTGCTCATTGTTATGAGGGTTTTTTATCCCAGGGTTAGGAGAAAATGTTTATGTTTTGCAACTGTTCTTACTGATGTGTGCTGTGTCACATACTGCTTGTAACCATGAACCGACCCCTTCTGGCAGGCAGGATTTCTGTCAATGACTGGGCTGCAGTGATGGAGTCTGTCCTACAGCTGGAACTGCCCTGGAGGATGCTGCGCTCGCAGTTAGCACAGATGACCCCAGATGGAGAAGTTGACTTCATGTCATGTTTTTATGACTTGAAAATAGGTCAACCTATAAAAGAGGTAAGGACAAAAATGCCTCCTTGCAAATCTTGGAGGAGCAGCTTTTGGTGCAACTTGAGGCACAAGACAGTGGTTTGGCCAATCATGTAAACATCTACAGCTGAACTGGTTGCCAAGCTTCTTTTTATAGTCACTGGAGGGAAATGAGCAGTGCTAGGGTACGAATCATCATTCCCTGCTAAGGTAGATGCTTAAAATAGGTTGGATGAATCACATGCTAGAACTGCTTCTTACTTTCCGTTGAGTCTCAAGGGCGTTTAGATAATGTAGCTGAGGAGATGCGACAAAGCCTACCCAGAGCACTCAACCCTTACTCTTTGAGACAAGCTTTTCAAATGTGCACCAGAGCCAATTCAGGCACCTGTAGGAGGGAGTCACATTTGCACATGGATGTTTAGATGTTTTAACAGTAGCTGAGGTCTCTTCTACAGAGTCCAGTTGTTACCAAGTGGCTGCATAGTGATTTGGTACTTGGCTATTGCTGTCATTTTCTAAATGGCAGGCTCCATTCACGTATGTACAGTAAAAGCTTTGTATGGCTGCATGGCATACAGCGTCTTCCCTAGATTATCTGTACTTCCACAAATAACTACTGAAGGAGGAGGTTTGAAGGGCTCCTTCCCCTCTGTCCTGCCATCTGAAAGGGACAGGTTTTAGCTGATTATTCCTCAGGGCAAGACACTAAGTATCATTCCAGGGAACTCAAGCGTAAGGATTTTTTTTTTTTTTTTTTAGACATTTGACAAGTTAAACTGGGAAAATAGATTTGGATAGTACATATTCTGTGGTTAGCCTAATGCAAACCAAAGTCTGAAGAGTTTCCTTTATGTGACTTCAAAACCAGGTTCAGCCAGCTTTGGTGGAAACACTGTGCAGATACAGAAAGGATCTGGAGATCATCTTTAATGTCATTGACAAAGATCACTCAGGTAAGTCTAGGTAACTCCACTATACCAGCTCTAAGAAGCCTATACTAGTTATCTTTCCCCACTGTGTTTCCTCCTTAAGGCTTCTAAATATAGAGGAACCAGAGGTGATGTCATTTTTCCATTTTAGTGAAGACTAATTTAAGCAGTCAGGCTGTAACCATATAAGGGGTGGTGCACAGAGCCTAACTTGAGATGGGATATATGAGAAGTTTTTCTCCAGTACTGGCTTCACTCTTTTGGGGGCTTTTTCTCCCTTCCACTCTCATTCAGTATTTACTGCTTTCTCAATTCTGCTGTTGAAAGCATTAGATCATTACCTGAAGTAAAAATGTGCTTCAGTCATGAAATCACAAAACTCACCCAAGCCACGGTAGGCAGGTAACTTTCTTGCAGTGAAGGAGCGTGCATGTGTGTGTATGCAGGAACGGGAAACAGCACTGGAAAAAAAGCAACCTGCTGTCTGTCTCCTTTAGGTCTGATTTCTCTTGAGGAGTTTGGCCATACATGGAAACTCTTCACTTCTCACCTGGGCATTGAGGTGTATGATGAATCCCTCGACAAGTTAGTCCTCAGCATAGACTACAACAAAGATGGCCACATCGACTTCAATGAGTTTTTAGAGGCCTTTCATGTGGTTCATAGACTAGAGAAGAAGGCAAACTCATGAAAAGGCAGAACTTGTAGGCTGTCTTGGAAGCTCACCTTCCTGTTATTAGTCATAAGCAGTCTGGGAAACCAATTTCCAGACTCCCAATAAATGGGCTGCTCGATACTGTAAGCATTGCAGTCACTGTCTAAGCCTTTATTTAGTCCCTTCTCGATGGCATATACCTGCTAGTAATGAGCCAGAAAAGATTAAAACCCACTACTTATATATAGTATTACTGTTTGTCACTGCCACATCAGTACTTTACAATTTATCCTCCCCTTTGGTGGCATCTCCCCCATCCATCTAATCTGTGAACACTACCAAGGCTGTACCTACAACCCCACAGGAAGAGAAACTTCAGAATGTTTCTTTCAGCAGGCCCTAGTGACAGCTGAGAAGTAGTGCTGATGGCAGCAAGGAACATATCAGACCCTCCCTGGCGATACAACAGGCATGACAGAGGCCTGCTGTGGACTATCCAATCCAGGAGAGGAAAATAGGGAAGAAGAACCATCTAGTAAAGAAAGGTAGTTCTGCATTTAATCTTCCTCTCCATGTGATGCAGTGGAAGTAAAACATTCCAGGTCACTATCTATCCTCCTCAAAGTTTACAGACACAACTTAAAGGATCTTAGTTGAAAGGCATTTATGCTTGCACTAGATTTCCTCTTGCTATTGCTTACTTTTCCCTACATTTGTTGGGGCTTGGAGCTAAAAGTAATAACTTATCACCTTACTGAAGGCTAAATCCATAGCATGTTGATGTAACATATGATAGATCACAAAATAAAGCTTTAGCTTTCACAATAATGTGTAAGTAAGTGTGGTGTCTTTTTGCCTGTATTTTGGTATCCTATACATATGAGAGTACAACACACCTTTCCTGGAGATGAACTGGATTTCTTTAAAACAAAGAGATGAGTAAGAATACAGAATAGATTTTGATACTACTGAACCTAACTATTCTTGCATATAGTTAAGCATAAATTCTTTATCAAGTAAAGTAAACAAATTCTGAAATTGAGGTTTTGGAACACAGTGCTCCCGGCCTCCTCCCAACTGCAAGCCAACATTCCCATTCCTGCAAGTACCACCGCATCCACTCCTGTGGGGGAGAGCAGGGAGATCTGGACCTAATTCTCTTGCATGTTACACTCTGAAAGCAACACACTGCTGCAAAGTGAAGTGCAGCCAGGTCAGGAGCTTTTTGAGACAGTACTTACCTCATTCAGCCTTAGTAAATACAATGGGCATAAAGTGCTTTTTGGGTACAAAACAGTTGCAGCCTAGCCTGTCTTCAAATTTTAGTACGAAAAGATAAACTAAGTAAAGTAGCTAGGTTTTATTTAATAATGGTGTTGAAAGCAGAAAAAAAAGCATCCTTCCCAGTTTATCATGACAGAATGTGACAGCAGCCTAAGCTTATGATATACTGCTGTCTGAAACCTTACTTTCTATGATTAAATACAAAACACTTTTCCAGAAGTATTTTGTAGCTTGACACATGAATGAATGAATGTGCACACACTTAGCTCTAGTGCCTAGGGGAGGGGGGAAGAAAAATCTTTAATAGTGCAAATGAAATTTACAGTAAAACATTAATGGCATTGGTAATATTGAATGTATATTTTTAGCATGCATTTATTCTGATCTATGTACTGTGAGGCTCAGTCCCACCTTATTCCAGTGACAAAAAGGCTCCACCTAAGGACAAACACCACTGCGCATGAGTGGTGGGAAGCGAGATCCCACCATTTCCTTGCTGCGGGTGCGAAGCAACCAGGTGGAAGGGGACAGCGCAGCCCTTTGGAGTCCTCGCTAGGGTGTGCGACAAGACGGGGGAGCTCAGGAACATGGCTGACAGCCTCCAAGCTTAGGCGTCCCCCTCCAATGACGTGCTCCTGAAGCTACCCAAACATGACCTAGAAGGACGCTCACCTTGAGGGATCACTTCATGAGAAGGGATGTAAAGGTAAGGCTGCGGCGCCGTGCTTCATGCTGCAGGTGGTGAGATGAGGCTTTCAGGGACACAGTACTCAAGTATGAGAGGAGCCAAAGAAGAAAAAGCCTGCCCTGTCAGCTGCTAGTGGCACACAAGAACCCCCTAAGAGAAGAAGGGGGTGGCAGGAGGAGTAACTGTGAAACATCTAATGGCAGGAATAAAAGCCACTCAAGACAAAAACTGGGAGTGGGAGAATGCCCAGCTACTTGTACTTAAAACCAAACCATTCGAGCTGAAGCTCTTCTTCCATAACCCCCCACCCCCAATCTTTATTTCTTAATCCCACAATTTTATGCAGCAGCTACTTAATATTACAGCTGTGAGCAGTCCTTTGAGCAAGGACCGCATCAGTCTGCAGCTGAGTGCCCAAACTCTTGCCCTACAGTACAGAGGCCACCGCTGGAGGCATCGCTCTTTCTCCAACTGTCTGGGCAGCTCTGCCCCTGCCTCTGGACTGTGCCAGAAAGTGCCCAGCATTGGACCCAGACTTACCCAGGCTCCCACTTCACTCAAGCCCCTGGCTGTTGCCGGAGGGGTGACCCAGTCCCGCAGAGCCCTGTGCCGCAGGGGCCCAGCCTGGGTGTTTCACTACCCACCACAGAAAGCGACTGCCCCTTTTTAGGTCTCCTAAGGCCTGCGCTGCTCACCTTCACCTCCCAGGAACAAGTGGGGCTCTTTCCCTGAGGAAGGAGACTACAGTTAGCAGGAGAGAAGCCAGACAAACTTTGTACCCCAACCATCCAGTTTTCACATTTACTTGTAGGAACAGCAGCTGGGGGAGATCAATGCCACTTTTTATCTGCCTAGTCTGACAAACTCATGTCCTTCACACAGCAGCAGGGAGAAGGCAACAGCTGTGAGGCAGCGAGGAGGGAGGGTGCTGGCCCAGAGGAGCTGGGTTGAGGCCAGCATGCTCCATGTGCTCTGAGCTGGACACAGCTCATTCTTCTGGCCAGCCCCCCACCAGCCCCGTTTCTGGTTGCAGGCATGCCTGGCTGCTCCCCAGAGTTGTGTAGGTGCTTCTGTCCCCACTGTGGCAAACTGCTTAGGGCAGCAGTGCCCATCAGACTGGAAAGACCAGGTCTGAGGTGGGTCTATTTTAATTCATTAATGCCCTTGTGTCTGAGGCACAGATGTGTCTGTTTGCTTTGCCTTCTTCCTATAAATGAGTTTCCAGGGACTTGAAGTCAGCCCTGTCATCCTCTGCTGGCTCCCCTGGGAAGCCTGACAGGCAAGTCCAGCCTCTGCCAATTAGTTCAGCCCCATACAAACTGCAAAGAAGTCATCACATATTTTCACTGGGAGCACACCCTTACCACCGCCAGCACTAGCTCTGCTTTGCAACAGCTTTGCACACAGACAGAGGTGGATCCTCAGCAAAGCAGGGCATCTATATAAAACCTTAGCTGCTTAATTAGGTTTGCACTAAAATGTGACTCTCCAATTGGAGCAGTTCTTCAGTCTGAGTAGCAATGCAGTACCAAGTTGCAGCTCTGCCCGGCCTGGAGGTAACACAAGTTTCCCTTCCATTGCCCTTGTGTTTCAGAATCCCACCCCTCACCACCAGCTACCTCAACTCTTCAAACTGCCATGTAAGTACTTTCCCAGTGCCTGCACTCCATGCGATAACTGATCATGATGATCATAAATATACCAAAACCTAGGTCATACTATGAATTTAAAATTAAAGATACCAATGATACTCCCGTTACAAAAAAAAAAGTGTCAAGGGGTGTCCAGGTATGTTTGGCCATAGGCTCGATCGTTTTAGACTTCAATGCAGCTGTATGTAAAACCAACCACACCACCCTTCTTGTTTCTGAAAACAAGATTGCACTGTAGGTAAAAAAAATAAATAAAGAGCCTGAGGGAAAATCATCTTGCATCTCTCACAACCCAGGATTCAACAAGAAAAGCAAAGATAACTGCTATTACTGACTTCATATGATACTGGATAGAACAAGAAACCATGGCACAGGCTCTCGTGTGCTCACACTCTGCACTGTCACATCTGTCTGCTTAAACTAAGCAAAGAATTTTGCTTTCATTTACTGGGTAACAAGCTAAATGATCTCTCACAATACATACGAAAAGGAAAAAACCAAACCCCTATAATGAAGGCAAACCCCTACAAAACAGGCACCATGCCAATAAATAACTTCCACATCCAAGTGCTAATTGTACCCGAAACGTACCTTTTTACTAGCCCCTCAACAGGCCCACAGTTTTCATGGTGGTTAATACAGTACATGCCTCTCGCAGAGCATCCAGTCCAAGGGCCCCCAGACTCTCCTGGTCTCTACAAAAACATGAAATGACCTCCTACAGCCTCCCACACCTTTGCTCTCTTGAGCCAGTGTCCAGATGTTGTTACGGCAGCAGCGACTCTGTGGAGGGAGAGCAGGAGGGGTGGCACGGCCCTCAGGAGCTTAGCCTCCCCAGAATCATGGGTGTTGGCAACTGGCAAGCAAGACAGGGGTTTACCTCCCTCCTTTCATCAAGGTATTTCAGGTATCTGTATAAAACTGGAACCAAAAACCTCGTTCTCAAAAGCACCACATACTATTACTACAAAAAAAACCAAAACAAGTTTTCAAATCCGGTAAAAACAGCATAGTTATGAAGAAGCGGAGGGGGGTCTCACAGAAATATACTTATCAATCAGGCTTATTTGCACAGAAAATACTTATTTCTTACAGGCCATGTGTGCTCTTTTCCCCTCTACCTGGCAAGACATAATTGCTCTGATCCCCTCTGCTCGCAGGGCAGCAGTGCCAGCACACCCCCATGCTGCTGAGGGACCCCGTGGCCGCGGAGAGGGTAAAGCTACAGCCACTTTCATAAGCTGCCAGCCAGATGCATGCTGGCTGTTGGCAAAACCAGCAGCACCAGTGCAAAGAAAACCACAGCTGACACCTGGGGTAAAGCAGGGTTTTCCCTTCCAGAGGTAGCCTGCCTCTATTTTTAGTTTAAATGGCTACCCAGCCATTTCCCTGCAGGACACACCTATTCTCCTTGCAGCAGCTGGGAGCAGCTACAGAAACTGGTTTCCAGTGGAAAGATTCAAGGTGCAGGCACTAAGCTGGGAGCTGTCTGAAGGGAGACTTCCAGGCAGCCCATTCCTAACTACATGTGACAAATGTGACTTCAAATAAAAAAAAAAAAAAGAAAAAAGGAAAAGGAAAAAAAAAAAGAAAAACATCAAAGCCTTCCATAAACTCACACGGTGCTGGAAGGGTGACAATTACACAGTACTTAACTCAGGCTATTTGCAAGGGAAAGGATCGGAAGACTTGGAAAGGGTGCTCCGATGGAAGAGGTCGATCTTGCTCCATTCAGAGGAAAGGATTACAGGCATAAAACTGTCTATCACCCTCAGGAAGCTAGAGTCTTGAGATTTTGCCTCCAAAGCCCTGGGGAGGCAGGGAAGGAAGCTATTTTGTTCAGATTAAAGACAGATGCAGCTTCCTGACAGAGGCTATCCTCTCAAATTAGTGGATATTGTATGACATTTGTCTCTAGTGGCATTAGCCCTGCACTGACTAGGTGCGAATGAGATGAGAATCAGGATAAACATGTATGAGAAATATCACCCGGTTATTTCAAGGTATTCCTATTCCTCTAATTTACATTTCCCTGGATGTCTCACACTGTGCATTAGTGATTCACAATAATGTACATTCACACACAGCAGGAGAAAAATTAATGAATTCCATCACTTCCCTTATTTGGGAGACTTTATGTCTGAGATACAGCTCCCTTGTTTTATTATGCCTTTTGATCTCCATAGAGTAATCTGTTTTCCCCTTGGCAGAACTGTATAATTCTTGCTAATTTAATATGAATTACATTTACGCACTTTGGGCAGAATAAGCCTCATCATTTGTTATTGCTCACACAGTCTTAAAACCAAGCCAAATTCCACCTACCTGTGCCCCACATGCACGTCGCATGATGACTACTGTAAAATACTGAGGTAGTGCACGGCACACATACATGCAGCAACTAAACAAGAGGTTCATGACAGGGAAATCGGGAGAAAGAGCTTCTGAGACTTCCCTCCTGCATGAGGCATCGCTTATTGCATCGCACAGCCTGTGCTAGGCAGGAAATCATGTAAATAAATAATTATGGCTTTTGTTAGGTACGTCATGGTGCCATAGGCCCCACTTGGAGCACTGTCATAAAAAAAGTGGCAAATTCCTGTGGCTACGTCTTTCTCCAAGATACTACCAGTAGCTCCGAATGATTTCTGAAAAGACACAAAGAAAGAAACAGGGAAAGTTAGGTATGCATGCTTATTTATTGGAAAACCCCCGCCACATTATGCTTTTGCATTTGTGCTGAATACTGAAGCCAATTCTCCTTTCCCTCATGAAAACCTTAATCAGGATTATCATAGGACCCACATGACTTAGTTGGATCAGCACAAGTAAATGAGGAACATATGACTTCACAGATGTTTGTCCTTTGGGGCAGGCGGGTGGGATTACTCAAATATTGGCAATTCTAATGCCTTGGTAAAGCAAAACTTCACTTCAGCCTACCCGCTTACTTCAGAGCTTGTTAGCCACTACAATTTTATTCCCTTTACATCTCTCGCAATTCTTAAATTAGTTTTCCAAATATATTTCCAGAAGATACTTAAGTGATTTGGTCTGTCTTTGTAGGGGAAAGAATAAGGATAAGATCAAGATCATCACACATATTAAAAAAGGAGCAGGGCACAATTTTCAAATGTGGAAGCTTCCCACCACTGCCCTTTGAACTCACCAGCTCCTGCAGAAACAGGTCATTGGCCATGTGCACGATTCGATCCACGTGGATGATGCCCCCGATGCTGTTCACCTCGATGTCAGAGAGGAATGTGAGAACGAGAATAGCTTCCACCAAGAGCTGCCTGTACTCAGGCTGGGGTACATGGTTCAGCACCGACTCCACGTGCACGGCAAACTTGATTTCACACGGGGTCATCTGGCAAGTTTGAGTGGAAATGGAGACAAAAACTGACACATCCAAAAGACTAGTTCCCCACATCCTGCAAGCACTTAAACATATGCTCCTCTCTGCACGTGGGGGTAGACTGACTGAAGCAAACAAAATGCTTGTGCAGCTTTAGCACTTACAGAAACTTTCTGTGTCGCTAGGCCCTGATCCTGCAAACAGTTACACAACTTCCAGAAGACCGCTCCAGCCCTGCAACCCATCACACACACATTTTGGTTACATACAGGACTGCTGATGCTTAGCTGACAAATTAACTCTTTGCTTCTCATGCTGCAGTCTCACACACTCTGCCTTTTAAGTATCTTTCTGGCATCGCAGTTAGTTGCAAAGCCAAAATTACTGTCAAGTTTTAAAAATAACCACCTGCTTAGAGTGAATGCTTTTCCACACAGGAGATGTAGCTATTTTGTTTGTAGAGCAGCCTAATTTGCACTGGCATAGTTCTATGGATGTTATGCGAAAGGCTGCTTCCTTGGGAGGTTTGCACTTAACTTCATTTGAGTCCTTCTAACAGCAAAATTAGACACTGTCTAGGTCTGACAGGCTAAAAATATAGGCCTGTTTATCTACACAATAGGAATAAATAAAGCTTTCTATTCTGAAAACAAAAGGTTTAAATTTGGCAGAAGATTCCAGCTCCTCTCTTCAGCTGTTGCCACCATCCCTCAGGAGAGAAGGAAGCCAGAGACAAATCTGAGGGCACCAGACAGGAAAACAGTCTCAGGCACACAAGCAACTCTCTTGTGCTGATGGATTACTGTTCATGAGAGTTTGTTTTACAGACGTGAATTCAAAACTTGTCAGAGTGCCTAAAGACAGAGTGGCAACCCAGCTAAGGAAAAAAAATTAAGGAAAAGTTATGGATTTAAAGAGTCAAAGCTTTGGTTAGAAACAATCATCCTTAATTGGTACTTACTTTTGAGATTGTGACGCCAAAATACACTGGCTGCTGTTGCAGCATACTAAAAATATAAGTAGCAAGCAACACGTCTACTTTATTCCAACAAGGCCATACTTTCTTCTCACCCTGCCCAAAGGACTGCCATCAACCACCCTCTATCAAGCGCTGCTCTGTGGGCATGTGGGGTCAGTGAAGGCGTGCAGAGGGCAAGCTCGGCAAAGGGGAAAACCTGACACAAACCCGCGCCCAGGCCTGCCTGGCAGGAACTCATCCGCACAGCCCCAGGGAAGCTGGCGGAGGTGCTGGGGGAAGGTCCAGATCTTCTACCCTTCTTAAAACCAAGGATCTGCAACAGCAGCCCCGCTGCATCGTACACTGTCAAACCAAACATTCAGTCATGGGGCTAGAAAATTGTTGGCATTTTACTGTACCTCTCTGGTGGTTGAAGAAGGAAGGACATACCCATCAATGGACAGACCATGGCACTGAAACAACAACATTTTGACAATAAACAGAAATTACAATTCTTGCAAGTAAATCTGAGGGTTCGTTGTTCTAAGCCAATATGTAACAACTTTCAGTTAAAAAACCCCAAACAAACACAAAACACACACCCCCCAACAAAACCAACAAAACCTGTTGAAAATATTACTTCACCTTTGCTGAAGAAGTTATTATATAACCTGGCAAATGTTAGAAATAGCCTGACATGACATGTAGGGAGTGTGCTGTGTTTCAGTCCAGCTACGGAAGGTGAGGAAAGTACTTAGAGAGCCACTACAGCAAGAGGCACACAAAGGAGGAAAACAAATCAATGAGCACATTCTGTGGGAAAGGATGTAGAAATAACAAATAACGCAAAAGTACAACAGATCATAGAAGCGAGAACCTTTATATTTCATTTTTGCTAAAACAACATTTAGTTAAGTGTTTCAGATCCAGGGCACCACAACTGAAGTATGTCAACATGTTGCGGTGCTTGGACATGGGCCACCAGCAGTGGGGGAGAGGTAGTGTTACAAATACCAAATGGTATACAAGAAAAGAGTGACAAAACCTAAATGGTAAGAAGGCAGGCTAAGGAATGACACATCTAGGTACCTGAGGTACAAAAATGCACCAAGAAGAAGAGAGAGATTTTACAAGTAGTCCAAAGAGAGTTTAAGAATGAAACATTGAAGACAACTTAAATAAGCACAATTGATTTTAATTGCCAGAAAAACCCATTCAAATACTCTCAGCTATTACGTTAGGTCAGGACAGAAGTGACACTCACTCTACTGAAAGATCCCATTAGTAAATAGCCACAAGGTCACATATGACTCGTTTTGGCTGACATCAACACTAACAGCTTCAGTGTAAGTGATTTTAGAAGGACAACCAAAATCAACCTAAGCTGGTGATGCACATTTTTCCCAACTGTGTAGGCATGAACAGCTCAGTGCTGCAAGGTGCCGAATGCTGGCTTTCGTCCAGCAAAGCAGAAGAACAGGTGCATAATCACTTTGAAATGAGTAAAAATTCATAATTCCCCTCTCCTCCTTCCTGCAGAGCTGCTTCAAACACATTTCCATACCCCTGATCTCCAAGGTGCTGGCAAGTACTTACTTTTCACTTAAAAACAAACCAAAAAAATGTTAAGAATGCCATAAAGCTCAGAAGAGCCAGCATTTGAAGACATTTTGGAAGAGTCAGTGCAGTTTCCCACTTCATTCCTCACAGCCCTTCTGAACTGAAGTACATGAACTGCCCTGCCTCACAGTGCCCCGCAGCAGCACTGACCACAACCTGCATTAGGCCATGGGCGATGCAGAATGGACAGCGATGGAACAGAATTGTTCAGCCGAAATGAAGCGCTGATGGTTTCAGAGAAAAATACACTTTCAAACAAACACGTGAACTTGTATTAATGGAGTCCTTTTATGTTCACGAGACACACTCCTACTAATGACTCTAGTTTCCACCAGTGTTCCAGCTGAAGAGAATTTCAACTCCCAGTGACACACCACCACTGGACCACCACCTCCCCAAGTTACCGTACAGCTTTCTTGCCTCCTGCCCTCCACAGCTGTCAACTTACCTTCTGAAGGATTTTCCACACTTTCTCATAGAAGCCAACAGGAACTCTGTTAATAGCACCATCAAGCCTCCTTCTGCGCAGCCACTGTCCTTTTCGGTCACCCCAGCTGGTGTCTCCACTGGAGCCAGTTGGAGAAGTACTAGTGGGAGACGATGGAGTACTGCCCTTCTGTAAGAAACATTAAAGCCTTGGTTAGTTGCTTTCTACCACCCCAAGTGCTACTCCTGGTGAATACATCGTTCTGTTACAATGCTACCTCAGAACCAGTGGAAAAATACAGGCCATGATGTCATACAAGATGATGGAGCAGGACTGATCCCTTTCTCTCCACCTTCACTTCTCCAGTACAATCATTTCTCAACAAAACAGGCAAGCAGTTCAACAGGGCGTAACCAAGTAAACTTCACCACTCAGTTCAACACAAGGCTTGACTATTTTAACAAGCACGAGTTGGCTGCGAGGGCAGTGTCACTGGTGTGCAAGATGGTGGGATTTGCAGGTAGGTCTGGGCTCAGTGTCATAAGAGAGCCAAATGGCCCATGACTCCAGCAAGAGAGGTCCTCCATGCAAAAAGCTCCATTAAGTAAGTAGATTAAAAATTGACTTCACGTGGTCATGTAATCATCGTGCCTGCCTCTCTGTAAGTATCAGTCGTCTTTCCTTTATTGTCACTACTGCTCTATTATTTTATTCTACCAGACTTGGAGACTAAATTAGACAGCAACTCATCTTCAAAGTTGTGGCACTACCACCAAATTCTCATTTCCATTTCCATGCATGCAGCCTGCCTACTGTTTGCACTCCCAAAGATCATGTGCTCTTCTGTTTTCTTGTTCCTTTTTGCACACCTATTACTTTCAACCCAGAAAGGACTACACTGACAGCCCCATTTCAAATCCCATCATCTCTGAATAAGAAACCGCCTGAGCAAATACTGGGGAAGGAGGAAAATAAGACCAAAAACTGTACATTTGCAAAGGGTAGGCTCACTGATTCTACACAACCAAGCTCTGCAAAAAGACCAGCAAACGAAAACAGTCCATTTCCACTCCTACTGGTATCAGTGAGGCATAGGTGGTGTTCCCTTGATGTTTTGACACTTGCTATTCCTTTCCACTGCACGCTGACCAAGACAGACAGAACCTCCTCCATCCTGTTGAGCAGAGCTAGGGGATGCAGGAGGTCAGCAGGAAGGTCGGTGCCAAAGTAGAGAAATCCATCTGCATACGATAATTAATCTGGCTACTCAGGTGGTTCAGAGAAGCAAAGATCTCACTGAACAATTCTGTGCACTTGACTCAAACCCACAATTGAGGCCTGCCTTTCTGCGCTGGTATGTGGGAGGAGAGAGGCAACAGCAAACTGGCAGTTGTCAGGCCAGGCCACGGGGCTCATGGTGCTCTGCAGTTGTGTATTTAGGACACCTGGGAGGTGTGCCATGCCAGCAAGCCTGCAGATGCGGAGAACCATGAATCACAACTGCCAGTTCAAAGTGCACGTGTAGCTGCAAACTTTCCATGTCTTCATGACAGATTTGGAGCCTCAGACTTACTTTAAATTGTTGAGGTTTCTGTTGGTAAAATATTTAAACGATTATCTTCCTACTTAACAGCAAGAGCTTAAGAAGAGCTACAGTTCTCTGCCTTCAAAGAAAGTGACTGCTTGAGGAGAGACCCATGACCATAAAGTCCCTGTCTCAGCAACCTGAAGCTATTCTGAGTTCATGACTATCCAGGGACTGCCAGTGTTTATCAATGCTACATTACTTTTAAATACTGATGACACCTGTAACATAATCCACCATCATGTAGCTAAATCTGCTATAGAGCTTTATCTACAACTACTTAAGCTTCAGAAGAACTAAGTGGATCTAAATGCGAGACTCAGCTTCTATTAAAAGATTACTAATCAGAATTGGTTGCCAATGAAGATGAGTAAGACAAAGAGGTAGGGTTTGAAACAAGTTTTTACACAGAAGTCACAGGAGGTGTCTAGAGCTAAGACACCCCCCCGCCCCCCCCCCAAACACACACAAGGTGAAGAGCAGGTACAGGGCTGCAGACGGTGTTTTACCATGGAAGCGAACATGCTGATGGACATGGAGTGGCTCTCATGAAAGAACTACAAAAGAAAAACAGACACCAACACGTCAGACAGACAGCCATGACAAAACAGGGCGCAAACACAGTTAAGTAACTTGTCCATGCAAAGGCAAGAAACATGGAATAAGCTCAGGTACTCAGGGGAAAACTGCAACAGCCCCTGGCCTCTTGCAGTGCTGCAGTTCAGCTAACCTGGAGGCAGCTGCTGCCGATTCCCAGGGTCAGCACGAGGCAGACGCTACCATGCCAGGAGCCTGTTTGGCAGCCACAAGCTGCTCGTGCCATCCACTAGCTCCAAGCATCACCAACACAAACTGCCACAGTTTAAAATGCATGCAAAAGCTTCCCTGTGACTCAGGGCTGCGAAAAACCCCAAGCTCCGCACTTCCATTCCCCATTTGTTGCAACATCAGCAGCTTCTCTTTGCACGAGAAGGTCATCTTGCTGCAGAAAGTCTGTGGGCTGCCAACTGGGTGGGCAGTGCTAAACAAATAGCTGCAAGGCAAAATTTTTGCTGAAATGTGGATGGAGCACCTCAGACTTACAGCACTTTTCTCTGTCCACCCCAAGCCACGCCTCCTAATTAAGCGTTCATGGTTCAGACCAGGCAAAGCCTTGATGTTCAGACTCAAGAAACGACATCAGCAAATGAGGAAGCTGCAGTTGCCTAACAGCTGAACACTGGTGCCAAGAGATGTTAGTACAAGTACTTGAAATGTTCCTTGTAACACAAAGTTGATCCCCCCCCCGCAAATGACATTGAATTAGTATCTAGTGAATTATTCAGAGAATGCAGTGAGATGCAGCAGGAAGCAGCACCAATGGCAAGGTGGAGGGAACAAAAATAAAACCAGCCAAGTCCTCCTCTGTGGAAAATACCAAGTTTCCACCTAATGCAAAAGCAGTGCAGGAAATACATTTCCAACCTCAACAAAGGTCCAAGTGTTTCAGGTCAGGCCCACCTCTGTACTTAAAATAACGCTGCCACCTAGTGCCTAGTCCCTCTCCTTTCCTGGAAGGGTCCTGAAGCCAGCCACCTGCCGCACCTCGGGCTGAACCCCAAAGTCGCATCAGGGCGGTGGAAAGCAGCTAGCAGCACCTTCAGAGCCACAGCCGCACCACAAGGCTCGGCCAGGATGATGCTTTGGCAGTGGCATGGCTCAAACACGGCAAGCAGGTCTCGTGAGACGGACACCACGCGTTTCACAGGTGCCTTTGCTTCCCCACCGGATCGCGTCCTATGAAGGATCATTAACCGATCCTTACTGTCGTCTTCAAATGCTCCACGTCAAGACCACACAGAAACGCCACTGCTTTCTGAAGGCTTACTGAGCAAATCTGTCTCACACAATCAAAGGAAAACATCAAATGCTTCCTTAGAAACTTACAGAAATGGCCTCAGATTAAATGAAACAGGTTTGCTTGTTAAGAAGGTCTTTAAAAAACAGGTTTCTAATATAGAATTATAACATGGTTTGCGTTGGAAGGGACCTTTAAAGATCATCTAGTCTGTGCCATGGGCAGGGACACCTTCCACTGGATCAGGCTGCTCAAAGCCCCATCCAACCTGGCCTTGAACACTGCCAGGGATGGGGCATCCACAACTTCTTTGGACAACTTGTTCCAGTGGCTCACCATCCACATCGTAAAAAATTTCTTCCTCATGTCTAACCTAAACCCACCCTCTTTCAGTTGAAAACCATTGCCCCTTGTCCTGTCACTACAGGCCTTGGTAAAAAGCACCTCTACATCTTTCTTATAAGAACCTTTATATATTGAAAGGCTCCAATAAGGTCTCCTTGGAGCCTTCTCTTCTCCAGGCTGAATAACCCAGCCTGAAAAATATAGAACCATTCTTATAAATGTATTTTATTTGACTACTACCTTCCTATTTATCTAGAGCAAAAGAAAATTACTAATAATGACACAAAATAGAGAAACAAAAACCATAACAAAACCATCAGTCACATTCATTCAGAATATATTGGTTGTTTTCTGTGATATCTCTCCACATACTCAGTTACTGTGTAATTTAAAGTACTTTGAACTTACATACGTACATACATATATATATATATTCTAGCAGCAATCATCCTCCATTCCTGAAGAAACAAAACAGGAAGAAAACAAACCAAGATTTCTTTTCCCAGTGTACCTTTTCCAAAAGGCATGTGGACCACTCCAGCAATTTGGGCAGAGTACAAGAATGAACAGTTTGCATGAATGCTTCACTTTGTACATCTGACTTCTCCTTAGCTAAAGATGATAAAAGAGCTGTTTTAAAGTTGCTGCCATGAATGCATTAGAGTTTGTTCCAAGTTCTTCTATATTCAGCACGTGAAACAAGAATAAAAAAGGAAACACATTTTTAGAGGAAACATCGCCTTGCTGCCTTCTATTTAGTGACCAGCTTTAAATCAAAGGATCTCTGGAAACTTCTGTCATTTACCAAGAATAAAACCTAACATAACACAGTTCCAGAACAGCTGGATTTTCTGATGAGCATTGACAGAAAACTCTCACCTGCTTCATCTCACTCTTCAATTTAGTAATACCACTTCTTTCTGTTTTTGTTGCTCCAGAATGCCCCATTTCATGAATAGAAATCGCAGGGCTAGATGAAGAGGAATCTACAGGTCGCACTAAAGGAAGCAAATGGACATTTTTTAAATTCTAGGGGTAGAAAAACAGGCAAAATTGTATCTAGAAGTTGAAGATAGACACATATCCTCTCAGAATTGAACAATGCTCTTGGTGACAGCATCCTTTCAAATCACGTCAATAGTTCAAGCCTGACTGCATCAAGTAAGGGGCCTAGATCTGTACTTGGATATCAGGGCCTGATTTTCCAACACACTGAGCAATCATAGCTTTAAAAAAGAGGTCAGAGGTGCCATGAGTCTGTGAGGGCCTAAGAATAAACGCAGGAGACAGTTGACGTGCCAGTTGGGAATATCTGGGCATCACAGACATGCTCCTTGAAGGCAGGTTAGGTAGGACCTTTTTATGATTTTCATTCTGGTCACATGAAATTTCTTCATTTTAAAGTTTGCCTTCATATCACTGAAAAGTTCATACAATCTTATTTCAATGCAGGACAGCTTCCATTATATTTGTTTTGTTTATTCCACAGCAGACATACACATGTACTGGCCACCCATGATTCATACATCACCTGTAACTCTATTTTACATGCTGAGAGAGTAGATTCCTACTTACAAGACAATCTAACTTTGTATTTGTAGTTCTCACTTAACATATAGAAGTACCCAAGTGGACAACTTACAGCTTCTTTCCACTCCAAACTCTTTTCCACTGAGAATATGGTGTAGGAGATTTTTCATATCAAAGGGGCTAAGATTCATCAAACTCTCTGAAGCTTCTTCACCTAGTTAAAAAAAAAAAAAAAAGAAAAAGACAAACATCACTATAGGTGGCTTTATAGCTTTATTCCTAAGTAAGCTGCTGCTGAATGAAGTTCAGTCACATTTACCTTTGTGGCTAATGCTTCCTTAAAAAAAAATACGTAGAGTCACATTTCAAAGAAAATACGTTTCAGGACTAAACAACAAACACTGCATGGAAATAACACTATTTGCATTAGTCAATATTATGCTGCAGCTTGTGCAAAATCTCACTGAAGCTGATGATGAGAAAGCAGTTGCTCCTTTGTAGAGCAAGATCACTTGGAAAGGCATTACAGCCATCTCCCAACAGCATCTAGATCTAAATTACAGAGCCAGAGTTAATACATAAAGAAATGCATACATGTGGAAGGCTTGTGTTTTATTTGATTAAAGGGTAATGCTTGTGAGAGGGAGAAAAAGCACATACGTACACAGGAGCACAGACACGTGTGCACAGACAAGTCTCCCATAGGAGAACATGGAAAAGGCAGCAGTGAAGCCAAGGGCAGTGTACAAAGCAGCTGTCGTTTAAGGGTAAGGAATAACAAAAGGGACGCCAGGAAAGACAGGCTTTGCACTGTGAACAAAGCAGCTTCTGCTATTCAGCTACAGGTTTGGGGGAAACAGGGCGTTTTGTACACTCTTCACAGAGAAAGAGAATTATCCCATAAAATTACTTCATTCCTTTTGTCAACTTCTCCTAAGGAAGAAACTTGCTACCCTCCACTGACAGCTAACCACTGAAGTTAGAAAGCAGCAGTGTCTGAAGTGGGCTCCATCTAACCAACTACCAGGGACCCCCGTCTGCACTCCACGAGGGAGAAAACTGGGGAGACCAGAAAATATGCTTCCACAAAGTCATCCCCCTTTAGGATGTGCTAGGCCATTAGAAATGGTAACAAGAGCTGAGTTCCACATAAAATGGAACAAAAATATGGCCCAGATCATGCTCCTAAGTATCAGCATTTGACTATATGGTTGTCACATTAACTTGTATACTTTTCATAACTGCTCCTTCTTAGACTTCTAACCCCTTTCAATAGGGAAAATTCTTCAGATCTCTCTTCAGTCATGATTTCCCTTTAGTTTCACTTTTCTCTTCCAAAATGAGTTTAAAAGTATTTTTGCCTTGCACCACTTGTTACTTACTTCTTGGGTTTTTGTAGGACATATGCAACATCTTGGGGGCCTGTAAGAATTTTTACTGGCCTCCTGGCAAAACAACATATCACTAGCTGAAATCTAAACAGCAAATACTTTTCAACTAAGCACATTCAAGGGGAGAAGGCTTACACATCAGAAGTTACTTTGAATAAAAACTACAGACCTATGAATTAAGGCTCAAATATTCAGAAGCTACCTAGAGTCCTAATTCTCATTGACGTTAGTGGCATTGGGTCCCTAAATACACACACGTGCAATTTGATGACCTGGACCTCAAACACTTACTGAAAGTCAGGGGACGGACTTATTTAATATCCACTCCAGTTTGAATAACTGGGAGATGGGGGGACAGGAATCTTTTGTTAAATCAAAAAGAGAAGTTATTTCCAAAGTTTGTAACTGTGTATGCTGAATGAAGAAGTTAATAAAAATGATTTAACACATATAAATGAAAAATCAACCACTGAGGTGAAGCAGAAATAACGTCGTAAGTACCCTTATGATAAAATTGCTCTTACCTGAGCACTTCAGACTTCGAGCCAGCTCAGTGGCCATCACCTGAATTATCAGACCAATGCGGAGCCTGAGCATCTCCACAAAAAGACTAGGCTGTGACCGGACGTACATCGCCAAGTACATAATTATTTCCTGTAAGGACAAATCCGTAAGGGCACCCATTCAGAGTGGGTCCTCTTGGCTTTCCCAGTCACAGAGCAAACACTGGTGCCACACTGGGCACCGCTGAAAGAACCCGTTTTACGCATGCTGTATACCTGTGTCAGGACTGCAATACTGATGTCTTGGCCGCTGGCTTCATAAATAAGATCTGTGAGCTCCTCAGGCGGTAGTGGGCTGCAAGAAGGCACACCACAGTTAGCAGTGACTCAGGCACCTGCTATTAACCTCTTGAACAAGCACTGGAACCAAGCCACCCAGAAATATCTTTGTACCACAAAGGCACCTACAATTCTGCCTGCGTGGCTGCAATTCCTTCTGAAGGTGAGGAATAAATTTTAAAACCAGATAATAGCAGCAGAACAGTACTGGCAAGAACATGAAGGGCAGGCTGCTTCTGTAACTGAGGCAGAGCTCCAACTTACGTGGTAATGATTTTCTCACGGGGTTCTGGTGGCAGGCCCACTGTAAGTTGCTTGTGGTGTGACAGAAGGTCTGTGCATGCCTATCACAATGGGACAGAAAGCAAGAGACCTTTCTCTGAGTCATGTTGAAGTGATACAGCTTTTAATTCCTGAAAATGAAGCATTTCTTTAGCAATATTTAAGTGCATTTCTATTAACTATGAGACATGCAGAGCCAGCAGAATGCTGTTAACTAGTTGCCAGTTGTTAATTGAGGTCAACAGGGCTATGAGAGTCTGTCCAGGCTGAAAGCCTGCTTTTCCCCACTCAGTGAAATCAGCAGCATAATGATTAGGGACTCCAGTGGGGCTGGCAGATCAATAAAGGACTTTATCCTTCATCATAAGATAAAAGTTTGTTCTTTATGCAAGACAACAAACATTTTTAATCATTGAAAAACTTGGCAGTATTAGCTTAAAAAAGTCCTGCATACTAATATGTCTGTTAAAAGAAACAAACACCAAACATACTGCTTCACATTCCTGAATTAGGCACCTTGATACATTCTGAAATAGGTGCTTCCCCCGGTACCACAGCGTTTACTCTTTTATATCAACCTTTAAAAGTGGGTGTTCAATTGACCTGTTTTAGCATCCTGAATCAAAGACCTCACAGAGCAATGTTCCTCTGATTTTGAAGAGTCTATCTTCCCTCCCTTAACGTGGAACAAACCAGATCATCTCTACTCTCTTCCTCCCCAATTCTTTGTCAGTACCTTCTCAATTTAATACACAGGGCTTTCTGTGAGCATGTCTGTACTGCTCATCCATCATATCTTGAGGATGGAAAAGGTTATGTGCTTAATGTAGTACCATGGAGGGCGATTATCACAAATTGCTCCCTGCAGATATGACTGTCACTAAAATAGGGCATCCTAGGTGTGACAGTCAAAGCTTTGAAAATGGCCACGAATTAGAGAAAGAGGTCTTCAGAAATATGCAGGGATAAGTAGGAAATTAAACAAATACTTTAGAGTACTTGAGAGGAAACATTTTCGTAATGTTCAAAAATCAAATCTGTACCCTTACAGGGGATCTTTCTTGTTACCAATGGGATGGAAGTCAGCAGAACATGTTTTTGCATCATTGCTAGCACCTTGACGTACTGGTGCTCCAAAAGTGTTCATGCTATCACAATAGCAATAGACCATTACCAATGACAACTACAGCTTTCAAAGCACATAATTAAGCTTCTCTGATTAACAGAGATGAAATGAAGCCTTCACATTTATAGTGTGACATTCTCAGTCCATGCCAATATTAGCACAGTTCGCAGTACAGATGAAAGGTAAAGATGTCATAATAAGATTTTAGATCAGAAAAGCAACCAATGTTTACTGAAAAATGCTCCACTATGTATGTTGTGAAGTAAGACCAGAAGAAGGGCAAGCACAAGCCTCAGCAGCAAACTGGTAGTTTTATCTCTGTTTCCAGACAGGAAACTGAACCAACACTATTTGTATTTCATACCTCAGCCAGGACTTCCACCCTCTTTTTGAGCATGCCGGAAATATAACGGATTAAACCCCATTCTTGATTGAGGCCTGCCTTTCTGTAGAGCTCATTGAGTAGGCAATGAACAGTGACGCCGTACTGTCCATCCAGCTCTGTGTCCCAGTCAGCACCTCTGCCAGAAAAGTCACATAAGGTAACTGTCATCAGGCAAAATGCCACACTGCTTAACCTTACCACACAACAAGCAGCCTGATTTTGATCGCATTGCTCATTTCGGTGACAGAATTAAGTAGTACATGGGACATGCGGGCCTTCACCAGGCATTGGTTATACATGGACGAAACCCTCTTGATACCAGGAACTTTCATATCAATTTAAGCACTCACTTAGCCACGAGCCTGTGACTTCAAAGCAACCACCCAAAGGGTTTCCCACCAGACTTTAAATTGAGCGTGCACGCAGAGAGCCTGCTGGAGGAACGCTCCATGCGGTGCTTTCTCAGAGCAGAATTCAGCAACATCTTCAGTACTGCTGAAGACTGCACCTGTTTTTCAAATGCCTCAGAGAACCCTTAAGTTTTTTTGCCCTGCCTCTTTCTTAGCTATTAACTAAGCTTCCACGCTGCTTATGCCATTACTGAAAAATCAAAGGAGATTTCTGCTCCTCTCCTGGTTTTGAAATTCACTGCATTATGGCTTCTCTTTGACAATGTTTTAAAGCATCACAGAATGACCTTTCAACTCCTGCTGGAGGGGCAGAGTCCACCACAAGTCCACCTGCCTGCCCAACAGAGACTCCCATGGTGAAACAAGTGCAGAACAGGAAATTAAGGGGGTTATGTGTAGTTAAACAACAAAATGGTATTTTTTCAGGATTTCCTTTGCTCTTTAAGAGAGGCTGCTAAACATTTTGCTTGGGGAATCAAGAAGATCAAAGAAGAGGTCTTCACAAGAGAAAGACTAAAATAAACAAAAATACAATCTTTGTAGCAGTAAAAGTCCATCTTTGATTAACACATGCTTGCACCCAAAGCCAACTTCCTGACAGGTTCCAGCAGTATTCTCCTGCACAGGAAAAAAAGCCCAGTAAATGCACTCCAGAAGGTGATTCCTTTGGTTTGTATTTGCATTTGTTCCCATGAAACCTATTTAAATAGCAGCTGTTTACTGGGGTTAGATTGTTTTGAAAAACATTTTGAAGAGCACTGAGTTTTAGCCAGTGGTGCACTTGAACATGCACAGGGATTAGAGGAAAAATAGTGACTACTCATTAAAATTGCATTTTGCTTTTAGTTAGAAAACGAGAAGATGAAGTTTCCCTCCGTTTCCCTACTTGTGTATAAAAATCACACCAAATCTTTGTCAACTATTAAGTGCCACAAATATAGCAAGGTGTGGTCTCATTCATGGAAAGGATTTGTGTGTTTCACTTGTGAGCCTTGGAGCCTGTATGTATTCGTAACTGTGTGCCAATCAACCCTGAAATTTGCACAAGAATTTTTTTGTATCCAAATTATTTATGTAATCAAGCTAACTGAAAAAAAGCTTGTTAAAGCACAAAATATTTTAACCTCTCCCCTCAAAACACAACCCTGCACAGCGAAAAGCTTTTGCACAAGAATAATCAGATAGTTGTGACCAAACTTAAAGATGCTGAAGTTTACACTCAGACAACTCACTTTAGTATATGCAAGATATATAAGATATCTGCTTGATCATGGAGCGTTGGACATTCCTTCAGCTGCTCAACAAGCTTCCTGCAATCCAAATCACCGTGAGCATCTTTAGGTAAGTGCAAAACATTTTCACGGTCCTGATAACAAAGATGGATGAAAAAAAAAAAAATCAACAAAATGGTCTTGAAAAAAGTAGCAGATCAAATTCAAACTGTAACTTCCCACTAAACAATACAACAAACTTGCAACATAACTCTGCACTTGAAATACAGACACATCACATAGTTCTTGCCAGACTACTGCAAACATGAAAAGAAGACTAATCCCAGGAAACACAACACCCAGAATGGAACTTTGTCTCTAATTTTGGTTCAATCAACAAGGAAAGCCGTTTTTTGGACAAAACAAATATTTTGTCAAAGAAGGAAACCAAATTATTTGCATGCTTTTCTCATCATTTGCTGTCACTTGTAAAGAGAAAAGCAGAAGGGTACTACTTTTTTTTAGTTGAAATAATTCAGAGCTTTCTGAGTTCCACCTCTAACCTGTATATATGTGGTGCTTTATGAATGTAGATGTTGCCATGATAAATTTTCCAAGCTTATGAAACTAACATATTAACTAATCAGATGATGCAATCCTGTGGCGAGTTCTTGGATGAAGAGTACTTTTGCTTAATAAGCTATTCAGCAATTTATATGGTCCTAAAATACCATTTCCACAAACAGAGCCTGTAGAGCAGAATCCTTCAGGAGGCTGGATACAACCTCCTGCAACCATTCTCAGCTGCTGGTCTCATATACTAAGATAAAACAAGTACGCAGCACAACCCCATCTTCATGCCTTGCAGTGGGATTTGGCTGGCGCCTTAAGGACATTGGTCCTTTCACACACTCCCCTCCTGCCCAGACATTACTGTAAGTAGCATTTCTTGGAGACCATCTCTAAAGGCTGTGAACATCCTGTCCTTCCCTTTGTGTGTTCACTTAGAACTAAAGACAATGACTTAACTTTTGGCCTTTAAAAATAAGCACCTATTACCTTATTTTGTTTGCACATACAATTAAATACTTTCCACTTGATAATGTTTATTAATTATAATATTTAACCAAAAAACCTTCACCCAGACAAAAAATAAATTTGAAACCAAGGGAGTAGACAATGGTTGTCTGTGAAGGAAAATGAGAATTAGCATAGGGTTTGGCTGGGAAACACAGGAAAGGCCACAGTATTGCATCCTAAAAACACGAACAGCATAAAAATTCCCACAGATTACCTTTGTCTCAAAGAAATGGGGATTATCAACAAGATTCAAAGACTTCCGGTGTGTGTTCAGAACTTTAGTGGGAAGAGACATAGACACAGCTGGAAAACAAAGCCACCAGAAAAAAGAAAAAAGAAAAAAAAAAGAAATGAAAATTGAAAATATCTACATAGAGCAACTGTACTAGGCAAAACCCACAGAAATACCTCCAAGAGCCAAAATACAGAGGCAACTCTTCTGAGATGCTGTGCACAGAACTCGGAGACAAGCTCACATTCTGAACCTTATCTCCTTGCAGGCTTGCTCCAAGAGCTTCTGAGATCAGCATGTCAAAGGCCCAGGTGCTACACACTCAGCTGATACCTCTTACGATGGCCCATGCCTCAGAAATCCTACAGCCCAATGACTTGACTCTGCTAAGCATTTTAAACATTTTAACAGGATGTATGTGAAGAAAATGGTCTAACTAATGGTAAGATATCATAATTAAAATGATAATAGTAAATACAGGCTAATGCTCTGTTAACTTCATATGTTGAATTCAATAGAGGATCAGATGATGTGGCATGTGAAATATGGGAGAAAAGACTAACAAAAAAGCTTAAGTTATTAATTTACACTGAAGATAAGGGAAGCCTTCCCTTAACCAGGGCATTGAATACTATACACCTACATATAAAACAATGCATACGTTGGAATCTATTTACAAATTCAGTCAAAGCATTATTTTGGTGTAAATCCTCCAGTCTATTAGAAACATAGCATAATTAGGAATACTGTCCTCCCTCTCTACTCTGTTTGTTCTTACAAATTTAGAAAGTACGTGTACATACTTATGTTCTTCTGGCATTGAAACATTTAATTCCACAACAACTTTATTAAAATAAGAAATATTCTGTATAAACAAAGACAAAAAAACTAATTCACTGCCTCAGGTTCTAAAATTCTACCCGACTGAGAAGCTGTAGCAGCTTCCATAACATTAACTTTGAATGTTAAGTTTCATAGCAGGTTATTTATGTATACACCAAGACATGGGATACTGTGGGAACACGAGAGTAACAGCTTCACAGTCATTCTTATTTCTTGATAACTACAACATACTCATGCCACTAGTTCTTTTTAAATGGCAAAATTTTGAAATACCTGAACTTATCCAAAAACAGGTTTTCTTTTATTATCACTAAATAAATAATAGGGAGAAATACCTGGAACCTCCAAGCCCTTTGTCTTCGCCATTATTGACAGTATCTCTTTCGTGGAATGGTTTGCACTGAACACAGGTGGTTGATTTGCAGTCTTTGAAGTTGGAGGCAGGTATGACTTCAGTGCTGTACTCTGCAGGACATCATTTATATACTGATCCAGCTCATCCTGGCTTTCTACTGTGACATACATAAAAGAAAAGGTTTATTAAAGGTAAAAATCATAATTTATCAGTGCTTTTTTTCAAACGTACCACTCTATTCTTGCTTATATAGAAGGACACACAAAAATAGAAGACTACCATAAGCAAGAGATTTTTAAGCTGAACAAATTGGAAAGGAAAAAAAAAAAATCTGTTTTTGACACTTTGAAAACAGTTACATTAAGAAGTTGTTCTTCCCTTTGAAAGGAAGCAAAAGGATTTTTAACTTACTGGTCCACAGATCATGGTTGGACTTGATGATCTTAAAGGTCTTTTCCAAACTAAATTATTCTATGATTCTATCAGGTCTTCCACACAAGCTCTTGTCTACGACTCGTCAGAGACTCTTCCTCTCTCCAGCCTCTTACACACACACACACTCATCTGCTGACTCTTCAGACTCAGCTTTACTGCAGCAGTTGCTAGTCAATGCCATACTATGAACATAGAAATAATACACACAAATTCCCTCTCCAAATTAAGTCATGCAGGTCCTGTCCTCAGACTGATGCATGAGAAACCTGAATGACTGTCAACTGTGCACAAAACAGACTCTGCATTGTAGGTAAACCCAGGCTCTGCTGATAGAACTTGACAAGAGAAAAAAACTGAAGCATGAAAAAACACTACCGCTTTCACAGAAATCTGCTGGATAGCCTCCATATTCACTGTCAGGACTATTACGGCCTTCCTTAGGGTCATCAAACAGTTTTACATCACAGTCTGGATCCAGGAAGCTCAGATACGTATGAAAAGAGGTGGTGAGAAATTCTGATAGCTTGCCTATCTTCACCCTGCAAACAGGAACGTGTGCCAAACAGCGTTAACATCCACCATTTTGATACTGATTAATGCTCACTGAGCTTTCAGCGACTCCTCCAAAATTTACAAGACCTACTGTTAAATCCACCTTTGGTAACTACAAAAGAGCAGATACTGATAACTGAAAAAAAAAAAAAAAAAAAAGTAACTCCCTGGGGAGTTGGCCAGGGGACACCGCGGCTCAGGGATTGGCTGGGCACTGGTCAGTGGGTGGTGAGCAACTGTATTGTGCATCACTTGTTTTGCATATTCTATGAATTATTATTATTTTCCCCTTCTTCTCTGTCCTATTAAACTGTCTTTATCTCAACCCACAAGTTTTACTCCCCCCCATTCTCTCCCCCATCCCACTGGGGGGGGGGGAGTGAGGGGTTCAGATAAAGACAGTTTAATAGGACAGAAAAGGAAATTATTATTATTATTATTATTATATGGTCATCACCTGCTGACCAGTGCCCAGCCAGTCTCTGAGCCACAGTGTCCCCTGGCCAACTCCCCCCAGTTTATATACTGGGCATGACGTCACACGGTATGGAATACCCCTTTGGCCAGTTTGGGTCAACTGTCCTTGCTCTGTCCCCTCCCAGTTTCTCATGCCCCTCCAGCCTCCACTGGCAGGGCAGTACGAGAAGCTGAAAAGTCCTTGATTTAGTATAAACACTGCTTAGCAACAACTAAAACATCAGTGTGTTACCAACATTATTCTCATCCTAAATCCAGAATGCAGCACTATACCAGTTACTAGGAATAAAATTAACTTTATTCCAGCCGAAACCAGGACAAACAGAAAGCACATCTGATTGTCAGAGGAAGGTACTGATTGAGGGTGGGCAAGCAAAAAGGGAGTTACTGTAGCATCATATTAAATTGCTTTTGTATGCAGATAAATGGTACACATAAGCTTAAGTACTACATGAATTACATGTTTAAAACATGTCCAATAACTGTGAAAGATAATTACTTCTTAAAAACAGAAGCCCAGCCAAGACCAAATTTTTGTATTTCCAGAGGTCTGACATTTGTTTTTCCTTATCCATTAATGACAGTCAGAGATGGTACACCTCTTGGGAGACAGATCTTTCACATTGCATCTGAGGTCCAGCTACCATCTCATTGCCACATAATAAAGCTGAAACTTCTCTCTCTGCAGAGTTCCAGTACAAGATCTGTGCACTATCACAAGTTCAAAACTGAGGCTTGTATAGGATTTAATTAAAAAAAATCATGGAGAGACCCATCTGAGGGTTCTGACATTACCTTGCACCTCCAAAATAACCATCCTCTAATTTTCTTATGGTGGCAAGAACCGCTGGATGAATGTCAGTACCATCATCAACTAAAAAAGAATAATGGAAGAGTTGAAGCTTACCAACATGTTCTTAAATTATCACGTCCAAATAAACTGTATCACTGGGTGTTCTCTACAAAGAAAATCAGACAAATCTAAAACAGAACCCACAACTACTGTCAATACTAGCTTATTCAAAAAACCCCAAACAAACAAACAAAACCCAACCCACCCAACAAGTTTCAAAGGGTTTTCTATCAAATTTCTTTGGACAGAAATAGTATGGAGACAATGGGGAGATGCAAGGATATAAAGGGGGAGTAAAACCAAAATGAAGTAGTACCAATTCAGCATATACTTGAGAAAGTTACACTGTACTTTTGGTGTTGAAACTCAGATGTTGAAACAGTCATGCCACCTGCCTCCTCTCAAACTGAGTTCCATCCTACTCCTCTGCAGTAAGGGGAGCTACTCCGCTTGAAACAGAGAAAATTAAGTTTACCAAGCATTGTGTGGGTGATGGGAAATGTCAGAGTTGGTCTCCCTGTCATCCTCCAACAAGAAGTTAGGTAAGCCAGCTCTGTCTTAAGCATCTCCACAATCATCTGATTGTCTAGAGCCAGATAGAAGTGATGCTGGTCAGTAAACTAGAGAACAGAGAAATATGGCATATGAGTAGCTGTCAGTGCTCTCCTTACTTTTTCCTATTTCCTCCCCTAAATCATTCACCAAAGCCATATGAGCTATTCTTGACCACAAAACAAACTGCATGAATTAATCTAACAAGGCTTGAGACTGTGAAAAAGAAACCCATGCTTGTGCAGAGTCCATTTCCTTACACTTGTAGGCTGACCATGAAAGAAGCAAGCCACACAAATAAAAAGCAGACAATCACACCCATGAAGTAGAATCTTCCCAATGATGAAATACAGTAACCTATGATCTGGGAGATGGAAGCACTCTAGACATGGAAGAGAAAACTAATGACAGCAACAAAAACAATGAATAGTCTTAAGAGCATGCTGGGGACTGGGAACTAGTAACTGTATGTCTCTTGGGAACAATCTGAAAGTCAAGCAGAATACAGAAAAGCTGGCAGTTACTGTGGAAAAAAGGTACATAAAATGTACAATTGTAAAATGTGCTGTTCTCACTACAGAGGAAAGCCAAGAACCACAGTAAGAGACTATTCTGGATGCTTCAGGAGCTAGAAACCAAAAAAGCTGGACAAACAATAGAAAGTACATCAAAGCAGCCACAACAAAAGTTAAGGAATCACATAAGTCTTGGGGAGGGGTGGAAAAAGGAGGCTGGGATATAGAATAAACATCAATTAGTAAGACACATAGTGGTCAAGGAGAAAACATCCTGTAAATGCATCAGAAGTAATAGGGAAACACAGAAACTGTAGGTCTGTTAATAAAGAAAGAAAGGAGGTAGGAAGAGAGGATACAGACAAGCTGAAGCATTCTATGCTGTTTTTATTGACAGAAGAAAAGTAGCAAATTATGACCTGTAATGCAAAGCGATACGAGTCCAGCCTCAGTATGGGAAGAAAAGGTTAAAGAGCACATAAATTCAAGCTGGCAAAGTCCAGAAAAATTACTTCATAGAACTTAAGGAACTAGCCAAAACAATCCCTGAGCCACCTGCAATTAGTTTTGATAATTCAGGAAGAAGTCCCAGAAATCCAGAGAGAAGCAAAAACACTGCCTGTCTTTAAAAAGGAAGAGCCAGGATCACAGACCAGTCAAGCAAATTTTAGTGCCTGAAAGCACAGGAAAACAAAGCCAGTTTGAGACTGCCAAGATAACTACAAAATGATAAAGCAAGATGGCCCAACAGTCATATCAAAAACCAATCTCAGCAAACCAGTCCAATTTCCTTCTTTGGGGGCAACTAGGTGATAGGTACAAGAAGGTGGCTGACATCTCTCAACTTTTGCAAATTTTCACACTAGCGAGCCAAAGAAAAAACACCCAAGGAGGCAGAGCTGCTTGAAAAATTGTTCTCAAAAGGTAGTTATTAACTGTTTTTTTCATAATGAGAGAGTATCTAAAAGGGGTCAGCCTTTGCCTCACACCTCATCGATGTTTTCATTAGATAACAACATGAAATACAAATGACAAAACCACAAAATTTGTGGACGTTAGTCAAGATCAACACAGATCATTTAATAGCTAACATTAGGAAGGTGAAATTAAACATTAATTCCAGCCCCCTCAGAAAAAAGTCAGGGGGAAATGTCTGGCTACAAAGTACAACAGAAAATGTTATGGAGGTTTTAGTCAAACATGGAATAAACAGGAACTGCCAGTGTGTTGCTAATGCAAAGACAAATGCCATTTTGGAATACATTAATACATACTTGATACATGACAAGATTTCAGCTGGAATATTGGGTCCTACTTACGTAGTAAGATATGGACAAACACATATTTTGAAAAAAAAATCACCACTAAGGAATTTTTCCCTAATTTGCAAAGTCAAAATTGGTGTGGGGGAACAACACAACAAATAATCTGTTATAAAGCTGCTTGTGATCAATTGATATGGGGAAGAATGGGAAGGAATCCACATTTTTTTGCAGCGTATCTCATATTGTTTGGATATTATGAAACACTACAGAAGCCACCTATGGAGTCCATTGAATGTCTTCCACTGGAATTTAAAGACTACATTAGTCAAACATCTATTTAGAAGGGTGTGAGCATTCTTTATCCTGCTTCAGTTGCACATGTTTAGAGTAGGTGACCCCTTGGCCTTCTAGTACCAACTGCTAGAATAAATCTACAGGAATAAGTGAGTTGTATTTCATTAAATGTATAAATAACAGCCATTAATTCTGGCAGGATCCAAACTTTCAGCTACATTGAAAAAGGCACTAAACAGAAAACAACAGAACATCCCTTTCTCAGCACTATTGACCCTTTCAGCAATATAATGAAAAGATTACAAGTGAATCGCTTGGGGGTTACAGTACTTGGCACGCTTAGGTGAAACTAAATTTTTCATCAAAGCAATCAGTAGAAAGGTATATTAAGTGACCTATTTCTGGAGAAACTATTTCATTAGCTAGAATGTTGGTTCAGGCAGAGATCAGTAACAACTGTGTACTATTGATTTGCTGTGTTCTCCTAAGCCAGAAGCCAAAGGCGGCAGACTCTGTATGACAGAAGAGAGATTTATCAGCGCTTCTACCATGCCGATCATCCAACACTCTGGAAAACCCCACAAAGCAAACCACATCTGCTTTATCAGCCCTGCTCCACCTAAAGTAGAGTGACAGCACATTAAAGCAAAGTGCTTCACTAATGATTAGCCATTAACTAAGCAGTGATTTCCCTGCCAGCTTCACATGCTCACCTGAGGGGTAAAAGCAAATATTTGATTTCTTATCACATACAGCTTGGACGTGCCTAACACTCCAATATGTCGGTGTGGCCGTCCACTTAATTTCATGTTCTTGTTCCGGCCTGTAAAGAAAAGAGAAAGAATAAAATGTCTCACCTAACATTTCCTGCGTGGTTTTCCACAACAACCATTTTAGACAAGGAGATCTACTTCATTGATATCAGCAAGGCAGAAGACAGATGACAGAGTGAGATGCTACAGACTGGTCCATTGTAGCAACCAGTTCTTCAAAGGGTTGATTAAAAATAAAAATTTTTGCTTCACTGACCATGGGATTGGGTCTTTTAATTATAGTCATTGCTCAGCACCCAAAGCTTCACCACCAAGAAGGACAGGCATATGCCCTTTCAGAAACAAGGCCATCAACGTGAAACAGAAAACTGCAGTGCTTTCACTGCAGAACCATAAAAATTCTTGCCCACAGAAGGCTAAATCCAAATACAAAGTACATCCAAATACAAAGACAGATTTTCATTCTTTTCACCAGGCTAATAAGCTCCACTTTTCTCAGCAGAGCTTATTAGCAGATGATCTGCACTGCACCCTTTGTTCTAACAGCCAGGAGCTGACTTCAATCTGTCTGACAAGGAATATGAGCCAAACAACCATGTGCCTGAAAAAATACCACTGTGAACATTCCCAAAGAAGTCACTGTTAAAAACAATACACCAATGTGTCAAATCATCCTACTCACCCCCCCACTAGTGAGAGAAAGCTATTATGAATTATTATGAAATAAATGTAAGGTTCAGCAAAGCCCTCCAAATGTTTCATTCGTTAAAAGTTCTTCGTGGTAGAGAGACAGATTCTTTCCCAAAAGCAGCACATGCGATTTCCCTTCTCCATATACAGGGCACACTTTATAAGACTTATTTGAAGGCTTAGCAGCGCAGCGCAGCTCAGCTCAGGGTTGGAAGGAACATTAGCAAGAACCTGACAGCCCAAAGATGTCTGATAGCAGCACGGCTTCCCTGATTTGGAGCAGAAAACTTCCCAGGCTGTCTGCTGGTAGAATGGCAACCACATTACTGAGTTTCCAGTCTTAAACCAGAAGTACTCTGACTTCTGAAAGGAAAAACATTTGATTTTTTTCTGTGTTTTTCCAGGCATTTTTTCTAAAGCCGATTTCTCTGTGGAAGTGTTTCCTGCAGGACAAGAAAAGAGTCAGCTCTTGCCTAACTCCAAGGGCACAGGGAAACTTTTATTTTGGCCACCTTTTCTAATGAGGCAATTTTTGTTTTCCCCTGTTGGAGTCCCTTATTTAAGACAGAAGTTCTAATTTTGTTAAGCTTCTTTGCACAAATGCATTTTAAATCAAAGAAATTGATTTAAATAAAAGAAATTAGATCAAAGAAATTGAGACAGTGTGAAGCAAGAAAAAACAAAACCCAAAACACCACCCTTAAAAAATACCTTGCACAGCAGTTGAGCGAGGCTTCCATGTTCAAATACCTACCCAGCATGGTGTAGAGGTTACTCAGGATGCGAGCTGGCTGCACTCTGAGCGGATGGATATCAGCGATGCTCTGAACATTGATTCCATGTTCTTGCAAGAGATTCTTAACTTGATTAGATTCTGCCAAAACAGTTACTGCGTAACAGAAAACAAAAACACTAGTAAGAAGCAATGTTCTACTCTTTTTAACTGACTTGTCTCTACTGTCACCTCTCAACTAATGCATTTAGTTGACTAAAAAGGCACAAAGACCTCACTTCTTTCTTAACTTATGAGCCTGTGAGATCAAAAGGTATACCAAGAGGGCATCAAACAGATCTTGGCTCTCTGCTTCTCAACATGTCTTGCCATCCTTGTCCACTTTGGACCACAGGGTAATTCAAGTTGGAAGGGTCCTCACGAGGTCTCTACTCCAACCTCCTGCTCAAAGCAGGGTCAGCTCTGAGGTTAGACCAGGTTCTCTGGGGCTTTATCAGTTTCTTCTGATTTCTTTCAGTACCACCAGTTTGGATCATGCAGTCTCTGCTAGCAGATAGGGCTTTTCCCCCATAAAATAAGGGGAAACACAGATTGAAAATCTTTGTTGTTTTAATACAGCACACTATAACACCACACCCGAGTCAATGGGGAACAGGTGCTGTTACTTGTAGAGCAATAAATGTTAGAGAGACCGTAAAATGGCAGAGGTAGCGGGGGGGGAAAGAAGTCCCCAAATCAGAGGAATTTACAATCCACGCCCTAATCCCACCTCTTGTCCTGCTTGAGGTTTTGCCCATGTTAGGTGGCTTACCGGTTTGGGACTAATAATTCAGTATTCTTCTCTGCATTATAAATACTTGTCAAAGAATGCTAAAAATAAGCAAGCATTTCTACTTCTACTAGAAATTAAACGCTTCAGAATAAGAAAATGCCACCTCCATGAGACACCAACGGGGGGTAAACAAGCACCTGCCCAGGTCACAGTACCATTGACAAAGGCTGCTCCTGATAAATGAGCTGGCTGCTTCTCCAGAGCAGTACAGGCCCTTGAAAAGCCTTTAAGCCCTGATCAGATGGTGTTTGCCCTCTACTGAATTTTCTGGTTTTGGCTGTTCCTGCACTGACTAAAGAAGCCACTCCCTGCAGCACCCAAAAGACAGCCGTAAGTCTGGCTGCCTCACCTCTGCGTACAGAGATCCTCCACACTCGTTGGTCCCCGGTTCCTCCGAAAAGGGGCTGCACAGAAACCTAACTAAACCGACCCATCTCCTGTTGATACAAGATGCTTTACATCTTGTGTTGAGAGAAGAACAGAGTGGCCTTGTTATGCTGACTAGCGGTGGATAAGAAAACCTGTATGTTGCAAAACGTATAAGATACTAGAGGAAATTGCTTTTGGGCAACCTTGCAATTCCCTGGGAAGATGAGAACCTTAGGCCCTTTTAGATAATTCAGGTTAAAAGTGTCAATATGGCTTGTGTTAAAAGAATGAAAATCAAGAAAGGACAGATATTAGAGTTACTAATGAACATTCTTTAGTGTCCCACTGCACAGAATCACTAGAAGAGGGTGAACTAGTGGACAAGTGAGGAAGACTATCGAAGACCACCAGACAACCTTGAAGACACCAAAGATCTCGAGCACGCCTGCACCAAGGACATTTACCTGTATTAATGAGTTCCTGGAATTCAGATGAATTTGTTAATTACTTCCAGGAAAAAAGTAATGAATATGTACATCCATTTTGTATATAATCACAACTGTTGAAAGAATTGGTGTGCATGACAGGTGGAGCAATCTCCCATGCACCCAGTGCTGCAATAAAGAATGCCTGCTTTCTAAAATTCCAAAATTGAATCTTAGAGTTTCTGAAGTACCAACTTATGGTAACACTGTCAGTCCTGCTCTTTCTTGCTAGAATCCACCAAGATATTCCTGGTCACTACAAGATTAAGTTTGCCACTCTCTAGTCCCTGACAGGTCTTAAAATTTTAAGAAATACTGTTTAAAAAAAGTTTGTTAAACCTGATCTTCCCTCCCGGAAAAAGGCAGCTAGGCAAACAACCCCCTTCTCCTTCTCACAGTATCATCAAAGCATCTACGTCCCATGCAAAAATCCACATTACTTTTCAACATGTCTTTCTTCTCTCCTGTACATAGGGACTTTGCCATCACGTAATCCAATTCACCTGGAATGATCCAAAAACTCCCTCACCTTGTACCACAACATCAGGTTTAAATCCAGTGGAAAATCTCCTGTTTAAGGGATCAATTTCACCTGCAGCAAGAAATCCCTAGAATAAATGCAAAAGAAAGAAAAAAAAGAAACGAAGCAAACAAAAATTAAGTAAAAGGCTTCTGACGGCATCTAGAAGAAACCTTAACCCATTTTCATATTTTATCAGGAGAGCAGGAGTTAAAGCCTGGTTTATTTACCCCGTCCATTAAGTAGTACATTCAATTAAAAAAATGGCTGCGATATTTTTCGGAACAACAAGAAAATGCTTATGACTGACAAAATCTGCATGTTCAGATTTCCTATTTTAGAGTTGCAGCAACTGACACAATTTCACCAGGCCAGTGAATTTTTCTGCAGCTCCACAGAGATATTCAGTGGTTCCTTTAACAAGTCCATGGCTAATACGGGACAACCCTGTAGGCATTGTACGCCACAGATTAAGGCATGCCTAGTGGAGCTGAAACAGTGCAAAATCCTAGCTCTGGGACAGCCAGGTCAGCCTGGGCACATTCCTCTAGCCTAACTGTATATCCAGTCCATTTGACAACTTATTCAGCTTGATTAGAAACAGACAATTGCATATCTATATACAAAAAAAACCCCAAACCACTCCTGAAGGCTCAGACTCACCCCTCCATGGTTCATGTACATGTTTCTACTGGAAAACACATTGTCCCCTGCCTGTCAACCAAATTGTACTTAAAGGCGAAGCCATCTCAAAACAAAATGAAATATAAGCTCACCTATTATACAAGAAACAATTACCTCTGCTAATAGGCAGCTAAGGACATACAATGACTGGCCCCAAAGATGAGGTAACTTTCCCACTGGGACACGATCCACTGAGTGAGGATTTTCATACTCCTCATCAACCTGAAAACAAACACATAAGCAAGAAAAATTACCCTAAAGTTGTGAAGAACAATCAATAACATGGAAGTATTTGAAAAAAATACCATCTATCATCTACCCTTTCTAAACTGCCATTATTACATCGAGATCTCTTGATTTTACTTTTAAGGCTGCACGTTTTCTGGGACAAGAACTATGCTTACTTTTCATATGCTGCCCCACCCTTTGAAGCTGGAGGTTGAATGGGGACTCTGCATGCAATTACAGCTTTGGTGTTAGCACTTCCCCTTTCTTCTCACCACGACTTTGCTGCCTTCCCTCTGGGCAGCTTGTAGGTAATTGTGTGTTTGCTTTCCAACCCCTTGCAAGATGACACTTCAACTTCACTGATGTCTACCTAGCTTCCTGAAGTGAAGGTGCTTTCCAAAAATGAAGGCTATTCCACCTTTCCTGTGTTAGCAAGAATGGTCAATGGGAAAATTAAGAGTAGACTCATTAGTTTGGAAAAACTGCCTTGGTTTTGCAGTATACAGATCTACTGAGGGCGGAGGAAAAACCCTCCTAGATAACATCTTTACCATAGCCATTTTAAAATTTATAAATGACAGGCAAAATCTACCCTGTTTATTTGGCACGTTCATCAGATCATCATCATCATACCAAAATTCACAAGAAGGCTCTGAACTCTTACACGCTTGTTCCCACTAGGAAGGCAATTCAGAGCTTCCACCTCAGATCTGCGAGCAAGACATCAGCTGTCGACACTCCCTGCCCAAACTCGGACCAACCCAGCAGGCTCCATACCCTTAGTGAGTGAGGGCTGAGAAGTCTGGAGTGGGAGAAGTTGGCGGGGAGGGATACAAAGGCACATAGAGTGGAAGAGCACATAAGCTCATCAGCTCATCTGAATTTCTCTGTCACAATGGGAGAATCAGGTAAACAGTAACAGCAGTGATGGCCGGCGGGAACCAAACATAACAAACAAAAAACCCAGCCCAAACCATAATCCATCTGAAACCAGTTTCTCTCTCACATACGAGCTCTGGAGAAGAATGAGCACAATCAATCAATAGACTAGACAGGCAGGGCAGTCTATGCTTTATTTCTTCTGTGAGCTTCAGTTCCTAAGTCAGCATCAGCACTTCTTAAATATATGTCTTGCTATAAGGATTTAAAACTTTAGACCTGCTCTAATACTTCTGCAGGCACCCAGATTCCCAAGTAAAAAATGTGACCATCTGGAAGCCTAAAGTTTACCATTTCTCAGCAGGAGCTGTGAGAGGTCTCTTTAGTTTTTAGATAATGTGCAGTAGTCTTTTTTTATTGCTAGTTTAGTTTTATCAGCTACAGGAAAACTAGAAAACTATAAAACCAACATGCATCTTGGCATCTATACTTTGCATGCTGAACTGGATGCTGCATTTTCACAATACCTTTTCTGGAGGGACTGCATACAGTTCAGGCATTAGCACTATTCCATTCTTCTCTCTAATAAGTATTCCTTCCAGAGCCTCTCTATACTCTTGTACCTGGAAATTTTTTTAAAAGACAGTGAGAATTCACATTACAGTCAGCAAAACCAAAACAGTAAAGTTAAAGTTCTAGTACTTTTCCAATGAAAGTTCATTTAAAAAAAACAAAGGCGGGGGGGGGGATCATGACTTGCTGATGGAAGATCAGGGTTCAAATTCTCAGAGACTGTTCCAGCATCTCAGTATTATCAGCCTCAGAGACATGAACACCCATCTTTAATCTGTAACACACTGCTGCAGTACAAAAATTCTGACATATTCCTATCAAGAAGTCACTGGAACAAATCCTACATGAAATTTGCAACAGATGACAATGCAGTGACATGCATGTCAGGACTGCCAATATCCGCAAAAGCATAAGGTGTATAAATTGTTAGCTTTCTACCATGCACATTTGTCTATGATTTTCTGAATTCTGCTTTGCAGGACTGGGAAATCAGTTTCTCTTAACTGATTCACTTAAAAATTTGCCCCATGGAAAACTTAAAATAGATTTAAACTGTTTAAAAATATCTGAGTTAACTGAGCAGAAAATCTTCTTGTTCTTGTGTTGTTAGACAACATATTATGAACAGGAATACCAGACTGGTACAAAACATAAACATTTAATATTCTTTTTACCAGATCCCTTATTTTGTTCCATTTCTTAACTACCCCATTCCAAGTTTTTACTTACAGGGAAGCTGTTTTCAGGCACTACCAGCACCTGCCTCTGAAATCCTATTTCTGCTATCTCTTTCTGAGTACAGTGGAACTTGCGCAAAATAAGGTACCCACAGGTTCATGTTATGGTACACTGATATTTTCAGTATCCTGTCTTTCTCCACTCTTTTTGAGTCCTCAGGGTCCTTATTTTTTCCAACAGTTGCTGCCATTGTAACCACTTGTTTGCAGCAGTAATTGGGGAAGACTAGACACTCACCTGCATGTCTCAGTGACTCATTCAGCTATATTTAAACGGTGGGAACAGAGAGCAATTGCCTGGTCTGACCATGCCCTAGCACAGCCTGTCTCCACACCATAAAGGCAACCAGGAACATACCGTCCCAGATAATCCAACTAAGTTCTAGATACTGCTTTGTGAAGTGGTATTTTATTGACATGACTGAAATTTCAGTAAACTTTCTGATTTCCCCCCTCATGAAATAATGCTGTTTCTCTCTCCACCAGACTATTTTTACTGCATTCAGGAAAGCGACTTATATTTCTAGTGTCAGTAAATAGTTCACTTGATTTACAACATCTGGTACAGAAAGAGAGCTTTTTGATCAGAAATTCTCTGTTTTGTTTCTGATGCCATTTTATTTATTAAGGCATTAAGTTTAGCAATCTCCTGTCCCTCTGCATACTAGGCAATTTTAAATCACATGTATTTTTTACTTCCTTCAAGCCACCAACCTACAGAAGTCCTGGTATGAATACATTTAGTCCCAGCTACTTGTCGCTCTTTAATTCACCAATACCCTCCAGGTGCCACTATAACCTTTGGAGGGCTACAATCAGTTTAGCTCCCCTGACCACTGGATGCTTGACACAGTAAAGGCATGAAGTAACTTAGGGAATTACTGAAAATGGAATGGCTCCTCATAATCCAACCCCAAATCTTCCTGAATGTACAAAAGGACTGAAAGTACTATGAATCTTGTTCTCAGCAGCCAAGCCACAGAGGTCAGTGGAAAAAGAAGTTGGTCTTATCCTGAAGTAATTGGGAAAGGGGCATCACGGTTGGTGGTAAGACAGAACCAGGCAAATAAACCCCGTTCAGCCCAGTTTCACCACACCAGCTAACGGAGCCACTCAACCTGGTAGAGAGGGCAAAGAGGTCCCAGTGTGCACAACACTGCAGCCTCTACGACGTCACGAACTCCCCAGAAGGTGAGATTGGCTGAAGACTACTCCCACCCTGCTGGTGGGGTATCCAACTGATATCCAAAATAAACATGGAGCAAAGCTACAAAATACTGCAGGTAAATGGCTTTGCATCTCCATTGAAAGTAATTTCTTCTTTCCTCACCTGAATTTTGTCCTCATTAAATACTCCATCAATTAGCAAGTATGTCCAGAATACCGGCCACTCACATTCAATATTCTCAAAGAGCTTGAGCTCAGCAGGATCATAGTGCAGCCTGCTTGGATCCTAGAAATTCAATCATACTCATTTAGTCACAGTGCTAAATTAGTCACTCATATTCCAATCATAATGGCAGCCCATTTTATACAAGTGATTAAAACCAAGAAACCAATAAAACCACCAGAAATAGTTCCCATGCAGTCTCTTGACTTCTTTTTCACATTCAGTCTCAAACTCATTTAATCATTCCCTAGACAAATCAACCCTTCCTAGTCTCAGACTCTAGGTGTCACCCAAATAATCTTGGCTCTGCCTCAGTTCAAAGACATTTTGGGACACCTCAGATACACTGCTTCCGCTTAGGCACCATAAGCCTATTTAAGGGTTAATTTCTTACAGAATTATGAATTAAGTTCTGCCCTTAATAATTGTTTTCCAAACCCTTAGCCTCCTTCAGATATGTGTCATTTCTAGTGTGGATACCTGGACTACCTTCAAATCCACTAAGATGTCTTAACAGCGATACAGAACTTCACCCCTTCATGTAAATGAGACCAAAAAAGTCTATAAACAAGAGATAAAATTCTTCCTAATGCCTATTGAAAATATGCATCAGAAGTACCTCTCTGGGTGTCTTGTAACCATCTCGGAGAAAGCGACAGCAGCCATAGCGGCCCTGTAAAAACAGACAAAATTATAGAAATCTTCACATACTGTTCTTCCTCACAGACTAACATCAGCATAAAAGTACGTGCTGAGTTTTAAGTGTCACTTAGGGATTCTTCCTCCCTCTCTTCCACACACAGACAAACCAAGTCTGGCAACCCTTGTTTAATCAGGATTTTTGGTTGAGAAAGGGAGGTTCTATTTTCCAAAGGGAAAGAGAAGGAGAATAAAGGAAATCCTTACCTGCAATTTGGATATGATTTCACTCTTGGTTACATTAACAAGGTTTAGATCCTCCACTGCAAAAGCCGGGTAAGAAATAATAGAGAGAAGGCCAGCATCTATCTCCTTTGACGTGGATGCCCTCGGCAACATGGAGTATAGAATAGACTGAGCAAAACAGGAACAGAAGAGAGGGATGTAAAACAATTTGCCTACTTCAAGACTATGTCAAGTGCAAACAGAATAGACTATACTATTTGCAAACTGACAGGGAACTCATTGCATAATTATTTTTAACTGAGAATGAGAATGCTTCACACCACTCACTTCCACATGATCTACTAGAAACAGGGTTAACAGCATGGCTGAAGCATGGCAGATGGCTGAAGTCATCCTTATTACGTTAAGTTCTTGATTCAGTTAACCAATATTTCATTTAAAAACAAAAGGGTGCTGGGGTTTTCCCTAGCAAAGGAAACAGAAGGCTAATTTTTACCTGACAGTGTTCTACTTCATCAGGCAGAACATGAATCACTGATTTGTGTCCTCCATGAGCTCCAAAAAGATCTAGTTCATCAATTGCTTCCAAAGCAGCCTTCAAAAAAAAATGAAACAACCACCCCAAATCATTAAATACCTTTTAAGCTAAGTACCTTTACACCCTAGCACCTGCACTTACCCTCTGAAGCAAATTATGTAAGACAGAAGTTTGCTCCACAGACATTTTTTCATCTTTAAAGGGAAGCTTGGCAATATTTTAGAGAAAGTAACTATTTCTGTCTTTCTGCTAGTGGGATACAGGACTGATGTGCTGGTGATCCTTCTTAAAATTTAAAGGCAATGCAAAACAATGGGGAGCTGAGCTTCCACTGAGATAATATCTAAATATTAAAGTATTTAGTAAAAAATGCTTCTTCTGTCCTATATTCCAAAATAACCCCCATTTCAGTGGCCTTTCACTCCTCCTGCCTGAAGGGCTGTTCGAAGAGGAAGGCTTGCTCACAGCACCCCAGAATCAGCAGAGGCCAGTGCCCCAAGAAGAAAGCATCGCTGTCTCTCTCATACTATCGCTTCCCAAGGGACAGAGAAATGAGACGTCTGCTGTCTGCACAGCCACCCGAGGCACACCACGCTCCACGTCAGCAGGTGAATCACATCCCACGCCTCTCAGCCTTAACGCATTTGCCTAGTGAAAACATCAGCAGCCCATCCACTGACTCCATTTGGGCACTCCTACTTTAACCTAGCAGGCTACAAAGCCTGGCTTTGCAGAAGGAGGGTGTGCAGCACCGCGCAGGGAATGCGGCAGGAGGAGAGCAAGGACCGGACGCCCGGAGTCAGGCTAGCAGAGCTTTCCCCTGAAACGCAGATTCACAGGGTTGCAGTAGCACTGAACATTGCTCCGTGCCCATTTTTGTCCTGTAGGTTCACGGTGATGTCAATCTCTGACAAAGGAAGGATCACACGGTGCGGCTTGCCTTATTCTCTATTTTTCTTCTTCCTTCACAAACATGGGTTTACTAGCTCTGCAGAGCCTCTATCTAGCCAACAGTCTTAACGGTGAACAAAAGGCACTGAGATCAACTCAAAGGCACCTGCTCTGTGCTGTACTGCTGCCACAGGTAGCCACACAAAGCAGATGTGGGAGAGAAATGTTAAGAGGGAGAATTCCAGAGGCAGATTAAAAAAAAAAACAAACAAAAACCATCTACCTCACCCTCTGCAGCAGGGCCTCCAGCGTGCCTCCTGGTCCCCACCCCAAACAGCACTTTTACTGAACCCAGAGCCGCAGAGATGCAAAGCTGTGCGGCAAGTCCCACAGGTTGTCCTGACATCAACGCACCCAGAAGTTGTGCAGGGACCACAGCAACCCACATCAGGCTGTTCAGCACAAAAAAATTCATACCGGACAGCTAAGGAATAACCTTCCCCACAAACGCTGCCCCACCACTGTTTGACTGAACTGTGGCCAAGACCCGCAGTTTCTCCCTCTTGCGGCCACACAAGATCTTGGTAACCAATAAATCCTTCTGAAACGCAACTACACCTTTGACCTTAACGATATTTGGCTTCTGTCAGTCCCCCAGATGCCATGTAAAAAGGCAGCTGTCAATTACACATTTACATTTACAGCCTTCTGAGCATCATTTAGTATCTCTGTGACCTTGTGGTATGGGGGAACCAGAAACATCCACTTTCTTTTAAGTAAGTCTTTACTCATTTTTCTCTCCAAATTACATGTGAGTTATTTCTCAGACTGATATTCTGCTGTTTTCCAGAATTTACATCCAGAGGGACCTTGGCAGGCTAGAGAGGTGGGCCCATGCGAACCTCACGAAGTTCAACAAGGCCAAGCACAAGGTCCTGCGCATGGGTCTGGGCAATCCCCAGCACAGATACAGGCTGGGCGGAGAATGGATTGAGAGCAGCCCTGCGCAGAAGGACTTGGGGATGTTGGTTGACGGGAAGCTCAACATGACCCGGCAATGTGCATTTGCAGCCCAGAAAGCCAACATATCCTGGGCTGCATCAAAAGAAGAGTGGCCAGCAGGTTGAAGGAGGGGATTCTCCCCCTCTACTCTGCTCTCAAGAGACCCCACCTGCAGTACTGCATTCAGCTCTGGGGCCCCCAACATAAGAAGGACACGGACCTGTTGGAGCGAGTCCAGAGGAGGGCTGTGAAGATGATCAGAGGGCTGGAGCACCTCTCCTGCGAAGACAGGCTGAGAGAGTTGGGATTGTTCAGCCTGGAGAAGAGAAGGCTCCAGGGAGACCTTGTAGCAGCCTTCCAGTACCTAAAGGGGGCCTGTGGGAAAGCTGGAGAGGGACTTTTTACAAGTGCCTGTAGTGACAGGACAAGGGGTAATGGCTTTAAACTGAAGAAGGATAGATTTGGATTAGACATAGGGAAGAAGTTCTTCACTGTGAGGGTGGCGAGGCACTGGAACAGGTTGCCCAGAGAGGCTGTGAATGCCCCATCCCTGGCAGTGTTCAAGGCCAGGTTGGATGGGGCTTTGAGCAGCCTGGGCTAGTGGAAGGTGTCCCTGCCCATGGCAGGGGGGTTGGAACTACATGATTTTTAAGCTCCCTTCCAACCCAAACCATTCTATAATTCTATGACTTAAGCTTACCCTGAAAACATCACATATAATATTGGGGCTACAGGATTAAGATAAAGGCACAGAAAATCAGAGGCCACTTTATGAGACTGCTCCTCACTGAATCTATCAGATTCATGCCTCAATGAATCTGGTACCCTTCTTGCAATCCTTGGAACAACTGTGCTGAAGTCCTTCAATGACAGCCATTATCACAAGGATTTTGCACCGAAAAATACTCACTCACACCCAAACAAAAATTCTTATACAATCAGTTAACTATCGCAATGGCCAAGAAGACTACGCAAAGGAAGCAATCAGGTTTGTTAGAGCCCTTCAGCATGACAGAACAGCCATGAAGGAGGTGTCAGGAAGACATTCTTACTTTGGCCATCCCTACGGAGCTTGCGTTCAGTTCAGGGATGCCCTGGTTTGTCTTATCACCACGTTCCCAAATTCCGTAATCCTGCAACAACATCATCAAGAAAAAATTGGCATGGTCACATACAAACCCAATGTTTTCCCCCCTCATCCCACAACAAAACCAGAGCCCTGCATGAATCACTGTCTTCACAGAACACAGAAAGCCCTTTATCCTTCTCCCTGTGCGTGCCTCTCTCCATGCCCCTTCAACTCATCACTTGCCAAAAAGTTTGTTAATGTTTTGCTCTTTTTAGAAACGTCCATGAGATTTTAATGAGACATCAGGAAATACTATTAAGTATCAATAAAGAAAAACTATTATTATGATGGAACAAATATACCTCACCCAGGCAGCCATAAATCCTTCACAGCCCTCCCACCATCTCCAAAGATGCTGCTCGCAATGTAATGTACTGACAGGTTCTGCTATCTTCTCATGGAAAAAGTAGTTTGTATTTTCCTTCTCCATCAATAAATACTTTTCCACCCACATCTGAGCAGCATTATAGTAGTATGGTATAAGTTAAGTAGTATAAATAACTACTTACAGCGACTTTGTAAGCAGCTTCTATGTAAAAAACAAGATTCTGAACAAAGGTAACTTCATCAAGGGTGAAGATAATACGTAACCCTGATTAAAAGAAGGGAAGAGAGTAATTATACTGTATCAGAACTGAAATACTTACTCCTCAGTGGGTTTCATGCTTTTGTTTATGTGCTACCAACTACTGCCCACTGAAATCAATGGAAAAACTCAAGCTGATTTCAAAAGATCAAGCAGCAAGCCTCAATACTCACTGCTGATAAAACAGTTCAAATGCCACCAACCCACACCGTTTCAAAGAACAACCAAAAACCACCCTTGGGAGGGTGGCATTCAGACACAGTGGGTACAAAGCAGGTAGGTCTGAGCCAGCTCTGGCTCTCAAGAGCAGCGCATCCCAATTCCCGCAGCTCCCCACCCCTCCGCCCGCTTAGTGCTTTACCAAGGGACCACCAGGTGCCGGCTCTGCAGGGGTCAATGGCAAGGGGCTCTGAGGACAGAAGACCACATAAGGAAACAAATCCTATCCTCACAGGAGTACAGCTGAGAAGAGCACAAAACAAAACAGTGCCAGCAAGAGGAGGAACACAGATGGCACTAGTGGCACCTGACTTGATGTCCCCACTCTCTGAAGAAACCCTGTTGTCCATTAGGATGCCCTGCATTGTTTTCAAACACAAAACTCTTCTCTGACGTGACTCTGAACAGCCCACGTATTCGTATGCCAGCAAACATTAAGGGAATGGACGCTGCCAGTTACTATAAACATGAAACCCTAACTAAGCCACATCTCTTTTCCAGATAAATATTACTTTCTTCTGAGTAACAACCATGTAAAGGTCTTTGCAGTTAGTTTTTTTTTTTTTTCCTTTTTAAAAGATAATCAGAATAGAAAAAGACTGCGACAATAGTCAAAGATAAAATATATTCTGCTTACCTGAAGCAGTCATCTGTGCCAAGAAGAGCAGGTACAGCGAAGTTGCATCCACTTGTAGATGCCCCCACTGGTCGTCCCCAACCACTGTTGCACAGGTTGCAGAGTTATACTTGGCATGTAGGCAGTCTTTGGTACTCTGTGTGCATTTGAACTTCTCTACCTTATCTACCTAAAAAATAAGATCCAGAAATCTCAAATCTGAAACATTTCAGAAGAAATTCTCCAAACTATTTCAAAATTAACAACTTTTCTTAGGTGAGGAGAGACTTGAGGTTTTAATTTTTGTTACCCCACTTCGGTGTGTTTTGAGTGCTTAAACACAACTCTAACTTTAGGCTCCAGCTAAATCCACATCTCTTTGGGAAAGAATAAGATGAAATTACCTTGTTGAGTTCAGATCTTGGTTACAGGCATGCCTCTTGGTGAAAATCACTTTGCAAAGGCAAAACTGAGATTTGCTACGAGCACAATCTCAAAAAGGTGCAAGTAAGATCAGAGTTTTGCTCAAGAGTTTTTTTTAAAACTCCGCACAACACCATCTACATGCATGCAAAAACCTCACTCTACAGAAAAGACACAAGGAATACACACTTCAGATGAAATGCTTTGTAAATGCAACACGTACTAGTTCAACTCATACCTGTCTCATCATGCACTGTAGGAGTCCCCGCATCAGCTTCACAACGTTCTGCAGGAACAAAACAGACCAGTGACACTCTCACAGGGCCAGCCTCATCAGCTGTTACAAACAACATTCAAACGTGACAAAGTTCACACCCCCTACTAATAACGTCCTGCCAAAGGTAAAAACATGTGTATTTGCCTGAAATGCTCTACCTGCCTTTTCTTTTAATATATACACTGGTTGATTTTTATTCCCACATCCCTATCTAGGAGAACAAATCTTTCCCCAAAGGCCCTCTCTAAACAGTGGAACAACTCTCTGTTGTCCTTCTATCCACCTAAGGAAGTAAGAGGAATGCTACATCTTGTAAGATTAATGTTGATGATGATGACTTTTAGAGTGACGGATCCAGGGAACACTGGTAGGTGACTGCAAGACATTGACATGACTGGAAAACTTGTGGAGTTCTTCCCCTCTTTATACAGTACAACAGAAAGCAGATGACTAAGAAACGGCCTTTAGTGCATACAAAGAGAAGCTCAAGATTTTGTCGTAAATGAAGAAATCAACCCCATCTTTTTATCCAAAAATTATTATAGCCTCAACATATGATCATGCAAACTGAGTCAAGGTTATTTTGTCACCACAGATCTCCCTGGTTTGAGCAGTACATGTCAGCATCAAATTTACCCACTGCCTTCAAAACAACAGCAGGACACCGACACTAAGACTCCCTCACTTCCCAACTAACCCACCTCTACCCTCTCGCTTCTGATACCCACTTTCCCAGCTGCACATTATAGAAATTAACTGTGTGAGTTACCTCCCCTTCCAATTCTCCAGCACATAAGTCTTACCAGTTTGGAGATCACTGCCTTGTCTGGTTTGATCAAATGTGTCTATATACCATGTACGAGTTCCGTGAGATGACACAAGTGCACATTTCAAAGACTGCTACTTTAAATAGCACGCGCTTCCTTATGGGGAAGAACGGTCTAGCAGATAAATTGCTACCTGAGGATCCAGGCAACCTAGGCTTGATTTTCTGCTCCATAATACACCTCATGTGGGATCTCAAGGTTTAATCAGAGGCTTGTAAATCTGGGCATAAAATCTCTCAGAAGCCTAATTTTCAATGATCAGCCAACTGACGGAAGTTTGATTCCTATATGTATTTCTTTTGTTTATATTTTAATTCAGGTGTTAGTCTCTCTGCCACAGTTCTCTAAAACTTGCTTGCCAGAAGGCTGCCAGGAACACTGTACACCCCGTAATGCACAGATACTGATGTGATAGGAACAAGACAAGTACCCCAAGATGGGAAAACCCTCCCTGCCAGATCCTAGACACAGCAGCAATGCGAATGCACCGTTCGAAACCACTACCATATGAAAAAAACAAACAGTGTAACTGGATTACACTGAACTTTGACATACCTGCTCGAGCTCGTAGGCTTTGGCCTTATCCTCATCCCGGTCTGCGTTCTTCCGATAAGCCATCCCCAGCCCCCACACTGCCAGGATGCTGTAGATGTTGTCCCGTACCCAAGCATCCTTATGGTCCTTACTGGCTGAAAGTAGCCCCGTAACTGGATTCTAACCATGGGGGAAGGAATAAAGAGCAAACATTACTACCTGAAATCCCATCTTTCCAGGTCAAAGGGAAATAAAACAAAAGAGAGTGCCAAAGATGATTTCACACTGATTGCACACTGCGGCTGCTCACAATTTTGCAACAGAAGTGAGGTCCCATCTTTCTTTCCCAAACTCAAACAAGTGAAATGCAAAATTTCTTTCAACACTTCAAGATACAAAGCTTATGCCATCCAGCTGGGCATCCTCATCCCCACAAGATTATTAGCAAAATCACTGAGTGAAACTTGAAACACCTTGAGGAAACAGGAATTTAAATGTTACACATCTGTAAGGAAAAGAGGGTACTGAGTTAACATTAGAAACTGAGCCTGGGATCTACTCTTCTCTATGCAACTGGTCTGTGGCAGTAAAAATCCTGAGGAAGTAAAAAAAACACTACTTCCCTTCTAGGAAATTAAAAAGGTATTTCTATTTATTTACCTGCCTGGTTTATGACAGCTAAAGCATGAATGCATGCAAAGCCTTTTTATATCCTCCTTTGGAAAATGTACAGAAAGACAAATTCTGATGGTGTTGAAAAGCAGCAGTGTCTGAAAACCAGCACACTGAGTAGTCTCCTGCATCCCAAATACTCCATTAATTTTTTCATTGCATCATTAATTCCCATCATTTCATTATCATTCATTTTTAAGACAGTCTCTCTCAGCTGTATGTTCTTCACTACCAAAAAAATGAGGGAGAGAGGCAAAAGGTCTATAGAGCTTTCAATCGAGCCTTTACAGCAAATTTCAGTGAACAAAGAGCAGTTGCCATGGCTGGTGTGACAAGGGGTAAAGATTACAATAATAAAGGTAAGTAAAGCTAAAAAGAATACATATACCAGTTTCTCACTTCTGCCACACACCAGTTCACTCAACCCCTTCCGTAGTTATTTTTAAGAAAGAAGTTTCGAGGGGGAAGAACTTCAATTACTATTTCCTGGGCTTTGCATGTGACAATTGAACAAGACACGGGTGACAGCCTGACACACACGACTGGGCACAATCAGTGCTATTGTTACGGTTTAAATACGGCTATGTCTAGTGGCTCGCTGAGAGCAGAAACACGTAGTTCTGCTGAAAGTCCCTCAGCACGGTCTTTACAAACCAGGTAACAACAGCAGGACTACCTACTCATCTATTTGCTGGGGAAAGTAGCACATACGAACCCAAGGAGCTTAAAAAACTTCCTTCTGAACTTGAAAAGTCAAACCAAGAAGTAGGAGAAGAAGAACAAGTGCGCGAGCAAAGAAAGCAGACCCTGCTTCCAGCTCAGCGCTGCACCTGAGTGGCAAAAACCAGGACCTCGAAAGGCAGAATGCATATTCACAGTATTTTAAATTTTACTTTGCTTCCCTCCTCCCATGCAGCACAACAGATTTCTACGTACCTGCAGCCCTGGCTTGACAGAGATAACCCTGCTGCCTGAGAAACGATCACTTTGGTTTGTTTTTCCCCACCAAGATGGAAATCCTGGAAAAATGGCCCACGCAAGACTTTAAAAGACCATTCAGACCCCAGGGAGGGACCTGCCTACCTTCAAGAGGCTGCATTAAACACATCCAACCCTCCTAATTTGCCCAAGTAAGCACTGCATCTCTTCACCAGCTGAGCAGGACATTTTCAATCTATTGCAGTAGAAAACCATAAAGAGTATAGATACAGAAAACAAATCTAGAAACCCGCCTTGCAGTATCTCTCTGAGCCCTCTTGGGAGATCATTGTCCCTCTGCCTTTCTGCTAGCCTGTGACTTGCCTTCCACACACAGAAGAAAATGTATTTATCTCCTTCCCCCACCTCTGAACTCTCCCCAGCATTGAGCACTTAGCGGAAAAGGCAGCACTAAGTCACGAACATGTGTCCAAGCACTGTAAATAGCAATTACAAAATTCCAGGTCACTGGTATAAACTCCCATATTACCATTAAGCTACCCTTTTTATTATTGTTAACTATTAATATCATTAAGGCACAGCTTTCACAGGGCACGTTTGGTCTCTGGCTCTCAGAGGCTCCATCTCTCCTCTAATCGAGGCTGTTACTGGCATCCTCATCCTATAAACATGGAAATCAAGGCAGGCACTGGAAGCCAAAGTGTTTTGTCCAAGGTCATCCCACAGACAAAAGGCAGAGACAGGAGCACAACTCAAAGCATGTCCTGCACCCCAGCACAACGAGAGAGCAAAGTCATCTTCTCACACCACTTATACCATGTTCTTGCATTTGTTTCTAATGAGATTACAATAATTAGTACACAAACATTAATTCACAGGCATCTGGACCGTGTGCCCACAACAGCAGTCAGTGACAAAAATCTTACCAACCTAAGCACTTTGGGTCCTAACCTCTTCCTTCACTGCCTTCCAGTTCCTTGTAACTCTCAGCAACTAAGTATATCTGGGACCTGATTTGTGCAAAAACCGCTGTTGCTCTCATCTTTACGTACTGGACTGTTTTAACCAAAGCATGACACTGCAGAGCACACCGAGTCCTCAGAGCCCACCTGGGTGAAGCGAGCACATCAAGCAGAGTACTATGCTACACGCTTACGCATACGTGTTGGCCAAAACCCACAGTTTTTCTCTACCAGCCCTGAGATCTTCATAGAACGGTTTGGGTTGGAAGAGATCTTAAAGATCATGTAGTTCCAACCCCCCTGCCATGGGCAGGGACACCTTCCACTAGCCCAGGCTGCTCAAAGCCCCATCCAACCTGGCCTTGAACACTGCCAGGGATGGGGCATTCACAGCCTCTCTGGGCAACCTGCTCCAGTGCCTCGCCACCCTCACAGTGAAGAACTTCTTCCCTACGTCTAATCCAAATCTACCCTCTTTCAGTCAAAGCCATTACCCCTTGTCCTATCACTACAAGTCCCCCTCCGGCCTTCCCACAGGCCCCTTTAGGCACTGGCAGGCTGCTGTAAGGTCTCCCCGGAGCCTTCTCTTCTCCGGGCTGAACAGCCCCGACTCCCTCAGCCCGTCCTCAGAGCAGAGGTGCTCCAGCCCTTCGTTCTTCCGAGCAAGCGTCGCCCACGTACGCGCAGGACGCCCGCCCGCCCGCAGGCTGAGGCTCGCCGCCTTCTCCACACACCTTCCCACGCGCGTTTATGTAAGCGGCGAGCGCGCGCCCCCGGGGACCCGCAGTCGCCTCAGCCCTCCCCGCGCTCCTCCTCAGGCGGCCGGAGGAGGACGTGCCCAGAGGAGGAGGAGGGGGGGGGGGAGGAAGGAGGTCCTTTCTCCCACCGGCCCCTTGCGCAGCCAGGCTGCGGTCAGCGGCCCCGGGCAGCTCCAGCCGCCGCGCCGCGCCGGAGGTCCGTCCTCCCCCCCCGCCCCAACCGGCCCCATCGCGCCGGGCGCCCGCAGCCCCGGCCCGGCGTCCCAGCGGCGGGCTGCCCTCACCTGGTGGCGGAGGATGGTCCGCTGGACCAGGCGGGCGTAGCCGTCCAGGCGTACCCCCGAGTTGCTGCGGCTCCTCATCGCCTCACGGCCGGCCCGCGCGCTCCCGCCTCGGCCGGCCCGGCTGCCAGGCCCAGCCCGCCGCGGCCGCGCTCGGCGCGGCGGCAGCCGGAGATGGCGGCGGCTGCAGCGGCCTCCCCGCTCCCTATCCGCCCGCCTCCCTGCCTGCCTGCCCGCCTGCCTCCCGCGGCCGGGCTGCGTGGCGGGCGGTGCGCCAGCCCGTTCTCCCTCCCGCCGGCGGGGCGGGGCGGAGCGGGGCGGGCGGCTTCCGCCCTCGGGGCGGCGAGGGCCAGCGGAGCGGGAGCGCGGGGCCGGTGACCCGAGCAGCAAAGGTCAGGCTAAATGGTCAAAAGTAGAGGGCGTTTTATACATCCTCTTCCTGAGTTCGCCAGACAAAACGCAGAAGGGCGGAACATGTGTTGGAAGCCTTTTCTTTCGGCCTTAAGAAATGCCCTTCTGAGATCCCGTAGAACGAAAGGCAAAAAAAGGCAAGACTTCATCCCAGCCTTGGCTTTCCAACTTAATAAACAAACAAGATTTAGAGGTGTCTGATGGAAAAGAACCCGCTATTCCCACAGGCACTCCCGAGGGGCGTTAGGCAATGTGCACTTTTGACTCCATTTGCCCTTGCACGAGTCGGGCTTCCATGCTGTAGTTCCTCAACATGGATGGGACAGGAGCCAGCAGAAAGGGAAGTCAGGCAGAGAGAACCAAGACTTAGACACCTGACAGAGACTTAAAAGGAAAAAAAAAAAGACACGTTACATCTGGTTGCAAAATCTTCAGTGAGTTCCCTCTGTGCTCCTGGGCGACAGAAGAAAAACACCACTAAGTGTGGATGGGTGCTGAAGCACAGAGAAGGTGCTGCAGAGCAGCTGGAGGTGTGGGACTGACTCACTCAGCCTTCAGAAAGGATTTTTTTTCTGTTGTCTTTTTTCCTCTCATGTAAAATTACAACACTAACAGAGTTAATTTTGTAACTTTTTTTTTTTTTGGCTGTGCTTACTTCGTTGGCTGTAACTGACAGCCACAGTTGAGCCTTAAAAGCAGACCTCTTTGTTCAGCGGTGGCCATCGGACAGCGTTTCTGCGCAGCAGGAAGGGGACCAGGCACTGCTCGGAGGTTCAGAACTCCATCAGCCAGAGCCCTGCAGCTGCAGTTCAGTGAAGACTGCGCAGTCCCAGACCACAGGCCAGTTCACGCTCCCCTAAATTCTGTACAAACTTCCCGCTTCAGGGCACTGCTTTTTACAAAGATGGCACAGGCCTAGGGAACAGGTTTGCTGAGCAAGGTAGTGCCAGCTGTACGCAGCACATTGCTGTTTATCTATGACTAAGCTTAAAACCTCCTTACGGATGTCCCCGAGTTAGCTTTGCAGCCACAACTAGGTTACTTTGTGCTCTGGGAAGGGGTTCCAGCTTTCACCGAGCTCTGCGCTGCCACAGCTAAACTGCTAGCAGCACACAGGAGACCAAGGACCAAAAGGATATTACAACACCCAATGTGCAAACACTTTTTCAGCTAGTTTAATGATGATAATTATTTACTGAGCTAAAATGATATGCTGCTGTGGGTGCAAAATTTTACTACAGCATGTGCAAAGTCAGAAAAGACTCCCCACCCTCAGGAATGTATCAAATAAAAACAATAAAAAGAATCCTAACATATGTTAGTGTGCAAAAAGAAAACCAAAGACTCCAAGCAGGTCAGTGACAGTGGAATATGCATTTTCATAGGGAATTTAACTACCGAAGCCAAACTCGGCTATGTGCTTTTGCTGATAGTGTTCTTGTGGAAAAGCTTCAGCAGACGTGAGGGCAAGTATTGGCTGGACTGAGTAATGTCAGGGTTTTCTCTGCTAAAAACCAGATCTGCTAGAACCATGAAGGGTTAAATAAGTGGAAGACAATGTAAGGAGTAGGTCAGCATTTTCTCCAAGAGGTTACGTACTAAGGCTCATGTAATCTGAAGAATTGTAACACAGCCCTGTGTAACGACACATTTATCGAAAAGACAAAGTTGATATATTTTACATGTTGTACTTGCTGTAAATTTATTACTTTTTTTACAGTTGAAAATATAAATACAAGAACATCAAATAAATTTACAAGAAACAGTGCAAAGGCAATTAGCCAAATGTTAAAGCATTCACAGAAATGCATTCCAGCTACTAGCATTCCAGCTACTAGCATTCCAGCTACTAGCATTCCAGCTACTAGCATTCCAGTACGATCTTTTATTAACATGCAGTTAAAACCTTGTGGATAAAGACAACAAATACTTTGAATTCTCACTTTAAAGCATATTCAGAGTAGTCTTGGACATAGGTGACCAAAAGAACCCATGTGTTGCGTGCAGCCCCTTACAGGGTCTGGCACTCCACAGTGCAGCACCAGTTTGTCCTAGCGCTTGCTCCAGGAGCATCCAACCTTTGCCCAAGAACACAAGGGAAAAAAGTGACGGCCACAGCTGCACACCTGTGTGAGGAAGAAGAGGCACAACCAGGGTTCAGCAAGAATCTTCACAACGTTGTATGGGCTTTCAGCTGTTGTGCATGAAGAGCCAAAATCCAGCTTTTCAGACAAATACCACAACGAAAATGGAATTTTGCTTCAGGAATTACTGAGCTAGGGCCTCAGGATTTGGCTTGCCAACCAAGGGCCAAAGTACAAGCAGAAATACTCATTAGAATAGCTCAAGAGCTGCCCCTTAAAAACCAGCCACACAGTGAAACAAACAATTTCTCAGCTACTAAATATAGCAGCTAGCATTTATTCTCTGTATTTTTTCTTCAAAAAAATAACACTTCTTTACTTTTCTTTATCATTGCAACTGAGAAATGGCAGTGTGTTTCATCTCTGGAACCACCACTCAAGATAAAATAATGACCCTGTTGAAATCAATGGCAAAAGCTCCCATTGATTTACTCAAGCCACTAACATAACTTAGTTGTATTTAATAACCTACTGACTACTTTATTTATCACTCCCTCACTCATGGCACTCTACTTTGATGATACCCAGTTTCTATCCCTCTGTGGTGTACTAAGAGGTCGCTAAAGGTTCAAGACCAATAGTGTTTGTATTTACAGGTCTGTACTTAAGTGAATATACTTAAACCACTCTAAGTGACTTCACTTACTGAACAAATTAACTTCCATATCATTCTATGTTAAAGTTAATTATCTCAATTAGAGAAAAATGCAAACTTACAATAAAAGTTAAAACAATACCAATTATTTTTCTATACATAGGAATATTTATATTACAGGAAATAAATATAAAAGTATCGTTAAGATGCTTAAAGGTTGATATTTTTGTTTATGTACATCACTATAGTTTGCTACTACAACATACAAAAAGTTGAAGACAGTGTAGCTTAACATTTTTACAGGTAACATCATTTGTACGCACAAGTTGTAACTTCCTACATTTATACAATACTACTATGCATTATATCCAGATAAACTTAGTTGTAATGAAAAAAGTCTAAACAAAACTTTCCTTAAAATGTAAAAAACAACCTCAAAAACCCCTCTAATGAAAAATCAAAATGGAAATGTGCCAGCTGTAATTTGACAACCAAGATACTTTGTCAAAATAGCAGCTTCTTTTTTTTTTTTTTTTTTTTTTTTTAAATAATTGTCCTTGTCAATCCATTGCATGGCTGCCTTGAAGTTCCAGTCCCATATTTTAAATAAAATCAGTTCTTGATCTGCTCACATTATGTAAAACTGTTAAAGTAAATCTCTACTTCACACTGTAAAACAATGTGCTGTTTAAAAGGAAATCACATTTTCTCAATAAAAGTTAAGCTTCCCCTCTTTGAAGTCCTTCTGAGCGAGATACGGCTTTTTTGGCTGCCTGTATCATCCTTTTCTTGAAATACAAGTTGTTTGCCTGAAAAGTCATGGAGACACACATCACCATTCTGTACACTGAAAGAAACACCATTCTTCTCACTGGAAAGATGGCCTGTTGAAACAAAAAAAGTGCATCCCCTATCAGAAAGGTTCAGAATCACGTCTCCCAATGCTTTTTCAGTCACTGCAGGGAGTTCATGCACTCTTTTCAAACAATTTCAAAATGTGGGTTTTTCTGTACGTATTCTGTATGTATTTCTTTTCCTGTGTGAAATCAGTACGAGATGTGAGAGATGTTAATATATTTATGCACAATAGGATTCCATATTTTAAGCAGCGAAGGTCACAATACTCAGAATGTAGACTTTGACTTGGAATAATTATCACTAGGTAAGATGCAAAATACTTCTCATTCTAGTTTTGCTTTAATAAGGTAAGTTTAAAAGGTTTCTCAGGCTTGCCATGCATCTAAAACAAAGTGTTTGAGAAAAAAAGGATTTTTATTTTTTTTTCCTTTGAAAAGCACCCAACTTGCAGCATTTATTTCTGGAGGACAATCAGAATATGGCCTAGGTCCAGTCATGGGTCTAAGCCATATTTAGACTGCGAATCTTACACATTTAGGTGAGTATACCATGAACATGTGTAATACCACTGCTGATTGAAGCTTATTAATGAAATGCTCCACAAATGCTCAGTTCACCAGATAGAATATCCTACCTCTGTGCATCACGTTCTAGATAATTTTGATGAGAACTAGGATTTTTTTATTGTAAGTATTTGTGCAAATGTTCTGGTTGGATTTTTTTCTTTTTTTTTTTTTTTTTTTTTGCAAAGCAGTCAAGTTTAAAAGATCTGCCAGGATCCTGATATCTTATGTATAATATGAGTAGGAGTAAATTATAAGGAATACCATAATGGGGAAACCAAAACCACAACTACTATTTGTTTTGGGAGGGGATCATTTTGTTAAACACTGAGAAATGAGTTCACAAACACAGATGCAGTACTGTAATTTATACCAGAAACAGAATTAATAAAAGACATAAAACATCCAGGTTTGCTATTTGTGTTAATATTCACAACACTTCATATACAAACATCATCATGATTCAGTAGATTTCAGTAAATCTACTGAAAAGGCACAACAGTGAAGGTAGAAAGTGCTTGTGGTTTATGGTTTTAGGAGGAGGAAAAACACCAGTGAGAAACCTCTAGGCAGTGAAAGATGACTCTATTACAGGGATCAAAATCTGAGCCCCTCTAGTATGCCTGGTCCATCAAATACCTCAAATATCCTGGAGCAGAATTCTGCTTTGGCTCTGTCCTCCCCTTTCACTCTCACCACCTCAAGCTTCTGAACCCTTCCAGAAGGGGCAGGGCCACATTACAGGATGCTCTTCAAGTATTTCTTGTTGGGGTCACCAGAAGGAGAAGTATTTGCTGACACCCCTCCCCTGCATTTAATCCCTCCCTCAGAAAGGAATCTGCTGCTTGAGTGACTGGGCTGGACTGCTCTTCTCTATTCTGCTTGGGCCAGGGCCCCCAAGCACACAGGTTTAGTATCGGTCTACCCAAACACTTCCTCTAGAAACTAATCCTTGACTTTAGGCAGACTGCATATGCTTCAGCAGTTATTCTACTGATTCAAGCAGATGTCAGCACCAAAGTCTCACTGGCAAACTTTTCTTTGGAATGACAGACGGCACTTTTAAAATAAGACGTGAACATGTATTTCTTGCTGATAAAGCTTACTACCAGTTTGAAAATGTAATGCGTGTAACTTATTTTAAACACCTCAGGATGGGAGTTTACAGGAGTGGGTTTGTGGTGATGGCTGTCAAAAATTACAAATTCCATGCCAAACTATTTAGCTGCCACTGGACACACGAAATGGAAGCAATGGCCCAACAGACTATGCAAAACCTCTTAAATATAAAGTCTAATATTTAATTATTAATTTAAAAGGCCATCAAGCACTTAAACAGGCACAAATGTAAACAGGGTAAGATGAGCAAAAGAGATTTGTTAATCAATTCAAGTCAGTTAAAGACTGAAATGACAGAAAATAACCATAGTTGCTGACACTGTAATTGTACATATATAGTTGTTTAACCCCCTCCCTGACTACAACTGTTTTATTTTAGAAGGAGCATTCAAAATAGCTGTGCCCTAATGTTAGGGAAAAATCTGAGAGGAAAATAAAGCTATTCTGTGAACGAATTCAGAAAGGTGGATCTGCAGGTTCAGCCAAGTGATACCTAATGGTTACCAAACATGCAAACCTGTAAGAGAAAAACTGAAAACAAGGAAATATTAGTGTGCCATGAAAAGATGAAGTTACACAGTCCAGTAGGCAAGCAAAGCCACAGGTTGTATAGACACCCCAAACTTACCATGGCAAGTAGTGGAAGTAGTGAAGCCAAAACCATTAAGTGTTTACAGCTCAGTACATTCATGACATAAGTCTTAATTTCTAGAGTGTTTTGGAGCTCATTTTTTAAAATGAAGTATTGCAACATTATTTTGAAATTCTAGCTATGGCAGCAGGGAAATCGGGTACAGCAAATTAGAAGGTCCCATGTTCCTAACACCAGTCAACTACCTTTTGGAGGCATTTGCATTTACAACTGCCCCATGTTTGGAAGATTAAGTGTAAGGAATTGCCTCAAAGAGCTTTGCTGGGAGGACCAGCTCTATCCAATAATAAGTTTAGCCTCTTCTTGTGGAAGTCATAAAGACCCAGAAAAATTATTTAGTCAAATAAACTATGCAGGCAAGGTATCGTACAACCCTTTTGATATGAACGGAGGATGTGGTTCACAAGGTTCACAGCATTCAAAACATATAATAAAATACAAGAAGAGATGAGGTGGGTCATCTGAGACATCTGTGTTCGTGAGTGTATAGGAACAAAGTTCTATCAAAGTTCTTTCAGCTGCTTTGTCTGAGAAGCTGTTGGCACAGGACATACAGACTCTCACACTAGAAAGATCTAATTATGTCAATAAACTAGGACAAAACTGGAGCACATCCCACAGAATTGGCATCACTCAATGGTTTAGACCAGCAATTTTGCATCTCCTTCTAAAATACTACCCAAATCAACAAAAACTTGTTCCAGAAAGCCACAACAGGACCATTCACTCAGCTGCTACAACAAACGAGTTCAGTAAAACATTTCTGCTATCTTTCTTTCTGTTGAGAAAAGTAGCCAAAATGCTTTTGTAGCTGTGTATAAGCATGTCAAATGCTGCAGGGAGAGGTGGCATCTTTCATCAGAGTAACTAACATGGCTGGAAAAAAATCCCTACAAGACATGCAAGCTTTTGTGCCTGAAAATTTCTCTCTCTTTGAAAGGTATTACATATACCTAAAAACACTGCCTTGCTTTGTATTTGATGACAGTGAGAGTTACTGGATTCTGGTTCTCAACTGACCTGTTAGATACAAAGTATGTTAATTGCATTGTGTGGTATCCAAACGGAGAGGTTTTATAAAGGAATGACAAAAAAAAAAACCAACCCAAAAACCAAAAAAACAAACGAACTAATTTTACAAGCTCAAATTGGAAAGCTTTTCAGGGCATGTCCAAATCCCATTTCCTGAAGTATTGTGGTTTCTTTACAGTATACAGCTAGTACATCCAAATGAACAATAACCTATTAAGGGGGCAGCACATATGAATTCCACAGCTTTTACTCCATACATCAGAGAGTATCTGCTGAGATTATCCCACTGATTATCTGCTGTCTTCTGACAGCATATGCCAGGAAACGAGGACAACACAGTCTCTGTGAGCATGCTCTACAACATCATACTAACCAGTTTAGCTGATGGCACAACTTCTTAGCCTCAACTCTTGATCAGTTGGGAAAAATACCTCAGGCACGCAGGAGTAATGTCCTGTAAGTTTTGGTCAACTTAGGCTTTTATACATTACAGATTTGTAAGTTATTTTTCTTGTTGAAAAATTGATTGTCTTTACTGAGAGCCCAAATCAGCAAGAGTGTGAAAAACTAGATTATGTCCACTGAAAAAAATCATTTTTCAGGAAGTACATTCAGTGCAGATTCATATCTAGTTTTCTCAATAGACAAATAAACCATGCCCATTTGCAAGTGAAATGGATTGGAGTGCTACATGCACCTGCATTTCAACTTCTCAGGAACAGAGCAGAAGGTAACAGTTCAGAGGATAGTACTGTGTTAGAACAGGAAGGATAGAGAATTTTACTTATGAAGAATTGTTTTCTGCAACAAAGATATATATCTGTTAGGCAAAAACATCCTTAAAAACCCCACAGAGGAAATAAAGAGCTATAGAGAAATTCAGTTTCAATACTTACTCAGTAGCCAACAGTGAGGCAGCCCTCTCAACAGTGCTGTCTTCACTGAGGTGGTTTTATAAGTTAGTCTCCATTTTCTCTTACTTCACCTCTCATAAGCAGCTTCCATGTAAGCATTCCATTAATGTTCTTCCTCATATTACCTCCTACATGATTTCTTTCATACTTTCAAGTTATATTATTAACCTACATTTCTTTCTTCTTCAGGCAATGTTTGTTTTAATAAGGTTTAAAATATGAACTGTTTTAAAACATGCTTGAAGTTTATTGTCATATATTAAGGTGACAAGAGAAGTGTTAACAGCAGCTTCTGGTAAGTAATTGCTCTAATAATGACTATTACCTACTATTTGATATATAAATCAAGACAACCCACTGGAACTCTTGGATGAAATGGATATTTTAAAACTTTGTCTATAGTTCCCTAAAACAGATGTGTGGTATGATTTGTGAGGACATCCTGAAATATTCTGACCCTATACTTAGGGGTAATATTTTCTCAGCACTTCACTTTACATTAGCATGAGAGAGCATAGCACTTCTGTTTTAAGACAAGAAAAAAAATAGCTTGAGAAATACTATTTTTCATTATACATACCATTTCCATTCGCGTGCACTGAATAATCATTATTCATTAGCAGAGTTGTAGAGTTAGTGGAGTTACTGTTTGATTGTAAGGAATTGGAAGAACTGGATACTCCTTGATTTACAGTCTGCTTCTTTAAACCATTAGTAGCAGTTCGACTCCAGTCTACAATAGATATATGTCACAGAAAATAGCATAACTCATACAAGCAATATATAAAAATATAGTTAATAACGCAACTGAATTAAAATAAAAACAAGGCTTTACCCACTGTCCTCACAGTATTCTAGACAGAATGATATTCTCCTAAGAATTTTATGATTCTTGATGTTTGAAATTATTTAAATCTAGTTGCTTTTTCTCGTGTCCTTTTTTTACTACAAGCAGCCGTCATAGTTCACGACTGCAGACCAGATCAGAAAAATAACTAAAATACAGTTGATCCTCCAAGTTAAAGTGTATGAAAACTATATAGCTTCATGAGAAGTCAACTACTGAATAACAAAATAACATTAAATAATTTCTAGTTTTCTTGGTTTAAAATATGCTTCACCTTGTTTTTGTGGAAGTTGCAGGTAAAACTACAGTTGATTCAGAAGCTGGAACAAATCTTACAGTTTCTAACTGATAAAAGTCTTCTGCAAAGACATGCCTTTATACTGCAGTGGAAGAGATCAACTGCAGTTAATAGCTTAATACAACAGCATGTAAGCATGTAAGAACTGCATCCACTACCACCTTTAAAGAGCATAATTTTGGAGGTTTATTATACCGTGGATAATAAATTAGAACTGCAACTGCAGCAACATGATTTATTGAGTTTTTTTTAAGAAGTATTGCAAAATACTAGGAACTTAACACTGAGTATAACTATTCAGAAGTAAAAAAAAAGAGAAATATTCATATACCAGAGTTTTCAGCCAGCCTGAATTTCCCACAACAGAGATATCTTCTCCACTGTTTACGGACATTCTCCTTCGCTACACAATAGAAGATAAAAATGAAGAACCCTGCAAAACAATAACATTAGAGAATGTTGCAAAATTGACTTTTACTATTTCTTAATGAACGATGTTTTAGTTTTCTTTCATTTCTTTGAAATTTCTAATCAAAGGTAATGACACCCTTCTTTGGTGAAAAAGTTTACAACTCTAAACACTGAAGAGTACTCTTCCCTTACATAGATGAGGGAAAGCATACACACAAATGCAAGAACAACAAATATAACGAAATCCACAAAGTGCATAAATTTTCCTTCTATCAAAAAGGGAAAAGGCCATGCTTAAAAGTTAGACCACTAACTTCTAGATGCTGCAGCCTTGCCCGTCTCAACAGCCCTTTGTTGAATGCCACACCTCACTCCTAAGCCTTACAGGTAAGTGGAGAAATGATGCAGTTTTCACTACATTAATTGCATTACTATGTGAACACTTACAGCAACTGAGTATTTATAATTGATCTGTTGACTAGAGAAATACAGTCACTTCCAGTGGTGTCTGGTTTGCATACATTTTTAAAGTAACAGTATTTATAGATATGAATACACTATACCTATAAATAGTAGCTAGCTTTCCTGTACCTTACTGTAACATAACTGTAACTTAAGATTACAGTAAAGCAGTATCATCTCTAACTTAATTAACATATTACAGCATGTATCAGAATTACATCTTTATTGCTGAATCAAGAAAATGCCATTTCCAAATATTTTGTTCATTATACTGTACGCAATGGGCTGTCACACGAAGGACAAACTTACCTTGCAAAGTGTTGAAAATGGTAAAGAGGTAAGTAAATACCTCATTTACTGTGAAGAAAGCAAATCCCCAAGTAATTCCCAACAAGAATGTGAGGCCAGCAACACTCCTAAGGTCTTGAATACTGGTTTTTCTTTGAGCACCAAGTTGTTTTTTCTTTTTGATACGACAGAGCTGGATCAGCACAACAATGAACATGCTGATATTGATCAGGAATATCAGGCAAAAGTATCCCACAGCAGTAATATAGAAGACAATTCGATTTTTAATCCAGCAGCTAGAACACAAGAACAGTCTGTCAACCATTATCAGAAACAGAAATTAAGTAAAATAAACATGAGATAAAGGTGTAGTTTGTTGCACATGCAAACCATTTTTGCTTCTTTAGTAAAATATTTTTTTGGCCAAAGGGTAAGAGCTTTCATATAGGCAATAACTACAAAACGCATGACGTACCATAAAGCTATACCATTTCAAAGCTCTCCCATTGCTTTCTTCCCTTCCCCACTTTTCCTTTAAAGAAAAGCAATTTCGTAGGACCTCCCTCCCACCCACCCCCCAAAAAAGCACCTCCCTTTAACTCACAATTCATCAGGTCTATTTATTGAAACCTTTCCAGTGGTTATAAGTCCATAATTATCTGGTGATACTGCCAACACAATGGACACAACTATTGCTGGTAACCCTAAAAGAGTATAAACAAACATGTAAGTGAAAATCATGAGAAAGACAGTATTATTATGAGGACTTGAAATTATTATATTTTTCTGTGAAATCTACAACTTGTTTCTGAAATTTGTCTGTTGAACTCTGGTTGGCTACTAGCTGTCTGAAAGAATCTAAAAACTGGAGCATTCAAACTGCTCAGGAGTGTAACTTGCAAAGAAACAAGAGTTCTTCTCCACAGCTAGCTCCAAACCTTTCTGAATAAGGCAACAAATACCATCCCTCATCAAACCGATTTAAAATATCAAATAGAGGATACCTGATTTTCTTTCTTATGTGTTTTAAGAAAACAATTCTATTGATTTTAGTGCCTTCACTCATGTTTACTCAAGTGGCCAGAGAGGATAATCAGGTCCAGAATCTCTTCATCCTTTATCCAGTTAGATCTGTTTTGCTGCTTTTTGTTAGCAACAGTGCTATCCCAGAAATGGGATATATATATATTTATTGGCATTTATTTTAAAAACACAACTGACACTATCTGTTTGGTAAATGCAAATGGAAGTATGCACATTCCAAATTAGTTCTATTGTACTTGCACAAGGAAAATTTATTACCAGTTTGCATTGCAGCAGTCTCAGTTCTGCAGTTAGTGGGGAGTTCCCTACCTCAGAAAGGTGGAATATATAAGATCATGTTTACTGATAAGGAATACCTGGTCACTGCAAGATCATAACATTTAATGACTGCTTCACCTTCATTTCTGAACACATTCACTGAAATACTTGCTAAGAGGATTCATCTATTTAGCATCTAAAAGGAAAAAAAAAAAATACATACCCCAACCAACAACGCAAAATTTAAGAATGTATTTCCGTACATAGGTATTAAAGACTTTCACAAGTGCCAGATACATGTGGAAAGCTTCTAGGCCCATCCAGGTGAAAGAAACCAAGAGGAAATAGTGAAGAAATACTGCAACTGCAATGCACAGGCCTTGTGTATCATACAGTGCAATCCATGAGTCAAGGAGGAAAACTAAGTTGAGTAGAAGTAATGCAGAACACAGCTGAATTAGGATTTTGGAAGGGTAGTCTCTCCGGATTTTCCTAAAAAAAGGCAAATTAGTGAGATGACATCAATTGTCCACGGACCCCTAGCTTACTTCCTCTTTTGTATTCCTTAGTGCACAAATGCCAGGAAAAAAAATTATATATTTTCATTCATATGTAATGCTTCATATATTGCATTTATACATGGAGAGAGTAATTTACAAGAGATTTCCAAATTAATGGTCTGTATGGATAAAGTTTGTTATAATAAGATTACATAAATACAAACAATAACTTGAATTCTTAGAGTTTAGTACCATTATTTTTTTTACATTGTATGTTGGACTTCTCCTTGCTACAGTACTTACAAAAAACCAAAACGTGACTGTTCCTTATTGCTAAACTAGATTAGGCTTTTGACTGGGCTTCTAAGGCCTTGACAGCAACAAGTAAGTCCTTGATGAGAGGATAATGAATGACAGAATAAAGGTGTGCTGAATAACTTCAAGGAGGATTTCCAAAACATAGTATGGAGGGTTCAATAGTTAAGGCTCAAATGTAAGAAAATGTTCCAACAAACAACAAAGAATACAAATGCATTTAAAAACGCTATCATTCTGCACTGCTTTATATACCTTGTATCTTAAACACATTCCTTCACACTTCTATTACGATAATACATTACAAAATATTTGAGAGCACTACTTCTTCACTTCTTACTGCATAGACCCTCATGATTAATTCACTTGTCCACAAGATTAACAATTCTGAAGACTGAATCAACACCTTCCTGGTAAACTGGACAAACTTGTGCATTATTAATGGAGACAGAAGCCATAACTATTGGAAAGGACTGCAGTGAAGAATACAAGCAATCATAATGGAATAATAATGGGAGCTTAGTTGAACAGGTACTTACTCAAAGGCTATGTAGGTCACAAGAGTAATAGAAAGAAAGATTGCAGAGAGGCCACAGCCTATATAGGATATAAAAGTCAGTACCAATTCTTGTGTGGGATTCAACGGAGTATTTCCATACAAGTTCTAAAACAGAAACAGAAGTTAATTTCAGAGAACACGTTTATTAAATGGAAAAAGACAAAAAAAAAACCCAAATGCACCTTTCCCTCTGCAACTAAAAAAAGGAAACAGTTCTTTTCATCATGGATCTTATAAAAGGTTAACTGAAAAAAAGAAAAGCCAATCTAGTCTTGTGAGGAGCAGGGAGTTGGACTTGATGATCCTTTTGGGTCCCTTCCAACTTGGGATATTCTCTGATTCTATGATTCTATCTGTGAAATCCCATTTGATTAAAAACCTGTTTTAAATTTGATTTATTCTATTTTTTATTTCCTACAATATATACAACTGCCTAAACATAAAAGCTGCAGTTTAATAAGCACTTAAGGAATTTTTTACTCCAATGGAACTTTTGGGCCCCCATTCAACAAGCAGCTTAAGCATGTTACTGATTGTATGGCTATATGTACTAACACCAAAGTGAACAGAACCCGAGTAGTATTTCATAGGTGGTATCTGCTTCCTGAATACTCATTTGCTTAAGATAACAAGTGTTCTTGAATCAGGTTAAGATTGCATAATTTTTTAAATAATTACCATCAAAACTGCAAAGCTTGTGAGGTGGTTGCATGAACAGACTGTTTCATTTACTCTACTTTCTTTAACTACGCAACCTTCGTATGACCAGCCTCCATGTCCACCTGTTAAAGAAAACAGCTTTGTTATTCATAAAAGCCTTTATTTACATTAACATGAGTTAACATAGCTAAAACAGCATGATACCTTGGGTGATATCAAGTACTTACCATTTTTATTAAAGTCCCAAAAAACACATCTAACTGTTGAATTATCCTGTTTAGGAGGTTAAAAAAAAAAAAAAAAAAAAAAGATGTTTTACTAAACTATGAGTTTATGATCAAGTAATTTATGAATTATCTACCAAATGCAGGCAAGAATAAATACTGTGTACAGCAAATATACCTGTTTTACATGAACGCAAGATTAATTTAGGTGCATAGAATGGATTAATATTGCAATATGCATGTGAAAATATGCTGAACAAATTTGAAGTCACCATACAGGAACTAGCTCTCATGCTTAAGATTCTGTTCCTGGTAGAACATTATGAATGCTCTTTCATTGTCTTCCCACACTATACAAATCCTTGGGATTTCTCATCCTTCCTGATTTTTTAAGTATCAAGAACATGACCACATAGAAAACAAAAATTTTTTTCATTCGCAAACATTTAATCACTTTATATTATCATGATGTTAAAGGTTTACATAAAGATTTCACACACACACAAGAAAATCCTAAAAATAGTAACAGTAATACACTATACTGCTATGAACACTAATATTTCTACAGTTGTATCTCAAAACTCAGTATTATATCAATACAAGTCAAGACTACACTAAGCCAGCTCTTGAAAAAAGCTTCAGGTACATTAATGGAATCTCTACATTTTTTCAGTTTATAATATCTTAGCATTTTAAATTCTTTTAAGATACGGGATAGAAGATTTTAATCCTTGATGGTCATTTAGGAAAGAGATGCTGTGTATGAGCCCTAATACTTCCAGATGGCACAATCCTATGTTTCACTGTAAGGAACAACATTCCCCTTAAGAAAAAAGACTTATATTGCTTTCTGGCCATGTAGCACCTACAATGTCATGATTGCAGCATCTCCGTAGCAACCCCCACTGTCAAGCTTTCATCTAAGAGTTTTTATTCTTTGGAGTATAAAACAGAAGGGTAGGTAGGAAAGATAAAAACTGGATGGGTAAGTGGTAAAGCAACATTACCTGAAACCATCTGAGAACATAAATTTATACCAGTGATAAATAAGCAAAGATGAGTGATTTTGAAAGTTCAGATGAGATTAAATGTCCACACTAGTAAAGCAGAACCAACCAATCTGCATTCTTAGTACAGTATTTCTTCTACAACTCCAATGGAGGCAACAAAATTGTACTTTAAGTCTGCCAAAATGTAAATCATACCTGATTAGGTTTGATATTCTGTAAAGTGACAGTAACATTTGCCTTTAAGTTGCTAATTGTGAGGTTAGCAACACTTGATGATATAACATTGCTGATTAAAGATGCATTCTTCAGGGACAGATCCTGGAATGACAAAAAAGAATCTGATTTTAAAATGTTAAAGGAAACAATAGTGGAGTACAGCACCCACAAGCTCAGTTATTATGTGGAGAGAGCACTGGACAAAAACAATTACTTTTTAAATCAGGAAGTTTTGAAATGTGTTTTGTGGGAAAAAAAGTCCATTCATATTTCATTTTGCTCTACGCTGGAGTTTAAAACCCTCATGAACAGAGGATCAAAAAGATACCTGGAACACAGTGGTCTTTTTAAAGAAGTTGAATATAATTCTAGAAGCCACGTCCAACTCTTCAGGGGGTAAATTTGTCAGCAATGATGAAGGAAGTGTAATTGATCCGAGATGATTTAAATCATGAATTGCATTAATGCCTAGAGAGATCTGAAAAATAAATGCAAGCATTATGCTTCATTTCAGTCACTAAAGAAAAATTAAATTATGACTAATTTTCAGTTTAGAACTTTGAAATACATATCGCTGTAATCACTGTCAGGAACTGCTGCTCTCTCATTTCTCTCCTGCTCCAATGAATAAATAGCATCTGCAGGCTGAAAAGGATGCAACTCATTTCAGGTCTGCCTACCATTGAAAATACTCTGGCCTTACCCATTTGCTTACAGCAACACAGTACATCACTGTGGTACATAATATTGATTTGAAAAAGGTGAAGAGCAACAACCTCCGTAGGTCTATCTAACTTGTAACTATGTAGGGAGATTAACATTTCACAGCATGGAAGCCTGCAAAGGCAAAGAATTTTTATACACCATAGGAAGTATGTCAGAATTCAGAAGAACTGTAAATAGCCATTATTTGTCAATAGGTTTTTAAGTACAGTAGGCTAAGCAGAATCTAAGAACATAAACCCTAACTTTATGATCATCTGGCAAAAATGACAAAAATAAACTGGATAAGGTACAATTCAGATATCTCAAGAGCTTAGTGATCTAACATTATAAAAAAGAAAGATCTGAACTTCCACCCAGTTTTCTGTGCTGTACTTACAAGACAGAGAGCTTTGTTTAATACAAAATCTCTAAAACTCTCCTGTTGCACATTAGTCACTTTACATACAATTATCATCGTCTCAGAGTTCCTGAGAGATGTGAAACATCAGCAGAACTGAAGAAAGGAATTATCTGTGTATTCAAAGAATGGCTGTAATAGGAATAACAGTGTGAGCTCCCCACAGTGCCCTAACAATATGGTTTAACTGTTCTGTTTAGACCAGTGGTCTCCAAACTTTTTTGATCATACACCCCCCAAAAATTTTTTGAGCATGCACCTCAAAATATCTATTTATAAGTTATATGCATGTACAACTGTACTAATATATTATGCATGTTATAAATCATACACAAAACCAGACATTTCAAAAGGATGAGATAAAGATTAAACATTACTTTTTTAAAAATGTATTTTTAATTTATTAATCATACAAAAAAAATATTTTCTTCCTGCACCCCAATGGACAGACTGTCATGTACATGCCCTGGGGTACTCACACCCCACTTTGGAGATCACTGGTTTAGTTGGCTGACAAAGAAATCCCAAATCAATTCCACAAAAGCATTCCTGTTGCTCCGGTTTGAAGTAGACACTTGTTGAAAATTCTCTGTATTTCACTGCCAGTGCCATGAGATTTCCAGAAAGTTATTACTTGGCAAATATCTGTTTTTCAGCACTACCACCTCCTAGTCACCTCACATGCATGCACTACATATTCCTAAGAAAATAGAAAAGAACTCAAATGTTAACATTCCTTATAATTTTCAGTATCATGGAACAGTTCCAGTACTACTTATGGCTGATGCTACGTTAAGCTATTTCCTTCTCTGACAGGACAGAATGTGCCAAGATTTGTCCAGAACTTCCAACTCTCCTTGCTTAAGCCTCCAAGGCTGGTATTGTCCAAATTATTATTTCCTCAACCAGGAGGGAGTTTTTGAGTGAGACAAAGTGGATCCAAACTTTCTAAGCACTTCTTTCTTGGCAACACCAACTAGTCATGAGTGGCAAATGTATGAATGTCATTATCCAAGCAACATAATAGTTCCTTCCTGGAACCCTCTGCAATTAATCTCCTTCTAACAGATGAAGCCATCTGGCAACACTCCTTGACAAATTTCAGCACTGTCAGGGTGGGTGATTAAGTGACTCATGATTCAGGAGTTTTGAGGCAAAGTTATTTCACCAAGCACTCTGTCCATTCCGGTGTTCTGGCTGTACCATCTCTAACAGCTTATTAGTTGAATGCCAGTTTCTGCTAAGTCTGTTGCTTATTTACGCTTATTTACACAATAGAAAATGAAAGGAAAAACTATGGAGGGCTTCAAAAACGAAGTATTTTTTCTCCGAAACTACATGAACAAAAGAACCTGAAATTCTGACATAAACACAGAAAGAACTCCTGTTACCTATAAATATAAAACCACAAATACTTAAAAATAAATGTTTGAGAATTTGTACATATTTAGAATTATCAGTGTTTAACCTGGAGATCAGCTGAGTCCTGGACAGCAAAAGACATTTGATTGGAGTGGATGCTATTGGTTTTGACAACTGCCAGAGCCAAGGAAGGGGAGGCAAAATCAACAGAGGTTGCTGAAAAGTTCAGTTTTAAGCCAATATAATCCACCAGTTTTATAATTCTGTTAAGAGAAAGAGATACGTAGTATTACCAAGCACATAAACCCAAAATTCTCAGGCAAGTTGTGGTTATGGAGCAGCAATCCAAGTGTAGTGTAAAATATAAACCCAAAGTTCTCATCAAGTTGTGGTTATGGAGCAGCAATCGAAGTGTAGTGTAAAATACATCTGACTCTGCTCACTTACTGTGGTGTTAACACAAAAAAAATACACTATCTTCCATGGCATTATATTATAGTAGAGCTGGTAACATTAGAATGATACTCCTTCTGTTTTGTGTAAGTACATTAAAGAACAAGAAATATTCTTTTGGATTATGATTATCAAAAAATGAAACTTGCTGAAGCCAATTTATCAGGAGAGTCAATACAACACACCTTTAATCTATTGCCAGAATGACTTACCTGTTAGAAATTCGGGGTGGTAATGGTTGGGAAGCGGTCAGGACTTTGCTAACCTCACTAACCATCCTTTCTACATCTTTTGGCTCTACTGTTCCAGCTGCTAAATCGTTTTCTATTTTGGACACAATTTGCTCAGCTGTGGTGATACTAATGGTGGTATATACAGAAGTTGTGTATGTGGTAGCTGATAGTATCTTTCCTGTGACAAAAGAAAAGTTGTGTCTTTATTTAAACATTGTGTTCAACAAATGAAGTAAGCTTTGAGACGCAGAAAAATTAAACAGTTCTCTTGACCAACAAACCTTATCAGAACTTGTAAGGTCTCTCATTATGTTATGTGAGACAGAATCCCTTTTTCTCCCTATCAGCTACTCTGCAGATAGCAACACTTTAAATCTTATGAAAACATAAAGCAAGGTTTCAAATGGCCAGCATTAATTCCACTTTTTATCGATTTCAAAGTTCCTCACATCAGGCCATTAGTGATGTTAAATAATCTATTATTTTGGATTTTTAGCCACTGGATGACTGAAAGTAGAATAAAGTCAAGATAAGATCAGCAATTTGAAAAGAAGCTTGTGAAGATGCATACAATCTTCATAGGAGAATACATAGCAACTAAGAATATTCCCAATCAATAACAATATTTTAAGGAAGATGCAACATTGATTTGCAATATTTTAAATACTAGCTTAAATACTATTAAAGTATTTAATTCTATTCTATTCTATTTAATACTATTAAATACTATTTTAAATACTAGTAAAAAAAATAGCTACCTGGCTCTGTGACTTAATTTTTTCTGCCAAAGGTACCTGTTGGGAACTTATCACAGTACTTATCTATCACAGTTACCAACCAATTTGTAGGGTGAGGTATCACTCATCATGGCCAAAGGCATCAGAATGTATTTTAAAACAAGTATACACCTCGTGAGAATTGTCTCAGGTTTTTCACAGTAATTGGAAGGTCACAGCTCAGACATATAATCTTGTTTAATGAAGTTTAAAAGCAAATTCAGTATATGGCATTCAAATTTAAAAAAAAAAAAATCATAATCATTTTACTTGTCATATTTACCTGTGCTCCCATTAGGCAGGCTACCATGGCCATCAGCAGTAGAATGAGGATGAGAAGCTGAGACAGACTGGTTGATAGGACTAACAGTAGGGGTCAAAGTTATTGTGAAAGGAGTAAGGGGAAGAATAGGTGCTGTAGTAACGTTTTTGTTGCCAGAGATAGGCTGGGTGGAATCTGTAGCAGGATGAATTTGTGCAACAGATTTGGTGGTAGTCTCAAAGGGGGGAATTGCTATTGAAGGTTTGGGGGGAAGCTCAGAAGAGGAAACTGCAGAATGTTTAGTGAAACCTACAGAAGGAGAAATTATTGTAACAGGCTTGCTAAGATATGCGGTATCAGATTTAATTGAGAAAGCAGCATTAGTGACAGATTTTGTTGCAGGCATGGAAATAGTGACAGGTTTATTAGAAGCTATGGAAGAAAAAGTTGGCATGGTAGGTTGAGCAAGAGACTCAGAAGAGGAAAGCGTGGTGGTAACACTGGTAGAAGACACAGAAGTTTCAGTAGCAGATGTGGTAGAACTTTCAGAGAGAAGGTTGGTAGTGGGAGATGGGGAGAGAGTTCCAGAAAAAGAAATTTCTGTGAATGGTGGGATCAGTGGTCTAATTGTGGGGCTTTGTTTGGTAGAAAGCATAGTAGGGGAAATAAAAGTATTAGATTTGGGGGGAGTCTTTTTAGGGAGAGAAGGAGAACGAGGGAAAGGAACCCATATAGAATGAGGTGGCACTTGTATAGTACTGTAAAAAAAAAAAAAAAAGGTATAGAAATGCATGTTAAATTTAACATTGTTTATGTTTTAAAGAAAACAAGTTCTAACAGAGGATATGGACATACTACTCCTAATGTATATTTTAAAATCAAATCAGATTGGATGTTTCATGCTCTAGTAATGAATATGAATTCTGTAACATTTTTAGGGTTCTTACATTCTGTTTTGCTGTAGTTGTTGACTAGCAAGCCCATAAATATTACTACTGCCTTTGCTGCCTGTTCTGGAGGTGACCTGATGCTGAACACAAAATCTATCTGCATCGGGGGGGAGGGAGGGTAGGGGAGGAAAAAAAAAGGGGGGGGGGGGAAGAGAAGAGAAGAGAAGGGGAAGAGGGAGGAATGGGGAGGGAGCTATATAGGAAAATGCCTGTCAGGTTGTTCTTGTGGAGACCTTCCTGGCTATTCCACTGCAACATGGAAGTTGACTGTATTAAGGCATTAGGAAATTTAAGAAATAAGCAAGTCGAATTTTGTATTTATACTTACTACATTTGTAATTCTTCAGCAGTCAAGGAACAATACTTCAGTGATGAACAGCAGCACTGTTCTGAGGTGACAAAGAAGCATTAACCTAGTTTATCCTGAAGCATAAAAATTGCTAATACTGTTAAGTAGGATATTCAAATAAGCATGTGTTTTATGTTTTTTTAAACAATAATGTATATTGCAAAATTGATTTTGAGTTTTCTTCTGAAATTACATTTGCAAAATAGATCTTGACCAGTCAGAATACTGCAATACCCCCACATTTTTGCTCAATGCCTGACAAGGACAGATTTCTCTTTTTGTTATTGTAAACAAACCAAAAAAGCAAAGCTACATCTTTTGAAACAAAGTGACAAACAGTATGAGTCACCACTCCATACTATCACAATATCACTAAGAAAGCTTGGCTACTTTATGAACTTTTCAATTCAGATTGCCGTTTCAGTAACACATTTATGTTCTCAAGTAATTTTACACTTAATCCTTTCGAAGTCTGCTTTATTAATGTAGTCAGCAATTTTACACCAAAGTTTTTTTAAAGATATTTCTATCTTCTGCCTCCCCACCCAAAAATCAGAAGGCTGCATTTTTGATATATTGATATTATTCAACAAAAAATTATTTTTATCTAAAAATACTTAAAAATCTTTTCTTTTAGCTACTTGGAGGTCACATGTAAACACATGAAATTTAATCTGAAAGGGTAACTGATGAGATTGTGTTTAGAGCATAACTTACTAATTTGGCTTATTTCTGCTTCGTCTGTTAAAGTGCTTATATTCTCTCTCTCAGCCAGCTTCATTATGAAATTGCAGTGTATACTATAATGAGAAGAAAGAGCTTTAGACTCAAGAAACAGATCTGCCTCATTTTTACAATGCATGAAACTAACATCAAATGCTAAGTGAAAGCACATTAGCACAAATGCTAAGCGTGAAAGCACATTCTTCCTAGGCTCTTTCAGATTTGGGGATATTTTTAATGCACATAAAACGCTATGCCAGGCTAAACAGAAAAGTAATACATCAGTTTGTGGCAGCTTATTTTCTCTACAGACACTGTTGATTCTTAAATGGCATCCTCCCTAATTAATGTTAGCCATTAAAGCATTGATAATTTTGTAAAGATAACAATGTAATCTCCACTGTTACTGTAAAGAGACTCCAGAGAGGAACTAGCAAGTGTCCTAGGTAGCTATGTCAGTGCATATGAAAACTCCATCACCGGGGGAAAGCCAGTGTTCTCTCTCCTGACTTTAGAGAGAACTTAAATGATCCACCTAAGCATGTAACTACATAGTTATGGTTCGATGACCTGAAGCCCTGCCTAAACTAGCAAACCTACAATAATAATTCTTCATGTTCAGCAAACTCAAACACACAGGTGAATGAAAAGGAAACACATAAAAGATGAAGTGAAGCTTCTTTCCAGCTAATAAGAATAAAAATAGTACCCTAACTACTGCCAGTATATGATGTGAAGGTGTGATCTGACTTTCTGTCTATTACTATTTAAGTGTTTTGGACTTTTCTTTCATCCTAACCCAGGAAGATAAACCCCACATTAAAGTATTTGGGGAAATGAAGTTCCACATTTTATTTTAGAATATAGCGTTTCCAAACTGATCAGTTTAAAGGACCAGCAATTTAGTGATGAGTAGCAATTAAATTAACAGACATTATCTACATTTCAGGGTTTCCAGGATCACCTCTGTGGAGCAGCTGTGCCATTCTGATACCCCATGGCTTCCAAACTCTGAACTGGTTACCTTCTCAGGCTTCCCATACCCTGAAGACAGTTGATTTCCCAAGCCAGAGGACAGCAACTTGGGATGTCTGAAGCAATTCTCAAAGACTGCATTGTATTCACAAGCTCTGGAAATTTGGTGGTTCCAAATCCCACAGCCTTAGTCACTAAGTTGCTATGTGACTTAGCTAATACAAAGACGCAGAGAAATATGGCAGGCAAGCCTGTGCTTCACCAGAAGATTAATGAAAAGCAATACAGTTTGGTTTTAAAAAAAAAAAAAACTTAAAAAAAAATCATTAATGTGAGGAGAATAATGGGATCAGAATTTCTTTGTCAGCCTACATATATTTCTACAGCCTATTTCTCAAACTTAACTTCCTAGAAAGTTTGTTTTTTCTTCTGTTACATAGCCATTCATACTTGATAGATCCCAAGACAATATATAAGCTTTTAAATATATGAGCATTTAAAAAATTAACAACAAACCTCTGGTTTTCTGCACTGCATTCCATAACAGAGGACTGTAATGACAAATGAAAATAGAAAAAAGTTGTTTTGTCATGAGAAAACAGGACTGATACTTAGATAATGACATTATCAGAAATAAGTTGGAAAAAAGTTGTCCAAACAGTAACAACAATTAGTAATCTTACCTCACTTACTGCTTGCAAGGTTTTGTTGAACTCTGAAATTCTTTAAAATAAAAAGTTACCATTATGAGGGATTTCTAGTTATGTTCCTAAAGACAATTACAACAATATAATGAAAAGAACAAGCAATTATTGAGAAAGAAAAACATTTTTCCAGCTGATCTGTGATTTTTTAAAATTATGCCAGTTCTAATATTGTAAAACCACTTTTCAAAGGATTAAACATTTTAAAAGTTGCCTTTTATTAGTCACTCCACAAACTAAGTTTGAACCTCTGTCATCACATATTTTAATATCAACCCACTTATTTAAAAGTTATTTAAAAGAGCAAAAGATAAATCTTAATGTTGCCTTTTGGCAAGCAAGCATTTGGAACAGAATTCTAAATTTATACTCAAAACCACAGAAGTAGAATAAGTAAGAAATATGGATTTCTTCTATAAACAAGACCTGTTGGCCAATTACATCTTTCTGATTTTCAGGGTACGTTTTGGGAATAGCAATAAATATTCACTCAGTCAAACCTCTCCTTACAAAGACTGTGAAAGAAGAAACTACACCAAAATAAAAATATAGATATGACTGCAAGAATACATATTAAAAAACACACAGCTATAAAAGTTCTCTTAGTAATTTCCTATGAGACAGACTGAATCCCTGAAATTACAAAAACCATTTATTCATGAAGAGCAGCAGCCAGACTGGCATTCTCAACAATCCACAACTCATGTCCTCAGGTGGTATTATTATTATTACTACTACTACTACTACTATTATTAAGATCATCGGCATATAAACAACAAGGCCTGAAGGCCTTGTTGAGCCCCAAGGAAACTGAAGGGCCTAAAAGGAAATCAGCAAGTGTACCATTTCTTAAAGCAAACTCCAGTGGTACATAAAACAAAACTAAGACTATTTTAACCAATGTGAACTTTATGTTAAAGAACAGTAACTTACAACTCCTGAAATTTTTAAAGTGCAGGAATAATGCAAAGTGAAGAGTCTGCTAACCACATGGAAGGTCTCACGTCATCTTTTTCAAACGTAACAAAGATTTCGATCCTTATTAAAAATTACTTACCTCAATTCTTGTGGGGTAGGTGCTGGAATTGCAAGTAATTTTGTTACTTGATTGTTGATGGTTATGTTATTAATCTGTTAGAAACAAAGATTCCACAGCTAAGTAAACCCAGTAACTTTTAGCCTTAAAAGAAACATGTTTACTTCACACATTTTAACAGTCTGAAATTCCAAAGATAAGAAGCACATTTTCTCATGACTACACTTCAACAAATATTTACCATGACACTGTTGTCACAACTTATGGAAGGAATTGGCTCATCTAGTATAGACCGAATAACTGGATCTGATTTGTGAAAGATATGGCAAGAGGATAGTGACCTCACCATACCTCATGTTGGAAAAAGGGGAATTTGGCTTAGTTTGCAGTGAAGACAGCTTAGACCAGACACTGAACAAACTTTCTAACTGTAAGTGGAGCAATGGGACGAGCTCCATAATAGACATAAGTAACAGACAGCATAGAATCCTGGGAGTAAGAAGTCAAGAACTGAGGTGAAAGACATGGTAGGAATGATCTAAATATATATGATCTAGCCTTAGGGCAAGGGGATACACTAAGGTTTATCTAAAGGCCCTTTATAGAACTGCATTCTTCTGGTTGCCACCATTACCACTTATTTTTACATTTCATGCAAGCAGCGAGCACCATGATGAAAACATCTAACATATATAGTATTGACATTATCTTAGAAATATTCTGCTAAAAAGTAAAAGAGTTTAAGAGACAGGAAACCCATTTTTTCCAATAGCTGTAGGCATAATGTTAATACGCTAGGACAGTTTCAGCAGGCATTATCACCACTGAAATGCAACACAATGCAGAGGTGGCTTGCTTTTGCCTGAACTCAATGCTCCATGTGCACCCGTGCAGTAGCTCTCTGCAGTGGTTTTGCTGACTGCTCTCATGCTTGCAGAGACTGGCATGTAAAATCTCAGCCTGAGCGCAGACAGGGATGTGTAGGAGAAAGATACAAGGTCCTTTACAAGCTAATGTCCTTTTTTTGTACTCCCTTCAGTTTTCCATTTATAATGACTAAACATTCTCATCCTCATAGTATTATCTCGATACTGAATGATCTGTGTGGTCCTTGCTTTGCATGGTATCATTCTCTTAAACCTCTGTTGTGCTGTATAAGTGGACACACTTGTGTCACATAGGCATATTGCAAAATTAATAACTGATTAATGACATATCAAAAAAGCATAGAACGATACCCTATTTATGACAGTGTCAACATGAATTATTCCCAGGATGCAATCCAACTTAATTTATGCCCACACTGTTGCCATCTAATGATGCTCACCTTCTAAACTAAAGTGCCTAAGTTAATCTCCAAAGGAATCATAGAATCGTTTAGGTTGGTAAAGACCTTTAAGATCATCCAGTCCAACCATCAACCCAACACCACCATGCCCACTAAACCATGTCCTGAAGTGCCACATCTACATGTTTTTTGAACACCTCCAGGGATGGTGATTCCACCACTTCCCTGGGCAGCCTGTTCCAATGCCTGACAACCCTTTCAGGAAAGAAATTGTTCCTAATATTCACCCTAAACCTCCTCTGGAGCAAGTTGAGGCCATTTCCTCTCATCCCATCACTTGTTACTTCGGGGAAGAAACCAACCCTCACCTTGCTACAGCCTCCTTTCAGGTAGTTGTAGAGAGCAATAAGGTCTCTCCTAGGCCTCCTTTTCTCCAGGCTAAACAACCCCAGTTCCCTCAGCTGCTCCTCATAAGACTTGTGCTCCAGTCCCTTCACCAGCTTTGTTGCCCTTCTCAAGGAAAATCCTGTATGCCTAAATGTAGACTCTTAATTAGGCAGTTCCTCTCTCCAGACTTCCCAGAGCTTCCCCCTCCTTTCAGTGGCTATATAGAGAATATAGGCCCTTAACGTAGGAAGTTTACTTAGCTGGAACACTAAAATTTAGGTGCAAAGCAGCTGTTTGAGAGAGAGAGAGAGAGTAAATCCACCCACTGCAAATATTAACTTGTACTGCAAACTGTATTTGAAATAAAATAGAACTATAGAAAACATAATAAGAATCATGTTAGGGTATCAGTATTTTAAGTGTAGACAAAGAAACTCATTTCAACCTTCCCTACAATAAAGTTTTAAAAGAGAAAACACTTACTATTTCTACATTTAGTGACGTGTTACTTTCTTCACTTGCCTGAAGTTTTACCTTGCCCACATAGAACACTAAAACCAAAAGGCAAAAAAGTTAAGAAAATCAACACTAAACCACATGAGGTAAAATTATTTGAGAATTTAAAAATTCACTGTCTTGTGTTACAATAGAAGGGAAGTAAGAACACTTATACTAGCTTTTCTGGTAATTCACTATTTTTGCAATTGTTCTTCCACCTCTTCACTTACTATTTCCACAGATGAACTAGTCCAATAGCTTCATTATTTTCTTTATATTTATTTTTGTTGTCTGTCTCTAAATTCCTTCTAGTCTTTTTTTTTTTAATCCCAAAACAGAAAAACTGCACTGCACATTACTATTAATACAACTCCAACTCCCACAGAATAAAATGTCTGGGTATAGGCAAAGCAATATTCTGCAAATTATTCCCTTGGGGATTAAAGAACTTACAGGATACCGTAATTCAGAGCATCATTCAACAGTCCTTGATTGCTGGTAGGCCCACTTTGGAGACAAACTTCTATGATACTTCTCTTCCTGCAGCCACACATTCAGTGCAGGCTACAGAGAAAGACCCATACAGGAATGCATACATGACGTCACCCAAATCATCTAGCAATTTACTGTGTCAACCAGCAGGGAAACTGTATAGACAGGGGGTGGGGCAGATATTTATTCTGCCTCTTCCTAATCTATAAAGTACTTAGCATATGGCTACTCAGCAGAAGTGACTTCATTTTCTGAAGTATTCTCACAGAAGCTATTTATCAAAGCATTTTGGAAGGCAGCAATGTATCAACAAAATCTTCTTTTACTATGTTTTTGTTAACGCACATAAAGGGAATATCACTGCCCTTTCCATCTTCCTTTGTCTGTCTGTTTTGTCACATTACGCTTTTAAAATACATGCAGGCTTTTACAGTAATTCTCCTAAACACTATTTCAACTTCTATTCCTGATACAGAAGTAGGCTCAATATGGCAGGCATTAGCATCTACCATAGCATACTAGTTTCTTGTTTTCTCAGGTTTGTAATTCTTATCTGCAACTGTGTATCCTTTGATAAGAAACCAAAGATCAAAACTACAATAGACTAAACACAACTTTTAAATTAAAACCCCCATACTTTATATTACTTTTTTAGAAGTTATACAAAATCTCTCTAAATTTGCAAAAGAATTTATTACTGAGCTAGCTTTTATATAGCAACTAAACATTGCCTCATTACTTAGAATAGAAAATAGTTGGACATGTTTTTTGTAAGAAAAAAAGGAAAAAGAAAACCACTAACCTGAAAAATTACAGACAGGTGTTATGTTGCATAAAATAGTTTCTCCTGCAATAATTTCTTTGGGGAAGAAAAAAATCTAGTGAGTAAAAGAGTTGAACTTAAACCCAGTACTGACAAACATACATATTTACAATCATTTCAATGTTTTAAATGTAAAGGTCTTTACCTTTTAGAAATATTTCACACACTGTCTAGGCTTTACTTCCCTAGGGCACTTACCATGACATTTTCCAAGACTTAATATTCAGAGTGAAACATTCTGGTTTTGATTAATTAATTTTGAATAATTTTCTGTAACTGTTTCCACAGAAGACCTACATGCAAGTAGTCTCTATTTTTTCTTTTTTTTTTTTTTTTTTAAATCCAAATAAAACAGAAATCAGCATACCCTAAATAAACTTTTCAAATATCACAGTATTCAGTCACTAGGTAGCACATTATCTGCTTCTGAGGATCCTACTACAGCTACTTAGGATAGCATGAAACTAAAACTGTTCTACCCGATAGAATTCAAACTATGATGATAGCAAATGTATACTCTCTTCTAGTAGAACATGTCTTTACTTAGTTACAGCAAGCTTTTGGCTGCTCCCATATTTTTAATACTACCTACACTGCAAAGAAAGTCTCAATTTAATCCCGATCCCAAATTAAGATGGCTCTGTTGCATAAAAACAAAATAAAGGACCAGAAAGATATTTGCATCCAAGACAAAACTCCTACACTTGTTCATAAAAACAGTGCGGCAGCACAACTTTCCTTACTTAAGCAGATAGATTGGCATCCATTAATGGAAAAACAAATGCTATTTTCTCTGCTCTTATCATTAGCTAGTAGCAAATGAGATGGGAATTTTTTTTACTTTTTTACTTTTTCTGTGGTACAAATATTTGCCTGTTACAGCTTGATGCTTCATCAATTTTATCACCATCAACAAACAGCCATCACAAGGGTACAGATCATGAGCTGGTGGCAGTATTCAAATTATTAGAAAAAAAAGTATTTTTTCAGACAGCAATTTAGATTTGAATAAATTTGCCTTCCCTTTTGTGTTGGCACTTGTCAGTGAAATAGTTAGGAAAATTGTAGTAGCACTTTTTTTTTTTTAAACAATCGTTAAAGAAATAACGTGTTTATAAATAACTGAATTTGTCAAAATTATTAACTACATAAAAAACCCAACACTTATAAAAACCCAACACAAAATCCAGGAGTGACACAAAGTAAAGAGTAACATCAGCCTCTTTTTCTTTACAGAGTATCTATTTGTGTGCCACCTAGTCTTGCTTAGGATCTCTGCATGCCACCAAAATGCACAAAATAGATAAACAGTGTGGAGGATAAAAGAGTGGTCAAAAATCACTAGTGCTTCCAGCCCCCAAAGATCATCAGATAACACAGCTGCAAACTTCCTGCAGGTCACATTCACACGGTCAAATTACACTAGCCAGTATGGCTCCAAGGCAGTTCCACCACTCACACTAATTCAGTGCAAATACATTCTAATTGGTCTTCCAGGCTCCTACATGGATAATAAAAAAAATTAAATTCAGCCTACTCCTGTAGAGTAGACCTGCCTGGAGAACATCATGACTGGCTTCGATCTACTAAAAAGCATGAGAATTTTTTTTTTTTTTTTTTAAGTAAACATGGTCCCTGAGATTGTTTTTCTTACATCTTTTTGGTAACCTGCTGCTCTGACTTAGAAAATAACCAAACTCTTCTATAGGTGGCCATGTAGACAAGCATTGCAGAATTAGACCTTCTACCAGACTGGAGATCAATGCGAAGTAAGGCAGACTGCTAATATGACACACCATAATACCAAGAAAAAAGATCCTATTAGAAATATTTGGGAGCAGACCTCCTGAACTCACACACGCTTAAATTTTGAGGGGCATAAAAGAAGATTAGTGGTGATATATGAATCCTACCTGGTGTTATGGTGGAGTAATAATCAGTGATGTTAAGAGCTTCTGTTATAAAAAAAAAAAGTTTTAAAATTAAGTTTTCACTTTTTCACTTAAAAAGCCTATGAAATACATGTCACAAAAATAAGTTTCCTAATTTCTACTTTAGACCCTGTCTTCCCAGGAGAAGTGTGAACACATGACCATTTGGGAATTAAGTTACTCTCAGCAAGGGAAATGAAAAAGCAGCATTCGGAGTGAGATCCATCCAATCAAATGTTTATGTCCCAATATGAGCCAGTTACCTTAGGCTCCCTATTATTCAGTGGGGAAAGTGGTGCTTTTAAGGTCTGAGTCATTCCCATTTAACCTATTCTACATGAGCACTTCAGCATAAGATGTCCTAAAAATGTGTCTTTCTCTCCACCAACTATGAAGAATAGCAGGATGTCTAGCTCATATACAGACATGTAGGTATCTGTACTGATGTGGGATGAACCTACTCCTTGTTTTCAAATGCAAACATCAGGAAAAAAAGGGGGTAGCAAGTTCTTCTGATTGAGTCTTCACTGATCGTATTTGGCAGCTCACTGCAAGAACATGTATCATCTAAGTGTCTTCAAGGAATGGGGTGTACATTTTAGTTCTGTAAAATACTTTAAACAGTATCAGAAAGTACAGAAAACATTCTATCTACAGATATACCGAAAAACTACGTACTTGTTAAAAATAAATATGCCCAGTTTGGGCTTTGGTAAGCAATGTAATATTTTGAATAAAAAAGCAAGGTTAACAGCTCAGTGTCAGCTAAATGCACTTCAAAACCCTACCCATGCAGACTTAAAATATACACTGGACATAAATACAAATTTTAAGTTCACATTTTGACCAAACAAATCCCAGTTATTAAAAAAACCAAACAAACAACAAACTTTCATCAATGAAACAAACATCTCCCTTCAGACCTTACTTTCTTTGTGGTAATTCTCACCTGCAGTTTGTGTAGTCTCCTCTGAAGTCATATCTGAGGAAGAAAAATTAATAACAGTAAAAACAATAAAATTAAAATAAAAATCTAAAAAATCTAAGAAAATCTAAATCTAACTAAATCTTGCCTGAAGGATTAATAGGATAGATGATAAAAGTAACAATAGAGGATTCTGGCAGAAAAAAAAGAGAAAAGAAGTAAAAACTGTATTAATATAGTATTTTATTTCTATTAATTTTGGAGAAAAAGGATCAAGCATGCAAAATGTTGAACAGGAACTAAATATTATTTCTCTAAGTTCCATTTCAAGAACAACTGCAGTACTTGTTAATGTTCACATTATTTCAATGTAAAATATTTGAAATAGTGTTCATATTATTTTAAAAATCTGAGTATCTGAACACAAACAACTGGTAATTGAGTTCCTTCAGATAAGTTCCTTTTACTGGTTTCATTCTTTTAGAAGATGCAGATGAATTTGGCATATCCAATAGCAGTAACTGCATAGCCCCAAGGACCTTTTCCTGCATGCAACCACAATACTCATGAGCAGAGATGGCACACTGGCTTTGGCAAACTGTCTCTCTAAAAAACTATTTTTGCCAATAACCATATATAAATAAAATAGTGTGAGGATGCAATTTTTTTCAGCTACATCAAAAAAAAAAAAAAGAAAATTACATTAAGACAACAGAAGAAAATTTAAAGATTGCTCAGGAAGGATGTGCTTAGTAAGTATATTTTAGGTGTCAGTGCAGGAATACAAAGTAGTTAGAGGACCACTTTATATCACTCCAACATGACAACTTAGTGACTTTTTTAAAATGGGCCAGAGCAGCTTCATAACAGAAGAACACTACGCTTTCCAAACTTCTCTACTAAAAGCATCACTGTCATTAGTAGAAGCAATATCCAAAGTATAATAAAGAAAAGTTGGTGGCTCTGCAAAAAGATAGTTGCATATCAAGGGAAAAAAAAAAAAAGCAATCTACTTCATTACATGGAAAGGGGAAGGGAGCTTTTCTTTCTGATATATTTATTTCAACTAGACTAGTCATTTTGAGCCTTTTTAAAAGCACCCTCCTAATTCCATACTTGGAATAAAAGCTAAGCATATTTTGTTCTTAAGTAATGTCCTGGTTTCAGCTGGGATAGAGTTAATTTTCTTTCTAGGTATAGTGTTACATTTTGGGTTTAGTATGAGAAGGATGTTGATAACATACTGACGTTTCCAGTTGTTGCTAAGTGGTGTTTAGACTAAGTCAAGGATTTTTCAGCTTCTCATGCCCAGCCAGCAAGAAGGCTGGAGGGGCACAAGAAGTTGGGAGGGGACACAGTCGGAACAGCTGACCCAAACCGGCCAAAGGGATAGTCTATACCACGTGATGTCATGCCCAGTATATAAACTGGGAGGAGTTGGCCAGGGAGGCGGATCGCTGCTCGGGAACCGACTGGGCATTGGTCAGCGAGTGGTGAGCAACTGCATTGTGCGTCACTTGTTTTGTATATTCTAATTCTTTTATTATATTATTATTATCATTATAATTATTATTTTCCTTTTCTGTCCTATTAAACTGTCTTCACTCAACCCACGAGTTTGGTTTTTTTTCCGATTCTCTCCCCCATCCCACTGGGTGGGGAGGAAGTGAGCGAAGCGGCTGCCTGGTGCTTAGTTGCTGGCTGGGGTTAAACCATAAGTAACAATCCTGAAGACAACTGATTTTCTAAGACAACTAACAAGCAGCCAAAATATGAGGAATCAGAGTGAAAACTAAAGTGCTGACTTCATCTGTATTATTTGGCACGGTATAAACTACAACAAATAGTGAATTGGCTCCAGTGTTAAAGATGAACCATTCGCAGAGAAAGATTGTATCTGGAAAAGAACAAAAGCATGTGTGTTTGCATCTGTATTATTTCTTTTCTCCAGAGCACAATATGTCAGTATACATTAAGCAAGAAACCAACTGGCTTTCACACAACTAATTCTGTGTGTCTACATTCTTCATTTTTTAAATATGCTTTCAGAGATGATGTTCATCACCTCTGGTCCCAGAAGTTACTAGTCTTGCGTGTGTGAGTGTGTGTGCAGTATACCACACTGCACGAAATGACATATGCACATCTGCTAGGGTGGGAGGAGACGTAAGGGAGCTCTCTCACTACAGTCATCCTCCTCTGCCACCTCGGCAAACTGTTCGCTGTTTAGGTTACTGGGCAAAAGGCTCCTGATCAAGCAACTTGTACCTGCTTTATCCCCAAGCATCACTGCCACAAAGCATGAGCAATCCTATGACGTAAGCTATTTCATTACAAAGTAGAATGAAGAAATTATTTTTCTCTTCAAAAAATAAGCAATGAAAACATTAAATGTGAGAACTCATTTACATTACAACTTTTCTGCATTACCTCAGATAAAAGCAGATTTACCTAACAGGAAATAAAAAACATTGCAGTATGCAGCAAAGTCCTGATTTTCTTACCAGAAATGGTTGTTGCAGCTGATTCTCTTGAATTTTCAGCTTTTGTTTCAGACATAAAAGGGGAAAAAAAGAACCATAATGAAGTTTCAGACACATACATAGCCACCCTCAGCAGCCTTTCCTTATATTAGCAAAAGTTTACTGCATTCACCAGAAGAGGGCAACACCTGCTTATCAGAAGAAAAATTCCAGGTTGTCAAAAAAGGCAGATGTAACAACCTCTAACTAAAAAAATTACAATTTTAATGAATTCAAATAGAATTCAACTGAAGGCGACTTCCTTTCAACAAATACTGGACAGTTTGTTAAGAAAACAAAAACCATTGACCCAAGATATGGGCCACGCTAGCCTGAAAGCTGCATGCCTACCATGAGTGTCTTGCCAATTCAGGGAATGGGAATCAAGCGTGCATAACAAGATGGCTGTAGTTGGGTATGAAGAACTCTTCTCAGACTTTGTATAATAACATTGAGACTTGTCATTTTAAAATTATCCCATACATATCTCTTCTCTTTTCTAGCCTGCAAAAAGCAACATTACAAAAAGCTAATTCATTTCAAGTCTGAACCTCTGATCTTGATAGGAGCCAGCCAACTACTTACATAGCAAACACTAGCCACTAAATCTTTGATGTTGTTACAGTCAGTATTTTGATCAAAAAGAAATTAGGAAATTTGATATCTGGTTCACATAGCAAGTTCAAAATTAGCCCTTTCGTACATTGAGTAGTTTTTGACCGTGCCATGGACAAGTCAAGTCACAGTTATCACAGAAATATAATCTAAAGAACAGCTGGCTGCAAATATGAAACACTTCAAAAAATATACTTGAGGTATTTCAACATCTTCTCTCAAAACTCAAAAGTCATTCTATAATGTTACTTACAATACACTAATGATACTGTAAAGCTTTTCCTAATGTTGTAGAAGAATTGAGCGAGAGATACCAAAAGTCTTTGCGGAAACCCAGAGTTTTTTGGTTAAACATAGTGAATGAGGAGTTTCTGAAATGCTAATTGCTCACATGATTCCTTGCTCAGACTATTTTTCTTGACTTACTGAAAACTAGTAATAGCTTCTTTCCAAAGGATAAATGTAAATATAATTTCTGCAATGAAAGCAGAATTGGAATCATCTCAGTGACCTTATTTTCATTTTCTCTGGAAAATTACTGATGCTATTTGCACCATGAAATATGCTAATAAGCCACAAGGATGATATGGATAATTAATTTGCAAATATTTACATATTCTTAACTATCTCTATGAACTAAAAAGTAACAGCAGCAGCAATCTTCCTACGACCTTTCTAAAATACAAGAACAATGGGGAAAAAATTACACAGAACACCCATATACCTGTTATCAGTTTTCTGCCAGGCAACATAGCAGCAGTTTCAACTACAAAGGAAGAAGATTTTTTAGGAGCAGAATTTTTTATATATATTTGTACCCACGCATATATACACACACTTTTTTAAATGCAACCGTTTTAGATGTGCTACTCACCTCAATTCAAGCTGGTTTGCAAAACTACTTTGCATCCATTGAGAAACGCGTGTTGAGTCTTTTTGAAAGCTGGAAGTTGCAACTCTATTGAGTTCAATTTTTTACTCAGTTTATCACTTTTACACTCATGGAAGACACAAATTAGGCTGTGAGCTTTCCCACTGCCCTTCCATTGCCAATGTCTTCAGAAACCCTTTCAGCATGTTTGCTTGAGTGAAGATGAAGTAGACCGAAGAGCAGCAACCAAAATTGTAACAGGTATACACAGCTATGCTTTCATGCAGCTATTTTTGCAAAAATGTAGAAAAGAAATGCTGATGGATTATTCAAGAAGTGAAATTTTATTAACGCAAAGAGAAACAAAGAAATCAAACAAACAAAAAAAAAAAGCAGGGGGCAGGAGAGTTGGGTAAGACAGGGATGCTTTATTCCATACATGTTTACAAATTAATAAGGTATGCTTTGAGAATACATCTACATCACGATGTGCATATACATCATGTAGATGCTCACATGCCCAAGAGCTGCACCACCAAAGATTATCTAAACAATGAGCAGACAGATCAGGCTGCCAGAAATGAAGTGTCTCAGGTGGACCTGGACTGGGAATGAAAAGGTGAGCTATTATTTCTAGCTCAATGGGCCCATGAAACACGTCTCTAAGGACACCTTGGGAGAGATGCAGCATACAGATGGGCTCTTGATCAAGTTGTGGATATGACAACTGAAGCTACTGCACAGGCTACCCATGAATGTGAAACATGTGTTGTAATCAATATCAGTATGAGGAGGCCCAGCAGATCAATTACATCAGACCACCGTGAACCTGCCACCAGGGCAAGTGCTATGTGCTTCCCGTGGCGGAGGCAACTAGCAGTGGCTAGAAATGTACGCTGCAGCCTATGCCACCACCCAAAACATCATCCTGGGCCTTGAAAAACAAGTGGCAACACAGCATGACATACAGTTAAGGCACTGTCACCTACTTCAGCACCCTTGATAGCTGAGACGCTGGCTGTTGGGGCAAGGAAGAAGAGATACCCTCTTCAAGTCACCGAACCTGGTGGGACACTCTAGCCACAGCCAAGATGAAGGCCCACAGGGTTGCGGAGGAAGAGAGATTCTCTGAATTGCCAGAGCTAGTGGGACAGTTTCTCCACAGTTGATATCCGGCCAGTCCATCACCACCAAGGTGTTGGCATACTACACTGGTGCGTACTGTACTAACCTCTGCCACATGGCCCATGTGCAATGGACATCATCCAGATCTTTGGTTGCTGTAGACCACCTCCACCACTGCTAATTCCCTCAGATAATGGACACTCTCCTTTTTCCATCAATGGTGGTCCACTTGCCTTAGTAGTCTACAAGTAGTAGTAGTAGTAGTAGTAGTAGTCTACAAGACCATCCTCAAACTCTGAATCCAGTGATCCAAGTTCAAATCTCTGTGGGACCTCCAGTAACCAAACAGTTGGGGATGACACACAGGAGAGTGCTCCGAGGCAGCAAATTCCTGGGTAGGAAGGTGTGTGGGAGAATTTGGGAAGTTGCCTAGAGCAATTTTCACCTCTGATGGCCTGGGAGTTTACACCTGAACAAGCACGGAATCCTGCTGAAATGGCAGACTGAAGGAAGGATGTCTTGCTTACACCAAAGACACTGAGACTTTTGGTGCTGTGTTGGGGCCTGGCCTATGACTACCAGGCCTGTGTCCAACACCCTGGAAGGAGCAAGAGCATCTCTGGATCTAAGGACATACAAATGGATGCTGTGGCTAAACCAGAGACACAACCCTAACCATAACAGACACTCCTGCAGTCAAGAGGAAACAACGGAAGTGGAGGTTGACCCAGTTGGAGAAGGAAGCAGCAGCTCCTCTTGAGGGGATGCAGGAAGAAAACTCAGAAGAGACAGCCTGTTCTGCAGCAGGACAGCCACAAGAACAGGAGGGGGAAGTCACAGAAAACAAAAGAGGCAGAAACCACCTAGTCCCTATTCCTGAGCGAGCTGCGACATATACATAAAGATTACAGCTGCCAGCCAGATAAACAGATTGCTGTCTGGTTGCTCCAATGCTGGGATACTGGGGCCAATGATCAGGAGTAAGAGAGTGCATGAGAGCTTGACAAGATGTAAAGAAATGTCAGTTCATTTTTCCTGAATGCCATACACTGCATGAAGCTAAAAGCAGCAACTCTGAAATATGGCAGGATGAATACATGAAATCAGATTAATTGTACTATGTTTAATTTTTTAGGAGTTTTCCTTGAAATTAACTGTTAGTTTTAGTTGATTTGCATCCTGGGTAGAAATTTTCTCATGTAAAAGCAGGGGAGGGGAGGGAGAGAGAGCGCCAATGTTCTGAGTAAAATAATACACAACCATTAAGTTAAAAGTATAAGTAAAAAATTACACCTTCATACATATCAGCCTACTGAATTTAAACTATTTCAGTAAAGACAAAATCAAGTTACATCAAACATCTCATTTGAGACAACTAGGATTCTGCCTGCAGAGAAATACAATTGGTCTTTTTAACATCTAGCACTGTATGAACTTCACAGATCATGAAAATTTGACTATAACTTTAATTTTTACAGTCAATCTTCAGGAAAGTTAGGACTTCTCACTATAGGGTAAGTCTGGTTAAAATACATGATCCTATAAGGTATGTGTTCTAGAGCTCTTATGTAGAAGTGTTGTTACTTTAACATTGTACAGTGATTAGGTATTGTGGCACCTATAAAATTATTTTCTTAACACCTAGTGTGGGTTTAGGGAAGACCCTTAAGATACCATAGTGACTTCAAATAATATGCAGAACCGAAGCAGTAGTCAGATAAAACTGTTCTGTATTGTTTAAACAGTAAATAGTTTTTTAAGGTAAATGGGTGAATAAAAATAATTGAGTCAATTCTACATAAAATAAAGTGGACTTTTGGTTAGAGAAGAAAGTATCCTTCCATATGAGGGCACACTGGCTTTCCTACCACAGAAAGTGAATTCTATCTCCAAAAATTTACCTGCCACTGGTCTGTCTTAGTAAGTGGTTAGCACCTTGTGCAAAAGCCCTTGTCTCCAACCAAAAGGCCCTGGAGGAAGTTAAATTCTCAGAAGAAACCCACCTTTTGAAGTATGCAGCATCTCACAGAAAAGACCACCACACTCCTGCTTTTGCCCACTAAAAAAAAAAGGAAAAAAATCTGCCTGGGGAATCTGACCTTAAGGTCTTTCTCACATACTCTTGAGGAGTCAGTCTAGGCATAGTCACTGTATACAAACTGGATTTCCCATCCTCCATATCCCTTCAACCTGCTTTGTGAATTTTTGAGAATACAGGTAATATCCTGAGGTAGGTAAGAAAATTGTCCGCTAACATGTTTAGTACTGTAGGTTAGTAAGAAGATAGTGAACTCTAAAAATGCCAAATGTTTTTAATAACAAATCCAGCAGTACAGGGAGCAAAATAAGCTGAACACAAGCCATGAATATAGAGCTGGCAAGTGCAGCAAGTGATGATGGCATGCATAATCTCAGGGGCACTTTTTTATGGACACTAATCTAACCATGACTTCCATTCACATATTCACATGCCTACATGTGAATAGCACATAGCACAATATTCACATGCCTACAGTTGCTCGAAACAATCTGTGAGAATGAGACTTGTCACTGATAAGGTGCAGCACTAAGTTCACTAACCAAGTCTTTCATCAGAATCACCTTTGCATACAGAAACGGGGAAGGAGGACAGGCTATCATACTTTATTTAATTTCACTTATGTTTGTCAACCTTCCTCCTCTGCTGTGTTTAAGAATTAGAAAAGAAAGTGAATAGGGTTTATTTGGAGAAGGATTAAAGTCCAATCTAAAATACCCCTAAAATAAAGGGAAGTAAAATAACTCAAGGTGTGCTAGTTACAAGCTAACAGAAAATTTATTTCCCTTAGGTTGTTTACTATCGATAAGAGCAAGAAAATCCTTACGTATATGAAACTTCATTTTATTTGCTCCATGCATTTTTATTTGCAACACTGTTAGTTTAGGATCATCAAGTCAGCATACCTGATATCCTATTCCAAAATATTTTATATTGCAGTAACAGTTTTCTACATTTTCTCTCACAGAAAACATTCCTGAGGATCCAAACAGCAAAGAAATAGGCAAATAACATTATTCAGTATTATTCTTTGCTTCTCCTGCAAGGGAGACAATAGGTCCCCACAAGAGCTGGTTTTTTCTGAAGGAAAAGGCAACTCCATTAAATAAGCGCCAGTTTCTCTCACTAACATGCATCATTAGAAACAAAAGCAGCAAGTCCCTTATTGTCTTCATATCACTTTGTACTGTTCCGACAAATAGCTAGCTAAGCCAAGACTTGAGAATCCCATCTGCATAGGCAGAGGAAACTGTTCCACTGGTATGAAACCTGTCTAGCAACTCCTGCCATCGCTCCATACCACAGCCGCAAAAAGCTTACCTGGGAACCATTATTTGCATTGTGACAACCTTCATTTCCCATAACAGCTTTGTATGACAATGGGAACCAGTGTAACTTTAGCAGCTCCAGTCTGGTAGGAGACTAAATCCATCAATAACAGTACTTAAGGCTAGGTCCACAAACTGATGTAGGTCTGGGAGTGACCAGTGCCTGGCCCTGTGTACAAAATAGCCTTGTGCTTACACATTCCTTAGCATGACAGATCTTAACTATCAGTCCATTGGCTTTTTTAGGATGGGACAGTCTCCACATGTCCTGCTGAAGCTGTTCTACCAAGCAAAGCAGAATTCAAAAATCAATTTGGTTAAAGGGAAAAAAAGGGAGAAGGAGGCTTTGTAACACAGTGGTCAAGATGGGATGGATGGTTCTGGTCCCTGCACCAGAGGCATTGTCACTCATAGCATGCCTTTTGTTCAGTAACTTAGACGCAGGACGCAGAAAAAACACTTAAATCATGAATCGTGTACAATGTTCTATCTCCAACTGAAAAATGAAAAATATCCTTTTCTTCTCCCTACCTCCAATCTAATTTATGATCAGTATGCTCTTTCTTAAAATTTTTGGAAAGGCAACACCCTCTCTGATTCACCTGTCTTCAGGCAACCCACGCTGCCAGAAGCAGTTCAGTTTTTCCAGGGTGGAGGAGTGAGAAGCAGCTAGAACCTGGCTGCAGATAACAACATCGTGCAAGAACTAGGTTAACTGGCAGTTTCTTGCTCCCCTGTCTCAGGGGAACAGTGGTGCTGCTGACTAATATATTTTACCTAACACTTCATGACTGCCTTTAAACTTTTGCAGAAAGCATCCTTTGAGCAAGCCTGAGACAGCAACTAGAGTGCTTTCTTTGGAGAAGGAGAAAAAGAGCTTGACCTGTAGGGAACTAGAGCCTCCGCATGGATACCCACGCTGCCCAGTCTGTGCAGCGCGGAGGGGCAGGGGATGGCACAGCGAGAAGGGTTGTGCCTGCTGGCCTCTGCCTCTCAGGAAACACAGGAAGAGAATACAAAGGGCAGTTCGCGCTGAAGGAGCGGCAACAGCCCTGGCAATCTGTAGAAGGACAGACAACATTACTGGCAGAAAAACATACATTTATAGACTTACATGTTTGGAGGTCTAGATGACAGGTTTATGAAAGGAAGTGCCTAAAATTTTACTTATATTAATTGAAAAACATGCCAAAAATGAGAACAGTTTGTATTATCACCCAGGACTATTCTTTCAAACTAAAGGTACCCTGAACCATGTCAGCTCTCACAAATAGATCAACAGCAGAATCCGAATGGAAGAATCCCAAGGGACACCTTGGTGGCTATGTAATATGGTCTTCCCATGCCACAGTACTTGGCTGACAGCACAGAATGGCATTAGATAACCACGACTGTGTATTGCTGATAAGATCAGTTTTGAGTTACAAATACACACAAAAATACCAGGAATTAATAAAAAATAGATTTTCTAAATAAGATGTGATAGCAAACTTAGTGCTGAAAGTTTTTTCCACCAAAAATTCAACTGATTCAGGCAGGGGAATTGATTTGCATTAGAAAATTCCATCAGAAACACCGAAGTGGAAGTTTTCATTCCAAATAGATATATAATATCATTTTCTGGCTTAAAAAAATTAATTAAAACCATTTTATATTGAAAAGTTGATTCCACACTGCATTTTTAGTCTATACAAATTCTATTCTAAACATTCTCACAGGCAACAGTTATCAGTATGTATTACATCAGTTACCAGTACTGTGCAGCAACTACCATCCATTTGTATTCAATGTTACTAGGATACAGCCATATGAAAATGCCTGGCATTAATACATTTTACAGGACTGGCTCATGAACAAAACTGAGTAGCCCAAACAGCAAAATTTCAAAATGGTACTGTTCTAAAATCCATCTATTTACAGAAATAGGCACCAAAAATAAGACAGTCAATTCTCATATTCAAATTAAATCCCTGTATTCTATTAAGAGATTGGGTCCCTTTAACATTTGATAAACCTTTCAGCTGGATAAACATTCTGCCAAAATGAACCATCCTGTCACACAAGGCATTAATAACAGTAACAAGCAAAAATCCTTCCCAGTTGTTCCACTGTAGATATGAGCCCATATTGACTTTTTATGTAAGTTAGATTTTGATGCACATTGTATAAGTTTATAGGATAAAACTAAGTGCAATCCTAATTTTATGTTTTGGTGCCTCTCATAACACCTCATGTCTGCTCTGACTCTTAGCAGTGGCACCATGGAAGAAAGTATGAATTATCACTGGCTATTGGACAGAAGCAAATGTAAGAAAACGATGCAAATGCTTGTTCACATCAGGCTTTGTCACTTTGGCCAGTTCATTTTAGTATCCTTAACAGAAAATTTAAGTGCAATATTTTAAGTCAGCTTTGATGTTACACAGCTTTTTAGCAAATTAGGTTATAAATAGAGTTTTTATCTGTTTGTATATAGTTCTGTCTGTATAAAGCTGTACATTAGATACTGAGGTGAATAAAATCACCTCTTCTCTGGCAAGCCTATTTCCAAAAAGCTGCTTCCTCTGATATCAGAGAAGAGGGAGGCAAGGAGAGCAAGGAAGGGGAAGGTCAAACATGCATTCTGTTAGTAGGTACAAAGTGAAGTGGTACATGACTCATCAAATAGGCACTCCAGAGTTAGGTATTTTTTCCCTGTCACATTTACTTCCTTTAAGAGCTTCTAGAGGTTTCTGTAGTATTCTGTCCTTACAGTTTTAGAAAGAAAATGGTATTAGGGCAAATAATTTATTTTTTCACCTCCAGCTTTCATGATCCGCTCAGTAAACATAACAATACAGCCCAAACTTTGGTACCCAACAGACTGGGATGCAGACTGGATGAGTGGCATCTACATTTCCACCTTCTGCCTGAGGAAGTAAAGCCTTGGGACTCCACCCTCCCTTCCAGAAAAGCTGATCCTGTCATCAGAAGTGCACACAGCTCGGGAAATCTTTAAAAGGGATTACATGAGCCTAAATCATACCTCCTATTGCCCACACTTGCAAACTAGAACAACAGCCCAAACTGAAGTTTTCCTCTTCCTTGAGCGTGCAAAGGCAAAATAGTCACACAGGGCAGCAGTCACTTCCCATTTCTCCCATCAGCATTAAACTGCTTTGTTCCCAGAAACCTGGAAACCTCCTCCAGCAACACCAATAGCAGGCTCAGCAATATTGGGAATGAAAAAGAATACATGGAAAAGAGTGGGCAACACCTTAATCTTGAAGGTCGGACAGGACAGTTTAGAAAAATCTAAAATGCCACAATATAAACACTGAATTGTATTTACGCAAGAAAATGCAACCAAAAGCAACAGGTACTGGACTCCTGCTAAAAGTTAGGGCACAGATACCACAAAAGAGATAACAGTGCTTTACTGCCAGTGATACTAATTTACAGTTATACCATAAATAATCTATTTTATACATTCATTGACATTTGTAAAATATATCCCGTCATCTCTGTGCTCCTTGCGTAAATGCACACTGTAACAGTTTGGATATTTATATTTGGATTAAGAATGTTACTGCTTAATGTGTAACTGAAATGATTAATATTTAAACAGTACATTTCATCCAGTTGTCAAGTTATTATTAAAGGCAACTTGCAAATATCCCATGTAAAAATGACAACTGAAGAGCTGGTGCTCACAGATGACTAAAATTTCTTTTCAAGCACTTAGCATTTTAAACTCAGCTATTTTCTTCTGGTTTTGTATTCTCTTAAATCACCCAGAGCTTTATATTACTTAGTGCACTTTTTTTCTTGGATTATGCAGAGACAATAGTGATACCATTCATATTGTCCACATTAAAGTATGTAGCTAAACAGGAATCATTCATCAAGGAACAAGATAAAGAAATTTTCCAAAGTTGGCACTTGGAACAGTGACCACATCTGTCTTCACTTACGTATTTTTAAATACCAGGAGATGATCTTTTAAGTGAGATACATTCAATCTGTGGCACTCTTTCTCCGTATCACAGCTGTTATGCTACTTCTCATTCTCAGCAAAAGGGGAATTATCAAAGGAACCTGAGGAATGTAAGTGGAAGGTTAGTGACGCACAATGTGTGGGGCCTCCTTCCCTCTTTGGCCCTTCCTGCAGTATTTACACCTGCTCAGCATACAATGGCTACACCAAGCAGAGGAGAAACAGAAGACTGTGTGACTGGAAGAACCAAGAGTTGCATCTTTAACTCAGATCTAAAAGTTTGCCATGGCTAAGTTCCATTAGTCCAAATGTGATCAACCCTAATCACAAACTGTGAAGCAGTCAGATATGTCCTTTCTTACAAATCTTCAGATGCATAAGATAAATAGCTACTGCAAAGGTAATCCCATCCACTTCTGGGGAGTGAACTACTTGGTTGAAGTTGAGCATGCCCTTTAAATGCTAAGCATGTGTGTAAATCTTACCAGAATCGGGATTCTGGTCCTTATCAGACCTCACATGGTTAAGAAACAAACTAAATACGTTTTTGGTAATCTGAAAAATTATTATAAAAATAAATAATAAAACCAAAAGAAAAAGAACCTGAAGAGTCAACAAAAAGAAAGGTGGAAAAGGGAGGTAAGGAAACATAAGCTAATAATGTGACATTAAGTGCCTAAGACATGCAGTGCCTATGAGACACCAGTTAATGGCTTACACTGCAAAAAGATTTTGAGTGGTTAAGCAAAGGAGAAATCACAGAAATCATGGTAATCTTTGACCGAACATTTTACCAATTGTTGCTTTCTGTAGGCACAAAATGCCAAACAGGTCATAAAAAAATTCTGAAACTTGTCCTCCGGCACAATTATGACTGTAATGAACCACTTCCTTTTCACCTTTTGTGCCTACAGAGGAGGCATAGCCCTTTCCCAAGCGTTAGCCCTTTGCCAGTTATGCTCTTTGTGGATGCAAAAATCACATCTTTCTCAAGGCTTACTACTCAAAGTCCTTCTGTTTTAACAAAAGCAGATAAGCCCCCACAATTAGGCCCAAACCATTTGGCCATTTTAATAAAGGAAAACATTACCGATACAGAAACAAGAAGAAATCAGAGCCTCCAGTAATCTTTACAGACATAGACCATAGCAGCTAAAGATGGTGTAATGTGCCAGTGAAGCAGTGAAAAGTTGCACTCGTTAAAGTTCTGGCACAGTGAATATGCAGAATGAGGACCAGCAATGCTTTCCTGTATATTTATTCCCTGAACAGAAGGTGTGTAAATTAATTATTTTAAGATGACATTGATAGAAAGCCCTAATACTCCAAGAAGTTTTGGTTGGATGCATCCTGCTCTCACTACCATTACATGGACAGCAGACAGACACAAACATTGAAGCAAGTTGAAAGTCTTTGAAGAACTGCTGCTATGCTTTTTACATTTGGATAAAAGCTGGTGAAAGCTGCAGATCCTCACATGATCTCATTAAGCATTTAGCTAGAAATGACTAACAGACAAAGACTTTGTAAAATCTGGAAGAGAAATGTTAGACACGTTCATATCAACTTTTGACAAAAATACTATTTTAAAAACAGGGGTGCAATGGTACTTACCACATGGCAAAGAGTTATCCTCTTCTGCTGTCTTATTATAGACCCAATCCTCCTTTCTCCAGCGTATAACACCACTATCTTCACAGTCCTGAGACTGCTTTATATTTGCTTTATCCCACATTCTGAACATGTACAGCTCCCCGGTCATACCCAGGTTAGGTGACGTAGCTGTACCTGGCAGCTTTGAACAGCCAAGTAAGAACTGCCCTTTTCCAGGAAAAATAAGTTTCCCAGTTAGTTTTTTGTTTACTTTTTTTGTTCCATTTATGAATAGTTTCATCTCCTCATCTTCACTTTTCCACTGGATACATATTTGGTTCCAAGTATTTTCATGAAGTCTTGCTGTTGTATTTATTTGATTTCCAAACAACCATATCCTCAATTTACCATGATCTCCTGTAAGTCCAAGATCATACTTATTTCCAGAGAGATTGATGTGAGGTGTTTCTTGATTGTATACATATGCTGTCCAGGAACTATTTGAGGAATATAGCTTGAGGTGCACACAGACAATGAACTCCTTCAAGGGATGCAGAGAAATTCTTGGTGACATAAGCCAAGGATCTTCACATGGAGTCTTAAAGATGGCTTTATACTGTCCTAGGAAATCCTCCTGATCTAAATAAAGAAAAGGTGATTTGTAAAATTATTTTGTTTTTAAAAGGATCTTCTACATGAATGTTATTCTTCCATATAGTACTGTTCCTAAGCATTTACCTAGGAGTTTTCAAAACAACACATTAAGAAACAACCTTGTATCCTTCTCTTTTGCTTTTTTTTGTGGTGAGGAAGGGGCAAATTTGGAGGCAGTCAATAAATCCTAACTGCTCATGAAAGCTTTGAAGTAAAACTCATACACAAGATGAAGGACAACCATGTAGCTTTCTACGGTAGCACTCAAATGACAAGTGGGACGCAAAAAGAATCAGGCAAAAATCACAGATCCTGGTTTCTATTCCTAGGACTGCACAGGTATTTTGCATTTAATAGATACTGCATAAAATACAGAAACAGAGCTAGAAGAAGGGACTGTAGCCCTTACTGCCTTCTCATGTCCCAAGCCTTGCATCCTCCTTCTCTGAAAAAGATGATGCTTCTCCATGCCATTTTTTTCCAACCCCGAGATTCTTAAATCCTCTGCTGCATACTGGCAGTTTCAGCAAGAAAGGTAGAAAACAGCCATATTCTAGAAGAGAATGAGTTTAGGTAACTTTCAGGAAATGTGCTTTGGAGCCACTGGTTTATTTTAAAGTTAATCCCATCCAGCCCCCATTCCCTGTTCTCTACCAGTGCATTTACTTGCAGAAGACATCTGGTCTGCGCATCTCAAATCTACTTGAGATGGTGACAACTCAGAGTTCAGCTGTGACAGTAAACAGAATTTTAGGTGCTAACAGTAAATTTACTGGTGTAAACAAGGTGTCAGGCTCTGCCAATGCTGGTAAAACAAGTAGTGCCAGGGAACACCCCAAAGACTGGAACTTGATCCTAACTGTTTAGTTCTTATTGTCCCAATACAGGGAAGTACAGGCTTTTGTGGCTGTAGATGTAAGCCCTTTGGAGCTGACTCTTATTTTGTGGAAAAATGCACATTCCAATCGCACAATCATCATCACAATTGCTTGCTTTACGGTGCACCCATCAGGAACAAAAGAAATCCAAACTAAGGAAGACTCCTATGGGACATGAAATGGAACTACAGAAAAATGAAACAGCCTGCTAGATGCTTACCCAGTGCAAGAGAACACATTACTGACACCTTTCAGGAGGCTTTTATTTATTAATATATACAGAACTTTCATGTAACCTCCAGAGGAGGTATGTCATTAATCATGATTGGTCAGGGCTGGATAGCAAGAAAAGATCAGTCAATATAGGAAGAAAGCTTTTTCCGTTAGCTCCCCCATGAAAAGACAAATTTCCAGGCAACTTGGATCAGGTTTTTTTTTCCCCAAGGTAGGTTACATTCACAGTCCTAGTTAGCTGTCAAGATCACAGCTAGCTCTTCTGTGATCTTCTCAACCAACCAGAGCACCAGCTTTCATCAGGCCAATTCTGAATAAGGAATGTTCAACTTTTCTGTCTCTTGACTACAGGGCTCTCAAATTTCTTTTTCAGTAGCAGCAAATGAAAAACCGGAGGAAGTTCCTAACTTCCAAGTGCAGCTTGATAGGTACAAGCTACCAGAAAAAGTTCATAACACAAAATATATCAATCCAGTTTCATGGAAAGTCATTGATAACTATTCTTGTTGCATACTATAGCTTTGAGACGTCCATTCCTGACCAAAAATGTTAATCAAAACTTGAGGTACCATCAGCAGACTTGGTTTTGGAAGTGAACAAATTCTGACAAAGCTTTGATTTCATGTTAAGCATTAAATCAGCGTTCATGTGCCAATAGTGAATTAATCCTGTTAAGTTCTTTAGGGGAACTGACAATACAAAGTTGTCAAAGAAGCCAGAGTGGACATAAATGTGCAAATGAAAACAGTCTTAAGGCAGGTAACCAACAGAAATTAAGCAAAATGTGATCAATCCTGCTGATGATTCTCCTAGTCTGGTTTGTGTCATTCAAAAAGACTGCTGTTGATCAGTACACAAGGCCTGATGAATTAATTTAAACTAACAAAAGAGTTCACTTAGAGACATCCGCCCTTCTGGAAACTGGAAGGTCTGGCCCACTTTGCCCTAAACAGCTCAAAAAAAAAAAAAAAAGGTGCCAAAAAGTGGTGCCAAAGTTAAGAGAATAGATACCAATACTATCTGAATTATCACAAGAAAGGCTTGGAAAATTTTGTATGGTTTGTCTACCCAAAGAATGCTGAAAAAGCACAAAGGAAATCATAACCATAGTCAGAAAATGCCCTTCACTGTTCCAAGTGGAACACATGCAGTACAGTATGAAATTAATTATCAACATCATCTTGGTTAGGTCTGTTTGATACGTGGGTGGATGCAATGTAAGTAGGAGATGACATTACGTTAAAGCTTCTGGAAGTTCTATTAATCATCACTCATTTTCTCTAGCAATGGCACTTGTGGGCTGTGGCCTACCCTCAACCACAGCACCAAGGAGCTGGAATTGGCTGTGGCATTCCTGGCTTACAATTAGTTCCTTTGGATCCAGACAATACAAATCACATTCAGAAACCTAGCCACTAACATACCTTTATCACCACAGCACAGAAAAGGTAGTATAGTAGAAAGAATGCTCAAAATATCTCCAGAGTAAGAAAAATAAGCAAAAATCACCATTTGGAGTCAAGGAAACTCCATGCAATAGTAATTGTGGGCTGACTTTTCAATGTCATTTGCTGTGCTCAGGCACTTAACGTCTTTCGGAAATGCCATTTGTTCCTTCTTAATATATTTATCTCTAATAGATGCAAGAACTGGGGTTTTTACCCTCACTAAACTAAGAGCATCCACTTAATAAGCATGTTGTCTTAAGCCCTAAAAGAAATTCTGAAATGTATGCACTTACTTCCAAACATTTAAAATAAACATTCATAGAATGACAAGGTAATGCAAACATAAACCAAAAATGTAATCCCTTTTTCCAAACATTTTCAGATAGTAATAATTGATATCTTTACAAGAGATAGCCAGCCATAGGTAGTAAGAATTAGACATACAGGAGCAGATCCTCTCAGTATGTAAGCACCAGTGTTATTTTCCTTACATTACTAATAGCTACTGTATCAGTATAGTTGAGCATTAATACAGCTGAGTATTCTCAAATAAAAATAGTCACAAGTTGATGTGTTTGAACAATCTGGCTTTTAACCAGTAGCAACAACAGTCATTAATTTCTATGTAAGTGTTTGCCACCTTTAACACATCTGGCTTGCTACAGTCCATCAAAATGACATCACAAGAACCTTGTACCCTAATGTATTCTGCCTAGAGCTCATAACTGTTCTTTATAAAAAGTTTAAAACCCCAAACTTTCTACATGCAGGTCGCTTGATTCTGCTGAATGTTTTGGAAATCTGAAGCTAAGAACTGTTTCCCCAAAATTCACATTTCATCCCTCCTTTTCATTCACAGTTGTATTTGGATAATATGCCACATTATCCAGAGTGCCCTAGACATCGGAAAGAACACAGGCAGTTCTTTTCATATTTCGTGGAGAACACAAACATACTTTGGCACCTTAGAGGAGGAGAGAACTGAGTAGAGTTGCTGCTGACAGTGCTAACAGCCTAAAAAACAAACAAACAAATAGGGTGGAGCCATAAATAAACCCTTGCATCCGTTTAGCTTTTCTTGAAGGATTACTGACACTTGCAAGTGATAATGTAGGTGAAAGCCAAAATCCCTCTTTGCTTGCTTCCTCAGAACTCTAGATGCAGTTGAATTTTCCTTGGAAAAACTCTTGTATGACATCCGCACATCTGCTGAGCAGCCCTGTCCTTTTTACTATTCAAAGTACATGAGGTTAAAATATCACCATTTTAGTTTTATCACCTGAATCTCAAATTCTGTCTCAATAAAAGTTTTATTTTATGAAAATTACTACATTTGGAGAATTAGAATCAGAATTAGTCTAGTCTGTAAACCTATGAAAGTTCATTGCTAGTACAATGTCATTAAGTAGGCATACTTACTAAGTACATTTGAACTGCAAGAAACTCTGATCTTCTAGAGTAAAATAACATGACACAACACAGGAAGCAGTTTCCAAAACTAGCCATTAAGTACATGGCAAAAAAACACTTTTAATTTTTTAATATTCCATGCACATTACTAACATGATGAATGTATTACACACTATTGATATAAGGAAGTTTTATGAATGACAAGCACCGTTATCTATGTCAGTTGAGATCCAGATTAGTGACAGACTTGTATCTGCCAGCTTACAGAATAGCCATGAATAAAACACAAATTGCTGATGCTACTGTACAAAAGCATCACAATGTCAGTTACCCAATTTGTACAAGAACCTTATGAATTTATTTTTCATTTACAGTTATATAAAGAGTATAGATTGTCAAATTCAAATACATAATTTCTGTTACATGTTTTAGACCTTACTATCTTTTCCCTAGCCATATTCAGATCCACAACCAAGAGCAATGCAGATGTTCTATGCTTGTACATGCACTGAATGAAGCTCAAAGGGTCTTGTGGTGTTTGTGTAAGAGCAGTGTAAAAGATTTAACAACACATTCTGAAAATGGTAACACTTCCAGTTCAAAAAAATAGCAAGCAACTAATTTGTCTTGTTATTACATATTGTGTTTACGTTCCCTCTTCATCCATAGACAAAAAGCGGTTACTACTGATGATTTTTTATGAAAACAAATACTGTAAACACAGGGTTTGTATACCAAAGTGCTAAGCACCAATTGTTTCATTTCTTGTTAATGGCAGCTTTTCCTCTTGATTTCAAGAGGGCAGAAACTTGCCTGTTCTGAGTATATTCAAAAGTCCTATTCATCAAGACTAATGCTATTTACTTGGAATACCAACACTAGATAAATCAGGAAAATACTGTCTTACCTTTGCCTGCTGTAGCCAGGAACAAATGAAGTAAAAGGACTGCTAGAACAATCCTGAATCTCAAGAAAATGTCCTGTATTCTGCCAACACAGCAGTGCTGTTTTCCCCAGGCAACCATCCTAGAATAAAAAATAAATAAAACACAGTGACTAGAAAAAGTGCAGGTGTGCAGATATTATGACAAATTACGTTTCCAACCCAAGAGTGTAAATCTTTTCAACCGTGTTATACTATTGGATATATATCGTACAGAAATGCACAAATACTCTGTATATTGCCAAGTCACCAAGAAAGAAAGAGCTGTTTGCTGAAAGTAAAAAAAACAAAACAAAAAAAAAACCACTCAAGCTTTAATTCTCCAGAGACTCACAAATACATCAGAGCATGGCCATGAGTCCTTGCACAAGTAAGTCTTTCAACATTTGAAAAACAAACAAATGACAACAAAAAAACCCCCCAAGCCAAAAGCAGCCAGTGAGCAAGCTTGGAGAGCTTATCCAAAAGCTTTGTTCATATCAGTAAGTATATAGAAAGCATCTCTTCAGCCCCCTACCCATAGGTTCTATCATCTGACATTTTAATAGCAACACTGTGAACTCCTAAGGAAGAAGCAAGAGTTTGATTACTGATCCTCATCTCATTCTCAAGGCAAGAAGCTACTGCAAAGAAATGAGAAATGCCACAAGACACTGTGGGCAGCAAGTTCATGGAGAGTATCATGAAAACTTGGTTTGTCCACATTTCATCCTAGTGATGGCTGCCCAATATGAACAATAGGACATGGTGGTGGAAAAAGAACATGTCTCCAACTGTAAGCGATAACATTCTATGAAACAATACACTTTTTAAAAGAGATCTTTTTAAAAAAGATACATCTTCTGAATATTTTGCATGCTGAAAGAAACAGTGAAACATTCATGTGCTTTTTGCATGCATCATTTCTTAAATAAAAAGGTTTAGAGATACACAGTTACAAGTGATTCTATAATTGATTCTTGAAACAAATGCAAAGCAGTAAACTTTGTGTATTGTTTATCTTTAATATATCAGCTTTATGGTAGACCAGAGCATTCTTCATGGCATCAGAAGTTTAACTTCACCATCACAAGTTTGGTGCATGTGTGAGTGTATTGGTTAGCCCTCATACTGCTCGCAGACTATTTTTGTACACGCTGTATCAGGCTGCAACAGGTTGCCTTCTTTTCAGGGACTGTACATTGTGAACTCTTTCAGGAGCTGTAAATTCGTGCTAAGGTTAAAATGTATTTTTTGCAAGCATTCACATTAATGTAAATATTTATTAGCATAAACCAGTTACTATGGGCTGAACTCTCCAAGAGAGGTGCTAGAGGAATAAACTGAGAAACAGTGAAGTTACTACGTAATTGCCATTTTGGAAACTGGTTAAATGTACATGCAAATAAATTATACACATATAATAACATAACACAGAAAACAAAGTAAAGGCTTTTTAAAAATTAGAGCACTGCAACATTGCTGCCACTGTTTTCAATAATTACACAGTAATTACACAAAAGCACAGAGCTTCTGCAGGAGAAGCTACTGCAATCTAACAGGTTGACCAAGACAAACACTGTGACAGGGAGCCTGCTGCAGAAGGACAGACAGAATAGAGGGATGAAGGTCAGTAACTTGACAGCAACTTACAAGAGCAGGCAAAGAAAACTGTTAAAACCAAGGCCTGTCAGGCTTTTACCGTGTTTAGTCAGGAGTACCCAGCTTTGTACATCTGAACGATGAGTAACACTATTTGAAGTGGATATTTTTAAAGCCCTTCAGCTAGCTAGTCTGTCACAGGTATCCACAGTGAATGGACTCTGAGGTGCCCCAGGAAACCGGGCTTGTGTTACAAATCCAGCTGGAAGGCAGAGGAGACGGGAGTCTGCGCCTCCACAACCAGGCTCAAGGGGGACTGCAGGGTGCAGCTCCACTCAAAGTGCAGCATGAGAAACCTGGACTGCTTTCCAAGGGTGCACCCACAGGTGACGTATCAAGAGAGAGGGCTTACCTTAAGCCACTGCTTGTCTTGTATTACAGCAGATATATTTTCAATAGGCTTAAAGCCAAAGAAAGTGCAAAACATAAAGGTAGCTGTTCTGTGCTGTAGTGCACTTCGTTAAATCACTTTCTGAAAAATATATTCAAATTTTGCCGTTCCTGTTGAATATATATACTTCCTGGTGGTGTTTAAAATTTAAAAAGCTACTAGTTCTCTTATGCCAAGTTTTAGCCAGAGCAGGTTCTCACTGCCGATACATAAACTGTTCGTAGCAGAAACTTACGTTGGAAATCATGACCTGAAGCAATCAATCATTTACTTCTAACCATGCTGTCTACTGCTGCGCTTCAAGCTCAAGTTCAAGTCACATCTATGTCATCCATATTTTTGGGGGCTCATTCTGCCTACTTTCGTAGTTATCACCTACTAAAATCTTGCATTTTAATAAAAATATTTCCCAAATCTATAGAATTTACTGCTGAGGAGGAGGGTAATAATGAATAGTAAGCTTCTGGCCGTTGTTCTTCTGTGACAGTCTGCATTATTCAAATCTATACCAGGTGATAAAAGGCAGAAAAGAGCAAGAGCAACATCATACTGGCCAGGTGTGAGAACTTGATGCCTTTAATTACTTTCAGAAACGTAAGACTGTAGACTTCTTCCATCAACTCCTTATATTTTCCAGACCGGAACCAAAACGTAGTAAGGTTTTTGTTATTTTTAAATTTTCACTGAAGCAAGTTAGATGTAATAGGGTGGACACTTATGTTGGAAAGTCTTACGTCACTGTGAATTTTGGCACATACAGTATTCACTGACTTAACAGCAGAAGTAGCACCATTGATTTAAAAATGTTGTTCCATGGGGGTTTTTTTAATGGGTTTTTCCAGAAGACAGTAATAGGATTATTATTGTCTGATAATGGCTTGTTTTTCATTAATTTTCTCCAGTGTTTATCAAAGGCTGTAAAAACAGGCATATTGTGTTCTACACATAGTCACTTTATGTAGAACACCAGCTTTTTCTAAGACTGCAATGGTGATGTGTGGAGCCACTTCAAGGACTTTCCAAACATATCCTCCTGACATAAATCTTTACTGTTTTCAAAGATATTAAATGTTGTACTTTTTAATAAGATGGCTTACAGAGAGCAACAAGCCACTTAGTTACAGGTATCAGTCTTCTGCAAAACTCAGAGCTCTTTGGTTCAGTTCTTAACAGAAATAAACAGGAGGAAAAATTCTCTGAGAAATCCATTCTTTTGTTTACTCATTCAACTGCTGCAGGATACTGGTATTAGAAAGATATTTTTTTTGGTTAACAAATACCAATCTGTGCAAGCCAAGGTCTGCCCTCAGTTCAACTCATAGATCTCCCCTTACATTCATGTAAAAGTGTAAGCTTAATCATTAAGATTTGTATAAGTCGATTAATGAGTGTAATATGCCATTGGATGGCTCTCCACTACAATTTCAAGCAAGTTTTTGTTCCCTCATACCCAGTTTGGCAATGTTTCACTTCTCATATCCAGCCGTCACCTGGGAGATGAGCAAGAGGCCTCTTTGTAGCTCTTATAAAAGTTCTACACTATCCAGGAAATCCTCTTCTGCGTTGTGTATTCCCTTGAGACAACAGTATTATCCACGCTCTCTATTCAATCTCCTAAAGCAAACTAAAAAGCCTTTCAGTGATAATACCCGAGCAGGTTTCTACTTCAAAGAGTTTACAAAGTACTGATGAAGCATAAGAAGCAGAGAGGTAATAAAGTAGTTACGTTTGTCACAAGTCTGGTTACTTCAACTAGAGGGAGGTTATTTATATTTTCATTAATAACACTTTGGGGTATAGAGGTATATAGGTTTCAGGGTGGGGGGAATAACAAAAAAAGTGTTCTGCAGAGTAGAAAAGAAGTACAACAAAGACTACATTGAGTTGGCACATAGCAAAAGGTTAAAGGAATGCTAGACCTGCACCTTGAGCCATGTAAAAGGGATGAGGAAAGGTGTACAAAGATATAAGCACAGAGAAGTAGACAAATACAAAGTTTTGCAAAACCTTTATATTCAGCAAGAGGACTTGAATTTGATGCAGAGAGAAAGAGGGAAGGACAAAGACTTTTCTGAAGCTGGAATATTCAAACCAGTGAACAATGTAAGCAGGCTGTAAGGAATCAAGCAAGGGCCAGGCACACCAGAAAGATGACTGTTCAGCTCATGCTTTCAATTTCCCTCCTTTTCAAAAATGAGACCTGAAAGTTTATTTTATCTTACTTAAGGAAGGAGGGCGGGGGGGAATAGTTGTTTCTACTTAGTTTACACCCTCCTTTCTCCACTCCCCTTTCCATACTCTCTTGGCTTGAACAGCAGCACCCTAAAAAAAGAAATTATATTGCGATTTCATCCTAAGCTTCTCTTTATGGACTTAACAGGTCTCTTGGAGCCGTTAACATTTCTCTGGAAGCTACGAAGCACAATACTTGGTGAAGGTTTTTTGTTTGGTAGGGTTTTTTGGTTTGGTTTGTTTTTTTTCTTTTAAACAATGCCTCAGGCTGTTTTAATCAACAGCCCAATGACCAAAACTAATAGTTTGTACCAAAGAAATAAAGCTCATCAGTTTTGACAGATGGATGCACTGAAGCAAGCATCTTCCAGAGTCCCACTACAACTCTGATTAGGAATATGGCATCACTACCCTACACAGCCTAAGGAAATACAGTGGCACCTCAGTCTTCACATGGGGTAAATATTTAGGGGTCCTCTATTAAGACATTCTAGGAAACAGTGTTATGCCAGAACAGTGTTCTGGGCCTCTTTTAGCACTGGTCCTTCTTAGGATACAAAGTCTATGGAGCACAATGGAAAGGAGATGGTACCACTGCCAGAACAAGCCCCATAATCAGTTGTTAGGAAAAGGGGAGGCAAAGTTCCAACTGGATCCCACGTTAGACTAAAACAACTGCAACAAGTCAGTCAATAGCAATCATTCTTAAATACTTGGAGGTCATCACACAAGACAGTAGGTGACTTCAAAGCAACTTCAGAGTAATTTATTTAAACCAGCACCACTTCTGCGTGCAGCCCCATGAACATATGAGCTCAGAAAATCTAGTCTGTACAACTACACTCTGCATGGCTTCTTTCACCATCGCCACCTCTATAAAAAGAGCAATTAGCCTTCTTACAAATAAACCACCCTAACTACAATGCTGACTTGCTGAAACATAGATAAGGGTGAAAAAAAAGAAAGCATTTTTTAATTCAAGTTATGTGAATACTTGGACTATGCTATGAATAAGTAATGATGGATCAAAGTCCCCCAGACTTCAAAACATGAAGTGACAAGTATTATAAGAAACCCATTCAGTCAGCTTATGCCCATAATTAATTTGGTGCAAAAGAAACAAAGATATTCAAAGTCTGGTTGGGAACGCAGAAATTAAACGTGCAATTTGGCAACATTCACAATCAGGCATGCCCAGATGTCTATTAAGTCCAGGCAGAGCGCCACAGTAATTTTTTCTCTAAAGAATAGAAAAAGAATTTTTAAGGGAATATTTAAAACACCAAAAGCATCAGTAAAAAGATGTTAAGTTTTGTTATGTGTGCACAATGTTTCCATAATCAGCATACTCACATTACTCATTTTCTTGCTAGTTCTACAATTTCTAAATGCGTCACATCTTGTCAAACATAACAACTTCTGGCAAACCCACTGATGGATCTCTTAGGCCTTAACTATTCCATGATTCCTTTAAGGAACACCATAAATGAGAACATACACAGTGCTTAATTTGTGAGTGGTTGATCTTTTGTGGCAACTAAGGCATCATCTGAGGTACTCATCTCATGCAAATTTCAGAAAACAGAAATAATGTGATAAATTCTAGTAATTTCCTCTAAATTCCACAGAGTGAAAAAGTATTTATGTAGACTGGGGAACTTTATAAAACTATTTATTTTCCATACACTGTCTCATCTAGTAAAACTGTCATTTTACAGTTTTCTTTTAAAGCAAACAAAAATAAGTAAATCATGTTACAAACTAGTTTTTCTCTGAGATATTAAGAGCACTGTATTTCAGTAGCCAGCAGAAGAGGACCTAGAATGGAAGAACAAAATCACTGTTTTAATAAGGCACTAGCTGAAAAGCAGCTGTTGTGTCAAATAATGAGATTTCTGGGCTACGGCACTCATAGATAGAAGAAAAACAGAAAATGCTGAGGCTGGGACTTCAGCCGCCAAATACACTTCTAAAATCTTTTATCACTTCCATTACATATTACCTGCATTAAAACTGTCCTGAAGCCAATGTAAGTAACACTCACGGGTTGAGCACCTGTGGTATGGAAGAACTTCAGCTCACAGCTAGAGACAAATCCATGTGACTCATGCAGGGAGGAGTTTGAGATCCATTTTTTTGTCTTTGATTTAATGTCAACTACAAAGGATCCATTGTCCACCCTGAACAACAATAAATTTCAAAGGTATTTTGACACAAAAGGAATGCAAGACTCCCAAATAATTAAGTCCTATTAATTACTGTACAGTTACACAATCCTATCTTTTCATAGAGCAAGTATAGATCCTTTCCGAATTGCAAATCCACCAGGAATTTATGACTGGAAAGAATAAGACTCTCATAATCATGAGCACCTACCTAATAAACATGAACTTATTCACTCCGCTCCTTTCTTGTTCACAAGCTCAGTAGCACCTACCAGTGTCCTGCAATGAATTAATATTCTCTAAATCCATGCATCTAAAAAAAAAGAAAAGCTTTTAACGGAACCTAGATATGATAATACCACTAAACTTACCATTTATCAGAAAGCTACCATTTCAGGCCAAATAGCATGCCTTATTCATGCCAAACCTTCTGTTGAAGTCAACAAGATTAACTGTATAAGCTACCCTAATTTTGGCCTTCAAATAATCTAATCTACTATTCCACTGAAAACATAAAATTCCGAACTCAAGTCTAGTGATCAGTTTTAGAGCTATACTGTGTTTGCCAAGGCCACTGATGATGTTACATATTAAGAACTAAAAATTGTCCAAATTTAACAACACTTATTCTCTCATGAAGTCCAAAACTTTCTCAATCTGCCAACATTCTATAGTTATTAGTGGAAGACCTGACTAAAAACATTCCCAGCACAAAAACTGTATAAATTAGGCAATTAACTCGAGAATGGGAATTTAGTCCTTTATCTCTCCAGCAGGCTCTTATTTGAGCCAATTTCTGTTGAACTACTGGAAATAGAAGTTTAACACTAAATTTGGAAGGCACTGAAGAGAAAAAACGTGCTCACAAACTCCTTCTGATCTACAGAACTACCTTAAGATACTGAAGTAATATAAGATACTAATAACATTAGTAGCACTTGGTGCCTGACTGCCACAGCAGAAATAACATACTAGCCTGCAGTGTAAGCAGAAAATTTTGTGGCCCCGATTCATATCTGAGCAAACTTTGTTTACACACCATTTCTTTCCTGCATCTTCTTTCAAAGCATTTCACTTTAGAGATTGTCTTTATCAATTTTATAAGTGTGCTTCCTCAGTGAAGAAAAGTACTTGGAGACCTTCCTAAGCAAAGACACATTTTCTGTTCTTTAGTTTAATTCTACGAACACATTTCTGGTCACACAGCAGAGGACCAAATCCTGCTTGTTTCCCCCATGCAAGCAGTTACAGAACTCTACTTTCCAGTTTAGGAAGGAAGGGCTAAAGCCGTAATCTTAAACTTTGAGAACAGGAGTATCAACTCGTGCAGCTCTCTTCCAATGATGGTGTAGACTGTTAGCCCATGCGAGCAAAAGGATGAAATGTGTTTTGTGTAGGGACATGTAACGCCAGCTTTACCTTTTCAGCGCAAGTGACACAGCTGAAGACCCAACTAATTTGCTTTGGGGCTGAATAACACTTAGATCTGCATGCCTGAGGTTGTAAACTCTATTTTGGCTCATGTCAAAGCTCGTTCTATCACGTCTTCAGCATTGCTGTAACTGATTTAATGTAAGTCAAAACCAGCCTGGGCTTGTACAATCACACGTTTCATTTGCTGGATAGGCATGCCTTTAGAAGGCTAGTGAACTAGCTTACAAACATTTCTTCAACATTTCCGCATAAACCAATGCAAGACAATCACACAGTAAAAGCAACAGAGTTCAGTACTGTTATAAATACTACCTTTAAATGACAAAACCTATGTATTTGCAAAGCAAAGCAAAAATAAATGCAGCCAGGAAAGGATGCTTCCAGTACACTTAGCCAGTGTAAAGGCACAAGACAAAAAACAGGCAAAAAAACACTCAAAAACAATTATTGTGCACAACAGGTGACTCTAAAGACATTTTACTTTCGGTGATACAGGTTACCTTGCAGAATGTACGAGAAACAAGCAGCAAAAACTTCTGAGCTGAATATATTCTCGGCACCCATTCCCACAGAAAACGCGTGTGAGAGCAAAACCTGACCCAGCCTGGAAATACAATCGAACGGGACGCTGCCCTAGCTCTTCATTGCAAACCGCATTCAAACTCCACTGACGCCGTCAGTCAAAATCATTCCCTCTTAAACCGATTTAAATACGTTACTGATTATTTTTTTTTTATCACCGTTGATGAAGCGGTTAAAATAAGGCTGGAAACCAGAAGGAAACCCTTCCACCCGCAGCACCGAGAAACGTACCCGGTAAGAAGAGCAGTCCCCCTCAAGACAAACTCCTTTGGACGTGTCCCCCGCAGCCCCTTCCCGCGGCCTCACACCCCGCACCGGCCCGGCCGCGAGTCCCAACGGCCACCAACGGCCACCCCCAACGGTCGCCCCCAACGGCCGCCGCCCTGGTCCCACAGCACGCTCCGCGCTCGCAGGCGGGATCTCCCCTCAGCCCCCCCCCGGGCCCTGCTTCCCTCAGCCAGGCAAGTGCCACTCGAGGGGAGGGATCCGCGGGGGAGGGGACGGGAGTAAGGGGGAGCCGCGGGGCTGGGCTGCGGAGGTCGAAGCTGCCCGACCTGCCCGCCTCAGCCCGCCACCACCGGCCTCGCTGGCAGCTTCCCGCCGGACCCTTCTGCCCTCACGCCGGCCGTCCCTCCGGGGAGGGTCGGCGGGAAAGCCCATCCCCCGGGAGTCGCTCACCTCAGCCCGGCAGCGCGGGGCGACTCCCGCCTTCGCAGCCCGCGTTGCGTTGCCGGTCCCTCCTGGCCCTGCACAGCCCGCCGCCTCCGGCCGCCCCTGCCCCCGCGAGCCGAGCACCGGCTCACCTGGCCCCGGGAGACCGCCCAGCCCGGCCCGGCCCGCGCCGCCGCCCCACCGCCCTGCCCGCTCGGCACTGGGCGCAGGAGACGCGGCGGGCGGCCCCGACAGCTGGGGCAGCCGCTGGTACGCGGCCGGGGGGCGGAGGCAGGCGAGGGAGGTGCTGTAAGGAACCGAGAGGGAACCCGGCGCGGCGGCGGCGCCGGCGGGCGCCTCCCCGGCCGGCGGCCCCGCGGGTGCGGGCGTCGTCCCGGGGCGCCGTGGGGAGCGCGGGCCCGGCGGGGGCAGGTTGAAGGCAGCGAGCTCCCGGCTAGGTGGAGAGAAAAGGGGGGCGGGAGGGCACTTTGTAGCTGGATACAAGAGACCCGGGGCGGGGGAGGAGTTGCCGCTCTGAGGAAACTGTTTTGAGTTCCTCGGTGGACAACGTGTTCGGTGTTAGAACGGCCTTTTTTCTTGTCTAGCTTACTTCACCCTTAAAACAGACCTAACTACATTAAGCCCGAGTGTAAATGTAGTTCTTCAGAATTAGCGGCCTTCGTTCGATTTGGTTGGAGATCCGCACCTTCAGTCGCTTCAGGTTATTGGCAGTGTAAATGAACTTCACGTAGCCACCAGGACAGTAGTAAGCTGCAGCTGTGGCCCTCCTCTCTTTTTAATTGCTTGGGATGAAACACATTCTGAAAATGCAGCGTTTTCAGTGACTTTTTAATTGCTTATTTACCAAAATGTTTAGGAACTGCTCTCTGTGTGTGGGCAGTGTGCCTTCGTCACTAGGCACTGCTGAGAGGAGCCTGGCTCCGGGGCACAGCTGGGGAAAGCAGCTCACACTGCACGTCCTGAGGGAAAGGCTGGAGCTTTAGGCAGCAACTCTTCTCAGTGTTACTGAACATAAGACAGGGACAAATTCTACAAACTCCACAGACAGCAGGTCTTCCTGAGGCTGCAGTGTGATGAGTCCACGCGATGAGCAGGATTTCATAGAGGAATACTTGTAAGGAAGAGCTGGTGTTACGATGAAGAGGCTTGTTTCACTTTGCTTAGATCAATGGTGTCTTTGGATGCTTTGGAGCCGGCATCTAGTGGAACACGAGGCCAGTGCTTTTGCAGTTCCTCACACAGGAGAAAACAGGAGGCCTTTATCTTTCTCTGCCTTGCTTAGTGGAATATCTTGTAACTTACTTGAATGTTTAAGTACCACAAATGGTGTTCTCTTCCTAGCGTATACCGCCTGTGAGAATCATGTCTCCTTCACTTCTGATCTGGATGTCTGAGGTCAATAAGGAAGAAGAGAAAAATTGTCCTGAAGTTAAGGCTAGGGATGTGATATATGAGAATATTGTTTGTCTATGAAAAGACTTGCCTAGTGGTTCTACATTAGTGTTCTTTTGATGCATCCACAGTGTGCTTTACCAATGTGGCTTATCTATGTCTCAACAGAAAGGCTAAAAAGTTGAATGAGGTTGGAAACTGAAGCCCGACTTACCCCTGGGCACATTACGTGTTGGCAGCGCAGGGTTAGTAAGCTTACTGTGTTGCTTGTTGTGTGAATAGTTACCAGTGTACAGATAAATGGAAGTCTGCCTCTGTCCACCCAACACCTCTGACAAATGATATGTTCTTTTGGATAAAAATCGACCAGTTGCTGAATTTTCAAGCACTGAAATGTAACTGCAGGCAGAGGAATTGCCTCAAAATACCTATTCCCTTCCCACTCAGACCAAGTTCATTTACTAGGAGAAAATACTGTGTAATTTACAAAAGGAAGACACTACTTAATTTATATCTGTAATTGTTCATTTAAACTGTGTATTAGGTACAACTGGGTAGTGTCCAGTAAGTACAGGGAAACTAAACAAAATTTACTGGTAATGACCTAAAAACCAGGACTAAGTAAAGAACTTAATTCCCAAAGTGCATTTTTATAGCTGTGCTTAGCCAGAAAAGTCTCTGAAATCTATGTATATTCACTGAGATACCAGTACGTCAGCTATACAGTTCTAGGACTACACTGGATCTGGCCAGTGTCGCACGGAAGCCAAAGGCAAAGTCCTATGCACTTACCAGTAAAACATAGACGATAGCAGCTCTGAGGAACAGGTATGGATAACTGAAAAATAAAGAACTTTTCAGTCCCATTAGTTTTGTCATGTTTTTAAGAAAATGCAAAAAAAAGTGTTGTCTTAATTCAGATTCCTTGATGCCTCCTTTGTTGTATGCTTGTGCAATACGTAACACTGGTTTAGTAGGAACAGCAGGTGACATATGCAGGTCTAAGAGAATGATACTCCCTTAGAGAGAAGGAGGCAAATCTTCTCTCCCCAGGCAAAACGATCGTATTAATAACATCTTGAATAAAGCTAATAGTCCCTGGAGCTGGAAGACTCTCCAGAAATTTGCTGATTAAAAGGTGACTAACTTGAAAATGGGAGCACAGATACCATAAACTGGTGTTAATATAAGTTTGGCCATGCATCCTCCTAGTAGAGAAATACTGGATTTCAAGGGTTTGACAATTCAAGCATTTTATTTTCACCTGTGTTCAACAAGATTGAATGTAGAAACTCCCAACACTGACTCTAACAAAGCCAGTGCCTAAATTCCCATTAACTTCACCTTAACCAAAATTTCATATTATGCTTTCTAATTGGTTTGGGATTTATTATTGTTTTTTCTTTAAACTCTTCATCTCTTTAGTTATGTGTGTGTGTATACGTTTCCTAGGGAGATAAGACATTACTGTGACATACTGCAGCATTCATTTCATGTTTATAATTTTTGTATCCAAATGGGACTTGTTCTAATGATGTAATTCATGTCTCAATAGGAAAAAACATAATAATTGACAAGAAAAAGGGGAGATGAGAGGTGGTGTGTCTGTTTGCCTTTTCATTTATGCTGTGAAGGTATGATGCTGTTGTTTCACAAAGCTGCTTGACAGGACAGACTTGTGCTTGCTTCTTCCTACTCCTTCCCTGTTCCTAGTGCGCAGGATTGAAGGTTGCTTTGCCCTGTGATATGTATATGGTCAACCCCAGGGAGCTTAAGTAGATTAGTCTTTTAAAAAGAACTAAGCATAAGGTTAGGGGAATGACTGTTTCAATGAATCATGTTAACATAACACCATTTATGTCAAATCTACTCAATTTAAAAACAAAGCAAAAAGACCTTCTGATAATTTGCATGGCTCTGGATTTTGTGGCGTTTTGTCATCGTCTTTGCCACATTACAGGTTTCTGTGAACACCAGAAACTGACTGGAGGTACAAAGAAGCAGTTAAAATGGTTACACTTCTCTGTTTAATATATAAATATAGCTCCCACCCCAAAATCACTCATGTTCTGTTCTATAATCTCATGTACTAGTTATGAGTCATGTAAATTACGGATTGTTAGGTAAAAAATAGGTTAGGTGTTTTTTTAAACTGATGGTAGCACTGAAGACTAAATAAAATCAGGTCTTTCAGTCTGTTTTCTGCTTTCAGCATTGCAAAGATGTAAACGAGTGAGCAGTTTTAGGATAAGGAAATTATATGGACTAGCTGTGATGCTGAAAGGAGTTAAACATATCAAGGGAGGAGGATCTTAAGTCTAATCTTAAAACTGCATATATTTAGCACAAAGTTGAGAGCTCAGTTTGTGAAAAAGAGGCTGCCTTTGTTCAAAATTCGTGCCTGACCAACAAATCCATATCTTAAAACAGAGTCTTTGGAGTAGATATATCTTTCTAAGATTCCAATAGAATAACTACTTATTCATATTCTTTTGACAGAAAGTAGCATATAGGCGTGGACACCATGAGCGCAGTGTTTGCTGAATGTTAACTGAACCAATATGTAAAAGAAATCTCTTAGATATGTAATCATTAAATAAGGAGGTTTAGTCTATCCAGCTGTGATTTTACACATCATGTCAAATACTAAGTACAACATCCAGGGTAAGATTTTCTTTTTGACTGTTGCAGTTTCTTCATAAAATATAGAAATATATAATATCTTCTCTACTGAATGTTCTGGGAAGGTTAGGAAAATAATAATAATAACAATAACAACTATATCTCTGTGGTTAACTTCTAAGCCTCAACTCACCAAAGAAATATACATTTCACTATTTTTTTAAAAGAATACACATTTAGAGAGTTGTGTCTGTCTTGCATCATTACCGATGACAAGTGATATTTATGTTCACCATGTTGTTTGGCCCTATTGAATTCCATATTGAAGGTCCTCCTGCTTACAGACACACAGCCGTGTCATATTGGACTGTGTTCCAGCTCAGTGTCCCTATTGCATTTGCATTCCAAAACAGGATAAGGGTGGGAGGCAATTTGTTAGGTACCCAGGCCAAAAGAAAAGAGAAATTTTTGATGCTGTTTTGTTTAGCAAAATTTCATACTACTTATACAAAGAGTAAGTGGTTATATGTAGCAGCAGGATGACATTCCTGCTCTGCTGGGTGATTGGCCATTCAATACTTCACCCTCTGCGTATGTTTTCATGCAACACTCCATTTTGTGGAGTTGAGAGCCTTCATTATTACCTGTTGGAGTTAAAAGTGAACAGAGCACAAACTGAAATGCAAGAAATTCCATTTAAACATAAGAAAAACTTTTTTATGGTGAGAGTGATCAAACACAGGAGCAGGTTGCCCAGAGAGGTTGTGGAATCTCCACCCTTGGAGATGTTCAAAAGACGTCTGGGTAGGGTCCTGGGCAACCTGCTGCAGTGGCCCCTGCTCTGAGCAGGAGGTTGGACTAGATGATCTCCAGGGGTGCCCTTCAGCCTCAGCTGGCCTGTGACACTGTGCAAAGAACTGCTGCTAACGCTCTGCTTTCCCTCAGTACAAAAATACACTTTTGGCCAAGCAAAGGACAATGATCCTCAAATTGCAAAAAGCTTGATGGTGACGAAAGGCTCACATACCCAAAAGCCCAGACCAAGGTGCTAATTAATATTATGGGAAACTGCAAAGAAGAGTTGCCAAGGAAAGCAATTCTGAAGAGAACACCTGGAAAGGACTATAAAACCTTTCAATTCTCTATTCACGGCACTCAGTCTCTTTAAATTGTACCAACATTTGTATTTCCATTAAAAAACATTTTAAAAGAGTTGTAATGTGTCCATAAAAAATAAGTCTGTGTGGATCTTGGCAGGCAAATTCTCATTCTGGGAACATTTCACATTTTGCTTTTCTTTTTTTAAAACTTAATTTACAAAAAAGCTGTGTTAACCTCTGAAAGTTTACACTGACTGTAGTGATTCCATATTAAATGCTCTTGTGTAGTAAAACCTTGATCATAGCATGAACTGTTAAAATAAAGCCAAAGAAGTTACTATACCCCCATTGATTCCCAGGTCTATATAACTTGTAAAGCAACAGAGGAGGATCTTTTTTTATCAGGGAACACTTTTCCAATGTATGGTCTGCCATGTATATCTTTCACGTACTAGGGAAAGGATTTCAGCTTTCATGCCAAGTCCTTTCCTTCCTGACAACACTTTTTTCTTCTTTTCTTGAGAGGAAAACTTGTGTTCATAGTTGTCCTGTCTAAACTCTGTTCTTGGCTTTGCTGTATCTTTTAAACAAAGTATGTGCATCTCAGCTGTAAAATAAGAGGTAGATGGTAGCAGGCAGAGTAAAATGTGAGATGCCATCATGTTTTGAGGATCAGCGAGGAAAGCAACCTGCTTTGGATGCGTCAAAGGATAGGAGATTTCCTTCCCTTAGTTTAATTCTATAATTTATTCCCCTGTTTTGCAGTGTTGAACTCTGCTCAAACTTTACAGCAAGTGATCAAATCAAGGAGTGGGGGGAGACCTTAGCAAACTGTTGCAGTACTTCTGGAAGACCTTTCTGCTCAAGTTTCAACTCCTACGATTTTAATACCACTGACCATATTCCTTTTCAACCTCATCCATTTTTCAATCTTTTACTTGTTTGGAAGTGAGGAGAGTAGTTCCTAAAAGGTCAGCTAATCCATGCTGCCTCTGTATTTTACACCAGCATAAGCTTGTTTCACAAAGTTTCTTTTTAATCACACTAGAACATTTGAGAGGAAAACCAGAGTTTGAAAATTTTTCATCTCAGATGAGACCTTCCTCCATGGCTTTGTCTGGGGTGCAGGAGTATATACATACAGAAGTCACAAAACCAGCTTGTAGTACTGGTGTTCTGTAGGAGGATTAAGGCAAAGGAGATATCTAGGTTTCCAAAGAGTTCAGCGTATGTAGACTTTACAATACATGATTTCTGAGGCAAAGACTGCAATTTCAAGTGCTATTCAAGTGGCACCTCCTGAGACAGGCTATGCGCAACTAGATAATCTACTACAGATCAACTATGTTTCAACAACCCTTACATCTGTTTGGAAGCAGATACTATGCATGGTAAGGGCCATAAGACATGGGTAGTTATCTTCAACTGGGATGCATTGAAATCGCTAGTGTCATGTCTGTTGTCTGATAGAAAAGGACAATAAAATCGTGGACAGCAATTTGGTTGTTCATCTATAGACCAGAGATAATATTTCAAGCTTTTTCTGTATACATCAGTTGCTCTATACTAAATATCTTTTTATTTAATCTTTTAAAATGTTAACAGCGATGCTAATATGTCATTCTTGATGGTGCCAGAAAGCTCTTTGGCTAAGTGAACCACAGGAGTTTTAATAAACCTCAGCACTGCCATTAGTTGTAATTTGACTGACGTTCTGAATGCTCTGTGCAGAAAATCCACTTCTTGTTTCTACCTAGGTCAAATAACTTGCAATATTAAATATTAAACAACCTATAATACTGGATGACTGAGATAAAAAAAGAAGCACATAAAGCCTCAAGTGCCAGGAAATTAATGTTTTCTTTTACCCTTATGTGCCTGTCTCCTCAAATAGTTTGGAATGTCTTCTTAAAAGTTCTAGATCTTTTACAAAACTTGATTTTATTTTAAAAAATAGTTTTTCCAACTGGAATGACTCAACTGAATAAAGTGTTTTTATAATAGAAGCAATTACATTTTGTGTTATGGCAGCAGGGGGGGACCCTTTTTAATTTAAAGAATTACAACTTTTTGGCTGCAGAGCTTTTCTGTATTCAATCCCTTAACACTTATTTTTGATTTTGACACTTCTTCTTCCAGGCTTCTTTGCTATTTGCCCTGTTTTTCAGATATTGTATGTATTTATCTAGATGAAAGCCTCCATTGGGATAAGCACGGTGAAGCTCCGCGGAGCTTAAGGGAGTAAAACATTTGAAAGAAAACTGTCAGCCTGATTCTAGACCACTGTATCTTTTCTACAAATGTTTTTCTACTCCTGAAGCCTGCCTTACTCCCATTGCTTGCTTACATTACTTATTATATTGTATTGTTAACCACTTTTTATAACTCCAGTTCACCATTCTATTCCCTCTTACTACCCACCCTATTTTGATGTTCAATTAAATGCAGTAATTTGGCCAGCCAGGAAAACACAGGATTGTACTCCCCTAAATCCAGCTTTGCATAAATAGAACTTACTTTAACACTGAATTTGATCTACGTGCTAATTATTGTACTGAAATCAAATGTTCATTTTACTGACCATACAGGTCCTTACTTCTGTATCTTTTACACTTGGGGGAATGCTTTCCCTCTCTTTCACAGCATCTTTAAACTCTTAGCAAAATTCTCCTTGAAGCAAGCATTCATATTCTATATATCACATTACAAAAAAGATAGTATTGCTGTATTTCTTTATAGTGAAGAGCAACTTTAAGCTTTCAGTTTAGGTTAGCTTTATTTTACAAGCAGAGAAAATAGTAAGATGCTCAGGAGAAAGTAATATTTGTGTCTTACAGTCCACCTTGCCACAGTGGCAAACAAACTTGTGGACAAACTAGTATTGTCTCTTCACGTAAACTTACTGGAACATACAGATTTAGAGAAAACAAAGCCAGAATTTTCCATAACATTATGCAACTCCAAATTTTGCTCCAAAGCTCTCAAATTTTGTTTTGTTTCAAAGTTCTGTATACATTTCTGTGCTTTATATTTAAAGTCCTTGCTCAGTCTGGTAGCTTTGAGACCAGGCAACTGAAACATGGAGAAGAGTAGTGGCATTGGACCTGCAGTGCAGAAAAGTAAAACTGAAACCACTGTAACTGATATGTCGATATGATATATTAACTATCTCTTATAAATTTTGTTTTGCCAAGGATCCCTTTTTGTAGTCCCTAAACTTGTTTGGGAGTTTCTGGGTGGTGGCGGGTGTTTTCTTTTGTTTTCTCGGGTTTTTTTTTCCTGTGAATTATCACCTTCAAACTTAGCCTGGCTCTGACACAAATTTGGATGTCATGTAATTTTCTGAAATACATTACCTCCAACATTAAATTAAAATTTATCAAGGTCCTGAATCTTTATATTATTATGGGTAAACAAATTCCAAGTGATAGCATATGTATTTCAAGTATAATTCATTCCTGTTCAAAAGGCCAGGAGAAAGTCTACACATAGTTTGTGGAGTTAAATGTCTGTTTTGAGGACTTAGGTATTATTTAAGTGATTACTAGGTCTTGTGCAAATCTTCTAAACATAAGTAAAATTCATTCATTGTGTTTGCCTTTTGGATGTAGAATTGGACCTAGTTCTGTCTTTTGGAAAGGAGGTACACATTGCTTAGGATAGTATTGGATGACTACTTTGGGTACTTTTCATGTTCAATGGCATCCGAGTCTGACTTTTAACCTGACATACATGGCAAAACTGAAGAACTGTATGATTCTTCTTCATGAAAAAAAAGATATTTCCACAGAAAACCAACCTATACATGACTTTATTTTTAGGATCTTTTCGGTATGATAAATTATTTTCTCTAAATTATCTCATTCTTTGTTTACTGTACTGATTATAGATTAATTTTTGCAAAGATGCAAAATACCTCTCACTAATGTTTACAGAACTTAGTTCTGCCTTTCAGGAAAGGCCCAATGGTGGTCCTTTGTACCTCCAACAAAGTATTGAGCAGAGACTTCTTTATGCCACTTTGTATTAATCTCTTTGGTTTGCCAAAGAATCACTAAGGTCTTAGGAGGTGATTTTTTTAGTCCTCCTTATTCAGAAAGGTCCCTTCAAATGGAAATGGGCCTGGAAAGGTAGTTGATTGTGCTAGGTTCCTGGGTCAGCAAAATGCCCATGGCTGTGGCCACAAAAGCAAATAAATAAATAAAAGGGACAAAATACAACTGTGTTACATGTCTGAAAATAATATTGCCAAAGTTAATGACCAGCTGAGGTCATCATGTAAGATACACTTTTGCTGAGATTGACGTAAGGATAGTTGCTTGGAGCAGACCAGAATGTAAATAACAATGGTCTTCACTTTTCCAAGAATACTGTGGAATAAAAGAATAGTATAATGTAAAAATAAGCAAGAATATGGATGTTTGTACTCAGACAGTAGAATCTAAAATTTTTGTCTCGGTAGTTGTGTTTGGCCTTACATTCCTAATTATTCTTAAGCTTGTCACACACTGAGATTCATATATGATCTGTAGGGACCATGTATGACATTTCATGATCTGTTCTTGGCAGAAGTTTTCCATTAGTAATATAAGTGCTAACCTTATACCTTCTGGTAACTTCAGGAAAATCATATTTGCAAAGTCTTCTGCCAAAACAGTCTTGGGTACCTTGCATCTTTTTTATCTGCTAAGTTTTTACTTGGGCACATATTAGTTGTGGTTTCTTTGTTTGCTGTTAAGTACATTCTTCATTTTATTCGATGGTTTAGTACATTAAAATCTTGCCCCACAGAAATATTTCCATTTCAAAATAATTAGTCATTCTAAATTAATGATTGGCTCTTTAAAATATTAACTTTATGATATCTTCAAAGAGTTGTCTTCAAGATTTGTCTTTCATGATATTAAAATATTTGAAGCTGAATAATTTGATTTCAAATTTATGACATTCACGAGGTAATTTCTGGGGTCTGTTGGTTCCAGTGACTGTATTGGGCATAGTAAGTGTAAGAATGATTAATGTCACCAAGGGCAAGATAAGTCAGAAATCACGGTGAGCATCTGGCATGTGTTCATCTCTGCCCTATCTGCGCAGTTCTCAACTTCCATATTTTGCAGCAATGTGAAATGAGAATGTGGTCCGAGCTGCACTAAAAATGCTTAAGAAGTGGCAGTATACTGTAAAAGAAAACAGATATTGTGGCTTATAAAAGGGAACAGAAACTGTCATAGAGCATGTGGTGGGTTGGCCTCCTCCAGCCGCCGGGCACCCACCCAGCTGCTCTCTCATTCCCCCTCCTCAGCAGGATGGGGGAGAAAATATGATGAAAAATCTCGTGGTTGAGATAAAGGCAAGGACATCAGTTACAATTACCATCACAGGCAAAACAGACTTGACTCAACCTGGGGAAAATTAGTTTGTTGCCAAGTAACAGAGTTGGGTGGTGAGAAACAAAGGAAAAAACTAAACCACCTTCCCTCCACCCCATTTTTCCTAGGGTCAAATTTGCTTCTTCGTTCCCAACGCCTCTCCCTCCTCCCCCCAAGCGGCACAGGGGGATGAGGCATGGGGCTTGCGGTCAGTTCAGGACAGTTCTTCTCTGTTGCTCCATCCTCCTCACACTTTTCCCTGCTCCAGCACAGGTCCTCTCCATGGGCTACAGTCCTTCAGGATAAACCTGCTCCAGCATGGGTCTGCCACAGGACACAGCTCCTGTCAGGAGAACCTGCTCCAGTGTGGGCTCTCTGTGGGCTGCCACACCTTCAGGATATATCTGCTCCGCGGGTGGCAGTGTGGATGTCTGCTCCACCAGGACCCTCTCCATGGGCTGCAGGGAAATACCTGCTCCACTGGGGCCTCCTCCAGGGGCTGCAGGGCAATGTCTGCTCTGGCGCCTGGAGCACCTCCTCCCCTCCTCCTTCGCTGGCCTTGGTGTCTGCAGGGCTCTTTCTCTCCCTAGTTTTCCTCACTCCTCGTGCTGCCGTGTGGCGGTTTGCCCTTCCTGAAATACTCTTGCCCAGAGGTGCTGCCGTCTTGGCCGTGGGGCTCGGCCGTGCCCAGCGGCGGGTGGGTTGGAGCCGTCTGGAACCGGCTGTGTCTGGCACGGGGCAGCGCCCGCCTCTCCTCACAGAGGGCTCTCCTCACAGAGGGCTCTCCTCACAGAGGCCGCCCTGCAGCCCCTGCTGCCAGCAAAACCTCGCCACCAATACCCAAGGCATCGCGTTAAAGTCCAGTATTGCTTTTCAGACAATGGTAAATCAGTTATTTTTCTGAGCTCCGTGGAGTAAAGTCATGTCAGTTTAAGAGCAGCTCTGAATGAGAAGAGGACGGACCCCCAGACATCCTCTAGTGAGAGACTGACACTTTGCGGTGCAGGCTGTCGCCATAATTCCACAAGACATTGCTGAAACAACAGGTCTGTTATGGTTCATGTGGCACTCACACACAGGTATGGCAAAAAAATTCTACCATAGACTAATGAAGTATTTTTGCAAATTACCTAAGTTGAAAAGCATGATTCGCACATCCTAACTTGATCGTTTTGCCAAGAAAACATTTCAAAGTCCAGTAATTACATTTTGCATGAAAAAATGGCCCTTTGTTGGCCATTTATTTGCTCTTTGTTGATTAAAAATCTGCCACCATTCTCTGCCAAAATTTGACATATATTGAATCAGAAGCTTGGCAGCCTTCACTGATCTGTCCTCATGAATATTCCCCCCATCATAGAATTATTTGAGCAGTAATGAAATAGAGAGCTGGGAGCTAATACTGCTGCTTTCAACTACTACTTTGACCAAGAATGACAGATAATGACATTTTTACAGATGAATGAATGAAGATTAATAGAGACATAGCTGTGAGGATTAAATAATCTAGAATCTCAACTGGATGGAGAAAACTCTCATGAAATGTGCTGGGAAAATTTAATAAGCATTTTAAAGAATGATTGTCAAAGATAAAGCATGTTTTTAACTACAAAGCCTGGAAATTCATCCAGGTTTATCTTAAGTAATAAGTTTGATGTTTAGCTTCAGAAATTAATGTGAGTTATTCCATATACACAACTTAGATACCGCTGTCTCCCATAAGAGCAGTCAATAGGTATAAAGGGTGAGGAAGTCCTCACAAAGTTTTCTATAGGGAAAAGTAAGCAATGAAAGGCCATTACAGTTAAGGACTGTATAGAAGGTCTTCATTATTCCTTAAGAAAGGCAAGTGTAAATTGGCCAGGCATACCTGCTCCCTATTCATGGATTTTCAGGCTGGCCATAATTGCTGCAGAGTGCAGGATCAAGAGATCTGCTGATACCTCTTGAATCATTATTCTTTGTGAAAGGATGCTAACCACAAACTACAGGTTTTACAGATACAAAATTGCATTTTGAATTGTACTAATGTTATTGTTCCATAATAAATAACTGTGAAATTGCCAAATATACCTGAGCTTCCTCAGCAATAGAGATATCTGATTATAAAGAAGGCAATTATAAAGAAATTCAGTCCCTGTACGTGTGTGCAGCAGGAGTCAATGTTTGCTGCTGCAGTTTCATGTAACATCTAAGACAGGCTAAGCCAGTGCACCACGTCTTCTGCTTTTCTCCAGCTGCCCATCCCCATGGCTCCTTCTCCCCTTTTCACATCATGTCCTGCTTTGCACTAGCACCGCTACTGGCATGCCCACCCAGTGAGCTGGGGTTGCTTGCAAGGGTGGCTTTCACCTGGGCTTGTGCCTTGGCCCGGGGATGAGGGACCCCAGGGGATGCTTTCGCCTGGAGAGCGGAGGATGGATGGCTCTGGGGCAGGAGCAGGGAGCAGCAGGGGTGGGGGTGAGGCACAGCCACTCCTTCCAGTGGCAGTCTCAGCCTGAAGCGCTCATGGGACTCCTGTCAGTTAATGCAATCATTTCCTGTTCTAAATTTAGTGAAAGTGGTAAAGCCAGATATTGCTGTGTGGTAACTCCTGGAAAATCCCTCCCTTTTGAAATAATGAGCACCAAATGTGCAGCAGTTAGATGTTTGTTGTTATGTATTCAAATTATGTCGAGGGCTCAGTCACAGAAGCAGGCACGTTCTTAACAAGCCCATGGCATTTATTTTCATTTCATTTTTGGTGATGAAACTGTGTTACATCTTTCTCAGGACATAGTGCTCATGTCCCAGTATTTAGTATGCAGGCTTTTTGTAAGGAGATTCACTTTAGAAGGCACAAGATATCCCTTCAAAAAAGGTGTACAAATAGAACCCTCCATTCAGTTAATCTATGCATGAGTGATTGGAAGGTGACTAAATTCCCAGTCTTATCTGTATGCCACATATATACAACCCAAAGAACCAGTGCCTAAATTGCAAACCCTGTAAAACACTCCTGGGTGCTGAGAAACTTTCTGATCTGCATGGGAGGAGAATTCAGGCAGGACCTGATGCCTGCATAGAACAAGTTTACTAATTTCTGGACATCCAAAATGCCAGAAAAAAAGTATATTTTTTCTATAAGACACTGTGGTCTAGTTCACAGGTGGTAGAAAAAAAATGCTTACAATATCACAGTTTGTCACATCTCTTTCTATTTAACTTTTTTTTTTTTCTGTGAAAGGGCGGGATTTGAGTGTGTTTTCATTCATCTGACTTTAGTAAAACAGAAGTGGAAGGAGAAAACGCATGTTGTTCTAGGCTTCCTGTCTGAAGACATTTGGGCCTTTATTTGATTGCTTAAGTCAGGGGTTCCCAAAGGGAGGTTACAGATCAGTGAAGGCTTACCAGGCCATAATAAGAGGCTGGAAGATATATATTGCTAGGTTAATAGGTAGAATAGATAGATTTTTAAATTAAAATATTTCTGATAAAAGTATGTGAAGATTAATGATAATCTGAGCCTGTCTTTCAGTTTGTGGACACAGACATAAGAAAAATGCTTATAGGGGACAACAGTTTCTTAGGGAGCTATTGAAAATGTTTTAATTAATTCACAGTAAAATCACCTCACTGTATATAGACTATACATTTCAAGGCCCTCTTCTCTTCTCTTCTCTTCTCTTCTCTTCTCTTCTCTTCTCTTCTCTTCTCTTCTCTTCTCTTCTCTTCTCTTCTCTTCTCTCTGAACATCACAATGCCTGAGCCATGACTGAGACCTTTCTCATCCTTTACCAGACAGAGACTGTTTCTAGGAGCTCATCGTGTGTGCTGATGGCCCGAGTCCTGGTAATTCTGCTCCATACCCAAAGAACTCTACCCCACTGTATTTGGGTAGATTGTGATTCTGTGTGGATCTGCTTCTTGCTAAAGTGAGAAGTGATTCATTGGGAAACTTCTGTAAAGCCTATTTTTATATATTTGAATCATCACATGTTCCTGGGAAGGTAAAGAGCAATGTTAGTAATGTATTTGCTCCTGCACAGCCCTGCCCATCCAGCATGTACACAAGAAATCAAAAGCAGAAAGCCTTGAAGACAAGGAGCCATTGGGATAAGAAAAACAGGTTAGGGCAAATCAGAGGCAAGGAGGCTACCCGAGATAAGAAGGCTCTGGAGGAAACTTCCCCTTAATCCCATGTCTGTAGTTCACAAAGAACTGAATGTTGTGTGGGGAGAGAAGCTATTGCGACCTACTGTTTTTTCCACAGACATCTATTGGCTGTGTAAGTAGAAACACAGTAGTGGGAAGCCAGTCCGTCCCCTCTGAGAAGAGGTACACTTCCCAGATGAGGTAGTCAGCATACAGATTGATGCCAAACGCCAGAAGAGAGCATGGTCCTATTGCCGCAGGCAGACGAAAAGGTGTATGCTGAGGCATACTTGTGCTCTCGAAGTTTAAGACCGTGGTCTAGTGTGGCAGGCCTGAACACAGTAATCTAACGTAGTTCCCGTAGGACTGGAACAATTACCAAAGTTTTATAAAACTTGTATCAAACTTCAGCATAAGGCTCTGTAAATACCTAGAATTCCTACACAGAAGATCTACAGTCAGTATAAACTGCCCTAGTTTTTTCTTAAATAATGGGATCTTTATGTTTTGATGACCTCCTTGTTTCCTAAATTAGAGTTTTTAACAAGTGAATTTGGCAAGTTTTCTTCTTAATAACTGATGACAATTCCAAGGGGTATTGTGAAACTAACTTGGGATCTGCACAAAATACAAGTTAGTTTATTTCCAGTGTATTCCAGTTATGACATCTTCTTGGCTCAGTGATATCTAATGGTGCCAAGATAACTGCTAACATTTTTTGAATAATTGGATGATTTCACAATAGTATCTAAAGTAATCTGATTTTTCTTGGACAACTGCCCAAGATTTTTCAACTGACAGAATAATGACCTAACTGCAGATGTAATGTATATTGCTTGGTTAGAAACTGTATTCAAAACCTTGCTAAACCCCCCTCCATCTCCAATTAGTTATGGAGTTTTTAGGAGACTGGGGAAATTGTGTTACACAGAGGGTAAGGTCCACCCCTTAGTAGAATTCATTTCTCCAGCAACTATAGGTCCCCAGGTATTTTTATTAGTCAAGGAAAAGTACTGTCAATCTGATCCAAAGATGAAGCAGAACTGATTTTCAGTGTAAGAGCCACAAGAATGTTAAACGAGTCAAGTCCTTTTGGCACTTCCACTTGGTAAACCATGCACTCTACCTTCTAAAATAAAACATGCAAGGTAACCACCATGGCAGTTTTTGCAGGGGCTACTAACATACTCTGCTGCACACTGATCTGGCTTGTCAGCTGTGCATGCCTGTTGTTAGACATCTAAACAAAGGTGGATCTCTGAAATGGCAAATGCCCACTCTTGTCATTCACGTTCTCCCATGCAGAACAGAGGCTGTTTGACTTAGGCATCTAAATCCAGATGTGGATGCCTAAATCTATTTTGTTATAGGAAGATGACTTTGAAAATTCTGGCCACAGCCTGAAAATCACTTCAGGATTTTTTTCTGTTTTAGGATTTTCAGGATTTTAGGGCTGAGAGGGGTTAAACCATCCAGCCCATAGAAGGATATTTCAGTTCCATCAGCTCATCAGGTACACACAAAAGGGAGATAACAAATCATGTGAGCTAGATGAACATTATTTAAAGCCAACAATAAATAATGGTGTAACCACTGGATATGTTTTAAAGGCCTCTATTTAATGTGGACAATGTAAAGAAAGCCTTAGGAAAAAGATCGGACCCTAAGATGTCATGCTCTGAAATAATTGTTTCAGTTACCTAACTACACATACACATTGTTTAGTAAATCAATCATCTTAAAATTCAAAGCATATGTTCATAATCTTACTCTTAATTTGGTTTGCTATTTAAAAAAACTCACCCAATGATTAAAATGTTTAAAATGCTTTTTAGGCACATTAATTGTATTTTGATTTTTATCTAAACACACCTTGACATAAATCAACATTAACGAAAATACCAACTAGCGCAGAAGAAACGTGTCATAGAAGATTTGTGGTAGTTTCTCTTCTGTGCACCACCAGCAGTTCCGACTGCAGAGGGGGTTACTAAGGTTGGGGGCAGTTCAGAACAGGGGATTACTTTACAGAGCTTTAAATGACATCTTTGCTTCCTCTAATCTAGAGATAATCATCATTATTTTCCATAATTCACATTTTGGTAAACTGAGAAGATTGTATAATTCCTTTTAGAAACATTACATGTACAGCTTCTTTGTTGATCTCTGCCAAAGTTCCCAAGAACATCCAAGAAGGAAAAGCATTTCATGGCTTATTATGATCACATCAGCAAAGTATTAGGGAAAGTGATTGTCTGATTTGGAAATTCAAAAATCCATGTGATTTAACCTAGGGCTTGGCACACCAGGATGCTGGAATTCTGAGGGCTGCAGCTTTCTACTAAATAAGACAATAGTTGCTAAAATGCTCTGCATTTTGAACAATCTCTTCCTAGCTGTTTATTTCCTAGCAAGCTACCAGCAGCATCCATTATGTACAGTAAAAAGTTTATAAAAAGAACTTCCAATTCTAAAACTAAACAAATCAGTTTTGCAATGTGATTAGGGTAAAGAAGTAAAGCATCCCATAGTTACTGGAGGAAAATATTTTCAGAGACTTCGTAGTGTTTTCTGGTTACATCAGAATATGTAAATAAAAGCTGTGAGCCAACATAAAATATTGAAACAAAAATGTTGCAATATGAAGGAAAAACTATTACATGAGATCACAGACACTATAATTATCAAATCGTATTTACAATTTGAATGTGCCAACTTCAGTTCTTGTTTCTCTAAAGCTATTAAAATTTCTGTGTCACAGGCACAGCTGCAAAACTCCAGCCCTTCATTGATTTCAGGAAAGTGAGATTTCAGCCGCTACATTAAACTGGATGTTTTACTCCATAACTCTGGAAATTAAATATATAGTCAATGCTCAACTTTCATGTTCATTTGGAAAGATATGCACAAGAGAAGTAGTATAAGAGCAGAGCCTCTGGCATTTTTAGTGTCGGTGTGTCAGTCTTTCCATTCTAAATCTTTACTTTGAGGTGGTTTTTAGTATACTATAACATTTGGCAGAGAAGCTTTTAGCACCAGGGAGATTTTTTTTTTGAAATAAATAAATATAAACCTAATGTGACTGTTCTATGTTACTGGACACAGAAAAAGAAATGAAGTCTGTGGTTCCTACCTCCCCCAGGCTGATTGCCTTAAAAAGACCCCTGCTTTTATCGCGTTACAAATCTCTCTGGCCTTTCATGTGGGCTAAGATATGTAAGAGTTGGAGGCAACGGAAAAGGGTAAACGACAAGACTAAAAGTGAATTGCTTTTGTAATAAGCAGTGATTTCATATATTTGTAGTGAATAAATTAATGCACTTACTCAATGTGCATCCATGATTCGAAGTGAATCAACACTTGATAAGGGCCCAGAGTCAGTGTCTCATATCTGGGTTAGGCGCATGTTTTGGAAAGCCTGGGGAGCTTCAGCGGCCGTTGGGATGCCGTAGGGAGTGGCAGAGCAGAGCTCGCTGCAGGACCCAGCAGCTGCAGCTCATTCCGTTTTCCTTGGACCGTGCAGCTGCTGCCTTCACAAAATCGAGCCCAAGGGTGTGGTGTCCCAGGCGGTGGAAATCGCGGCCAGCCCACGTGCTCCCCCCACCAAACGAGGTCTTTTCGACACCTACTCAGCCTCGGCTGGAGCCCTCCCGGGTGGCCTCATGGCCAGGATCCTGCGTGCTCCTTGAGTCTGGGCTTGACTTCTGCTGGGGGACTGCCCGAAAAGATGCGCCAGCCAGCCGGCATCCAGCCACAGGGCGAGGTGGACCAGCTCATGGATGGAGCTGAAAACGAGCCCACAAAAAAGCACATAGCTGTCAGAGGAGTGGCTTGAGCCAGTCAACTATGTGCTGCATGACTGCTGCTGCCAACACCGGTGTTATGGTAGGAAATGGTAGCCGGGGCGAAGGGCAAGGAGGGAACCGTCCCCGTCGGCCACAGCACAACCCCGGGTCGGCTGGCTGAATGAGGGAACTCAGCCTGGGGTGTTTCTCAACCAAGCTTTCCTAGCTTCCCACAGACATCCTCAGGGAAGAAACTCAGTGTACTTTTGTCTGCATTAACTGCAAAAATCAATTTTTAAAGTCCACTGAAATAAGCATGTAACGAAGCACCAGCAGCATTTGTCTGGTTGAAGAAATCCAAAGACTAGATTTTTTGCTTTTAAACCTTTTTAATTGTTATGCCCAAGTTATTATATGACATAGCATGGTTAGGAGCTTGTCATAAACATACAAATAATGAGATATCCTGTAGCTAAATAGACAGCAACAATAAATTACTGTAATAAAAAATTACTTGTAATAAAAAATCAGCAATAAGGCCCAAGCTTACCACGGTCAAAGGAGTTTCGAATGCATTAGGGATCAGAAACTGAGTGCTGGGAAAACTGTTTAAACAGTTCGTGCCAAGGAGACCAGGGGAAAGTCCTTTCTACAGATTTATTTTTTCTCTTTACCTGATCAGCCAAATATGGAAACAGGATGGCCCACAAAAATGTATAAACAAGTTCCTCCAGTGTTTCTTCAAGAGCATACATAAATGTGACAGTTCAGGAAGAAGTATTGTAGGGAACCCAATACTCCAGCCTAAAAATACCCCAAGCCTACAATGCTTTTATTCCATTAAGACATACATTAAACTAACAATCTGAAAGAAAATAGTCATCTTTTCTCCATGTTTTTAGGCCAACACAAGGAAATGACAAGCTAACACGCTGTAATGGAGTTGGGGATACATGAAATTAAATACCAGTCTGGTTCCAGGAGAACCCAAACATCGTTCAGGCTTATGTACTCTTTAGGACTGGCAGATTTATTTTCAAAATCTCTGGAAAGGGAGTGGGAAATCTTTTCACCCTGGGCAAGCCACCCAGTAACATACACACAGATTTGTGCTATCATTGGTCTTATCATATGACCTTAGCCTATATCGGTTCTGGTCTTTCTTTGCCATTTTTGCTTACCTTTCTTGCTTACTTATCTCAAGTTATAGCTCAGGTGTTTCCCTGGGGCAGTTCTCATTCACTGGACAGGATCTCTAACTCTTGTTAAGCACTACTTAAACTGAAGGTAGGTGGCCATCGGCTGATACTTGAGCTGGTGCTGGACCTGGGGATGCTGCTTGCTCCAGCAGATTTCAGGCAGGTCACCTGCACTCCTGGTCAGATTAGGCTGCAGCTCTCTGCCCAGCTGGGATTGCTCACACTCCCACTAAGCTAACTGAAGTGATTTGAAATAACTGCTGGACACCCAGGGTACTGCTGCTACTGTCAGTTCCAGCTAGGAGGTTCCTGTGCTTATGAGGCTGGGTTTCTCGCAAAAAGATCTTCTTCCTACCTGTGAATAATTCACACAGGTAGGAAGGTTCCTGTGAATAATTCACAGGTTCACCATGATCACTGTAAACATATTTTGCTCTCCTTAAGCTTGTGCCAAAGAGCTTAGGAAATAAATTTCAGGTTGGGTTGTTTTTTTTTTTTCCACAAAGAGTAATTTCATTTGACTATTGGCTCTTCACTATTAATGGTATGTGATTAGTCACATATGTCTAACAACATTTTCCAGTTGACTGCCCAGATGCCCGAGAGCTTTAAAACAGGAGAAAAAGGAAGGATGATTATCAAATACTGAATAATCAACAAAAGTAGCATTCTTGAAAGAGTTTCTTATTGCTGAATATTAGAGTATATTAGAACATGTACTCTGTAAAACAAGACACTGTTTGTGCATCAGAACATATCTAAAGTTACCTTCCACTGTAAAAGAAGTTTAAGTTACAGCTGAAGTTACTTAAATTAATATTTTCATCATTTTACTCTAGGTGAAAATTGGATTGTGTATGTTTTATAACACACCAATAGCCGTGCTCTTTGTCTTTCAATCTGAGTGTGCACAGCCAATTTGGGTGTTCCCAATTTTGACTCAATGGCTTGCTCATGTTGATTATATAATGACACATATTTCCAAGTTGTGGCTGGGTGCAGGTGCTAAGATCAACTTCTTGGTGTTTTGATTCTTGGGAGGATCTTCAGAAAATGAAGCATCTGTGGTTACATTTATAACTATAAATCATGCAATGAGATCATCTTAAGTCTCGTTGTTTTCATAACAACAGCATGTAACATTTTAAAGCACATAGATTGTATACTGGAAAAAGCATTTAACAGGAAACATCTTAAGGTAAAGTGCCCTGAACATTTCTGAAGCACTAATTTTTATATACTTGGAGATAGTTTTAAAGTCCTCTCGCCTCTTTTTTTTAAGGCAACTCCTTCACAGATTGTTTCCAATACTTTTCAAAGAAAGTCTACAAACTGTACTGCAAACAAAGGCGATACCTAAACTATGCACTAATGGAAGAATCTTCATTTAACAAGTGAAGTTAAAGTGTGAAAAATCTGTAACCACTTTACTATTCTGTAATAAAAATCACCTTTTATTGGCATTACTACCTTTTTTTCTTATTAAGGAAGTGGCAGTTTGTACACAGTACTGTGTGCTCTACATGATACAAGTGGAAATAAGCTAGTGGCTAAATATTTGCTTATTACATTCTTCCCCTATATGCTATTCACTAAGTCATGCAACTTGCAGTTTTACATAGGAAGATGATCAATGATTAACCACAGGTTACATCAAATTCCCTGGACAATCCGACAGATATTTCTGCAAAAAGGCTAATGTTTATTAGAGGCGGGTACACGCACAAAGATTATGTCCTCTTTTTTAGGTGAATTCCTTCTGTGTTGAGCATATTGTTTTCTTCCATATTTTTTCTGTTCTACAGTATTTGGTAGATACTAGAAGAGAAAATTGGTAGTCCATATGTCAGACGAAAATATTCACAAAATCTTTTTAAAAGTAGAAATACATTATCATAAACCCCAAATATTTTCAGTCAAAATAATTAATTGTTTAGGCTTGCAGTAGCCTGAAAAATTTCTGATTTTCTTAAGGGTGGCAAATGTTTCCAAGATGCTTTGCTCATCCATACTATTTTCTATGAAAAACAAACAAACAAACAAACAAACAAGCAAACAACAGTTTTAATGAAAAATTCATGCCCTAGAGGGTATGAACAGCTGATAAAGGAGAAGGTGTACCTCTGCAGCATGATTCACCATGCCCAGACTCCTGTGGGCCAGGCAATGCTCACCTGGATTAAGTTTCTGTATGCAAGGACTGTTCTGCCATGAACCGTACTACTGGGAGGCATGGTGGTGGCGAGGGCAAAGCGGAAATGACAGAAACATCTTAGGATAACTTGGAGAGAAATAGGAGTCCAGCACAGGCAGGTGACAGTGTTGTGCAGAACCAAGCAGGAATTTACTCCATCATATGCCAGCTGGCTCCACTGTGCCACTTGGGTGGAAAAACTTAATGTGCTTCACATCATGAGGCAGGGAAAAGGCTGAGCCAGAAGGGAATACAGTCTCACAGAATTAGTCTCACCAGAGAACATCAGCCCTGCAGAGCTTCTTGAGGAGCTTGGCTCATCCATCCCTGAGAACATCCTCTCAGGGACTTCATTTGCCATTAAGGATGTGCATGCCAAAAATTTGTCACTGTGCATCTTTCAGCTACCTGAGCACAGTACCAGGCACTTCATGATCTGTCGACCACTTTCCCTTGCTGAATCGAGGAGCAAATCATCGTCATCTTCTTTTTGATGGAGTGATCTGTGGGAAAGCTGAAACTTGTGTTTGCTTAATTTCCTGGTCTGGGTGCATGCTTCACTTGCTGATGCCTGTCTACCTCTTTATACTGCTATACTGTACAATGTACTCCACAGAACATTTCTTCCAAAACCCAGCTAAACCTTATTCTCTTAATTTTGGCTTCATTTAAAAGTCAAGGCAAAATGTAGAGTAGCAGGAACATTTTTACAGACTTTTATCATATGAAAATAAAACACCTTTCGTATACTGCCGTACGTGCACACACCTTTTAATATACCACACTAAAACACCTCTAATCTTATTCCTAAAGAGATCGCTCCACATCTGCTTTCATCACAGCAGTCTCCGTGCCACAACTGCAAATGAACTAGTGGATGGCAAAGGTGAAGCTGAAGTGAGTATGTTGCCTCCTCAGTGATTTCTACATTATTTATTCTGTCACGTCACTCCAAGGAGAGAAAGGCTGCTAAAAATACCTGGAGTTAAAAATAATAAGTGACAAATATAAATTCAAATCATTTTAGAGGCTACAGGAGGAAAGCGGGAAGTCACAAACTGTTGCGTACAGTTCTAGATATTTATCCAAAAGATTCACTGAGTCACAGTGTTAATGGACTTAAAAGATAGCTCATCACTTCCACACCACTGCTAGTGTGGAATTATTTCTTATATTACTTTCTCCAGTGCTTTAAACCACTCCTATATTAATATTTTCTATTTATACTTTTTTTCCTTAAGTGTGTTGCATTGATTTTGCATTTCAGCACACCACAAAGGCTCCTATCATCATTAGGGTATAAACTAAGCATGAAAAAAATCCCCATAATCCCAAGTTGAGAGGTTACAAAGTAAAGCCACAAAATGCCATGTAGAATTCTAAATATTTATCTGAGACGCACTGAGTCACAAAGTGACTTAACGCATTAAGGCACCTGTTAACTTCATGTGTGTGAGTAGTCCCCCTGAGTGTAAGGAGAATGCTCATCTTCGTTCTAGAAAGTGTTGGTGTTTAAAACAGTTTTCTGTTCTTTGCCATATGTCTAATCTCTCTTGCTCAGCAGCATCCTGAAATGGGAAATATATACAGGTAAACAGTCAAGACACAATGTTTTAAGAGAGCTTCAATGCTTCATTATAAATGTTTTCCAAAAAAACCAAACGCCCAAAAAACAGAAAAAAAAATCAGAAAGAAATTTCCTTCTCCCATACAGAGAGAAGTTCACCCTGAGTGGAAAGCTAGCACAAAAGTTGTGCCCTCCATGAATTCAATTTACATAAATGTGTCCATTACTTAAATGGAGTGTAATATTGGGGGATTTCACTTCTAAGGCAAACAGCATGCAGGTTTATCTATTCTTTCATGTAACAGTATAGATCATCTCATTGCACTGGATTCTGAAATCACACAAAACATCCTCCCTTCTGGCAATCAGGATCTACGGTCTCCTGTGGAATATCTGCATTTTCATATTATGAAACTGCTGCCATGGATTTACTAGTAAGCTTCAATTCTAACAATTTGTCTTATGAGTAGCATATTGAGAATAATAAGGATATGCACTCTATGCGGTGTTTTTAATGTTTACATTGAATGATTCCTAAAACAGTTGACAGGTTACTCAGCACCAACATAAATGTTAGGCCCAAAAGATGACTGAGTTTGTAGCCACAACTGATTAGTAAGATTCCAGAGAGACAAACAACCGTAGGAATATACCTGTGTGCCCACCCTAAAATTTTCAACTTGGAACAGCTCAAATTTTAACAGTGTTTTGCAGGAGGGCTCCTAAAATGCTCCTAAAGCTTCCTGTTGACAGCTCCAGCCTTTACCAGGGTGCGTTATACTCTTCCTGTGCTATTCTAAATAGAAACCACCATAGTTTGTCAAGACTAAACTTTTCATTTTAATTCACATTAAATCCGTATCTCTTTTTTTGACTAAAAGCATCAGGTTCATAATCTCACAGTGGCTAGTTGAACATCTGAGCTGATTTCCTGCAACGCCTAACTTAGTATAATTATGCAATTTATTTGAAGCTGATGTACAGTACACCAGATTTAGCTAATGAAAAATAGGATTGGCACTTTGCTGGAGTTTGGTTAGTCTATAATTTTCCCTGGTGTTTTAGCTTCCTCAAGCATAAAATTAGATTTTCCTTAGTTCTTCCATTTCTGTGCAAAGAATTAAGCCCCACAGAAATCACTGGAGGAACTCATGCCTTCCCCTAATGGAACAAGAGGCTCAGTCTATCAGAAAGGTGACTTTCACTTCGTTGTTCTCTTTAGAACTACTGGGAGAAGAGGCACGAGACTGAAGGACAAGCATGCAGTGTGCTTATCCAGGGAATAAGTGCACCTTTGAATGACCTAGTCTCTAGGTAAAACTTATGCTTGGAAAGATTATGCCATCTTCTTATGATGCGGAGGTGTCCCTGGCATGTGCATCTGTTGTAGAAGCTGGCAGAAGAGACTTGCAGGTGTGCATTTCTGCTGGAAACAGTTAAGTTATTTGGGAATGGAGCAGAGGAAGACCAGTAAAGAGGAAAGCTCAGGGTCTTCTCCTCTTTACTTATTCCCCTTTTCTGCAGTCCAAGGCCCTGTGAACAATGAAAGGGATATCCCATCTTCCTGGAAGGACTTCCCATCTTCTGTGGCTTGTCTTCCTGGAGAAGTCTCCAATGGTCAGCAAAGGTATGTGTACTTGCAGCTCACAGATGCACATCCTTGCACCTAGGATATATTTACGCATTGATGCCTCTTCTTGGGAACTGGTAGAATAATGTATATTTTTTGCTCCATTTTCTATGTATTCCTAAACACAGAAATATAAATTAGCGTGTGTAATGATTTGTGAACAGGTTGGAATGTTAATTCTCTTCTTTTATTCTGTTTTTTAAACCTAGATTAAAGAACAATGTGAAACAAAACAGAATAAGTAGCATTTACAAGACAACTGGGAAAATCTGTAAATACTAATAGGTTGGTGTACACATTGTCAAATACAGTCTACCATTTGGTCAATAGCTGCTGCTACTTAGTTTTAGCGATAGCACCTTTAAATCAATAGCTCCTTTTTAATATTTAATGTCCTTTTACCATTAGCCTGTTCTTGTGTCCCTTTTTTATTGCTAATCAAAGCTATTGGCAATGACCTTGACATTTTTCTAGGTTTTTAGTGGCTCAGGTTTCACTTAAATTAGAAAGCACAGGAAGAGCTTTTTGTTGATTTAAAATTCACCTACATTTTAAGAACTTTGATTGCACTTTGTTATTTCACCAGCCAGCAATTCTATCATTTTTATATGAAATATAAGGACTAAATTTAAATGCTTTGGACTTTTCTGTTTTCGTTCTATATAGTAGCCAGATACAATCAAAGTGACTTCTTACATATATATAATTATGTGTTATGGCTGCAGGATACCAAAAAATTTCAATCTTCCATTGTCATTATCCAGAGAAGCCATTGTCAGTTTGGGTTCCCAGTTTGGGTTTGTGGTTTGTTTGAAAGGATATTTGGGACATTTTCTTATTTCATGGTTATTGTGTAGCTGCGGTGGAAGGTATTCAAATTCAGTGATGAGATTTTCTGTGTTTTATTAAGTGTGGAACATACTTCTAGCTTAAAAATTCTTATTTGTACTAGTAGAGGTACTGCATAGTCAACTGCATCTCAAGCATTTCATTGTATATTCAGGACAGCATACAATAATATTCTCTGTGACAAAGAAAAGCACGCAGCATCCTATTATTTAAATTAGGCAGGTAAGAATAAGGAACAAGGTTTCAGAACTGAAATCACACAGCAATTAAATAAGCATTGATCCAGCACTGCTTTTTCACACAGACTGCTTTCCTGTTAATGGTGTTTTAGCAATTATCTTATCAGTTGCTACTAGCCCAATAGTGATTTACATAATTCTGCCTGTGTAGTTAGACTGGTGTTAGATTATATCCATTGAAATGAACATAGCAGTTATATTAAATAGCTCATTTACTTTTCAGTGAGTCACAGGAAATACTTAAACCAGTTTACTTTGTACTAGCAAAAGCTTTGTACTAAAAGTTACCAAAAAAAAGTAGGATCTGATCCAAAGCTTGTTGAAGTCATTAAAATCTTTCCCCTAACTGCAGTCAGCCTCTTACATACATGCATAACATTTAAAAACCAGTGTTCATCTCTCCTGTAATTTCCCCTGTCTACAATAACTCCTGCAGGTTTTTTAGCATCTCTCTCTCACTGAAGTTACTCAGATCCCTACACAGAGCTAGGCTGAGAGCAAGCAAAGTCCAGAGGGGTCTTCCAAAGTAGGCTTGGCTGGAGGCAAACTCGGCAGATTTCCTAGTGTTATGCAGTGCTTCAGCATGCCGCTGAACAGATCAGACGGAAATGTAGGTGCTATTTGCTTAGAGCATAATTGCACTTGTTGTGTGGGAAGGTGCCCAAGAAGCATGGAAGTTGAATGCCAAGGTCATGACTTTGTCCCACAAACCGCTGTTTGTATGGGCCAGCCTTACATGTGTGACTCCACTGAAAGAGGCGTATTCATTGCCCAAAGACATACAGAAGCGTTGTTAGCAACACTTCTTGCAGACCAGAGCCAAAGACAAAGCCTCCCACAAAAGTTAATGAAAATTTTGACAAGGAAACAATTGTGGAACAAATTCCATCATATATACTGGAATAAAAAAGGTATTATATGCAACTGAACAATCCTTTTCACATAGAGATCTCAAGACACTTCCCACACATGGATAAATATTTTCTTTCTCTGTGGGCAGGTGCGAAAATTAATTGCAAAACAGTGGCTTCCCACAAGTGACAGTGAGGATGGGTGGTAGACCTAAACAAAATTGCATTGAACTACCTTTTATGGAATCCTTACTGCAAACTTAATCCCATTTATTTTGTTACTTCTTCTATTATTGCTTGTTTTTCAGAAATATGCATACACCCTTTTCACGCTGATCCACACTGACAAGCATAGCTTCACTGAAGTTACTTATGCAAGAAAATACCAGCAAGAGACCTGTATAATACTGTCCTTTAACAAGAAAATTATTTCTGTGCCCGCAGGATTCTACATTTTTATCTCCTTCTGCAAAAGGAAGCTTCTTCTGTTATGAACCCTATGCTATAAATGAATTTCTGGAAAGCTTGCCAGTTTTAGAGGCACATTCTAAAGTCAGTGGCACCCTATAAGTGCTGTCTAATGAATCCTGTGAGTTAACTTTAAACAAGTAAAAGAATCAATATTTTTGCAGCATGGATCATGCTCTTTACCACCACAATCTGGTAATTAACATCACTATCATAATATTAAAAGTGCTATGAAATTTCAGTGGTTTATTATATGATTCAAATGCCCAATGCAGGAAAAGTCAGAAGGGCCTGATTATTGTGTGCTCAGCATTTCTTGGACATCAGGCTTCGTTTAGGTGTCTCACTCTCAAAAGAAAGTATTACAAATTATAACTCAGCCTTGAAAATATTGGCTGATGTTTGTAGCTGCACTGGTCAATGGCTCAGTTAAGTGCAAAGAGTTTTAAGGTTAGGTTTCTTTACTGTTGAAATGTGCAAAAGGTATGCTGAAGGCTCAGTTTCTGCTGGCTATTGGCACGCTAATGACGTACAAAGGAGCAAATGTATTTGTAAGGCCTGTTGCTGGTGTTGCAATTGCTTGGTAATTTTCAAAATCCAGAATATAGAGGCAATGGTGACATGGGGCTAGGTCTGAAAAATTGGAGCTGTTCTTAGATATGTAAATTCATTTATATACTTAGAACCAATATACATTATTCTCTTCTGGAATGAGGTATTTGCCTCTTGAGTATGATTTTATTCTAGGACTTCATGTTCAGGTAATGAGACATTTTGGTTATATTTTATATTAACATTCGTTTTATAACGAAGACAGAGTAAGTAATAGATTCAGTAGTCAGATGTTATAGATTGTTACAAGCACCATATTGGAGGATATATAAACCAGAGAGTTATATACTATGAAAATAAACAACATGATTATCTGTTGAACACTTAACAATATGTTGTCATAAATCTCTAATTTTTTCAGCCATTTATTAGTTTTATATACACAAACCTTTACAAAGAGTAGCACTAAACTCACACGAAAGGAAAGTTAATAACACAGCAAATGTGCGTCTGAAATATTCACGCTCTTCTCATGCCTCAATGACTTCAGAAACGGTCACGAGATACCCACATCAGAGGCAGTTTTAGGAGTGCACAAGCACAGCAGTTCCCTTTTATCCCATGCTACGGTGTGAACAAAGGACTGGGACAGGGCAGAGCACTCACTCAGACAGCATGCAAGTCATCTGTATAGCTAGGGGACAGGGAAAAAAGCAGTTTTCGAGGGCTCCTGCAACTCCCACTGCAAATCACAGTAAAAACCAGGATAACGCACCCAAACAGCAACTCAGTTTCTCAGTGTGTTGCTGAAGAGCATAGGTCAATAGGCTCATCTTCTCAGAACGCAACTCCATTTCCTAGAAGTGGCCCAGTGAGGAGCGGAAAGGACATGCTATTTCTATTACAGAATCGCCTCATGCTCCTGGGACGCTTCATTCTAAGTATGGGCCAGTCCTAAGAAAGAGGCCAAAGACAGAAATGTTAATGCTCTTAATTAAAAGATGGCAGCAGAATCGAGTTTATTCCTTTAGCTCTTCTGTTGAATTTCAACACTAGCATGCACCCCTCTGATGGTGCCAGCGGAGTTTTATTTTGACTCTTGAAGTCGTCTTTCACTTCAGATATGCTGGGGGAGAGGAACACAATATTTCTGACAGTTTTTATTTAGAAATCATGTATCTGAGCTACCTCAGGTTTCAGCTACATTTGGATCCAGATCAGGATCATGTAACTTGGATTCATCTCTGTTATTAATTGAGTCCTCAGAGGAGTACTGGAAAAGCAAGTATTAAGGTTGCACTGAGTACAACAGGTTATGATAGTCTGTATAACTTTTGCCCGGCTTTCTTGTGGGAAGTCACTGTGATAATGTATTTAACTAGATGCTCTCAGCTTTCTAAAACTAGCTGTCCCATGTAAAATTTTACAGCATTTTTCACTGAGAGTGCTTCACAAAAATTAATTTGTTTTTAGTGTCCCTTTGTGGTAAATGGGTACTATTACAGTCACATTAGGTTTATATAGATGAGTACTCCAAAAAAAATCAGTTCATCTATATACTCAAATGTGAGTGAAGTTGAGCTGCCTTGGTACTTCACAGCATAGCAGTTTTGAAGTCCTGATATTTCCTAGTATAATAACTGACAAGTTTTGGTATGTAATGTATTCATCCTGCAGCCATACCAGAAAAGTGATCATCCAGACTCTTTTAGGTGCCAGAGGGACATCATGGGCCAACAGCTATATGCAGGCATATACACCCGTATACATTCTGCCCATTGTAGCATCGGAAGAGCTTGAGACACTGGCTTTTTTCAGCACCACATGGGAACTCCATGTAGGTGCATGAAATTTATGTGGGTTCAGGAGGGACAGACCAAGTACCTGGAAGAGAGATCCACCTGAGAGTTACTAAATAAGCCACAAAGGAAATCACTTGATTGCAAGTGATTTCAAGGCTCAGGAAATCACTTGAGATGCAAATGAAGGCTAGGAGAGTACTGGGGCAGGGGAGAAGAGGGAATTTGCTTTGAGTTATTCTTCAAAGGGGTCTACTTCTGGTTCTCTCTCTCGAGAAAACTGAGCCATGTGGCTCATGGACTGAACCAGTACTTCCACTCTTACAGAAGCTGCCATATGGCAGCTACTTTCAGCATGAAACATATTTTCTCCTCCTGCAATTCCCTGCCTCAAAGCATAGTCTTCTTCATGTCAGAGCTCATCTGTTTCACTTCCATTGGGAAATGGGTGGAAGGATAAATAGCTCTGGGTAGTGCCTGACCAGGTGCAGCTATTGTAACCCAAAAGATAGAAGGGTTACATGGGTTACAGAGCAGGAGAAGTGCCTGGACACTGATGGGGAGAGCCAGTTATCTCCAAGGGCAGTAGCAAAATGAGGCAGCAATTGCTGCTGTGGTCTCCTGCATGTCAGACTGAGGAGTTCCTGACGAAAAAGACAATGGAGAAGCTAGCAGCTAGAATATAGATGTGCAATACCTGGTCTGTACCTTAGTAATCAGACTGGCGGCAGCCCAGAAATAGTCCCACTGAGTGGGGTCAGACTGCCTACGTGATGCTCTCAGTGCAGCACGGGTGCTGAGGCAGGCGTGAGCAGCTAGGCTAGGTCAGCCATCTCGTACTTCAAAGAGATGAAGCGCACTCTTTCTCTTTTTTCTTCACCTTTGTCTTTTGTAAGCCTTTTAAGCTGCACGATCTGCTTGGTTTCGGTGAATGAATGCTTTTATTTGCATTTGTGGTTAACTTGGTGTGCATTAAGAGTGATTTCAAGATGACTGAATAAAAACAGAGCATTCCCCACCCAAATACACAGTGAAAATATAAGCCGCAGCACTTCAACAGTGCTGTAATATGCACCTCCTGTGTATCAAAGAATAACAGGGTGTTCTTCACAGGGGCCAGGACAGTAAGAAATGCCTAGTGATCATTAGGTAACAGAGAAGGCTCTCTGCCAGGCAGCGAGACACTGGGAGCCATGGCTGATGCCAGAGAGCAATCAAGCAATCTCTTTCAGTGGCACTGCTGAGATGGGATTTGTGCCTGTTTCTAATTAACGGAAACCAGGATTTATCCTTGACATAAGCAATAAAAGTAGCAGTGTTATAAAGACACCTTGTTTCATGGAGGGCAGGGGGTGAGGGGTAGTTTTTGTTTGGTTGTTTGTTTTTTTAACTTGGGTAATACAAATTGGGGAATGAGGGACAGGATGTTTCAAGTGAAAGTGTTTTTAGAGGCTGGGCTGCAATTTCATACTGACTGGAAAAATCATTGGTTTAGAAACCACTGATTGTAGGGGGCGGGGGAATCACCTTTCTCTGGTGAGGTACTTTTGGCCTATTTCTATTGCATTTGAAGTTCAATGTATACATGGGTGTTTAGATCTTCCAGGGAAAACTTCAAGAAATGCAAAAATATGTTAATTCAGCATTCTTAGGATCAGACAGGTAGGGCAAGGTTATTCCTGGAAGATCAGCACTGTTCTGGGATAATCAGGGGTACTCTTGAAGCTTAAGTACAACTACTCTTTGCTGAGACAACTGGGAAAGATGCTGAAGAAGAAGGGAGCTAGAAGAAAGGAAAAAGCAGCCTGAAGGGCTGCAGAGAACTGAAGGAAGAGGGACTTCATGGCCATGACATGGGAGTTTAGTGACCTAGAGACCCAGTGGGTCATTTGACTTTGCCTCTAGGCTTCTATAAGGAAGGTTTGTGTTAAGGCATATCTTGCAGTCTTTGAAAGTTTATTGAAGAGCATAAAGTGGCAAAAGACCACTAGATGTCTGCTTTACTAATCAAGCTGGAGAGTGATGTCCTGTTTTCAACAGCATCATCAAGGATGAGCATCAGATTACAGCCAGCCTAAATAAGCATTATTTTAAAGGTTTTGAATCCGGACTTTCAAGGAAAGGAAGACTGATTTTTTCATGGATATGGTTGAACTGCTGGAAAACCTGCATTAGATTAACCACAGACTTTAAAAAAACCTACCCCAACTGGTTCACTTTTATTAGCATCAAATATGTGACTGTAAATAGGTCTTGTGAAGCTGTCTTCATAAGGAATGCAGACCTCAGGTCTGCCTTCAATATGCTTGGATGTTTTATACCACTTCTGATTTACCCTGCAGCTGCAGACCTGCAGTGAGATTTCCCAGTGCTGTATTCCACTGTTCTCACTTTGTGAAAAACAACAGAATAGCACTTAGTTGCTTCATGTGAATGCTGAGATGGTTAAGTTGAGCAGTCTGAGACCCTTAAAAGAAGGATGTCACAAAAGCTCTACTGTATTGGTAATATTATTGTTGATGTTGAAAATTTCCTTGGATACTACAGCAATGGGCTCTACAGAACATGCTCCAGAAAAAGAAAGAAACTAAATATTTGCAAATGCTGGAAAGAGAGTGAGTCAGCAATTGAGTGGGAACATCAATCAAAACTTAACAATGAGCAGCATTGTGATGGATATTGCTTCAAGCATGGGATTCACCAGAACATTCTCCTAAAATAAAGTTTTAAGGAATGGGCTTAGCTGAAAATTCTTTTGCACAAAAGAAGTGCAAAAAGAGATGGTGTAAATTTATTATTATTTTAAACTGGGGGCATATTCAAAGGACTAGAAAGAAACAACTCCTCATTCACTCCTGAGACCTCATTTGGCTGCATATAGGCCATAGAGAGAGGTTAATTGGCTAAAAAGGCTTGGGCCATGTAATAACTCCTGCCTGGAAAACCATGGCTGTCCAGACAAAAGGAAAGAAGGCAGTGAATGGAATCAGGGAGGGACAAGCTAGGAGAAATATTTTCTAAACCATTCCCAGAGTTTAGAATAGTCAAACAACTCAGTTTTCCCATTTGTCTTGGTTATCCAGATAGTTATTTTGATACCCTGCCACATTACACATGCAAGCTAGTAAAATGAATACATCCTGTTCACAAAATAAAGCCATCAGTCACACAGTTGTGTCTCTAAAAAACAGATAAACAGCATTGTTCAAAAATTAGCCAGTGTCAGAAATTATGCAGCCTTCTGTATCAATAGCATTCTGGAAGAAGTCCAGACTTGTCAACACCAGAACATGTAATATGATTTAATAACTATAGCAAAAAAGTTTGGGTCCAACCCATCCTTAATGAAGATGGAAAACTCTTGCTGTTCCCACACAGAATATAGCATGTTTAGTTTGCATGTGACTTTATCCTGAAAACATGAATTGTTATTGTGAAATCCGTTAGCAAATGTTTGCTAAAGAGGGAGAACCTTGTTAAAGTTTTTTATTGTGTATTCACTGAAAATTTCTGGACCATGGTCCTGCTTGACTAACCTGATCTCCTTTTATGACAAGGTGACCCACTTAGTGGATGAGGGAAAGGCTGTGCATGTTGCCTACCTAGACTTTAGTAAAGCCTTTGACAACATTTCCCACAGCGTTCTCCTGGAGAAACTGGCTGCTCATGGCTTGGCCAGGCGTACTCTTCACTGGGTAAAAAATTGGCTGGATGGCCGGGCCCAAAGAGTGGTGGTGAATGGAGTTAAATCCAGTTGGCGGCCGTCACCAGTGGTGTTCCCAGGGCTCAGTATTGGGGCCAGTTCTGTTTAATATCTTTATCAACTCTCTGGATGAGGGGATCGAGTAAGTTTGCAGATGACACCAAGTTGGGCAGGAGTGTTGATCTGCTCGAGGGTAGGAGGGCTCTGCAGACAGATCTGGACAGGCTGGATCGATGGGCCGAGGCCAACTGTACGAAGTTCAACAAGGCTTAGTGCCGGGTCCTGCACTTGGGTCACAACAACCCCATGCAGTGCTACAGGCTTGGGGAAGAGTGGCTGGAAAGCTGCCCAGCGGAAAAAGACCTGGGGGTGTTGGTCGACAGCCAGCTGAATGTGAGCTGGCAGTGTGCCCAGGTGGCCAAGAAGGCCAACGACATCCTGGCCTGTATCAGAAATAGTGTGGCCAGCAGGAGCAGGGCAGTGATCGTCCCCCTGTACTCGGCACTGGTGAGGCCGCACCTTGAGTCCTGTGTTCAGTGTTGGGCCCCTCACTACAGGAAAGTGAGGGATTGTTTAGCCTGGAGAAAAGGAGGCTGAGGGGAGACCTTATCGCTCTCTACAGCTACCTGAAAGGAGGTTGTAGCGAGGTGCGGGTCGGTCTCTTCTCCCAAGTAAGAAGTGATAGAGTGAGAAAATGGCCTCAAGTTGTACCAGGGTAGGTTTAGATTGGATATTAGGAAAAATTTTGTCACTAAAAGGGTTATGAAGCATTGGAACAGGCTGCCCAGGGAAGTGGTTGAGTCATCATCCCTGGAGATATTTAAAAGATGTGTAGACGTGGTGCTTAGGGACATGGTTTAGTGGTGGACTTGGCACTGTTAGGTTTATGGTCGGACTCAATGACCTTAAAGGTCTTTTCTAACCTAAGTGATTCTATGACTCTATGATTCCGTGATTTCAAAATAGATACGCCATACCTGAAATACTTGATAAAAGCAGCAAAACTGAATTACAAAATGCTTTTATAGACTACATAATTATTTAGCTAACAACCTATGAAAGACTGGAATGCCAAATCTACTATCCAAGGGTGTTTCCTGGAACAGGTCTTTGCATATTCTAGGTAGAGGAAGAAATAAAAGTGTTCAGAGATGTTTCTTAGAATTTTAGGAAGTTGAGTAACATCCCTATTCACAGATGAAATTCAATAACGTATGTTAGTAGGTGCGGCAGAGGATCCACACGGGACATCACACACAGACCAATGTGATCAAGTGAAGCCCATTTACTACAACTTTTAGCACAGTTATATACCTTATGCGCTTATGCATGCGCCTTATACAATACTCTAATTGGTACAATACCCCGTTTCATGCGGCGCTATCTTATCCTCTGCTGGCTGCTCAAGCTTCTTCACGAGGTGTCCAGCGGTTACTTATCTCATTCTTCGGCATCCAGGAGTTCTTTGTCAGGCTCTTCTTATCTTCCTTTTCCCAGCATACAAGGACACAGCGTCCTTGTCCACTTCAGCACTTTGTAAACTTATGCTTCGTTCCCAGCTAAAGGCTGGATTGCTCACATGCCCTCGCCCAGCCAAGAAATCCTCAACAGGTAGGCATAAAAGAGCATAAAAAGAGACTCAAGATAGGCCTTATTATTTAGCTAGAAGTGTTGCCGTTGATGGTCCATCACACAGATCAAATATAATGGTTCAGGCAGGCACCAGTTTCTTCCAAGTGCTGCAGCATATGGAAAATAGGCTCAGTCAGAATATTTTTTATGAAATTTTGTTTTAACATGTTGATTTGCTAAAAATGAAATGTTTCACAGAGACATACCTTGTTTTGACATAATGCTCAGAGTCACCATAGGAAGTCTGCTCCAAAGCAACCAGAACACTGCTTTTCAAGTAGGATTTCCAGCAGCCACCTCTGCAGAAATATCTCTGCTCTTCATTTCAAAACAATTATTTTGATGCTGTTGTAATTTCTCAAAAATTTTTGAAAGGTTTTGGTTTTATTTCAGTGAACACACATGCTCACAAAACCAAACCACATTTTGAAGCATCACTGTGAAATGTGATTGTCTTCCTTTGGGCAGCACCAGTGATTATTTTCGCACAGAGCACTTGCTCATTTTAGGTTTTGTATTAAATCCTCACCACAGTAACCAGGGAGAGATCTCCCAATAAGCAATTGTTTTTGTAGCTTGTGGATGAACATAGCACCATCCACAAAATCAAGTCTAAAATGGCCCCACAGACATCAGAGTAAGCTACCAAGGCATTCAGTGCTAAACCACTTACAACAATGTTGGACGTAAAAGTATCAGCATTGGTTTATCTGGAACAATCTGTGTCTTTCTTGTAATTAAATAATTAATTAAAACCCAAGTAAAGTGTTTTATCTGAATTAATATCTTGTATCTGATCAAATGTCAGGGCTGGTGCCTTCTAGTTAACAAGAAATAAATGGACCTATATTCCAAAATTAATTGTGATTAAATATTTCATATCTAGCATATAAAAAGTTGGAAAAGAATTCCCATTCCCAATTCATTTAGTATCCTTTGGAAGCTGCAGGTATGTGGTAATGATGTAAAGTGAAGATAGATCCATCCTATATTCCTGGAAAGCTTGATCACTATATAACACTTGGAGAAATACTTTATTATATTACAGAGATTTTTGCCCTGGCACCTCTCTTTCACACACAGTTCTAAATAAAAGAAACATGTATAAATTTATGTCTAAAGATAGTAATTTAAAAGTTTCCGAAGGAATATTAGCTGTACATATCATACCTTTCTAGGAGATGGTATTATACAGCATTTCTTATACAGCAAAAAGACTAGGAGTGAAATGTAACCGGAGAGCACAATGTTAAACTCCTGCACAAATGCTTGCTGCACAGAAGGCCAAGATTGTGGCCAGCCTTTGTGCGAGGCAGAAAGTACTGGAAGTAGGTACCTTGTATCCATATTAAGAAAGCACGGTCTAGCCAAAATTAAAATCTTAGCTTAACTGGAAGGGAAGACAGGTTTACAAGAGTGAACACAATACTGGAATTACAATATTTCAAAGCTCTGGGACCCCAATCTTTACAAATAAAATCACTGATTTTTTTTGCATTTCATCTCACTGTCTTACTGCACACCTTTGCATTTCTGTGTGTCCGGTATGTGGCAACACTTTGTGTTGGGACAGCTGAAACTTCAATGAAAATGTACCCTTGACTTGCTGATGAAAATAGAAAGGTTTTGAGGCAAGTTTTGGAGGGAGAAGTCATATTTTTTGTGAGACTAACAGAGATACTGGGGAAAAGATGCATGCTTGTGGCCATACCAGCCTTTCTTCCACCCTGAAAGAGCAAGTAACTTCAAGGTTTGGTACAAGTTTAACTTGTTTAAGAAGGTGGCTGGTACCTGTGGAGCTGGAGAGGAATGTTAGCCAAAAAAAAAGGGATTATGTGTGTTATGGATTTGTGTGGCCTGGGTTTTTTTGGTAGCAGGGGAAGGGGCTGCAGGGCTGGCTCCTGTGAGAAGCTGCTAGAAGCTTCCCTGCCTCAAAGCCGGACCCGCCTCTGTCCCAGGCAGAGCCCATCAGGGACAGTGGTAACACCTGTGGGAGGACAGATTTAAGAGGGGAAACCTGCAGTGAGTAGGGGACTGGAATATGAGAGGAACCCCTCTGTGGGTGCTGAGGTCAGTGAGGAAGGAGGGGAGGAGGTGTGCTGGAGGAGAGGATGCCCCCCCCAGCCTGTGAGGGGAGCGGAGGCCCCCCAAGATGGCCGTGACTCTGTGGGAAAGCCTGCAGTGGAGCAGTCTGTGCCTGAAGGACTGCAGCCCATGGAAGGGACCCATGCTGGGGAAGTTTGTGAGGAACTGCAGCCCACGGGAAGGACCCATGCTGGAGAAGTTTGTGAAGGGCTGTCTCCCGCAGGAGGGACACCACGGTGGAGCAGGGGACAAGTGAGGAGGAGTCCTCCTCCCCCTGAGGAGGAAGGAGCAGCAGAGATGAGGTATGACGGACCGACCCCAGTCTCCGTCCCCTGTTCCCCTGCGCTGCCGGGGGAAGGAGGGAGAGAGAACCGGGAAGGAGGGAGGGGCGGGGGGAAGGTGTTCTCAGGTTTGGTTTTACTTCCTAATATCCTTGTTTTGATTTGATCGATAGTAAGTTAAATTGATTTTGCTTCTTCCCCAAGTTGAGCCTGTCTTTTGCCCATGACCACAAGTGGGGAGTGATCCCTCCCTGTCCTTGTCTCAACCCATGAGCCTGCCTTTATATTTTCTCCTCATCCCACCATGGCTGGGGGTGTGTGTGTGTGTCAGTGAGCAAGCAGCTGGGTGGTGCTTTGTTACTGGCTGGGCTGAAACCATGACAATGTGGTCCTTAGCTGCAGCAATACACCTGAATTGCTCAAATTAGCCATACTGAAGAAGATGTGGCGCAATTGCTCTCCTCCGATATACATACTGGGATTTCTCTGTGTGGACACAAAGGTCCCTCGAGAGGGAAGCACAGGTGTAGTCCCACAGCTCACAGTGATATAGAGCTTTTATGTGGATCTGGCACACCTTCAGAACTACCAACTGAGAAACATTCCTGGGCCAGCGCACAGAGGTGGTCATTGATGCAGTTGGAGACAGGTACTCCTTGCCTCTCAAATATGGGAACTTTAACTACAGGAGAATTGAGCAGAATTATAATTATAAAATAAATGTGTCTTGAGTTCAAAACTTTTACTGTCAGGTAGAATTTTGAATTTAAATTCCCAGACCTGCAATCTTAAGGTATTTTAAGTCTCCCTTTCTGTGTCAATCCTTTGTTCTTGTTTCATCTCTCTGTTTTCACCTCTCCTCCCCTCGAATTACAGGGAGGACTGCAGAGTGTTCTGTTTCTTGAGTTTTTTTCCTTATAATTTGGTTGTTGCTTCCTATCAGACAATTACTGTCTCCCTTATACTAATTGCTTCAGCAAAAGGCCAATAGTTGCAATAGCACCTCTCCAAGTCTCTTCCAGACCACACCATGTGTGATAACAAGGGGTGCAGTTCCATTAGCCTTTGCTAGAAATCTTTGCACATGCCCTGCAGCAAGCCTGGAAATGATTTTTCAGCCTCTTATAATTTGTACTTTAAATGTTACTTAAATGTTGTTGAGGGTTTTTTTCACCCAGAAGCCAAGTGATGCACACCCTTTTCAGTCAGTAGCATGTGCCTGCCAACTTTAAGAATTATCCAGTTTCTGCCTTAGCCCTGTTATGATATGATTTATTTTGTTTTGAATCATGGATTGGTTGTTTTGTTGTTTTTTAAAGAAGCTATGTTTGGGTGTTCCTTACTCTCATCAAGATCAGAGCAGCCAAAGTGAATTGTTCAAACTTGTAAATGAAAATGTACAGCACAGGCAATTTTTGGTGTTAAGCCCCTCCTGTTACCTTGGGTCTAAAAGAGGAGATCAGAGGCTTGTTACAGTGTAAATCAGATGTCATCAACCTGTTGCAAGCAGCTGAGATGCAGACCACAGGTAATGCCTATGTCACCTTATTGTGTTAGCACCAAGTTATCCAAACCCCAGCTCTGGGAGAAAACCACCAGGGGCTGTGGGGTGTTATCCTCGGTCTTCCATCCATGCCCCAGTGGCACTCTGCCCCCAGCACGCACCCACCCACCCTGGGTCGCTGCCGTTCCCAGGAGCCATGGGCAACTTCTGCTTGTGACTCATGATCAAAACCTCCTTTCCCCTCAAGTTTGTGCAGTGTGTGCAGTCCTTGTACATCAGAAATCCTCCCATGGCCAGCTAAGGAGGTCACCTGCTTCTGATGAGTTTCACTTCTTCCACCACCTACTCTCCTCTGCAACATCAGAGGAGCACTCTGATCATCTCTGGAGATCTACTTTGCAGATCTCAACAACATTGGTACAGTTTATTTTCTTACAAAGAAAAAAAATACAATAAACCAAACCAAAACAAAAGGGCGGGTGTGAACATGTAACTCCAGAAAAACCCAGTTAAATTTGCTGCTACTAATAGGCTCTGAGATCCATGGGACTGGAACATGAACAGCCATGTTATTTTGCAGAGTGCATCTTTAAGGAGAGGTTAGTATTGCAATGGCTTCAGTGGGTGTAGGGGAAAAATAAGAGATCTGGAAAATAAGAGTGACACTGTTCAAGTTGTTTGTGCCACTAACTGTTTTATTTTGCCCAAGGAACTCTCCAAATATCTCACCCTTGGCTAGTAAAAGCAGTTGTCAAAAAAAAATACTAGCAGAGCTGTGGGGAACAATGACCTAGAGACTTTTGGCACAGAGGAGAATGGATGGCATTCTGGGGGGTGTTTTCTGCTTTGTTTTATGGAGTTCATCACTATGGAAATAATGCTTGTTGATACTGGTGAAGGGTGGCAGCTCTGATGAGGGAATAGCTTGTATTCAGTTATTTATGGTATGCTTTCCAGTGAGAGAACACAGGGAACTAAAAGGAGAGCAATAAAGCAAGGGAAGACATTAATCCCACGTAAGGGGAGGGGGGGGAAGGCAAGGCAAATTTTTCAGTATATAAGGAAGGAGTAAAAAACAAACCCCCAAATCCTATGTTCTCACCACAACAGATAGCACTTTATGTTGATTATTATCAAAGTGGGATATAAACTTTAAAAAGAAACTCCAACTGGCTTTTAGTAATGGCAAAATCAGATTTATCTGTAGATATAGCTAGTATTTTTCCTCTCTGTTGTAGGTGGTATTACATTTCCATTTGGATCTTCTGAAAATAAGGATAAATGAGAGATCCATGACATATCTGGTACTGATTCTTTTCAGTATATTTCAGGCATCTGTAGATGTGAAACTCAAATAGCCTAAAGCTGTATTCAAGGTTTATGGAGCAGAACTAACTGAGAGGCTAAGAGGACTTTTCTCTGTGGTAACCCAGATATTAAAATGGAATGGTTTAGACGATTTGTATGTGGAATGTGCCCACCGCCACAGGCCAATATACATTAACATGGTCAAAACCTTTTGCTGGTGTTGCAAAGAAGAGAGCTTTTGAAATATTGGGAAAGTATTCTTTTCAACAGACATGGAACTGGCAAGGTAACAACACCTCTTCTTTGCTGGCATCTTCATTCCTCTGCTAAGCACAGCCCTGTCTGTAACCCCTTCACAGAAATTAAATTACACACTCCAGGAGCATTTGGATTCTCAGGCAAGGACTACCACAGACTTCTTGGTATCTCTGTAAATGCACATTTCTGGCACTCCTGTCTTGTAGGTACTCCGGTTTACAATGCCATCATGACAACTGAAAAATTTTGTAATGGTTCCAAAATGCCAATTTCTGTCTTTTTTAGAGAGCATGACAAATGTACAAATTAAACAATATTATAAATAATTGCATGCATGTCTTTTCCATGCTAGTCTCATAAGCCCCTTTGGCAGTATCCTCTTGGGATTTTGCTTTCTGCACATGCCTTCTCCTTTGATTCACAAATTCATAAACAGCAGGGCTGAAAGGAACATAAAGAAATCATCTGGTGTACTTTAGTCTGAAGTAATATCAGATGCACCTAAATCATTCTAAATGGATATTTGTCTGACATCCATTGAAGAATTTCATACTATCCAAGCAAAATATTCCAGTTTATCAGTATCCTTACTATTAGAAACATTCTCCATGTGTTTAATTTATGCTTCCCTTTCTGCAAGTATGTTGCTTTTACATAGAGGAAAGGTGTGGAAGATGCTATAAAATTTTTATTTTCTGTAGAGATTTTTATATTGTGTCTCCTCCTCTCTAAACAGAGTCTTTTTCTCTTCTCCCTCTCTAAGTCTCTTAGAATTCAGCTAGTCCAGCCCCTGAATCAAGGAAGGGTCTTCTATATTTAAGTAATTTGTGTTTATCTGATCAGTGTTTGTCTGTCCTCTTAATACAGATTTCTTGATGAGTGTAGTCATAGTTGTATAGCTCTTGGTTTATGTCCAGTCTTTCCCCAGTAATTTACCTTCTGACTTATGCAATGTCCAACACACACTTCCTAAACCTGTAATGGAGTATCTCTGCCACTCTATACTGGAGTATCAGTGTGTTCCATGTAAGGAGGTGTGAAGTCCCCTTATGGCCAAATAAGATAAAACAGCAGGTGCCAGTTGCTTTTACTGTCATTTATAAACACTTCTAAAGTGAATATAGTATTTTATCTAGGGTCCACTTTAGAAACAATGCAGACTGTATTTTCCCCTGTCTCACAGAGCTCTGCAACATTACACTGTGGTAATTAAAGCAAAGTGAGCTTTATGTTTAGTGGAACAAAACCAATTTCAATGCTTTTGAAAAGTTGCCCCAAAGAATTTTGCTATAATTTATGCTGATGCAAAAAGCATGACAGTGATGTGTGACATACATCGTGCCTTTTTAGGATGATCTATGGAGTTGATGCATGGCTTTGCCGTTCTTCTCACATATGCAGGTCTAAAACAGAGACACTCGCACAATATTTCATGCATAAGCACTGCTTAGCACCTCCGGTGCCTTTCTGGTAACTGGGGATAATTAATAAGGTATAATGACATGGACATACACTGTCCTGTGGCAAGCAGTTGTAAGAAAATAAACTAAGCATTGTTAGCATTGAGTCATCTACATTAATAAACCATAAAATAATAGAGGCTAGAGAGGGAAAAGACCTATTAAGTCATTCACTCCATCTCCTGCCAAGACAGGCTTCTTTTCTGCCATATATTATTAAGTGCTTTGTCCAGTCTAGTTTTAAATTATTCAAGCAATTTGATTTCCACTATTTCCTTTGGGAGACTACTCTACAATTCAGTTCAGAGGTATATTTATTTATTCCTTGCTCTCTAAATAAAAATTTCTTTGCTTACCTTCACTACTTTAAAAGCCACTTTCCAAATTGTTTTTTTTTTTATTTTATTACTCTTGGAACTGGGATGTAAAGTGGGGGATGAAGAGGACTTTGGATGAAACAAAGACATGACGTTCTCCTGGGAAACTAAATAAAGGGAATGTGTTTTCTTTGGGTTTTTTTTTTGTTCTTTTGTTGTTGTTGTTGCTTTTTAAATCTCACACCACATCTTTATACACCCCACAAACCAGAGCCAAATATAATAGCAGGCTTTACACACTGTTGACTAACTTCTCCTCATCTTGCAACCAGTAACCATCCTGTGATGGTGGGCATCCCAAGCAGCGGTGGAGGAGATAGCTTGGGGGCTGTGGTCCGGAGGAGGCAGGGAGGGATGGCTACCCTGCGCCCGCTCAAGAGAGCACACTGCCCGTGGGCCGCCCTTGGCGGCAGTGGCTTCCAGTGGTGCTATGGGCTGGACTCGAACGCAGCAGGGGGTTTAAACCTCCGGGCTGCTCAGAAACGTAAGGTCAGCTTGGGGGTCTCACATGCTTTGTGACCTGGCTGGGTGCTGCACATCGCTGGGCGGGCTGTTGTGAGGGGAAAGGCCAAGCACTAAATATGCAGGGTGGTAGAAAACACAGGTGAATGATTAAAAGGCATGTGTGTGGTGTAAAAGGAGAAATAGTAATGAAAGAAATTCTTAATCCCAGCTGTTCAGCTGTGCCTCGTCAAGTGTTTCAGCAAGCTCGTCCCCAGCCCTATGCTCTGGTACACTTCACAAGAAGCTTTCAGGTAATGGGAGTTTAAAAATTAACCGGTGCGCCCTGCACTGTATGCTCATGAGCCAGGGCCCTTTGAAGCGGGTAGCAAAATCCCCACCAATTTCAAAGGGCTTTGAAGCGAGCCCTGAGCATGTGGAGACAGTAGTTAATTTTACACTTAGACACAAAGATGCCCCGCAAGTGAGCGGCGTGGTGGCTGGGATGGCGACCCTTGCCCCTGCCGCCCTGCTGGGGAGACAGTGGTGGGAAGAGCCAGAGCGTGGCCGCCTGGCACAAAATGGCAGCCAGCCAGCATGGCGTCCGTGCTGCAGCTGTGCCTCTGGCAGGTGCCTACCTCTTGTTAGCTAGATTAAGGCAACACAGGACACGGAAAAAAAATCATCTGCCCTTCCTCTAAGCGAGTGCAAATGTTCAGTCTTGGGAAGAGGAGCAACTGTGAAGCAATCCCCTGGGAAACTGCCTTCCCTTGGCAGTGGGAATGGAGAGGAAGGTCAGCTTAGTATGGGACAGCTGAAATTCAATACTGTGAATACTAAGACACACACTAAAGGGTAAAATGGCCAGGGTCTTGGAGTAAAGAGGACTAAATGTGGCAGCAGAATGCAGGTTTCCCTACAACTGCAAAGGAAAATGAAGGTCCCCTTTGAGCAATCCTACAGAAAACTCTAGGGTGAGGTGGCAGCCAACAGCAGTGGCTCCTTTATTTAGGTCTATTTTTTTTCCTATCTTCTGACAGAGAAGAAGGGAATGACCCTGTGGTGGGTTGACCCTGGTTGGATGCCAGGTGCCCACCAAAGCCACTCTATCACTCCCCCTCCTCAGCTGGACGGGGGCGGGAAGAAAATATAACAAAAGGCTCGTGGGTCAAGATAAGGACAGTTTGATACAGTCATAGCAAAGGTCGCGCGTGCGAAATCAAAGAAAAAACATATGATGTTATTCTCTACTTCCCATCAGCAGGCGATGTCTAGCCGCTTCTCAGGAAGCAGGGCTTTGGTATGCGTAGTGGTTGCTCTGGAAGACAAAATGCCCCCTCCTCCGTCTCCCTTTGCTTAGCTTTTATATCTGAGCTGACGTCATATGGTATGGAATATCTGTTTGGTTAGTTTAGGTCAGCTGTCCTGATTGTGTCCCCTCCCAAGATCTTGCCCTGCCCCAGCCTGCCATTGAGGGGAGGGCAAAAATGTTGGGGAGACAGCCTTGATGTTGTGCCAGCACTGCTCAGCAGTAGCCAAAACACTGGTGTGCTATCAACACCTTTCTAGCTACTGATGCAAAGCACAGCACTACGAGGGCTGCTACGGGGAGTATTAACTCCATCTCAGCCAGACCCAATACAGACCCGTGCTTGGTGGAACAAAAGTAAAAATATCTCGCTCCTGAGTATGAGGGCACTGCAGAGGATGCAGGTGGTTTCCCAGCCAGCGCCAAGGCACAGGCACAGCCAGCCATCGCCTAACATGGCCATCAGCCCACCCTGCCCTGCTGCCAGGCCAGGTCCTCCCTCCCTCAGCAGCTCCTGCTGGGGACAAGCTGGGGGGGCCTCCCAATTGCTGGGATACCCCACCCTCCACCCTGTGCCTCCTGGGGAGCAGGGCAGCAAGGGATTCTTCCACGCCGGCCCGTTTGGGCCTCCCTCCCCACGCTGCCGCCTCTTGGCCCCGGCCCCACGTCCTTGGGGAGGCTCCGCTCTGACATGGCGGCACGGCTGAGACGCGCGATGCCAGCTCTGAGGCACTGGTGAGGGACTAGCCAAGGGCAGGCAGTAACACCTGAGCATCGCCATACAGATATCATATTTGGACTCCATCTTCAGAGAGGATTCCTTGTGAACTGATCCCCTTGCACGACAATATGGCTACCTCAGAGTCCGGGCACGCCCATCTTGAGACTGAAGGCTTTTTGTAAGCCATTTTCCTTCCTTATTAATTGCCTTCAGTGTTTTAAGAAGGTCGTTTGAATTGTGTTGTGCTGTTGCTAGTGTCTGATTGTACTCCTTAGGATAGTTTTAGAAGAAAAAAACATAAAAAATAACAGCATATTAAAAATAATAATTCATTTTATAAAATATAAAGACACATGAAGTATTTTGCCAGATATCTTCAAAATATTGGTATGTATTACAAGTTTCCAGTTTGTAAGAAACCACAGATGTTTCCAAGGAACTCATTAATTTTTCCAATTTTTGTGAGTATGCTTGAACACATTAATCAAAATGGTGGGGCTTATTCAAACAATATCTTCTTTTAGCCATATGAGCTCTATTTAGTATTATCCATCTGGATCTACACAATTTGGTGTGAGATTCCACAAGGGCAGCCACCATTTCTGGCATGCCACAGGAACAGCTGCATTTAAGCAATCCAGTTTGGGATTCAGGCAAGTAAAATTCTCCTGAGCAAGGCTTTGCCCACTCCAGCACCTGAGTTGAACACTAATAAGCACTTCAAGCTGTTTTAACTATGGTTATTACTTGCTTCCTTAGCAACTCTGTTTTAACTCTATTTATGTGAAAAACACACAGAATAGTATGAACTTGTGGAAAAAATTATTTGGTAAACTAAGAATGGGACTGAAACTAAGAACTACATAGGAAGCCCTATTACATGGCGTGTAAAAATCTCCTTTATTAACAAATATATTCAAAGTAGTCCCTTAGAAATAATTTAAGAATAGCTGACCCTGTCCTGGGAGAGGAGGATGGACCACAACAGTGCCTTCTAGCCTTGGTCTCTCTACGGGGCACACAAGCTGACAGCAGAACAATGCTCAAGTGACGAGAGTTCAGTGGTTGATGGGTCTTAGCAAAAGGAGAATACTTTGCAAAAGCTGTTTATTTTCTACTGAAATGTGTTTTGCTCTAGTCAAATATGTTTAGCCATTTCATTACAAGAATTCCATGAAATATATTCCTGGATTGGTTAGTGACTCTATATTGCTGACGAGCTAGCCATACCTTGTTTTGTGTTTTAAATATGTAAAGTAGGCAACCCTTAGATGTTATAAAAGACATTTTCAGCTACCCGTTGTAAAAAGGGGTCATATTTGAGGCCCTATATTTAAAAAGAAGAGAACTTTTACTTCCCAAATAGTCAAGATGTTCATGACTTTGTCTTTTATAGTTAGATAAATATTTACAGTTGTTGCCATTAAAGCAAGGACTTACTTCACAGTGTCATCCTTATGACTGTGTGGCACCTTTATAGCACCTTCAGTTATTTCCTGTGCTATACAAATGTGGGAAGTAGTCGCTTATTTTCAATCGTAGTCTGTACTTAAGTTAGGCTACCGGTTGAAGAAAAATGTTTTAATTGTTGTTGTTCATTATATTAATATTAGGACTATAAAAACTGAAAATACAGTTTATTTTGAATTTGATGTCTAATTCTTCAATCTAGAAATTTCCTTAGACTCCTCCTTATGGATACACTGCCCTAGTCAGCTGGACCAGAGCAGGCTTCCGCCAGCTCCTGTGTAAGATGGAGGCCGCCTGCACTCTCCTTGATTTCTTTTTTGGGAATGAAAAGTGAGGAAAATAACAGTTCACCCTTGACTACAGTCTGCCACGATGCTGAGTAACAACACCTTGCTCCTGGCATAGACAGTGCTTTTTTGTGGACTAACATTTAATATAATGGTTACAAAATCCATCTCTGAGATTGAGGGAGATGAAGGTGTACAGATGGCTTGGCCCATTACTTCATGGTATCGCTGCACATCACTACACAGTCTTTGAGACTGAAGGGTAATGTCTATGCTGTGCCACATAGTGTGGAGCTAAAAACTCTGAACTAGCTCTCAGCAGTTCTAATGTAGCTGTGTGGCATCACGTGTTCCATAAAGCTCTGTAGCTTGCAACGCTGCCCCTGAGCTAAATTAGCCCTACTTCTTAGCACAGCTAATTAACCTAAGCAGAGTCCACACTGACACAACACTGCCTTTGGTCCTAAAGCTGACTGGGTTGCTGCTAGCCTGAGGATGTCCAATGGCCATCGTCCATTACATAGTTTATAAAGACCTGTGTGTGGATGTTTTTAAATGTTGTAAATATTTCAATCCAGTGCCACGGTGACTTAGCCAGCAGGTTGGGAGATGTAGTTGGGAGGCTCCCATCAGGCCAGGGGCAGCTGTAGGCTGGGATACCAGATGAAGGCAAATATTTGCAATGCTATATCCAGTCACAAAAGAAATAATGTTTTTTCTGCAAACGGATTTCTTTTCACCTGGTCAAATGTCTTTGCGGAGGGTAAAACAACTAAGTCACACGTATTGGCCAATCCCTCCCTCTCCCGCAGCATCGCACTGATACCACGGGACTTTCTATCAGGGTTATGGGACAATGGGAACTGCTGTCTGAGCAGGAGTGCCCGGCCACCAGCCGGGAACCGAGTGCCACCTTCAGACTTAACACATTGCTTTCCCTTCCATTAGCCCTCCCGTGTGGGGCAGCTGTCCCAGAGTACCCAGGAGAAATGATCTAGGCAAGACAACAGGCCAGTGGCTTCCTTGTGTACTCCAAGGCCAACCTCATCTGCTAAGTTACACATACGTAACACACAGTTAAAGAAAATAGACATATTTTGCCCCTGGAAGAGAGATGCAAATATTTTTAAATAGAAAACATGAGCTGGTAGATTTCACTAAAGAAAGAGGATATTCAGTAACAGGAAAGTTTCCAATTAAATATAATTCCAGTCTCTTTTGTTCATTAAACAGCATGTTCAATGATTTTACAGGGATGATTTATGTTCTAAAATATCTTGCTCTCCCTTAGCCTCCACTGTAGTTAAATTTGAGACATCAGATATCGCTATAGCAACAGTTTGCTTTCAGAAAAACAAAATTTGTAAGGGAATTTTTCACTTCCCTACAGAATCAAGGAGTTGGTAAAGACTAAAACAGAAACATCTGAAATCACAGGTTAGGGAATATAGAAGCATGATGTACTACAAACTTCTTATTCCACAGCATTGCCAACTTTCACAATTATTTAATATCTGAAAGCCCCAACACTTGACATCCTTTTATTTGAATATTTTTATTTTAAAATAAAATCAGAAAGCAGCTTGAAGAGAAGATAAATAGATGATCTTTTGTAATGGAATTTGCTGTTTATAGGGAAATGTTTGCCTAGTTAAACTATCTGAACAAGCAGCTTGGAAGTACTAGTATGCAATGATGACTACTACATAAAGGCTACGTATAATCTAAATGTGTTTGAGAAACTGAGGGCCTCACTAAAGTTGATAGATGATATGAGAGAAACCGTAATAATGAATACCAGTGGTTTATACAAGAACATAGAACTTGAAACATAATTAATGCATACAAAATTTTACATATTACTTACGGAATGCTAGTGGATGTCATGCACATAAAATGCATGTCACAGAGTTGAAAACCTCAACCTCATGCACCTTTCTCCCCTGACAAATAAACACACTGTCTCTGTAACCCATAGTGACAGATTTTTATTTTTTTTTTCAATTACAAATGTCTGTAAACTGAGCACAGTATTAGTGTTAGAAAACTGGAGTTTATAGAAACACCTTTCAGGGCATTGATAAACATAGAATAAAGCAGAATTTGGACCTTGACTATATGATACCTGGTAATCAGTTTTAAAAAGCCAGCAATGAAAAAAAGCCTTGCCCCAGGAAATGTAGAGTGTGAGTGCCAGAGCTACTGCTGAGGGTGAGACAGAGGAGCAAGTATCACAGCACATGCACAGAACAAGAAGCTAGTACAGCATCTTCATAGACCCCTGTCAGACAGAGGCAGAAGAGTCAGTGCTAGCTGGAATCCCATTTAAAAGCACCATGGTGGTGATAACTCATTGCTGCAATATTAAAACATCCACAACTGTGTTTCAGAAAAAAAGCATAGCTAAGAATGGTCAATTCTATGCATACATATATATATTTATATCCATATATCTGTATGTTAGGTTTCATCTGAGCAGTGACATTGTGAACAGCTTCTGGTATGTTAAAAAAGGGAGGAATCGCGTAAAGGAGCTCAGGACACTGATGCATACTTAGCACTATTAAATGACAGAATGATACCAAGAAAGCATATGCTGTCATCTTTAGAAAACTAGTTCAACTGAGAACTGACAATCAAAATGGTGTATGGCCCTGACAGGGCATACGCCACATAACTTGTCTAATGTGCCATACAGCACCAATCTTCTATCAGTTTTATGTTCAATTTCAATCCAGACACTTGTGATTGATAAAATAACCTCTGTACCCACGGGTTACAGAGCGTCATGCGTAGTGTTTGGGGGAAAAGGGAGTGAAGTTTGAGTTATTTGCAGGACTCTATAATAGAGCACAATCAGAGGCTGATGTTGTACTCAGTTGGACTGCCTGGTGTTTAGAAGACAGATAAAACAAAACAAGCCCCCTCTGATGGAAAAACGGTTGTGAACAGCAGCTGTACCATCACAGGTAGTCATGCTACATACAAGCTAGGGAGTCGTAGGCAACTTCTTCATGTCCCAAAAGTGTGGGCGGTAACAAGCACAGAGCTGCTGCTGCTCCTGAAGTCTAAGAGGGACCACAGCCACTTGCAGGATGAGCTGGTAGGTGCTACAATCAGAGGAACACATATACCAGCAACCCGAACATGGGTATCTTTGGGGAGACCTGCTGGTCAGACAACAGTTCTGAATTGCACTGGCTGAACAGAGACGAATTGAACTTCCTCATCTGAATTCAAAATTTTGTCTTACATAAACATTGCTAATTACTTTCAGTATTGTTGTCTTGGAACAGAAAAAGGCAGATTACTGAAGCTTTCCTAGGAGGCAGCTATTGTGTTGAACAGTGCTGATAACAGAGTGGTCATCAGTTCCCACAGATACTGAGTGAAGCAAATCTCTGCCAGGCAACCTGACTCTGAGTTATGTGTGAACACCACATTGGAGAGGGTCCTTCCGTTCTGCTTTCCAGGAAAACAGAGACAAGATGCCATGAACCCCTGTACCTGCTGAGACACTGAATCAGTCAATAGAAAACAGTACTTTTATTACTTTTAAAGTTTCAAGTATTAGAGTGCTTTACACAGAATCTAACCAGAAATGTTTATCTCAATCCTATACACACTGCTGATTTCCCAGAATACCCCTGGAAATGGATACTGAGCTTGTTTCCTGCAGAGTCAGCTAGACTGTTGGAAGAATCATCTTTTGCATACCCTCGGTATTACAGCAGGTAGTTGCCTTGGGAACTTAAATTCAAAAGCAGAGAGAAAAGATTCTTAAATGTTACTTAAGACTTGTAGGAAATGTTAGCGGAGTTTTAGCTGACTTCACTACATATTTAACGCTAACTTATTTGTCCCTTAACTGTACTAAATCTTTTAATAGCACTTTTTGAGGATTAGAGCAGTCCAGGAAAATTCCAGTCTTCACTTTGGCTAAGAAAGCCAAGAGGAAAACCAGTCTGTAAAGCAGAAATATGTTAGTAGGCAAAAGCTGAAGTGTTCAGAGACTAGGGAAAGTTGGACTGATTTTCTCAGAGAACAGAGCAAAGGACAGCTATACACAGGTGCCTCTGGCCAGCGTTTGTCTGAAGAATATAATGGTTATTTTCAGTTTTTAGGTTCACCTACTTTTTTCATTTGGGCACCATCCAAGAATAATGCAAAGACCACACTGCTTTTCTAGAGCACTTACGTAAATACTAAGTAAGAACACAGTGAACTTGTTCTAGTTATGAACGATGTAACGTGTTATAGACCTATATTTTTGGTTGATTTTGTTACCTTTTTATAGGGCAGAAGGAGAGACCTACTAACTTATCACTCAAGAATAAAATTATTTACTCAAAATTGTTCTTAAGAATCAAACCTTTTCTTTCTAATTCCCCCAAGAGTCTTCACTTTCACAGTTGATTTTATATGAAAAGTGCTCCATGGAGGCAGTTGCTTGTGTAATGACCCAAGTAGACACCTTTACAAAAGTAGGTATATTTATTGTTTACCATCATGAAAATAGTACCTCCAATCAACTAAATTATATTTTGCCTTCTTGAGTCTGCTGATATCTTGAAACAATTCCTCTGAAAAATGTACCTGTACTATAAGATGACCACATGAGAAATAGTTAGTGGAAGATTTTATCCACGTTCCCATCTCAGGCTCTCAAAATTTAACACAGTGTTGCCATTACATCAGTTTTCAACACTGGTGCAAGAATCAGGCAGGAAATGTGGTAATTAAATTTAAATTAATTGGCTATGAAAACATTCAGGTATCTCTATTTACTTTTCTATTCTTTTCCTCATTTCAGGGATTTAAAAAACGTGTGCATAACGAACAAATGTATATTGACACGTGCATGTGTTTTGAGAATTTACATGGAAATCTTGGAGAATTTAGTGTCTTTGATAAAGACTTTGCATACAGTTTACCCCAGTATACAGAGGCATTGTGAACAATCCTGTATTTAGCTGCATTTGTAAATTGGTTAGTGGCTTTGTTTTGGATTACATGTGTTCTGCGGTTTGCTGACATGACAATGTAGCCTCTAACTTCAAAACCAAGTCCAGAAAAAATAGATCATTTTAGGCCACATGCTCCCGGCTGTCAAACAGCCTCCAAACCGCTATCGACTGTCTTTTCTAGTAAGGCCAGGGGATAGCCTTTTCATAATCTGGGTCATGGTGGAGTTTTATCTTTTTGAGAAGAGTATTCCTAGCTTTCAGAACAAAATGCATCTTTAAACTTTTTAACAATACAGCATATGTAAACCAGATATCTTTCTCTAAGCTACCCACTCTGTTTCACTCTTTTCTTCCGTGTTTGTTTTCATTAGTTATAGATCACTCTTTTAGTTTGTGTTTTCCTATATCAAAAGATCTGGACAATAAAACTCCGGTATTTAGTCACCTAAATTCCTTCTCTTTCTGGTTTTGACTACATTCTCTCCTCTGCTGGAAAAGAGAGAAATGAGTGGATCTCCAAAGCCAAGCGACACGTCTTTTTCCTTCAGTGTCCTCACATTTTAAGATATGTAATTAATCAGTTAAGCAGTTAGAGTGACAGGCGAGGCCCGTCTGCCCATGGTGTTAGTGCAGAGGAAGCTGTGGGGTGGAAGCAGCAGGACATTGCCAAAAAACCCATCAGCGTGTAAGCACGGAGCCAGGCCGTGACACAGCAGAGACTGAAACCTCCCACAATGCGATGTGGGATCTTCCAAGTGGAATGGACAGTGAAAGGAGAGAGATGAAGCAGGTGGCTTCCCTCCAGAAAGTAGGGAAGGGATGGCAGTAGCAGGGAACAGAGCTTGCTGGAAATGTGGGGGGCTTTTCTTGGGTTTTAGTCTTCAATTTCAATGAAGCTGTTCTACCAAAACACCTCCTGCACAGCCCCAGGGAGAAGAGACTAGTTAGTCTGGACCAACAGTGAATATTTTGACAAAGTTATTTGTTGGAGACTCAGACCAGTTTCACTCAGCTCAATCTTCATACGTATGGAAATTGTTCAAAACCTTTTTATCTTCTGATGTACCCCTTTCCCATCTCACATTCTTCTGGACCTCCTCACTCTATCAGATCCTTCCTCTTCTGCCTGACCTGCCTTTTTATCTTCCAATTCTCTTTTCTCCTGACCTTTTCTTATGACAATCTTCTGACTTATCTGGCTTTCACTTTCAAATCTCAGGTCCTCTTTGTAGAAGACACCTTAATGTCAGTAACTTGGAAGATGTGAGAGAATTAAAATCAAGATGTAAGTTTGGGAACAGAACTGTCAGCACCTCCTCCCATTAATTCTCTTGTTGCAGCAATTGTAACAGGAGGATGCAGCTGGATGTTTTGTCTGGTGGTTTGGTAGGAACTCAAACAAGATTTTTATCTCTGACCTAGAATCTATGCAGATCTGGATCTTCTCTGGATTGTGTTTCCCACACAGAGATACCCCAAGTTTTTGCTTTTTCCTTTTTTCTGTCTGCTGCTGTTCTAAGTGTGGGTTTACCTTCTCTTCTTTTCAAAATAGTGCAGGATTTCCATCATACCAGTCTAACTGATGTGATTATTTTTCATTTGCAGTGACAGTCCTAGAGATTTAACATTCCTGGTTTAATTTCAAACCCACAACATTAAATCGGCTTTGATATTAGGCAGGGAGAGTCTGCCCAGCTAACTGTAAATACATGTAAAATGCTTACACTTACTCCATTACAGCACGCATCAGTTATTACATTAAATCCTTAATGAAGTTACTTTAAAAAGCTTGTAAGAGTGAGAGAGAAACTTCCCACAGAAGCGAAATCTTGAGTAAGTATTTCTGCTGTGTCTTTAATTCCTTTTGTCTAGACATCACAACAGCCGTTAGGCTTATCCTGCCGATGTTAATAAAGTCTCTTGAGGATACATGGTAAATTAACAAATATAGCAATAAAAGTAATGGGAGGAGAATTATCTAACTATAATAATAATACAGCATATATTAATGAAATATACAGACACACACATGCATACAAATATATGTACTTACAGGCACATATATGCATATGTATAACTTCTGCTTGGGTTTTCCTGACACTTCAGGAGGTCCATGAGCTTCATAGCTAGAAAATTTTTCACGATCAACCGTAACTACAACACTCTTCTAAAACAAAATGTATTGAGAGAAGAAGAGAAACTCAGTTCTTTTACAGCTGTGCAATGGACACAACTGTAATCACAGTTTTTAGCAGCCACTATAAACAGTGGAGGGATTGAACAAGAAAGACCAAACTTGCCTGTAGTAAGATCTTTCCCTTGGTTCTTTATTGCTTAAACTGAACAAAATAATCTGAGCAAAGAGAACACAATAATCTCCTCCTGATATATGAATCTCCTCCTTTCTAAATGAACCCTAAGTAACCTCCTTTTCCCCAACCCTCCATCTCCTTCAGCATAGAGCAGATAATAACTCGGCATCCTTGCAGTAACCTGAAGCACAGTCTACTCTCGTCTCATTGTCACTGGATTGCATCTGCAGAGCTAAACATTACCAAGCTTGAGACTGAATAAGGGACTTGTAAAATATTTTTTCCTCTTTAAAATGAGAAATCTCCACCTTTTCATAGACTGCATCCCACACTATGCCTTTCTTGAAATTGTTAAGAAGTTAGAAAATGAAAGCAATAATGAAGATAGTTATGACCTTTATTTGTTGTGAGTTTTCAGGGAGTTTGTACCTCTCTCTTAAAACAATGCAATGTTAGATTTATGGTACCTTATTGTCCAAACATCCCTATTGAATGTTATAGTTGATTTCAGGCTACAAAGGTATTGTACTGACTTCAGCACTAGATGAACATTATCTGCACCAACAAGCTTAGATTCCGTCTTCACGTACCTCTCCAAAAGACCATGGGGTTTCACGAAGTTTAACTGTGGTTCGATTTGTTATTAGGCAGATAAACTCCAGATTTGCTTGAAATAATGGCTATAGATTACAGTCTCTATAGCTGGAATAATTTACAAGATGTGCGAAACAGTATCTCAGGAGGAGAAATAAGTGGCCTTAGGACAATATTACACGTTGGGTCTCCTTTTAAAAGAGAGCAAAACAAGAAAGTTTTAAAGTTTTAAGCATGGATGCTGCCATTAAACTGCTCTGACCAGTCCTGAAAGAGTTCTTGATTTTTTTCTGTTTGTTGGTCGCTGTCACCACAGCAACTAACTGGTTCTACATGAAGTTACAGTGCAAGCCAGCAAGGCTGTAATGGAATACATTCCTTAGCGTGAGTCAACGCCTGTGCTGAAGAGGAAGCACACTGTTTTGGAAATAGGCTCTAAAATGGTGTGTTCTGCTCAGAGACTGGAAATAAGAAATTGTCTGGAGTCAGATTTCTCCCTCTTCCATGTATGTTTAGTTATAAGTACTTTAGTTATGCTTGCTTTGTGATGGATCAGGACTTCTGCTCTTCCAGTGTGACTGCAGCAAGGGGAAGGAGGGACCTGAAGCTGAGGTTGCTTTGTGCCCTGCAGAACAGAGAGAGAGATCTATATCAGTCACAGTCTAGGCTGGCAATTTTTTCCTCTAAGAGTAGCCTTTGGAGCGGTGGTTTTCACACCATGTCCCACAGACCCCTGGGGATTTGTTGACTGCTTCTGAAAGGTCTTCAAAATGGGACTTTAAAACCCAAGACTACTGGTATTATAATTTAAAATCACTATCCAGGGATCTGTATTTCCCTTGGAAAACTATGAAAGATCCACAACTCAAAAAAAGTTGAAGTTCACTGATATGTGCAATGGAGTAATACCTACTGTGTAAAGTGAGTCTCGTTCTGCCTTTATAAAACCAGCATCAGTCTGGAGAAATTCTTACTGCACTGGGAATTACACTGGTGCAGATGTAGAAGGCCAAAACTTTTCACTGGCCAAACTGCTCCAGCTCATGTTGTATGAAAAACTTTAGACATTGATTAGTAAAGAATCAAATAAATTTTGTCATGTGATTTTGGGGGGAGAGTTATGACTCAGTTTTAAGGCATTATAAAGGCAAATCTGAGGAAAAGTAAAATCAAATTGTATCCCAAACAGCAAATCACAGTAATTATTAAAATTAAGTAAATTATTAACACAGGGCATTTAATAAGATGCATTTGAGGTTACCAGTCTGTGGAAGGAGTTGCATGAATTTTAGATTTCTATTTTAAAGCAACATTGTATTGCCCACGTTCGTAAATCAGCAACCAGATGAAACCTTAGGGTAGACTATTTTTGCAGCAGTGTAATTCTCTGTGCAGTCAGAGCTACTTTGGATGTTTTTTTTCTGAAAACAGCATGAGAGCTCACTTTTCATCACAGATATTATGTCATCTGCATTAAAAAATATATCTACAACTCCAACCACGGGCTGGTAAACTCAAATGTAATGTCACATTTGTCTTAATAAATACAACACATTAATAATCAGAATTTTAACAATGATTTTGTCTTGGAATTGCTGTTTGGAATATGATTTAATGTTACTTTCCCTCAAACTTTCCTTTAAGACATTTATTATAAATGTCTTAAAATTGAGCCATAATTTCCTGAAAATAAAACCAGATGACAAAATACATTTGGTCCCTTAACAGTCAAACTTAGGGAAGGCTTAATGAAAGGCTTATGTGAGATATCAAGTTAGAAATAAATTGGTCAGTAAATATATTATTTTTGTTCTCAGTTTAAAGTAACTTTTTGATCTCATTTTCTGACCCCCCAAAATTATATTTTCACATATGACTCTATAAATCCTGACAGCTGTGAAGCTTATTTTTATCCTACCACTAATGGGCAAATTGCAACCACAGTAATGTCATGAATATTTTCAAGCAGACTTGCAGGGGCCACCCTAACAAACTATGATTCATCAACGCTCTCGGGTAGAATACTTCCTCAGAAAATGAAATAATGACTTTGCCTTCTCTGTTGCAACATATGGAGACAATACATAAGGCTAAAGAGTAGAAAATAATTTGTAATTTATCTCTATTGCTTTGATAAATATTAATAATGGTATTAAAATCTGCAAGAAAGTCCACAGGAATAGCAAAGTTTGGCCAATAAAATCTGATTAGTATATTCATAGATTAGTAAAGTTGTTACACCACCAGCCTGATTTCCTGCATAATGTCATCCATGGAATGGCATCCAGTGACTCATATATTGAGTCTAATAACTTGTGCTCAGCTCTGGAAAGCATTTCAAACAATTTCAGTTTGAGGATGCAGAACCCCAAACATCTCTTGGTAATTTATTTGGGTGTCATTATCACCGCTATTAAAGATATGTGCTTTTTTTCCTAGTAGCTCAAATTTTCTGGCCATTGATTCTTGTTATGTTTTTCTCTACTAGATTGTCCATGGTAAAACTATCAAGGGTGATATTTTATGTATGAAAAGCTTATTTTGTGTATATAAACAGGTTGTGCTCTTTAAATTTATCACTGTAAAGCATTATAACCATTTTGAGTTACTTGTTTTTTCACTTTCTTTCTGCATAGGGCTTTCAGAACAGTACACAGTATTCCAGTATCAGCACTATAAAAAAAGATAAAATAATTTTCCTGATTCTTCACACTACTTCCCATTTTATTCAAGCATGGATTATAATAAGTATTTCTTAATAATTATCTGTATTTCCACAGCGATGAATGAAACCTTTCCCAAGCCTTCCAGGTTACTGCCTGAAGTCCAAAATTTGCAAGAGTCACAATTTTGTTACATAATATTAACAGTACTTCTGAATCTTCACATTAATCTTCCACATTTCTTTGCTTCTAGGAAGTGGTTAAAAAGTCTGGACTCAAAGCTTTTGACAAACTACCAAATACTAGGTATTCCCACAGTTCTGCTCAAAGCAACCCGAGGTGATGCTCAAGTCCATTCTGTACCAGTTTCTTAATTTTCTCTTAGAAAAGGCAGGATGTTCCGTATTCAAAAGGACAGTTGGCTCTTCTGTGTATCAGCTATGTCCTGAAACGGAACAATAAATCATAACTAGATGTGAGCTCTCCAGTTGTACATAACTTTTTTTTCGGGTAAGAAGGCCAAGGATTAGGGGTTCCTTAGAGAATGTTATCTTGTGCCAATTCACATATGTAGAAGAAACAGGACTTCTTGTAAGTGTTGATGAAATTCATCCCGTTGCAAATTAGACCACATGGCACATGAAAGCTCCCTGCAATCCAATTTGTAAATTACACAATGAAGGGGACTGAACCAATTTAGGATTTCCTTTCATCCTGCCTCTCTCCTTCCCTGCAACTGTGCAATCACTAGACATATGCTTTATTTTACTAAAATGAGCAGACCTGTATTGGGGTCTGCTTTCCTGGATGTAAAGTTAAGCCTCTGCAAAAGTATTTGCAGGATTGGGGCTAATTTGGCTGGCAAGCTAGAGAATGTCACTCTGATTTCCATTATAGTTATTAACTACCAGAGGCTGGAAATTTAAAGGGTTTTAGAAACGGTGTAATTCTCAGTTAAAAAATGCCGGTCATATAGCTTCGTCATTGGAAAGCTATGAATCAGACATATCCCTATCTCTTGTTTACTAGACCTTCCACCAGGCTAGGCTGCTCAAAGCCCCATCCAACCTGGCCTTGAACACTTCCAGGGAGGGGGCATCCACAGCCTCTAAGCCAAATTCTAAGACTAAGCCAAACTCCTCTGCAAATTTCAGCTCATGTAGCATTTGGCAGGGTCAGAGCATGAAGAGATGGTAAAATTCCTCTTCTTTTTTAGTGTGCTTAAAAAAAATACACTAAAGGTATCTGCATTATTTCAGCACTGGCCACACCAAAGGAAAAAAATCTCCGAAATCCATTGGAAGTGCAGTTAAAAAGTTATTGTGTGTTTTGCTTGTTTTACAGGAGCTATGAAAAAGGAAATGAAAATGCTATTTCAGAAACTGTTGGAGGAGGCAAAAGATGAGTATCACCAAAATCCTGAGTTCTTTTTGTGCTTCTGTTTCTCCTTAAATGAAAAAAAAATTTTAATGGCAGCAAAACCTGTAATATCCTCTGTTATTTTAATGAGTACAAATGCACCGATGAAATGAGGGTGGTGAGACACTGGAACATGTTGCCCAGAGAAGTTCCATCCCTGGCAGTGGTCCAGGCCGGGTTGGATGGGGCTTTGAGCAGCCTGGGCTAGTGGAAGGTGTCCCTGCCCATGGCAGGGGGCTTGGAACTACATGATCTTTAAGCTCCCTTCCAACCCAAACCATTCTATGCTTCTATGAAACCCACCTACTAACCTTTCTTTGCTCTGAGCTTGCATCTAATCCTAGATGCATAGTAAGCATGCATTGCTTTGAAGTTGTGACACTGAAGCCAAGATATTTGTTTTCATGGTTGAGAGGGTCCCTTTAACATTTTTTGGTTTATTCTACTTAGTACCAACTAAAGGCAGTTTAACTCCTGCCTTTCTTTTCTATTGTGATCATGTTACGTGTCATTCTTCTTACCTACATATGGCCATTTGAAATGAAGTACATATTCTAAACCAATCTCTTCCAGAGGGCCATTTATTTTACTGGTGATACTTTAGGGTAAAGTGAACCATTCTGTAGGATTGTTTACCTCTCTCCAATGACCATAAAGTCTAAATAATGAGCTCAGACAGTATGCCTCACTTCTATGTCTATGAAACCATTTAAGATGACCCCACCATTTTTCAGGTAAACCTGTGAATCCTTTCGTTTGCCCTTATGGTTCTGATTTCTTATTTGCATTTTTGTTAAATTGTTGTCCCTAAGTAATTTTGAATTTATTTTATATTTCACTCCCATTTAAATCCTATTTCTAGTATGAACTTTTGCATGAAATCACAGGCTTTTATTGTCCACAGTGGATGGCTATTGACACAGAACAACCCCCAAGAAAAAAACGCACCACTGCTGTTCACCTTTTGGCCTTAGAGGTGTTCTCCAATTTCATGCACTGTACTCCCTGTACTCTTCTGTCTGCCAATGCAACATCTTCATGTACATGTTTGCTTTGAGGCACATTTTGTTTGTGTTCCTAATACTGGCATTCTTTCTGTTTTGCATGACAGACATTTACTGGAAACCTGTTTTCTCTGTGCCTTTGCTCTGACTTTATGCTCTGTGTGGATGGCACCCTGTTCTTGCCTCCTTCTTCTGTTTTTGTGTGCATTGGATTCTTCTCTGAGAAAGTTTGCTTACAAAAGGCGGAAAGCTCTCATTATTCAATTGAGAACATAAATAATGCCACCTTCAAACTTAATTTCTCAGAGGGAGATCTATACTGTTTGTGTACCATTTTATGTATGCAAACATGCACACACAAATAAAGCATAGCTGCTATGCAAAAATGCCCAAGCTAGCCCAAATTAGCAAGATAGGGGACCATGTTAGCACATCTGAATTTCTTCTGACACGCAGATTACTTGATTTTTTTGATAGTGTCTCTATATGATGCTGCTTTTCCGTGACAGAAGAAGATCTTTTTAAAAAATCTATTCAAAACATGGATTTTTCAAAATTATTCTTAATGGATCTCCATTTGAAGGAGCAATATAAATCAAGACATGCCAGCATTACCTGCATGCAATTTCATAAGACTTACTCCCACCACTGAAAGTCCCAAAGCGTTTCCCTGATATGAGTGAAGTTTGACAGATGTGAAACTGCTAAGATGAAGAACATAAAAAAAAAGGCAGTAATCTCAAAATCAATTTTCATTATGATCTGAGTTTTTCACCACTCTCTGAAATATACGGATTCAGGTCTTCTGCTTTTACTCACCCAAGTGACCATTTCTTACAGGACTAGTCAAATCAGTATCATTAAGTCCTTAATTGCAAAGGGACTTTTTGCACACAGATTACTACATGACTATGGGTTTCTGAAACAAGCCTGGCTACTTTTATATTGCTTTTAATCATGTCAAACTTCAGTTTGACAACATCAAATGTTCAGATCATTAAGAACCTCATCAGCTGGCTGCTGAGAGATTTTTCAAGGAGCCTTCAGGGCAGGCAGGCAGATCCACAGCTTTTCTTGCATATAAGCATCCCACTGATAACAACGTAGCTTTGTACATGCAAGAAGAGGACGCAAGCCTTTGTTTTCAGAATTAATGTCCTTGTAACAATGGCTTGAAAAGAAGTATTGTCAGAAACTCTCGTTTTGAGGTCCTTGTGTTTCAATTTCTCATAGACTCGTTATATTCTTAGATTGGTCGTCTGGTATTACAAAGGGTTACACTTGACTGTGACTTTCCTGATGCTGAATGATAGTCTTGTTAACAAAAATCTCTTCTCCGTTAAGTGCTCATCTGCTGAGTTACAGCAGTTTTCCAGCTATGGAAGGAATAACAGCCTTACAAAACCGAGGTCTGGTAAGAAATAATACCAGAGAGTAACAGTCTAGATCAGAGAAGGCAGCTGGCAGCTCGTGCGGTGATTTTACTCAGCCTCTAACAGTTCAGACTTATCGTGATTGCACATGCTTGGGCCCTTTGATGAGCAATAATTCCATCTAAGTGAGTTGAGAAAGCAGCGCAAATGGACAGCAGATGTGCCCCAAACTGGCATTTGTCCCACTAAACTGTTAAGTAGCCCTGATCTAAGCGGTAATGAGTCTCAGAGGGTGACAGTGTCTGGCTCTCATGGGGCTGACAGTTTATTTAAAAAAAAAAAAAAGCTGTCTTTAATATAAAATGCTACAGTAATAGCCTCAAGTGCTCATTTCAGTGTCATTGTGGGGCTTACATTAATTCTAACGTATTAAGAAGAAAATTAATTACACTCATGAGGGCAGGACAGCACCTTTAGTGTCAAACATTTAGGCTGATTCAAGGCATATAGTTCTCTGCAACATGTTTTGGTCATCCTAGTGATACGTCTTTTTGCTGGCATGGGCAATCTGCAACAGGGGCATGGCTGAATCAAAACTACATGCGCTGGGAGAAATGAAGAAGTTATTCCTATCTACTGTCCAGGAAAAGTCAGTCCAGAGGCAAATTGTTGAGTATTTTATTCCATTCCCTTCCTGGAATAATTTATGCTCTTGAACATTCTTTAACGTATAGCTAACAAGCAAGCTTCAGACTACATGAGTCTTTATAAATATTTCAGTTATAGGTAGGCCAAGTGCAGAATCTAATTACTAAAATGAGCATCAGATTAAGGCAAACCAGAAGGAAAATCAGTTGAATACAACACCCTGAAGCACCACCATTTTATATTTGCACCTCTGGCCTTTCTTCTGCTGTACAAGTGGAAAGAAGGGTGCAGGACAAATGAGGGAGCTCTTACAGCTGACCAAATGTACGTGTTCAAAAAATTTGGAAAAATAACAGGAAAACTCACACTGGCTCAGGTTTCCTTTGCTTCTGTTTTCTGATCTGCTCTTTCAGCTAAACTTCTCCTAGAAGAGCTATAAAAAAATCCACACTGGAAATCTACAACATTTACACCGCTGTGGGTCAGCCAGCTGGATCACTTGTCTCAAACACTTTTCCAGCTATTGAGAAATGTTGTCTCACAAATTCTGTTTGCCCGACTTTCCTTAGTAGCTTTTCAAGCAGTTGGTGGCCACACTGTCATGACCCCATATACCAAATTTGTGCAGTAGTCTTGTCTTCCTCCATTTCAACAACCTGCCCAAGTGAAAAATAGGTAAAAATAATATTCTAATATTGTGCATCCCTTGGTTTCACTGCTGCCTAGTCCTCACAGACAGCCGTGAATACCATCACTGAGTTTTCCCTATTAGAACTCTCTCGGGATGAACGTTAGTATTGGAAATTGATGTGGGTCATAATGCTTTCTGAAATGGGCTTACCCAACTCTTTCTTCCAACGTAAATCTTCAGATTCTTTAAAGCATTGATTGAGCTGAATATCTGAAGAGCAGACTATATGTTGCAATTAGAATGGCTTAAAATGTTTTTAGGAGTTAAATTCTGGAGAAAAAAAAAACATATAAAATGCATATAAAAAACAAGCAAGATATATTTATCCAGCCACACCGCAAATCTTAAAAATGTGTATTCTAGTCTTTGTGGAAACCAGATGCTCAGTCTGCTTGTCTAGTCTAACTGAAAAATTGATGAAAAATTAATGGAAAAAAAATGAACCCATTTCACAGGAGACTAAAACAAATTGCTATAAGCCTTGCTCAAAATTACTGTCATGATGCTGTAGAAAAATCTAACACACGAATTTTCCTTGCCCGTACCCACTCCATCCAACTCACATTGTTCCTTTCCTCACCAAAATGTACTTGCCTCAGGTAAATGGGCAAGCAGAATTTTACAAGTTGGTTTTATTTGGTTAATATATAAATCAAAACAGTTGACTCACTTGAAGTATTAGCTTTGTTTGAGGAAAAAAAATAACCACCTGCAAAAAAATGGGAAATGTTCCAACAAACATAATTTAAAATTAGTGACTGTTGACGTTTCTAATGGGAAAGAAAATCTGCCATCAGCTGCATTATATAGCACCAGCAAGCGAGTACTGGAGTCTAGCTGGCAAAGGATCTGGTAGACCACTGCTTGTCGTACGAAATAGGAGACAGATGCTTGAAGAAAAAGTAGAGCAAAGGGATGCGGTAACCGTATAGTAAAACAATCTAAGGCATAGTTGTTGTATAAAGTTTATGGGACTCTAAAGCTGTTGAAGTTAGTCAGAAAAAATACACAAACTCTGCCTTATTTGGCAGACACTGTAAAATTAACAAACACTTAAAATTAGTTTGCATTCAAACACGAACTCTTCTTTGTGTTTACTCATTGTTTAAGTACAGCTGAAGTTAATCGTGTGCTTCTGGACTCTGTACATAGGACACACAATCTTAAAATCTTTTAATGATTTGCCTGTTTTATGTCAAAGTGTTATATGCTTGTATGTTTGACTGCAGGTACACACATATTGATACACAACGGGTTTAACTGAAAACACAGAGAAATCAATAGGAAGCTTCTCACTGATTTTGATTGCATCTGGAGAAGACCAGTATGATAAATCTTGTTCTCATCAAGATGGTAGGTACACAGGCAACCCTTCCTAGCCTCCACCAGCTGCTTTCTGCAGAGACATTCCCCTCTTCCTCCCTCCTCTGTGGCTTTACAGAGAATTACTCTTTAGCAAATATCTTTGCAAGCAAGTCTATGTTTGCAGCACACATTGGCCCTTCAGGGAAAGACTCCCAGGGTTTGTAAGCACGGGAAACACGTCAAGGAGATATGCAGCTGGAATAAAGCATCATCTTTGTGCGGGGTCAGCTAGAAGCATGGGCAAAGCCGGGATTTGCCTAGGACAGCTGACTGCCAGAGGTAACAAAATTATCATGGCCCTACTGCTTGCTTTGCTCATGCCAGGGCCCTGGAAAGCGATGCTGGTTGCTGCTGCTGGCAGAGAAGTCCACGGGGCAGCAGTGCTGCTCAGGCAGGCCACGCTCTCCGTGCTCCCCATCTCCACCCAGACCTCAGGAGCCACCAGCCCGGCTCCAGACAGCTCTCCGGACAGTTTCACACCTCTCTCCACCCCTTTCTGCCCCTGGCCCAGGGCACGGCTCCCAGTTTTGCTTAGCCGACTCAGCCTCCCCAAAACTGCTGAGAAGCCTTGGGCTGGCGCTGCCTTTGGCCACTTGTTCAGGACTTGCCTGATTGATAGTAATGCAAGCAAAAATCTAATATCCAAATTTAAACCAATAATATAGTCAAAATATTCTGAGGTTTGGGGCCAAAATTGTATGGAAGATCCCATTTAATGTTACCGAGAAAATAACATTTAGAAAACACTGTGTCGCCATTGCCTTGTAATGCTCAGGACCAGGTGACGCTGAACCCAGCTCTAACAAAGCTGTACTTAATTTTAAAGCCTAGGAACAAAGTAATACAGGGTACATTCTAGTCATGCAGGAAGTCACATGCAGATTAGCAGAAGAGATTCAGCAGTTTGGTGAAAGTTAGCCGAGTTCCCTTAACAAATTCTTGCATTTTCAACCATCCTCAAGAAAAGAAAAAAACCCCAACAGAAAATTGTCAGACTGGCAGGACTACTCTTCACCTCTCTAAAAAACAGAAGTCTGTTTTCTTACTTAATTCACTCCCCACTCCCCACTCTGTATGCATTTAGAGCAGCCTTAGTTGCACGATCGAAGATAATTTTGAATGCCGTTAATCATGGCAGAAGAAAAGAATTTCTGAAAGTGTGAAGGTTAGAGAGATGAGTTTTATTCCTGAGTCCTCCACAAAGGGGCTAGACTGTATTTTAGTATCAAAGCTCAGGAAGCCAAATTAAAGAACATCCTTAATTGTTATTTGTTTGATCTGCTTTCATAAGCGTAGTGCTCTCTCCTATAATTATTTGCAGGTTTTCTGCACACGGATCCAGATGCACGTGTGCTAAAGCAAGTGGCATCATATCATCACAAAACTAAAGTGAGCAAGGGATGAATCAGAATCCGCTAAGGGTTGTCAGAGACAACATGGCTTAGTGCAAAATGGCTCCAGCTCGTAGGAGTCTAGTATTGAATGGTTGTGACACATACCTCGGGGTGATATATGACCCTTACTGTATACCACAGGACTGGCTTGGGTTTTGCAGAGGCTAAAAAAAGCTTTGCAACCAGTACAGTTGTGTTCTTTGGTGTGGGGAGCATGGGGAGGAGGGTTGTACAAATTTGACTCCATTCAAATTTATAAGCGTCATTAAAACCAGATAAACATCAAAACTATTGAAGGACAAATCTAAACTAGGCACTCCTTCCCCCGAGGGAGCCAGGGGGCTGGGGGCAATGGCAGCGGATGGGGGACTAAAACATCCCCGTCTTGTGCTCAGGGAAAGGAAATAAACACCACAGATACAACTGGGGAAGCGAAAGCAAGCAGTCCCACCCTTTCTAGAGTAACCAGTTTATTTTCAGCCCGTTCCCTTAATATTACCCGCATGTTATTTCTCAAGTAACTAAGCAACCTCCAGTATCCTATGCAAAAAGCCTGAGTCACTGCTGGGACCCTGGGTAGTGCTGGGCTGGCTACGGCCGCGGGAGCCCTTCCATCCCTGGGCTGCACTGCCGCCCCACGGCACTTCTTCCACAGAGCTCTCCTTTCCCCCCCCAGACTCCAAAAAGCCCATAATCAAAGACTGGTTATCTGCCACCCTGCTGGTAGCATCGTTCTGACAAAGTCTTTCCTTGTGCCTGTACTACCCAATTTTCCTCTTAGCAGGGATACACAGGAATCTCCCATTTAGTTCTGGGGAGACATAAAACGGGGAGGGGCAGAGGATTAGAACTCCGAGGTTTTTGTAAAATTGGAAGAGCGGTCTGAAAGACAGGATGTAAATCAGTGGTTTCTACCTGGAAGCAGGGAGCAGAACCCAGCAAAGGAAAGGTGGGCAGGGAGCAACGGGGCTGGCAACGATCCCGCAGACAAGAATTTGGAATCTGTAGGGGCTCACGAGTCAGTGTTGTTCAAAAACATTCAGCTGCTGTGGAAAAGGCAAGTGTTACATCAGTGGGAATGTTATCTGTAAGGTGCTGTGAAATAGAACACAGCAGAATAAGGATGCCTGTGTAAAAAGCATAGCGTACAAAGGGTTGGTTTCTTTAAAAAGCTTTCTATGTACACAGAGGTTTCACAAAATGTTTGTTTGGAGCATTTGCTTGAGCCTTGCAGACACAAAGTCTGAGACCTTGATTTTGGATAAAACTATACCTTTGTATATACCTGAAAGACATAGGTGATCTCAAAATGCAGATGAACTGAGCTGGGTCCCAGACATTTTGGGTTTCATACCAACGAGATCCAGCAACAACAGGAAATACATCTTTTTTCTTTTTTCCCCAGCTTTCAAACTGATCAATGTTAGGTGCAAATAACTCTACGGTAGTTGGGCTTACCCAGGAGAGTAAAATAACATCTCTTTTCCCCTGGGAGTTACTATGTAAATGAATACAACCTTTCCTACAGCAGTGCTTCTCTGTGTGTTGTAATACTAATTACTCCTGGGACTAAAAAAAGGAAATTAATATAATGGGAAGCACAGAGAGGAATGGCATAGAAGGATAAATAATTCAAGCATGAAAAATGACATTATAACTTCACTGGCATCTTGCTCCTTCAGTGTTTTCCAAATAACAATGCAGGAAAGCAGTCCGAATGACAAACAGAAATGAAACTTTCTTAATCCATTTCTCTGTCACTGCTCGAAGTAAAACATCTGGAAGATCCTAGAAAACTACTTCTCTTCCAAACTCCGATGACTCCAAAGGAAACAAATCATCTGAAGGATTCTGACAGTGTAATTAATTGTTCTAATTCTGCCATTGATGTTGACTGCATGTGTCTCAGTATTAAAAGTGTGTTGGGAGCAGTGTTGCTGTCTAAAGCAGGAACTACTAGAAAATGTAGGACAGAATGGGAATTAGTCAGAAGGGGTGGGAGGCAAAAAGGCAAAATAGAGACATTTTTTATGACAGATGTAGAGGAGCAATGTGGGCCTGAGAAAAGGAAGAGAGGAATAGTGACAAAAGAAATGTTTGGGCAAGAAAATCAGAGGAGGTTGGGGAGGACAGGAAGAAAAATGGGAGGACATAAACCAAATGAAAACTCAAAAGAAGGACTAATGAGATAAAAAGGATTGTTCCTGCTCAGCAGTTTCAAACAGAGTGTAATATATTTAGAACCAGAGGATGCATCTGGAGTGAAGCTGGGGATTCAGGTTTTAAAGATGGAAAAGGAAGCAAGGCTGCACCTGTTCTGTTTGATAAAATTAATTCTTTGGTTCAGTCCCAGGACCCGGTCCCCAGTCACTCACATCTGAGTATGTTCACCCGCTTTTGTGCTCCCCTTTGGAGCTCGCTGACCGCTTCCCCCTAGGAAGAAGGCAGGGCAGAGTCCTGGAGGCTGCCGACTGTGACCAGCGTGGATGAGGCTGTGCCACTGTCCTTTCCAGCCGGTCCTCCAAAACGGAGCCAGCTCACCATCCCACCACGCAGATTCCCACGCCACCGAGCACGCAGCACAGCCCCACTGCACAGTGCCATCCAGATGCCGCTCAGAAGGGCTGCTACACGGCCTCAGTTTACTTCACGCATTTTGAACTAAATAAACACAAAGCATAGTTATTACGATTTAAGGGGCCACCATACGGTGCCACGCAGGAGACCCGGGCAAGCGTGCCACGGTGTAGATGCCCCCCCAGAGGCAATGAGGCTGAAGCGACGTGACCACAAGCTGTTCGGCAGGAGCCGTCCTGGCAGCTGTAGGTCAGTCCCCCACACTGCTGCCTTCTGTCAGATCTACGGTGGCGCAGGAAGAAGAAAAATCAGGCAGCAATCTCCTGACTCCTGAAATGAGGCGAGGATTGCCTTCACCTGGATGCAGACAGACGGTGAGCTGGGGTGAGTCCCGAACGCTGGATGCTCCCCTCCGTCTTTAACCCAACGGCAGACATTTGAAACGGCAGCTGCAACCCGAAAAATGCTAACATTTCAGGATCACACCCAGAACAATAGAAGACAATGGGTTTTGGCTGACCGCCACGCAACACACCCTTGATGTGGTAATAGTAGAGTCACACATGGCAAGGTGCTCCATGACGAAATATTACATAATCACCTTTCATTAAATTATTTTCTAGTGTCATTCTCTGCTTATGTTTTTGTTATGTTTTCATTGTTTGCCTCGTTGTTGAATTAGCTTTCTGCATTAGCTTTCTGTGGGACAATTTAATCATTTCAGGATGTTTTAGCATTTTTTAATGGAGGAAACATATGAATATTAATGAAATACCATGAAAAGTTAAAAAGTTGCAGAGGTATTGTAGATCAATGCTTTACTATATCCCAGGGAGGACACAAATGGATCCTTTCCCATACAAAAATAACTATTTCCTATGACTACCAGAAGCACTAATAATGTATCAGTCTATAAATGTGCAATTATAAAAATTGCTCTGCTTTTTTCTTTCATGTGGAGAAGGAACAGGTAGATGACACTGAACTTGAGATAAGCTTGACTGCTTTCTTTTGTAATAATAATATAATTTTTCCTTTGAGCAGGACCATGTCCACAATTGTTCCTAGATCTCTTGAGACCTCTACTTCATAGTGCTGCTCAGTGAAGAAGTAGCACGTGAGTTTACCACAAGCTTTCTGTCTCACGTACAGATAGCAGTACGCTTCATTCTCTTGAGCTAAAGCAGATGAACCTGACCTACAGAATGCTAAAACTACAGAATAAAGCGGTGAATCCTTGTTCTGCCATGTATTGCAAGAAATTCTGACAGCCTCACCATCCCCCCCAGGGCAAGCTACCTACGCTTGTTTTCCAAATGAGAGGTGCTAAAAAAACATGGATTAATAAGAATAAAAGCTGGGTATGAAGGACCTGGTAGGAGGGGTGAAAATGTTACACAGAGTTAGTGTGATGGAAAAGACAGGACAAGGAACAGCTTGTTCAAAATGACAGAGAGGGAAGAAACAGCACTGGGAGCCGCGAGGAGAGGAAGCAGAGAGTTCTGCTCTCAGCAGGGAGAAGATAATATACGAGGACGCTGAACAAGGCCCAGGGACAAGAGAGGGGGTGAGCAGCAGGAAGGTTCAGCCGTGCGCACAAAGCAGCACGCTCAGAGGCGCTCCTTCTCCCAGCTGGTCACTGTTCCCTCTCCACAGGAAAGCACCAGGGAAAGAAAAGAGGCACTACTGGTGCTGAGGCACTACTGGTGCTGCTGGGGGATTTTGGCACTTTTGCGGTCTTCACATAGACATTTTTTTCTGCGTATCCCTCCCAAAATGTAGCCTTTCCTGTCGGGGGTGTCAGGAAGCTGTTGTCACCAGCCAGCCGGAGCAGGGTCACCGTGAGGAACGCCTCAAAGCCTCGGCTCCCCCCTACCCATCTCCTGACCCTGTCCCCGGCAGGTTGGTGACACGGGCTGCAAAGGAAATCTTGCCACCTGCAGAGACCCCATCCCAGGTGCCGTGTGGCCTTGCTATAAAACCCGGGTAGGCCAGGAGGAGACTGGAAGTATTCGTGTTTCATGAGTTGCACCAGTACAATTGGCGTGCGCGCGGACACCGTCGGCGCGCGTGAATCCATCAGGAACCTCTCCAGGACGGATACTGGCTGACGAAAGCGCAGGTTGCCAACTTGCCGGGAGAGGTGGCTACACCATTCAGGAGCGGGCTGGGACCTCCTCGGCTGCCGCGGTGCCTCGGCAGCCCAAGGGAAAGCCCCGCACGGACCTTCGGGATAACGCTTTCTCCAGCTGCGGAGCCGCTCCCTGCCTGGAGGACAACATCTCCAGCAAGTCCGTGCTCGCTTTCTGAGCGGGCAAGTGCTCCAGATTAAAGATACTCTAGGGAAAATGCCTTCTGAAGCGACTTATCAGCCTTTTCACCTTGCTTTTTGTTCTCTTGGAGGCCAGCTGCTGATGTTGCTCTTGTTACTCCACGAATGACGTCTACAGCTGCTTAGCTGCGCAGAGCTGGCTTGCAAAATCCAAATTTCCTACAAGGCGCATGCCAAAAATGACTCCACAAGAAGCCCCTGCGTAGTCTTGCCTTGCCCGTGTGTTCGCCAGCACTGCCTTGACCCTGGCGACAACTGAGAACAGCACTGCCTGCCTACTCACGGGTGGATTTCGTGAGTGCAAGGGTGACGTCATCTTCAGATTTTTCGAGGCTTTCCTCTCTGGGATGTGAAAAGCGGTAGCTTTATATTGCTTCGTTCGCACACCTCAGCCCGCGCCGAGGCGCAGTGCACCTCCCAGTACGACAGCCGGGCAGGACAAGACCAGCACGGCGCCGGGGTCCGCTTGTCAGCCTCCACGGCTTTTTGACCGAATTACGCCTCTTTTTGCCGCTTAACGACGGGCCGGTCAGCCCCGCGGCGGGGCCGGGAGGCGGGGGGGCGGGGCGGGAGGCTGGCCCCGCCCCGCCGCTTCTCCGCCACCGCCCACCGCCGCGCATGCGCGCCGCCCGGGCAGGCCGCAGGGAAAGGCGCCGCTCGGCCCGGTTGGCGGTGGCGGTTTGTGCTGCCGCTGAAGGAGACTCGGGGACGGGCCCGCTCCATGCGCAGGATGCTGCTGGCCGCGCTCTCACGGGTGCTGCAGGGGCCGGCTGCTGCTGCCGCCGCCGCTGCCGCCGGGAGGACGGTGAGTGCGGCCGGGACCTGCCCGGCCGGGACGCGGGGGAGCGGCGGGCCCGGGCGGGGTGCGTGTGTGGTACGGCCGGCCGCTCGGCCTTGAAATCGCGGGGAGGACACGGGGGGACGCGGACACGCACACGCACGCACGCGGGGCCCTCCGCGTTCGCGGTTTTTAGTCACACGCGCGCATAGATGTACATATACGTGTTTATTTTTGGGTGTCGGCAGGGGTCGGGTCCCTTCCCGCCCCGTTCCCAGTCAGCCGCCGGCCCTCGTCGCAGCTGCTTCGCCTTTCTCTCCTCAGCGGCCGCCCGCCGTCGCGTTTCGCCTCTTTTGCGCCAAAAGTCTGAGAAACTCCCTTTTCGTCCGCCCTTATTCCATCGACAACGGCTGTGGTCGTGCGGGAAAAATTAACCCTGCGGGGGAAAAAAAAAAAAAAGTCGTTGGCGAGGCCAAGCCAGCGTTAAAGGCTGCTTTTTGGTAATTGGAAGTCGGCTGCCTGTTTGCCTTTGAGAGCAAACCTGTCGCCGTGCCTCCACCCCGAAGCTGCTGGCTTACCTGAGCGTTCGTGTCCTGTGGAAAAAGCAGGCGGGCGGCTGGATGTGTGAGAATGACACGAGAGAGCTGTTCTACCAGAAGAACTTTCCGTGTGTCTTGGGGCTATGTATCTAAAAGTATTTCCTAATTTACAAGTAAAATACCTATATCAAAATTTTCAGATACGGGTGTCTAAAATTAGTCCCTTACTGCAAGTACTTGGCCCATTCCTGACACACTACGTTCTCCTGGAATTCCAACCTAGGTCTGGTTTGGATGTCTTAATATAGATTTTTGGATCCTAGTGATTACCAAATACGTAAACAGTTGTCTTGAATTTTTCCTGTGCGTTTGTAGTGAAGGTATAAATTACTGAATAAATAGAAGCAGTCTTAATCCATAAAGCAATGCTTTATATATGCTTTGAGCACATTGCAAAGTGTATAGATGGATTTCCATGACACAGAACTTACCCGTAAGGAGACTACCTCTTACAGTGTTCTAGCTGGCTAATAATTTGCTGACTTCTCTTCCTCTACTTGTTTGTTATGGTTACTTACTCTTTTTTTCTCCCCCCCCCCCCCTTTTTTTTTCCTTCCAAATGCTGCTAACCTAGGGAGCCGTTAGTGAGGTAAGGCCTGAATCAGTCTTGTCAAGGTTTGTTTTTGGTACGTGTACTGGCCATGTATTAGAATTTTGTACAGACTCCTCAGTCTTGCTTTGAAGTCGTATTCAGGGCAGGGGGGTTCGACCAGGTGGCCTACAGAGGTTCCTTCCAACCTCGGCCATTCTGTGATTCTGTGAACCCCAAACTCTTGATTTACTTCCAGCTCCGGAAGTAAAATAGCTTTTCCTCACCAGTAATACTGATGTGTTGTGGTAAACAGTGTAGAAAATTGGTTTAAATTAAAAACTCTAAATATTTAATCTGATAATGGGGGAAGGGGGAATCATGATTGCTAAATCAAATATGGAACAGAGTAGGTAACCAAGATGGATTGAGAAATTTCTCTTGGCTTTTTTCCAAGCTTTGTACCTATCAGTCAGACCTTTTATTTTGCAGACATTGACCTGGATATTCTCAAAAGTTTGAAAGAATGAACCTTCTTCAGCTAAATGTACATGAGTGCCATGGTTGAATGAGCTACTGAAGTTTATGTGTAACTTAATCAGCAACACAGTTTTGCCACTAAGGATGTAGCGCATTCCTTATGCTGTGGGCACAATGCGTGCATGGACAGATGAGCATTGTATCTGATGCTGCAGTGAAACTTAGTGAAGTTATCTAAAAATACCGGTTGTTCATTAGTTAATAGCTTGTGCACGTTCTTTAAGATGGAAGAGTAGTGTATTTTTAAACATACTTCTTATCTGTCTCCTACCGTGCCACCCTTTCTGTTGCCCTGCATTTCAGGTATCCTTAGGTATGTCACCTTTTGTGTTTCCATATCACTTTTAAGTAGTGGTCCTGCTGTTACCCACTTAAATGGTACTCTCTTTCTTCATTGTTATTGCCTTGTATTCCTCCAGCTTCTCTTCCTACCGAAAGGAAAGAGTGGGAGTAGTTCATATTCCCGAAATCTGCTGGGGTTTTTTGTTTGGTTGTTTTTTTCAAAGGAATTTTTTGTTCTATCAAGGTGACATTCCAGTCAGCACAGACAGCCATCAAAATCTGCGTTGGCTGTGTCTCTACTCATATAGGCAATCAGGCATGTGAAGGGAGAAGTACTTATTTCTGTGATTTTTATGCTCTTCAGTCTTTTGAAGCTTATTGGTTTTATTTTGGATAATCAAGGGTATTACAAATGTAAAATTCTATTCTCTTTTTCTAAGCTTAATTTTAAATACAGTGTTTTAAAGAACTCCTAGCATGTACGTACAAATTAAAATCCCTCTAGTATTATAGGGATATGCCACTGAAGAGTTTCATTCACAAATTATTTCAATTTGGGAGTACTCTTGGAAATTGTTTGAGAATTCACCTACTTTTGCTTGATAGTTATATTTAAATGTTGCTCATGTTTTGGTTTTGTCTTTTTTTTTAAGGCATCTCGAGTGGTGGTAGCATCGCGTAACTATGCAGACTTTGCAAGTGAAGCTACGTTTGAGATTAAGGTAAAGCAGCTGAATGCTGGCGTTCTGTGTAAGTGCTTGTTGTAGATCCTGACATGATGGACTTGCCTCCTTACCTTTTCAATTAGCAAAATACTGTTGGAATTTCCAGAACCAAACCCTTCACTATCTGGCCTGATTTCTAAATGCAGGTGGAAGTACTGTGCTTGGCAGATGTTACTTGTTTCTTAAGAATGTGAAGTTGTGATTCTTCGCAGCTGTGATACTGCAACACAGCTGTGGGAACAGAGCTACAAAGGAGCTAAAGAGCCTTTTCTGTTCTGAGGGCAAGAGTATTAATGCTTTTAAAACAAATAGCTGGTGTTTGCTGCCTACCCTTCTTTCCATCTCCCTTTTGTTTATGGAGTCATGGCTGCTGTATCACAGATGTGCAGCTGATTGAGGTGTGTATGCTTTTGGAGGAAAAAATAAGGCATCCTTTTTCACACTTGACTTGGTGCTGCTCAAAAAATGTGCGTTACATTCTGTCAGCTTTCCACAGTGACTAGGTCTTAGGAAGAAGTGATGCTTCCATTGGCAGTAGCTTTTGTGCTGGCTTTTCCATTCAGGAATTGATAAAAGAAACTCTGAAAGAAATTATTTCATTTTCTTTTTACCTGCTCCCCGCTTGTCCATGCCTGTAAAGTATTGAAATTGTTTCACAAGCAGAAGGGAGGGAAAATATGTTTATATGAAAAGTCTTTTCTGAGTAGATACAAGGTTTAACATTTGGTCCTGTGTTGATTACAAGACTCCAAAGTTCCTATTGTTATGTGAACTCTGAAGCAGAGCTGTCTTAAGAGTAGTGTGCACATGTGTTATATCAAATTCATCTAGGTGTCAGTGGATTTGCTCTGGAGAGACTTTGCTTTAATATGGGTTGTCTTTAATCTGTGTAGCAGTATTTTGGCCATTTCACCTGCACTGACAGAGTAATTAGTTTGGTCTGTTCCACTGAACTTGACTAGTATTTTATTTTTTTAAATTTTTGTTTTGTAGGGGCACCTAAAATCAGCCCTCTGTGCAACTCTATTAGTCCATGGTTCAGGGACGAAGTTGTACTGTACACACGGTGGTTTGACTGGCAGGGTGGCTGGTGCAGCAGTGGTTTATTCCTGCTTGTTAGAAGTGATGGTAGAAGAGGTGAAGGCCAGTCTTGGGACCATATCTTACAAATTGTTTCACAAAGCAAACTCTATCTCTCTTTTATCTCTTCACTAAGCCTCTAACTCTTGCCAAGCATTTGGCATGCAACAACCGTGGAAATGTGCTTTTCCAGTATTTTGTGAGGACTTAGTTCAGCTACTGCTAGTAGGAACTACAAGGCTTCATTTCATGAGTGGAAATCTGTCTTCATTAAAAGTAAAGTTTTTATTGCCCTTAATTTGGAAATAGTATGCAAACTTTACAGTTATTTTGATCTACAAATTTAGGTTTTGCTGGCTTTCTTTTTTAAAAGATACTAAAATCTGACTTTGAAAATGGCACATCATAAAAAAAACCCTAAGTGATATTGATAAATAGGAATTACTTTCAAGAAATGACTACTTTGTCAACTTTGCAGAAATGTGACCTCCATCGCCTGGAAGAAGGCCCTAGTACCACAGCAGTGATGACTCGAGAGGAGGGACTCCATTACTACAAGACAATGCAGACCATACGACGCATGGAGCTGAAGTCTGACCAGCTGTACAAGCAGAAGATTATTCGTGGCTTCTGCCACTTATATGATGGTCAGGTAAGATTTTTTTTTTTTGTTCCCAAGACGTTTTATATTGTCTTACCTTACTTAATTTAAGGATTTGAATAGAGTGGAGAATTAACCTAGAACTGAATATCTGTGTACAATGTCTGAAGTTGTAGCTGGATCCATGATTTAGTTCATTATTTCTTTAAAAAAAAAGTCTTAGCATGCAAGGGAATCCCTGAGATCTTGGGATAGCAATAGGAAGAGAGAGAAGTAAGGTGCAGCTGAAGATCAGCTGAGTGTGAGGAATGAGCAACTTCGGCATATTAAATTCAACGCATTTGGAGGTCCACATTCTCCTCTTCCAAGCTTCATTCATGTCTTTTGTTCTAGTGTCTCTTGGATCATGTGCCCCCTAGAAAGCAACAGCCAGGAGAAGGAACATCATGAACAGTGAAACTTTGCTGTCTGTCCATTCCCCCTCCCCCCATTATTGAATTGCAGTTGTTTAGATGCAATTCATTTAGATGCAATTGCAGTTTTTTAGATGCAAAGAAGTCCTCAGATTTTTGCAGCTTCCAGTTCCCCTCCTGTCTGCTTTTGTTAGTCACAGTCAGGTTGGAATTTAGAGCCCAAAGCTGTTGTAGCTCCAGGCCTGCCGCCCCTTGGGATTTAAGGCATTCTCCTGTATCTGGGCTCTTCCCGTTTTCTGCTGATATTTGATACATGGGGGGATCATAGGTAGCCCTTGCTACACTGCTGACTGTGGAAGTTGTGTGCTTTTCTTCATTGCTGAGTTACTTTTCCTTTGTAACAGGAGGCTTGCTGCGTAGGGCTTGAAGTTGCCATAAAGCCTACAGACCATGTGATAACAGCTTACAGAGTTCATGGCTTTACCTATGCACGAGGAGTGCCTGTTCGAGAAATTCTTGCTGAACTTACAGGTTTGTGCTAAGTAAAATGAGGATTTGCATGCTACTGTACTTGTGTCAGAATTTTTTATTCAAATTCAAAATGATGTTGATGCACAAAGTATACTGGGGCTTCAGAAGCAGTTTAGTGATGCAGCAGAATAAATCAATTTTATAATTTTATGATGCAACCACTTTTTACTATAAAATGTAAGTCATAAGGAGTATTTAAGTGCTGGTACTTATAAAGTACAAATTCAGAAAATTTTTCCTGATACCATAAGCTGTATTTGTTGTGCTGCAGCTGCTTGTTTAAATGGAACTCGCTGGTGCTAGGCATCTGTTGTCAATAGGACTGGGCGTTACCCTCCCTAGGAGACAGACTTATATTTTCAGAATTAAGCTGCTGAAGTCTTAGGAAGACTGGTAAACACTGCCTGTAACGATAAACTGAATGGTTTGGGAAAATTTGACTGTACCAAGAATATTAAATGGCAACCTAGACAGATCTAAGATCTTGCAGAAAGGAGAGATGGTTATTCACAATAGGGTTGTAGGTGGAGCAGGGAAGGGAAGAGAGGGTCAGCCTGCTGAATGCTTAGAGATCTGTGAACGGATGCCAGAAGTGAAAAATGAACAAGGAGTTTGAAGGCCTTTATGAATCATTGGTATAACAAAAGACTTGATCTGAGAATTTGCACGCTTGAAACGTTAATACAGGAAAGCATGTTTCAGAGGTAGAGAAGAGGTATGGTTTCATATACTAAGAATGTATGTGTGTGTTAAGAATGCACATTAATAATGTGCATGAAAGCCTAGAATCTAGTGGATGATCGACTTGCCAGGTGTCACTGGATACTGATAAGAGGGAAAGTAAATGAGGAGATTGTCACAACTGAAGTCTACTATTGGCCCTGAAACTACAAATATCAATGATGTGGGTTTTTTTTCTTTATTTCTTCTCATGACATGCATCATCTTCTATAGCACTATGCTTGGTTTTAGTGGGGTTCTTTTAATTGGGAAAGAGCAGCTGCAGTACAGAGACTGTTGTTCCAAGAAATGATGCTTGGGGCAAGTTTCTAGAGTGCTGCTGGAGCTGATTCTAGCAAACAAAGATCTTGACTGAAAATGCTGAACTGAAAGACAGCCTGAGTTACAATGACCAGGAAATGACAGAACTAAAAAGTCTTTCAAGGAGCAGGAAGCAGTGTCACCCAAAGTAAGACTAGTAGATAAGATCCTACAGGAAAAAAAAATATAGAAAAGGACTTTACTGAATTGACGATTCCCAGAGCAATCGTTTTGTGTTCTAAGAAAAGTAGAAAGTATAGCAGAAAGTGACATCAGTCAATTAGGAGTTCTTAAATACTTTCTAAAAAACAAGAAAGGATTGTACAAAAAGTGGAGGGAGATTGCTGAAGTTAAATTACACTTAAAAAATAGTTTTCTGATTAAAATTAGACAATTTTTTTTTTTTGCTTTGGGTCTAGCTGGCAGAATCCATAAAAGCTTATGTGAAACCAATTCATAAGCATATGAAAGGCATGAGAGAGAACAATAATAAAAATGATCCACTATTAAAGAGAAGTACAAATTCCAGAAGGAGATCCAGCATTCAACTTCTAAAATAAACATCAAGGCTAAGGCGAAAAAACCCAATCAAACAAGCTGTACTTATTAGAAAGAAAACACAAGCCTCTGCAGCTAGTAACAAGACAGAATAAGAAATGGGGTGGGCTGATGAGAAATTCTGTGTTCTTGGATAAGCTCATTTAAGTAGGGTTTGTTGTAATGCTTCATGGACTGCTAGTTATCTTCAAACTACAGCTTGAGTAAAGCCGGGCTAGGTGACTTTTTGATATTTATCCTGGTCTTCCCCGCCCCCTCCCCCCCCCATGTCCTATCTGTAACTTTTGCTAACTTTTGTAACTTTGTCACAGGAAAGACAAGTGTAGATTGTTGCAGCCAATTTGGAACAATGAACATACCTTTCTTGCAGAAGCCAAAAGTAATAAGGACTGTATATACTTCTTACAGATTACATATATGAGAAATACAGACCATGTTGGCTATCAAAAAAAAAACCAACCCCAAACCAAAACATATTTATCAGAAAGTGCTTTTGTATAGTAGGACACTGAAACTTCTTGGTTGGTGTTAAAATTTCTTCTTAATCTCATTCTGTATTTCCTGAATTATGTTTTCATCACCATTCTCTTTCTCTCCCTTCTCTTATTTGCTTTGTTTTATATTTAACTGTAAACTCTTTGGGGAGAGGCCATTGTGTCTTAACTCCATATAGATCTAATGGCAACAACGTGGTCTTAGTGTTATTACCTTTAGGGATTGAATTAGATGTTCCCATTTGCATAGTATTTTTCCTCCGAAAAAATAAATTGCTTGTTATTCATGTTTCAGGTCGAAAAGGAGGATGTGTGAAGGGAAAAGGAGGATCAATGCATATGTATACCAAAAATTTCTATGGTGGCAATGGTATTGTTGGTGCTCAGGTATATATGTGACTTCTACTTTAAAGCGCAAGTTGAATTTGGCTCATGTCCTGTGCCAGTGTTTCCTCTCAGTTTTTGTGGTGTGAGCCTGTATGCAGATACCATTGCTCTCTGGCTATTAAGTCTGTTATGTCTTTATTCTGGTTTGCTCACTGTTTTGTAAACTGTGGCAAAAATGATCCAATTGAGAATATAGTTAATGTCTGTATTTTGGCTGTAATGCAGATTGGAACAAATGGAAGTGGGTTGTTAACAACTTGTTTGTTGAGCAGATCTCAAACAATGTAGATGTCTCTATATGGTTCACAAGCTGCCTGTCTCCAACTCCTCTCAACACTGTTCTAAAATTTTGGTTTGTCCTGTACTCTGTGATAGGTTCCTCTTGGAGCTGGGATTGCGCTGGCCTGTAAATACTTTGGTAAAAACGAAATCTGTCTGACGTTATATGGGGATGGTGCAGCCAACCAGGTAAAGGAGCTTTGTCTAGTTGTGGCTGTGGGTAATCAGTTTTCCCTCTGTGAACTGTGAGCTCTGCCTTTCCACTGAGCAGTGGGAGAGCACCTTTCACCCTGTCAGTGTAGTACCTGCAACCCAGGCAACATCTGACTTGGAACTTAGGCTGAGATTTGTGTGTTGGGCTTTCTGCTGCAAGGATGCTTTATTAAAGGAGACCACCGATGCTGAAAAAGCAGTCCTGGAGAGAGAAGACAATGTACACCTTCTGTCCTACAGTCAGTTTTTCTTAGGGCTTTTGTCATGAAGTGAGACAAACTTCATGTAGGTGGCTGGGCACCTTGCAAATTTGGGACACTAGCACCTCCTATTTGTGTTGTCTTAGGCATTTGAATAGGAGTGTGTTTCAAGAACTGTATAGTCCTCAGAGGGGTGATTCAGATGAACAGTGAAGTTAATTGCTAGATGTTCTTTACGTATTGGGAATGTAGCATGTGCTTGCATCTTTTTTATCACGTTTTGGACCTGTGTAAATGCCTGTCCTTCCCTGCCCCCATTTCGGACTCTGCCCTTATTGCTGGAGTGGAGGGATAGCTGCTCAGCTCCTTCCCTTCCAGAGCGCTCCAGATACTCAGGGGGCAAGTGGAGCTAATGGTTAATTATGTGCACACTGCAGGGGTGACGGGAGGAGGGGCTTCCAGTTACTCTTGTTATCCTCTTTCCAGTTGTGCATGGCTCACTTAAGTGTGACACCCTGAAGCCTCTGTGCTGTAAGGAGAGCTCTGAATGACAGCAGCGAAGATGACAGTGCTGCTGAATAGGGAGAAACATGTAACTTACATTTCTGAAGACAGAGGAGAGGACAGAGCATCTTGCAGAGCCACTTACTATTGACATTCTGGACAGTCTCTTCATGTTATCAGCAGAGACATTAGGCCAGATAAGAAACTGATGGTTTAGAGTGTACCGTTGATACAGTTTCCCACTTTCAAAATGCTGGTGGAGATCTCAGTTCTTGTTTTCCCTATTTTTGACTTAAAGTAGCAAGGCTGATGCAGTCACTGTGGTCAAACCTTTTACTTTGCTGTAGCAGCATCCTGCCAGATGAGAAAATTGTGAAGTTTTTTTATGACTGTTGCTGAAATACTTCAGTTAAAGTTGAAGGTTTTGTGCTACCCTAACACAGATACTGATAGAGGTTTAAAAAATAAGTTCTATAAACTGTTAGTTGAGATGAAAGTTACCTCATACAGTGTAGCTTCTCTTTTATTCCTGCTGACCTGCAGCAAGTGACAGGTTTCAGATCACTTTTAGTATTAAATTTTTTCCTAGCTAGACCTGTGCAACTGAACAATTTTCAGTAGAGCCTAACGCTTGAAGGCTGAGCTCCCTGTCTAGATGTAACTTGCTCTTTTTCTTTCAGGGCCAGATATTTGAAACATACAATATGGCCGCCTTATGGAAGTTGCCTTGTATTTTTATCTGTGAGAACAATCGGTATGGAATGGGAACTTCAGTTGAAAGAGCTGCAGCCAGTACTGACTACTACAAAAGAGGAGACTTCATTCCAGGGCTCAGGGTGAGCACAACCCCAGCTTTTTTTGAGGGGGGTGGAAGTGGAGCAATGTGCATGCACAGACCTGCACCATACATACACATGTATCCATTTCTTTTATTTATACATGTATTTAGAAGTATTTTTTTAAATATAGAAAAATTTGAAACTGAATTCCTGTTGCACTTGTGGAAGTACTAAAATTGGAAGTTTAGGGTTTGGCATTTTTTTGCCTCAACTTGTAGTTTCTGTTTATCAGGTGGATGGCATGGATGTTCTCTGTGTTCGAGAAGCAGCGAAGTTTGCAGCTGATTACTGTAGAGCTGGAAAAGTAAGTCTGCAATTGTCATTCCCTTTCCATAGGTGAAATTCTTAGCCACAGTATTGCTGCATAAAAAGTTCCTAATCTAGCTCATTTTCTCCAGTCACTGCTGGAACTTTATTTGACCTTTATTTCCTTTTTTCCACAGTATTGAACCTGTAAGCAATTGAGTGGTTCTTTAATTTTGTTAGAATTTATTAACATGCAGTTGGTATTAGCCAAGTGTCGTGGTTTAACCCCAGCCAGCAACTAAGCACCATGCAGCTGCTCACTCACTTCCCCCCCACCCAGTGGGAAGGGGGAGAGAATCAGGGGGGGAAAAGTAAAACTCGTGGGTTGAGATAAGAACGGTTTAATAGAACAGAAAAGAAGAAACTAATAATGATAATGGTAACACTAATAAAATGACAATACTAATACTAAAAGGATTGGAATGTACAAGTGATGCACAATGCAATTGCTCACCACTCACTGACTGACGCCCAGTTAGTTCCTGAGCAGTGATCCCCCCCCAGGCCAACTCCCCCCAGTTTATATACTGGGCATGGCATCACATGGTATGGAATACCCCTTTGGCCAGTTTGGGTCAGGTGCCCTGGCTGTGTCCCATGCCAAATTCTTGTGCCCCTCCAGCCTTCTTGCTGGCTGGGCATGAGAAGCTGAAAAATCCTTGACTTAATTAATCTAAATGCCACTTGGGAAGAACTGAAAATGTCAGTGTGTTATCAACATCCTTCTCATCCTAAATCCAAAACATAACACTATACCAGCTACTAGAAAGAAAATTAACTCTATCCCAGCTGAAACCAGGACACCGAGCATTTAAAAAATACATACATCTATCTATATATAGATCTATCTCCTGATACTCTGTCATTTTTTTTTCCCCATTTCTATCCCTGTTAAATTCTGTTGTGAAAGTTGTTCTGTCAGGCAGTTGTGCTCTTTGTGAAGAGGTTAATTAGGGGAAGTATCAAGGAAAGTAGTAATGATTCTATATTTACAACAAATAGAAAGTGAAGTAAAAGTTTTCTGAGTCGGCATTAGTGTCTGTCACCCAAGTGTGATACATTGGTTTTGAAGATTTTTAATATTTGGTGAAATAATGTTTGTGCTGTGAATGTACAACAGAAAAAGAAGAAAGTCTGTACAGAAGAGTAACATTCTGCAAGCTACCATCTCACAGTGAAACAACAATTAGAAATAGTCTGAGTAACAGTGGAATGACATTGGAAGGGAAGAAATTGTCTAATGCTGCTCAATAAGAACATGAGAATAAATGCTCACAATATCAACACAGGCTTTCATTTGAAAAGAGCCAAGTTGCATTTTACTAGTTGTAACAATGTTATGTAAATTGAGAAAAAACATTGAATTAAAATCATTCATCACTGGTGCAATTCACCTATGGCAAATACTTGCTGCTAGAACAACAAATTGGTCACTCAAGGTGGTAACACCCTCTGTCATTTTTTTTTTTCTTTTTAAGGGTCCTATTCTGATGGAGTTACAGACATACCGTTATCATGGCCACAGTATGAGTGACCCTGGAATAAGGTACTGTGACGTTCTTTCTTGGCATTCATTGAAAACAAGTATTGATGGTGGTCAAAAACCTGAAACTCTTGGATTCAATGTTTAAATCCATTGTGAAGTGCATATAAAGATTATGATGAAATTGCTATGAGCAGTCTGATCACTCATCTCATTGCTCAGTTGATAATCCATGGCCATGTAACACACCTGTTTTACTTGCAGTATTAAGAGATCTAGTCTTAGAACAAGCACAGTGTCAGTTAAACTTCTGTACTTTCTACTAATGAATTCTGCTTTCAGTGTGACTTTATGGTGTGTTCCAATTAAGCTTTGAGTGCAAAGCAGCATGCTTTTCCAAGGCTTTTAGAGTTATTTCAAATCCTGTAAGCTACAATTACTGGAACAGTGTCCTGGTTTCAGCTGGGATAGAGTTAACTGTCTTCCTAGTAGCTGGTACGTGCTATGTTTTGAGTTCAGTATGCGAAGAATGTTGATAACACTGATGTTTTCAGTTGTTGCTCAGTAGTGTTTAGACTATAGTCAAGGATTTTTCAGCTTCTCATGCCCAGCCAGCAAGAAAGCTGGAGGGGCACAAGAAGTTGGCACGGGACACAGCCAGGGTACCTGACCCAAACTGGCCAACGGTGTATTCCATACCATGGGATGTCCCATCTAGTATAGGAACTGGGGAGTGGGGGCAGGGAATCGCCGCTCGGGGACTGGCGGGGTGTTGGTTGGTGGGTGGTGAGCAATTGCCCTGCGCATCATTTGTACGTTCCAATCCTTTTATTACTACTGTTGTCATTTTATTAGTGTTATCATTATCATTATTAGTTTCTTCTTTTCTGTTCTATTAAACCGTTCTTATCTCAACCCACGAGTTTTACTTCTTTTTCCCGATTTTCTCCCCCATCCCACTGGATGGGGGGGAAGTGAGTGAGCGGCTGCGTGGTGCTTAGTTGCTGGCTGGGGTTAAACCATGACAAACAGTTTGGACTGTACAGTCAAGTGGAACACTTCTTAAAAATATAAATGTATAGGTGCCAAAAAGACTCAGGCATTGTGCCAGCTGACAGATCTGAATTGATCTACATGAAGTAGAGGTGTATCCCAGGGCTTCACTGGAAACTTTTAGTGAACTGGACGCATGCAGCAAGTCATCTAGCCCCACTGTAGGGGAGGTGGGAAGGAGGAAATGCGGCCCCCTTGTCATAACTGTCTCAGGCTGGGGTTGCTCCCCTTTCCCTGCCTATGTTATACTTGGGTCTGGAGCTACTTAAGCTTGGTTGGTGCTTACAGATCTAAAAGCTGTTTTAGATGTAGCTGTGTCACCTTTTGAGTGATAAATGTTGTTGCATTTTTCATTGCATTCCTGATAATTCTTTGGTCACACCTTTTTCTGAAAGTGAGCTGTGTCCAGAACCTCACCTCTGTTCAAGGATACCACTGAAGAAGTTCATGTCTTTGTTTGTCTTGCTCCTAGCTATCGTACTAGAGAAGAAATTCAAGAAGTGAGAAGCAAAAGTGATCCCATTACTTCGCTGAAGGACAGAATGGTCAACAATAACCTTGCTAGCATTGAAGAATTAAAGGTATGGCTTTTAGTTGCTATTTAAGCAAGCTCTTGAGTGTTCACACACTAATCATCTCTGAACAGCACATCATAGGGCAGCGTGTGTCACTTGTTCTTTGAAGGTCTTTAAAGTTCTAGCATCGCTTTTATTGGTGAAGTTGAAGTTTTGTTGCAGCCCAGCTAATGAAGTTGTACCCTGCCAGAAAGGCATTTTGCTTTTGGGTGCTGAGTGTAAGTTGGGGTGTGAGGCTGTGTGTATGGGTGTTAGTGTTTCAAATACAGCTCTTGTCATCTGCTAACATGTAGAAATCAAAATTACCGAGGCTTTCTCAACTGCCTAGGAAAGGGTAAGTCTCTGAAAGGGAAATTATCAATAGTGAAAAATCCTAGTGAAGGAGCCAGGAACCCTCTAAGCAAATGTTGTAAATACTTTCATCAACTCTGTTTAAAAAAAAAATTGACACTGACACTTTCAGTGTTTTGCAGGATCAGAATTGAAAATGTAGAGGCTCAGGGGGGGTCACGTTCTTTTGGCAGTAAGTTACTGGTGCTATCAAAAAGGGACAAATGCTGCAGTTTAGTAGGGAGGGAGTTTTCACAGGCTTCTAATTTATGTTCTAGATAGTGTTAATGCTAATTCTGACCAGTGCTTAATAATCATTGTGTTTAAATTTAAAATTGTGATGCTTTTTCTGAGCTGTCTTCTAATAAGCATCTGTTTTGTGTTTAGGAAATCGATGTGGCAGTAAGGAAGGAGATCGAGGAAGCTGCTCAGTTTGCTACCACTGACCCAGAGCCACCACTGGAAGAACTGGGTAACCACATCTACTTCAATGAGCCACCCTTTGAAGTGCGTGGCCCAAACCAGTGGATAAGGTACAAGTCTGTCAGTTAAGGGCCTTTTTGTTGGCATGCATTTACAGGAACTATAATGACTCAGAAACAACCCCTAAGCTTATTTAAAAGCTCTTTCAAAAGAGGAAATGTGTAGGGAAATCCATCTCAGTATGGATTTCCTTAAACATGCTGAATGTTGTTTCAGAAGGAGCTAAATTAAGAGAAAGCAGCAGTTTATTTAAATTGCTATATATTTGCTTTACTGACTTTTCTTTGGATTGCTGTATGTGTTATGTACAGTGTTAAAAAAAAATTAAAAAAAAATTAAAAATTTAACTTTAACAACATTTATCTAGGATGCTGTTTGCTTTGTTTCTTGATGAACCACTTCCCCCAAAACCCACCAAAAAAGCGATTTAGATGCTATGGTTTTGCTGCAGAAAAGTTACTAAATGAAAATGTCACACCAGGCCTTTTTTAGTAGTTCAGTGAGAGTAGCTTTAATACAAAAAGTTATGTACATTCATCTTTGAAGAGGTGACATATGCTCTAGCATATCCCCTCTCTGCTCAAACCATCAGCCAGCAGAAATATGACATGTTTTAAGGTCATCATAGCTTTCACAATGCTAAAGCTAATCCAGGTGTGGGTACCTGTTTTGCAGAAGAGGTTTTTTCTCACTAATGCTGTGTATTACATTGATAGGCGTTTGCCTTCTGCCTTACTCTGTTGTAATAATTTAAGTGCATTGACACTAACTTAAAAGCTGTTACTATTCACTGTGTATTACACTGATGGTCAAACAACCTATATAATTGTGCAAAACCTGCAAGGCCACTGTACATACATATATACAGCTAATAATTTAAGTGTTAGGAATGTATCTTTCATTTGTTTATTCCCGTTTCACATTCTGCTGAAGCATTAACCTTCTGCACTGAGGTCTTGCCAGATGTTTGTCGGTGGTTTAATATTGCATTCCAAATTCTGCAGGCAAGACCACCCCTGGATGGAGAAGAATAGAGAACAGTTAGGGAAAACTCCCTCATCTCCATTACTCTGAAGTGAGCAAGAAGTAAAACCTAGAAATCCCAAGGGCATACCAGTTACAACAGTATGTAGAAAACACTATACCACTTCTTTAAGGTTATAGCTAAAACAACTTCCACATCAGCCAGGGGTTAACAGAATGATGAAGAAAGGACTTAAATTGATGGGTAGGAAAAATAAGTAAGTAAATTCTTTATGCCTATTTTCCATATGATTACATCATCCTGAAGGGTGCAGAAATGGCTCCCAACCTTGATAAATGCCAAAACTTGATGGCTTGAAGCACCCTAGGTATAGTTGTTAAGCTGCAGCAGTTAAGATGTGAAAAATAACAGAAAATCAGAGCAGAAATACACAGCAGTTGCCACTGAACTATCACTGACCTATTTGAATAACCGAACTTCTAAAAGAGTATTTTTACAAATGACTTTAAGCTCTTAACAATGAACTAATAAGTATTTCCTTACCGCAGTTGAAGATACCGCAAATCATCTTTAGTGATGTCATTAAGGACAGCACTTAGTGTATAATCTTCTTCAGCAAACTAAAAGGCAAATTTATTCCTAAATTAATATTCCTTCTTTGAAACCACACTGCTAATTATGACTACAGTGACTTAAAAAGTAATTTTTTGTTTGTTTTAGGTGTTTTGTTTTTGTGGGTTTTTTTACCCTCTTAATGGCATCCAAGTCTGCTCCTTGTTGTTTGAGCCAGTTCATGAGCTCAGGGTCTACATTCTCTCTAAAAGTTGCTGCAGACCATTGGGAATCTTTAACAGAAAACAAACATATAGGTTACTACACCTCAAAACTAGGGCAAAAGTGGTGGTTTCCAGACTACTGAAGCTTAAAATAGACAGTCTTTTATCCTTTAAACAAACACACAATCCAATATATTTGTGTGTAACTGTCAAAGTATGCAGTATCTCATCATACCTTTGGGTTTAAGTTTTAATCGAAGCAAGTGTAATTCCTGAGTTTTTTGCTCCAAAGATTGCCATAAGAGGGTCTGATACTCTTTCTCCTTCTGAATGAGGTTTTCCAAAAGCCTGTTGGTGTATGAGAGAGATCAAAAATAACCATACTGAGTCTAGCTGAAAAAAAGACTTACCATTTTTAATGACTACCAAAGGACAGAGACACTTGAGAGATGCTGTCTTAAGTAAGTAACATGTTTTATGGTTTACAGACTTCATTTTGGTTGTCTAAGACTCAGCTTAGTGGTGGCACTTTAAGGTTTTCATCTTTGCAGAATTTAGTAAATAGCTTGTAAATTCTGTTACTGTTTTGCAGCCTCCCTGGGCAGAGTTGCTGCCTTTATCCTGTAATTTACTGCTGAACAGTAGAACACTGATGTTTTACCAGGCACTTTAATGATGACAGATTTACATCACATCCATAAAGAATGGGACCTTCTGATGTTAACACACTGGCAGCAGCCTACAAATGTAACCCATGAGAAACAGGAGAGGGGCTCTGCTGAGCTCTGCTTGTGCTAATTAGTGGGCAGCCTGTCCTGTGGGCCAGGACAGAGCTGCTCTGGTCTTTACTTGCAGGAACAGCTTTGAGGGTGCTGCCACTGGGTCAGGTGGCATCCAAGGAGTCAAGGAAGTAGGAAGGAAAGGGGCACAGTTGCACAAGCCTAAAGTAGAAATGCAACATGACATTCTGCAATTAAAAAATTCATTACACAGAAACAAAGGTTCTGCTGAAAGGCTGTTGAGTTGTCATACCGGTGCTGCCAGTGTATTCTGAATCCATTTATGTTCCTGGGAGGTCTCTTTATCACGAGGCAATCGATCACAGTGGGTGAGCAATATTCATGTTATGTATGTACATGTCCTTGTAGAAAGTAACGTCTGAGAGCTTTTCAAAGACTGCCTGAAAACAAATCCACAGTCATTATAGGAGGGTTACCTTAAGGTCTCTTGTTTAAGTCTGCCCAACTCCAGGCTAAGCTGCTGCTGAGCCTCATGTGACACCACAGAACTAAGGGCGCTGATGCCTGATGGGACAGCAGGATCCTCGGCCCTGTTTTGTTCAGCGGGCTGGAAACTGTCCTCCACTTCATCACCGTCCTTGTCCCCACCTTCAGTTTCTGATGTGGGCTCAAAGTGAGCTTGAAGCTCTGGTAAGAGGAAACAGTGTAAGCATAAGAGAAGCAAAGAGAAGTATGGAATAGGATAGAATAGAATAGGATAGGTTAGGATTGAGTAGAATAGAATGGAAAAGAATGCAATAGGATAGGATACAATAGAATGGATGGAATGGAATGTAATAGAATATTATGGAATGGAAAAGAAAAGAATGGAATAGAATAGGATAGGTGTCCTGGTTACAGCTGGGATAGAGTTAGCTGGTACAGTGCTATGTTTTGAGTTCAGTATGTGAAGAACGTTGATAACACTGATGTTTTCAGTTGTTGCTAAGTAATGTTTAGACTAAAGTCAAGGATTTTTCAGCTTCTCATGCCCAGCCAGCAAGAAAGCTGGAGGGGCACAAGAAGTTGGCACAGGACACAGCCAGGGCACCTGACCCAAACTGGCCAACAGTGTATTCCATACCATGTGATGTCCCATCTAGTTTAGGAACTGGGGAGTGGGGGCAGGGAATCGCCACTCGGGGACTAGCTGGGTGTCGGTCAGGGGGTGGTGAGCAATTGCCCTGCGCATCATTTGTACATTTCAATCCTTTTATTACTACTGTTGTCATTTTATTACTATTGTCATTATTAAGTTTTCTTCTTTTTTGTTGTATTAAACCGTTCTTAACCCATGAGTTTTACTTCTTTTTCCAGATTCTCTCCCCCATCCCACTGGGGGGCGGGGGGAGTGAGTGAGCAGCTGTGTGGTGCTTAGTTGCTGGCTGGGGTTAAACCATGACAATAGGGTAGGATATGAATAGAATAAGGTGAAGTAGGATGGACTGGACTAGGATGGACTGGACTAGGATGGACTGGACTAGGATGGACTGGACTAGGATGGACTGGACTAGGAGTCTAGTAGAGTCTATTAGCTTTTGACGGCGTCTGGTAGACTTTGACAGAGTCTGGTAGTGTCTGGTAGACTTTGACAGAGTCTGGTAGCGTCGAGTAGCGTCTAGTAGATTTTGACAGGGTCTGGTAGCCTCTGGTAGCGTCTATAAGACTTTGAGAGTGTCTGGTAGCGTTGAGTAGTGTCTAGTAGATGATTTTGACAGGGTCTGGTAGCGTCTAGTAGATGATTTTGACAGGGTCTGGTAGCGTCTAGTAGATGATTTTGACAGGGTCCGGTAGCGTCTAGTAGATGATTTTGACAGGGTCTGGTAGCATCCGGTAGATTCTAACAGAAGAGTCTACTAGAAGAGTCCAATAGACCCTGTTAGACTCTATTAGACTCTAATGCACTCTGTTAGACTCCTAATAGAGTGTATTAGAGTCTAATACAATCTCACAGAGTCTAATAGAGTCTAATATTAGGGTCTATTAGGGTCTATTAGGGTCTATTAGGGTCTGTTAGGGTCTATTAGGGTCTATTAGGGTCTATTAGGGTCTATTAGGGTCTATTAGGGTCTATTAGGGTCTATTGGAATCTAATATTAGACCCCATTAGACCCCAATAGGGTCCAATAGAATCTAATAGAGTCTATTGGAATCTAATATTAGGGCCCTGTTAGGGCCTGTTAGTGCCTGTTAGGGTCTTATACAGTCTAATGGAGTCTAACAGAGTCTATTAGACTCTATTAGATTTCAGTAGACCCTATTAGACCCTAATAGACCCTAATAGTCTATTAGGGTCCAATGGAGTCCAATGGGGTCCAATGGGGTCTGTTAGAGTCCATTAGAATCTAATAGACCCTAATAGAGTCTAATAGAGTCTATTAGGGTCTAATATAGTCTATTGGAATCTAATAGACTCTAATAGAGTCTATTGGAATCTATTGGAATCGAATATTAGACCCTATTAGACCCTGTTTGACTCCATTAGACCCTGTTTGACTCCATTAGACCCTAATGGACCCCATTAGACCCTAATGGACTATTAGGGTCTATTAGGGTCTATTAGGGTCTATTAGGGTCTATTAGGGTCTATTAGGGTCTATTGGACCCTAACAGACCCTATTAGAAAGTATTAGAACCTATTAGACCCTAATAGTCTATTGGAGTCTATTGGAGTCTATTGGAGTCTATTGGAGTCTATTGGAGTCTATTGGAGTCTATTGGAGTCTATTGGAGTCTATTGGAGTCTATTGGAGTCTATTGGACCGTAATAGTCTAATAGGGTCTGTTGGGTTCTAATAGGGTCTGTTGGGTTCTAATAGGGTCTGTTGGGTTCTAATAGAACGTAATAGTCTAACAGGGTCTAACGGGGTCTGTTGGGTTCTAATAGGGTCTGTTGGACCCTAATAGAACGTAATAGTCTAACAGGGTCTAACGGAGTCTGTTGGAGTCTGTTGGACCCTAATAGAACGTAATAGTCTAACAGGGTCTAACGGAGTCTAACGGAGTCTGTTGGAGTCTGTTGGAGTCTGTTGGAGTCTGTTGGAGTCGAATATTAGACCCTAATAGAACCTATTAGACTCTGTTTGACTCCATTAGATTCTAATGGACCCCAATAGACCCTAACAGACTCCATTAGACCCCAGTAGACCCTAACAGAGTCTATTAGAGTCCATTAGGGTCTAACAGAGTCTATTAGAGTCCATTAGGGTCTAATAGGGTCTTATACAGTCTAATGGAGTCTAACAGAGTCTAATAGGGTCCATTAGAATCTAACAGAGTCTAATAGACTCTATTAGGGTCTATTAGACTCTATTAGACTCCATTAGATTCCAATAGACCCTATTAGACCCTAATAGACCCTAATAGTCCATTAGGGTCTGATGGAGTCCATTAGGGTCTAATAGGGTCTATTGGGGTCTAACAGACTCTATTAGAGTCCATTAGAATGTAATAGACCCTAATAGAGTCTAATAGAGTCTATTAGAATCAAATATTAGACCCTAATAGAACCTATTAGACTCTGTTTGACTCCATTAGACCCTAATAGACTCCATTAGACTCTATTAGATTCTAATGGACCCTAATAGACTCTATTAGACACTATTAGACCCTAATAGACACTATTGGTCTCTATTAGATTCTAATGGAACCTATTAGAACGTATTAGAACCTATTAGACCCTAATAGTCTATTGGAGTCCGTTGGAGTCCGTTGGAGTCCGTTGGAGTCCGTTGGAGTCCGTTGGAGTCCGTTGGAGTCCGTTGGAGTCCGTTGGAGTCCGTTGGACCGTAATAGTCTAATAGGGTCTATTAGACTCTATTAGAACATATTGGAGTCTATTGGAGTCTATTGGACCCTAATAGAACCTAATAGACTCCGTTAGACTCTATTAGACCCTAATAGACCCTATTTGAACGTAATAGTCTAATAGAGTCTATTAGAGTCTATTAGGGTCTAATAGAGTCTAACAGAGTCTATTAGATTCTAATGGACCCTAATAGACTCTGTTAGAGTCTAATAGACTCTGTTAGACCCTAATAGATTCCAATGGACACTATTGGACACTATTGGACCCTAATGGACCCTATTGGACCCTATTAGGGTCTATTGGGGTCTAATGGGGTCTAACAGGGTCTATTAGATTCCAATAGACTGTATTAGACCCTAATAGACTCTATTAGACTCTATTAGGGTCTATTAGATTCTAATGGACTCTAATAGAGTCTATTAGAGTCTATTGGAATCGAATATTAGACCCTAATAGAACCTATTAGACTCTGTTTGACTCCATTAGACCCTAATAGACTCTATTAGATTCTAATGGACCCTAATGGACCCTCACAGACCCTATTAGAACGTATTAGAACCTGTTAGACCCTAATCGTCTAATCGAGTCTAATAGGGTCTATTAGGTTCTAATAGAGTCTATTAGAATCTATTGGAATCTATTAGAGTCTATTGGAATCTATTAGAACCTAATAGACTCCAATAGACTCTATTAGAACCTAATAGACCCGATTAGACGATTAGGGTCTAATAGGTTCTAATAGGGTCCATTAGAATCTAATAGAGACCAATAGTGTCTATTAGGGTCTAATAGTGTCTAATAGAGTCTATTAGGGTCCATTAGAATCTAATAGAGTCTAATAGGGTCTATTAGGGTCTAATATTTGATTCTAATAGACTCTGTTAGACCCCATTAGACCCCAATAGACCCTATTAGATTCTAATGGACCCTAATAGACTCTATTAGCTTCCAGTAGACGCTATTAGACTCCATTAGACCCTAAAAGACCCTAATAGACTCTATCAGATTCTAATGGACCCTATTAGACCCTAAGGGACCCTAATAGACCCTAATGGACTCCATTAGACCCTAATAGACTATTAGGGTCTATTAGGGTCTAATAGGGTCTATTGGAGTCTAATAGAGTCTAATAGACCCTAATAGAGTCTATTAGACTCTGTTAGATTCTAATGGAGCCTATTAGACTCTGTTAGACCCCATTAGACCCTATTAGACTCTAATGGACCCTAATAGACTCTATTACACTCCATTAGAATCTAATAGGGTCTAATGGAGTCTGTTAGGGTCTATTGGCGTCTAATGGACCCTAATAGACTCCCTTAGACTCTAATAGACTCCATTAGACTCCAATAGACCCTAATAGGGTCCATTAGGGTCTAATAGTGTCTGATAGAATCTATTAGGGTCCAATAGGGTCTACTGGAATCTATTAGACCGTAACAGACTGCGTTAGGGTCCGTTAGACCCTAACAGACTCCGTTAGACACTATTAGACCAATACGCTCCAATACGCTCCAATAGACTATTAGGGTCTAACAGGTTCTAATACGTTCTAATAGCGTCTGTTAGGGTCCGTTAGGGTCCATTAGACTCTAATAGAGTCTATTAGGGTCTAATGGAGTCAAACAGAGTCTAATAGGTTCTATTAGGGTCTAATATTTGATTCCAGTAGACTCTAATAGACTCTAATAGACTCTATTAGAGTCCATTAGAATCTAATAGACCCTAATAGAGTCTATTAGGGTCTAATACAGTCTATTGGAATCTAATAGACCCTGTTAGACCCCATTAGACCCTAATGGACCCTAATAGGGTCCATTAGGGTCCAATAGTGTCCATTGGAATCTATTAGGGTCTAACAGAGTCTATTAGACTCTAACAGAGTCTATTAGAGTCCATTAGAATGTAATAGACCCTAATAGAGTCTATTAGAATCGAATATTAGACCCTAATAGACCCTATTAGACTCTATTAGATTCTAATGGACCCTATTAGAACGTATTAGAACCTATTAGACCCTAATAGTCTAATCGGGTCTAATAGAGTCTGTTAGGGTCTAATAGGGTCTATTAGGTTCTAATAGAGTCTATTGGAGTCTGTTGGAGTCTATTAGACCCTATTAGAACGTATTAGACCCTATTAGACCGTAATAGTCTAATAGTGTCTAATGGAGTCTATTAGGGTCTAATAGTGTCTAACGGAGTCTATTAGGGTCTAATGGAGTCTAACAGAGTCTATTAGATTCTAATGGACCCTAATAGACTCTGTTAGACCCTAATAGATTCTATTAGACACTATTAGACCCTAATGGACCCTATTAGGGTCTATTAGAGTCTATTAGAGTCTATTAGGGTCTAATAGTGTCTATTAGGGTCTAATGGACTCTAATAGATTCCAATAGACTCTAATAGACTCTATTAGAACCTAATAGACCCTATTAGACTCGATTAGACTATTAGGGTCTAACAGGTTCTAATAGGGTCTGTTAGGGTCCATTAGAATCTAATAGAGTCCAATAGGTTCTATTAGGGTCTAATATTCGATCCCAATAGACCCTATTAGATTCTAATGGACCCTAATAGACTCTATTAGCTTCCAATAGACGCTATTAGACTCCATTAGACCCTAAAAGACCCTAATAGACTCTATCAGATTCTAATGGACCCTATTAGACCCTAAGGGACCCTAATAGACCCTAATGGACTCCATTAGACCCTAATAGACTATTAGGGTCTATTAGGGTCTAATAGGGTCTATTGGAATCTAATAGAGTCTAATAGACCCTAATAGAGTCTATTAGACTCTGTTAGATTCTAATGGACCCTATTAGACTCTGTTAGACCCCATTAGACCCTATTAGACTCTAATGGACCCTAATAGACTCTATTACACTCCATTAGAATCTAATAGGGTCTAATGGAGTCTGTTAGGGTCTATTGGCGTCTAATGGACCCTAATAGACTCCCTTAGACTCTAATAGACTCCATTAGACTCCAATAGACCCTAATAGGGTCCATTAGGGTCTAATAGTGTCTGATAGAATCTATTAGGGTCCAATAGGGTCTACTGGAATCTATGAGACCGTAACAGACTGCGTTAGGGTCCGTTAGACCCTATTAGACTCCGTTAGACCCTATTAGACTCCGTTAGACCCTATTAGACTCCGTTAGACACTATTAGACTCCGTTAGACACTATTAGACCAATACGCTCCAATATGCTCCAATAGACTATTAGGGTCTAACAGGTTCTAATACGTTCTAATAGCGTCTGTTAGGGTCCGTTAGGGTCCATTAGAATCTAATAGAGTCTATTAGGGTCTAATGGAGTCAAACAGAGTCTAATAGGTTCTATTAGGGTCTAATATTTGATTCCAGTAGACTCTAATAGACTCTAATAGACTCTATTAGAGTCCATTAGAATGTAATAGACCCTAATAGAGTCTATTAGAATCGAATATTAGACCCTAATAGACCCTATTAGACTCTATTAGATTCTAATGGACCCTATTAGAACGTATTAGAACCTATTAGACCCTAATAGTCTAATCGGGTCTAATAGAGTCTGTTAGGGTCTAATAGGGTCTATTAGGTTCTAATAGAGTCTATTGGAGTCTGTTGGAGTCTATTAGACCCTATTAGAACGTATTAGACCCTATTAGACCGTAATAGTCTAATAGTGTCTAACGGAGTCTATTAGGGTCTAATAGTGTCTAATGGAGTCTATTAGGGTCTAATGGAGTCTAACAGAGTCTATTAGATTCTAATGGACCCTAATAGACTCTGTTAGACCCTAATAGATTCTATTAGACACTATTAGACCCTAATCGACCCTATTAGGGTCTATTAGAGTCTATTAGAGTCTATTAGGGTCTAATAGTGTCTATTAGGGTCTAATGGACTCTAATAGATTCCAATAGACTCTAATAGACTCTATTAGAACCTAATAGACCCTATTAGACTCGATTAGACTATTAGGGTCTAACAGGTTCTAATAGGGTCTGTTAGGGTCCATTAGAATCTAATAGAGTCCAGTAGGTTCTATTAGGGTCTAATATTTGATCCCAATAGACCCTATTAGATTCTAATGGACCCTAATAGACTCTATTAGCTTCCAGTAGACGCTATTAGACTCCATTAGACCCTAAAAGACCCTAATAGACTGTATCAGATTCTAATGGACCCTATTAGACCCTAAGGGACCCTAATAGACCCTAATGGACTCCATTAGACCCTAATAGACTATTAGGGTCTATTAGGGTCTAATAGGGTCTATTGGAATCTAATAGAGTCTAATAGACCCTAATAGAGTCTATTAGACTCTGTTAGATTCTATTAGACTCTAATGGACCCTAACAGACTTTGTTAGACCCCATTAGACCCTAACAGACCCTAATAGTCTAATAGGGTCTAATGGAGTCTAATAGCGTCTATTAGGGTCCATTAGAATCTAATAGCCCCTAATAGACACTAATAGAGACTATTAGACTCTATTAGACTCTGTTAGAGTCTAATAGACCCTAATAGGGTCCAATAGTGTCCACTGGAATCTATTAGGGTCTAATAGAGTCTATTAGACTCCATTAGAATCTAATAGACTCTGTTAGACTCTATTAGACTATTACGGTCTAATACATTCTAATACGGTCCAATAGACTCCAATAGACTCTATTAGAACCTAATAGACCCGATTAGACGATTAGGGTCTAATAGGTTCTAATAGGGTCCATTAGAATCTAATAGAGACCAATAGTGTCTATTAGGGTCTAATAGTGTCTAATAGAGTCTATTAGGGTCCATTAGAATCTAATAGAGTCTAATAGGGTCTATTAGGGTCTAATATTTGATTCTAATAGACTCTGTTAGACCCCATTAGACCCCAATAGACCCTATTAGATTCTAATGGACCCTAATAGACTCTATTAGCTTCCAATAGACGCTATTAGACTCCATTAGACCCTAAAAGACCCTAATAGACTCTGTCAGATTCTAATGGACCCTATTAGACCCTAAGGGACCCTAATAGACCCTAATGGACTCCATTAGACCCTAATAGACTATTAGGGTCTATTAGGGTCTAATAGGGTCTATTGGAATCTAATAGAGTCTAATAGACCCTAATAGAGTCTATTAGACTCTGTTAGATTCTAATGGACCCTATTAGACTCTGTTAGACCCCATTAGACCCTATTAGACTCTAATGGACCCTAATAGACTCTATTACACTCCATTAGAATCTAATAGGGTCTAATGGAGTCTGTTAGGGTCTATTGGCGTCTAATGGACCCTAATAGACTCCCTTAGACTCTAATAGACTCCATTAGACTCCAATAGACCCTAATAGGGTCCATTAGGGTCTAATAGTGTCTGATAGAATCTATTAGGGTCCAATAGGGTCCAATAGGGTCTACTGGAATCTATGAGACCGTAACAGACTGCGTTAGGGTCCGTTAGACCCTATTAGACTCCGTTAGACCCTATTAGACTCCGTTAGACCCTATTAGACCAATACGCTCCAATATGCTCCAATAGACTATTAGGGTCTAACAGGTTCTAATACGTTCTAATAGCGTCTGTTAGGGTCCGTTAGGGTCCATTAGAATCTAATAGAGTCTATTAGGGTCTAATGGAGTCAAACAGAGTCTAATAGGTTCTATTAGGGTCTAATATTTGATTCCAGTAGACTCTAATAGACTCTAATAGACTCTATTAGAGTCCATTAGAATCTAATAGACCCTAATAGAGTCTATTAGGGTCTAATACAGTCTATTGGAATCTAATAGACCCTGTTAGACCCCATTAGACCCTAATGGACCCTAATAGGGTCCATTAGGGTCCAATAGTGTCCATTGGAATCTATTAGGGTCTAACAGAGTCTATTAGACTCTAACAGAGTCTATTAGAGTCCATTAGAATGTAATAGACCCTAATAGAGTCTATTAGAATCGAATATTAGACCCTAATAGACCCTATTAGACTCTATTAGATTCTAATGGACCCTATTAGAACGTATTAGAACCTATTAGACCCTAATAGTCTAATCGGGTCTAATAGAGTCTGTTAGGGTCTAATAGGGTCTATTAGGTTCTAATAGAGTCTATTGGAGTCTGTTGGAGTCTATTAGACCCTATTAGAACGTATTAGACCCTATTAGACCGTAATAGTCTAATAGTGTCTAACGGAGTCTATTAGGGTCTAATAGTGTCTAACGGAGTCTATTAGGGTCTAATGGAGTCTAACAGAGTCTATTAGATTCTAATGGACCCTAATAGACTCCGTTAGACCCTAATAGATTCTATTAGACACTATTAGACCCTAATGGACCCTATTAGGGTCTATTAGAGTCTAATGGACTCTAATAGATTCCAATAGACTCTAATAGACTCTATTAGAACCTAATAGACCCTATTAGACTCGATTAGACTATTAGGGTCTAACAGGTTCTAATAGGGTCTGTTAGGGTCCATTAGAATCTAATAGAGTCCAATAGGTTCTATTAGGGTCTAATATTCGATCCCAATAGACCCTATTAGATTCTAATGGACCCTAATAGACTCTATTAGCTTCCAGTAGACGCTATTAGACTCCATTAGACCCTAAAAGACCCTAATAGACTCTATCAGATTCTAATGGACCCTATTAGACCCTAAGGGACCCTAATAGACCCTAATGGACTCCATTAGACCCTAATAGACTATTAGGGTCTATTAGGGTCTAATAGGGTCTATTGGAATCTAATAGAGTCTAATAGACCCTAATAGAGTCTATTAGACTCTGTTAGATTCTAATGGACCCTATTAGACTCTGTTAGACCCCATTAGACCCTATTAGACTCTAATGGACCCTAATAGACTCTATTACACTCCATTAGAATCTAATAGGGTCTAATGGAGTCTGTTAGGGTCTATTGGCGTCTAATGGACCCTAATAGACTCCCTTAGACTCTAATAGACTCCATTAGACTCCAATAGACCCTAATAGGGTCCATTAGGGTCCAATAGTGTCCATTGGAATCTATTAGGGTCTAACAGAGTCTATTAGACTCTAACAGAGTCTATTAGAGTCCATTAGAATGTAATAGACCCTAATAGAGTCTATTAGAATCGAATATTAGACCCTAATAGACCCTATTAGACTCTATTAGATTCTAATGGACCCTATTAGAACATATTAGAACCTATTAGACCCTAATAGTCTAATCGGGTCTAATAGAGTCTGTTAGGGTCTAATAGGGTCTATTAGGTTCTAATAGAGTCTATTGGAGTCTGTTGGAGTCTATTAGACCCTATTAGAACGTATTAGACCCTATTAGACCGTAATAGTCTAATAGTGTCTAATGGAGTCTATTAGGGTCTAATAGTGTCTAACGGAGTCTATTAGGGTCTAATGGAGTCTAACAGAGTCTATTAGATTCTAATGGACCCTAATAGACTCTGTTAGACCCTAATAGATTCTATTAGACACTATTAGACCCTAATGGACCCTATTAGGGTCTATTAGAGTCTATTAGGGTCTATTAGGGTCTAATAGTGTCTATTAGGGTCTAATGGACTCTAATAGATTCCAATAGACTCTAATAGACTCTATTAGACCCTAATAGACCCTATTAGACTCGATTAGACTATTAGGGTCTAACAGGTTCTAATAGGGTCTGTTAGGGTCCATTAGAATCTAATAGAGTCCAATAGGTTCTATTAGGGTCTAATATTCGATCCCAATAGACCCTATTAGATTCTAATGGACCCTAATAGACTCTATTAGCTTCCAGTAGACGCTATTAGACTCCATTAGACCCTAAAAGACCCTAATAGACTGTATCAGATTCTAATGGACCCTATTAGACCCTAAGGGACCCTAATAGACCCTAATGGACTCCATTAGACCCTAATAGACTATTAGGGTCTATTAGGGTCTAATAGGGTCTATTGGAATCTAATAGAGTCTAATAGACCCTAATAGAGTCTATTAGACTCTGTTAGATTCTAATGGACCCTATTAGACTCTGTTAGACCCCATTAGACCCTATTAGACTCTAATGGACCCTAATAGACTCTATTACACTCCATTAGAATCTAATAGGGTCTAATGGAGTCTGTTAGGGTCTATTGGCGTCTAATGGACCCTAATAGACTCCCTTAGACTCTAATAGACTCCATTAGACGCCAATAGACCCTAATAGGGTCCATTAGGGTCTAATAGTGTCTGATAGAATCTATTAGGGTCCAATAGGGTCTACTGGAATCTATGAGACCGTAACAGACTGCGTTAGACTCCGTTAGACCCTATTAGACTCCGTTAGACCCTATTAGACTCCGTTAGACACTATTAGACTCCGTTAGACACTATTAGACCAATACGCTCCAATATGCTCCAATAGACTATTAGGGTCTAACAGGTTCTAATACGTTCTAATAGCGTCTGTTAGGGTCCGTTAGGGTCCATTAGAATCTAATAGAGTCTATTAGGGTCTAATGGAGTCAAACAGAGTCTAATAGGTTCTATTAGGGTCTAATATTTGATTCCAGTAGACTCTAATAGACTCTAATAGACTCTATTAGAGTCCATTAGAATCTAATAGACCCTAATAGAGTCTATTAGGGTCTAATACAGTCTATTGGAATCTAATAGACCCTGTTAGACCCCATTAGACCCTAATGGACCCTAATAGGGTCCATTAGGGTCCAATAGTGTCCATTGGAATCTATTAGGGTCTAACAGAGTCTATTAGACTCTAACAGAGTCTATTAGAGTCCATTAGAATGTAATAGACCCTAATAGAGTCTATTACAATCGAATATTAGACCCTAATAGACCCTATTAGACTCTATTAGATTCTAATGGACCCTATTAGAACGTATTAGAACCTATTAGACCCTAATAGTCTAATCGGGTCTAATAGAGTCTGTTAGGGTCTAATAGGGTCTATTAGGTTCTAATAGAGTCTATTGGAGTCTGTTGGAGTCTATTAGACCCTATTAGAACGTATTAGACCCTATTAGACCGTAATAGTCTAATAGTGTCTAACGGAGTCTATTAGGGTCTAATAGTGTCTAACGGAGTCTATTAGGGTCTAATGGAGTCTAACAGAGTCTATTAGATTCTAATGGACCCTAATAGACTCTGTTAGACCCTAATAGATTCTATTAGACACTATTAGACCCTAATGGACCCTATTAGGGTCTATTAGAGTCTATTAGGGTCTATTAGGGTCTAATGGACTCTAATAGATTCCAATAGACTCTAATAGACTCTATTAGAACCTAATAGACCCTATTAGACTCGATTAGACTATTAGGGTCTAACAGGTTCTAATAGGGTCTGTTAGGGTCCATTAGAATCTAATAGAGTCCAGTAGGTTCTATTAGGGTCTAATATTTGATCCCAATAGACCCTATTAGATTCTAATGGACCCTAATAGACTCTATTAGCTTCCAGTAGACGCTATTAGACTCCATTAGACCCTAAAAGACCCTAATAGACTGTATCAGATTCTAATGGACCCTATTAGACCCTAAGGGACCCTAATAGACCCTAATGGACTCCATTAGACCCTAATAGACTATTAGGGTCTATTAGGGTCTAATAGGGTCTATTGGAATCTAATAGAGTCTAATAGACCCTAATAGAGTCTATTAGACTCTGTTAGATTCTATTAGACTCTAATGGACCCTAACAGACTTTGTTAGACCCCATTAGACCCTAACAGACCCTAATAGTCTAATAGGGTCTAATGGAGTCTAATAGCGTCTATTAGGGTCCATTAGAATCTAATAGCCCCTAATAGACACTAATAGAGACTATTAGACTCTATTAGACTCTGTTAGAGTCTAATAGACCCTAATAGGGTCCAATAGTGTCCACTGGAATCTATTAGGGTCTAATAGAGTCTATTAGACTCCATTAGAATCTAATAGACTCTGTTAGACTCTATTAGACTATTACGGTCTAATACATTCTAATACGGTCCAATAGACTCCAATAGACTCTATTAGAACCTAATAGACCCGATTAGACGATTAGGGTCTAATAGGTTCTAATAGGGTCCATTAGAATCTAATAGAGACCAATAGTGTCTATTAGGGTCTAATAGTGTCTAATAGAGTCTATTAGGGTCCATTAGAATCTAATAGAGTCTAATAGGGTCTATTAGGGTCTAATATTTGATTCTAATAGACTCTGTTAGACCCCATTAGACCCCAATAGACCCTATTAGATTCTAATGGACCCTAATAGACTCTATTAGCTTCCAATAGACGCTATTAGACTCCATTAGACCCTAAAAGACCCTAATAGACTCTGTCAGATTCTAATGGACCCTATTAGACCCTAAGGGACCCTAATAGACCCTAATGGACTCCATTAGACCCTAATAGACTATTAGGGTCTATTAGGGTCTAATAGGGTCTATTGGAATCTAATAGAGTCTAATAGACCCTAATAGAGTCTATTAGACTCTGTTAGATTCTAATGGACCCTATTAGACTCTGTTAGACCCCATTAGACCCTATTAGACTCTAATGGACCCTAATAGACTCTATTACACTCCATTAGAATCTAATAGGGTCTAATGGAGTCTGTTAGGGTCTATTGGCGTCTAATGGACCCTAATAGACTCCCTTAGACTCTAATAGACTCCATTAGACTCCAATAGACCCTAATAGGGTCCATTAGGGTCTAATAGTGTCTGATAGAATCTATTAGGGTCCAATAGGGTCCAATAGGGTCTACTGGAATCTATGAGACCGTAACAGACTGCGTTAGGGTCCGTTAGACCCTATTAGACTCCGTTAGACCCTATTAGACTCCGTTAGACCCTATTAGACCAATACGCTCCAATATGCTCCAATAGACTATTAGGGTCTAACAGGTTCTAATACGTTCTAATAGCGTCTGTTAGGGTCCGTTAGGGTCCATTAGAATCTAATAGAGTCTATTAGGGTCTAATGGAGTCAAACAGAGTCTAATAGGTTCTATTAGGGTCTAATATTTGATTCCAGTAGACTCTAATAGACTCTAATAGACTCTATTAGAGTCCATTAGAATCTAATAGACCCTAATAGAGTCTATTAGGGTCTAATACAGTCTATTGGAATCTAATAGACCCTGTTAGACCCCATTAGACCCTAATGGACCCTAATAGGGTCCATTAGGGTCCAATAGTGTCCATTGGAATCTATTAGGGTCTAACAGAGTCTATTAGACTCTAACAGAGTCTATTAGAGTCCATTAGAATGTAATAGACCCTAATAGAGTCTATTAGAATCGAATATTAGACCCTAATAGACCCTATTAGACTCTATTAGATTCTAATGGACCCTATTAGAACGTATTAGAACCTATTAGACCCTAATAGTCTAATCGGGTCTAATAGAGTCTGTTAGGGTCTAATAGGGTCTATTAGGTTCTAATAGAGTCTATTGGAGTCTGTTGGAGTCTATTAGACCCTATTAGAACGTATTAGACCCTATTAGACCGTAATAGTCTAATAGTGTCTAACGGAGTCTATTAGGGTCTAATAGTGTCTAACGGAGTCTATTAGGGTCTAATGGAGTCTAACAGAGTCTATTAGATTCTAATGGACCCTAATAGACTCTGTTAGACCCTAATAGATTCTATTAGACACTATTAGACCCTAATGGACCCTATTAGGGTCTATTAGAGTCTATTAGGGTCTATTAGGGTCTAATGGACTCTAATAGATTCCAATAGACTCTAATAGACTCTATTAGAACCTAATAGACCCTATTAGACTCGATTAGACTATTAGGGTCTAACAGGTTCTAATAGGGTCTGTTAGGGTCCATTAGAATCTAATAGAGTCCAATAGGTTCTATTAGGGTCTAATATTCGATCCCAATAGACCCTATTAGATTCTAATGGACCCTAATAGACTCTATTAGCTTCCAGTAGACGCTATTAGACTCCATTAGACCCTAAAAGACCCTAATAGACTGTATCAGATTCTAATGGACCCTATTAGACCCTAAGGGACCCTAATAGACCCTAATGGACTCCATTAGACCCTAATAGACTATTAGGGTCTATTAGGGTCTAATAGGGTCTATTGGAATCTAATAGAGTCTAATAGACCCTAATAGAGTCTATTAGACTCTGTTAGATTCTAATGGACCCTATTAGACTCTGTTAGACCCCATTAGACCCTATTAGACTCTAATGGACCCTAATAGACTCTATTACACTCCATTAGAATCTAATAGGGTCTAATGGAGTCTGTTAGGGTCTATTGGCGTCTAATGGACCCTAATAGACTCCCTTAGACTCTAATAGACTCCATTAGACTCCAATAGACCCTAATAGGGTCCATTAGGGTCCAATAGTGTCCATTGGAATCTATTAGGGTCTAACAGAGTCTATTAGACTCTAACAGAGTCTATTAGAGTCCATTAGAATGTAATAGACCCTAATAGAGTCTATTAGAATCGAATATTAGACCCTAATAGACCCTATTAGACTCTATTAGATTCTAATGGACCCTATTAGAACGTATTAGAACCTATTAGACCCTAATAGTCTAATCGGGTCTAATAGAGTCTGTTAGGGTCTAATAGGGTCTATTAGGTTCTAATAGAGTCTATTGGAGTCTGTTGGAGTCTATTAGACCCTATTAGAACGTATTAGACCCTATTAGACCGTAATAGTCTAATAGTGTCTAACGGAGTCTATTAGGGTCTAATAGTGTCTAACGGAGTCTATTAGGGTCTAATGGAGTCTAACAGAGTCTATTAGATTCTAATGGACCCTAATAGACTCTGTTAGACCCTAATAGATTCTCTTAGACACTATTAGACCCTAATGGACCCTATTAGGGTCTATTAGAGTCTATTAGGGTCTATTAGGGTCTAATAGTGTCTATTAGGGTCTAATGGACTCTAATAGATTCCAATAGACTCTAATAGACTCTATTAGAACCTAATAGACCCTATTAGACTCGATTAGACTATTAGGGTCTAACAGGTTCTAATAGGGTCTGTTAGGGTCCATTAGAATCTAATAGAGTCCAATAGGTTCTATTAGGGTCTAATATTCGATCCCAATAGACCCTATTAGATTCTAATGGACCCTAATAGACTCTATTAGCTTCCAATAGACGCTATTAGACTCCATTAGACCCTAAGAGACCCTAATAGACTCTATCAGATTCTAATGGACCCTATTAGACCCTAAGGGACCCTAATAGACCCTAATGGACTCCATTAGACCCTAATAGACTATTAGGGTCTATTAGGGTCTAATAGGGTCTATTGGAATCTAATAGAGTCTAATAGACCCTAATAGAGTCTATTAGACTCTGTTAGATTCTAATGGACCCTATTAGACTCTGTTAGACCCCATTAGACCCTATTAGACTCTAATGGACCCTAATAGACTCTATTACACTCCATTAGAATCTAATAGGGTCTAATGGAGTCTGTTAGGGTCTATTGGCGTCTAATGGACCCTAATAGACTCCCTTAGACTCTAATAGACTCCATTAGACTCCAATAGACCCTAATAGGGTCCATTAGGGTCTAATAGTGTCTGATAGAATCTATTAGGGTCCAATAGGGTCTACTGGAATCTATGAGACCGTAACAGACTGCGTTAGGGTCCGTTAGACCCTATTAGACTCCGTTAGACCCTATTAGACTCCGTTAGACCCTATTAGACCAATACGCTCCAATATGCTCCAATAGACTATTAGGGTCTAACAGGTTCTAATACGTTCTAATAGCGTCTGTTAGGGTCCGTTAGGGTCCATTAGAATCTAATAGAGTCTATTAGGGTCTAATGGAGTCAAACAGAGTCTAATAGGTTCTATTAGGGTCTAATATTTGATTCCAGTAGACTCTAATAGACTCTAATAGACTCTATTAGAGTCCATTAGAATCTAATAGACCCTAATAGAGTCTATTAGGGTCTAATACAGTCTATTGGAATCTAATAGACCCTGTTAGACCCCATTAGACCCTAATGGACCCTAATAGGGTCCATTAGGGTCCAATAGTGTCCATTGGAATCTATTAGGGTCTAACAGAGTCTATTAGACTCTAACAGAGTCTATTAGAGTCCATTAGAATGTAATAGACCCTAATAGAGTCTATTAGAATCGAATATTAGACCCTAATAGACCCTATTAGACTCTATTAGATTCTAATGGACCCTATTAGAACGTATTAGAACCTATTAGACCCTAATAGTCTAATCGGGTCTAATAGAGTCTGTTAGGGTCTAATAGGGTCTATTAGGTTCTAATAGAGTCTATTGGAGTCTGTTGGAGTCTATTAGACCCTATTAGAACGTATTAGACCCTATTAGACCGTAATAGTCTAATAGTGTCTAACGGAGTCTATTAGGGTCTAATAGTGTCTAACGGAGTCTATTAGGGTCTAATGGAGTCTAACAGAGTCTATTAGATTCTAATGGACCCTAATAGACTCTGTTAGACCCTAATAGATTCTATTAGACACTATTAGACCCTAATGGACCCTATTAGGGTCTATTAGAGTCTATTAGGGTCTATTAGGGTCTAATGGACTCTAATAGATTCCAATAGACTCTAATAGACTCTATTAGAACCTAATAGACCCTATTAGACTCGATTAGACTATTAGGGTCTAACAGGTTCTAATAGGGTCTGTTAGGGTCCATTAGAATCTAATAGAGTCCAATAGGTTCTATTAGGGTCTAATATTCGATCCCAATAGACCCTATTAGATTCTAATGGACCCTAATAGACTCTATTAGCTTCCAGTAGACGCTATTAGACTCCATTAGACCCTAAAAGACCCTAATAGACTGTATCAGATTCTAATGGACCCTATTAGACCCTAAGGGACCCTAATAGACCCTAATGGACTCCATTAGACCCTAATAGACTATTAGGGTCTATTAGGGTCTAATAGGGTCTATTGGAATCTAATAGAGTCTAATAGACCCTAATAGAGTCTATTAGACTCTGTTAGATTCTAATGGACCCTATTAGACTCTGTTAGACCCCATTAGACCCTATTAGACTCTAATGGACCCTAATAGACTCTATTACACTCCATTAGAATCTAATAGGGTCTAATGGAGTCTGTTAGGGTCTATTGGCGTCTAATGGACCCTAATAGACTCCCTTAGACTCTAATAGACTCCATTAGACTCCAATAGACCCTAATAGGGTCCATTAGGGTCCAATAGTGTCCATTGGAATCTATTAGGGTCTAACAGAGTCTATTAGACTCTAACAGAGTCTATTAGAGTCCATTAGAATGTAATAGACCCTAATAGAGTCTATTAGAATCGAATATTAGACCCTAATAGACCCTATTAGACTCTATTAGATTCTAATGGACCCTATTAGAACGTATTAGAACCTATTAGACCCTAATAGTCTAATCGGGTCTAATAGAGTCTGTTAGGGTCTAATAGGGTCTATTAGGTTCTAATAGAGTCTATTGGAGTCTGTTGGAGTCTATTAGACCCTATTAGAACGTATTAGACCCTATTAGACCGTAATAGTCTAATAGTGTCTAACGGAGTCTATTAGGGTCTAATAGTGTCTAACGGAGTCTATTAGGGTCTAATGGAGTCTAACAGAGTCTATTAGATTCTAATGGACCCTAATAGACTCTGTTAGACCCTAATAGATTCTCTTAGACACTATTAGACCCTAATGGACCCTATTAGGGTCTATTAGAGTCTATTAGGGTCTATTAGGGTCTAATAGTGTCTATTAGGGTCTAATGGACTCTAATAGATTCCAATAGACTCTAATAGACTCTATTAGAACCTAATAGACCCTATTAGACTCGATTAGACTATTAGGGTCTAACAGGTTCTAATAGGGTCTGTTAGGGTCCATTAGAATCTAATAGAGTCCAATAGGTTCTATTAGGGTCTAATATTCGATCCCAATAGACCCTATTAGATTCTAATGGACCCTAATAGACTCTATTAGCTTCCAATAGACGCTATTAGACTCCATTAGACCCTAAGAGACCCTAATAGACTCTATCAGATTCTAATGGACCCTATTAGACCCTAAGGGACCCTAATAGACCCTAATGGACTCCATTAGACCCTAATAGACTATTAGGGTCTATTAGGGTCTAATAGGGTCTATTGGAATCTAATAGAGTCTAATAGACCCTAATAGAGTCTATTAGACTCTGTTAGATTCTAATGGACCCTATTAGACTCTGTTAGACCCCATTAGACCCTATTAGACTCTAATGGACCCTAATAGACTCTATTACACTCCATTAGAATCTAATAGGGTCTAATGGAGTCTGTTAGGGTCTATTGGCGTCTAATGGACCCTAATAGACTCCCTTAGACTCTAATAGACTCCATTAGACTCCAATAGACCCTAATAGGGTCCATTAGGGTCTAATAGTGTCTGATAGAATCTATTAGGGTCCAATAGGGTCTACTGGAATCTATGAGACCGTAACAGACTGCGTTAGGGTCCGTTAGACCCTATTAGACTCCGTTAGACACTATTAGACCAATACGCTCCAATATGCTCCAATAGACTATTAGGGTCTAACAGGTTCTAATACGTTCTAATAGCGTCTGTTAGGGTCCGTTAGGGTCCATTAGAATCTAATAGAGTCTATTAGGGTCTAATGGAGTCAAACAGAGTCTAATAGGTTCTATTAGGGTCTAATATTTGATTCCAGTAGACTCTAATAGACTCTAATAGACTCTATTAGAGTCCATTAGAATCTAATAGACCCTAATAGAGTCTATTAGGGTCTAATACAGTCTATTGGAATCTAATAGACCCTGTTAGACCCCATTAGACCCTAATGGACCCTAATAGGGTCCATTAGGGTCCAATAGTGTCCATTGGAATCTATTAGGGTCTAACAGAGTCTATTAGACTCTAACAGAGTCTATTAGAGTCCATTAGAATGTAATAGACCCTAATAGAGTCTATTAGAATCGAATATTAGACCCTAATAGACCCTATTAGACTCTATTAGATTCTAATGGACCCTATTAGAACGTATTAGAACCTATTAGACCCTAATAGTCTAATCGGGTCTAATAGAGTCTGTTAGGGTCTAATAGGGTCTATTAGGTTCTAATAGAGTCTATTGGAGTCTGTTGGAGTCTATTAGACCCTATTAGAACGTATTAGACCCTATTAGACCGTAATAGTCTAATAGTGTCTAACGGAGTCTATTAGGGTCTAATAGTGTCTAACGGAGTCTATTAGGGTCTAATGGAGTCTAACAGAGTCTATTAGATTCTAATGGACCCTAATAGACTCTGTTAGACCCTAATAGATTCTCTTAGACACTATTAGACCCTAATGGACCCTATTAGGGTCTATTAGAGTCTATTAGGGTCTATTAGGGTCTAATGGACTCTAATAGATTCCAATAGACTCTAATAGACTCTATTAGAACCTAATAGACCCTATTAGACTCGATTAGACTATTAGGGTCTAACAGGTTCTAATAGGGTCTGTTAGGGTCCATTAGAATCTAATAGAGTCCAGTAGGTTCTATTAGGGTCTAATATTCGATCCCAATAGACCCTATTAGATTCTAATGGACCCTAATAGACTCTATTAGCTTCCAGTAGACGCTATTAGACTCCATTAGACCCTAAGAGACCCTAATAGACTGTATCAGATTCTAATGGACCCTATTAGACCCTAAGGGACCCTAATAGACCCTAATAGAGTCTATTAGACTCTGTTAGATTCTATTAGACTCTAATGGACCCTAACAGACTTTGTTAGACCCCATTAGACCCTATTAGACCCTAACAGACCCTAATAGTCTAATAGGGTCTAATGGAGTCTAATAGCATCTATTAGGGTCCATTAGAATCTAATAGCCCCTAATAGACACTAATAGAGACTATTAGACTCTATTAGACTCTGTTAGAGTCTAATAGACCCTAATAGGGTCCAATAGTGTCCACTGGAATCTATTAGGGTCTAATAGAGTCTATTAGACTCCATTAGAATCTAATAGACTCTGTTAGACTCTATTAGACTATTACGGTCTAATACATTCTAATACGGTCCAATAGACTCCAATAGACTCTATTAGAACCTAATAGACCCGATTAGACGATTAGGGTCTAATAGGTTCTAATAGGGTCCATTAGAATCTAATAGAGACCAATAGTGTCTATTAGGGTCTAATAGTGTCTAATAGATTCCAATAGACTCCAGTAGATGCTGTTAGACTCTATTAGGGGGGAAGAGAAGGGGGGGGGGAAGAGAAGGGGGGGGGGAAGAGAAGGGGGGGGGGAAGAGAAGGGGGGGGGGAAGAGAAGGGGGGGGGGAAGAGAAGGGGGGGGGGAAGAGAAGGGGGGGGAAAGAGAAGGGGGGGGGAAAGAGAAGGGGGGGAAGAGAAGGGGGGGGAAGAGAAGGGGGGGAAGAGAAGGGGGGGGGAAAGAGAAGGGGGGGGGAAGAGAAGGGGGGGGGAGAGAAGGGGGGGGAAGAGAAGGGGGGGGAAGAGAAGGGGGGGGAAGAGAAGGGGGGGGAAGAGAAGGGGGGGGAAGAGAAGGGGGGGGAAGAGAAGGGGGGGGAAAGAGAAGGGGGGGGAAAGAGAAGGGGGGGGAAAGAGAAGGGGGGGGGAAGAGAAGGGGGGGGAAGAGAAGGGGGGGGAAGAGAAGGGGGGGGAAGAGAAGGGGGGGGAAGAGAAGGGGGGGGAAGAGAAGGGGGGGGAAGAGAAGGGGGGGGGAAGAGAAGGGGGGGGGAAGAGAAGGGGGGGGAAGAGAAGGGGGGGGAAAGAGAAGGGGGGGAAGAGAAGGGGGGGAAGAGAAGGGGGGGAAGAGAAGGGGGGGGAAGAGAAGGGGGGGAAGAGAAGGGGGGGGAAGAGAAGGGGGGGAAGAGAAGGGGGGGAAGAGAAGGGGGGGAAGAGAAGGGGGGGAAGAGAAGGGGGGGGAAGAGAAGGGGGGGAAGAGAAGGGGGGGAAGAGAAGGGGGGGGAAGAGAAGGGGGAAGAGAAGGGGGGGGAAGAGAAGGGGGGGAAGAGAAGGGGGGGGGAAAGAGAAGGGGGGGAAAGAGAAGGGGGGGGAAGAGAAGGGGGGGGAAGAGAAGGGGGGGAAGAGAAGGGGGGGGGAAGAGAAGGGGGGGGGAAGAGAAGGGGGGGGAAGAGAAGGGGGGGGAAGAGAAGGGGGGGGGAAGAGAAGGGGGGGGGAAGAGAAGGGGGGGGAAGAGAAGGGGGGGAAGAGAAGGGGGGGGAAGAGAAGGGGGGGAAGAGAAGGGGGGGGAAGAGAAGGGGGGGGAAGAGAAGGGGGGGAAGAGAAGGGGGGGAAGAGAAGGGGGGGGAAGAGCAGGGGGGGAAGAGCAGGGGGGGGAAGAGCAGGGGGGGGAAGAGCAGGGGGGGGAAGGGGAGGGGGGGAAGAGAAGGGGGGAAGAGAAGGGGGGAAGAGAAGGGGGGAAGAGGAAGGGGGGGAAGAGGAGGGGGGAAGGGGGGGGGGAAGGGGGGAAGGGGGGAAGGGGGGGTGAAGAGGGGGGGTAAAGAGGGGGGGTGAAGCAGGGGGGTGAAGAGAAGGGGTGAAGCGGGGGGGTGAAGCGGGGGGGTGAAGCGAGGGGGTGGAAGAGAGGGTGGGAAGAGAAGGGGGGAAGAGAAGAGGGGAAGAGAAGAGGGGAAGAGAAGAGGGGAAGAGAAGAGGGGAAGAGAAGAGGGGAAGAGAAGAGGGGAAGAGAAGAGGGGAAGAGAAGAGGGGAAGAGAAGAGGGGAAGAGAAGAGGGGAAGAGAAGAGGGGAAGAGAAGGGGAAGAGAAGGGGAAGAGAAGGGGAAGAGAAGGGGAAGGTGGAAGGGAAGAGGGGGAAGGTGGAAGGGAAGAGGGGGAAGGGGGAAGGGAAGAGGGGGAAGGGGGAAGGAGAAGGGGGGGTGGAAGAGGGTAGAAGAGCTTTGATTTACCTGGAATAAGAATAGTGACTGCTGCTTGGACTGCACGGCGAATTATGTTATCCATTGCAAACATCCAGTGGGGCCTTATTAAGTGGTTTCTTAACACTTTGTTCACCTATAAATAAATAAGCAAGTTAAAGTAGCAGCAAACAACAAGAGGATCTTGTTTTTCAATAGTCAGATGAAGTTTTATAAAGTAACAAACAACTGTATCAGTCACTAAACTTTGAAAGTCTAAACAACAGATTTGTAACCCTAAAAAATAGTTAGAGCTTTCAGACCATACCCAGGCTGTCAGTCAAGCCCCTCTACAGTACAAGGAGGAAGAGGAGTGAGGAAGAGCAGGGAAGCTGCAAACCTCTGGGGTGAGCTCTGTCCAGGAAGAATTCCTCTCCCCCTCGTGCTAGGCAAGGAACTCACCGCATCCTGAAATCCAAACAGCACCAGATGAATCTGATTGATGGAAGTACTGTCAAAATCCAAATCCATTTTCAACTTGGATATGGTAGAAGCCATCACTCTCTGCTCAGGAGAGCGTATGAAGTCCCTTAAAATCCCAATAATTTGCTTGATGTGGGCCACTGAAAGTTGCAGTTCTTCAGAGCTCTGGAGAATAGATAATGAATGTATATCAAGTAAATCCCAGAGTCATTAAACATCTAGTTATTAGCATTAATTTTTTTAGGGGTCAATTTATAGTTTTGCCCATTTATATTTCACACTGATGCACAGAAATCACAGAACTTTTGTTTCTGCAAAGCCTTTATTTTCTACCTTTTTCTAACTACAGTTTTTTTAGTAGTAATTCCTATTTTCCAAAAAATAAATTAAGTCTAATGCTACAAAGGGAAGAGTGTCCAGATAATACCTATACATGTCTGCAATATACTGCAGAGGGCAGCTCTCCTCCATAAAAACTGCAGAGTGAATTGATAAGAGACCCAAATTCTTTAGATGCTATCCTTTCAATAAGCTGAATCTGGACTTGTACCCAATTACGCTGACATTTGATTTCCTTAGGCAAAAAAATGTTTATAGATGCATTTAACATAAGTCAGGGAAAGGTCTAAGATTACACAGTGGTAGGACTCAAGTGTTCACTCTACGATTTGCCATCCATAACCCCTGCAGTTAAAGCCATCCAAGTGCCAGTGAGACCATAACCCCTGCAGTTAAAGCCATCCAAGTGCCAGTGAGATCAACGACCTGTATAATTAAAGGTAAAGGGAGAAGTATTCCAGAAATTATGGAAAAGAGATGGTTACAGCAGTGCTGCAAAACAGCTGGAGAGTGAGGTAGGACTTGCTGTTACTAAATAATCCTTCTTTATCCCGGCAAATATTTAGAGCCCTGGTTATCTCTGACTGAGATCTCACCTGTGAATTTTAGTCCTCCGTAAGGCTATTTTGCAGTTCAAGCTCAGAGCAGAAATTTGATTGTGGGCCTTTCTCTGGGGCCTGTAGAGCTCTCTGGGAGCCCCCCCCAGGTCTGAGGCAAGCTGATCTGCACCATGAGGCGGTTTGGAGGGGAGTGAGTGATGGGGAGAAGTAAACCCCTGCGCTGCGTGGAGCCAGCTGCCCACGCCGGGCTCGGACGGAGCTGCCCCGGGAGCAGCAGGGCCCTGGCCACGGTGCTGTGCCTGCCTTTGCTCCGAGACTGACGGCGGACCGGGATCCCACAACAAGAGTCAGCAGGCTAAGTCCAGGTGAAAAACCACAGCTTGATAAGAACAGGTAATGTCAGTGGCACATCAGAAGCAGACATGAAGAAGAGGCTGAGCAATCAACTCTTACTGGTGTGTGGCATTGCTTGGCTACGGGCTAACTGAACACATGATTTTTCTTGCTCCTCTTTACAGTCACTAAACCTTCCCGCTCAACCCTTCCCTCTACAGAAATCTACCTTGGCTTTTTTAAGATTCGTGTACTGTGTTCTTGGCATCTAGTTTACATATATTTTGAATTAAAAATCATTAATCGGTTCTCTGTCCTTAAAGCAAATCATACATATTACTACCCAGTGTTCCATTTCCATGTCTTTAAAACCCAAAACAAACCACATAACCCCCCCCAAACCACCAACCTCAGCCCCCCCCAACCCCACACCAAATGCCCCAAGAGCCCAGCAGTGAGCAAAAGGCAGTGTTTGCTGTCCGTTCAGGCAACAGCAAAGGGCTCACACAGTTACAGGTCTCCGAGATTAAAGATGTTCAGAAGGAACAATCCAAGCACCTTCATTTATTAGTTTTCAGAAAAGCCATACTACTGCCTGGCTTGTCAGGGGAAAAGGAAAGCTGAACTGAAATTACCTGTGCAATACAGTCCTGCAAATTGGAAGCAACTTTGTTCTGTTCTTCCTTAAGGATTTTATATAGGATCGCCCGCCGTTCACTGTCCTTCCGCAGCAGAAACAGACCGGAATCCTTGTCTTCAAGGGAAGGAGAGGTGCTCCTGTCCTCAGAGGCCAAGCCCTCATCAGGCACACTGCGTCAGCAGCCAGGCCCCGCGTGCAAGAGAGACCTCAGCGTTAGCAACACGGCAGTACTGTCAGAAGTGAGTAGGGATACTTCAGAGGTTAAAAAGTGAGTTAAACTGCAGCAGCGGATTGATCAGACTGTTGAACCCTAATTCTGAGACAGAAGATGGCTCAGATCCACAGCTGGTGTAAACCTCACTGAAGCCAAAAGCACAAGGCTGATTTCATCCCGCTGAGAAGCTGGCATTAATGTCAGCCAGCACTGGTTCAGTTTTGGGGAGGAAAGCTGAAAACCCTGGACTGAGATAACTATTCACTTTTTCTGGCACCATACTGTAACATACTTATTTGGAAGTATATCCAAATATACTTCCAGAGAGCTTCATGCTCTCTGATCAGCAGAACTATCTTTCTGCTGCCCTTCTTTTGCCACATTTTTTTAATGAGTACATGGAAGTGTCAACTCTTCCGCTAACTCCAGAATCTATATCCACTCAGTCAATAAGACGACTGACATTTATTCACCAGGGAGGGAAAAGTATATAAATACATGGAAACCTTAAGGAGAAAGAATCATTTTTCATTAATTAAATATAGACAATATTTAAATTAACTGGTAACTTGCCTATGCAACTTGCTTGCTGTTTAACGCACCTGCTTATCTAGTCATTATATGAAAAAATTGCCCTGAGATAAAATATAATGTGAATTAAATCCACATAATCCCTCATGGGTATCAAGCAAAAAGCAAATGCTTTACCTTAGTAAATGGGAAATGGGATGCTTTGTCTGAATCTCTGAAATGGATCTCTTTGGCCTTTCAAAAAACACGTCATGCTGTACATCAGAGTCTGGCGAAATGGAGCCATGCTCACTGCTGCTACTGCCAGCCTGTTCTCCATGGATTGGCAGCGGGAGGGATGTATTACGATTGTGATCTGGGAACAGACATTGTAAAGCATGTAAGAGCACTAGGCAGGAAAGGGCAATGTGCTTAAAACAGCCACGATCATCTTCAGTGATATCAAGACCTCATTTTGCAAAATGGCTGAAAGAGAGCTAACCTTGTTGATAGAAAGCAGCAATACAACTCAAAACGCAATAAAAGGTGTGAACGAGCTAACTGCTGAACCCAAAGATAGCAAAGCAGCTAGATACTCATGAAATGCCATTTTGTTACCCTCTCTTGCACACACACACACACACATATATATACACACACACTCCCCGTTAGTGCTGGTACAACTAGATATACAGCTGTTTAAAGAGCCTGAATCGAACCCATAGGTTACCGTTGGCTGCTCCACCAGCCATACACATCTCTAAGCAGAGAGCACTCTGCTACCCGCTCTCCTCATTTCCGCCTGTGTTAATGGACATATATTTGCTCCCTCTCCAATACCCGAGGCATCTGCCTCGCTCACATGTCCCCTTGTGAGAACTGGTTCAAGACGTCTCGGCAGTACAGAAAATTGAAAGTTGCTGTCCTGAGAGTAAGGGCCGAGATTTGCTCTGGGCTGCCTTCATTATTGGAAAGAAAAAAGGGGTAGAGACAGGATGGAAAGATGGAGGCAAAGGGGCAGAGGGAGGAGACGGAGTGAACTGCCGCAGCCAAGATCATGGCACCTGCTGGGCCAGGACCTGCCTTCGGCCCCCAAACCCCCTTGGAGATGGCTGCAGCAGCCAACACGGCTGCCCCCAGCCGCGGCACACGCTCGGCTGCAGCTGCGTTGCCCTTCCCTCCCTCACCCAACAGACAGTTCTCGTACATTCGCCCGCTCTGCTCGCGTCCGCGGCCGTCACGGAGCTTGCCTCTCACGGCAGCCCAGTGCTTAACCCATCTGAAGGAGCTCCATAACCCCAGCAACGCGCGGGAGAAGAGGAGAAAGGAGGAAGGCAGGAGGAGGGAGGGGGTGCAGAAGACAGCTGCGGCTCCCCTGGTATTTGAGAAGGAGCCCATCGCTCCCAGGGCAGCTAACGAGGCAAGCTCCTCCCTTTCTAATGCCAGGCGGTTTTTGCAGAACATGTCCTCAGGCAAGGGCTGAAAAGCCAACAAGAGAAGGTCGTTGCAGCAGGGCAGAAGGCCACAGCCTGCCCACAGCTCCCAACGCTGCGCCCGGGCTGAGCAGGGCGAGCGGTCCCGTCACGCAGGGGTGGCAGTCCTCGGTGCCCCTCAGGACAAGAGAGGATGCCCGTTTGCTTGCCGAAACCAAGGCAGCCAGGCGTTGTAAATTCTTGGCTAGTTTTTCCCCTTAGAATTCCATTCTTTCAAATGTTCCTTGCTGAGGGGGAAAAAAGCTCAAAAAGGGAAGCAATTCGATGTGCATTGGGAGCGTGTGCATGTGTGTGTGCAGACTGGGGAAAGAAGCAGCAAGACCAATGGCTTTGCCTGTTTTTCAATGGACAGTCCCTTCAAACACTAACAATTTATTTGGCAGGTCTGTATTAAGGTTTATTATCCTATCACTGAGAAAGTGGCTGATATGTTGCAGGGGGAGGGGGAGGAATACACTAGGCAGATAAAACAAAATGACCCACTAAACAGCTACTTCAGCTCACATGTGGCAAATTTCCAAGTTACATTTCAAGTCTGAAAATGCTGACCCATGTAGACCCGAACACCTAATAGACCCACATTTTCAGGTGCCAAACACCTACTCTATAAATAAACACATATCTCTGAAGTGTATGTAACTGTGACTCTAAAATGCAGAATTGCTTTGGAAAGTCTTCACCAAATGTCGTTTTTCTAACTTTAATTTACTATAAATGAGGCGTTTACTTCTGGGGAAAGGAAAAATGGGATTGGGAGGTTTCACCAAGCAAAACACAAAATAAGCAAGACACCATATTTTGTGGGAATTATTAAATTTAAGTATGTCTAATTAAAATCACAGGCACTTTCAACAGTTGAGTTCCTGCTGCTTTCCTGGCACAAGAAATGTCCTTTGTAAAAGAGAGTGCTTAATGATTCCAATCTTTTATATAACACTTAATGATGATGTTGACTTGGATTTGGCTGATAATTCCTTACCTGAAGGCTTGAATGCAATTCTGCTTTTCTTGCCCTTGTTTACTTGTTTCAGGAAGGAATCTCTGAGCAAATCAGATGCTGTAACACGTTTACTAGGATCAGGTTCGAAACAGAGCAAAATAAAGGCCCTCGTTTCAGCAGACAGTGATTCTGGAATTTCAGGATGAATCTTAAACATCCCAACCTGCAAGTAAAACAAAAATACAAATTATTTATACTAAACAACTGCAAGGGGACCGTGGGCCAAAGCTTTCTTACAGTATGATCTCTCACGCTCTCGCTGACTCTCACGGAAAAGGAGCCATCCAGGTACCCACACAAAGCAGTGAAGTGCAACAAGGTTCTAATCCTGTTTTTTACTTCATTGCAAACACAGTATGAATATCAATGTGGTATTATGCAAATGTCAAGCTATGGATGTATCCAACCATCTACCTTCAGGCAATCTCGGGATCCGGGCATTACCCACACCAAGTGCTTCAAATGCTGCTCATCCTACTAAGCCACAAATCCCTCCAGCTATTGCATACGCTTCCCATCACCCCTGCCCAGTACTGTGTGTCTCAGCTGCTGACTCCTCCAGCACATTCGTGCCCAGGAACAGGAATAACTTCCTCCTCCAGCACCGACGGCCTGGGGGCTGCACCTGTTCTGCTCCTGCCGCTGCCAAATTTCCTTGTGCAAATGCTCACGATGACCTTGCCAGACCTTGTCACCACCCCCGGCACTCGGGCCACATGTCTTCCCCAGCCTTTCGGTGTTATTTAACCGAAAATCACATGATGTCCAAAGGTTTAACAAGACCTCCACTCTTTAAGTAATGAAAAACGTGCTTCTACAGGTTGCTCCCTAGTGATTTTTCCAGCTCCTTCACTGCCGCCTTATTCTCCAATGCCAATCTGGCATGAATGTTTTGAAGCGAGAGCTGTGTAACACATGTGCACTGTATGGCATGTATCTGGCAAGATTATGGCTTGTAGTCTCAGCATCTTTACATAAAACAGGCTCTGGAGAACAAGCAGAAAGATAGTGGCCACAAGGGAGATAGCAGCCCAGCAGTTAAACAAGTGCCAGCTGCTTTTAAATAATCTCATTATACAGCTACACTAACACGCTGTGGCACCATTAGGCACTCACAATAGTGGTTCAGCTTCAACGCAAGCTGAAGCAAAAAATGCTGAGCAGCCGTGCTTATGTTTGAACGACAGTGCTGAATATAAAATGCTAATAATGCATTAAAGGCCTCCAAACCATGACTCTAAGCACATTCAAAACTCAGTATTTCCCTCACGTAATGTTTTCAATATATGCAACTTGCTAACCTCTACAATTAAATTGATGTATTTAATAAAGAAATGGAATAAATAAATAAGTAAACTGATGTTATGTCCTGTCAGCAGGCTACAACATCTATACATTTACTTTGTCTGACAGAGCATCTTTATCTGATTTGTAAAACTCCACATGCATTGTGGACAGTGCTTTACAAATGGGGTATATAGTTTCACTACTTCAAATTTTTGCTCTGGAGCAGAGGAGACAGCCACCTGCTTGCCGTGCTCTGACAACTGCTCTCGCCGTGTCTGTCTCCACGGCCAGCCCACTCCTCCTTGTGCGGTCTGGGGATGGGCTCCCAGGCCAGCTTCAGCTGGGGCAGCATCACGACTGAGAGCACTCTGGTGCCAGGTTATTCCCTTACGCACTAAACAAAACCCAGGACAGTCCAGAACGGGACCAGGAGATTTGAATGCACGTCTCTGATCCTATCTTAATCTCTGTGGCTCAAGGGGAATAAGTTTTGTCGCAAGCACCCAGAAACACCGTGGCGACATTAGTTTACTTTATCTCCACTGAATGCCATTTGTTTGCACTCCTTTCACATGGAACCAGATGCACACCTACTATGCTCATAGATGAAATACCACACAACGTACACTCAGCCAGGAATTATTTCCAGTTCTCGGCTCACCCTGGCCCCTTTTCTCTACTTTGTCCAACTCTTTGGCCATTTGCAGTTTCAATAGTGACTGCACAGCCAGACTTAGACCTTCTCTCTCCTTGCCTGCCCTCTGCACAACAGAGTGTGCATGTGTGGAGATGGGGACATCACAAGTTTGATATCCCAAGTTTTTCAGGCTTCTGTTCTTTTTACATGCCTGCCCAGCCAGCCTGCTTCATTTCTGGCTTCAAACCTAGCTTCCAGCTTGCTTACCTTTATTACGCAGCAAAAAGAAACCACAGCTTGCAATTTATGGTGCCCAGCAAGAGGCAGTTCCAAGCAGGTGCCAGCAGAGCCAAGAAACAGAAAACAGAACTGAATGCCTGACACAGTCTGCAATAACAACGCTAAAAACTGCCACATCCTTGAAGAAAGAAGGTGAAGAAATGTATTCTGAGACTTCAGAAAACAGCCCTGTGGCCGGGAAGCGCTAACGGGCAGGACGCAGGGCCACGCACAGCCCTGCCGGAGCTCATCGAGCACCTGGGACTGAACCAGCGCTTCCTGACCGTTCAACGCACCATGCTGAAAAATAAGACATGTAACTCACATAACGGTTCAACTACATGCCAGACATACAAGAGGAAAAGGCATCTGCCAGAAGAACCGTATCTGACATTTACAGCGATGTGGGAAAAAGTCTCTTTCCGCGGCTCCCTCGGGAAAGCTTTAGTGAACTAAAGCATGTTCACCCAGGCATCTTCTTTTGAGGTAGTGTCATAAGCTGACAGCACCAAGGTGACATATGATACCATTGAAATAACTACATCAAAACCCATAACCATCCCTTTCTTTGCCTTTTAGCTGTGGTGCATGGGACAACTCACAGGCCTAGGACAATACGTGGTGTTACGTGCCATGCTGAATTGCAGCCCAGCTTACTATACTTACTGATAAACATCCAATTTTGCTACTGTGGTTCCATTAATAATTATACTAATGCTCACACAGTGACTTTCAACAACATACACAAAAGAATTAAGAATATTGATAATTTAAAGCAGTTTGCCGAGTTATGGATGTGACATTTTTCCCCATTATAAGAATGAGGACCCTGAAGCATAAGTGAAAACTTAAGTACATTTCTAAAGGTCTACTGCAAGTCAGTGGAAGAACCAAAAATTTTCAGTCTGCATATTTGACACATTATCACATCATAGCTTTTACACTACTGTTATTTTCAGAGTTAGAACAAGTAACTTTTTTCAAATACATTTATTATCAAAACTATCTGAAGCATTCTCTTCTCAAGTGTTAATTTGTGCATTTGAAAACAGATACACCAAGAGAAAGAGAGTACTAGAGGAAATAGTTTACCAAGGAGGTAGCTTTGATCCAAAGGACTTCGGACTTAAAATAGAGTATTTTACTCCTTCAGTACATACCAGAAATCCTGGGAAGTTACCCCCCTTCCACCATAGCTTCCTACCACGTTGCAGAGACTGGGCCTTTGAAAGACAAGGCAAGGCAAACAGATACTCTGGGAGGGAGGCTTATAAAGACTTAAAGGACACAAGTAACTTGGTTGTCATTATTGGAGAGACTGGTTGCCAAGAAGGAAATCATAAACCAAGAGCAGGAGATGATAGAAGTAAGAAGGTAGAGAATACTAGTCTTCATAAGCCTTCACTCATTTTTCAGGTTGCTGCTCTGACTCATGACCTATTTCCAGCACAAAAATAAATGATTACCCCCTAGAGCAATACAGCTTAGAGCAAAAAAGTTTACTTAAAAGATTACTCAGTGAGACTTAAGAACACAGGTCAGACTGTGGCTTTGTACAAAACAACCCATATAACGAAAGATTACTACCAATTAAATTAATGTTAAAAAATTAAGTTAGAATTTGAAAATTCGTAAGCTCTATAGCAAAAAAGCTGTACTTACTTTAAACATTGCTGCTTGAGGCTCTCCTAGTTCATGAAATGGAGGTTTGCCTGTTGCCATTTCAATAATGGTACAACCTAGTGACCAGATATCAGCTGGTGCACCGTATCCTCGTGGTCCTTTATCGATGATTTCTGGAGCCATGTACTGCAAGGTTCCTAGTCAGGACAAAAAGAATAGTCAAGTGTTGCAGTCTTCATCCTTATTAGAGAGAATTAATACACCGCTAAGCAAGCCAAAAATTGTCAGATGTAACCTGTATAACCAAAATATTTGATTTCCCATATCACCACTGAAAACTAGACAGAAACTTATGTTTTAACATCTTTTCTATAAACTATCTTCTTCCCCCCTTTCTAATACAAGACTTCAAACTGTTGGAAGTATATTCACTACATAATCCAAAAACTTCCTCAGAACATGAAATTATATCAAACAACTTTTGCAGACACTAAATTGTAAAGATTAAGCATGTAAGAGGTGATGAAAACTCGCAAAGTGACAGATAGTCTTCATGAGAATAGTTTTTCATATGTTTACCCCTATAATGAGAATACTAGTGACAGGGAATTTCAAAAAGTTAGTTTGAAAAGAAGATATTTTTGTAAACATAAGATAATAAAGATAAAAATGTTTAAAAAAAAAAAAATCTCAAGTTTTACACAAAAAACAATCAAGGTTGTAATCAAGGTAAATCAATTACACAGTAACTAAAAAAATAAGGGAACCCATCATAAATTGCAATTCCAGGAAGTCTTTTGGATGTGCTTGGGATTTCTGACATCCAAGGTTAGCAAAAAAAAAAGAGAGAGAGAGTGAGAAATAAATCTATTGAAACTTCTAAAGCTATACATGGTGGCAAAATAAGATCCTACCTAAGCCAATAGTTGCCTCTTGACAGATGAATCTGAATGTCTCTAAAGTTTGCCTGTAGACAATCTGACTGTAATACCAGTTATAATACTGATAAATGAAAAGAAAAGTAAAAATGAAATAAAAGATGGTCAATTTGGAATCACTGATATTCAATCATATACTAACACAGCTAACAAGAGGTCTTTATAGGAAGACAGTCCACACCAACAACAGAAATCTATAGATGTTCTGAGGGTTCCAAACACTGCAGCACTTTCTCCACATGAATTCCCACCAGCTCTGTTACGACATCTTTAAATTAAATTATTGTTGTTCTTAAGAATACAATAAAATTACACTGTGGTAAAGCTGCGAACTATTAAGTAAAGGACATCTGGTGAAGATAAAAGGGACTGGATATTACTATGTTCATTAAATGTGACTGCTGTAGAACAAAAGTTCAAGCCACAGCTTTGCCCTCAGGCTGTGTGTCTTGAATGGAGGGATATAGCGTTTAAACCACTAGAAGACTGATTGTTCTGTCATGTGATAGTGTTACATAATGCCTAAAATCCACAGAGTCTAGGTACTGAGTTAAGGAACAAAACAAATTGGAAGAGACTTTTTAAGACCCTCTGGGCTATAGCTACCTGCATACTTATTTTAAATCTGGAATGAGAACTTAAGTAAAACCTTTATTCTTGTGTTCAGTTACATCTCTGAGGCACAAACAGGGCTGTAAACGTGCAAGAGAACAAAGAAGAAGGGCACAAGGAAAGATTTACCTCCTTTTATTACAGTATGGTGATTTTTCTTCAGGTACCATTTCTCCATATATCATCTCTAATAACAACCAGTTGCTAAAAAGCCACTAAGGAGTACATAAAACACAGGCAGACAGAATGATTTTCCTCTAGTATCTGCTCCAGCCATAATAGCAGTCAGCCATAACAGTGGCTTCCTGGGCTAAAATTAAATTTTGGACTATGACTTTTAATAGCTACAGGAGGGTCTTCCTCCATGACTTCAACTTTTACCTTATGGAACCCCTTTATATACTTAAAGTTTTCAGAATATCCTGTAGCAATGGGAGGCACAGTATAGCTATACATCACACCATGTGGAAGGGTAGTGCATCTCTTTCCCATGGAATGTAACTGTATTGAACCAGTCTAACAAAAATGGCAAGGACAAACATTGCAGGCAAAACCTGAAAATATTCTTTTCCAGATACCACAAGAGACCTGTATGTATTTGAGAATTATCCATCCAGTTGCATAAGCAAGATGATTCATGAGAAAATTATTTGTTGACTAATTTGCTTGGGAAAAAATGGTTAAATGCCTTAAAGGAATGCTTCAGAAGCCAGCATTTAACCAGCTCTTATGTATCTATCTGTTGTAGCATCTATAAACTGAATTACATCTATAAACCGAACTACAAACCTGCTTCTTGTAGTGCTTCATTCTTAACAAAACATTCAAATGCTGCATTTACGATTCCAAACTCGACAAATATTTTTTTTTCTTCCCTTTAAAGGACTCCTAACTTAACTTAATTTGATTCTAACTAAAATCTTTACAGCTTTGCAGGAAATAGATTTGTTTCAAATGCCTGCACCTGATGAGATATCTCATGAGCTATTGATGCAGACATCATATGCTGTGTTCAGATCATGATGTAATAGAGGCCCAGTTTCCAATTCACAAGCTTTGCTAATAATGAGTGAAAAAAAAAGCTTAGAAAGGTAAGTTATTTCAGAACTAATAATTTATTTTCAAGGCTTCCTTTCTAAGAAAGCTGGAGGAACTGCAGACTCCCCACCAGACAGGTAATGGAAAGCCTTGATTATCACTTAAATAGAGGTTGCTGTCTCCTGTCTTCCACATGACTGACGTCTGTGTCTGTGTACCATCTACTTAAACTGCAGGCCAGTATGAGGCTTGGGATTTGTGCTATCAGCCTATGCATATGGCCACATAACAATTGAAAAACATCGTGTTACCTATATCTGCACTGATAAAAGAACTGAGTAATTATGTGACCATATATTCATTTTTCAATGTGGAGTTTCAGCTGCTATTCAGCCAATTTTGTTTTCCCTGAATATTGCAAGTTTTTACTACCTTGTATATGAAAGCTTTTCTGTAACATACCAGCCTCGTATTTTCATGTAAACTATTCTTTTCACTGCTGGTAACACCAAGTTAGCCGGTTGGTTGGGTTTTATAATGAATGTCTCAAAACTGAAAGTATTTATAAGCTTGTGTTTGGTTTTCTGCACTTTTAAACATACTTCAAGAAAGTATGCATGAGTTACTAATACCAAGATTACTAAATTAAAAAGTTGCTGTATTCAAGTGTTTCCAGATGTAGTGGCAACAAATCAATTGCTACTTAATGAAAAACACTATGAAGAAAAACCATTATCCCATCACATTTAAGAAGATTTTAAAACAAAATAAAATGGAAGAAAATTACATTTAAAAAAAAGAAAAGAAAGATAGCAAGCCTGTGTTTATGGTAATCACACTCCCATTCACTCTTCCCTGAAAATACAGACCTAATCATCTTTTCATCACAAATCCAAAGAGCCTCTTGGCTCTAACTCTAAGTCAGTCACCAAAATCCTTATAAACTGCTGAATGAGTCTTACCTGTAAATGTTTCGGTGCATGGGTTGATTCCTGCCAGCCGTTTGGAAGTACCAAAGTCAGATATCTTTACTACACCACTATAGGTGTTCACCAAAACGTTATCCCCCTGTGGTTTGGATGTCAGAGAGAAAGGGGGAGTGGGGAGGAGAGACAGATGAGTACAGATTCCAAATCCCAATCTCAATACTCCTTCAAGTTTGCAGTTATCTTTGTAATATACCTTTCTACAAAGGTATTTTCCTGGAGCACCAGGGAGAAGGGGTTGTTTTATTCTTTCCTTTTGTTTTAAGCTTCCATGAAATCCTATTAAAAATTCTACTTAGGTTAGAGTAAAACTAACCGAAGTAAATAAGATAAAAAGCAATCACACAAGACACACTAAAGGAAAAATTACCTTTATATCTCTGTGTACAATCTGGTTCTCATGGAGATACTTAAGGCCTTCCAGAATCTGCTTGGTGTAAAATTTAATTGTAGGTTCTTTCATTGGGCCCCACTTAGATCTTAGGAGAGCTGAGAGGCTGCCTACAAGAGTTAGGAAGAAACTGTATCAAGATAGCAAAACTCCCAAATTAACATGAAACATTTAAGTCTGGATTCAGCCTTTGCTCAATATCCTAATGCAAGAGAAATGCAGTACTTATAATTAAGTCAAATTCTTCCTAGATACCTCAAAGCAAATAATTTGCTGCTGCTTTTGGCTGGTTATTTCTTTCTTGCCAGCTCAGCTTCCACCTCCATGGCAGGAATAAATGTTACGACAGGGCTGGATGCATCTCCCTCACTTCAGTCTAACAACTGTTGAGACTAGGACTAGCAACCATTCAGCCCTTAATGAAATGAAGACTAAAGGTAACACTGTATGATGTTATACACTATACTTCATGAACCACATGCATGTACAAAGAGAAGCTGATTTACTCGAGGCAGGGAGGGGAGAAGAAAAAAGGAAAGAGTCTTTTCCTTGCAAATACGGGATTAACTTCTGGAAATATTCAGAGACAGAGGAAAGCAAGCTCCTGAAAGAAACCAAGTAATGGATGTTCAGGGTAGGAGATAGGTCATCCACACTTCCCCTACTTGTAATAAATCTAATCGTTTTTTAAATAAGACAAATATTTTAATCATGAAGCAAAATAAAGACAGGTTTGCTTTTTCTGCTTGTAATAAACTAAGTGCAGTGGGTCTACCTAATGCCAGACAAATTCAGCTAAAGGGATTCTCAGTCCACACCAACAGCTTTCTAAAGTGAAGTTTCCCCAAAGACTCTTGCATAATCTAAACAGCTGGTTCCTTTTTAAGACTAGCTGCAGAGTTTAAAATATCTGAATTGGTTCAATAATATCTTGACATTAGCAACTAATCCCAGCACACTCTACAGTGCATACATGAGCAGGAAAAAAAAAGGTATGTAACACCAGCTGATACTTTTAACAAGTGCAGGAAAACAAGTGGAAGTGTTGGTATAAACTCATCACATCTACATGCATCATACATCTCAGAGTGTCTCAGCTTTCAGGTGAGAAGGTCATAGGAATTAAAAAATTAAACAACTTCCCTATGTTGAATGACTCAATTACATTTAAATGTTTGTGTCTGGACCTTCCCTAGAAAACCTGAACTTTTTTTCCTGGTTTTCTTATTTCTGTTTTTATTTGGCAAATTATATTCATACATGAATTTAACATTCGTTCTGACACATCCTTGACACTGAAGAGCAAGCAGCAAAAGGGAGATGGAAATATAACCTAGAGAGGATATAATGGGACTTTACATCTTAAAATGTAGAGAAGGCTAGAGGAGCAAAACTGGAAATTAGGAGCAAGGGAAGCATATAACTTTTATCTCTAATCTACCTAGGAAATAGCAGTGCTTTGTATATAACATGCTCAACAGATACTTATCTTAAAAGCTCCAGTATTATTAAGATGCTTAAGCTAAATGGACTACACAGCAATAACTCCACTATTTTATAACACATGAGTATTTGACACCAAATACTTCTATGACTTTTCTCTCGGTTTATAATTATTACAGAAAGGAGAGAGGGTAAGGGGCCTGTACACTTGAAATCTATTCTTTATTTGAGAAGAATGCCACCCGTAGTTAATGTCTCAACAGAAAAGCCATATACAGTGCACAAACATTTTAAGTGCACATCTATTGGCTTTCACTAAGTTTAGAGTCCCAACTGCTTTTGATTCCTCTGAGAGACTAAGCTCAGAATGATACAAACCTCCTGGCACCTGCTCCATAAAAATCTTAATGTATCCGTCTTCTGAAATGGATCCAAGATACTGGACAATGTTCCGATGCTTTAAATATTTATGCAGTGCTATCTCTTCATGAAGAGGTTGAGAATACCTATTTAAAAAAAAAAAAAAAAGGATCGAGGAGCATCTCATCACGCAGGAGAAGGTTCTAGGCTACTTAAATGCTCGTTTGCAAACAGAACGGATTTTAGGGATACTGATCCAATTCTCAGGAAACATCTTGTCCGTGACCTTCAAAATGCAGCGTGACTGGCTGCCTATTCAGAAAAAGTACAGAGATAGATCTTGGAGGAACCCTGAAGGAGAAACATGCCCTCAAAAAATTTACAGATGGCTTTCTTCTGTATCGTTACATAGTACTGTCTTTGCCTCTGAAACTCCTTTTATGCTTTTCCCCCATCCCCCAAAAGAATACAAATGAGATAAAACTGCAACTTAAACCCCCAATTATGTATAATTCTAGAATTTATGATATAAATCTATATTATCAAACTGTATTACTTATTATATATATCCTATCTTTTAAAAAAAATAAGAAGTCCTTATTCTCTAAAGGGTACTGTTGAATACTAGGAGGAAATAATAATTGAATTTTAGTATATGGGGATTTCATAAACTAACCACATAGAAATACATGCTAAGAGCAAAGTTTTCAGCAAACAACTGCAGTTTCATTAGCAATGTATATATAACAATAAACTAGGTCTTACCTGCTGTCTCTCTCGGGTATTTCTTTGATGGCTATTCGGACCTGATTGCTAAGGTCTCTTCCAGCATAAACTATCCCATAAGTACCTTTCCCTAGAACTACCCTGTCACCATTCTCATCATAATCATATTCATACTGCAAGCAGAAAAGATAAACAAAACAGCACAGAAATTGTTATCACCAAAATTTGACATTACAGAGAGACCTTTAACAACAGTTAATGTACTATACTGAATTAGTACAGCATCGAGTAGTTCCTGCAGTACAGCTGTAGCACGGTAGGCTACCCACCAGCTGGCTGCATTAGATGGCTTGTAAAATTTCCATGTTATTTGCTTTACAAAACAGCCTTCCCTAATCAACTTCGAAATGCATTCAACCCAAACAAGGAACAGAGTATTAAACCAAATTCAATGAAACAGTGCTGTCAAATGAACACATTCAGGTATCGTCTCTAAGAATTGCTGACAGCCTTCAGAAAACATAAAAGTAGGTCACTTATAATTTTGAAACCAATGGTTTAATAAATAGATAAAAGTGACCCTCTCGCTACAGTGGGTGGACGCTGTTTTAAGACCCTAAACTCTCATTTGAGCTTAGCCACAGCAAAATTAATTTCTGACATATTCCCCTCATTCTGAGCTTTTCCAAAAGGCGAAAAAAAATGCTTATCTTCTCCAAGGATAATGAAATATGTGAAGTGGTGGCTTCCACTGCTGCTGAAACGGGCTGGGTCATCTTGCCAGCTGAGTAAGTCACTGCTGGTTCACTGACTTAGTAAAGCTACACTGTTTACACCACCTCATGGTCTTGTCCCATATGGTGACCTTATCACAGAGCTCTCCTACTATAAAAGTCAGTGAAAAAGCTTATTGATGAATGATGCTTAATGAAAGTACATCCCAGACACTAAATAAAACCAAATTTCTTACGGAAGTTGAGTTAAGCAGCACACCCCTGATTCAAATCAGGGAACTGACAAAAGATATTGAAAAAGCACTTTTGCAAAGAGTTAAGAAAGGAATTGGACAGTTTCATAGCCTCAGATATTAGCAGGAGTACACAGACCTCCCCTAGTATCTTCCCAAATCCAAGAGGACGTCCTATATGGGAAAACTGCAGGGTATTCTCTGTGGCTTCATATGAATTCTCTATTAAAAAAACCCCAAACCTGTTTACAATGGCCATAACTATTGACATTTCTGTCAATAATCACTTCTTCTGCTTCACCCAGTAAGACTGTCTCCCACAGAATGCAGCCTTAAGATCTATTTCTTTGAAGTGTCTTCCCAGTTCATATTGCAGCCCTGGTATTGCAATGTCCATGTGTCACTGACATTCCCCCTCTTCACCTCAGCAAAGATGGGAAGTTTCATGCCGCTGTATGGAAGGTGCTAAAGAAAAAACGCCTGTCGTTTATCCTAACAGCGTATTCTGCTCAGTGGAACTAAACTTGAATTAGCACAGCTTGAGTACAGTTTCATCTTCCATGTTTCAGCACTTCACGGTTCATAGCATAATCTTGTTATACGATAGGCATAACTGACCCAAAACGCCATATGTAAAACTTATCAGGTTCTTTGGTAGGAGCGTATCCAGCTTTCACAGCTATCATATGACATAAAACTGTGCAGAAAAAGGACAGAAGTCACATTGCAGAATTTAAGATTGACAGCAACCCTATCTGCAACAGACTGCTCCTAAGCCAACTCTATAATTACTGTGGAGAAACCTATGTTCTCTCGTCTGGGTCCTATGATACACGAAAATCATTGAGATTTATAGTTCACTGCTAGTTAGTAGACAGTTTAATAGACTTGTATATACTTGATGCCACTTCACATTTGCCTCCTCTCATTCCAACAGCTACAAAAATTGAATAAATCACTGCTGGTTGCCAAAAGTCTGAATATGCGATCCACTGGATGTGCTATTCAACCGTTAGGTATGAGTAAACAAGTGTTCATAGCTGACCTTCTGTAGGAACGTGGTAGGGCAGAGTCTGATCTCTGGGATATCCTATCTGGGGTACAGCAGGTAGTCTTAAAGTGATTGGAACTTCCTCAACATCAAAAGCCAGAAGGAAATACCCTAAGGTAGAAAGGACTGCCACACTCACTGTCCTTCCAAATCCTAGTCCGTTGTTGAACTAAACTGTAGTTGCTTTCAAATAATACTGCAATCCAAAACGCACAATCCCTTGGGACAATATTCTCATAACAATTCTGACTGAAATCATATTTTCTTCCCCCAAACAGTGCACAAGGTTATTTCTTCCTCTTTCCCAAATATAAACAGTTGTTTTATTAATGGTAGGAACTTCTGCTTTCTCTGTGCTTGTCAAGCCCATGAAGACCATACCAAGCTGCATTTTCCATGTTGTCTCTTCTTAAATGTAAGATCTCAGGCTGCAGAAAGACATTAAGTGTCTTAGCTCATTTATAAGCTAAACAAATTAACCCTCCCCTTCTGTGTCTTGATTTCTGTTTTAATGTCCTGACCTAAGACAGTAAGTACAAGGTGATAATTGTGAAAACTTCAAGATATATAGAATGATATAGCTTAAAGATTTAAAATTAAGTTCTTTGGTCATTTCTCCATATATCATTGATTCATGCAGGATTGTTTCCTGCTGTGCATTCTCAAGCAGTTCTTCCAGTTCGGTTTTTAAAAGGCTCAAGCCACGGTGAGCTCACTTCCTCTGAGAGACTATTATACAGCAAAATAGTCTGTGTTGTTTAGAGATTGTCCTGCTATTAGCTAAGTACGTAAGTCTGCAATGTAAGATCTGCAGCTATAGGTAATACCCTGTCTTTGCCAAGGTATAGCCCTGATCCTATACCGAGACCACAGGTATATGTATTAAGCTGGGCTTAACATATGTGCCTATCTTGTCCTTTTCACTTGACGAAAGAATTCTGTGGCCATGATGCACAAACTTCAGTGCAAAAACTCATCTTCCCCACCATATGCAGTTACATTCAACAGTGCAGTAGGGGGTCTTCGACTTTCTTAATCCTCTTCTGAAACCTCAGGTACTACAAAAGATTCACTGTCATAAACAGCTGCTCTGAACCATAAGCCTAAGAGAATTGCTGGAATGAGACACAGTCAGAAAGATACCCAGCTCAAACAAACCACAGTAATGTTTTTTACACTCATTAACCTGATTGACTGAATTTGCTTGACCACAAATAAAAGTGACAACCTACATTTTATGATAGCTTTTCAGATGTCAAAAGAAATAAACAGAAGTACAGGATATGTACTTAGTGCTACAAATCTGGACATTTGATATGAGGCAGTGTGTCTTAGGAAGACATGGGTTCACCTACCCTAGCCTGAGTCCACACAAAATGTGAATAACCCTTTCCAAGTTTGTTTTTTTCCCCCTCTGTAGTGACTATAAAGAAAGCCTACAGCTACTAGGTTCCTAACATGGATGTTTCAGTGATAAGTCAAAAGCACAATGGATTAATCTGATCCTAAATATCTGCAAATCTCTGTGACAGAAAAAGCCTGTCAATTGAAATTACCTGGAGTAGAACAGTAACAGCTAGAAAAACTGAAGTACCTTTGCTAAATGGCTTTTTCCTAGAATTTATTAAATATCTTATCTTTTTCATCCACTTAAGACAGCTGATACGAGATGATTCTCATCTATAGAATGTTTACAACATAAATACAAGATCATTAACACCTTTCATTAAGGATTTATGCAGTTCACAGCAGTAACAGGCTCATCTCATTAAAAATGTGTTTTTTCAAAGGAATGCAAATCCTCCGTACAAATAGTTTTGCAAGAGTTGAAATTTCATATACAATTATGGAGTTTAAATGCTATTTATAATCTTTCTAGTACACCGATATGAAAGTGCAGGGAAGATGGAGAATAAGTTTCAGAGTTCTTGGATCTTTTATCCTTGACATACCTCCAGTGTGTCTCCATCTATTTCTCCTTCTAGTTCCAAAGTACTGCCAACTGCATCAGACAAAATTTCTTTCACCAACCCACAGAATCTAAAAAAGCAATAAATAGCAGTGGATCAAAGAAAAATATCCTTGTAGAAGGAGATTAAACAGATTCTTCACAAGTTGGGCTTTGCTTTCAAGCTAACAGACTAGCATGTTCATAGGTTTCTTTCATTACTTGCTTTCTCCATATTTATCCTATTTTTAATGAGGAAGAACATCAAACACATATGGAAAAGCCTAATTATTTATAAAATTATTTTATTTGCTGTAGCAGAACCCAATACTTGCTTGTTATTGTAATTGCATAGTAAAATCTTGGTAGATCAAACTCAAATATTTTTGCTGTACACTTTGATGGAAAGTACTTAGTATGGCCTTGTCTTTACAAATATAATTAGAGAAAAAGTTGAGATATTAAAAAATTAAGTATTGGTTTTCAATTATTCAGTTCAGTAGTGCTAAATTTGTGACATCATATTAGGTGGTTGTCATTCTGTGTAGTGATGAGAATTTTATTACCTTCAGTTTAATTTAAATGTTCCTATGGACTTTGTTTGCAAGTGTGATTACTCAGTATCTCTGAAAACCAGATTTTGTGGTTTCTAGTCAGGCATCCAGAAAGCCAAGAATATAAAAGTAGTAACATGTTTTGAAGAACAGTTTTGACTAATTTCATCTAGTTCTCTGGGACAGAGATCCTTAAGTACAGGACCACCTTTTCCTGTAGTCTCCTGCCTGAGCCACTCACTTTTTTCCAAATTCAATAACAAATGGTTAAAAAATCATTAAAAATTATTATAAAATATTCACATCTCTTTCACTGACTAATAGAGACACATCTCTGGAATAGACTGCTCTGTGCACTGAATAAGGCATAAAAAATGTGACCGTGTTTCACAACACAAATTGCGATGCCAAATTAAGGCTGAGCAGGTAACAATAATTTTGGTGTTTCCTATGTTTTACACATTGCACTCTGCAGATCTAATAATTGTCTTTAACCTGAGTTTATTCCATATAATACATAAATAATAATTATTGCAAGAAAAAGAAATACACCATCCAACCCCAAACATTAATTGTATTAATAAATCTCTCCTACTTCATTCAGAAGGTTTACATGCCAAGTATCAGTCCCTGGGAAGAATTTGGTCTGTAAAGATTTAGGCCTGAAATTCAGTTAGCATGTTTGCTGTTTAGAGACAACATGTCATCAGGAAATATCTGAATACAGGCGCAGACAGTAACAGGTATCTGTGACACAATATAAGCTAGAAATCCCTATTATATCTAGTTGCTCTTACTTAAATCAAACTGAACAGGTACATAAGGGAATCTAAACCAATATAGTACCTCACATGGCACAGCCAAGATACAAAAAAGGAAGATAATAGTTATAAATCAGAATAAGTTACATAAGCCTTTTCTCAAAACTAATAAGTTGTAGGTAAACTGATTAGAATGAGCCAACAAGTGTAATGGGATGTTGCTCTCATCACCTTAAATATCACCAAGTTTAGCTCATTGCTTCTTCATCAAGAAAGAAGAAGTGAAGAAATAATTTATTTCTCAAACAAAAATGTCAGCTTTCAATCTTTACTAAATCAATTGTATTTGGGACATAGATCTCACATGCAATACCCACAAAAACTGAACTCACCTACTGCATTGGTTTTCTGTAGAAAAGTAAATTTGAAAGTCGTCAGAATTGTCATGGACATAAAGAAAGCAACATCGTTCATCAAACTTGGAAATGCTGTGAAATTCACATTAAGGAAAGATTATTTTGGAAGTAACTATTAGAAGATATAGAGCAAGAAGGAGTTAATTTCTTTGAATTACGAACACTTAGCAAACATCTTTTCCACAGTTAATTACCTCAGAGAGGCAGTGTGCAATTATATTTATTTTCCTTACAACTAGAAGCTTTGAGTTTATTTATATATTCTATAATCCTATCTCCTATCTCAGTCTGATAAATGATTAAGCTATTGCTTACTTTGGTAAAATACTCATTTATCTGAAGCGGTTTGAGGTTTGTTTGTTGTTCACCTCCCCCTCCATTTTTACATAGTTCCATCAGATTTCTGGGTAATTGATGACACCTCAGTGGAAAGTGAATTGTTTTGACACTAATCTAGCTATCAGGAAAGCCTTTCTTTTAAGCCTGACAAGTACTTCTGTTTTTATAATTCCATTACTCTTACAGTAAAACTGAACTGGGAAATACCTACAGTGTAGCAGATCCTTCACAGTATATACTTTTTATGGCCTTAACACTGATAAACAAGTTTTGGGATAACCAATGCTTACTCCAAACTGCAGCAATAATTCTGACAAAGTGATTATTTATTGCATATTGTGTCGTGCCAGTGTCATATATATCCTATCTAAATGCACTGAAGTGAAAAGTGAAGAAGCCATAAAAAATAATATCAATATGAAAGTAAACCTAGGAATTAAAGTCTTGTCATTCCAAACACTTGTACTTTAGTATTATTCTACATAAATGCCAAGTTGTTATGCTTGTTAAGGTACTGTCATTATTTTTGTGCACTAAATTAAGAAAATTGATTAGATTCTTGCCTGACCTGTTTAGTCAAACTCTCAAATTTTGCTTAACCTCTGTTGAGCCAGTTAATTAAATACATGACAGTAGACTATAGTAAAGTTGCAGAATGTTATAAGATCAACTTGCTGTAGCATCATTAAGGGCTACATGGGCAAAAGTTCCAAAAAGTTAGAATTTTGCCAGAAGATTTTTTCAGAAATATGTGAAAATACACTATGCCAATCTGTAGCTTGGTTCTGATATAGTGATTTCTAGTGCAGCAAGGCAGATTAACCTGACATGAGAACTCAGACAAAGCAAGATGATTCTTCCAAGGGCAAATACAGGATAGAGAAAACAGTATCTAAATAACAATATTGTATTATAAACAGTGTAATACCTATGGTATATAAGATGAACTGGTTAGCATAAATACAATTTAAGGGTTTTGACAGAGTATAAGTTAGCTGAGACCACTATTTATTTTTTTTTTTTTTACTGAAGCTAATGCAATTTCAAAAGTTTAGGAATTGTAATTTGTCAGATACAAAGCAAACATCTAATTCCACTAAGTTTCAAAACATTGCCTCTTTGAGCTTTGTAATCCCCAGCAGTGATTAAGAATCAAAGCAAATGAACTGCTTGCTTCTACTTAATTAAAACTTATCTTTCTCAAAGATTAATTTCTATGCAATGTGTTGACTGAAGGTAATTAATATGTTTCAGAAACATTATGCTGAGTTATGCTCAATCAGCTGCACAGACTTCAGTAATGACAACTTCACATCCACTCACATTCCATTAGAGTAGTAAAATAAAACACCACATTGAATTCATTTAAACAAAAACCTGCTTCTTTTAGAAGAAAATACTGAAGTTATGGTAGAATCTATGTCCAAATCCACAACCATAGGCTTTCATAGCAATCATCACTCACTTTATTCAGAGAAATGTTTTTTTCATTGAGCTTATTTGGTTAAGCAAATTATACAAGTTCAGAGAAGACAAACTTGGGACCTAAAACTTAGGTGCTTATAGTCAAAATCACAGCCCAGAAACCCTCTGTTTGAGAACTACAGAACTCAATAGGTATCTGAATTTATGCTTGTAGTGGAATCAAAGCTTTTCAAGCCCTTAAGTTTATGCACTCACACAAGTGGCCCCAGCCAACAGCCATTTACATCCCTAGAAAGGTCTGACCCACCAACGCAGTGACTCACCAACTCGGGGAGAAGGCAAAAGCCCACCTCACGTTCCCTGTGCTTACAGCTCCTCTGGGTCTCAGCTGCAGTCTGCATAATGCAGACAGAGAGCAAGAATGCCACAGACACGCTGCCAGGCTGTACAGATAGGTTGCATTTTGTTTTCTATCCTGGTGCTCTGTCTCTCACCTCTCTGGCAGCAAAGTAGCCCAACTTAAGATATAAAAGCTAGCTTCTAAACATAGTAATGTATTTTGCAGTTGTTACTACCCAATGTGATTCTTTTCTATCCTTTCAGTTCTCAGAACAATCCTGTTCCTTCTGTACAATATTCTGATCTTCTTTTGTACTAGTATTTGGACCCATTTACTTGGTGACTAGAGTTGCTATTAATCTAGACATCACAAAATGGAGCTACTTTAACTATTTAAAGGCTAGCCCTTGAGAAACTCCACTAGCAGTCTCCTTCCAGCTCAAGAATTCTTTCCTTAGCACAAACTATGTCCATGCCTCATTTAATATTTCTCTAATAATCCAAGTTTTAGCTAGTAGGTTTTAGATAGAGCCATATCAGAAGCATTTCTGAATTCCAAACAGAAAATAAATACCATGGTTTCCTTTTCTTAAAGGAAAACAGACAAACTGTTCTTTTAGTTATGGAAGGAAGCAAGAAGAGGTAAGGGCTCTTCTTTCCTTCTGTTCTCTGTGTTTTTAAATGCAGAGATGGCAATAAGTTCACTGAGAAATATATAAAAAGCAGGTACACAATTGAAAACAGGGAAGTCTACTAGAGAATACACACACCCACACACCTCCCTTACATGAGTGTTCCTATGAGAAATGTACAGCTCTGCCCATGCATGGAAAGGCAAACTCTTCTGTGTTGACATTTCAAGGCAGGTTTGACAGAACAAGCTTTTATAATTGGCAATGCAAAGCAGAGATTTAAGGCAGAATCCAGATTTCCCACTGAAGGGAAAAATAAAACATAAACAAAAAAACACTTAACTGTTTTCTGACATACCAACCTTATTCCCCTAATGGAAGTGGCTGTAAAATTCCATTCGTGAATCTGTTTCTGTAAAGAACAAAGAGCTATAATCAACCACAGTTTAACCTTGACTTACTATTGAAAACAAAGTCACAGCATGGTAAACAAAATAAAGTTTTTCCAACATGTCTCTCTTCCTTTCTTTCTTTCTTTCTTGCCCCCCAAATTTCAAATAAGATTGATGTATAGGTAAAGAAAGGCCATACATTGCTGTTTTACTCACTTCAGGAAAAATGAATATAAATGGCACAGCATGGAAGTAAAGGCTACATTTCCTCATGTAAAATTAAATTTGAAGAATAAATCTTGAAGTATAATTTACCAAACATTATGTTTTGACTCAATACATCAACATTTCATATTAAACATGGAGCACACTATGCCCTACTCTTATCTAGGCTTAAAGGAAAAGGAAACATCATACATCTCCCTAAGAGGTATTGAGCCAACAGCTTTGGCCCAGGGAGGAAAAACACTGGAGGCAAAACAAAGGAAGGACAGCCTGTGCCTAGGACTGTAGCCCTCCATAGATCTCTAGCTAATAGCTGGATCTTATTTTGCACTGCCAGATATGCACCAAGAACATGATCCATGAAGCAAAGTTGTGTCAGACACATTCACTTGAAGTAGTGAAGTACTGGAAAAGAAGTTCACAACAGATCCAGGTAATTCTCTTCTCTTGCTCTAACGTACTTCTTTTCTATGCTTTGCCTCTCTACATTTTTAGTCTATCCTCCACCTACATTGTTCCGATATTAAAAAGGGGTGGTGAAATACATTCCAGATTTCAAGTCTTTCAACGCAAAACTGAAATTATTTCTCACTTATAAGAGATTACACTATCCATAACTGTGCCTACTCCCTAATCTCCTGTGCCTTATCCAATAATCCAAGGTGCCTTTTGACACTTATTTGTCACGGGCTGCCATTTTTTCTAGTTTCTAATCTTATAACTGTAAAACTTTAAAATTTCTAAAACATTAAACACAATACTGGGCTCTATCGTTACTTTTTATCTAGCTTTGAGCTGCATCTTAATAAAAATCACGCAATTCTAATGAGAAATATTATTAGGAGAGCAAAGAACCCAAGCGCTTCTAAGAAACTTGTTCAAGGTAAGAGAAATCTTAACTAGAGGTCAAAACCACTATAGTTCTAATTGTAGTCCCTCCTTTTATTTCTCTGTAAAAAGTCAACTGTCATATCTGCACAAAAGAGATATTGAGGCTTGTGCTTCACAGAAGTGTAGCAAACCTTAAATAATTGTAAAGCGTTCCAAAATCTACATGTAAAAAAGTGACTTTAAGCACAATGAATCAGAATACATGAAACACATCTGCTGGTAGTTTTACCATTTCAGTGGGAGAGACATGCCACAAAGAGAGAGATCTTTCATCTGCTTCATTGTTGATTGAAACATATGCAGGCTGGTAGACTTTAGTTGGTTCTATCACCAAAACCTGAAGAGAGAGAACATTTTTGCTTAATGAACCAGCAGCTAATACACAACAGTATCTTCAGATGCTCTGATATAGACAATGGGTAATCTCAAAGGAGGGCCTAAAAAATTTCCAGGGGGAGAGAGAAGGGCAAGACAAGGCAGGAAGAGGCTGTGTTCCTATGCACAACAAAACAGTATCACCACAATTTGTTGTAGGAGACTTAAAAGTATTTCTCAGAATGCTTTTAGGGTGGTGGGTTAAATGTTTTTAGTAGAGTAAAGATTAGCAGAATACAGGGGTTTGGCTCATGCAATGAAATAACAGGCAGTTAAGTATGTAAGTATTGCATTTGGAGTCTTCCAATTCTTGTTATATCCTATCCAGAAACATAAGACATACAAAACTTGTTTGGACATAATGTCTTACTGGAAATCTCAGTCCATTAGTTGTTTCTTTCGTTGCCTCAAAAATTATATCTAGCCAGAAAGTCAATTTTTCTTGTCTAGGAGAATGTTCTATGGTGAGTTTCTTGAAACGCTGAATTAACATCAGATTCTGAACTAATGATTTCAAGTACCTAGAATGTATTGAATTAGTGAGTTAACAGAGAGAAAACAAGATTTGACCAGATTCTAAAACCACTTAACTAACTTACACATCCAAAAAATTAACTGCAAAATGAAATGTACTTTAACAGCTACCATAATGGAAATTATTGTGTTGATTTTTACAGATTTCTGGAAAGAATAGCAAGTTTAGTCAAAACCTTAAGTCATAAGCTCACATGGATGTTTATGAACAATATCTTTTTGCAAAAGGCTATAGTTACGTGAGTAGTTACATGGTGATTAGACAGGATATTATGAGCTAGAAGATGGTGGGGGAGGGAAGCAGCAGCTAGCTAAACTCTGAAAAGAATGGTTTCCCAATCTTTTCACGATTGTTTCACAAGGAATCATCACTAATTTCCAAATGATTTCTTATAAAAGATGTACTTCAATGGGATATAAACCCAACAATGATGGGTAACTTAATTTCTTACCTTCCCCCTTCCTTCCCAAAATAAAAGAGTATAAAGTCAGAGTTACAAACAATCTGAGATGGAAAAATCCAGCTAAGTTATCCAAGCGACTACAAGATGTTTTTAATTTGTGTCTCTCCCCATAGTTGGGAACTTGAGCTACAGCCTTCTACCACATACCACACTGGAGGTTTCAGCTTAAAAAGTTTCTCTGCTGCTTGTACTGCTTTACCAACATCATTAGCCAGCATGCTCACGCTGAAGAACTGTCCCACATCCCAGTAGTTGTTCATTTTTTCTAGGCTTCCTTTTCTTCCCAATAAACTGTTTAACCGTACACCTGTAAAATTTCAATTAAAAAACATATTTTTCTATCAGTAAAACACTAATAAGTGGGGTTTTTTATCAGTATGTATCTGTAAAAGACTAAGAAGACTTGATTAAGCATTAGTGATAAAGTGGAGCAAGTTTTCCTCAGAAATAAAACATTGCCCAACACAGAGGCTGGGTCTGCAAATAACATCCCCGATACAGTTCAGACAGTCAGAACTCCTAGCACACAGGGTGATGAAAAACCTCTTGTGCTACCTGTCTGGGCTATCTGCCTCCTGATTCTCAGCGTAAGCTGTGCATCTCTGTGTCCTCGAGATCTGCATCTACTGCAAGAGATCCATGGCTAGAAGCTTACACAAGTCCACCCCAGAGCAAGATCAGGGGAATGATTTAAAGCCACCTTTGCATTCTTCCCCTTTAAGGTTCAAGTATGCGTTTCAGACAGAATCCGATTCCAAATACAATTTTCAGCTCTTGTCTTTCTAGGAAGAACTGTGTACCTGTTTCTATCATATGATTTCCTTATAGACGTATAGTGGTGCATTTTAGTTAGCACCTGCATGGAAGATGTGAATCTAGGTAGGCAACAAGTTACTGTGCTGGTAGATCCTTCCAGGTGATACTTCCTGTGGATCTCTCAGTTCAGGGACAACAGAAACTCTGTAGATCCTTCCCTGGCGTCCCTGAGGGGAGCTGGGCCACACAATGTCACACCCTGTCTTTGTCACCTGTTGGCTATGCAATGGGATAATCTCCGTGATGAAGTAAAGGCAGTTTGCGGATGGTGCTGAAGTTGGTCCTTCCTCGTCCCTCTCCCATCTCTGGGACCCTTTAGATGGGCCAAGTTACTAGAAAGCTGCTCCAAGGCAACAAGGAGAAAAAGGGTCCTTCAAGATCCCTGTGGTTTAGACTGCCATCCAGGGCCCGCTACTAAAAAGCCTGAACCACCTTTCTGTCTATGCAACCCATCACTAAGCATTTTGTTTTCTTCACAGGGGGAGAGGCAGAAAACTTGTCTGTGGCACTGTGTGTGGATATTTACCTATTTTTCTCAGTTCCATTGAGCTTTCAAACTGCTGTCCTGCAACAAGTAGCAAAACTGCAAGGTTAATTCCAGAATACAGAGTTGACTGGAGTTCAAATCCTTTGCGATACCTGCAAAGAAGAGTCAAGAGCTCACATCTCACTGTATAGGCAAACTGAAATACTGCAAAGTTTTGCTAAGTATTTTAAGCTATTAATTTACTGTAAGGACTATATGGCTAGTTGGGACCAATGGCACCCCTTGCAAAAAGCACTTGAAAAAAAGTAACTTTTTGTCTTATGGTGAGAAAGAAAAACTGCTTAGTTTTATGTCCTGCCACCTTGTGTAGTTTTGGTTACTGGTTACTGCACACTGGTTACTACAAAACTCTTAAATCCAACAGAACCTAATTTTATTATGTTATTCATATGGGAAAAGCAACAAAAATACTAGTCTTCAGCGCAAGTTTTAAAAAAAGGCTCCAAGACCTTTCTTTTAGAGCTTCACATTCATTAAAGGCAACTGAGACACAGCTGATAAAGGCTGAATGCACACCACTAGCTGGTGCAGGATGAAGAGATCCAGCTGAAACTTGTAAGTTTACTACTACCCATCAGTGTTGCACTAACCATGCTGAGGTGATTTAGGGGGAAAAGAGAGAGAGAGGGGAGTATTTCACAGGTACAGTACAAACCAATATTGCTAATATTATTGTACTCAGCAGTATTGATATGATTATACAAACGTACCTATGTGAACAGTATGTCAGTGACAGCCTGTGTGCACATGCATGCCTTACTGTCTTAAGAAAATTCATAATGCGGTTTATCAATATTTTTCCGTATATAGAGTAGATCATTGCATTTCCTGGGGATCCAGTGTGGAAACCATCCTTGCACAGAGGACCAACATAAGTCCCATGATCTCACTTGCACATCATTTTGGCCTTGAAGCAGATTAATTGTGTATTTTCTCTACAAACACATGGGTGAACCATTGTCCCCTCCCCAACAAACTAAGTGTAACATTCTATATTCGTGATAGTCTATACAGAGAAGCAAGGAAACACATATCCAAAGATCTGGTGCTCAGTAAACCTATTACTCACACAGGACCCTGAAAAAGAGGTAAGTAGAACAATTGATCTAATTCTTACAGCCCTGCTTTTCATAACCAGAAGTAAAAGTCTGAAAACATTTTTAAATAGCTGGTTTTGGTTTTCTTCTTTTACCATTCAATGGCATGATCGCGACTATTGGTATCTTTACAGTCAGAATCAAGAAACATATCCTTGTAGATCCTCCCACATAAGCAAAACATATCTGGAGCAGGGTGATCACACGTCTGCAGGACTTGAAGCATAACTTGTAGTGCCTTCTCTCTGTCACCTGCATTATTTCTTCTGAAATCACATACAGAGAATAAAATAAATGAGTTCAGATCTGAAACAGTAACTGCAAGGTGGTGGAGTAACATTATCCCCCATCTATTCCACAATCCATCCATCATTACTACATATGGACTTGACTTTATTTAGACTGATGTATGATTGTTGGTTGATTGATAAAAACCAAATGTATTCTCCTATCATGGGACTCTACTTCTAGCTCACAGAAGAACTGATTTAAGCCCAGAACTCCTCTATGAAAAAATCTGCCATCTGACTTGATTTCTCCCTGTGTAAGCAGACAGACTCTGCACATCCTGCAATGAGAAACAAGTGCTTGTTTAGTGTTCATTCCCGACAATACTTAACAAAACTGGCTATTTTCAGCATTTGAGCTGACAGCTCATTCAGCTATGCCCAAGATTTGTAATCTTGAATCCAGAGGATCCAGAGCCAATACCAAGCAATACTGACTAAGTACAGGAGAAGCCAGGTCAATCCTATTTAGGCAAAAGAATGATAGAGCTCAATATGGGGCCTTTGAACTACAACAAGAATAAAAGGGCAAAACTGAACTGTATTTCTTTCTTAATTAAAATTCTTCAGATTAGAGAAAAATTTGGAGAACAAACAGCTGTCATACAGCTTCTTTTCACAAATATTTAACAATCATATTGGTAAGAAATCAGTGATTAAATAACATTTCCACTCATTATTATTAAACACATCAGAATTTTTGCCTCCCTTTACCTTGCTGGTTTTGTAAGTTTAGAATTCACTGTTTACTGCAAAAAGTTGCTTAGAAAAAAAAAAGTCTATTTGCAAGAGTAATGCAAACACAGCTTAAAAGCTTAATAGCCTCTTCAAGTCATTTTTTAATCACCAGAGAGGTTTAAAATATTTACCCACCCCTTTTCAGAACTGTTTACAATTTTCTGATCCCCACCTAGGTATGCAGGAACAGGCTTACAAGTCCTACAATTACTTTGTCAGCAATACCAGTAGCAGATGACGGTTTCTGGTAAATTTATTATTTGCATGCTCTGAAAGGATTAATATTTACTGTAAAGCAGCTCAGCTCCTTAGGTAACCAGCTGATGCAAGAAAACCAATAACAAGACATCTGTAGCAAAATTCAGGCTTCTGTGCATGTTAGATGATGGAGAACATCTAATAAGATTAAACAGATTTGTAGCTAGTTGTGCAGGCTGTATCCTGCCTTTGATGTCACTGGCAGAATGTAAACTTTCACAGCAAGTACTTGAATATTTTTTAAAGCATTTTTGCTTCAGATTGACTGTTGTTCTGGTATTAATACTGGTCTCCTCTAATGAGCGTACAAGGAGAAAGTTAGTACCTTCTTTCAGTTTTACAAGAAATAAATAGAAGTTAAAAAGTGTGGGGGTAAATCCATTGCACAGGTCAGCATGCTCTAACCAAACCCATTCTGAACTAACCAGATTCTCTCAGGAATAGTACCCAAGTTTCACTGCTGTTAATAGGAACACAAAGAAAGTTGAGTAAACAGAGCTTAGAACAAAATTTGGCCCTAAAATGCTAAGTCCAGCAGGTCCCCGGTCATGTGTAACGTGGTCACAGAAGTTGGCCCGTGTTCAAGCTCTTGCTGAAAACACAAGAAATACACAACTAGTTCCTAACTTACAGCACTTTTGCATGGAAGATGAAAATTAAAAAATCACTGCTTTCCAGACAAGACAAACTTTGACTCAACTCTGCTTTGTATGAAAACAGGGTAAATATTAATGATCATACAGAGAGTTGTTATGTACTGACTGATTAACTTTAAAGAAAAAATACAATGCATAAAGCAAGACCCTGCTTAAAATAAGACACTGTGCAGATTAATACTTCTGGACATCAAAGGATGAACCAATACAATACCAGGAGCATTTCAAAGGACCAAGCCCTAAATAAACAGTGTACTACTACAGGACTCAAAATAAAATTAAAGGCTTCTATCTGTTATAAGGAAAAAATAATCAGTAAAAATGTATTAAAATAAACAAAATTTAGCAAATGACAAGTATACACTAATCTAAAGGGATATTATTAAACAAAAATCAGTTTAGATACCTTTACATTAAACTCTGTTTTTCACAGCAGGAGAATTTGATGTCCATTGGGCAATACAAACCCAACATATCAATTACAATAATCTACAAATCTGGGAACAGTTATCGCCTTCTAAAGCAATCCCAAAACCAGAGGGCTAACCAAATAAAAAACAACAGAAAAATCACATAACTTGGGCTACAAGCAACTTCTCTAAGTCAAGATGAAAATATACTGTTGGAAAAGGTGCAGAACCTGTTACGCTGGACCAAAACAGGTTTTCGTCTCTTACTTCATACCCCACACTTTGTCAGGTCTGCATGTCTGACAGATTATAATTTGTTTCAAGGTGTCTTGAAACAGGTCTGTGGTGTTATTAATAAAGGAGATTACCTTAAACCGTCAGGACTGTAGCACTGACTTCTATTTTTCTTACCCAAAATCAAATATATTGGCTTCCACACCTTCCCAGGCCCCATTTAAAGACATAGCAGAGCGAATCACGAAAATGTGGGTTGGAAGGGACTTCTGGAGGTCATCTAACAGAATCTCCTTCTCAGAGCAGGACCATCTCCTGACACTAGACCATGGCAGCCTTGACTTTGCCTGAAAAGCTGAATCTATTAAACCTCCAAGAATGGAGATGCCATAGCCTCTCTGAGGAGGGAAAGCTAAAGCACCATATGTTATGATGTACAGTCATGAGAAGGAAGGCAGCAAATGTTCTCTTTATGGAGAAAATTGGTGCTCCAGGTGAGACTGATTCTGCAAAGCAAATCCCCTGAATATGAAGTTTTGTAAGCCAGAGCAGAATCACAACAGGCTACCACAGAAAGGACCCCACTAGTTTATTTTACTGCTCCTTGGTTACAGGCCAGCTTGCACTGAAATACGCATGTTCCTCATGGTATCACACAAACTACTCACTTTGGGAACAAAATACAATTTCGAAATAGGCATTTTTTCATTGGCGCTCTTCAACATACAATCCATTAGCGTCTCCATGTCTGGGATATGATGCATCCTACCTTAAACAAGTCTGCATACACGTGCAGTGAAAATATGAGTTATTCTTCATGGTTTGTCTAGGTTTGGGGGGAGCAGTTCTTAAAATCACTAATCACAACCTGAAAATTCTTTCAAAATACAGTTTTACCTTTACAAAATGTATTTTAAATGGTAAATGAGCTAGAAAAAAGAATACTACAATTTCTTTAGAAACTATATTAAAACAAAGCACATGCCCTGGGAGAGTTGATAATAATACTATTTTTTTCCCCACTAGTTTCTTTGTTAGCACATTTCCATTCTCTCCCTACAAACCTTGCCTTGCAAAAACTTGCATGGAAACCAAACAGAGAAAATTAGTCTAAATTATGTGAACACAATAACTGCAAAAGCTACTGCTAGTGAGGAAAAATATCTTAAAGTTACTTCTAAATACTAGGGCAATTATGAAAATACCCTAGAGCTCAATAAAACACTGCCAAATCCACCCCCTACCCCCCACCAAGCAAAATGCTAGGAATTAAAAGGAAATAGAGAGTAAAAATTAAAACCACGATGCCTTTTTACAAATAGCCAGCACACTAATCTTCAGTACTGTGTACAGTTCTAGGTTGTATTTGAAAAAGAAACTAAACTATTAGAATTGGGGGGGGGGGGGGGGGGGGGTGTCAAACGGAGAGAAGAACAATCAGTGGTATGGAATGGTTTCTCTATGAAGAAAACTTCAATAAACTAAGGCTTTTCAGACAGAAATGACTACATAGAGGGTTTTTTTCCTAAAAAATAATGTTGTCCTGCAGGACACCTTTATAGCCTCTAATCAATTCCTCTGAATTAGTCTCAATGTTCTGTTCCCAGTTTAGTTTTGCCTGACAGTTTGCCTCCTCCAGAAACTGCTCACTGATTCACTTGCCAATTTGCTGATTTGCTCATTGCAGCGTTGCCACATGATTTCTCTACCATGTTTCTTTAATCACAGAAGCAGTCTTCTTGCTTCCTGGCCTACACAAGCCTCTTTCATATGTCTCCCCATCCTGGCCAACTATCCACTCCTCTTTACCTGTCTGAATCACTCTGTAAGGCTACAGACCTGATGAAAACAGCTTAGCACATAATAAAAATAAATTTTTAAGCACATGCATAGAAATGCATATAGTGAACAGAGCAGAATTGAGGCATGATTAAGTTACAGTGCAACTTCAGTTTTGTATCACATGTTCTAATTTGTTGCTCTCCACCCCATCCTGCTGTCATATTTTGTCTTAACCTAGGGTTGGAGTCAGACTTCCTTATTCATAACAAGAGGTATTCAACTCAAACACTGTCCTCTGAAGCCAAGGGGTAAGTTGCAAAATGAAGCAATACTGCTTATTCCAAAAAGCATGATACAGTTAAAAACTTCCTACTACTAAGCTACGACAGGATTTTTTCTGTCTCTCCCTGCTCCATCCCCCCTTCTCCACACTTTCCTCTCCCTCTCAGAAAGAAGCTGCTGTTCTGTAACTTGGCAACTTCAGTCACGGGAATTGTGGCTTGGATTGGGAAGCCCCGAGGTACTCCATGTGCTGCTGAGACACGTTTGGTTGTTTCCATGGGGGAACAACTACACCACAAGCAGTAAGTCCTAACGGATGCGCTCGTGCTCTTTCCTTGTGTGTACTCACAGCATCCTCCATGGCTATTGATATTTAAGGGATCTGGGACATTCTCAGATTAAAAATTCGTAAACTGCTAACAGCACCAGAAACACTCTCTCCACAGATCAGTCCTGTCCCATCCACCACCCCCACAGTTCTCTGGGCCTCTCCCCCTCTGAAGCGCAAGAATAATATGTTGAGGTTTGCTTCAGTTTGTTCAAGTTCTCTCTGAGTTTGTACTAGTGGAGAGAGGCCACTAAAACAGAAACCAATCATCATTTGCAGAATCCCTTTACAAATCTATCCTTCTTTTCCCTTCCCAAAGTTACTTGATAAACACACAAATTACCACCACTGTCTCGGGAAGTCCCTGAGCCACAAATTGGTGGAAGCAGTGGGATTACTTAGGGAGATTTACTGCTATGCATTTTCCTATCTTCAGACTGTACCCTGGGTGTATGCTATTGACCACCATCAGAGATCTAGGCTAGAAGGAACTATGCCCTGAGCCAATATGGCCATCCTTATGCTGTTTCTCTTCCCCAGCTCTCAAACATCATCCAGAAATCATATCCATATCACAGCCTCTCACCTGGAAAAACACTGCCTTACAGAAAAAAACAAATTATCTTTTTTTTTTCCCCCTCTCTTTTTGATTTCATGGCTTCTTTCTTCCCCCTCAAATCCATTCTCTTCTCTGAATCCTTCTCTCCACTGCAGTCATTATAAGAAGTCCTAGTTTTAAATACCCCTAAACCAAAAATTCTTCCTGCTTCACAGGCTGGTTTTACCAGCTTTAAAGCATCGGCATGGTTAAGGAGCCAGAACAACACTCAGTGAATCAAGCCTTTGTCCAACAATGTTAACAGGAACAGCATAGATTTCACTGGGACAAGAATTAGCTAATGCTCCATAAGTAACAGCTGATACAATTATTTTTTTCACTTTTTTTTTGTTCACATCTTCCCCTGCATGGCTTGTTTCCATCTGCCTAGCTGGAGAAGACTATATACTATAGAAAACCATATATCTGCGAGAAGTAATTCACTCAAGGGAATCCACCTTTGGCTTCCTTTATATTTCATGTGGACTCATTGATTTGATCCTCTCTTATTATTTTAAGGTCTCTATAAGCAAACAGATTTCTTGAAGAGCAATGCTCAGGGAACAAATCAAACCATAACAAACAATTCTGAAAACGTTTCCTGTAGAATAGTCCATTCAAAAAGAGTAACCTGTTTTTTCCACTCTGTTCCTATATGAATATTGTTTCTCTTCCAGTTTCAGCCTTGAAGCAGCTATCAATAGTTTACTGCACATATCATGATTAAAAAAAACCAACTGATCTCACTGTCACATTGCAGAGGAAATGTCAGTGAGACAACTTAATCGGTTAGTGTAAATACTACCTTTCATAAAATAACTGGTCTTCATGTACAATACTTTGTTCATTTATTATCATGTACAATACCTTTGCTTCCAGTGATGATATGTAATTAATAATAAAATATGTATTTTGAATTTTCTTACATAAAAATAGGACACTGTTAGTTAAGTATGCCTTAAAGACTCCATAGCAGGTGATCTAAATTGCTATTAACTGTACAGAAATCTACAGCAAAAAAGATTTTTAAAAAATTCTTACTTATTAAGGAATACAACAGCTAATTTGAATTAGTTGTTACACTTGCACTCTCACTTAAAAAAAAGAAACTAATTTGTGAGTTAAGACACATTTCACTAAGGATGCAATTTGATTGTAGAAAATTTGATGCTTGAAAGAGTGAATGAGGAAAACAAGACCCTAAATTGGGCCTTGAGACAAACTAAATTTGCAAGTCTCCAGTTAGATATGACAATGAAAAAAAAACAGATTTTTTTTTTTTGCCTCTCACATACACTTCAGGTGCTTTATGCAAGCCACTCATATAAAATGAGGAACCCCATGATGTGTTTTTTTACTAAATCTGAGTAATCACAGAACAGAACATTTTAAATAACCCAGTGTTTTTCAATGGGAATAATTTCCTATGGCTACTATTATTCACAATTACTAGTGATTTTCTACTTGCACCCTGTTACGCCCTTCACTTGCTAATTGCCTTTTTTTATTATTGTATTGGAATATGTTGCTTGTTAAAACACAGCATGCTGAGTTAAATAATAGTGACTGCATCTGCCCTCATCTTTAATATAAGTGAAGATAGAACTGCCTTGGAAAAAGACTAAAGTCTTCACAGCTCTGGCCTCGTGCCAGGGCTGAGTTTGGTTTTAAAGTCTACTCTGTTTTGAACAGAATTTGGCATACACTCTGGCATCTGCAAGCTTCCAGAACTTGGTGTCTCCAGCCCTGGTAAATAAGGCCAACTGGAAAATACTCAAACATAAGTGTACTGCGCATCATCAAAAACTTTGCTATGCAGCCCTAAATTAGTGAAGTAGATCCTAAGCAAACAGCCAGCTGACAAGCACACTTAGCAATTGAATTAACTATAAATACCTGTACTTTGTCTATCTACTATATATACACTACAGCAACAGGAAACAAAGCAATAAAGAACAAACCAACATCCTTTTTTATTACTCTCTTAACCTGATTACAAGCAAGTAAAATTCAAAGAAATGGATTGCAAAACTTTCCTGTCCCATTGGCTTTGATCATGATTTATACTGCTCACGTGACTTGCTCAATACTTTTAGATAATTTGAGGCAATACAAAACACAGAATAGGAAACAGTTCATTCTATTCTAAAATTATTAAATAAGAGAAGACATTCTAGAAACCTTTTTAAAAAATGCAATATGACAGTTATTGTTTTCTGCAAAAGACTTGGTTGAAAACAATAGTAGGTTTTAAAAAAAAAACAAAACCTTTAGGATCTTCTTTTACTGTTTGTTTGGTTTGGCTTTTTTTCCAGATGGATCAAAAATTTAACTGTTGCTTATAATTAATCCACATGTACTTTAAAACATTGAAATATTGCGATTCCAAACACAAAAGGTATGAATATATGCATATATAATACATTAACAAAGCATATTAAATCACTTTATATGTCCATCTCCCTTAAGAATAATCTTGGGGGTTTTAAACTGAAAAAAAAAAGGGGGGGGGGGGGGGAGAAAAAAGCTGTAATACTAGAAAACCAGTTTTAACACCATGCCATATATGCAGGTAGTATTTCTACCTTCGTTTCATTAATAAAGACAGCCATTGCACTAGATATTCAGGAAAATTACTTGTTGGGGGGGTAGCTGGATGTGTTCATACATTCAGATTCTGTAAAACATCAAATCCCAGGGTGAAAGCTTCCACAAAAAAAGGATCATTGACCAGCTCCTCTGTGTGTGAATCTAGAAATTCGTCAATAAAAGCACTTGGCAGACCTCAGCTATAAGAGCATCACATGAAAGAGCTCACCTGGCAAGAGCCAGGTCCTAAGGTCCAGCCGCTTTAACCTAAGTCAGTCCCATGAACTATAGCCGTAACTCACACAGGAAAGCAGAGTGGACAAAAGTAACAAACATAGTGACATGCACTCTTTAAACTGCAAAACCCTCAAAATTTAACAGAAATTCAGGCCTCGTATGTGTACTTGCCAATGTAAAATTAAACTGTGTGATCAAGGGTAGGGGGAGGGTGTTATGTGTTTTTTGTTTGGTTTGGTTGGTTTTTTGTTTAAAGGAAACACAGCTACTGGTCATCTCATGCAAGAGCTGGTTTTAGTGTGAGGTTCTGCCATGGACTGGCGTTCGCTGTTGGTGTTGAGGCCCCTGCCTGGGGAGCTGGGATGCAGGTAGAGTCAAGGCTGGGAGTTGCAGGAGAAAGGACACCCATACACCTGAGACAGCTGGAGGCCATCCTGCATGACTGTCTTCTAGCTTTACGCAGGTCCCTTCAACCCAAAGACTTGCCATGGAAACATGCAGTCCTCATTTTATAGGAGCGCTAGCTTGAGAGCCTGAAGGCTAATTAATAAAGGTGCATTTCCATTTATTGCTGAAGTCAATGGGATTTTAAAATACATTTCATCATGCTTTACACTTCAAAAGAAAAAAACACACTGTAGACACCTCAAGCTAAGAACCTTTAATTAGCGGACTTCATGTATCTGTGTGTTAGTTCCACACCTGTAAATGTAAGTAAGCACCATTGTTCTATTTCTCCATGAGATGGTGATATATTACTCGGGTATTGCAACAATAAACATGAAAGAACCCATAAGGAACTAATGATACTTCACATGTGGGGTGGGGGGCTGTGCCATGTAATAAATGTGTATTTATTTATCAGATGGAACTATTACATCTTTAACAAGCAGATCGACACAAAATATTGAGACCTCCAGCTATACCAGTGTACTGCACCAGGCAAAGCTCTCGAGGAAAAAAATCAGACAGCCTTCAGTTAGACACGCATTTAAAACAGAGGAAATAAAATGGCAATCTTAATTGAGAAATTTCTTAGCTTTCAAGAATCTGGAACTTTAAGAACATCCTTTCATGGCAGCTCCTATACCTCATCTTCTCCTTAGACAGTGCTTGCCTCCCAGACTAGGTATACCCATGAACTGAAGCAAACAGCCATCCACATCTGAAACACCCAGCCCTCAATTACACAGCATCTTACTTCATACCAAACCCATGAATACAAATATTGAAAACATTCATGTTGCACATTTGGGCTGAACTTATACCTAAAAATGTGGTCCATTCTATGCCTAAATTAAGATACAATTAGACCTAAATCTCAGCTGGGAGGCAACAAGGAACAACTTCTTACCACCCACATCTGTATAGAAGAGAGCACTCTCTGCTCTGCTTGTGTGTGGAGTCAAAATTAATTAGCTTAAGACACTGGTAGAGGAATGGCCTTTTGCTCCCTAAGACTTCTAAACAAGCAGCCAGGAGGGTGACCTATTGAGATAGCCCAGGCCTGGAGATAAGCACAAGCCTGCAAACATCCGTTATTAGCCTCCATTATTAGACGTAAGACATGACAGATCTAAGATGCTCTCAATGGTCTGCTCTGAAATGGAAACCAGGGAGGAAGACAGGATCTTGGAGAGGGGCTGTGCTTAAAAACCCGCTATGTGAATCAGGGTACCAGAAATCAGCATGAAAATGCCTGCCTCCCCTGTGTACAATAACAGGAATTGCTTTAGCACACTTCTGCACAGTACTCTGCAGGCAGGCCCGGGCTTGCTTTGCTCATGATCCAAGTGAGGTCAGACCCCGGCTGGCTCTGACCCAGAAGACATGCAGCTAGGCTGGAATGGAGCCGAGTCCAAAGTAAAACATCGCCATCCCTTTCCTTAGCACAGCTGGTTAACTTGGACCCAGAACCGCACACAACTGCAGTTCAGACTGGGTTTGTGTCCACCTGACGCACCAGCAAAGCCCCCAGAAGCCATCCTCTGCCGCTTGCCTGCCACGTCGCTAGCTCTGTGCAGCACTCCAATAACACCGACTTGAAAATGCTACGGGAAATTAATTGACAGCAGAACCCAGTTACAGACTCCAAGAGGAAATAAGTGAAAGACTTTTTCTGTTGATTACGATCACAGTTCTGGTACACCTTCGTAATGTGATTAAGCAAACATTAACTTCTGCAGGGTCAGATATTCTTACAGCTGCTAATTCTGTTTTGCTTATGATGTATTTTCTTCCTGGTAGGCTCAATCAGTTGTACTGAGCAATGTTAATACTGTTCGGTATGCTGAAATTAATAGCATATTAAGTGAAAACACTTTTTTTATAAACAGATTCTGATAGAACTTGCTAAAAAGAATTTGTTTTTAAAATAGAAAAAATAAGTGATTAAAAAATCCCATGGAAGTAGGATGCTAACAGCAACACTTTAGGGGTCATTTTAAACTAAGTGGACTTGTTCTGAAAATGTTCAAGTCTTAACTTTTGACTTTTTTTCATCATTTTGTTTCTTGAAGGCAAAAACACCTGTAGAAGCTAAATTCTGCATTCTTACTGATGGAAAAGTGGTCATTTATTTCTGAAAAAAACTTTCCATAAGAATGTTTAAATTGTTCCCAGAAGAACACAAGGATAGTCATGCTGGTTCAGGCTAGTGATCAATTTAACGAAGCCTGTTAATGGGGAAAGAAAGTTCATGAGCCATTCATTTTGTCTTGTCTTACCAGGGCACTATTGGCATTGCCAAAACAGAAGATTTAATGGCATGAGGTTCACATGCTACTCAACATACAAAGAATTTGAAGACAGAAAGAGTAAAGGAGCTTGCCAATTTTATTATGCACATCTAAATGAAAAAGTTTTAAAAACTGATCGTATAAGGGTATTTTCCTAAGGACAGGGCATGACCCTAGCATTATTCTTACTGGCAAATCTAAACATCTTGAGTTAAATTCCTGAAATAATAAAAAGTTGGACAAAATTCTGAAAAATAGGGCCAAATCCTTTTTGTTGAAACCACTTCTCAGTATGATATCTTAAGGAGGCTTGAATTTCAGAAGCTTTATAAGATCAAGTCTGCAAGTTTTAGGGGTTTGGGGAAAAAAGGTGGAAAAATGTATCATTCAATAGTAACAATAATATTCAATAATAACAATAATTATGCAGCCAAGAACATGGTTTAGAATTTACATAATTTAATTAAAGAAATGTCAAAACTCTGGCTTCTACTTTGAAATATTGCCTTGTGTGGTATATTAAAAATTTTATACTGAAAGTGCATTTTTTCCTTTTATTTTTAAGCAGCCTAATAAGAAAATTACCTTTCCCTGGGTGTGATAACTACCAGAGCAAACTGAAAATTATGTAAATGGATTCTGTCTTCATATATTCAGATCAAAATTTTGGTCTTTTGAAAGATACACTTCAGTGAAACAACAGACTCAGTAGATGGTTAATCAGCTAAGATTTAATGGTCTGTGATATCAGGAGTGGAGAATCAAGATACCCTCTCTTCACGTCCAATCTTAAAAACAAAAACCCTACATAAGCTGAATTATATGTAGTAACCATATTCATATATTTGGTATCAAGATCTAAATATTAATAATTTATCCTTATTATTATTAAAAAGGCTTTGTCATGATCTAAATTTGGGTTAAGATTCCAAATATGGCTCTAGTTATCTTTTTCTGTGAGAGATTTGGGCATTGTCTGGCACCTGGTACATTTTTTCCCACAGAAGTAATTCTCATTGCAATCAATTCACTTCTCAGAACTCCGAGGCATTTTAAATAGGTTTAATTCCAGCCTTCAAAAAACATCACTATAGCTAGCTGTTCATAAAAGCATGGACATTAGAATTATTTGTGGTATCAGTCACACTTATGCTGTATACTCTATATACTCTGTATTACTCACTACTACATTCTTTCAAAGATCACTTCATGCTACTTGCCACTGCATTACTCAGATGATCACTCAGCCTATTAACAAAACACCAGATCCTTTTCAAAAATCACTGTTTTCCAAGAACTTTCCTGTTGGTGTATACTGCATTCTTTGTTCCTATATTTATGAACTTGCACATGGTTGCATGAGAATTTTTTTTTCTGTATTGATCACAGTCTATAAAATGCTGTGAGAAGACTGCTCTTTGACACAGAACTGACACAGTGATATCCAACATTTTTCTGAGCAATGATTTTGCATTTACTCCTAAGTCTGATGAAACTGTCAAATGGCACCAGATTTATTACCACTTTCCATAAAATGCCAAAGGAACTGTTTTTCTAGATCTATTATTAAGTTCTTAATCCCTTTGATGTATGCCATCCTGATGCTGCCCTGTGCTAGTTTTTAGTTAGATTGCAGGTGGCAATTTTTAATAGCACGTGGATTGCATCTAACCAGTTACATTTATTATTACATGTGATTTCATTTGCGTAAGATCTATTTTCTACAATACAATCTTAATATAAATTCTTTAGAAATGAAGTTACTATTATACATAGGCACTACAGAAATCTGTAGCTAACTAGAAGAGTTCAATAATATTTCTGTGCTTAATAATCTAGTAATGTGCCTGTAGGTCCGGATCACCTTTCAGCCTTTCAAAGAAGCTGTATCATGAATGTGTATTCATGGATCAAGCAGTGCTTGTTACCTATTACTTTAATAACTCACCCATAACTCTATTATGCTAAACTTTTCAAGGCATTCAGAATAAACAATCTCAGCTGGACCAAGAACCCATTGGTATCATTGGAGTCTTTTGCAATTACTCGGATGGCCTTTGGAACAGATCCACCCTCATCAGGTCATTGACAAAATGATGGTTGTTGGAAAACAACCATTTCAAAAGTTACAAGCTTCCCCCGTGCACAGGAAGTATGGGATTAAGGAAAGATGACTGTGGTGAATATCGGTGCGTGCAGAAAGGGAAAAGAATCTGACATTATCTGCACCATAAATTCATATATAAGCCCATATGGAACAGCAATAAAATGAGACGACCTCAATCAGTCATTCTTACCGATTCAATGCAAAAGCATAATGAAATTTAATGTTGTGTTGATCAGCCAGATCACAGGTAGGAAGCATTTCTAGTGTTTCTACCAGCTTCACCATAGCATCATAGTCCTAGTATGATTTTAAAAAAAAAAAAAAAAAAAAAAAAAAAGAAGAGAAAGAAAATAAAGAAACTGAAAGCAGAGGAAAGCATCACTAAGCTAAAATGTATCATGACTGCTAGAGAGTATCTCAGGTGACTGTTCCTAGAAGAATCAGTGAAAAAGCCACAAACTCCATGTAAGGAATTAAACAGGGATTTTGTCTACCCATGTCAGTACTTGCCTCTTCCTCACCTCAATGCCACCGCCCAAATTACTGAACCCCTCTGGCCAGTTTGATCGATCACACTCCCAGCACCAGGAATAAGAGGTGATGAGTCTGGCTCTTTCAGGCCTCATTAAGGACTTCTGATGAATGACACTTCATCAGGTCATTGCAGACTTGAGCACAGTTCATTCTGCAGTATATCAGCTGGTTGTGCATTCATTTTTGTTTCTCAGGGGTCACCCACATATACATTGCTGAAGAGGTTGGTTTACTGACACCACAAATGGCCTCACATTACTTAATTACTTTGTTCAAAACATGTTTTGAGATGATTACATTTCTCAAGCGAGAAGACCTTTCAGAAGAATGCAAATGATCACCAGAGCCAATCAAAATCAAGTTGGATAAAGTGGTGCAGGAAAATACATCTCTCAGAATAGAAAGTTGGGTACTGCAGGATGATGTGGTTACCCACTGCTCTCACAACCCATTTATACTTATGAAATAACCAACTTAGCTCCTGATAGAAAAAAATTTCCATAGAATTGTTGGAAATATATTTTAAAAGGGATGTCAAGCACACAGACTATCAGGTTGGAAATACAGTAAGCAGGCTGTGTTTTAGCAAAAGCAGAACTCATTTAAAAAATAAAATCAAAATAAAAAGGTGCATTTATATTTTAAAAACAAATTAATGTTTTTTTGAATGATAGTTCTCAACTTGGGCACCTCTGGCCAATACAATGGTCACAACAATTGCAATTTCTAAATATATCTGACTTTGGGGGCAAGGGAGGAAAGGGAGGGAAGGAAGGAAAAAGCAAACATCTTGCTTCAGTAGGAAATTTTTTCTTTTCTTTTTTTTTTTTTTAAGGAGGTTAAAGATGACTAAAAACAAAGGAAGAGACCTTAGGTAGTCACCTAATCTGTCTCTCTTGTTCAGAGGCAAAATAAATAAGAGTCTAAAGCCCCTTACGTGACCCAACAGACAAGTCAAACTGTTAACCAATGTAACAACTTGGTGTCAGCTTTGAATCACTGTTTAACAAACAATGAAGTATAGAAGAACAAACAAGAGCCAAAATATCATGGTAAAATAATCTTCCTTAGTCTTTAGGAACATACCTGAATATCTCTGTAAGAAAGAAGCAGGTTTATGACAATGTCAGAAGTCAGCACTTCAGTATTATCCATACGAAGCTTAATCCTGGCCAGCTCCTTAGCCAGTTCATCTCCTTGATACTTCTCTCTAGCTTTTCTAATATCATTTAGCAGTGTTTCTTTGTAATAGGCACTAAAGAAATAGAAGATAGACATATGGGAAGAAGGCTGTTGGATATTTCTTATGAAGCATGGTTATATTTCTAATAAAAAGCTTAATTTCTAATAAAAAGTACCATTTCCTCAGAATGAGGTGCACATCAAATGGTTCCACATTTTTCATTAACTCGTTATAAATATTATACCTTGCCCCACCTCAGACTGTGGGGCTATGTATCGATATGTTTATAACCAGGATTGTGAGATAACTTTATCAACGCAGTAAAACTGGGGCATTTCTTTGCCGCATTACTGACCGTGACAGATGTGGTAATTTGTATCCTAAAGAAGGCAGCAACCTGGATAACAGCGACACAGAGAGGAAAGACCAGTGTGATGTAAAGAGGAGGTACATGATTTTATCACAAAAGGAGGAAAGAGGCTTTCAAAAAAAAGAAACTAAACCAAACACAGGCCACCAAAAGCTGTTGCTTTCTGTTTGGTGAACATAATACATAATGTGGGCAGGATCTATGTAAAAGCCCCTGGTAAGAGCATCTTATTTACACTAAAATCAGTGCACAACACAACACCAGAGCTTTTGTACAATACAAAATCACATATACATTATCAGTACGACAGTTATAAATGACCTGGACAGGCTACTTGGAGATAACTTTATGCAGAGCAGCTTGTGGAGTCTATAGTTTGGAAGTTAGCAGATGTCACCTGACAGATACTCAAGTGCATACAATGCTTTTTTTTGTTTACAAATGGGTATTGCAAAGTATTCAACTTTGCTTAGCATAAGCCCTACACATAGCAAAACCCCCCAAGTTCTCTGTCTAATACACGTTATATCTTACAAATAACGTGCAAGATGTTTATAATGCAAAGCAGCAAGGTCACAGTAAGCGCTATTGGAAAGCTTATAATAGCTGTTCTGATGTCAGTGGAGGTTAGGCCTAATTCACCATGGATTTCCAATCTCAGGTTTCTATCCAGCATTGCCTTCAACCAGGCTAATGATAATTAGTCCTTCCTGTGCTAACCAAACCACAGGGGGATACTGGGTAATGTATTTCAAAAGTATCCAAATGATTTAGGAATGAGAGTCTCACTTTCAAGAATGACCCAGCACTTAACCTCTTCAAACTTATTCAAGCTTTTGGCAGGAATGAAGGATCATCTAGCTACATCTTCCTCTTCACAGGAATCTACCACAACAGCATCCAATTCGGCAGCTGTACAAAAGCCTCTTTCAGGCACTTCAGCCTGAAAATGGGTGAGAGAAGTGAAGCTTTACTGCGGGACTTCACAACACCATTACCAAACCAAAATCACTCACGACCCTGGTCATAAATGTCAGAGACACAGTGTATGGGTAGCTTTGGACAGCTGGCGCCCAGAGCACCTTTTCACAATAACACAAACGCTAAGCAGTACCAAAATTTACTACTACCAGGACCAACTGTGCTACCAGTTTCATGAGTCCACACCACTGACCACTTCTCTCCCATATGCCGACCAACTTCACAGAGCTTCTGCTCCTCCTATTGTCCCTTTCCTCAAAGTGTGCCTGTGTTGCCTGCATGTAGCCTCCCCTCTAGCACTGTTTTGGAGAAGCCGGAGGCAGCCTGTGCTTCTTCAGGCCAGCAATATTCCAGCTGCTGCCCAGCAAGGTGCCAAAGAACAGCAGACCTGCCATGCAAGGAGGTGTAAGAGACAAAGTCTGTGTCAGCAGGGTCATCTATGGGATCCTAAGGGTGAGAAAAGGAGTTTTTCAGGTGAGCCTTTCACTTGGGTGGGATGGCAGTGGGGAAAGAGAAAGAAATCCGAGGGCCCTCGGTGCTACCTCATGCTTCAGACACCAGGGAAAAGAAAACCTAGAAGCATATCTCTCCCAGTGTTTTCCAGAAATACAAACAAAACCAAACTAGCTGCAGAGCACAGGGTGAGCAACTGGGAAAGAGAGACTTCCACCTCCAGCCCCAGTCCTCAAAATTCCAACAGTCCCTTGTAGAAGTGGCTGAACAGTATCATGTTTATTTGGTGATCTCAGAAGGCTAATATTAAACAAAACAAACAACAAAAACCAAACCACAGAAGTTATATTTGATTGCCCATTGCTGCCATATATATATATGCTTATTTGGTGACAGAAAAGGACAGTCTTTGGATTTGAGCTCTATGAAGAGGCTGTGATCTCATCTCCTATTACAACCTTATGCACTGTAATTCATACTTAAGCACTTCACCTTAGCCATGGACTGCCTTTGCTTACTGATATTTCAGAAAGAAACCATAAATCAATTTCTAGCATAACGTGGTTAGTTAACTGCAACAGCTGCAGGACATCAATACAGAAAGCAGTAAAGTTAGTAGCTTCTTTTAACACTATATTAAGTGCAGTGAAAGATAAAAAATAAAAAAAGCAATGCTACTAGAGATTCCGCATCTTTTTTCATAACATTAAAAAGAGACTATCAAAGGTTCTGGAGGTATATGTGTTGTAAAATTACCATGATGTAACATGAACATCCTTGAGAAGGCTGATAAACTTGTCCACCAGTGGGACACAAAGTGGCCCCAGGATATTGTCCCAGCTGGGTTGCATATACTCAGAAGCTCTTCTTTGGGCATCACTTTCACAGCAAAAGTAGTCAGCAGAAGGTGTGATGATGTATGGAATAAAATAATAATTGCCACTGGAGGCCTAAAAGAAAACAAGCACAGTTTAGAAAACAAAAGAAAGTGGAAATATGCTTGTGTATACACAGAATCTTTTACTGTCAGAAAAAACAGATAGATTAGGGCTGGTGCACTATGAAGCTTTAGCGCACTGTTTAACACAAGATTTGCAAGCATTAAATTCAAGGAATTTTCTGTAGAAGAGTTATAAATATTAACAAGGGTGATGAATAAGGGTCCAGATCTGTTAAGTAGCAATACAATGAAACTGTTAAATTTTTTAATGTGATGCACAAACCCTAATAGGGTCTGACAGTCACGAGCTAACCTTCTGCTCCCAAATTTTGGGGGTCAGAGACATACTTGCATTCTCTAGGATCACTCTGTGCTAGGAAGGATATGATGCAGAGCTCCCCACAAAAAGAGAGATAAATACAGAAACACAGGCATTGGAAGGTCTTTATGGAGATGTTAATCCAGAGGAGCCTACAAAACATCTACTGCATGCAGCCATCAAACACCAACCCAGCCAACCAACCAACCAAACTTTGAAATGTTTTGTAATATATGTAAGATTTTTAACACAAAATTCTAGAGGTATAAACCAAAAATCCTTATGCCACACAGTGTGTGTTTAAACATGATCAAGGTGCTGAAAGGGGAGAGGAAACAGGACATGCCCTTCAGAGCCCAAGACCAGCAAGTTCAGAGTCTTCAACTCCTGAGCAAGACCCCAAAAACCAGACAAATGCAAAGTTTTCCACAGCTATTAGAAGCACCAGTATCCCATTTGGAGCTATGACAATTCTCTGCTGCTTAAAAGAAAAGTAAACTTTGCATTTCAGAATAACTAGGTAGAAGCACTAAAGCATGGGTCAGCATGATACATCTAACACAATCAACTACCACTAAATACCCTGCACCCACCACATTGGGGATTTCAAGGCATCAAACACGTAGAGCAAAATCATACCTTTAATTTTTTCATATCATCTAAGCCTGCAGTAAAGCCATTTAAAGTCACCTTGAACAATGGGAGAGTGCTAAGGTGATGGAAAGAACGGATATGAAGATGGCAGATTTTTATATGCATTAATAAACTAGACAAGAGAAATAAACTGTTCACAGGAAGTAACAACATAGGGCATGCAGTTACTAAAAATACAGATGGAAAAAGAACCTGTATCAGTGACATCCTGTTGCTGATCTGAGTCTGTAAGGATTTAGAATTTTAAATTATTTCTAACAGATAAAGATCAAGCCACGTTCCTTCCTCATAACCCCTACAGTACAGTATCTATATTGTAACAATATCATTATCTGTTGCAAAGTTATCTTTACTTCCTACTAAAAAAAAATCAGAAAACTTGCAACCCAAACTACCAGTACATTAAAACAACTTAGTCTCAGGTTCATTGAAATAAACACTGAGTTCAGTGCAATGCAAAAGCTTCTTGTGTATAAACTCTATTCTTAAACCTGTAAAAGTGAACTAGCTCTTCCTGCAATGGAAAAAAAAAAAAAAAAATCCAATTGGCAAGTATGATGTATCTTGTGATGCAAAGAGACCTGCAGTTATCTACTGAAAAAGCAAAGCAATTTTCAGAAAAATATTAAATGACACGTGTGAAACACTATATTTATTCAGCTGACTTCTCATCTATTTGACTTAGATTTCTTGCCTCTTTTTGGATAGTGAAATCCATGCAATTAAAACTACATTTTTAGCCATGACAGACACATTTTTGCGTGCAGAAATCAGGAACCGTGCACATATTTGAGCAAATCACCTTTTCTGAAAAGCAACCAGCTTCAATTTTCTAGCTTCTTCTGTCCAATATTTACAGGCAATAAATTATAAAGCCCCTTCCTGCAGAGTTTGTGGCCTAAGAGAGTCTTTCATATCTTCGTTACATCAAAACCCAGTTCTGTCCATCTACTTTTCTTACACTATCAAGGGCTAGAAATGCCTAAAAATACCATCCTTGCTTCTTCAGATTGTCTACTCAGGATGCTGGTCTCTGACACCAAAAGCTAATAATTATGAAAATTACTGTCCTGTCATACACCAACTACTGCTTTTTAAGATAATGAATAAATGGCACAGGTATGTATGAAGTAACATATATAGTAATTCTAGCTGCAAATATATATAATCTAAAAATCATGACTCATTTAATTGTAATAGAATTATAACTTCATAGTTTATAAAGACTGTATGCTGAGTTGGTTTATTTCAGGATTAGTAGTTAAGCTATTTTTATTGTCTTATTTTGAGATATTTTTAAGTTAAAAAATACAAAAAACTGAGCAGATGGAAAAAAAAAGCAGCTCTCAATAGCTAATCTTCCAGCAACTAATGTATGCCCAATATGCTAGCAATGTAACTTTTGTATTCAATCACAACACTTTAAAATCTACCACAAAAAGAGCCAAAAGTTTAGGAACATTGAAAAAAAAAAAAAAGGAAATAACTGCAAGTAAGTTGAGAGATGGACCTATTCTTCAGAGAAAAATGGTTAAAGGAATTAAGCACAGAGCCATGCCTTTGCTGAAGGCTTGAAAGAGTTAGGCCTACATAGGCCATTTTTAGGCTCTAGGCAAGACAAGCCAAATGTAGAGTGCTTTTTGGCTTAAAATACTCCTCTAAACGTTTTGCTAATGCTGTTAAGAGTAAACTCTTGACCTTAATAATGTAAACAGGCTTATTAAAAAAGCCTGTACTGCTAGCTATTCCAGTGCAACTGTCACTTTGTGACAGAGATGTTACACTAGAATTAAAGAGCTTTTTTTTTTTTTTTCCAAATAAATAGTGTTGAGTAAAATCTCTGCATTTTTAGAGAAGGAATTATGCCTGCACAGCTAATAGCCTAATTATTTCACTCAAGCCATGCAGTTCATTTTGCCACTTACTCAAGCATCAAGAGTGTCAGGAGTGCTTACCCTACCTTACAAAGCAGAAGGAAAACACATAGGATAACAGAAAATGAACTGCATTCACTCAAAGAAGTCACTAACTTTTGACTGTTCAGGGAGTTTAATCCACTGTTGTCTTAAGAATTAAGGTTTTCACGGTATTTTTCTGTGATATCACATTCCTATCCATCTTGCGCTACAGGTGACTAGGATTCTATGAACTTTAAAAAAATACTTCCTCTTCCAAAGGTGAATATATGCAGTATTTTTATGTACAGACTGAAGAGAGATTATCACAAGACAAGCATTCTAAATGCTCAGGATCTAGCTTGCAAGGAATGAGTACTCCAAGATTACAATCACTTTGAAGGGAAGACCCTGCCAAACACTATTCTTAGAGTATCCTTATACATCTTTAAATGCCTAGAAACATAGTAATAAGATGGCGTATCTATCCAATAGAAAGCAGATTTAAAGAGATACATACTTTGCCTATCAGATTACCACTGTGATATTCAGGAGGTACTTGAACCCGAAGAAAAGCTTTGTGGTTGTCAACCTACTCCAAATCGAAATAAAACAACAAAAAGGATAACACCACCACAAAACAGCATAAGAATCAAAAAGACAGACATGACACATGAATAGAGAAATTATTAAAGAAAGAAACAACAGAAAATTAATATAGATATTTATAGCAAGTCCATATTTACAAGGCCAAGAAACCAGTGCAATACTTTGCCACCCAGAATGTAAGATTTCTCTATTTACATGATTTATTTGTCTATACATCTGTCATCATTAAAATGCTTTCAAGTCTTATTTTTATGAACCTAACAAATTCATTACCTGCTTAGTTAACTGTAATTCAACCACTGCAAATATGCATCCCTTGAGATAGTAACATTTCCATAAAAACTAACTTTCATAAATAAATTTTAAAAGTCCTATTTTTCATTATATCAATAGTAACGGTGGCATATTTCATGATTGGAAATATTAAAAGTAATATTTATTGGGTTACCCATTGCCTTTGTACTATTCTCCCCTCAAAAGGAAAAATTATTGTCTGTATTTAAGATGCTCCTACTCCTCTTTCATTCTGTGCCCTTTTGCAAACTCTTTTAATACTTCTGCTGCCTCAGGCTTTTTTAGAAATATATCCTTAAATGACCGTATCATACAAACTTTTATATATTGTAAAAATAATAAGAAAATAAAAAATAGAAAGCTGCAATACTACTTCTTCAGATTATTAAATTCATATAATGTAATCATACTTTAGAGTCTTGGCTCTCATTTCAATCCATTGGGGCTACTAAAATGGAGAATATGAGTCCAAGTGCCAAAGTCTTTCCATTTAGTTTTCTTAAACGTTCATTGCCCTGAAACAGTAGATACAGTCTAATTTATACAGCTACTGAAACTCTGAAGACGCTTTCTGCCAATTACAATAAAAAGTGATTTTTCAACATAAAAATTCCTTGTGGCAAGAATAAATTGCAATCCTGCTCCCTTTAGATCGAGGAGAATTTTTGCTAATGACTCCTCCATGGCCCAGACATTATTCTCTGCTTACTCTGAGCTGCTACAGGATTTAATGAAAAAACAAAACAAAACAAAAAACATTTAAATGTCTGAAAATACTTCATCAGGCCCAGAGGCCTAAGTATACTATAATAAACCTTTTGATTTAATAGCCAGCTGACTTTCCTTTAAATACTTTCCCCGAAAGCAATTAACAGGGTTATTCAAATTTCTTCAGGCATACCATCAACTAAAGAAAAATTAACTATTAAGTCTGTCTCCTTATATTCTGTACTTGCCATAATTATTCTTCCAGAGTGGGAAGTTCTAGTTTGTATTCTCAGTGCCACATTCAAACAAACTGAATGGATCAAAGCATGTATCTCAAACTATGTGCAACTAATGCTAGGACTATTGCCAGAAGGACTGTATATTTTGCTTCCTGACTCTAGCACTTTTTAAAAAGCCCCTTCTGCAGTCAGTCTTTCCTTCACCAAATCTGGGACTTTTTTTATGCACCATTGCTTAGAATTCTGTAGAGGGAGAGGAAACAGAGAGAAAATTTCCCCAATAAATAAAAAATAAATTAAAAAAAATCAAGGATAGCAACAAAATGTTGCATCAAAACAGAACAACTTTCCCATGGATTTTGTCTATTACATTGGTTTGGGGGAAGATTATTTTTTTCAGCATTTTTTGCTTTCGAAAATCCTTGAAATTTCATTTCTCCAGTAAACCAATGTTTATCTGACATCTAAAGAAACTCCAAAGCACAAGCCCATTTTCCACACATAAATCTATTTTCCTCTACCCTACAGTCCAGTAGCATCCACTGTGCTCTCAAACGTTGATTTTTCCAGAATGACAGAGGAAACAAACTGTTCCGCAAGACTGCATGTTTGCAATTTATTTTAATCAATGATAATTCTGACAGAAACTACGAAGCTGTGCATATACCCTAAGTAAATTAGGAGAAGATAGTTCTCAAAGCTCAGAGGACCTCTACAGAAGGAAACCTAACTGATGGGACACAGAATCTTGACCTTGAATTTCATGTCAGGGCAATTCTTTCTTGGGAACTGAACTTCCACAGCCAATAATTCCTTCCTTTTGTATCCAAGTATGCAATAAATTATCAATACAGAATTTTAATTGCTTGTTTGGGGGAGTCAAGTAGAACTGAATCACATTCCCCATCTTATCTTATCCCTGAAAACTTCATTCCTGGATGCTAGAAGGAAGGAAGGAAGTTCTCCTACTCTTACGCTCTTTTTTCAAATGATAAGCTATTAAATCTCTGAGACTCACACCACCACAGCATGCTGCTGTATAATTTTCACTGTTAGATCAGCTGTACTCAGGCCAAAGCCCAAATGAATTGCTGACCTTTTTTCTATGCATTGTTTTCAGCTGTATGTCCAGTTTCCTCACTCTTGGCTCCTCCTTGATGCTGAATTAGCATAACAGTTTCCCTACAGGGAAAACATCGATTTTCTTCAAGGCTTACTTGTAATACACAAAAGAAAATCACCACAGAGGATGCACTACACATTCATCTTCTCTGTATCTTTAACATGGTTCCACACCTATTCTGTGCTGATTTTTTTGCACCTTTGTACACGACTTGAGATTTGCAGGATACATAGAAAAGGTGCGGGCAGGGAAACCTCAGAGAAAGCTCCCAGCTGCAGTAGCCTGCACAGGGAGTTTCACTTGTGTTGCTGCAAAAATGGTGTGCCGTGCCTGGTAGCAATCTCAGTTGTTCCCCTCCCCTCGTACAGAGTGCAGATGTGTGGACACAGAGCTTGTAAGATGCAGAGGGAAATTCTCTTCATGAAACCAGCAATAGTATTCCTGTAGCTACTTCTGGGTTGGAAGAAGGTTTAGCAGATCAATTATCTATCCTCTTTCCAGCATGTCTCCAGGCCCTAGTGAAGAGTGTATTTAAGCTCTTTTTGCTGTTCCACAGCTATGGCAGAGGCATATCCACACTTTTTAATCAGGAAAAGTGAAAGGAAAATATAAAACCCTAGTACAGGGATATTAACTATTGTATCTAATATTCAGCATTTAAATTGAAATGGTTATGTAGCTATGTACTTGATTGGACACAGTAAATTCACATCACTTTTGATCCTACTTAACTAGCACAGCAACCCTCATTAGCATTTAACTTCAAACAAGACATTGCCCGTACAGCTGTAAAATATTTAACCAAGCAGTGAAGCAGTGGCACCAGCAAACTGCATGCCTCTCATGACAACTCATTGGATCAGAAAGGAGGGGAAAGCAATTGTCTATTTGAAGTCTAACTCAGAAAAACATAAAGTTTTCACCCATTAACTATTCAGCTTGCTAATTAGTTTGTTGTAATTTCTGATTTAAAAACTGATAAAAGACTGCAATATGGGAGTACCTTTATCTAATAAAAGAGAATATGAACAACTTCAAATAACACAAAAGGGTCAGGAATCCATACTTGGTATTTAAAGTAATTTATTTTTTCCTCACTGTATTTTACTCACAATTGTTTTCTTAATTTAAGCACTTGAAGAAAGTGGGTTAGGCAATCATCCTTTTTAAAGGAGGGATGAAGATCCTAGTTTCAGAATGCCTCCCTGCACCTTTTGTTAGCCACATAGTGTTTACAGGTCTAATACTAGGCCCTGCTGTAGAAACCACATCACCAGATCCATCTTCTCTTCCACGTGAAGGGAAATACCTACCTCTGTGGGAGAAAGAATCTGCCAAAGGAAAAGATTGAAGGCTGCTAATCTGATTGTACTAGGCTGAACTTGCCACCATCCTCTTTGCCTTTACTGCATTTCTGGAATTACCACCAAAATGGCTCAGTCACAATTCCCTCTCTTGCTCTGGAGGGAAAAACACATGCATGCCTGTGACATTTTGATCATCCACCAAGTGATGGATAGTAGCATTCACAAGCAAATCTGCCTCATTCTGAGCCCCCCTTCACTGAGCTACAGACCAGTAAATGCAGCTCACATCTCACAAGTGAAACTAGTTCAAAGATCACCAAGACAGACAGGAAAATGACCTGGATTTACTCACATGCTCAACCTGATCTATCTTTAGCCTACATGCAGCGCTGTGGCCAAGTATAAACAGCAGCTCAAAATAAACTGCTGTGACTAATGCATTATCTCTTCTAGTTCTATTTTAAATTATTAGCAAACTCTAAGAACTTTTCATTATTTTAGTCCTGCTCTATATTCTTCAGAAGAAAATAAAAGTATATAGTGAATGTGAGCAAACAGAAAGGAATAAATCGAAGTTTAAGATTTTTGTAAATTCAGTAGTCCTTAAAATAACAGTGTAGAGTGTTTAATGAAAATAACCACTGATACGATGTGAAGTATGACAAAATATGTAACTGTTTATGATATCATGGCATATTGCAATAAGCCTAAAATAACCACTAAATTTTATCTTGGTTCAGGCTTGCTTACAATTTGGCTTTACTTGCATTAAGGGTAAGAATATTTTTACCTTGGGAAATAAGCTTTTGCATTCCTAAGTAAAATCTGTGAATTTGTGAGGAAGAGGATGGGTATACAGTAGCCAAGGCTGTTTGAGATACAAGAGTAAGCCCTATTAAGACATCACACACACATATATATTTGCACAAGTGGGTGAAAGTGGTAGAGGGAGAAAGACTTTGAATTTCTGAGTTTACATTTTGAGAATCAACCTAGATATATAACATATACCTACTAGCACTTTTCTAGAACTTAAAAAGGAACTTCTAAAGAAAAGTAATTTTTAAATCTAGCTTTACTTTGGAAAGGAAGTCAACAAGATTTCCACTAGTTTCAATTGTATATAGGTAAAACAGACTTCCTTCAATCATATAGAGCATATATATGCTTGGCAGCTTTGTTATTAGAGTCACTTCAAATGTAGTATTTTCATTTTGTGTTTTAAAATGAATGTGGATTTAATACTTACTGTGTTTTTCTGAGATACCATATCCTGGGGGGGGAGGAAAAAAAAAAAGAGAGAATAAAAATGTTTATCCATTTTTACTGGGAATTATTACTTCCAATAAAAATAACTGGTATACATATAAATATACACACGTACAGATGTGTTCTCCACAGCGTAATCCATATCTCCTGCCACAGAAAATTCCAAGTAGAGAGACAGAACATCATCAAGAAAAGTCTTAGTAGTTGAGGTTAGGAAAAGATGAATGATTCAAAGAAGAAACCTATTTAAAGAAGAGCCTATAAGATGAAGAAAGTTGTACTTGCCAGTAACCGGAGTTTCTCAGGCTGGGCACTCCCCATACCCAGTCACACTCCAGGCATTTGTGAGACAAAATCATTCAAAGCTGGAGATTTTTTTTCTCTGAAAGAGTATCCTTAACATACCTAGGCCCCTTTCCTACCTGGATGGGCACAGACTGACACATTCCTCCTACATCCTAATTCTTCTCCCCTCAAAATCTAAAAAGAGATATTGAAACTATGAGGCAGATGATAAACTAATGGGCATGTAAACCAGTTTCTGGTAAGTAACCTCTTCCTCCTTCTAGTGATGGTTTACCTGTTCAGTGAACACTGTTTGGTGAAACTAAAGAGATCTCCAGGTAAATCACACTACAAATGTTAGATATAGACTTTTTTCTAAGCAAAGCTATTGATGTAATTTAATTGTATGTGCTCTGACAACCTAAGATGATTCTGCTTAAGCAACTTCACATCTGACAGCCTGAAATCCACTTGAACAACCACTGTACAGAACTTATCATGCCCATTCACCCTTTTCCTCAACAACAGACAAAATATTAGGGGCCACCTAAGGAGTTTAGTTTTGCAAACATGGCCCTCTTGAAATCTAGATTATATATTAAAATCTGGATTATATATTCTTTTATATGCTTGGAACTAGGTTGCTTTGGAATGTACACTGGCAAAACTGAAGAGACAACTCTTGGGAGAATTTCAGGACGGGTCCTAAGAAATAAACTATATAAACTCAGGCTGCTGAACTTCACAGATCTTCCCAGTAGCAGTAATAGCAGCCATGAATACTGCCTTTATAACACTTAGGCTAGCCACTCTTAAAAGGCATGCACAGCAACCTAGGTCCAAGTAAAGTAATAAATTCCTGAAGGGGAGGGAAAAAAAACCTGACCAAATTAGTCATAAACCTGAGAATAAAAAAACACCAGCAGATGGTCAGAAGCACATATTAAGGTACCAAAACCTAAACAGAATTACTAATTAACTTAAACTCCTTAAGCCCAATAAAATACCTCAGAACAAAAGTGATGGAAGGCTAAGACATCTGAAATATCATATATCTGAAAATTAGTATGTCTACCTAACTAAGTGAGTATCTCTGGTAGAGCTTTATCTACTGCAGATAAAGATCTTTCTCAGCAGGGAGAAATGAACTCTTCTGAAAACTACCCAGCACCTATGCCATGAAATGTGTCATGAACTGTCCTTCACTGAAAGACCCCAAGAACAATCCCTATCTACCTTCTGAACTATTCCCAAGAAAGGTGTATTAGCATATTTGAATGGTATCCAACACTGAACTGGGGCTCAATTGCAGAAGAGGTATAAAGGACATCAGGGTAGGACTGAACTACATCCCAGTGCCCTGCTTGATCCAGAGGATCTCTTCCACTTGGTTCCAGCAACATAAATCAAGCCCTCTGATCCCAATAGTAAGATATGCAGGGGCCTACATAGGCCGAAGAGGTTATGCAAACAACTGGGAGATGAGGAAGAGATCAGCGACACCGACAGAGTTCCTAGCAGAAGACAGATGAAGGCAGATAATAGCTTTTCCAGCCTGAAGTGACCCAGTCAGGCTCCAGTGTTCCCAGGTCCCCAGACTTGTCCTTGAGCTTTACATCCTTAGAAGAAAAGTCCCAGAACTGACAGTGCAAAGACTTGCAAGTTCTGGCAACAATCAGTCTGAAGATCCAGCCGATGGATGGATGTAACCCTGGAGGTCATTCAGCACTCCCATCATGGAGCAGGTGCTTGTGTATGGGCTTAGCACAAAGTACAGAAATCAAAGCCATCCACAGTGGTCCTCACTAGGCAGAGACAAATAGAAGATGACTAGCCTGTGTTCCCAAACTTTGGCACATCCTTGGGAGAACTAAGTTGATCAGAACATCTGAGTGACAGCATAAAAAGATAGATAAAAATGTGTTAATGAAAAATAAAAATGAAAGATCTCTTTGCAGTCAGGTATATTACCAATGCAGGATGAAAAGTTGTATCCCTGCCCGCCCAGATTTGCTAGAGGAATGGAGGGCATACAAGTAAGCCTTAGAGCAGATCCATATGGATAATCTCTTTGAGCAAAGTGTGAGAGGCTCCTGCTCCGAGTTCTTGTGACTCTAGGTCACACAGAATATGAACGTGTACGTGGACCACCACCTGAAGAAAGGAAGTATGGGATACTAGACACATCACAGTAAAATCAATGACATTGAGAGCAGAATAGAGGACCAAGAAGCTGTGACAGAACAGAGCTTTTCTGGGAAAAGAGAAGGAGACTCAGAAAATTAGGATTAAACTTAATATTCTTATATGATCAAGAGAGGTTGGAGAATTCCAAAAGGATTTTTGGACACTGTTGGTGTGAAAAATATAAAGTAGTAAGGGGCAATAACTCAAAATAAGGAGCAAAACCACAAAGTATGAACAACACTGCTCCCAGTGAAGGTAGCAAGAAAATGGATGATATTAAAAGCAGCAGTAGGTGATGATACAGAGGATAAATCCAAGTGTGATCTAAACCAAAGAGAACCAGTACTGAGAAAGACAGAAACATCCACAGTATGTGACTTGCATCCCCAATGTATGACTTGCATCCAGAACAGCAATTTCAGGACTTAAGTGTATAGCATGTATTATCCTACTATAAAAATGAACAACAGGCCTATAAAAAGATTTGGTGAGGATCTCTTTTTTATCTTTGAACAGCAATAAAAAGGACATTCCTGTAGTCTTAGCTACTCCGCACCTAGGAGATACAAACCTCATCTGACAGAAGTACTTCAATAGCAGGAGTAGGCTGCAATACAGCCCTTGTTCAAGCATTGTTATTATACAGGCCATAACATTTTCCTACATGTACTCTAATTAAAAGAGGGAAAGGAAGGAAAAAGTCAGACCTGCACTCTCACTTCCAAGTCTAACTATCTGAAGCAAAATCAGTACCATACTATGGATCTTTTCTTATAAACAAGCTTTTATACTATTTTAATCATTACTATTTTTGCTAGCAGCTGTTTTTCTTAGCATGATTTTGTTATGTAGCTATCAGGAAATCACATGCAATGGAAGTTTCAGAAAAACACAAGCATTTGCAGGATCAGGTATTTAAAGATATTTCTGAAATGAAGCAGATTTTGAAGCGAGAACCTTACTTTGAGAGATTGAGCAGTGTCAGCATCAGTGTCGTGGTAGAGTATAACATTATTGGCCATGTCAAAGCTTTCACGCACGCCAAGGTGGTAGAACAGTGATGGCTGCTTGGAAATATCGCTCATGTCCACAACTGCAACATCTGAAATGAGAGAGGGAGGGTGTAAAGTGCTAAAAAAATAATCATCTTAAAACCAATTTTATTCTTACACAGGATTTAAAATAAATCCTGAAATTAAACATATATTTGGACAGACAAAATCAATATCTTCAAATAAGGATCATTTTTTCACTGTACAAGTAAATTTTACCATTCATATAAAAGATAACAACCTACTCGGGAAATTATCACAGTGTTAGAGTAACGGGGAGGCAGAGTTTATGAATTCTGCTTGAGGTTTTGAAATCACTGCATCAGGAATGCCTCAGGTAAAGCAGCAGTTCTGCATCTTCTCTTTGAACTAGTCCTGACAGCCTGAACGCCCAAGAGGATAGAAGGCTCCAAACGTTCAGGTGGAACCTCCAAGAACAATAAAGTAGCAGAAAATTAGGGAAAACTGCAAGACCAAGTTTGTCTTAAGAGTCTGAGCTTTGGAGAACAGGCAATTCCTAAACAGTAGAAAAAGACTGTGAAAGTTGACTTTCAAAAGCTACAGGCAAGATATTCAAGATGGGGGGGTGCAGGAACGAAGGGATTCAACCACAAGTGGCCAGAGCAAGACTTTCACTGCTCTTGGGTAGTATTCCAGTCAGAAATGGAAGTAAAAAAGTTGACATCAGTGGAAGATTACCTATACAGAGAGCTAAAGAGAAATACCCCATATTATGCAGAACAGCTGAGATACAGGCAAAAGATTCTCAGTTCACCATTTGGTTCTCATATAAGCCTAAAGGCCAGTACAGAGAGAAGAGGTCACTGGAGAAGCGGACATTTAATGCTGAGTTTTTTAGCTTGATTCTTATATACTCTGTGCTACCTAAGAAAATCTGGCTTTAAAGCTTTTTAAAGGTCTGTATCTATATATCTGTCTGCTTTCACCACTATGGGATAGATGGATGAACTTAAATCCAAAGTATTCATAAGACTAGAGCCTTGGCGTTGAAACCACAGGGGAGTCTGAGGTTCAAAACAGATTCCAGAGACTCAGTGCAGCTGGGCAGTAAATCTTACATCTCCAAAGGGGTAACAGACAGTGTCTGTACCTAAGGGGAATGACAGAGAAGGGTGAGCTACTAGTAAACAAGAAATCTAAAAGCTGGTCTGATGTATAAGATCCAAACACAGCAGCCAGTTTACCTGGGCTTCACCGAGGTTACACATCACAAGAATCAATATCCCATACTTAGTATGCAAGTTCTTGGAAAAGCCTGCAATGAATATACACTCCTGTACAATTCCATCAGGCTATGCTAGCACACCACACTGGGGTCAGCCAGTCCCTCTGGTTACTAACACACTCCCTGTTAAAGCACAAGGAACGTTTTGAATCCAAAGACAATAACCTGTCTTAAGACCAAAACATCACCATTCAAGAGAAAAGCAACCCAAACCCAACAAAACAAACAAACAACACAAAAACCCAAACACACCTCCTCCCCCCCCCAAAAAAAACCAAAACCCCAACACAAAATCATGGCAACATGAGAAAATCCCTTTATTCCTGTAGAACCTCAAATCTTGCACAACCTGCTGATAATCTTTCCAGTTCATCTTTAGCCAGCTCTCTACAGCATGGGCAAAATTCTTAGTATACTGCACACTGTAAGGTCCCAAACTTCGGTTCAACCTCCTCCATTGTAGACAAGCATGAAGCAAGAGCTAATGTCAACTTTGATTGAATCTTTTCATGAATGAAGAATTTTATGCAATAATGAAACATTTCACATAGGTCTAAAAGACCAACGGATATGGTTTCCTATGTTCAGAATGAAAGAGAGCAGGGGAAGGTACAGCCTCTCTGTAAAGACAGAAGGCTTCCAAATGAAGTACAGTGATCTTTACAATGCATGCACTGGAGGATGTGGAGGGTAGAGATGTGCTTAATGTTGCACAGGACCAGTTTTGGATGATTCTGGAACAGAACATTTAAACTCATTGCTTTGTTTCTGCAGCAGCAACTCACATTTAAAAGAACATGTCCATAAAAATGTGTCCTTCCTCATTTCTTCTTAAGCATAAAAGATCTTTTAAACTTTTTGTTTTCTCATGGTTGTGTATGAAACTATTTTCACCCTGAAAATAGTTCTCTTTTGTCACAAACCCCCAAAACTGATCTCACTTTATTAAGTATCTGATTGCAGTTCGTCTTAAGCTTTTGTTTCCATTGTAAAACAATTATGCTATGTGTGTATTTTTAGTGCATTAAGGTAATTCATCAGTATTACTAGTACAATCTTGATTAGGTGTCTGCATTGTTGCAACAGATGGCACATAAATAATTTCTTATACTACAGTTTACATATCTTAACACTAGCATGTCTTAAGAGACCAGACAGGGGAAGAGATAAATAACTATGACAACTGAAATGAGATTAGAGATCATTACTTGTGGTAAAACAGGAGACTGTGAAACTAATAAATAATTCAACAGGAAAAACATTATTACACGGGTTAAAACCAGAGGACTTGCATCTCTATCTGGAATGCACCTGAAGGCATCATATAATTTAATGATCTATGCAAATCACAAGTCTTCATCTGACTGTTGTATCATTTATGGCACTGCTAGCAACAACAGAAGGAAAATTTTGGTACCGGGTTTGGGGATTTAGAAGTTACAAGTAGTAAACAAGACAAAATGAAGAAATAGCCTGAAAAATGCTGAAAGTTAAATGGAATCTAGGAGGCCTAACAGAAGAAAATGTCAGAAAGTCTGTACTGCTTTCAACTCCTAATCTAAGACTCACCTCCATCCAGCCTTATCCATGTGGAGAACAAGAACCTTAGTCCATTATTATGGATTCATTATTTTTCAGCATTTGGAACCTATCTATACATAATAGATTAAAAAAATAATACCAAACTTAACATGATAATAGAAACCTTATTGGAGGAAAATGCAGAATTCTGCCCCTTCTTATCCACTAGCATCCTGGTAAATTACAAACTTTCAGATTACTATTCCTTCAGATTATTGACTATTTGCATTAGTGTCCTTCATAGTTAGTAAATAAACAAATGTGTTATCCTTGAAATCCACTGGAGGAAACTCAAAATTATTCTTCAGAACACCACCAACAGTCCTAACAAAAAAAAAAAAAAAAAAAATCAATCATCATAACTATCTTCAAGAACCCATAACTTCAGGATGCACATTCAATTTTTTTTCTGCACTGCATGACTGCATGGTCCTTTAAAGGAGAGAATGCCAAAGTGTTTATAGGGAAACAATTATGGTAAAATTTGAAGTGCATTTGAAAACCAGGAATCCTTTGCAGCTTTCACTTAAGGTAAAACAAAAGTCACAATACTCTCAACTTTAACATACCCTGCATTTTAAACAAAAAGCACAACGCTCTCAACTTTAATATACCCTAAATACCATTTTTAAAACCATTTCATACATTTCAGACTAAGCTTAACTTCCAATAGACTAAAACCAAGTCCTGCACTTTTGTATAAATAGTAAAATTAAAATTAACTGTAACAATTTAGAAATTGCTTACGAAGCACCTTTAAGAAGGAAGGTTGTTCTTCTTCTTGTGCACAACTTTTGCACAAGAATTCAGTTGTGGCTGGAGTCAGACTACAAGCTTCAGCCTACTTCCTACTTCAGAGAAGGAAACACAAGCATGCACACTGGAGGCCTGAAACTTTTTGATACAGTGAAGGCACTTCCTTTGGAATGAGCGTTTAATTCACAGGCCAAAGGAATTGAGAACTCAAAGGACAGGAAATTTAAGAATTAAATTAGGTATGAATCCTCATATTAATTTGGGAAAAAAGAAGATATCTTTCTGTTCACATATAGTAAACGCTGAAGAAAAAACAGTGGGATTTGGGGATTTTATTAATGACACCAATCACAAACTGGAGAAAGAAGACAATTTTAATATTGGCCAAATAATTTTTAATTCACTGTTTTTAAAGGATGATTATCTTGGGAAGACAACAGAGAAAATTAGATTCCGATTCTGGTGTATTATCCATCCACACCCACTCCGATTATAAAATGAAGCAAAATCTAAACTTAGATATATCTCACTTTTGACAGCTCTAATGGATTTGTTAAGTGCTTTAGGAATTCTGAAAACCCGGGCATCAAATGGCAAAAATTCTGAAATGTGCTCGGCCATCGTTTGTCTGTTTGCTCAGGAAAACAAAAGGACTGTTGTAAAGTGGCCATTTCAGCCACATGTTGTTTTATCAAAACCAGGGCGGCACCTCTAACTTGTGTTCTCAGACTGAGCTTCTCATTTGCCTTTTACTCAGGTGTGGCTTTAATCTTACCTTCATCTGCCACAGGTTTTATGTTACAAAATGATCTATTAGTGAGAAAGGTGCACCACACACCAAAATGTATCAGTTCTGCTCCTCTCACCTAGCAAAAAGCCTAACAATTGGGGCCCTTATAAAAGCCAGCGTTATCAGAACAGCAAACACAAGGGGCAAAGTCAGACCTTTCTTTTGCATTTCTTCCTTCCTGTGTGTCAAATCTCGCTCTGGCAAGCAGTTTCACATCCTTCCCCATGAAGTCATTCTGCTCTGTGAATGTGAACACTGTGAGTGCTGAAGAGGTAAATTCAACTGTGTATTAGCTGACCAGAAGCAGCATTCTTGGCTAAGGAAAGTCAGCTGTTAAATAACTTTCCTGAAGGGACCAGGCAAATCCAGAGCCCTGCCGTTGCTAGGAAAGAAACCGAAAAACTTTAATCTTCAGATGAGCCTTTCCACTATATGGCAGCATCACTAACTGCAACAATTAGAGCTTTGCTCCCTTTAACACGCAAACACATTAAAACCGGCAGTGTCCCACCTCCAGAGACAAATCTGGGAACAGCTGTGTTAAGCAAAGTGGTCCAACCGGCACTTCACAGGCCGGATCCAGCTGACCCACTGCCTTTGTTTGGAAAGCAGGCGCATCAACGTGGAGGAGGAGGAGGAGGAAGAGTTGACATCCAAGTCTGTTTCTAACTACAGCATTTGGGTGCATGCTAGAGTCTTTTTCATGTGGCCCAGCAAGGCATCTCCTCCTTCCTATGTACCTAAAAAGTTTGGGGCACTCAAACTCAAGCCTCTCGGCTCCCAAGGCAAAAAGCTGAAAGACAGCAGTTTTTAAACTACCGGAATGGTTAGAACTTATCACACAAAGCTGTAGCCTGGATTACACTCTGAAAATGGAGATAAGGAAGCTGGTACACTTATTTTTCCATGTATAGATCACAAAAGCGCCTCATACAGCTTCCATTGAAACCACTGGGAGAACCCCCAGCAGCCTGAAATGGCACAGAATGAGCACTTTTTGGATAGCCAACCTGCACGTGGTGAAACGTGAAGTCCAAAGAAGCAGCCAGAAAAATAATCCAGTGTGGAAGAAACAGAGGCACACGTAGCTGGAGTGAAACCAGTAATGAATGCAACCAGCACAGCAACATGTATGCAGAGCCTGAAAGCATTTTAATGTAGGTAAGGCATACAAAAACCATATTTATTTAAAACATTTACCAGAAAGAAACTTCTTGTTCATGAGATAGTTCTCACCTGTAACCTTTTGTCTTTTCGATTTCAAATACAGCCTTCAGCAACAACATTTGAAAATTTTAGTGTTAGGCTATCTCAGTAACATACGACATTATAACATTCACTGGCAATTCTCATCCAGCAAAATCGACCCTCAGGATACACCGAAAATCAGACCACCATCCAAAACAGCAGCATGGACAAGACTGAGGGGCCAGTGCTCATCTCTGACTTTCATAATTCTGTATAAGTGCCCATTTCATGCAATGAACTCCACAACGGGGTTACATTCAGACCCAAACATTACAGCCACTCATCATGTTAGCACTGTGGTGTTACTTTACAGTTGTACTCAGATACTGCATCTTTCATCTGTCCTCTGGTACACAAACACACATTAAAAATAGCACTAGAACATATTTTTCATGCTCCAGTGGTATTTATTGCAACTCAGGAGAAACTAGTATCTAAAACTATTAATTTTTCTAAACTATAACAAAGCATTTGTGCCACATTTATAATTGATACATATTCCTTAATATCAAAATAACCATCTGTTCCAAAAATTAAATCACCCAAGAAATTGCACTTTAGTTAAAAGGAACAGAACAAATTACAGCAGGTGAGCAACACTGCCAGTTCTAGGGGTTGATCTGTAACCTGAGTTCCCACTTATTTTTATGTTTTGGGGTTTCCTTACACATTAGATACATCAACTGAAGCCTTCAATTCTTTCCCCTGCAATTGCATATTAGGAACTTTTTTGTTAAATGGAAGCAAGGATCCTTCCAAAAATGTTGGATACCAAAAGCAAAAGCTTTATTAAATTCACAGTAAGTTTCAAACAAGGCAAGGCACTACATTAAGAAAGCATTTCTACCGATCCAGAAAAGCAAAAATTGTGTCAAAGGCATGCCTGTGCTTATTACTTCTTTAACTGATCTTTAAAGATAGTCTCTCAGACTCTGCCAAAACAGAATACAACCAGCACCCACAAGAACTGGTGTGGGAAGAAAAGTAATGCAGTTAATGTAATACATAGGGCATCCAAACTTAGAATGCATTTTTAATTCTTTTGCACAAGTATGAAAGAGAAAAATACAGTATGAGTGGAATACTGAAACACCTGAAAATAACCTGTCATTCAGCAGAGCAGAAAACATTTTTTGTATAGTTGGCAGTTTAGGGAAAGAAGGAAACAAAGAACTAATCCTCAAAGAACTTTTCTTACAATATGAATTGCAGAAGTTAGGAAATATATAATTCACTGTAAACTGTGTATGCCTAAGCTTAGAAGTTGCTTAATGTTTTCCATGACAAAACTTTGCCTTCAGTCCTTTTTAACTTTGCCAGTCTTTGCTTCAGGTTGGTTTTTTTCTTTATAAAAGACTTAATTAAAAACAACCCAGTCATTTGTGTTGGAGAACTTATTTTTCTGGCCAATGTTAAACATCCTCTCATGCCAAATTAAGAAGGCTTAGTGCTTCCAAGCACCAAAACAGAAATTTGTCAGACGAGTCAGGCTGTCTGGAAATACTCTTGTTAGCCTCATGAAACGCTGCTCGTTCCAAAGCTAAGATTTCAGCAGTCAGTTGGTCAGAGTCACAAGGGAGATGTTTGGTCTCAGATGAGCCAGTCCTCACTCCCTCCATTGTCAGCGCAGAGAGAGGAAAAGCACTTAGAGCACCATTCATCTGATCTGTCAGAAGTCTACTTTAGGATGAGATGAACTGCAGCCCAGAAGTGCCCATTTCTCTCCACTATATAGTGAGTCAAAGCCAACTGCAGACACCCACACTGAAGTGTGCTATGAACCCCCTCCACAGAGCCTCGCAGCTCTGCTTTGAAGAATTTCATTAACCATCAAGGCATTTCAGTCAAGAACGGTACTACCTCAGCAGATATTTCCCTGCAGATGTTCCCACCAGCTGACCAATGAACTGGTGGCCAACAGAGAAGGACTATAGCTCTTTCTCATCAGTACTATAACTGCAGTCTCTCTGTCTGTGAGAAAGAAAAGGAAGGATTGTCACAATTCAAACCCTCAGCTAAGATTTCCAAAGGAGTCTCTGAAACACCTAACTCTTGCTTGATTTTTCCATAAATTGGGAGCTCATTTGTGAATCCCAGCTTATGACACTCTTTGCTTTGGCACTCAAATATGATTATACAACTGTGTGGATGACTGTTCTTTTAGAGGTGTGTTTGCATGTACTATCTCAGCCCAGAGTCTTTTCTGCCACCCATATAATCTGATTGTTGAGTTACATTGATTGTATAGTTACATTGACTATAACCTCCTGGCCTATGGATGAAGTTTATACGCAAGTTAAATTCTCAGTAAAATTACCTTCAAGCCAAATACAAGCATTACATTTCCCTGTAAGGCAATGACATTCGTACTAAAGCTAGTAACAGACTTTTATCTTTTTTTTTTTTTTCCTCCCTTTCATACCATAGCTTGTGAGGTCCTGGGAACAACATAGCCTCAAGTCCAAGGGCACTAACTCACAGTGGTGTGAGAGATCACAGTCAAAAAAAAGAATGTCCGCACACACCATCACTGAAAACTCACCCAGTACACACCCCTTTGCACAGCCACTCTTCCTTGAGGAAGGATTGTAAAAATTTACCCACTCTGGGACCACAATCAAAGTCACAGATCTTTAGTTACCAACCACAACTGTATCAGATGGGTCCTGCCAAGGTCTGCACACTGCTAATAAATGAATTCTGAAAGTTGCGAGATGCACAAGAGATCAATATTTATAGCATTTCTTTGTAAAATTACAGCCTTCAAGCTCTCGGCTTAGAAATTGAGAGAGATCTCATCACTTGGATCTTAGCCATTTGAGCAGTTTCATGGCTCGGGTAGATGGGTACTCACGCCTGCCTGCAACTCCTACCTCCTTCCCGTGACCCACGGTCTCTGATTCTCTCTCTTCCCATTCTATTCTCCCCTTATCCCTCAACCCATATTTAACTTAATAATTTTTGCCTAGCTTAGTGCTAGCACAGTAGCAGATAGAAGATCTGTCACTGCAGCTAATCAGTCCTGTGAGTGGTATCAGCTACCAGCTTCCCACTAGCCTCCTGGAAAAGTACTTTAAGAAACTGTTATATTTTACAACAATTGAAAGAAATAAAGGTTGAAAACTTAATTTCATGAACATGCATTTTTTACATATCATATAATAAACCACACTTGCATCTGTAAGTAAAAAAATCCAATTCTGTAAGTAGTAGAAAAGACTCTGGCCTGATATAGTACACACACAAACACCTCTTAGATATGGTCATCCACACTGTTTTATAATCATATTTCTTGAGTGCCAAAATAAAGTACTTAAATTTACGGTGGCTGTTGTTTAAACCTTGTAAGCATGCACCCAACAGAAGTAAAAAAAAAAAACAACAAAAAAACCCCCCAAAACCACCCCCAAATTAAAGCAATTTGCTATCACAGGTTGATATCCATCATTTGACCATGTATAATGTAAAAAGCAACTATTAATCAATGCAAGTTTCAGGAAAAACAATCCTTCCTTTAAAAAGACAATATATAGTATGAAATACTCTATACTCACTACCTAATTATTGTTAAAATATGCTGAAGAATCTTAACATTCTAAGAAACTTTTTTAAAAAAGCATAGCTCATAGCAGACAAGTGACTGTGGGCTATGTGGTGAACAAAGCAGTGCCCACCCGCCTCAGTGGCTGCAGAAGATGAGCAGTCACACCACAACAGGGACTGACAAGATTGCAGGAAGGGAAAGGGCTGTATCATGGCTTAAGCAGCTGAATGCTTGCCTGCGAAACTGAATTCCATCCCTGCTTCTTTCTACTCCACAGCTGCTGCATGATGTTAGCCTGGTCACATAAACTGAGATTTCAGAGATGGACTTGGTGACCATACAGTTATTAAGATTCTGATTTTCAGAGGGGGGAAAAAAAATCAAAATATCCCACTGGAACACGAACAGTGGCTTTGTAAAAACAGAGCCCTCATTTTAAAGGTAGTTTGTAACAAACCTCTCTTTAGAGAGAAGAAAATTCCTAATATTTTACCTCAGCTATTCCCTTCTATTATCCACGTGTACCTCGGCATAAGTTACAACTCAAATAGCCTCTGATTTGGCATCTGCAGTCTTCTATCTGCAAAATAGCTAAGCATCTACAGAGCAATCAATATGCCTGAATACTACCTCAGAAAAGACAGATATTTGCACTTCCCATGTGCTCATTCAATCTTTATACCCAAATGAATACTAATGAAGCAGCATTCAAAACTTCTCAAAGAGTATTTAAATAATTGACATTTGTTTCCCTTTTTGTTATTCACAGACATTAGGCAAATGAAGATTCCAGAAGTCACCCACTTCTCACTTTTTCCCAAATTCATTACCACTGATTGAAAAAGGCTTCCTAATCTACATATCCAGTACACTAGAAAAATACCCACCCATCACAGATGATCTGAGAAAGATACCTGTTCAATAATTTTCTCTGTTTATATTCTCTTAGTAAACAGCCATAATGAGTAGATGTCTCACATCATACATACTTTTCACTATGCCAGGTCATTAAGGATAAGATTATTTCCTAAAATCTCTCTGCAAGCCAAAAAGCCTACTAATTCTACAGAATCTGTCATTTCTCTGCCCTATTTAACAGCAGAGAGGAAAAGAAACAGCAGAGTAAATTAAAAACAGGCTCTTCACACTTGCCTGCCACACTAGCAGTGTGCCAAGCGTCACATGAGGCTATTTCCACTGCAACGTTTACAAGAGCTGAGGCAGCCAGTTGAGAGAGCATGCAGAAAAAACACCCCAACCCTGAACCTAATTTGAACCTTGCCTGTAGGTTGGGGGGAAAATGAGAAAGGTGAACTTTATTTAACTTTTCCTACACCTCTGCACTTCCTACACTGGGTCATAAAAGGGAACGAAGTATCAAAAAAAAAAAAGATTACTTATGGGATAATCTGGCCTAAGTGAAATTAAGAAGAGTACAGAATTCAACAAGAAAGGCTGTCCCTTCCTCCCCAACCACAGGCAAATCAGTTTCTAGGCCAAAGAGGTTTAGATAAGCTCCAAACTTTTAGACATTTATCCAAACTAAACCACTTGAGAGTCACCCATCATTTAATGTTGAATACCTTGGCTGGGAAGCAGAAAGAAACTGCCAAATCTGCACATCTCCAACAGGTCACACATTGGCCAACAACATATATCAAAAACATCTGAAAAAATAAAATCATGATGAGCTTTATCTTCTGATCAAAGAAATGTAAAAGATAAGAAAAGTAATAAAAGGCAGTACAATGGAAAGAAAGAAAGAAGATTTCAGTACACTAAAGTTTGTAAGTCTGGGTTAAGCCAAGACCTTTATTCTTCTCTTTAAGAATTAAGAATATAGCATACAAAAATAAGGGACGCTTCCCTACTCTAAATCTCTTCTTTTTCCCAAATATTTTTTTAAAAACAAACATCAAGAGACATATCTATCATTAGCACTGGGAACTTGTGCATACCAAACTGAGGTATCCCACCTCATAACTAGATTACAGATTTCCTCTTTATGTTGACAGACTCCCAGACTGTCATTTAGGACCCATGTAAAAACACAGTAAATTATGCAGAGAAAATGTTAATTGAGGAAAGGCAGTATTATTAAAGTGCAAATGAAAATAAAGTTTACATAAAGCCACAGCATCCTCTGTGAGCCAAGAGACTTGCACTCACATATAGATACAGAGTTCTTGACTTAATATTCTGGATGCTGGGCAGATGTGGGTTCAACTTGCTATTTTTAACTTTCCTGTAAAGAGTACAAGCTTTATGTGCCAGCCAAAAAGACTGCACGCACTACTGAAAAAAATCCTTACGTGCCACTGAACACTGTAATTTCAAAAATGGGCAACATTCATTAAAAAATGAGAAAAATCTACTTCAAGGCACTAAGTAGTGTCAATAAAATCCAGAATTTCAGTAGAAGCTGGCCTTTCCAAAGCAAGTCACAACCATTATCTACTTAATCTTTAACTATCCTATAAATACAGTACACATTATTACTTCCAGCACATAGATAGGCAATATTAAGCATGAACACAGCTTGTTTGTTGTCACAGCAGATCCATCCTAGATTTCCCTACTTCAACTAAGATTATAACTAAAAGTAAGATACCCAAAGTTAATCATCATAGGATCCCTGTAGAGTCAGAGGAACATAAGTACATCCAAACTGTGATTCATCAGGCACAATGAATCACAAGAAATTGTGGTTTTACAACAGGCCTCTAAACATGGTCTCCAGCATTTACTGAATGTAGTGTAGGATGGTTCACCTCAAAATATACACACAAAGTTGTCACAAGATGAATCCCTGCATGGATGCTGACAATATCTCAGTTTAAGTATCTGATAGTGTATTTTTTTCTGGTTTTAATAAATCCCAAGATAGATTAGCTTTTTCCTTGTAAATTTAACTCTACAAGTATTGTTTTGAGGCTGATTTCTTGCAATGTTCTATTTACCACACAGCTGAATCCATAGCTGAAATATTTACACTGCTGCTCAAATCAGTAGTCTGCAAGTACTTTCATTGTCCAAAGTCCCAAACAGACTTCACGAAACCTCTGGCACTTCTTGATGGAGCATCCTTTTCTTCTTACTTTGGGGAAAGACCATAGTCAGATTTGGGGATGATGAGCAAGGAACAATAAAAACAAAACTTAAAAAAAAAGTTGTAGAAGCAGTGAGCATCTTTATTAATGTGCAAGTTTCTCCCTTTTGAAGATTTCTGAATTTTGTGTATTGCGCCTTCTGCAGAGAGGATGGGTGCCAAGCCATAATACTAAGACAGACTGCTTTACCCCAAGTTCATGCATATTCACCCTAGGACCACTTCTCTGCATTGCCTCTGTGAGCACAGTGTTGTGTATTATAATTCACAGATCAGAATTCAGCAGTGAAAAAAACCCTAATGCTAACCCTATCAGTCACTCTGAAAATTAGTTTACAACTTTAAACTAGCAGAAAAAGCCAATTGCAAATGACTGGAAGAACTTACAGGCCTATGCCTGTAAGTAAAGCTTGAGCCATGGAGCAGGGAGAACACTGACTTCTGTATCACTAGAGTCTGTGTGCTGGCTTTACAAGCACGGTTTCAGATGCAATGAGGGAAAAAAGAAATACACGAATTACTGCAGTGAAGTTTTCAGATGGCAAGCAGTTTCTAAGAAAATGTTTTGGAAGTTCGTGTTATCAGGTCATCCAAACACTGTACAGAGTCCTGAGATGTTCTGATGCACATGGGCTGTGTACCTTCAGCATAAATCAGCAGAATCTTCCCATCAGTTCTGATATTGTCTGATTTCACTTGACTAAACTAGCCTTCATTCAAAGATTAAGTTCTTATAATCACAGCAATGGTATTAACTGTGACAGACTGTATGTAAAAATTCAGTATCACTGGGATGCTGTTTGGTAACTGAGCAAATCTCATGATTATCCTATGACCAACCTCAAAAATACAAAAGACCACAGAACATAGTTCCCTGCGCTATGCTGCTTCCAAAGAAAGAATATTATTAGTTGCATTCACTGAATTCTGCTGGACAATACCCAGAGTCAGCATTCTGACAGACTGTCATGTAGTTATGGACCAAGTCAGAAAACTGGGTCTGTGCTTTTACAGCACAGCTCTTATCAGTGGCCAGGCCAGCCACAAGGCTGCCCTCACACAGTCAGAACCATCCTTTTTACTGTCTTCTGGACTGCAGTATGACTATGAGACACCCAGGCTATCAGACGATGTCAAGTGCTGTTGACAGTGGGCATTTACTGCTTTTGCCTTTGGAACTAGAGTTTGGCTGCTGTTCACTAGCTGGAATTAAGTGTTAGATTTGCAAGGCAAAACTAAATCAGCAAATTTTTCAAAGGATCTGTTAAAAGTGTTCAGGGAGTATGACAACAGTGAGTATTTTCATGAACAGCAGCATATGCTCCAGAGGGAGGAAGGGATCTATTCAACACATTGCAGCATTCATTTTTCATGAATCCTTAAAGCTTTATCAGCTTTGATGAAACAGAAGTCAAAGTTAAGGTTGAGCAACTACCACAGTTAGATCTGAGACCCCACAGATTTATTAAACCGACAGAATAGACAGCAACTGCCACCACTTTCAGGGACTGTAAGGTGGAAACTCACATTTGAAGTCATACTGAAGGAAAAGGATCAACCATACATTGCTAATCTGTACCTAATGAATGTGTCATGGTGGGAGTATGCAAGAAAGTTTAGATTTAAGATCCTAAATTCTGAATATCCATCTTTAAAATTGTCCAAAATACCAAAAGTTAAGGAAATTAACTTGCTATTGTTCTCTGAATTTGTATTATATCTTCTCAGAGGCGATCATAACTGCAAAACAAGGAACCTGAAGAGGCATTAAAGGGTAAAAAAAATATAATAATTAAAAAAAAAAAATCAAGCATTTTTTTGTGCCTTAATTGCAAGCCAGAAAGTCAAGGCAGTTTCTGGTTTTCCAAAAACAATATGAAGACTTACCTAGTTTTGTTCTGTGGTTATTATAATAAACAAAAAGGTAAGTTTATCAACTCTGAAACTTAATTACCATGAAAACAAAAAATCCACCTCAACCATGTTCAGACATCCTTTCATTCTAATTCAGATATTTTCTTGACCTGGTGACAACCCATAATTTGTCAGTTATCGTAAGGACCGTGAACAAGTAGTAGGAACAGGCACAATGTCTGGCTTTGAGCTTGGTAATCGTGTTCTTTTCTCAAACTGGGTTTAAAAAGACAGAAGCATGTCAAGCATCTGTTTACAAAGAAAATATCTGAAACGCTTAACTCAGTTCCACAAAAGACAGAGACGATGCTGATAAAAGCAGACAGTTACTCTGTTAAATGGGATTGCGCACACAGAAGCTCTGCTAAGTAAGGAAAGCCTAGTGCCAAACAGTAATGCCATTGTAAACATTAGCTTTTCTTCTGCAAATTTTTATTATCGACAAAGGACAGAGCAGCAGAGATTACTGGTCTATCACCGTTGGAAAGCAACACCCAGAATACAGCCTTGCACTGTTTTCATTTACCAATTCCCAACTCCAGTTTCATGTTGTCACTCTCAGAGCAAAGGCAAAACTAACAAGAATTCTCTCCCCTCAACTCACACACAAATGAGCAGAATTTAATTTTTTTTGTAAAGAATCTTTTTCTTCAACTGTTGTGAGTGAAAGGCAGCAACAGGAGAGTTAATGCAGCTAGTCTCACCTGAGTGGAACTATTATGGGCAGATATTTTTCTGCATTAGACAAAACCCGCAGCCTTTCAGTGATCGCTATGGCAAAGACACTTGATGCAATACAATTTCTTCTGGCTGCGCTAGCTACTAAATATCTGTAACAAGTTTAAAGGGGGTGGAGGAGAGGGAATACCAATCAAGTGGCAAATAAGTCACTATCCCAAGTGTAAACAAAGTAACTCCCCTGTTATTTTCCCACAGTCAGTTTCATGAATTTACAACTCCATTTTTGACAGGCCTGGAGGCAATGGAGTACCACAATTCATGGAAAGCACTGCTGACACTGGTAGGAACCTGAGGAATTTTAGGGAAAGCTCATTATCATGCTGATTTACATGGGAGTTTGTTTGTTTGTTTTCCAGAACTAATGCGTTTGGGGCTTAGACTTCAAAAGCTTTAGATATTACGTGAACAACACTTCTCAAATTGTTGAGAGGCCTATGACCATCAGTGGTTGAGCTACAGTTCTCTGCATGAAGGCATGTTTTCCTAAATGGGAGAAGTAAAAAGAAATTGCAGAGAGTCTAGACATTTCCTTCCATAACTTGATACAAAACGAAACAAAAAAGATTATACCGAGTGAAACAGAGTTGAAAAGCACTTCAGGATGACTCTATTTAGAATTACCCTTTGTTTCTTACTTTAAAGAGATTTTGAAGAATTTTTAAACATAGTTTAAGCATAAAAGCAGTATGTACTACAGTAGACAACTATAAGTGCACAAGTTCGGCTATGATAAACTATGTCTGCAAACCAGGAACATCAGTTACTTTTTAACTAGGGAGTACATCAACATTCGTTAACGTGCATGTGTAATTTGACAATTAAAAAAGCGACGTATGATAACACTGATAAAAGCAGGATGTGACTGCAGAACATAAAATAAGCTACCGCAAATCTATGATAATTTGTCTATTTTATGAGGATGGAAATGAAAGCAATATAATTAACCCACATAAGCAAATATTTCCTTTTTTTTTTTTAAACTTAATTTTGTGACCTCAGGTCTTACAGAAACAATTCTTAAACCTATGAAAAATATGCTACACAGAGCATAACAAGACTGAACAAGCATGCAATCACTACAAAAGGAGATGAGTGGCCAGGAACCAGGCTCCCACCTAAGCAGCCTCACGTGCCCACCCCGGTCAACTCAAGCCTGTCAGCCTCACATACAGCTTCTTTTCAGGAGCTCCCTGATATCACTAAGAGTCAACTTGAAATGCAACAAGGTAGAACCAGAATCTACTTGCCAACATCTCATGGTCAAATGGCACAGCAGATTCCTTCACAGTAACTTAGGAACTATATCGAAAAATATGTTTGTACAGGTGTATCATTCTTAAACAAAACAAACAACAACAACAAAGGCAACCTTTAGAATTCACTGACTGGTACGCACAGTCACCACTTTGTTCTTCTCCTATCAATAATCAGAACAACAATTACTTATATGAAGAATTCCAGAAATGTTTTGTTTCCCAAAAAACATTTAAGCAATATTTAAAAAACAAAATAAAACATTAAAACACCCTAACTGCAGTGTTTTCAAGGGCTGCAAGCATGACAATTGGTCTTCAGATCAAAGGTAGCTCAAGATAGATGCAGTCATTCATCTCTTCAGAATAACCCTAAATGTTCAGATTTCTACATCATTTGTAAGGGCTGTAATGGGCATAAAAGCTTCTATCTAAGTCTATTTAGTGAGAATCAATAAAACTTTTAATCATACAGTGAAAAATATAACTTGCAGAGTAAATTAAAACAAAACAGAAACGCACACAATTTGTATTATGCTTAGGGAAAAGATTCCTTCTCAGCTGATTTAACACCTAGAAACACCTGTAGTGTTCCAGCTATAAAACCCAGTGACAGAGGGTTCACAGTCAGATCTTGGGAAACTGACTCAGATTTAATGTTTAAGCTCAGGAGGAGTAAAAGGCAACCAGAGAAAATGGAAAGTTGTAAGTTGGGTTGTTTTTTGGTTTCATTATTGTTTTTCATGCAAGTAAGTTTCATGCAGAGGAAAGAAGGGGGGGGGAGGGGCAAGAGGGGAAGTGTATTCCTAATTTTTTTTTTTGTTTATCCAAAAGTCATGGCACAGAAATGAATCACATCAGACAGACAGTTCATGCACGCATATATATTCTCACCTTGGAACAATGAAAGAAGTCCAAATTTGCATGGTTAGTACCAGATTTTTAGAGATGCAAACGACTTCATTCGAAGCTTCATTAAAAGGTAGAACTCCTACTGGTTTTGAATTGTCAGTATTTCTTTCCATATGACCCATTACAACTAAGAAGATATTTTAGTTCCAAAAGGGGAAGTAATAAAACAGAATCTCTCTTCATTAGAGAACCAAGGTATATTTCTTCTTTTTAACATCTTCATCATTCTCTGAATACAGCTCTGACCTTGCATTTGGCCCATGGAAATATGCCAAAGGAAAGTTAATGAATTCCACATCACCTATTTATGGTTATTTATTTGCATGTTTCTAAGCTTGTTCAAGTGATATTAAAGAAGCTATTTCATAGAATACATGCAAGTTGAACCAAAGTGAAGCCTTTCAGGTTACACACAGAAAAAGCAACAGAGTTGATATAGATTTTTCACAGGCCACAGACAGAAAATAATGTTCTTCACTGTTGAGCGAAAGCATGCAAATCTCTGAATGAAAATAAGCATTTCTGCAAGAGGACTTCATGTTGGAAATTCACCCCAACTAGTATCATTAAAGCAAAATACACCTCTTCAATGTAACACTTGTCACAGCACTGGAGATGTATCATAACATAGTGACATATAGACTTGAAGGATTGCATCAGGCTTGTTACTGTCATTTAAAACTCATCTCACACACTTGAATATAAAAGGATTACAATACTGGTATATTACAGGGTTTTCTTACCAGAATATTTAGTTGGATGGCACAATGCAGAACTTTGCTGGAGATACCTTGTCCTGGTTTCAGCTGGGATAGCATTAATTTTCTTTCTAGTAGCTGGTCTAGTGTTGTGGTTTGGGTTCAGTATAAGAAGAATGTTGAAAACACACCGATGTTTTCAGCTGTTGCTAAGGCGTGTTTAGACTTAGGTCAAGGATTTTTCAGCTTCTCATGCCCAGCCAGCAAGAAGACTGGAGGGGCACAAGAAGTCGGGAGGGGACACAGACAGGACAGCTGACCCCAACTGGCCAAAGGGGTATTCCATACCGTGTGATGCCATGCCCAGTATATAAACTGGGGGGAGCTGGCCTAAGGGGGATAATCGCTGCTTGGCAACTGGCTGGGCATTGGTCAGCAAGCAGTGAGCAATTCCATTGTGGATCACTTGTTTTGTGTATTCCAATGCTTATTATTGTCATTTTATTATTGTCATTATCATTACTAGTTTCTTCCTTTCTGTCCTATTAAGCTGTTCTTATCTCAACCCACGAGTTTTACTCCCCCCCCCCCGATTCTCTCCCCCATCCCACTGGGTGGGGGTGAAGTGAGCAAGCTGCTGTGTGGTGCTTAGTTGCTGGCTGGGGTTAAACCAGGAGACACCTGTAGTCACTCTAGATGCCCAGTACCATGCAGAGATAAAAGATCAGGTCCCGACAGCTCTGCTGTTGTATTAAAGCAGCACAATATCCAATCTAGTCAGACCAAGCCTCTCAGCCACCACCTCCCCATTCTGAAAATGGTTGGTTTGCTTCTCTTCACATTTCTGTATTCTGTGGTATATACATCTTCTGAGATTTAAAGCAAACACAGCCCTAGCCATTGAGCTAGTTGCAGGGGAAAAGAAAGAAAAAATATTAAGTATTTCTCAGAAAAACAGCAAACCCTGCCTGCTGAGGTAAGCATCAGAGCACTAACCCCTTCCCCATTGTTCACTGTCACACCCAGGGGCAAAGATAAACTGCAGCAGGAAGGTTTGTTGAAGTTGATTTAAGAAGTTATTGCCCTCAGCTGTCGTTCTCGCCCTCCTGTCAGAGATTACAATCCCCGCGGCAGAGTCAGCAAGACAACCATGTGCCTCCAGCTCAGCTACACTAGTTACCATGCTGTACATTAGCTTAATTCACTTAGATTCAGCACTTTTGGATAATAGCTTGATATGTATTCAAAAACATGAGGCAGGGAGAACCCATCAATAAACAACACAGAGCAAGAAAACAAGAAGGGTGTAACAAAAGTTCTCAGGAAACAATGACAATCATTGTATATAAAATGAGAACTGAAAAAAAAGAGGCAGCACTTTAAAAATCCATGGTAGTGAAAATCCAATATGAAATTTAGGTCCACTGCTAGCCAATACCAGAAAGATAAAAGAAAAAAAAAAAAAAATACTACCTCCCCAGCCCCCCACCCCCGAAAAAAGAGAAACAATAAAGTGAAAAGTGTAATGGATACTTTCTGTTCCTTTGCAGAATGAAGCAAGATGCAATTATTCCCTAAGACACTGTTAAAGGAACCAAAAATTTCCCCATCTCTAGCATGTAGCAGGAGGAAATGAAGCAAGTACTAAGTTAAAGACACTTCACCTCAATGTGTCAGCACAACTTTGTAAGTTTAAATTTTAGATGTACCATAGGAATTGGGAAAACTCCAAAGGATAGGGCAAATGTCAGTACAGCCTGACTATTTTAAAAAAAAGATAAAAAGGGAACTACAGAGATGTTCAGTTAAAAAAAAAGAGACAGTAACTGCAGTAATGCAAGAACAAAAAAACTCTTAAAAATGTTGATGCTAGAAGAGCTACTTATTAAAATATTAAAACAACAAAGAGCAAAATAAATACCCTGTTAAAATGATTGTTTATACTTAACATTTTTTTTAATTAAGGATGCTTGCATTTTCAGGGTAACATTGCAGTTAATGGCAGTTAATTTGGGATGCCGTGACAATGAATTATTGTTAAAACTCTACTAACACATTCAGCATCGTTTTCAAAAAAATACATACAGACAAATAAATCTCTCTGCTTTTTGACAGCTTGCAGGTCTGGTTGATAAAGGTGAGTCATGCTAACACTTGAGTTTCTCTTAATACAGGTAACTTATCATTAAAGGATGCTTTGACCAAGAAGTTTGCCAAATAAAGGCATACATTACACAGATTAAAAAGTTGTCCCCCTGCCTGATCTCAAAATGTTGCTACTGGAAAGAAATCCACACAAAAACTATTTTGAACAGTCTCCTTTGGAACAATTCCTGGTTCAGGACTATTCAATTAGTTTTTAATGGACACTAAAAATGATAGAAAGTATTTGCTGACTAAACCTGGATGGAAGTGTGTTGCAGGAGTATCCAGTAACAAGGCACTTTACTATCACAACATGGTATTAATCACTGAGAAAATTATCTTGGTCCTACAAGATGACTTGAATGCAAAAGTCTGTGAAGGTAGGCCATGTTCCCAGACAAGAGGCACACATGTCAGAATGCAGCAACTTAAGAAAACATTTTAAATGACTGTCTCAAGCTCTCAGTACAATGCAGAGCAGGTGTGTGCATAATACATTAATAGGACTATTAGCAGAAACAGAGAAAAAATTTTGCATTGACGAGTACACTTTTATGCTTACCTTCAGAACGGCTACAAAAATACTGGAGATACACAAAGAAATTGCTACTTCATGGTTGTGTGTCTTCTACTTCATGGTTGTGTACTAAGACACACAAAGAATTATTTATTACACACTTGTTAACTTTGCTAGCAGAGATACACCAAAATCCCTGGACTAGGAAGTTAAACAACAACAACAACAAAGTATGTGAGGTTCCTCAGTATTTCGGTGACTTATCAGGGGATGAAGTGGACTCATCGTCATATGAGAATTTAAAATAAGACTAAAGTTTAAAGAAGTATTCTTTAACACACCTCATGAGCAAAGTAAAGTTGTTCTTGTGAAAGACAGACATCAACAAGGACTTACCAGTACTTTCCCTCTTTGGAGGCTGTGAATCCCCCAGCTTCCTAACGCCTGCTCATACAGGTATGAGAAAAAGTATGTCTGCACGTCTACAGTGTGTCCGCATACTCACCTTGATTAGTTTTAATAATACCTATTGACCCAGGGGCTTCCTCTGCTCACTCAAAAAGCTCACAATTCTCTGCCACAGTGCCCAACCAGCCAGGTGTTTTTTGAGTGGAGAAGGGACAGCAGCTTTCTTTTGAAGCATCAGACACCAGTCGCCAGCCGGAGCCTGGACAGGGTGGGCAATACTGACAAGTCTTCTTCCTCAGGGCGAACTTCTACACACCCTTGTTAGGAGCAATGCTGGATTGCTCTGCTCCCGGCTGCACGCGAGCCTATTTGCACCATCCAGGTCTGGAGTTAGAGCTGTGAACGTGAAGCCCCTGGCCAAGCCGGGCTTCTGGCTGCTCTGTCTTCATACTATGTCTTGCCCTAAGCTCCCAGCCAGGCTGGCAGCTGGAAGGGGCTTCTCACCAAAACACCCCGGCAGGAGTTTTGCTGCTCCTTAGGGCTCAGCTGCTACCGCAGGATCCACAGTCCTGCTGGGGCAGCACGCCACGGTGACCGAAAGAGCCGGTGTAAGGGCCTGAATCTTTCTCCCTCCTCCTCCTCCTCCGTGGGCAGGACGATCCCGAAGACCGGGCTCTTGCTCCCACTACGCGAGGGTCCCCTGGCAGCCATCTCCTTCTCTTGCACCCCCCCGGCACCCATCTCCCTCTCACCTCTGCCCCATTCCCCCCTCCTCCGGCCTCCGGCAACACCTTCACGGGGCCTTCCCTCCCCACCCGCGAAGGTGGCCGGCACCGGCCAGGGACGACCCCCAGCCCCCCGCCCCGGCCCGCCCTGCTCACCCGCGTCGTAGAAGGCGTCCAGCACCGCCGTCTCGCCGAAGTCCAGCTCCCCGAAGTTGACCGTGCCGAGCTGGGCCCCCTCGGCCTCGCAAGCCCGCAGCAGGCACTGCCGCGCCCCGGCCTCGGGGCTCCGCGCCCCGGCTCCCGCCTTGGGCGGGTCGTTCAGCACGTACACGGCCCGCAGGCAGCGCGGCCGCGGGGCCGCCGCCGCCGCCGCCGCCGCCTCCCCGCCGCCCGCCTCCGCCGGCAGCTCCGGCTCCGCGCAGGGGTACGCCGGCTCCGCCGCCGCCGCGCTGCCGCCCGCGGGGCTCTCCATAGCGGCGTCGAGGGCTGAGGGGAGGCGGTGGCTGCCGGCAGGTGCTCAGGCGGGGCCGCGCCCCATGGCGAACCCTCGGGCGAGCTGAGGTGAGCTGAGGTAAGGTGAGGTGAGGCGAGGCGAGGCGAGGCGAGGCGGCTCCCTCCGCGCAGCCCTTCCGCTCCCCGCCTCGCCTCCGCGGGCGAGCACGGGGACGACGTGAGGTGAGGCGAAGTGAAGTGAAGGCGGCCGGAGCGGAGCTCGGTACCGCCCCCCCCGGACGGGACGGGCCGGGGCGGAGCTCGGCTCACCTCAGCGGCACAGCTGTGCCCGCCCGGGACGAGAGGGCCGTTTCCCTCCGCGGTACCGCCGGGGCGATGGCTCCTGGGGGATCGCTTCACCCCGCCCGCCGCTCCCGCGGGGGGATCGCTGCCCTCACGGCGTTCCTGCTCGGATCCCGCCGGGCTTACAAGCCGTTGGCGTGAGGCGAGCGGGCTGCCCTCGCCCACCACGGGGCTGCCGGGGGGTCCTGCCCCTGCCCCGCCGCCGTTCGTTCAGCCGAGGGGGGCCGGGTCGGCCGCGGCTCCCTTCCTTCTCCTTCCCTTCCCCGGGGGAGCCGGCGGGGACCTGGAGCCGCTCTGTTTCTTGCGGTGCCTGCTGCTTTTTCTTCCCTCAGCTTGCTCTATCATAGCTGTGTCCGTGTGTCCCGTCCCGCCCCCCCCCCGATTCTTCTTTCCCGTATTGTTCAGACGACTTTGACCCCAGACAAGCCGTGTCAGAAGTCCGGACAACAGTTCGCCCTCAAGTCCCTTCTCTCGTCTTTAAAATCTCCCGCGGTCGTGGCAAAATCAGCTCCTAGAAACTCGGTGGCAACTCCTGGCTCCTTTGTAAGAACAGAACTAATCCTGAGCATCCCGTTCCCCGGCGCCTTTTTCCAATCAGCTGAACCGACGGCGGCAGCCCCGGTGTTGGCACCGCTCTTGGGCGAGCTGCTGCTGATTTACGCAGCGAGAGAAGGCGAAAGGCAGGCTGCATCTGGATAACGCTCTGCCTCGGCCTCGTACCCCGGCCGTCAAAAGGACCCTGATGCGCCCCACGGAAGTCGCGGCCTACGGGCCAGCGAAGGAACGGTGGAAAACTGCCGTCCTCAAGCAAATTTGTGTTTGAAGCAGTAAACCTGTCTGGAAAGGTTTTTCATCTCATTTTTCACTCACTGTGGTGGAAGAGGTTTTAAATGAACAGCGTCTTCACCTGCTGCTGCAGCAGCGTGGCTCCTTGGGGCTATCACAGGTTAATGTTTTTACCATGTGCTGTAATGCAACAGAAGCAACAACCAAAGACTTACAGCTCAGTATTTCCCTCTTTAGGTGTCTGGCACCACGGTTTGGTGACCACAATAAGAACTGCAGCAGGCAGTCTTTCCAAGAAGCAGTCTGACGCAAGGGTGGCGTAGCACTGCGCAGCGTTCGTGTTTGCTTAGTGGATCCTAAGGATTTTACAGAGAATGCAGATAAATGATTTAAGAGGCAAACCTGTTTCTCACTGTGGAGAGTTTGGGTGAAATAAACTGTTGGATTTGGTCCACAAGTTGGGCATGTGTGTGCTTTTTTGACAAAAGCACTAGTCCATGAGACTTTGGAGGAGTGATATACGATAGCCACCGGCGATACAACCCATTCCTGGCAGCTTTCCTCTTTAAGCAAGGGTCAGCCTTTTTATACGACAGCTCTAACTCTATTCGCCTTGATCCAGTAATGCACCAATTAGCTGATGTCACAGGAGAAAAATCTAAATCTGCATTTAGAAGATACTCAGCGTGCACATTGAAGCCTCTGACCAACAAAAAGCACTAGCACAGACGTTTATGATCCTCCCCAACACAAATCCTACTTTGTATTTTTTGCATTATAAGAAAGTTTGGTTGAACAGCTGGTATTAAAACTTGAAATGAAAAATACAGTACTGGCAAAGTTAAGGGATTATTTGCACAGGAACACATTCATCTTAATGTTCTTGGGCTTTCAGCAACTAACATGCAAAAAACAAATTGCAATTTAATAGGTTCAGAACAGCAGATGCACGGTGTGGTGCTTTCTGTGATAGTGAAAATTGTCGAAGTGTCAATTTAGAGCAAACATGTAGGCTGAAATTGCTTAGCGGGATGTCTCTGAGACATAGTAAATAAGCCTTTTCTGCCTTCAAGAGGTTATCAAAATCTAGTTTGTTGTAGACCTAAGACATGTCTTCTGGTTTAATTTTGCAGTTTTTAACATTTGGTACCATTTAAAATTGCTTGCGGAGAGCTCTGGCTCTTGGTCTTGAAACAAAGTTATAGCCTCTCAATAGATACTTTATGTGAGTATAATTAAGAAAAGGATATTTTCCTCTTTTCTTAATTATATTCACTCGTCCTCCAAACAGTATCCTCACTATTCCTTAGGCATTTTTCCTCACAAGGTGTCATGGTCTAAATACCCATTTTCAGTAGTTTAACCTGGTGCAATTTGTTCAGAGTTTGCACGCTTTTTTTGAAGCTAGAAAAAAGAAGTATTTTTAAAGAAAGAAGCTTCATTTTACATACTGCAACTGAGTCTTCAGAAACTGTGGTTCAGTGCTGGTATGCCTGACATTTCCACTGAGCAACAGTATCTTCAGATCTTGCAAGTCACCTGAGTGAGAATAAATGATAGATTCAGGTTTTGGGATATTCAAACTGTTTCTGTGCAAACTAAAAAATGTTAAATCTAAAAGAAAAAAGTTAAGTCAAGTCATGAAATGCTCTTTCCTCTTTTGGAAATGTGGTCCAGTAATGAAGTTATAAAAAGAGCCACCCTGCCCCCAGAGCTGCCTATTCAAAGGTCCAGGCCAGAAGTGAACATTCCGCTTTCAAACACCTTTCCAAGACCTTTTGCCTTTGCACAGACCCAGCCTGACAAAACCAAGCAAAAACCCGAAAGGCCAGCATTTGCTCTTATACAGTAACATAAAGATGATGCCACAATTTTCTCAGGCAGCTCTTTGCACCTGTCAGATCCACTTAGTGCAGAATATTAATTACCACTTAGACCCCAGGAGCAATATAGCAATATGTTTGCTGCAATTCACAAAGACAACAAGTGCTCCAAAGAAAATAGCTGTCCTTGAAACCACCCCCACCCCCCACCCCCCCCATTTTGCAAATCCCCAAGCAGCAGTTATTTCTCTAGACATAACTGGGCTAATGGGGAGTGAGTCCTTCCTTTTTTTCCCAGGGCTACGAGCTTACAGTTCAAACTGTAAAGCTGAGCTCTAAACTTATAAAAGTTTGACTCCACAGGCAGACGTGCCACCTTTTCCCCTCATGCATATATAGCTACAGCATACCTTAGCTTCCCCTTTTTGAAAGAAAACACACGCAAGAACTAGTGGCATAAATGCCAGGCTGCAATTTCATGGCACTCTTAACGTTTTCAGCTAGTAACGAGGGCTCGTCCCATTTTACCCAGGGTCAGGGAAAGCCAAGATCTCTTGGTTCACGTAAGCACCAAGTAAACCAGAAGACACCCAGGTCCATGGGGAACCTGTGGATCTGAGCTCTTCCAAAGTGCAAATCCGCCTGCCCGTGCCCAGGCAGTATTTCCCAAAAACTGCCGGCCAGCGCAGCGTCCTGGGCATTCATCACACCCGGTGCGGAGATGCCCAGGAGCCCGTCCGCGGGCACTTGGCACCGACCAGCCTCGCGCACGGGCGCATCCTTGGCCATGACCACCTTAGCAAAGAGAAGGACTAAAAAAAACCCTCAACCTTTCCTGAATCTCTATCGATGCAGAGAGCTCACACTTTCTATATGGCTGATAGTTGGCATTATTTACATTGTTTCTCTCTATCAGACAGCTAGATCAGACCAATTACGCAAGACTCAGGCATGTGCATTTATAAAGTCTGGTTAAAAACTTTGTTCTGATTTAAGTACCTGTGCCTCTCTGGCCTTCCTCACTCTGGTCAGGAATTGAGGAGCAAACAGCCAGCTTAGAGACAGAAGTTAACTCAAGTTCTCCAAAATATAATCTTTAATCAATTAGTCAAACAGAAAATCACTTATCTCCAGCTTTCAACACATTTCAAATAACTTCTAGTTTATCCTTCAGATGGGAAAAAAATCAAACCAGGCCCCCATCCAGAAAGACCTCCCTCAGACCCTGAAATTCCTGAACCCCCACTAAGATGACTAATGCTGGAGAAAACCTCAAGAAAACCTGGGGAAAGAGAACACTTCCAGCTTAGGAGGATGGAGTCCTCAACTAACTGTCTATATCATGTTGATTTTTAGTATTCAAGTACTAGATATGAATACTTTAATAATATCAGCCCTAGATTTCTTCATTTCTACAGCATCTTGACGTGATGAATATTTTCTCTTTCGCAGTCCTAAACCTAACAGATTGCTCTTCGTGTTAGGTCTCTCTCCACTTCAGCAGGTCCTAGGCGTGAGAAATACACGTTTCCTTGAGGAATAAGAAGCAACTTCAAGAGGTCTGGTTTAAAATGTTTGCACGGGCAGAAGATTAAATACGCTTACTGGGCCCAATTAATTTTCCTGTTTTCAGCTTGATCAAAGTATCTTCGACTTCTCTATGTGTCATGTCTTGGTGCTTTCATTGCAGTAGATCTTACATACTGTTTTAAGACAAGACTAGATTCTCACTTTTAGCCTTTCTCAAGTTATTTCTCGCTGAAAGAATATTCATGATAAAGGCCACCTGAGTATTCACTTTGATTCCATTTAAACAGGCTTGTTCTGTCTACTGATTAACAAAAGCCCAGCAAAATTGTGACTGTGGCAGGGAACACAACATGGTTATGCACACGTGTTGTACAAACAATGGAGAGGACTAGAATATGTGGTTCATTTTTTTTCACATTTAGGCAATTTTTATATTGCTGTAGATGCCAGATACATGAGGATACATGGGGCTTAGAAGCTTAGCAAAAGCAAAGCCATCAATGCTGCTTAAAAGCATTTTAAATATCTGTGATCACGACGGTTTTGGTATTACCAGTCGGGACTGTGAAAAGTAAAGGAATCCTGAAGAGGCAAGAATTGCTTTGAAGTGACAAATAAAAAACTATAATCTGTTATGGTGATACTTGCTTTTATCATAGGTACTAGTGAAAACTCCATATATTTAAGCAAATACTGAGATTTAGTACAGCTTCAGTAAGAATCCTTAAATTGCACCCACATTTTCTTCTTGTTAAGGCAGTCAAGAAATTGCAACATATATTAAATACGAGCTTGATACGTGAAGAAAGAAATCTACCAATGTCCAAAATAGGGGCTTTTTTTTTTTTTTTTTAAATCAATAAGGAATTCACATTCACGAACTAGCAGTGTGAAAAGTCATGGGAGAAGCAGGCAATAATTGGTAGGAGTACAGCTAAGGCACCTAGTGAGACAGAGAGCCACCTTAGCCATTCTGAAAACCTCTGGCAACTATTTTCTCTGCTTGTATGATGCCCTTTCTTTCTAAGTATGAGCTTATTAGCATTGGGTCTGATTTTAATATCTGGGTTTGGCTAGGTGCAGTTCTCAGTACTTTTAATGATGGGACCTGAATGCACATAATACTTACTGCACACCAGTCTACAACTGGTCCTGGTTAGACAGTGAGACAAAGTGCGATGCCAGCCGCTTCGTCTTCCTCCTTTGTCAACGTGTATTAGTTATTCTTTGCTAGAGCAGTGCCACACGCTCGAGGCTATTAAACCCACTGCCAGATAACACACAACTCTTGTACAGTGAGAAAATTTTATGGTCGGGTACATTGTCACTCAAATGCAGCCCATTTTCAGACATCTACCTGCCAGTATGATAGGAATCATTCCTGAAAAGTTTTATAATGCTGTGAGACCTTCAGCCCATCATTGTGTCAAATCACATCTCTGTCAAAGCACCAAGAGTTTCTTCCTGCACTTCGCAGTGAAAAACAAGTTAAATAATAACTCAGTTCCTGTTCAAATCCCAGACACCCGGAAAGCACAGAGCATTCCTGACCTTTTCATAGGAACCCCACATATGCTTTGCTAATAGCCTTGTAATAGAAACATCCACCTCTTCTTTGATTTGGGAAATTCCAAATAACAGCTGTTTGAAGAAAAGCCTTGAGCTGATGATAGCAGTAAGATTTCCAGAAGCAGTAGTAAAAGGTAATCCTTTTTGTTACCTGACAGCCTTCTTTTCTCTAGAAATTTAAATCCAGTTGGATAACTGTGAATGAATTCAGTATTGTTTTGGAGTGTTCTTAACTGTTCACACAGCAACAGAGAAGTAAAACATAAGGTTATTACTCTGGCACACACACGCATGCAGGACAAACACCAGGTACTCTTTCTTACATCCCCAAATGAGATCAGCGAGCTGCAGATTTCCACATGGCACACACACACCATTGCAGCACGAAACCAGCTTGTGGAACATCCCATTTGCTTTCTGTTTAATGGAGGCACAGCAACATCTCAGTCCAGCCTGCAAAAAGACCCCAGCCAGAGCCGGCAGAAGGCAACTACCTAATCCTGAGCTGCAGCATCGGCACCTTCACATGGGCAGAGGTGGTGGGCAGCCCCCCTCCTACGTGTCACAGGTGTGCTAGCACATACGTTTCCAGAGCAGGAAGGTGTCAGATTCAAGACAAGAGGAGGTTTAGAGTCTGAGTTTGCTGCCATTTATAATGACGCAGGAGAAGGCTGAGGAAGCGTGAGGCCCGAGTCAGGGGATTTGGAAGGTGAGTGAAAATGCGGGTGGGAGAACTTGGGCTTACCCCAGACTTGCACCCAGCTGGACAGAGCGGTGCTGCTCCAGCTAGTGCATTGGTGACAGGTACCTGCTGCACTGGTGACATTTGGGAGCTCTGAATCAGCACTTTGACTGAATCAGCCTCATTGACTTTAACATACCTCAGGTAGTCCAAGTCCAATATTGAAGCTCGTAGCCATTGCAGTAATGTGGCATCCTTCTTGCATTAAGAGCTCCCCGAGCACAGGTTACTGAAATGCATTTCTGAGGTGAACAGGTGCTTCAGGTCAGAGCATCAGAAATTTTCCGTTCCTCTGAGATCAGTGCCAGGCACGACTGCGTATTCACAGCACAAACATCCTGAACCTCCGGTGAGAGACTTGCCATCCATTAGCAAACTAGCTTTCTCCAGCCAACACAGCTTTTGCTGGGGTCTCAAAATCTATGTCATGTTTCCCCCTGCCTCGTGCTTTTATGTGCTAAATGGCTGCACCTGTACTGCCAGCGGGGCTCAGTAAATTTGGCTCTTTGAATCCAGAGAAGCCAAATTATCTAGCAGCAGCAATTTCCATGCAGGTGCACCTACTTTTCTACTTATCCTTCCTTAGCTGCTGTTCTGGTTTTTGGTGGCTTTGTGCTAGGAGAAAGAACATGGTGCATGGATTGTGTGAACTGTGCTATCACCGGCACTTGTTGTGCCCTTCGCAATGAAAACCATCCCCAGAAGGGGGTAAGCCCAGGTGATGGGTCATCCTGTAGCAGGGACAGATGCCCAGCTTAATTTTCACTACCTCTAAGAAGAACCCCAAAAGTGCTCTCACACAATGCCAAACTCTCCATTGCTGTTATCCAAGGAGGTGAAGGGGAGCCTGATGGGTCCCTTTGGAGAAGGACGTTTGCCATTCACTAGCTGGGACGAAGCACGCAGGGAAGAGCTTGTCGTCCTGAGGAAAATGATCTCCCACAGCAAAATGAAATGCCAGGTCTGGGAGCAGTGAACTGAAGGGGTTTTACCAGGGAGAGTTTTGAAAACAGATACTTCTTTAATGTTCCGATATTCAAAATTGCTTGTGAAGCCTGGTCATTCTTACCTTATTTGCTTTGCCATTGTAATTTTCAAGTTTTCTCCTCCAAGAGAAACAGCCTGGCTGTCACAGAGTCCGGCGCTCCTGCAGACGCTTCGTACGCTAAGTAGCTCACGAAGTTCACCGGGCAGCTGGCTACCGTACACCTGGACACAAAAATTTACTGCATATACTTGTGTTCAGCCCTTTGACCTGTTAGCATAAGAACGGATGCATCTAACCCTCTTGCTCATTTACAAAGGGATTGTTAATTAAGTAACAGAACTTAATAAACACTTTGAATATTTACCATCTTATTTCCAAGTGTCAAGTGCTACGATCTCACATTAAGAAATACTTGCTCCTTTTAGACTGTTTTCTTAATAACCTAAACATTTTCCAAATCAAGAATTTGAATATTAGCATCCAAAGGCATGAGCCTGGTGTTTCACACCTGGCTTCTACACGTAAACAGAAGTCTGCCACAAGACTGGTGTGTGCATATTAATGAAAAGTCATTTTACACAACTCTTCAAACAACAATATTTAATCATTTCACATCAAAATAACTTCATAGCTCACCAGCGTTTCCTGTTTTTCTTTAAATACAAGCCCAAACATTTTTAAAAACAGCCATTTATATCCACAGGTTTAATGCATAATCGATCCTCTTTGAAAGGGGAAAATCCATGTGTTATGTGAAATACTTCTATTACTACAGTAAAATGCAGCAAGAAGAGCTTGTACTTCTACAAAATCTCTTCTCTCAGAATAATCAACATTCAAAACAAAGCATTTTCACAAAATCTTATTTAACTTCCTTTTACAAAGCATGATATGCTGGACTTCTAACTTGGATTTATAAAATGACAAGTTAACATCTCAAAAGGATTAAAAAAAAAGTAATCTGATATAAGGAAACTCTGTGCCAAATTCAGACTTTTATTTGCAAAAAATGGAACATTTCTGAGATGTCTCTTATATTTCTGAGGTACAACTCAGGAATCAATACTTTATTTACCACAGATACAATAGTTTATCTCTTTCCAGGGATGCAATTAGGAAGCCAGAGCTGTTCATTTCTGGATATGTGTTCCAAATGTATGACTACAAACAGAATTCTTACTCCTTATCCCCCATTTCCTCCTGTTCTCCTAACTTTGCTGCTAACTTCACAAAAACCATGCAAGTACTCTAGAAATCTTTATTGCTGGAAAGCTATGTTGGGACTATCATTCTTTGTACAAAAATATTTTAATGCGGTTATTTAGAAATGTTAAATAAGGGCATTTCAGTGATAAAATATTTTATTAGTGCTTCTGTTTGAGTACACTGAGCAATGTATTGGGACTTTAAAAAAAATTCTCAAGTTTCACTATCCGATCTGTCAGTCTCAGACACCACTGTTACAACAGAAGCAGATGCTATGGCAGAGGAAATCATCCCCACGGTCAGGTTCTGTATTGCCAGTTGAGACCCATAAAGCAAGATTCGGGTACGGTGGAGCGTGTATTTTATGTATCTATGCATATCAAAAAGATTATGGGAACTCTGCCAACCACGTGTGAAGGTGACCAGCCAGCTGAACACTACGTCTCATCCAGCTCCTGGCAGGCAGGGGGGTTAGCCGTGATAACACGATATGCTGGCTGGAGCCAGCTCTAGCATCTGATGAGATGACAAATAGATCCTTTGTGTGGGTTTTTTTTGTCACCCTGAAGCATCACCAACATCACTCACCCACTCACTCCATGCTATGCAAAAATATCCATTATTTAAATGCTTTGTATAAGCTCAACAGAGATTGCTGACAAGGTATGAGATACTCCGCGGCTAGTAAAGAACACACGAAACCTCAAACAAAAAAACGGGAGACCTTATTTTGAAAGGACAAAAGCAAACATAGAAACTGGAGGAAATGAAAAGAGCCTCAGGTTCAATAAAATGATGAAAAGAAAGTCCTGCTGCAAAACCAGACTGTAAAGTGTATCAGTCTGTAAGTGTACAACATGATGTAGCAAACAATACCACATAAACAACAAATGAAACAATATCACACAATAGAGAACTTTGTGCATGAAATAATACAACTTTTTATTCACGTTTTATAGATTACTTTTATTTATTTTTGCTTTAATAATGCATATTCTGTTCACTCTGTGCAAAATTGGGGACAGAGGCGGGCGTTTAAATCATCTAACGAAAATCAAGCGGACATGAACATTCAAGTTGAGGGAGAGGCCTATCAAAACCAGGAAAGCTAAAAAGCCACAGCTGCTCAAGACAAAGCTGCTCTCAGCTGCGCCCTTTTGTCCTGCCACCTCGCACAAACCTGGCTCTACCGACTGAGCAGCTGTACGCTGAGAAGGTGACCTCCGCCGGGCACGGGGACACGAGTCGTCGTGGTAGCTACATCGGGGAGACCTGGCTCGCAACCGGCTCCAGTCAGTGTGTGGCAAAGAAAGGCACAAATCATTGCAAAGACCGGATTTCTGTTGGTTTGTTTCCTTCTTGTAAATACGTTTCTGTACACAACGTAAGTTTAAACTGTAGGGGATCTGGGGACATGAAATTGCATATTTAACAGAACTTAAAACCAGAACAAAAAGTAGGCTGTTCTATCTCGAAGCAAAAATAATCCCTCCAGCCCCAACATTAACATTCATTCCTGGCTATATGCAGTACAAACATTTTAAAATCTGTGACAAAAGACAATTAAAAACCAAAAGTCAAAATCATAAAGCTTGTAAACAGATAATCTGAAATACACTTTATTTATGGAAAAATATCATCAAAATAGTACCACTATGGACTAAACTGCCTGAGTTTTCATTTCACCTAGATATTGAAGTAGAGAGCCTTTAGCACAAGAAGATCAATTTCAGTCACAACTAGTGCCGCACAGCACTGCTTCGGGTGGGAATTTTGTCCTCGTTGTTGGTATTTTTGTTGTGCTATCAAAAACTGTTGTGCTAATCCTTCAAATAAAGGGATGTTGAGGCAATTCTTAAATCATTTGGCACAAAGTTATTTTGGCTGGGGCATAAATTTGAGTCTCAGTCATGAAGAATAATGCAATATTCCACCTATCAAGTATTCACTTTGATTGAAGAGCTTTCTTTATGTCATTAACTTCCATCTGAAAAAAACCCAAACAACAAAACTGTGATGAAATCAGATGCTTTAACAAACTGAGGCACAGTTGGTGCTGCTTGAAAAGCACATGTTCCGTCTTGTCCACAGGTGTCGAGTATGGGTTTTATACTACTCTTATTTCCACAGATTTCACAAATTGAGGTCACCTTCTCAGCTGCATAAGGTGACGACTCGCGGCTTCCTCCCCTCCGAGCCTGACAAGTGCAGCCATCGAATGTGCCACGAGACCTTTCAAACGCTTTAAATTACAACTTTGACAAGCCACGCAGCTCGCTGCCAGGAATTACTTGCAGAATGAGCACTGTGTCCGTGTACCAGCTGCTGCACTTACACCTGGCACAAGTAAACTGAACTGCTGACTGTGAGCACTGGTAGCTGAGGCGCAAAACCTATTGTTCCTCTCCTATAGGGATGGTTCTTGCTGTATGGATGGCGGTTGCCTTCTACACCCATCAAGCTTGGTCCAGGCACCTTAAGGGCTCTGATGGATCTACAGCCATGTGGTAAAAGGATGTGGCTGAAACCATCACTGGCCCTAGTTGTACACTTGGCCCCTCTGACAGAGACTGGAAACCCCGAGGTGTAGGTACTGGATTTATTCAAACACACCCACAGTGCTCAGCTGCGCCGTGGCCTCAAGGCAGTCTTCTTTAATGCATGGACTGAGAGCTGTGCTACCTTAGGACTATCGGAGCACTCTTAAACTAATGCAACTTTTCTTTGCTGAACTCTCATCTTCATGTAAAGCTAGTAATGCCACCTCAGCTAGCATCTGAACATCTACCAGTATAAGCAACATTTGAACTGGAGTAAAAGCATTCAGCTATGAGATCACCATTTTAAAACCATCAATACAGGTTTCTGTATAAAGATGTAAAGCCATCCTTGGAGGTAGAATCCAGACCTCTGAACAGTGTGGTCTGTTAGACTAAATCAATAACTGCTATCAAAAATGTTCATTGATTTTATCTGAATAAATTTCAATTTTAGCTGAACATGAACTGTGTGTTACTAGAAGCCATACTCCTATGTGGTTGCACACATAAAGTCCTTTAGGCAGCCCTGGAGCGCAGACATTGATGGTCCCCAGTTCTGCCACCCTTTTCCATGTTCCCAAGCACTTCACTGAGCAGGAACAGCCCAGGGAAATCACAATTCGCTTTTCTATCCCTAGTACAAAGAAAAAAGTAGTTGACCTATACCATAAAAATATAAAATATAATGAATACTAAACCACTTATCCAGTACATCAGAATAGAATAGAATGGAATGGAGTAGGGGAAAGGACCCACAACAGTCATGTAGTCCAACTGCCTGACTAATTCAGGGCTGACCAAGTTAAAGCATGTTGTTAAGGGAGTTGTCCAAATCACTTTCCCAAACCCAGAAAAGCAGTTGCAGCATCATTTCATATCAAAGCAGCACAGTCAATGATGCTAGCAAAGGCCCAGCTCCATGATTCTCGCACAAGTAGGGCAGTGTGCTACCTGGCAAATGACTAAGCCAGCATGACAACATCTAGAGCTCAGGTACTATAGAAACTACGGCAGCAGTAACTGGGCTCTTCATCAGAGCACCTTCTTTCATATTGTTTAGGATGCTTTAGTAAAGACAACCTGCGTACAGTCTGTAAAGCAGACATAAAAATCTTGCTATATGAAATAATATTCCAAGCATATCAACGCTAAGACAAGCCTACTACAAAATATAAAGCCTTGAGAAAGAGCAAATAATTTAAGAAGACATGATTTCATTTGTGACAAAATCAAACCATTAGAACTGAGACTAAAAAATATCATAGTTTGAATCCTATATTGTGTTTCTTTTTTTTTTTTGTGTACTTGTGCCTATAGATTTTTAGATAATTATCAGGCTTTTCAGTAAGAACCCAGTATTGCAATGTATATGACACAGACTGGCAACACTATGAAGGGAACAGGTATATCCCTTTCAGAGATGTTAGTAGTTTTTGATTCACTCGAATCTAAGTACCTTAGCAGAGTTTTATGTCCCATACCCTGAGGCTAAATCAAAGCTGGCGATACTTCCATAACATTATAAATAATTTAAGTACCTGCAATCGTAGACGGATCTTCTTTTCTTCATCCAACTCAGACAGCAACTGTTTAATCTCTTTTCTGTTAAAAGAATGCAAAAAAAGCTTGGAATGTAAACAATTAAACTAGTAAAATACAAAAGATCACCTCCTGGAGACATATTTTCTCTGCTTCACTAGTTACCTTTTTTCCTCTGAACAACTAATTAAAGTCAGCCTACTCTTGTATACTGTATGCTATACTACAGACAAGTAAGACTCTCTATAGTAAGGACAGTACCCTCCACACCCCATGTGGCTAATGCATAATATATTTCCTCCCAACAGCCCTGCATCCACAGGCTTTGCTCTGGACTATCAGTATCAACACGGCATCAGCACCCGGTTGCCTTTTTTTCCATACAAAATGGAGATGGATTGGCTGTTGGTGGGCTGTAGGAACGGGTAACACAAATCCTGCCCCATACTTAACCCCCTGAAAAGCTGTTTACGCCAGCAATGCAATGTAACCTTCAACTTCATTTAAAGACTTAACGATCCCCAATACGGATTTGCTGTCATCCTTCTTTGTCGGGAAGAGCAGACACCTTCTCATGTCCCCACTGACTGATCTCACCTTAAGACAGAAACCAGTAGGTGGAAGCAGCCCTTGCGAGAAGGGCCGGGGAGACCGGAGGAGCAGGGGTCGGCCTAAGAGGCGAAGCCGTGGGGCTCGCTGGCTAGATCCAGCTTCAGCCATGCCCTCCCGCATCTTCTCCCAAACTCCCGGCACACCTCTGTTCCGCCACAGTCTCTGCATGCTGCTTTCCCTTTTCTTTTTCCTGCCTGGGCTACACACAACTGACGATGTAAGTGAAGGTTTAGCTTCCAAAACATTAAATATTCTCAGGAATAGCAAAAGCTACATGCCAGCCCCAGTTTCTCCTAAGAAATGAGCAGCTTAAAGAAAATAAAGATGCCCAACACTAAAATATTAAGATTCAGGGTCATAAACACAAAGGTCTTCAAATGTCCTAATGACAATTCAGTTACTTCTTTAGTAATATGAGCTTCATGGGAAAATGTGCTAACAGTCAAACAACAAATCGATTTAATAATTTCAGGAACTTGTAGTAATTCCTACTACAGCTAGAACAAATGCGCCCCTTATTACGATCAATGCACATGAGTTCCCAAATAGTTATTGGCAAATAAAACCACATTAGAAGCTTATTCACCACTTATAGCTTGTAACTTAAATTTTTCAACACCCCACAAACATCTGCTTATGTCATAACACAGGAAAAAAAAGCAGTTACAGATGGATAGTGCCAATCTTTTTGCCTGACCTTCTCACCCCGAACGTGTTCTGTCAGACAAAAATCACTCACAAACACAAAGGCACACTGTGCAGAGTAACAGACATGAAGGCAAGGTCAGGAAGGAACTGCCACCACCATGCATGGACGGATGCATCCCACCTGCAGTTGTGATTTGCAGTACTTACTTCTGCTGGTCTTTCATGGTTTCAATGATGGTTCTTAGCTCCTTAATTTGTGTTCTCAGCTCCTCCAGGGCAGTCTGACCTTGGCTCAAGTGCTCAGTCTTTGGCTTTCCTTCAGTACCAAACAGGGATGGGGAATTTGACCTGTGGCCTGTTGTTCCCATAGCAATGGAGTGAAATCCAGGTGACGGTGAAGGGGATAGTGATGGTTGCACATTACTGCCACTAGCCAAACCTCCTGGTTTTGGAGGTAAGGAAGTTTTATTATCAGACACCTGCAACAAAAAGAGTAACATTTAATGTCTGGAGAAAGCTTTATGAAAATCAGACCTCTAACAAATATTGTTTCGCTGCTTTTTCATAATGTTGGAAGTCCATGTCAAACATGGACAGTTTTGGTCAAAGCTTAATAAATATAACAATTAGTCATTCTCTTTGTACATGTACATCAGAGGGGCTCTAGCTGGGATGCAGAAGTTCAGACAGCTTCGGTCAGGCTTTCCACAGTTGCTACAACCAGTCAGCAATAAGTGTTTCCAAGATCTCAGACCTAGCAGTGAAATGAACCAGGGACAGACGCTCAGTGTTTCTGTCAGAAGTTTGTGAGAACATACCTACACCCATGGACGTCTCCTGCAGAGCACAAAACTGCATGATCAAGAATCCGAGTTGTATTTTTTTGCAGATTAAATTTATGATCGTCAACTAACCATTGAAGGAATCTTCAACATCCAATTTTTTTTAAAAATTAAAAAAATGTGTTACACGTTGCCCTTAGCATCACAAAAATAGCAAAATATTCCTTCAGTTTGCTTGTTGGTATGATATAAAAAAAAACCAAAATCCCATGGCTTCAAAATGATAATGTAAGAAATAAATGTATTGTACCATCCTTTGTTAACTGAAGCTTCTGTCAATTCCCATTAACTACCGATGGCTCTTTATTCCTCCATAAACTTAACAGAAAAACGCAGCATTAACCGAGTTACCCTGGAAGCATGTGGCTATAGCTCAGAAGGATCCCATGCTTCTTGAATTGCAATCCAGTGCTCTACTTATTAGATAAGGCATAGAAAATCTGAAGTCCATCTACCATACACCACTACCTACTTCACTGCATACACCGAAGTGTACAAGTACAGTTAGCACAATGGCAAGTAAGGTGAGTCTTAATTATTTATCATATTGTTATTTGGCAATGTTAATGTGTGCATTATACGACAGCTACCAGGAGTATCTGAAAATCTGATTTGGCCAAGAGTAAGAAAAAGCACTAGGCAACCCTCCAAGTCTATCTCAGGAAAAGAGATACTGAAGTTGAATGGCAAATAGGGTAAGATATTGAGAAAAAATGGTATGGGAATGCAAAGACACATTGTAAGTGAGGACTGGGGGACTGGGGTAGTGGCATTAGCTGGACAAGGTAACTGAGAGAAAAGTTAGTGGTCAGATGAAATTAGGAGAAAGTGTGATGGGGAGGGCAGAGCAGGATCCACCGAGTTCTGCAAAAAACAGTCTTCCCCACTACAGGAGCATGATTGAGTACAGAACCTGTCCTGGGCAAGCACTGCATAAAAAAAGTATTCTGCAGAAAAAACAGCACGACCACAGAAATAAAAGTGGCGTTATAGTCACAAGAAAGCTGAATCACGCCAGTGGCTTGAGTGGTTGACTTCATCACCTTAATAATGTTCTTTTCACATTTTTTATATATGTGTGTGCATGTGTGAGTAATGTGTACCTATAAATGGATCTTTCATACATAATAATCCTTATATCAGTAGATGCAAGTTTCCTTTGGATTGAAAAGAGACGTCCGGCTGAGCTCAAACCTGGAGCAAGTGAGCAAGGCACAACGGGAGTCATCCACGCTGAGCCCCTTATTCCAGTGCTTAACTGGCTATCAACATTAAAGCCTCTAGCAGCTACTTTCTGGCAGCAGTCATCTTGTTTTACAGGAACATCTACATCCTTGGCATACCAGCATCTAATTGACAAATGTTGGCCCAAGAGTATTCCGTAATGCAAGGGCTCCCAGAAGAGGGAGCTATGTAACAAAACATTATCCTCACAACTTGATCACAGAAGTGCGTGACTTCATCTTTCAAATACGTTTGTTACACTATTAGAATGTAATAGTTGTAATATTAAAGGTATCCTTATGTACTAAAAACTAGCTCCAACCTCTGAAGCCTGATCTACACACTTTTTCTGTAATATTCGATCATCCTGTGGTTTTCTACCAATACACAGTAAAAATGGCAAAAGCCTATAAAATGAACACAATTATACCAGTATAAAAAGCAATTATACATGCAAATTTAAATCTACATACTATTAGAGTGGGTCAAAGAGTTGTATTTTCTCTGCTTACAGACACTTCTAATGTAAACTCAATTTACAGCTGCAAAAAAAGGGCCTTTGTTTCTAAAATTTATTTCCCTAGCTTCTCTGATTCTGTGAAATGTATTTATACTAGAAAGATTTTTTTCACAGTATGGTTATGGAGACATTTTAACTGTGCAATTCACTTTAGACTTGCATTTCAAACACAGAACAATCTTTAGTAACCCTGACTGTTGAATTAAATTAAAAAAAAATAAAATACTGTTTTAAAAAAAGAAGATGCACGTGATAAGGTTAAGCAGAGGCATTCCAATTAACTTACTTGTGATATTGTAACCGTTCTTGATTTCCTTGATGCTTCAATAGCTTTGTGAGTAATGGAAACATGTTCCTCCTTCTCGTCTTCAGGACTTGGTGAGTCAAAGAAATCAGGGCTTGAAAGGGATGACTATGTAGACAAACATGCACACCACAAGAGAGGGAGAAAAAAAAGCAGGTATTTTCATTGTACAAGAACTTAACGAAGGAAGAAGAAAAGCATTTATGCAGTGAATTTTTTTATTTTTTTTTTAGTTATCATTTTCAAAGTAACAATACGTAAAATCAGGACTCTCCCTCCCCTTCACCCCCCTTTTTGACATCTTATTTTCAAGGCTAGAATGCTTTCAAAGCGTTCACGAAATAAGCTGTACTCGAGGGTTGGATTCAACATTAATTGCCATCCTTGCACTGCGTTACAAGATGAAAGCAGCCTCCTGTCCACAAGAAGAGCTGCACCTCCCCTGGCGAGGACGCAGAGCCGGGTGCTGCGGGCTGCCAGCTCTGTCCCTGGGCAGCTCTGCCGTGGCTGTGCTCAGGGCAGGGCTCACCTGGCTGCTCCCCTCGCACGCTGGTGGCACGGCAGGGCTGCCTTGTGCACGGCTTCTTGGTAGAAGTGCAAACGGGGAAGGTTCTTTCCACCCCTGGTTCCTTCCCCCATAGGGCTGACAGGGGAAGAAAAACCTTTTTACTTGTCTTTTATGGGTCTGTATTTATGTACGTGGTCAATTTTGAAAGCTTTCTTTTTTGTGTTCTATTAGTTTCACCATAATCCTTTTTGTTTCCCTCCACTCTGTTTTTCTTCAGCAACATAAACAGAGGTAACCATCAGTAGTTGTTCTCATTCTGATGTTCCAGAATGCAAAAAAGCACAGAAATGAACAAACCCCAAATCCCAAAGAAAAAGACACTGAAAAACTAAGCAGTGGCTTCCAAAGTATGGTTTATGAGACCAACTGGTCTAAAGATACATATTAGAGAGTGAAATTTGAATCACCCTTATATTTACAATTGTGAATGTAACGAGAAGAAACACATGATGGCTCAAGGAGAGCTGTTGTAGGCTGAAATGGTCTGTTCGTCCTCAAAATCTGGTAAATATTCTAGAGAAACCAAGGGAAACGCTTCTTTTGGGAAACACCTTCAAAATCCTTAATACTTAGCACAGCCTAGTTTATTCCAAAGATTTTTACAAAGGCTTTTTCTGGCCTCAGTCATGGTTGGCAAGGAATACTTGGCAGCACCCAAATAAGGGGGTACAAATCTTATGAGGGAGGGAACGTTTTAAACATCAGTATTCAAAACACTGTCAGCCTTTTGACACTAGTTTTCCTGAGCTGCATCTCTCTGCCTCACTGTACATGTGAAGGAATGGCTGTGCAAACGTAGTAAAACCACCAGGGAACACAAATAGGGGGCGGGGGGGAAAGATCAGAAAAAAATATTTTTAAAAGAAAAGGAAAATTAACTTACAGATGTGAGAGACTGGGAGGGTGGTCGCCTGCCAGTAGCTTTTGGTCTGGTTGTGGTTGGATGATTAAGCTTCTCAGCAATTGGTATTACAGAGTCAAAACCTTCCAAGTCTTAAAAATAAAACAGAATTGATTTGGTTTGCTGGCAATTGTCCTCAAAAGGAAAGAATCACAATTTTTTTCTAATTTCAAAGAAATCAAATCCCATTTTCTCCATTGTGTCACAGTGTTCTGCACACACTAAGCCACCACGATGGCACTAAAAAAACCTGGAAGTCAAAGGCAGCTGTTATCCAGTCACCCTTGCCAGGCAGAATTACCCTTCCACCTCAAACACAATAAAGTAGAGGGGGAACGTATAGGGGAGCCTTTGGCTTTGTTTTCAGCATAGTGAAAGCTAAATGACAACATGGGTCCTGTGGCATGGAATAAACAGTTTCAAAATTTCCATCTTGCTATTAGAGGGGTTAGTAATTTTTTTTTTTTCCTGAATAACTGGAGACATAAGACAGTGCATGCGTTGTCTCAAGAACTGTACTGTCAGCGCTGCACCTGCAGCAATTGCCTAGGGGAGCATGGAATGCGGATGGTGGAGCTGGAAGTGATCTGCAGGATCCCGGACACGCGCAGCTGGAGGTAGCACAGTTTCCAGTAGCTGTGGGTGAGAGGAATATCTCCCCCCAGTAGTCCAGAGGCTATGGTAAGTAAAAACTCTGACAGGCTCCTGAAGCTGTACAGAGCCCAGGAAAAACAGGTCTGCTCAAATGTGGTACTGACCATCTTCACGGCTAGCGAAATGCACTGGGGAAGTGTTTACTGAATACAGCCACGTGCTAGCATGTTTACATGAAAGAACGATGCGGAGGCTGAAGGAATACTCCAGCTCGTGATTACGTGCCTGAATCAAATGGCTTAACACCATTCATCTATTTTTATGGGTTATATCAGTTTCACTCACTGCCATTTCAAAATGCCCTACTGCATATGTTAAGCAGAAATGAGTCAGAAAACATACAAGAGGTATTTTTGACAAGATAAATCAAAATTCTGTAAAATTACTTTCAGACGTGAATCAAATACTGGAATGATATTCATTATTCAGAGACTATTTTTCATTGCACACATGTAGGAAGAAATAGCTTTTAAGTTAATAGTTATAGATATTGGGCACTTAATTTTCAGAACTGTTACAGAACAATGAATCTCTGGAGATTGAGCTTTGTTGCTGTATTACGACCATCATACAAAATTGCACAATGGAAAAACAAATGAATTAATGGGCCTATGCAATAAACTATATGTACTGAAGGACACTTAAACTGATTCCAAGTACTCATGATTTGGCAGCTGGGAAGTAAATGGGATCAGACATTCCTTATTCAGCAATATTCTTCTATCTCTGGGAGATAAAAAAAAGAAGAAGAAGGAAAAAAGAGACCTCTTTCAATAGCCCTGAAATAGTCTGAGGTTATTCACCTCCACATACTACTCTATTTTTGGAGCAACTCTTCCTATTTATAACCAGTGACCCCACTGTCCTCTACCAGGTATTTTTCTCATTGCTTTTTTTCTTGACTGTTGCAACCTATGTCCAAAGGTAGGTCACAAAGTCTGTCAATGGGAATTTGGCAATCCAAAGCCTCAACTGTACCTGACGAGTCAGGTGGGGCTACAGTAGAAACGAGCTAGCATTAGCAGACTGCACAAAACCTATCTGGAGTCCTAAAGAACTTCAGAGTTTCAGGAGAGGAGAAACGGAAGTAAAAATGTATTTTCTGGGGAAAAAAAATGCAAATATAAGAGCTGGTTTCCAGTAATATCCAGTTTGAAGCTGACGCATGAGGTGATAGCTAAATGACTTGCTTAAGATTACACAGCAAATCAGTGATGTATTTTCATACACTGTCTGAATTTTCAGCACTGTGTTACTTTAAGTTGCACAGCAAGAATATATTGTCATCAAAAATATACACTCGTCTATAAACACGTGAAGCTCACATACACGAGTACAAATGGAGGCGGAAGCAATCCTTCCATTTGTCCCAGCCACTCCTTCCCACCTAAATGGTTTTACTATTTTTTCTCCTGAGCTAGTTTTAATCCGGCTCATTTTCCAACAGCATGTGCCCAGCCACACAACTACCGATGGTGAAGGGAGGATCGGGATCAGTACCAGAGGACCGATACAAGCTGCTAAAACTGAGAGGAAGAGCAGGCTCCAGCTTCGCGGGGCAGCAAACTGGCTGGAGTCCGGCCGCAGCCTGGGAAGGCTTCCAGTGCGTGACTTCCCTCTCTCTGTCTTGCTGCTCCCATGGTACGTGCCACTGTCCCTTCCTCTGTTCTTACAAAAGGTAAGTATCTACACTAATATGGAAAACAAGCAAGGAAAAAAATAGTGAAGGCATTAATTCAGCGTGGGGGTTTGGGCTTAAATAAACTAATAATTACCTAGAGTTCTATGTTTGATAAGAATAGTCAAATATTCATGTTTAAACTGTAAAATGTGTCCTTGAGACCCATGAGTGCTTGCAGATAAAATCTGCTCCACGCATTTTAAGAATACCATGAAAGATGAACATTTCTGTGCAAAGCTTCTATTATCAAGAAATATTGGGAATGATCCATTTTTTGCACTTCTGAATGCATTTCTGATAGCTAGAAAAACAAACTAAAGCAGCCTATACCTGCACTGAGTTTTAAAAAAAGAACAGAGCAGAGGTTGGAAAGGCTCCACAGGTAGAATCTGCTGCCAAACTAGTGAAATCACAGCCATTCAGCTGATACTATAAATGAAATTCTATTTAAGTGTAAGGGACAAGGTACAATGCTAAAATAGTAAATCCATTTCCAGTACTTCCATATGCCCTTTATCCCCCCCCCTGTTTGTTCTCCTTATTTAGATGTGGTTCTTGCTCCCAAATCTGCTCTGCATCTAAGGTTATTGCCACCTTCCACGGTCATCACCTATGAGATATTCATTCAGGAAAATTCCCATCTAGTAAACTGGTAACTAGTCAAATGAGGCACAGAACCACTCAAGAGACCTCTGCCTTACTGTCATCTATACTGTAGGTTCAGTAATGAATTCACTCATGCTGTTATTTGATTAATTTTTGCTGATGGAAAGCAAGGTTATATGGGTGTGACTATATTACTCACTAAGGTCATTAAATGCAGAGATTTGATTTTAGTTTGTATTTCTGTAGCTATCAGAAGTTGGGAGCTTAAACTTAGATACTAAACAAAATGTAAAACCTTCCTGAGCTGGACCAAATGGATCGCCGTTAAAAACAAAGTCCCGTCTACTGTATTCACAGCCATGTCAACTGCCAGGAAGGCAGACCTGTACTCTGCACTGCTCCAGCTTTCTCTATGTCTAGTAATAATAAACAGTAAGGAAGGTTCCCTTGAACACATAGAACATAGAGGGCACCCATCAATTAACAGTGCCACTCCCTAATTAAAAAATAGTTGATACTTGTTCTGCAAATAAACAGATGCATTCATCATTATTACTGTCTCACTGATCAAGCTGGTAATTCATGAAGTAATTCATAAGATGGGAAGAAAGACATCAGAGTAATTCTAATATAGTAGTGTAGTAGACATAATACAGTGTCTGGCTTACTGAGCAAACACATTTAATGAATATGAAAAACGTTAGCTGTGCAAGAATTATTCCCTGGTATCCTTCCAAGCCAGTTAAGAATAGGATATTTTTCCCCATTGCTAAGTTCATTTGGAGACATGGTTATTTAAAGCACGGTGATGGTGTTTTTAAAAAAAATGCCCAGATCCAGGAAAACAGTTATGCAAGGAAAACGTTCTCAGCTCATTAGACTTGCACCTTCTTGGAAAATAACCTTCAATTGACCCCCCATCCCCGCCAAAAAAAAACCCAGAAGGAAAAAGTTAAATGTTTATGCTTCCTTCCTTACCCCTTTTACCCCCTGCATTTACTGTTCTGGCAAAAAATGTGGCTAGGCCTTACCTTTATCTTACGTTCAGGTTTTTTAGTCTTTGGGCAAAGTAACTTATACATAATGAAGACAGAAAGCTTTCTGAGTTAGCAGAGAGATTTCACCTTGAGAAAACTGAAATGGAAAGTGATGGATAATAGCAGAATCAAGACATTCAGAATGCTAATGACGAGGCGTCATAGACCAGAAATACAGCAGGGCTGGAAGAAACGAGGCAAAGGTGGTGTTCAATTCATTTGAAGAAGATAATGTCACAAAAGCCACAGAGACAGATTTCATTTCATAATCATTTTCAATACATTTAAAAGATTGACAATAGGCTTGTGAAATGGTATGTATACTGTCTTTAAATGCAATAATCCTGAAAGCTATCAAATGAGACAGAGATACTGCAGACAGAATCTTCTGCACTAATGTCCATTCAATACATAGCCCTAATTAAAAAGCAGCTCAAACAACAATCTGAATATTACTGGGAATTTTCAGAAGACCACAATTATTTTAGCTACTTCAAGTGCCCAGATTCTGCTACCCTCCCCATGCTGAACAGCATCGTACCCTTCAAGGAACACAGCCATGCTCCCAGCCAGGGTCAGGGCAGCAGAATCTCACCCGTAATGAATTGCAGACTCTTCTCTGAGATTTGGGTAATGCACTTTTAGCAGGAGGGCTCCCTGGCTGCAGGGTTACTGTGTTCAGGAGCGTAACAGTGATGTGCCGGGGAGACCTGCCCGCACGGTTCTTTGCTCTGGAGGGAAACAGCTTAGCTCACCTGGCTTCCCAGGACAGCAACTGGACAGCCACCTTTCCCAAAGTGTACGGTTATCCTTTCCCATTTCGACCCTGACTTTTATCGCTTTACTAGCTGAATGTAGAAGGCTGCCATAATGAGCTTTCCTAAGCACTTGCCAGTGCCCTCATAAGGATTTTATTTTTAACGATTCAGAAGATGCCAAGAAAGAACTGAAAGGTCAAGAAAACTGAGCTAGAAGAAATGGATATGCTGTTTTCAAGCACCTCAACTTGACACACTTGGAGAACGATTTAAATTTCTGGTTTACTGCCTTTTTCTGGGCCCTCCAGGGCAAGAGATCTAATTAATTTACGTAATGGACCATTAATGTATCCCTGATTACAATATTTACAATTCACAACTATGTTTATGGGCGATTTTGATTCACTGACATAAATATTACAACTTAACCCAGTTGGGTAATTCTGCTCCTTTGCTTCGCTCTACTAAAATGAACATGAACAGCAGCATAGAAAGAAATAACTGCTTTAGGCAGGTTTCGGTCTTCATTATATGAGTCACATTTTGTCCCCCAACCCTTATATTTACCAGTATTTTCTTTTTTCCAACTTTTACTCTGTGTCTTCAGGCAAAATAGTTATGTCTCTCAGTATAACAGCCTGTGATTTAAGGACAAACCTGCTCCATTCTACAACTTTTTACTGGAAATATTCTCCATCTTTTTCCCTCATGTGGGCCAAATCTTATTAGATCACTTGTTCTTCCAGTCAGAGGCACAAGAGCAATCACCTCCTCTAACAAATATGAGCACGTTACAGCTCTAGAACAACTGCAAATACAGATCAAGGAAACATGATATACTGAAGATTTTTTTAATCTGTTTGTTTATTAGATATTTTCAAGTCAGGTTTTTTTAACAACTCTTCCAGGCAAGTTAGCACTAGCCTTGGAGGGAGGGACAGAAAAAGATTATGGCTAATAACATGGGTTTGGCCAGTTCTCCATGATCCACCAGCAAATGCGCTGAAGATTAAAGCCCAAAGAAATGCTGAAAAATGGACTCATGTTAACCAGCTTTCAGGGAATCTCTTAAGAAAATTCATACCAACACTATATGTTTCAGCAGGAATTGATGAAGGCGTATGTGCCTTACGTTAGCACTGATAAAGATTATTAACCGCATTCATAAATACTATGCAAAATGTGTGAAGAGCCAGGAAAAATATTGGAAAGATGTTTCTGCTTGGCTCTGTGTGGGAAGTGCCTGTGCAGCTCAGTCTTTTTGCAAAGCACAGAAACTGCTTCTTGTGTGGATTAACTGAGCATTTCCACAGTAGACGTATTATTTTTATTTCTTTGTGGCTTATTTTTTAAATCACTTAGCTTAAATCCATATGATTTTAAGTGTTAGATGATTTCAAACCAAACTTATTTTGGATAGACAAGACTTGTTTCAGGATTGCAGGATTCCAAAGTGTGTGTGTATATATAGTTAAAAGACTTAGGATTAAGTTACTTTTAGTGTAGCTTATGTTGCTTTAGAAGCATTTTAAACCAAGCTCAAAAAGCCACTGTCAATCTAGAACAGTTGTTGGTACATAAGACTTTACAACAGATGTAACTACCATGATTTAACAACAGCAATACTGGAGACAAAGTCTGGGGTGACATGACCGTGCGCTTTCCACTTAGAGCCAGTGAGCGCTCTTCAAATTTCTGTTTTGTGGACTTTTTTTCCCTCTTTCAGACTAGAGAACCATCCTAGCATGTTGCTAAATATTTTTGTAAGGACATCATGACGAAATACATGCATTAAACTTTGCGATGACACCATCTGTCTGAAAGAACAGGTTAATGAAACCACAGCATTGACAAACAGCGCCTGCAAACTGTACATGTCACTTAACATCACTAAAATTTCCTATGGTACAATAAAATAAACTACAATGATTTCTTGTTTTATTGCTATGGTGCAAGATCTTCTGTCACAATAAACTCAATTTCAAGTTTTAGCTAAAAAAAACCCCCTGTAATAGCCATGTACACATTAGGTGTTCTACAAAATATTTCTATTTGTATTTGTTTGTTATGCATTGTCAACTAAAGCAAAGACAGGACAGACAAGAAATGGAAAAAAAATGCCTTACCCTCATGAAATGAAGAAAAGTTACCCATGGCAAAGAGATGTATAGAGGAAAAGCTGGATGAAAGATGTGTGGAAAAGAAAGTAAAGGCATCACTGAAAACAGGGAAAAAGAAAACAAAAGAAGTGAGGAGGAATGGGGAATGGTTCCTCTTAAATAATATATTCTGAAGGCTAGTTTTCCAATGTTTTTTTTGTAAGGATTGTGGAAAGAAGCAAAGGCATGAACAACAGTGGCAATAGCTGCCATTGTATCTACAATCAGCAGTGATGTTGCTGAACAGGACTTGCTCTTGTCAGTACAGATTGCAAAACTGTAATCAGTGCTGTATTATCATCAAGAAATTTAAATGTCAAGTCACAACTCTGCAGAACATGCTAGTGAAATCAGGCCATGCGCTAACATCTACATAAAAATCGCTTTTTATATATGCAGCTGACAGAATGTTATGCACAGTATTACACATCACCTCAGCCTTGCTCAAGCATTTGTGACTATCCTGATCGGTGAAGTTGGGTGAGAATGTTTTCAAAGGTATTTTTTAAAAGGGTGGGGTTTTCTGGTTAGACAACACTGATCCACTGGTGGAATGTCACTGAGAAAATAAACAGAAAAATGCCGTTTCTGAAACAAGCAATGTTTAACACACTGATCTAGAATAAGGGGCCTAGACAGCATACAAGTTTTGACCCTGTATTCCCCAATTCCCCTCTGAATACTGCTTCTCAGTTGTTGATGGAATTACTGGTTTTGTTGTTGCTGATCACTTGTTTGGTTTCTGGGAGATGGCACGTGGATGTACAGATGGCACCTGTACCATCTCCTCCCTCATCGTAAAGGTTTTGGCCTCATCATGATGAGGGAAAGGAACCAACTTAGAAATCCGTAAAACGCTTTCACAGAATGGAAAACTGCTCTCCATCCAGCTTTAGTATGGTTTGCTTTTATAATCAAAACTGTCTCTCCAGTGCTTTTGTACATCTCCCTGCTTTGAATGAAAAGCAAGAGCTTTAGGCTGGCTATAGGACAGAGAAAGTGACAGCCGTTAGATAGCCAGCTTAACATCGCTGGTGTAGAAAAGCCAGAAGAGTGCTGTAGAGTTCGTTTTCCGTTCATGATTCACCATCAGGACTTAGCGTAAGTGTGGAAGAGGGTGAGGCAACTTGTGACTGACTGCTGCTTTTTCCTCTGGCCTCCCCGAGAGCTCTGAGTGCCCAGGAATGGCATTGGGGCTAATTGCGGAATGAAGAGGAGCCCAGTACCCAGAATGGTCGTACACCCGAGCTGCTGCAAAGGCCATCTACCTTCCATTTTCTTCAAAGGCTACTGCTAAGCCCCACCTCGTCTGTCACATAGGTCCCCTCTAATTCATGGTGTCAATTTGGATTACTGAAAAGACATCAAACCACTAGACTTAATCAGATCCATTTTGTCTGGAAGGATGAACCTCAGAGAAGCTGAGGCTGTCCTCCCCGCAGCGTATATCAGACTGGGGCAACACCGGTAACACGTGCCACAGTTAAATATTACTATTACCTGGACTCACACTGCCTGATCCGTCGAGTGTTTTGAAATACACTGGGACAACTCCACTCACTCATCCATCATTTTTACTAATAGCTCATTTAGCCACAAGATTTCTCCAACCCATTGTTCTCTTTGTAAAGAAATAAAAAATCTAACACATTTATCATAAATCTTTCCCATTACACTGCCCCATAAACTGTCCTGAACTCCAAATCTCTCCTCATAGTAAAAGACATTAACCCATTGGGAACTGTTTTGGCTTATTAAGTTTTAATTTATTGCTCTACCCCCTCTTAAAAGGCTGTTTATTGCTTTAACAATATTTTACATGAGCCATCAAAAGCCTCCTGAAAATTCGTATCAGTTATGATCTTTGGGTCCACTTTCATTCCAAAATCATCACTTATTTCTTTTTTTCTTCTAACGAGTTGTCTAAGAGGCCAGGATGACATGATTTGCCCTTGGAAATGCCATTCTGGTTTGACCCTATCAAGTTATACTTATCTAAGTATTCACACTATTTTATCCTTGGGCTCAATAGGTTCCCCTTGTTAGTGGTAACAGGAGGTCAACAGCAAACCCCTTTGCAACATGTTGTGTACGTGGTTTGGTTTATGGACTGTTGTTGGCTCCTATTCTCCATTAAAAAAAAAAACAACGGACACCCCCCTCCGCCCAAGTTCTGGAAATGAACAAAAATTATTATAAATTAAATTTCCTACCTTGCCTTTTATAGCATGTTAAAAAACCCCAGAAAAATACAAACCACGGTAAGCTTTTGTCCTGATAGTGATTCCAAGGCAACTAGCACAAGGATTAAAAAGGTTTAATTCCATCGGACCACCACATGCTATCTGCAGTCATAGCTTTCTCTTTCCAGTAAGCAGAAGCTCACATGCTTTGAAGCAAATTTGTAAACATGAGTAACAAACACTAAATGGTAGAATTTGACTGCATTTCCATACCATTCCTTTATATTAATCTTTACAATACAAATGTTCATGCAATTTATCACAAGCTTCCAGCAAATCTGGAAAAGAACATACTACTTGCTTCTCCAGAAGAACGTTACTATCATAAACCATAGCAACAGCAGAAGGTTAAACAAAAGCAGACATATGGATGCTGAAAAGCTCATAAACCCCTGTGAAATCATTTATATGATTTCACACCATATTTTATTGATACTTTGCAATTAAAATCCATCTATAACTTAAAGCTCTGCTTTCAGGTCCGAAGAAAAGGCAGGTTTGGCTGTTGAAAGTAGACTATTTTTCAGAGACGTTTTACTAATAAAGCAGTCCGGGTGGAAACCACCACACCGACGCAGCGTTTAACACCGCCAGCGAAAGGCAGCGAGGCTGCGGGACGCGGGGTACCCGGGTCTGCCTTTTGCAGAGACAGGGCTCTCGCGGCGCAGCTGCGGCTGCGGAGGAGAGCGACGGCGGCAGCTGGCACCGGCCTGCTCCGACGCCGAGGTGGAAGATGGCTGTCGCGGATTTTCCTTACAGCCCCGGAGCTGGAGCACCTTGCTTTCCGAGTGCCACGCACCGCAGCACCCGGCCCCGCAAACACCTCTCCTGCACTGCCGGCTTGGGAAGGAGGGGGGGTGAGAGAAGGAAGAAAAACAACCTATCGGTGCGCCCTTCCAGGTGATTTCCCGATTAAACCGTTTGTGTTGCAGGAAGCCAAATTATTATTTTCAAGAGAAATTTAGACTGCTTTTAATTGGTGTTTGCAGCAAAATTTATTCAAATTGGGTCTGAATTGGGTCCTTTGTATTGCAATGTGTAAAGCTTACTAACTGCACCAAAACCACAATCCTTTGCAGCATTGAAATACAGCAGCACTAATACTACATCTGCTAAACAAGCATGACTTACTATCGTTGGCCTTCTCACTTGTTTCAGATTTTTAAACAGAAATTACAAAAGCCCTCCTATTCAAAATAGCTCACCATTCCATATTTCCTTTTAGAAATTTTTTTTAAACAGAAAACCCCAACAAAACTTTTTTAAGTAAAGCAGAAATGATCCTTTAATCCTGTGGTTAAAATTTGACATGAATGCACTCACATTCATTGCCAAATCCTCAATCTGCCTTTTGGATCGTAACAAAGTCACTAAAAAGCAGGAATTTACACCACAAATTTCTTAGGCAAACTACAAAAAGCACTATAACTTACCGATGTCATTGCTTCTTTCAGAGGAGTCTTTCTCTAGAGTGCCGGATACTGTATTGCCCACTAATTCCACTTTTGGACTATCACTCCTGCATTTGGAGCAAGAAGAGGAGATATTTTATTGGAGTTTTTGTGTGGGTTACAGTAAATTGATAGCTAACTTGCAATTAATAATGAGAGAGCAAAATATTCTTCCTTTGCAGCACCAGAGTAATAGCAATGTGTCAGAGAGAGCAATCTCCAGTAAGTAGACATGCTGTATGGATTAACCTTATCTCATTTCTCCTTAACACCTGTCAAAAAAGCCTATTTTAGACACCGTAGTGTCCTGAATAATTCTTCAGATGTTCACAGCATCTCAACATGAAGGAAACTTAAGGGCAAAGGGACATTCTTCAACATCTTATTTGTAATTTTTTCTAATTAATTGGCTTGAATAAACTGTAGTGATGGACTATCTGGAATACGACAGAAAGGGAGAGAACCTCAAGCTAGCATCGTACATTTCAGTGGTTCCTAGTATTTACTCATAAATGCAGCTCCTCCACCACGTTTCTGCACGTTGCTTATGACATTAGAGTACGAATATTGTTTCTGTAGGTCCAAAGAACCAAGATCACCTACTCTGTCTGAAATGTCTTTGGAATAGGCAAGTGTCAAGAGTTGTGACACTTTATACAGAGGAACTATTTTTCAGTCAAACAGGAAATCAAACATAAGCAACATGATTATTCTTTCTTCGTAAAACTTTCTATCCCACAACTACTTAAATTTACCAAAATAATCTGACTACTGAAACAATTAATTAAAAAAGACCCAGAGGTAATTGAGTAGCTCGGCATTGCACAGGTCACACAGACAAATCCCTGTGACATTTACTGTGATAACAACTGTTCAATTAATGCAATAAATTGTACTTACCATCATTATCAGGTCACCTGACAAGTATCATAGTTTTTCCACAGTGACTATTCCCAGCGTAGGGCTGTAGCAATTATGATGTACGTAAGGTACCCAAATTATGGGTGAAAACACAGACCTGCCCCTGAAACAACCCAGGCAGATGTGCATTTCTATGAACACTAATAATTAGCCATTGACAGTAAAATACATAGCGAGCTCCTGAATCTCATTGATTTTTTCATTTGACTCTGCTTTTGATGCCATAAGCTGATGACAGATGGCCTGAACCTCAACTCATGGTGGCAGTTTATGAGCAAAACACAAAAGGGCTGGAAACCCTACTTCAGACTTCAGGAAGGCTGTGATAAAGAGCCTGAAAATTTGTGTTAAAAAAATGGAGGAAGTCATAGATTAAGTGAACATACATCCAGTTAAACACTGTAGTAGGGTGACAAGTATTCTACGAACTAAAAAAAATAGACAAACAGTTTATGACCTGAAAAACAAACTAGTCCTACACAGCTATCAATATGGCAGGCAGTCTGCACCAGGAAGGAAACAGAAGAAATTGAACACGTTCCTAGAAAAATTTATTAATTGGTGAGATGATAAATAAGGGTATTTTCCAAGTGATCTACCTGATCAATTAGTTTTCTTATCATTTGGTCTTTAACTTTTTAAAAAAATTGCTTCTATATTTGTAAATCTATAAGAAGCAACATAGTTTCTTGGCTGACAGGGCAATGAGCATCTGACTGAGTACTCTGTTTTGCACACATGTATTTCCCAGCAAACTGAGAGCACCATGTGAATTGGAAGTGCTCTAGGAAATGTGTGAGTACAGTTTTGGAGGAGGTTCTTAGGATGGCGTGATTTAGGGCTGAAAGTCACAACATTTATCATTTGACTACAAAAGATACCATGATACATGACAACAATCCCACAAAAAAACCCAACTCTGCTGTCAAAAGAATCAACAGGCTTATTATGCCAATCTATGTCCACGCTGTGAAAGGAGCGGAGCCATCCCTGCTTGGTCTCAGTGTCTCCCTCCCTCTGCACGTACCCATGCAGATAGGCTGTCAGCTTGATCAGACAGATGATCAGCCTGAAAGAAACCCCACACTAATAGAAATCCCACTGCAAACTGATTATTTGCCATCTGGAGCAACTCCCTGACCCATATGGCTGAACGGCTGCACAAATGCTGGTGCTAACATAAGGGAGGCTGCGGGAATGGACTGCCAGGAGAGGGAAACTGCCCCTGTTAGCAGCAGCACGGACGCAGGTTGGTTTAGACTGACTGCAAAAATGCACTTTCTGTAGGTCTTTATGGCTTATCTGCTCCAGAGAATTGACTCGTCTGTAAATCGTATAATCACAGGTACATCTAAATAACCTGTGAAGCCTTTGGAGCAAACTGACAGCTATTCTCTGTCCCACATGGTTTTTGTCTCTCCTATTGCCCTTGAAGCCCTAGCCTGCCTCCAAGGAAGGAGGATTATATTTAAATGGAAAATTAACCATCACCACAAAAAGTCAGTGAGATGCATAAGATGCAAGCCACTTAGAACAGAAAAAAACCCTCTTCTGCTCAGCAGCTGCCACGGAAATCTCACGGGACTCACTTTATAACTACAGCAATTTTTGCCCTAGGATCATGTACTGGTTTTGGCTGGGGTATGGTTAATTTTCTTTATAGCAGCCCGTATAGTGCTATGGTTTGGATTTGTGCTGGAAACAGTGTTGAGAACACAGGGGTGTTTTCGTTATTGCTGAGCAGTGCCTGCACAGTGTCAGGGCATTCTCTGTTTCTCACGCTGCCCCACCAGCGAGGAGGCTGGGGCTGCACAAGAATGACCCAAGGGACATCCCGACCATCTGACAGCGTGCTCGGCAATACGAGCTGGGGGAAGGAGGAGGAAGGGGGCACGTTCAGCATTATGGCATTTGTCTTCACAAGTCACCGTTACACATGATGGAGTCCTGCTTTCCTGGAGATGGCTGAACACCTGCCTGCCGATGGGAAGTGGTGAATGAATTCCTTATTTTGCTTTGCTTGCATGCACAGCTTTTGCTTTATCTGTTTAACTGTCTTTATCTCAGCCCACGAGTTTTGCCACTTTTGACCTTCCCATCCTCACCCCCATCCCACTGTGGGGGAGTGAGCGAGCAGCTGGGGGGGGGTGAGCTGCCCACTGGGGTTAAGCCATGACAGGTCAGCAAAAATTCTGCTGGTTCAATTTTTGTTCTAATTGCCTTAGGTATTCCAGATTCTGGAAATGGATACCAGCAGGTCTTAAAAATATTTACTATCTTATTAAACTGAACTGATTTAAAACCAAAACACCTTTACTGAAGTGACTGCTTCCATTTGAAGTTTCACATTGCTCAATTATTCAAGTAATTCAAAGTCTATTCTATGGATTATTTCATTATGTGCACATTCTGCCCTCTTCCTGTAAGGCACCAATTACAAGTTCAAGCTTACCAGGCAGAATACCTATACAAGATAAATCCATTAATTTGAATTAGCTGATAAAGAAATTCATAGGGAAACTGCTAGCACTGTGATCATCAACATGCATCATCATCACCTTAAAAATCACCTTTCCTTCTAAGTTTTAATCTAACTACTGTTACAAGTAAAATACTTTCAAATATAATGGTATTAGATGAAAAGAACAAAGCATTTTTTTCTGTGCTAGACATAGCAGAGTTTGGACAATTAAGAATGTAACAGGGTTACTGTTTAGATCTGCTTTTTCACTTTGTTAACGTGAAAACTGAAATATCTTTAAAAATGCATGGTTTCTTTATACAATTTTGTACTTCGAAAAAAGGAAAACAGAAGAGCAATAAAACACCCTTCCACAACTCTGAATGTTTAAAATATTTGTCATATGTTTAAAATATTCCAGGCAAAGGATAGGACAAAAGAATAGCTACCCCATCGCATGCCTAGCCAGGGAACTGAACACTAGGGTGTGTATTGGTCTTGCCAAGAAGACATCACTTAGCTAAAGGTCGTAGCAAATACTTGCTTTTCCAAGCACGCCCAAGTGACCAGCAGGTGTGGACTACATTTTGGAACCACTGGGCAAGCCTGTTCAAAGCCAAGAAGTCCAAAAGAATCTGTGGCAGTAGCACCTGGATAGAAGGGTGAGTTCTCAGAGATGCACAGCCAAAGCACTTCAGTAAGATGAAACTGGCAGCACAAGGCAGGCACCGTTTTTCTTACTTTATGTGTCTCAGATTTCACACTGGGAGCATTTGTTTAATGAACCATATGTGGAGGAATGAGGGGAATCAATGTCTAGGATTTCTATTTTATTCCACTATACGCTACACTCCATTCTGGTATTTAATTCACCATTAGTATACTAGAACTCCAGTAGTTCAATGGCAGCTAATTTTTCCAATAGTAAAACAGTACAATTATTTCTATGCCTATATTCTAGTATTTCTGCAAGATGTGCAGCTTGCCCATTTTAGGCAACCGTTTTTTTCTGGTTTTCACCTATTTCTATCCACTATGCATACAGGAAGTCTGCAGTGCACAACCCAGACGCTGATGACTAATGTAGCCACCTCGACTTGATTAGGACTACAGGCGAGGCCTTTAATGTCTGCAACCTCTGCTTTTCCGAGCTCTAGCAGAGATTAAATGGAGTTGTGTTGGCAAGTCCAATTTCTCAGTGCTCCTCAAAGGCTGTAACCACTTCTGATAAAGAGCATCATGTAATTATAGAATAACAACCAACATTAGAGCATAAACAGTTAACAGCAGTATTCTGCGGTGGCAGCAGCTTAAAGAACATTCTATGAAGACACATGTATTCTGCTAAAAATTGATCTAAAATGATCAAAGAAAACAGATTAAAACCAAGCTGACAGTATTTGAAATAGTCTAACAGTGTTCCTCAGTACAATCCAAGCTTTTGCACTGACTTAGTGCCCTGGCTAAGCTGGAATAATTTGAGGTAAACTAAGAAAATCAACATCAGCACAACATACTGATGCGGACATTTCCCACGTATTCTGCAGTGGAAACTATGATGTTGCAGTAACAGTGTGTTAATCAGTAGAAATGAACTAGTAATGAGTAGCCTAAGACACATTATTCTTGAGAAGATGGTTATGATCCAGCCAGATGACTAGAAGGTCTTTCTTTTTTCTTTTTTTTTTTTATTGTTCTTTAAATATAGTTTACCATGAAATAAATTGTGACATTAACTGTAAAATCTAAATTCTTTAAATGTGTGTTTTTTCCACTAATCCCAAAAGCACTGGACTGAGGAAAACCAATACCTTGTATGAGTCACAGGCACAACTGGTCTTTCTGGTCGTCTCGGGGGCAAGGTACCAGGTCTATTCACAGAGTTGGCTTTGGGTGGCCGAGGTTTCTTCGGAGGTATAGCAGGAACTGAAGGCTTCTGCAAGTCTAACTGTTTTTGCTCTCTCTCTGATCTTTCTTTAAATCAATTATTTCCAGAAAAAAAGAACATGGATATTATTAAGTGGAATTCATTTGCACTCACAAGTCTACAATTAAACAAGAAATCTTCAACTGTAGATACACTGTATACAAAGAAAAAGCTTGTCCCCTTTCCACTTCTGTCCTAAATCATTCTTTATTTGAAATAACATGTTTACCACAAATCAGTTGCTTGCCCTGCCTGAATGTTCTGCCCGTAATTCCTCATGGCTGAAATGTGTGTGCAGTGTCTGAATGGGAATGCTATTTTTTTATTTTAGTAACTTACCCATTTCTGAGTGTAAAAAATAAGACTGGCAAAAAAATACATACCATATGGAACAATTTCCCATGAGCACAACTTATATCAAATTCTAATATGAAACAATATTAAGTTAGAAGGTCACAAAAATAATTATGCTGGATATTCTTAACACCTCTTGAACAAAGAGAGAAATACCATTTCTGGGGAAAAAAAAGTGTGTTTCAAGTGAACTACAGTTAAACGAAAATACAAGCATTAAAATTTAGCTATGTTTGGCAGGATGCAAACCGCTCAGAAAAATCAGACCTTTTATTTAGGTTTTTAAGCACACACTTACATGCTGAATTTTTCAGCTTCACCAATGAAAAACTGGATCATTTGCAGAACTGATTATGCTTGGTTAGGAAGTGCCACAATACTAATATCCAATCCCAAACATGCAATGCCTGTGAGTATGTAAAGTACAATACACATGAACAACTCTTGTAAATAATGTGCTCTAAATTCATAATACAAAACAAACACGTAAACGTGTTTGCTACACCATAGGAAACCCGACTCTTCTTAAAGAAAGGACAAAACTCTGAAAGGGACCAAAGTTTCGCTCTCTGTACCCTGCCATGTCAGCACCCCGCTTCCCTCGACAACACGGTCTGTGATGGGTCACGAATATTACACCTCTGTACACAACTAAGAGGTACTGGGAATGTTACAGGGTACTGCTTAATGGCTTCTAGGTTTCGGCTGAAGAGGGTCATGGAATAAATCAGCAGAACCACAACCCACATTAGGTCTGGAATAGTCCAGTAAGTGACTGTTGTTCACAGGCGTACACCCTTTTCCAGCACACTTTCAGTTGGTGCAATCATTGCGTCCTCTGTAACATGGCAGCTTTTCCAGCGTGTTGTGTAATTTTCACACACTTACTCCTGTGACTATACTGCGTCAGTGTCCAAGAATCTAAACTATGTGTGCGGGATGGGCTAGGCATCGTACCAACATGCAGCCTGAAGAACGCTCCTGTACCGCCCCTGCTGCCGCACCACAGCGAACAATTCCTGCCACTCCCTGGCACTCCGAAACGTAGGCATGACTCCTACGGCCTCTCTTCACCATTTAGAAAAGTTCCAGATATTTATACCCTGGGACAGTAAACTTCCTCCTCCAGTTTGACAATTGGCTTTGTAAATCCAAAAATGGAAAGCAAAGGTGTTTTGTGGTTACCTTTATTGCTAAGGTAACCACAAGACGTAGCGCACATAACCAAAAGTAAACATATGTAGAAAAAAGTGCTAAAACACCTGCCAGATTGCCAGGACGTATATCCAGAAGCAGATCTTGGTGCACAGTCTGAACGTTCTGGCACTAAATTATAACTGCGTATTACACACATCATCGTGTGCACACAAGTCCGAATACTTAGAAGTTAAGAAAACCCATAAACAAACTTGTCTGTACAATCTAATAGTCCACTTGAATGTATGAGACCTGACCCCATCTTAGCTAGAGAATCAATGCAACCATTTTTGCCAAGCTATTCAGAATGCACAATGAACACAATGAAACCATTAAAGGTTTAATTCGCTTGTCACTGCTCTGCGTGGTACTGTGTCCCATTTCTTGCAGTGTTCAAACCTGGTGCTGAAGACAGAATTTTTTCATTTCTCCACAGGCTTGCCTGTGACTTTTGTGACTATGATAATGGGGTGATTCAGAAGCGTTAATGACTGTATCTTCACAAAACCCCTCTGTGATACAGGAAAACCACCAACCTTGCTTTTAACTAGAGAACCAAGGCATATAGATGTTAGGAAAAAGGAACACACTAATCTGGGGTATCTTACTCGATCAAGGACCTGGGTTTTACTGAGCACAGAGCTTTAGACAGCATTTTATGTATTGAGAGCATATCTCCCCTTGACATCAGCTGAGGCTGCTGTGAGTACTTAACAGCCCTGGTACAATTGAATACCCTGAATTTAGTCCAAAAGCAACAATGAGATCCTTTCCAAAATGCATATCATCACAGATCTATCAGAGTGGGAAATAAATATCCAAACAATACACTTAATGAAAACAGAGATTGGGAAATGGGGATGTGCATCGATTCCATTTCTCCTGTGTCTCTGCAGAGAGGAGGCAGGAAAGCACATTTCATACCTTTTTCTTCTGTTCGATTAGGAAGACATTCTGGCCTTTCAGGAGGTACCTTTTTGATTTCATGCTTTCGATCTGTGGTAACTGTCAAAGAAAGGAAAATTTGGAATGCTGAACAAGAAAACAAACCAGCATATACGGGCACATAAGATTTAATTCTGCAATTTCTTAGGCTTTTTAGGTTCTCCAATTTGAAAATGTCTTGCTAAAACTGAACATAAATCTAGTTTCAAGTATTTGCTTACACCATAATGACAAAAAAAGCAATTGGATGTTTATGTTTCCACAGTCAAGTTCATAGTTTCCAAAATGTGCACCTCAAAAGCATAGGCACCTTCAGACCATTCTGTGAAAAAAAATAATATTCAGTAACTACAGATTTTTAAACATGGACAGATCCTTTACCATTGTAGACATACTTAACTGAAGAACAATTCAACAGTGCGGAGAATCATTAGGAATAAATCAATTAATTGGGCATTTCTGCCAAGATACTATTTAATATAGAAGAATACACAGGGCTTATTTTACATAGTTCCCCCCCCCCCCGCCTTTTTTCACCTCTGGTACTAGCTGTTCACTACCACATATTAGAAGGACAAGAATAGTAGCATTGACAGTGTTCTGCATGACTATTTTAACTGACAGCCTTTGGCCTGGAGGTATAAGTCTCTGCTGCCTTCTGCCTCCAGAGTGGAGACCCTGACATACTGACTTCTGTTGCTACAAGGAATATGGGAACTTGTGGCACCAACAATGGGAAGATTTTGCAAAAATTTCCTAGCACATGCAAGATGCAGTCTTCTAGTCCCAGTATTATAAGAAATGCTTTACTGGATATTGGCTTCGCTGCATTGGCTAACTACGAGGTGCTAATGCCATTTCAACTTAGCAGTGTTGAAAACCGCTTTAGGTAACACTTAGTATTTCAATAAAAATTACAGTAGATGACATCCAAGAAAAGCAGAGGAGGCAGGGCAGGGAACACGAGGCAATTTTTTTGCTTCAATCTATTCTATTATATGCAGTTCTCAAGTACATTTACATTTTCTGAATGTGCTGTCACAACTCTCTTCTGCAGCTGGTTCCTAGAAATCAGTACTCATCAGGGCAAATTGCTCATCGGTGGTGATCACTGGCCATTGTTTCTTTATGTAACTGTGCTGTTGGACAGGCAACACTTGTATCACTTCTCATGTCAATAAATAATACTGAATTGCCATTTTATAGTTGGATTCGATGATCTTAAGGGTCTTTTCCAACCTAAATGATTCTACGATTCTGTGAAAAATACTTCATTCCTGAGAGGAGAAACTCTTGCTAGAAACCAATTAAAGCCATTCTAAACACAAGTTATGCAAAGCACAAGTCAACATATTGATTGTCTTGCACATACTAGTGTGTTCAAGAAAAAAAGAGACACAGGTCTGTATACCTGGTTACAGTAAGATTCTAACAGTCATCATTAACACACAAAGGGACATTCTCAGGTCAGGTCTAAAACAATGAGCCTGCAAACACGGAGGAGCTCCCCGGCTCAGGTGTACTCCCTACTTGGGCTGTGACCCCCAGATGAATCATTCCCCAGGCATGCACCACGATCCTGCCCCAGCTGCCAGGAGAAGGTCCCCTGCGAGGAAGCTCTGTGAACTCCGTACCAGCTCCCAGAGGGACTCAGAAGAGTATTCCCACCCTCCAGTCTAGACGCAGGTGTACTGCTCATCCCAGCTACCCAGCGAAATGCCTTCTGCTTTGGAATGACTACGTAGGGGACTCATGCTCCTAACTTTAGTTCTCCACTTTTCACCTTACTTTGTAAAGTAGCCCAGCACAGACGGCCCTTTCAGTCTACTGCCGTGCAGAATTTGGAAATACAGCCAAACTTCCAGCTATAGTATAATACAAACTAGACACCTCCTTTTCATATGCGCTGCTTGTACTACAAAGACCAATTCCAATTCTCTGCTATGATTTTATGCTCTGCATCGGAAGATACTGATCTTTAATTATTTAGCCTGCAACTGACAGTTCTCAATTTATTCATCACACTATGACTGTTTAAATATGCAGAAACATTACTGGAAATTGTTGCCTACTATCAACAGTAAGGCCTGACATGGGGATGCGGTAAAATACAGTGTTATCTCAGTAAAGTGATAATTTGACAAAGTAGAAGATGTCAGGATGGTAATAAACATAGGATGATTTTCACCTCTAAATATCTATCAGAAGAAACTCTTGTGCATCATCAGCCAGCACTTGTCAGGGACTGAGTATGAAAACAAAGAACAGCAATAGCCTTGGCTTTGCCATAGACTTACGTGGCCTTTATCAAATTGTCTGCATCTCTTACGCATCCGTTTTGCCTTCTGAAAATGGGCACGTTATCCTGCTGTGGTGACACAGCTAACGCGTTCGATGCAAACAGGTACAAACATATTAAAAGTATTATTCTCTAATTACAGGAGTATAAATGGAAAGAAACATAACGTTTTATAGAGCTATTCCAAAATGTGTCAGGCTGTAAGGTCGGCTGTCACTAAGCCATATTTAGTATGCAAGCACCACTAGATGGCAAAGTTACACTGTTCGCTCTGGACACTGTTACTCACTGATCTTAAAAACAATCTATGTTTTTAGGAGTCACAAGACAGAGTGAAGAATAAACCATGGCTGTCAGTAAGCAACCCAAATATTTACAGTCATGATTCTGTAGTCAAAAACTGCTTGACAAATTTAAACTAGTTAAATTATAGCCTATTGATTCACAGTAAATTGTACACTGGTGTAACTTGTTCTTCTATTAACACATCAAGACTGCAGGAGAGAGAAATTTACTTTTTAAAGTACTGAAAGCTGGAACAGACCACAGTGACAAGAAAATTAATCTGGCTAGATTGGACGTGTTAGTTTTGTATTCTTAACGTGTGCCAGCAGTGGGGGAAGTGGTAGTGCTGCTGCAGAATTTTAACAAACTAACTGGAGTTAAGGGATTAAAGAATTCCAGCCATAGTTTTGTTTCCACCACAACTGCAATACAAATGAAAACTCTGAGAGCATCCCATGCCTTGTGATTTGTGATTTTACATGAATGGAACAGGAATCTGGTTTCTGAGGTCAGAACTGTCAAGTGCGTAGATACTTTAACTGTTTCTAAGTTTCACGGAAAAAATAAACCATGCAGGCACTTTTGAAACTCTGTATTGAGAGGTTGTTTCGAAACTACAAATAAAAGTGGTTTCAGCTCTCAGTATTTAGATGCAACTCAGTCTAACATATTCCAAACCCAACTTTACTAGCACTTATCTGTTTGGAAGACATAATCAGCCCCTTCATACATTGCAACACCATTATCTACATAACCAGATTCAGGATAACTCCTGTAAGTTTTATGCTTATGGCTATGAAGTATTGAAAACCAAGAATCTCACTATGGCATAGAACCTAGAGACAGACAGACAGCTCCAGCATTCATGCAGATCTGTAAGATTTAGATTGCAACTCAGATAGGGCCACTGTATTACAGACAAATTCTCTGACACTATTTTATGGCTATGCAAAAAAGCTCTTTATCTCTAGAATAAATCAGATCTGGAGCTGTAAAGTGAATGCAGTTTCCTCCTGCAGATATTATTAGACTCCAACATATTGGGTCTATACTGGAAAGACATGCACACAATCAACTTCAGTCAAGGAATGGAACTGGAGAACTTTTAAAAACTGAAGTATGATGCTCACTCCAAATGAACATGTTCAAGGGGCAAAATACATTATTTTAAAATGGTGCGGATGGTTGCCTGCAATACATTTAAAAAGCACAACACAGTCTTTCAGGGTTATCATCTTCTTGCAATTTGATTCTGATTTATTAGTTGTTGTCTAGATGCCTCCTGCTTATCAATTTTGATACAGTTTTATTCTATATAAATTTGAATACACTTAATTTAGACTGAGATGTGCTCACTGATGTGCTGTACGAAATCAGCTGCACCTCACCTGATCCTTGTTTGATGACAGGAGCTGATGGAGGTGGTGGTTTCTTCGGTCTCTAAAATTTAATAACAGAAGAAAACAGTTTGCTTCAAAATGCCTGTAAATCTCATTCATACAAAAGTTAATCATACATTGCTTAACATTAATAATTATGAAACTTGAGACTACAGATCTGTCACATATTTCCCCTGAAATAACTTCATTAAAAGGAATTTGAAGAGACAAAATAGCATTGACCAAATAAAATTACATTTTTCTACTTCTGCAATTGAAATGTCCTCCTGAGGGGAAAAGTCCAGTTTATGTGGCTTAAGATTAGAGAAATACATGACCTTTGGTTTACTGAAGAAACTGATTTATTTAAAGTTTAATCTTGTAAATATTCCAACTCATTTTGGAAAAAAACAAAGACAAAAAACCATCTCAATGCAGAAAAACCTGGAGTCTGTTTTTTCAGACTCATGAATGGGGCAAAAATGCAGAACACAGGAAATGCTGCAAAAGTTATATTTTATTCGCTCACTGTGACATATTTACAGCTGCAATTGTGAAAGACAATTATCAGAGTTTTAGATGTTTGGTGAAATGAAATAAATTATTCCAATCAATCTGTGCTTTTTACTTTTACCACCTCTGTTATGACCATTTTCCTAATAGAACTGTAATAGCTGAGAAACATGACCACCAAATCAGTGCCAGAACCATTTCCCTTCACCTGCAGGCTAGGGCAGGAGTGCCTTTTCCTCTGTGTTGATGTGTGTCCCACACACACCATATTGGCATTGACCGTACATATCTTGGAATGAATACAAAAACAAATAGAGCACCATGCCGGATCAAATGACATACCTTAACTCTCACTCTTAAAAAAAAAAAAAAAAAAAATTATTGAGAATAAAGCCTAAGTAAAAATTAATAATTGTTTTCTTCATATGTCCATCCTTTGTTCTGAGCCTTATTTTCTTTGCTACAGATTGATCACAATCCCTGTCACTATATTGCTGGCTATGCAACACTCTGTATTGCCTTGTGGAACTGCCTATAAGATGATGTTTCCAGATATGCATAGCTTTGTCAAACTTCAGCCAAACATTTAAGTTGATATTTTCTATCAAACTCATGTTTAATTTTTTTCCCTATTATTTTCTATATAACTGCCAAACGGCTTACCTCCTTTCAAGAAAGATCAATTGTTTTGCTCACTTGCAGTAATTAGTTCAGCCTCTGCCCTAGAGCTCACAAGTCTTGGTCTGAATGTTGACAGGGAGCAGGTTTGCTGTGAAGGCTGAACCCTTGCCACTCACCCTTCCCAGGGATCTCCCTCAAATCTAGCAAATGTATTCATCTCTGCAGAAAAAAATACCAGTTTTGCCCAGACTGAGTAAGCCTAGCAGCCTAAATCTCTGAAGTTGCCATCCTGCAAGCCTTGGGTTTCTCCTACCACCTGACCCTAACCAGATCACCTCCTGTCACCAACCCGAGAAAGCTGTGGCCAAGAACTCAGAGTGATCTTCTCTAGCCTGACTGCCGTGGGCCATCGTCCATGAACAGCGAGTCCCTTAAACTCTCGGAGACGCTTCTGAGTTTAGGCAACATGGTTCAAGGTCTAAATGCAGAAAAGTGCAGAAAAATGTGGAAAGGGAAGAAGACAGGGACAATAAATTTCTTGTGATAGCAATTGAGGGTTTAGTTGATAATAGCTGCAGAATGAAATAGTTGGTGCTGAGGTTCCAACAGCATAATACACATATTTGGGGCTTTATTCTGGAGTGGTGTGAGCCTGATCCCATTGACTGTCCATAGGTCAGCAGCTGGAATATATGAGGTGCTCTCCTTTAGCACATCTTTTGGTTTAGTTCTCATCTGAAAGGAGTCTAGTTCGTGTCCCCCGAGACCCGCCTTCGAGGCAAACCAAAGCACAGTACGTGCAGATGGACAAACGAGAGATTCACTACAAATCCCACCCCTGATTAAAACTAACACACTAATGCAGATAAACACAAAGGAGAAAGGATCCTAGGGTTCGTTAGACAGAGTGGCTTTAATTGGAAGCTGATGAGGGAAATACTTTGTTCCAGAAAGGCAGACAAAGATCAGAAAGGAGGTAGCGTGCAGGTGCCTTACGACTGCTGAAGGAAACATGGAGAAGGAAGGAGGAATTACAAGGGTCTGTGGCTGGATGAGATAACTGAGAAGGTGATGGAGACAGACTAGAAGTGAAGCCAATGGAAAGGAAACCAGGACTGATTGGACAAGAAGAGAACAAAACTACAGAGCAGGGACAAAGAGTGAGGAGGGAGAGGAAAACAAGCTGGATAAAGAAATAGGGTGTAGGGATAGAAAGTAAATCCAGATGGTGATTTAGACTCAGGTAGTGAGCTCAGGGGAAAATCCTGTAATTGAGACCACCTGAGAGGTGGAGACTGGGACTAGGCAATGAATAGAAAAGGCCTGGGACAAATAGCCATGTGTGGAAAAGGATCAGGATTGGAAAATTGGGGACTGAACAAGGAGATGGGAAAAGATCCCAAGTTTTCGTTCAACAAGCAGAAGAACTACTGCAACAAATACTTTCAGGCCATGGGATGGAATCCAAGGTTTCTGGATCACATCAGAAAATACCTGAAAAAGGCACTGGAAAAGTATCAATTTCCTTCCCTTTTAGCACTGATTCAAGCAAAGACAGACAGTCTGTAGTCCCACCAGTTACTTACTCATGTGGCCATATCCGTGCCATTTTAAAAATTAATAAAATTTTATCCTCCACGTTTACAGCAAACCTAGCTGCAATTTGTATGTGTCTGAATATTTAATTTATTCTACAAGTTATATTCATTGTACTCTAAAGAAAAAAACACACTTAAAGATATACAAGTTCAAAGAGACTGAATAAATTTCACCACAAAAAAAAATGGATAAGAGTAAAGGTGTTTTTCTTCTATAATAGGCTCACTATGTCCTAAGGTTTATGATTTCTGCCTCTTCTGGAAATCACCATTTATTACTAGGCCTAAAGCTAGGATGTCCACTCTGCTATGGAATTGCATTTTCATCTCTCACAGTTTTTGCTGCTCTTCTACCTTCATTTTCAATAATTATCATGTTAGCTTCTGTGAGTTGTTTAATAGTTGCTTTATTAAGCTTTCCAAGTTATTTAATTTTTGCCTCCGGCATCCATTTTTATTGCCAAAGATTGAAGCTGAGTGTCGGTAAGTCTCGGTTTTATCACAGAAGGCTTACACTGTCACTGTGAAATACTCATCAAAAGCCTGATTGCAAGCTCATAATACCCCACTGATGACTGAAAAGGTTCCTAAAAATGGAATGTACTTTTGGGGGAAATATTCCATCACTTTATTCCAGGAAGCTGCAGGATTTCTAAACATTGTTTGGTAAATAACTATGCCATCTCTTTCAAATAAATAGAAGCTGAAAAAGCTTTTGCATAGATATTATACCTTCTTTTTTAATAATTCTGACAGAGGTAAAGAAACATGCCTCTGAGATACCAAAAGCTCACTGTTGCCTTTCAAATCTCACAGTTAAAATTTCACCCTTTTCATTCTGGAACACTGCTTGACTGCTGTCAATCAGCATGCAGGTGGTACACTAGCTTTCCATATTCCACCACAAAAACAATGGAGAAGAGGAGTTAACAATTCTGGTCATCATTGCATCACCCGACTCGGCAAACTTCCCTGGGACCTCCCGTTCCTCTCTCTCTCAAACTTAGGACGCAGGACAGAGGGCTTTCAGAGCAACGCAGTGGAGGCAGACTGACTAGATGGGCCAATCAAACCCATCAAAGAAACTCCATAATATGACTTTGAATGCCATACGTTCTCTTTGTGGATGCTCGTTACCCAGAAATTTGTTTCCTTTAACTTTTTTTTGTTATTAAGTTAGAAGTAAAACTTTGCCAAAATCACGTATCCAAAAGAGAATTTCTTTCAACTCCACTTTCATTCTGTATTCTAAAGCAAAAATGAAAGAATACATTGCTTACCTCTTTTTCAAAATCAGAAGGAAGAAGCTTGACAAAGTTATCTGGAAACACACCTCGTCTGCCATTGAGTTCTCCTTCCCACCAACCCACATCAATGCAATCCTACAAAATAGTAAAATAAAATGAAAACCACAATGTGCTTGTGTGCTGAGCAGATTTGTGTGCTCAAGTGCTCTTTTGCATAATGTCCTGCCTTTTTACTAGAACATGACAATTTACTGGAGTGCCAGGTTAACAGGGTAATGTACCAGATGAAAACTTCAGTAATCACCCCGCATTACATTATCACATGGAACAGCTAGGAAAGAACAATAAACATACTGTAAGAGCTCAAGAGCTTGTCTGTGTCTAAAGCAAAACACGCTTTCACCATTTGATCTATTAAACCAGTAAGCATTTTGAGCACGTATGATACTGCCTCTCTCTGACCTCATTTTATAGAAAGACAATAACTTAATTAAACATCACACATCCCAGAAGGTAAAAAAGCTCCTTTATTTCCCATACTTTCAAGAAAAGCTTGACACATTAGAATTATTAAATTTCATCACAGACCAATTAAGAAGGCATTATACACCTGATCAAAATCAAGCATCACCTTTTTCTGCGTCATTTTTGAGCAGCACAATGCAGAGTGCGTAGCAAAACAATGCACAGCTAAATGCTCACAATAAGTGAACTACTATATCAGTGAGTCTAAATGATGAAAAAAATAGCACAGCTATTTTGGTAATGAATAATAATACTAACAGAAGCCACAAGCAGTTTAGAGAAGGTTAAAATTGTTCCTTAAGTCCTGGATGGTAAGCTCCACGTTCACTTATGTTTGTGTTTGCTGAAGAGAACAATTCCAGTTGAGATTTTCCACGTTCTTCCCTGAAAGCTGTAGCTGAACCAATTCAGCTGTTTTCCAAAACACAATTATGGGAAAGTCACCCATTGTCCGCTCAGTCTTAAAACCATTTCAGCCCATTTTAGCGGTTGGCTCAGCACCAGGCTGGCCAACCTTTCTATCCTCTTGAGCAGTAGCCCTAAATCTTCATGTGGCTCAGAGCCATGCAATAAATATTATACACCTGAGACATGAGGGAAAGGGAAATCCCACAAACAGCGCACGGGTTGGACATGACAAAAACTCCCGAGGGATCCCCCCATTCTAGGAGAGCCAGGGCTAAACAGGGTTGGGTCCACAGCTTGGATCCCACATCTGGCAGCATCAGCCTCAAGCAATCACCGCGGCATCACTGCTCCCACAGCTGCAGGTCTGGACGGAGCAAACCGTCTGCTCCTGCCCGGTATACCCAGCTGTCCTGGCAGCAGAGCCGCCCTGGAACTGCTCAAGAGCTCCACGTGTTGGGTGTTCCTATTCCAACATTTCTAGTCTAACCCTGTGGAAAATCTCCCAGATGTAATGAAGTACTTTTGCTTTTCAAAAAATCACATTTCACCACTGTTCAGAAGAGATAGGTTGAAATTTAGCAGCTGCATTCTCTGAATGCTCGGTGGTACTGATGTAGGTCTAACAGTTCTAACGTGGGGGACGGTCACTGTTCCAGGTCACCCTGCGGTGAGGATTCTCCATCACTCCCTGCTGCAGAAACGGAGTGGTTCCTTCCCTGCAAAGACTTTATCTGGGCTGTGGAAAAAAGCATGATCGTGTACAAAGCTGGCTCATTACAATCACCTGTCTCTTCCTGCTATTCAGTAAAGTGAGAGCGAGCAAAAAAGCTGTGCATTGGAACACCAGAATACAGGGACAAGAGGGAACGAAGGGGTATGGATATAATAAAAGCAGGCAAGAGTGGGCAGGTAGTTTAGGAAAAAGGGGGAGGCCACAACATGCCCTAACAGATTTTCATGGAGAACAAAGCTAGAAAAATCGGACAGAAACAAATGAAATAGGCCAAATACTACGAGCCTCATGTATGTTATGAGGCAGCATCTCTCCAGAAACAGCACTAGATCAAGGGGTCCAGAATCTTAACATTCTTGTGGTGTGAGAAAATAGCTTTAAAAACACCAAGTGGAACTGCATGTCTTAACACCGTTTATCTACACAATTTGGTTGTGAAGGCGTACCTGTTGTACAATACATGTAAAAGCTCTGGGGTTAAAAATGTCACACGCTCAAATCAGTCACTGCTGTTAGCCATGCATATTAGGGGAACAGAATGTTAAATATTCATTAAAAGACAGATCTGGGTGTTGGTTTTTTTTCCAAGATGAGTATCCAAAATGAGCAAAGACTTTAAAACATAGCCACTCTGATCTTAATTTTATCATCTGACTAGGAACAATCATAGCATGCCCTCACAATTTAGAAAAGTTTTGAAGATAAATACTTACAAAGCATCTGCGCACTACAAAAGTACAGAGGGGAAGAAGTAAGAGGAAATGAGTATTTCTTTGTCTAGAAGACATAGACAGTAGTTTGAATAGGGGAGAGGATCCACTGAAAAAAATCTGAATGTGAATGGGCGATGAAAGATTGCATGAGAATACATGCATGCAAAATAGCCTTGTTACATTTCCATGAAATAATTTGTTTCAGCTGCTACAGGGATGACAGAATAATGCAAGTTAACTTAATGAGGTATATTTAATACCAAGAGAAGTCTTAAAAATATTGTTCACAATGACTGTGCTTGCTAGTATTTTTCTGTAACTTATAATGCATGAACACTGGATGATATTTGAGAGAAAACAGACTAGCGTTAAAGAAGATAATTGCTTTTATGTTTTGAGGCTTTTTTTTTTAGTTATTTTTCTGTTCTAGGCTTTTTATTTAGCTTATTTAGTCCACCTAATCTCCTGAAATAGAGTATGCGCTAACTAAACATGCAAGCTAAATAGCCTGGTTTCTTGCATCATGTCTGTTTTGGGTGTTTATTTTTTTTCCCCTCATATGTCAATATTTTACTCTGATGTAGTCTGCTCCTGATCTACAGATGCAGGTACTGAACAATCCTTTCATTCTTTTTCTGGTCGCTTTCTCTCATACTCAATCTGTGCTTTTCTCCCACATTGTCCCTTCTCTTCAGCAGGGTGGCCTTCACCAAGGACACTTACCTTTTCTAGACCTTCCCAGGAGTTATTTACCAGTTCTGTTAGACTGTCAGGCCTTTGTCAGTGAACAGGGCTGATTCTTGACTAGCTGATGTTTTCAAAATATCTGCTGAGTGAATACAGGGCTCCACGGAGGACCGAGATAATCAGCTAGTCATGCATAGCACAGGCAGGCACTGTGCAGGACATTACTCTTAGCGCAGAGCCAGCACCCCTCGTTCCCGATGTGAAGGCGCTCTCCCGCCTGGCTCTATCTACTCACGCAGCCTAGTCATCGGTGCACTCAACTGTTCTATCACGTGGTGGGTTTTATAATGCCCTCCACCCCCCAGGCCACTAATCTGAAATTGCCAAAACATTTATAACCCAATTTAGACTTCCAGAAATATTAAGAATAATTCAAGCGTCCAGAGATGAAAAGCTTGTGCTTCAACTGATAGCACAGCTTAGTGCTAGCTAATAATCCTGACTAAACAACACACAACGTCACATATATCCTTTTTAGGTTGGATTTTTTAATGCCCTTAGGAAACACAAATCTTACTCCTACTTCCTCATTTTATTAACACCCATGAATTTTGTATTTGATGCTTTTTTTAAAGCTCCTTTGTTTTCACGAAGATGCTGTTGTGTTAACACGTTCATTAATCCCAAACAGCTGCAGGTTTGCTTTTTTCTCCTCTCCAGCCTGTCACTCAGGCTCACGCAGCCAATCACCACGGCGCACTTTCATACAGTAAGTAAATCTTTAGGCAGCTTCTCTTTAATTTTCTCATTTACTTTATTTGCCAGAGGAGGCTTCTGTGTCACTGAGCAAAAGGACAGAAAGAGATCTCAGGCATTAAAAGCTACAGATGAGATCTGGTGAAGAATCTCCGTGGTGGTGCCCTCCCACTACCCACGAGGCTGCAGGCTCGCTATGTCTCTGCAACCTCTGGAAGCCCACGTACGACGCTGGCAGCGGGTACGTCATCACGAGACAGACCATCACCCAAGGATACCCCAGTTACAGCTGCACAAGCTGCCTCAAGTACTAACAAATGCCAGAGCTGTGAAGCACAAACAAGACGACATGATTAAAACAATGTGGCTGCCTGTGAACATTGAGCAAAAGCTACTCCAATACTTCTAGATGCCCATCAGCCACGCAACCCTAATCATATTGCCTTTTTTAATATATCTTCATGTGTTCAAGGTCAGCAAAATGGCTGTAATTTCAAAATGCAGATTTTCTACAAAAGCTGTCAAGCTATTACAATCAATATTCTAAAATTTATTAACAAACCAAGTGGATCTCTGCTTTATCTCCATGTTATCCTGCCAGGCTCATAACAATGTAAACAGACAAAAATCAGACGCTGAAATATCCCAAAAGTTCTATGAAAAAACACGTATTCCAATTACTAAAAATGCATCTTAGTTTAATTTAAGAAAAAAAAGGAAAACAAAAGATTTACAAAACTGAAAAGTAAGTCACAGCAAAAAAGTAGAAATTGTGTTTGACAGATACTAGAGTTCATGCAAGTTAGGTGGTAGCTGGGCCAACATTTCACTACAGTAAAAATCAGCTCCTACCAAAGCTTGACTCAGAGACTATACCTCTGTACTCATTGCAGTGACAGTGCAATCAAATGCCTTAGAGAAATCCACTGCCAGTTCACATTGCCATGCCTGTTTTCATTGTTCAGGCAGAGAGAAAACAAAAATCTAGAGGGGAATTCTAGCATTTTCTTATTGAAACACAAATCTTGTTTTTATCCTCATTTCCAGTGAAGTAGTTTTGCTCCAAAATCTTGTCTCTGATGAATTTAGTTCAAATGACTTTTTAGACAACAAAGTAAAGGGAAGGAGGAGAGACAAAATGAAAGAAGGGTTGAAAGGCTCTTCTATGGCAGAATCAACATCCATTCTAATTCCAAGCTCAGCAGATCCTAAATAAGTGATAATAAACTCAATACATTGGATTTATTAGCAACATGCATTTTGCGATACGTATCAGGGTAAAGAATTGGACAAAACGTAGTGATGAGAAAGACACAGGTGTTGAGGAATTTTTGAGGAGGAATTTTTAAACTTTATAAGAAATAATATTACACAAAATATAAGGTACTAAAATGTCAACCTGAGCTGGAATTCTTACGTAAGTCAGAAAAATATTGTAAGAGGAAAGAGTAAACGTGGGAGAAATGGCAACTACCAGAAAACTAGAATAAAACTAGCTTTTGTCAACATGTTGCCAACAAGTTTAAGGCTGTACACAGGTGAACTAAAAAACACCAGTCCTCTTCTTGACATGAAGGGTAAGAGGGAGAGAACTATCCTTCATGTAATTAGAAGTGAGACACGCAAGCTGTGAAGAAAATTGTAAGAGGGAATAATCTGGAGAAAACAGGCTTTTTTTTTTTTTTTCTGAAGGGAATATTAAAACAGAAAAGAAGAAAACAAAATACAAACCCCAAACCAATGATAAGACAAGAAAGATAAGAACACAGTTCCACTCTGAAACTTCTGTCTGTGGTGACTAAAGGGAGATGGGGGCAAGAGAGAGAGATGGGTGGCTAGAGAGACCAGACAAAAGCCGTGCAAAGTTTCCATTTGGAGCACCAGATTTTTCATACTGTTACTGAATGCAAGTGAAATATAGTGAAATACTTAAGTAGGGTTGACAGGATAAGGTTGTGGCTTACAAACCTCCTTCAGTCAAGCACCATTGCTGGTTTTCTTTGGCAGTTAAAGAGGTGACAGCCGAGGTTGATAAGGAAGAGCTGTCAGTCCCCTGCTAACTTGATCTCCGCTTTGCTAGCTGATACCACATTCAAGACCATGAAATTAAAAGCCATGAGTTCATACCTGGCAGGTGACACGTCTCTCTCGCGGTGAGCCCTGCCCCAGCTACGAGCCCGATGGTGACGGATTGCCCCGTCACACAAACACGACTGAACCCTCCCTCTGGGAAACACTGGATTTTCATATACCCCAAAGACAGAGGGGTTTTTTTGTCATATAAAGCTCTCTCTTAAACACCAGGCTTGGTTATTACAGGCTATTATTATTATTTCTAGCCCACGCTGCCACTTGCACTCTAGGCCCGAGCTGGATGAAAGGATCACGAAGGTGACCAATGCTTTCTCTGAAACTGGAAAGCAGTACTTCTGGTTGTGAACATATTTATAATAAAAACTCATGACCTGGATTTTTTTTTCATTATTTTGCTAAGAGTCAATAAAGCATACAAGATTGCTATAATTTAAATGTCAGACATGGGCCAATCTATGTTTTCTTCCAACTGCTATGCGTTATTTTACTTTTTTTTAATTCAAGCCACTTAGAGGAGAGTTACTATGTGCTATGAGACTGGACTTAGCCACTGAAAATTAAAACCAGTAGCTACTCGGCTCTCTGTTCAGTTATCATTACGATTTTTCTCATGCCTGTGTTCAGAAGCCCACTGGACTTGTATCTAGATCATCGCTGAGGCCGGCTGCAAGCGCAGGCGAGATTTCTCTCTCCAGCAGCAGCCAACATCTGATGACACTCGCTGGGAACCAGCACCACAGCAACTTCTGCAGCTTTACCAAAAGAGATGGGAACCTGAGAGCATCTCCGCAAGAGCCTGAAGAACAGTACCGTCGCAGCTGGCAGCGCACGCCGGGGCACAATAACGGGTCGCAGGAGATGCAGAAAGTTTTACGGCCAGGCAGGTATCCGCTGCTTCAGCCGCGTTTTCCATTTATTTTAGGGGCAAAGATGTTTTCTGCCTTTTCCCCCAGAGCAACCAGGCCCTCCAGGCAGCGCCCGCTCCCTCGTCTCCTGCTGCCTTGGGAAGGACTGACCATTCCAGGGAGTGCCACGGCCCAGGTTCGTCTCTCCCCTCCCTACCCTACCTTCCAAGCTGCCCCTAGCGAAGGGGAAGGCTTTTGTTGGTAAATGAGAAGTTTTTCCTATTCCCCAAGGCCCCAAAACAAGTAACAAGCTATATATTTATTTTCTCTCCTATTCATGACTGTACTGCAGCTGTGTCAACTCTTGAAGAAACACATCGGAAAAAAGCCGATCTTCTCGTCTGTGAAAAGGACTTCTGTTTTTCTGAGGGAGCTGATCCCTGCGCGGGCTGGTCCTCTGAACTTGCTTGTACTTTGTAATACTGCTAAAACATGAAGCCATGGTTTAGACATCAACCCGTAACTGCTCAATTTTCAGCTTTTCTGATTAAAAGTTTTTGATACAGAAATATTTCATCCTACAGATGTCATCATTATAGCTAGGATAGAAACAATGCCAAACCCAAGAACAAGCAGGTCCTCAGAAAAGGCAGCTGCAAAGCATGTACTGTGGCATGCGTACTCTTGGAGTGCTCACATAAGTTTTCTGCTCATGTCAGTAGAAGCATGCATGCATAGTCATCATTTCCAGAGATCTTCTAAAATAACTGGCCCATAAGAATTATCTTTTGAATTTAAGATTTATAGATAACTAAGCTTCAAATATACCATTGGCAAGCTAAATTTACAAAGGAAAAATTCAGACTATTCAGAGTCCTGAGATACACCATAACGGTGCAGGGTTTGAAAAAGTGAAATTTTCATGGTAGGATACTACAGTTTCACCGAAATCTCCACTAGAATACATAGTTCCTTGCACAATTGAAAAAAAAAAAAAAAAAAAAAAATCCCAGAAGTTGTATTCATCAAATGTCTGCTTTCCTTCTGCCCTTGCAAAGTGGGTTCTCACCAAGAAGAATGTTTAGCTGTTAAAATCGCATTCAGAAAGCCATGAATACTTCTTACACTTGCACTGGGAGCTTTCACGTGCCAGCTCTACTATGCAGGCAGCAGCACATTAAATGACTACCACCCTCTCTGTAAGCATCTCTCTAGCAGTCTTTCCACAACTGAGAGCCAACCTCGTAATTTGAAGAAAAACAAAGCACCTTTAATGGGAACACACGTGTCTATACCGCTTTTCAAGACACCATCCATACACACAGAGTTACACGTAACACACAAAGGCTTCTGAACTTGAGCGAGGATTAAAGGTCTCACAGAAAGACAAATCTGAAGGACAAGCACCGCGCCATCCAGCCCACCCATGCAGAGCACCCGTGGGGCAGCGCCGGGGCCAAGAGCTCCCAGCTCTCGTGCAGAAGGCCACGGGACAGGCTCTGTGATTTTACAAGTTGGTGTATGACATCACTGGGCAAACCCAATAATGTGCGGAGAAATTTCTGTTTTGTTTTTTACCCTGTTATTGAATGAACTGCCTTGATTTAAAAATACGGTCAGGTGTCAAAGATCAGCATTATTTTAGTAACTTTGAAATGAACTAAACAGAACCTGACCTCACACCACATCAGATCTTCATTAATACAACCTTGTCATTGGGGGGAAACAACAAAATCATGTTAAAGCTGGGTGAAAAAAACAGTTTAATAATATTCAAGAATATTTCTTTAACATTTCTTACTACATTCAGTTATCATGATGCTGAAACTAAGCCATATTATCCTCAAAATCCAATTTTATTTTACAAGTCAGAAAATAATTGATTTTAGAGTCTTCATAAATTCTTGTAAAAATTGGTAAAATATCTATGAATGAAGGAAAGCATCTCTCTAGAGGCTTACGTTACACCCACCTTGTGCTACCTAAGACTGTATTGAAAATGATCAAGCTTTGTTACTTATTAAGCTCAGTTACAGAGATTGAGACCTTAAAGAACAGTGAAAAATTGTTGAATACTTTTGAAGAAAATGGCTATGATTTAAAGTACCTGGTTAGTAATCAAGTACTCCTCAGCAGAAACATAATTTTAAAATCTGGCAATAAGGCAGAATGAATCTCTCAACAACTACCTAATCCAAGATAATTTAGATAAAAGAGACAGTGCAACAGACAATAAATTAGTCTTCTGAGGCAGTCCTGGAGAACACCCGTTTTCCCTTCACATACGCTTTCTGGGAAATATTCATAGATTATGAAATACTGAAAGAAAAGTATGAGAGGAAACCTCCCAGTCTGGCTCTGTTTGGCCGTTAATCCAGGGATTTATCCTGCTCAGGTCCTCAGCCTATGTCCCAAAAGACCCAAATCCTGCATGGATCCTTCCCAGCTCCTGTCAGCTCTCATGCACAAGCCATAAGGAACCTTACATCTGAGGACACCAGTTGTATCTTTTAAAGCTTAAGAAGTCAAACAGGTACACTTTTCTTTATCCATAAGCTCCAAGGCTCCACAAAGAATTTACCATGTCAACACTGCACAGAAGGAAATGGGAGAGACTGTCAGAAATTACACATTATTTCAGCTGTGGTTACACTACGCTTTCCAGATGGTGTTTTTTACTGGAAGGCACAACAAGAAGATACCTCTCCAGAAGACAGTCAGTTCAAGAATTGGCCCAGGTTATTGGGCCCTGCAAAAAAGAAATTGGGTGCGAACAATGAAGGACCTGCAATACCCAGGACATTAGGGTAGAGGATCTAGCAGACCAGATAAATTTTGTCTGTCAAATCTGTTGCAGGCAAGGTCTAACCTTTAGACTTTATACTCAGTGACTAAGTAGTTTAATCAATAATGGAGCTGAAATGCTTTGATGAAATATTTGTACAAACAGGAAAAATTACATCGCTCATTGAACAAAACAATCTCTTCTGGGGATTCACTTCACTTGCAATGTTCAGTCAGCAGAATATCATGGAGAAATAAGTATGTTCGACATCATAAAACTCTAGCACTCCAATACTCAAATTAAAACTAAATTAGCCAACACAAACACAAAAGGTGGTGCTAGTAAAAGACATAATTTATGCCTCTGATGAGCCAAGATATAGTATTTATGTAATTACTTTTTTTTTATTTAGAAAGATTATAAAAACATAGAACAAAACATTTGAAGGATTATTTAATGCTATTACTACTTAGATTGCAGATACGTTAGGACCAGGGTCCTAATTACTTGGCACTATATGTGCATTTTTACTTTCCCTTTAAATAGCTCTCCCTAGCCTGAAAAGGTTGGATTTCAGATAATACCATCAAACCAGTAGGTGAAACCAACATTCAGGATAAAAGAAAGGATGAAGCTAAGCAGTGAGTCTAAAGCCCACATCGTGAGCAATAATCACAGTCTTCCACATGCCTCAGCATTTCAATGATATCTTTTGTAAGCACAGGGTAGAAAAAAAAATTCTTTCCTTTTTTATCTTAAAATATGTTATCTCTTTAGATTAGCTTGGCTGTATTAAACATACTTACAAATAAACCTCACTCTTTGCAAATGATGCAAATCTTGAAGCATTGCACGCATGAGGGATCCTGCCACTTCACCTACATAGCTTGGCATGAACTTCCATTTGTCAAAATTCAAATTTAGGATTTCCCAGGAACAACAGAATCCCTTCCTCTGAAGGCACTGCTGTAGTGCTGCAATCAGTGATAACGAGAACAGTAAAAGAGAACTTCAGTGTGTACTTTAAAAAAATAATATTATAAATATACTAACAAGACGAACATTCAAGTGCTGGCTGTTCCCTTCTTCCCTGGACTAATCTCAGGCTTCACAGTTAGCGCTCAGCTCAAACATTCGTGTTTCAGTGATGTTTCTAAAGATACCAGTGAAACGTAAGCTGCACCTGGTACCTTCTTAAACATATTGTCAGGCTGTGTCTCTACACAGACCTTACTTAATGCCCCATTGCTAATCACAGCAGCCAAGAGATGCTGCATGATATGAATAAATGTTAAAAATTTATTTATAAACATCTGAAAGTCTTGGCCAAGGACAAGGTTCAGTCAAGAAGCAAATTGAGAGGACAATTACTTACAGTCTGGTTTCCCTGTAACTTACTGAGTGTATCAAACCATTTTAGAAAGTGAATATATTTATTTATTTGATCACCACTGTCCCCACGAGTTTCAGATGACTGCTTTATATCACTCGTATGAGGAAACACTCACACTTCTATGCAACGACACAAGTTTTATGCCATGTATTTGCCACGCACATTAGCAGCATGTCAAAAGGGTCTCCTTCTACAGGACCTACTCCAGCTACCACCCCACACGGCACCGTGGCCTGAAACCCAGCAAAAATCCAAACCTTCTCATTCCCATTGGGTCAAAACCTTCAGAGGAAAGTTTCGGGTCAGGGAACAGTGACCCTACCGCCAAGCCCGTGTCTCAGCAGGCTGCTGACCGCCGGGGCAATCCCGCTCCTCGTATCGCCCTCTCCCACCCACGCGTCCCTGCGTGTCCTCTGGCCAAGGTTGCCAGATGCAGCGCAGAAGGGTAGGAGCAGAACCATCCCTTTCAGCAGCCACGCTTTGCAAAATATTTTCTTGTATTGAATCAGCAACGTCAGTACGAGCAGGTTTCTCCATCAGCTTAGGAGGCGGGATGGCTTGGGGGAAAAACTGGTGCTAGGCACAGCGCAGGGGGCAAGGAACACAGAAAGCAGATTAGGTACGGCTATTAGGTCCGGCCAAAGATGTGTTGAATAATTCATGGATATCTCAGGAGAGAAAAGGGCAGGCACTGAGACCCTTTATGGTATTGTTCTCTCTGAGGGAAATACCTATTTATTTCCAAAGGCAAGCGGTAAGTGCCTTTACTGCTTACATGGTATTCTTTAAACACAAAACATCATAAAAGCTTTCTTAAAGCGGGACATTATTTGAGGTTTACTTACTCTGTTCCTTTCAGTTTCTATGTGCAAGATTGTTGCAGAAGTTACAAATGCACAAAGTATCTTGTATTAAACCCCCAAACAGGCTATGTGCCTGACCAAATATTTAGTGTCAAAAATCCACTGTGTTGCTCTGACAGAAAGCCATTTTTATGTTTTATTAAACCAGATCATATTTTCCCCTGCATAACCTAAATTTTTTGTATTGTTGTATTAGTAAACTCGTTTCTAAAAATGAGATAAAAGCTTTTAGCTGTCAATCAAGGAAAAACAACATTACCTGAATGGCTATCATGAAATATGACTAACTTCTTCCCTTCTTTTGAAACAGACAACCTTCCATACTTCTGCTTTAAAAATTTCTGTTTCTTGGCCAATGAGCTTTATTTTTAATTACTTCATATATTACCACTCTTTTTTTTTTTTACCCATAGAGTGGAAAATACCGAAATTTTCACCTTAATAGGGAAAAATGAGCGATACTATCTACCTATTTGCTCATACTGAAAGAAAAACTGGAAGTCTTCTAATTCCTCCACGTATTTCTATAACCAAGGGTTGTAAAGTATGTATGTGCTGTTTGCAATTAAAAGCTTACAGAAAAATTCAGCAACAAAAAACCCCCATAGAAACAAATGGAAGCAAGAGAGAGGTTTCCACCGTAGTGACACCACGACCTAGCGAAATGTTCAGTTAAGTATCAGCTAGTGCGTCCTCCTCTATCACACCGCCCGGCTCCTGCTCCTTCCCCTGCTCACGGCCTCAGCTCACTGGCACGACTCTTGCACATAGCACTTACTAATTTCATCCCTTTGGGAGCCTCCCGCATCCGTCGGAGCAGCTGTTTTCCTTCACAGCCCTACCCAGCCGAGTTCGCCTTGGCAATTGCTCAGCTAACGAAAGTGCTCGGGACAATTACCTCCTGCACCAGGATGAGCACTCAAAGATGTTGTAAGAGGGAACACCGGGAGAATTGTTTTGGCGAAAGGGCTGTACTTGGGTGACTGTCTATAAATTCCGTGAGGGTGAAATTAAGTGCCTAATGACTACCCTAACTGGAAAATATTAAACACTTCGCATAAGGACAGATTCCATTCTCTAACACGGACAAATGCACAGAGCAGTCACTGCAACAGTGAAAAGGTGACATTATGAAAGAGACTATCAAGAGCGAATCTCATTTCATTGTTTCCTTATACCCTTCTATTTGCCTGAACTTACTTGTCTGTCCTACCACTTGACTGCATGTGCTTCGGGGCAGGGACTCAGTACACGTACAGAAAACTTGCAAATCTCACACTAAATTATTAACAGTAACACCGAAAGCAAATACTATCTTTGCAAAACCTGACTGCCATTATACTTATTTTTAGATACTAGGTTTATGGCTCTTTCTTCCCCAGCACAGAATTAAGCACTACAAATTGGATTGCCATTAAATATCTGGATTGTCATTAAATATCTAGACCAGATAATTTGTCATGGAAGTCTTTCACTAGTGACAGGCATTACCCTGTTCTGTCTTTCATGATATCAATGCACCAACTTTGCCAGTACTATTTGAAAAGCATCAGCAAGATTTTGGGAGGCTGTAGGTCACTGTTGCTTTATTTTTCACTGTTGCGTGCTGGATGCCCTCTGTGAAACTCACCTCCTCATGAAAGCTCTTTTGCAAAATCAGAAAGGACCCCCTTTTACATTCATCCATCACTTCAGTGCAACACGTTCCTACCACTAATGCCATGTATTCAGGCATTAGCCTGCAGCAGGAGAAGAAAGGCTTTGCAATCCAGGTTGGTGGAGGCTGAGGGAAAGCCAGGTGGGATATGCAGAGCACGGCACAAGATTATTATTCCAACCGATATATTAACACCTATTCATTTCAACATCTTGTACATTCAGAATTGGCAGAATTGCCACTGCTATTGCCCTCCACTACTCCTACTCTGATAATAAGGGTTCAGGTGAGGATACCCTTCTATTACTGTCAGCTTTTCAAATTTGCAATGATTTTTGAAGTAGTTAATTTTATTTATCCAGACCATTTTCATTCCTGGGAACAAAGTGGTCTTTACTGCCTAGAGCTGAGGTAGATTGATGCAGTGCAATGAAATCTTTCACAGGCAAGTAAAACTGCTTTCAAATGAGTGCGCAGCTGCCAGTGTGTTCTTGATGTATTTGCTTTGAAATTATTTAGCTATTACTATTGATTCCTCACACAGGTCATTTTCTGTATGCCAGTGACCTCTCCAGAATCCTATGCATTTTGTCAGAATTTAGAAGAGCTACTAAAAAACTTGTAGTGTTTGCATAAACAGTCTTTATTAACACTGGAAAGTAGCCTACGGTAGCTATGTCTAAAAGTGCTGGAATGAAAAATCCTAAAAGATTTTCAAGATGACAGTTGAAAATGTCACATGAATCTTCTGTTGCTTAAAAGCAACTCGATTGCAAATAGAGTCTCCAAAATCAGTATTTGAGCATGATAAAACACCTGTTTGCCACTCTCCTTCAGCCGCACAGTGCAGGCACTACCAGTGTTCTTGTCCTTATCCAAATGCTGTCAGGAACATTTTGAAGACACTAAAAAAATTACCTAAGGAACACAAATGTTTGACATTACAGAGAATAACCTACAGGGTAAATCTCATGGCCTCTTGTCACTCATATCTTTTCAGCTTATGAATGTATCTTATCATCAAATTGCACAACTATCACCTTAACTGTACAAGTAAAATTACTGTATTTTGCTTTTGTTTTCTTTCTTCCAAAGGTGTATTTTTCTTAGTCTCCTTTTTGCAAAGCAAAGGTACCAGGTCTACTGTTTTATCGCCTTAAAAATGAAGTTTTTACCTGCCTTTACAATTCTGACCAATATTTTCTGGTCTTCTATCTTCAAATATTTTGCATGAAGGGATTAAAGGACTACCATTTGTTCACTTTAATTTCCTGTAATTAATAAGACCTTTTCTATGTATCTACAAGAGTATTTGCTTCACTGGGGAAAAGGAGGAGAGAAAAGCCTTTTCCAGAAATGTTTGGAATTCATTTATGTGAAGTTAGTTTCTGCTTTTCTTCTAGTGTTTAAGGTAAATTTTAACCTATGAGAAAACAACTGTTATTACCATATGTTTGGACTCTGTCTCATCGTGTATCTTTTCCATGATTTAGGCCTATGCAGTTCATCAAAAAATGACTCAATATGCTGTTTAATCAGCAATTATTTTTGGCTATCATTCTTGCATAATGCCATCCTTCCCTTATATCTCCCAAATTACATACCATTCTGACCACTAAATGATCAGCCTCTACTGACTCACTTCAGTGTTTAAATAAAACTTATCAGCACATTCTCCAAGTGATTAGGGAAGTCACTTGTGATTGAGCAAATCCGTTCAAAGTATTCTTGGCTATTTCATAAAAAAATTCAGATATTCCAATTCCCTTATCATAGAGGCCTATAGAAAAGGTCTGACCAGCTTTTGATTCAATATCTCAACATCCATCAAAACAGGAAGAACTTGAAACAGATTCTGCAAAGGCCATGATAAAAAAAAAAATTGGTTTGTTCTTTGTATGAGGTAGATATTTGATGACCTTGACAAAGGGATTTTTATAATTAATTTAGCTGAAAAAAAGAGAGAAATCTCATATAATCTTATCCCTTTTATCTGCAGGGGCATTGTCAAAATGGTGATTTTGAATTCTGCCTTTACTGATACTACTTTTTTGTAATTCTTTCCAAAAAATAAAGTTTTAGCGTTTTAAGATGAATACCAGACTAACAGCTTCCTCACACATGTACTCTCACATGTGCATGCACAAATAAACAGGCTCTCCTAGTAACTTACCATTTAGCTCATTTAAGTCATTCCCCTTCCTCTTAGCACCTATCAAGTGCTATCTCATCTTCATGCTTTTTAAGATTCTTTTAATGCATTTTACGTTATTTTCATGAGATTTCTCTCCCATTCCTCTGTCACTCACTCATTACTTCAGCCACTTCCAAACATTCTCCCAAATGCTTTTGTTTTCAATTAAATGCAAATGCAGTATGAGTTAAAATTGTGGGTCTTCAACATTCCCATAGATCTGACTGTGTGAAAATAGATTAGCCTAGTGAGGGGCTTTTCATATGGAGAATTCATATCACTTCTGGTTTTAGTGATTTCAGCAAAACACATTATTTTATGATAATGCATCTGTGGTTGTAGGAAGTAGTACGACACCCATCTCTTTCTTTAGAAGTAACAATCTTCTCTCCCTCCGCCTAGATAATTGGCAAGAATAAATTTTGTCTAATGCTCCAGCATAGAAAGCAAACCTTGCAAAACAATTTCTTGCAAATAGATTAAAAGAAGCTCTGTAATCTGATAGCAAAGCAAAACCATAGTGGGCAGAAAGGTGAGTCTGACTTTGTTATTGCTGACAGAAGAAAAATGACAACAGACACCTGCTTCAGAAGTTTTGGACTAAAATAAAGTTACTACATCCCATAGTAGAGCATGGAGGAGGCCCCACTGTTTTCAGAACTCTACAGCAGGGACCCTGACTCCACATCACTTGAATTTTATTTTTGAAACTATATGTGTTAAAAACAGATGAAAAAACCCCGCAAGTCAGACTGCAATGATGTCTGCAAACCACAAAAGGATCTGCAAAGTGACTGCTTGTTAAGCACTGTGTCTTCAGTATCTCAGATTAGTTCAGGCACAGTATAAAAAAACATCCACAGAGAAATGCCAAGCCTTTTTGCATTGAGATCCCCCACTCTCTAGAGGCATGGTTTTATGTAACTGTTCATAGACATGTCATATACCACAGAAAAAAGAAGAAAATTGAACAAAATGCCTGCAGTGGCTTGATACCATCAGGCTGGAGAGTAGATGGACAGGGGACATACTAGCAAACAGACTGACAAACTTCTCACTGCATGGTTGGGAAAACTGATCAATTCAGTCAGATCATCAGTTATTATAAAAGACAAATATCCTTCCATTGTGGAGGCAGAGGAAGCAGGAAGAAGAAAATGGGAAAAAGCAAGTAAATGAAGTCTTGTACTGAAACCTCTGTAAAGTAATTTTCTCTTTATCTATGTATACTGAAGAACACAGCTCCACCTGGAGACCAGCCATCTCAGAGAGTTAAATCAACCTGCTCAATAAAGCGTAAAGTGGACAGGAACAACGTCTTAAAAGCCATTTCCATGATCAGAGGCACTGTAAAATACCCACACAAGAACTTTCTAAATCAGGCAAAGCCAAGCAGTTTTCAGGACAAGCTACACAAAAAAGTCATTGACGGCAAGTCATTAAAGAATATTTAATATACATAATTTAGTTTTTGAATTTGCAGTTTCTCTTCCTACCAAATGTCTGATTATTTTGCCTCAGTTACATGTATATACTTCAGGACAAAGATGATGTCCTCTAGGACTGCAGATGGCTTTGTATATAGCAAACACTGCCCCAGATGTACTTCCTAAGGTTTGGGGTTTTTTCTGCCCAGGTGCCAAATTGCTCAGTCAAGTAACAATTTCTTACAAAACTTATCAATTATAGAATTCATTCATTTACTTTCACATAAGCACAAACAACAACAGCACTATTGTGCACTTCATCACAATTAATCTTCATCATGCAAAATCCACAGGCTTTTCAACTTCGCAGCTTTTTTTCCCAAATACTTACGTCCAGCAGTCAAAAACATTTAAACAAACTGTAAAGTCTTTAACCAAGAGCAGGAAATTAAGTGCACCTAAACTATAATCCATCCTCTGTAACATGGTGCACAGCTCTTCTATAAGAAAACCAACTGTTTACTCCCCATCTTACTGTATAGCTTTTGGAGATTTAGTATAAATCCTGGCACTGTTTTTTAATTGCTAATCTTGAATCATTTCAAGTAATTTTAAAGAAAAGAATACAGATCTAAAATTATTTAATTTCTTCTTTATCATCTTTTTCTGCTTTACCATAGTGTTAAGGGTGGCTACATTTAAATAAGTGTTTAGTTCATTAAGCTAATTTAGGCACATTATCTCCATCTAACCCCCAAAAATCTAATTCACAATTCCTGCAAGAAAGATAACTCATACACCTAACAGAGATGTTCAAAGCTGCCGCTTTCTTGAGTCTTCCAGTTTATTCTCTAGGCTTTCATGTTTGTTACAGGGATCAATTTACAATTTCTGTAGATCTGCCAGCAGATTCAAATTAAGATTAATTGAATAAACTTGTAAACTCAAGAGTACAGGTCTGCTGTTCTTCACTTAACATTATCAAGGTAAGGCTCTAAAGCACAAAAGGAAGGGAGATGTAGGGCTCTCTGAAGTCTACGTAACATTTCATTGTCAAACCGGCACTGTCTTAGGAAGGACACTGTCCAAGACACAAATAGGGATTTTTATGGCAATTGAATTATGCCAATTTAAATATCTGGATCCCTGCTTATAGGAGAAAAACATTGCTTTTACCTTACTGATAAGCGTGACGACATCACCTTCTCGGATTGTGAGTTCATCATCATTCTGTGCTTCATACGGAAATATCACTTTGCAATACTCCTTGGCTGAAAGGAAGAACATTCAATGTGATAAATTGTCACTTTATAACAACTGCTTATCCAAGGATGAAAATCTTCATAAAATGTTCCACAAGTGTCTCTTTGTGCTGCTTTATTTTCTTGCCACCTTTCTTTTTGTATTTTAGACCTTCATAAACAGTATGAAATATTTAAAAAACTGCACACTGATGAGCATTCCCACACACGTCATCCAGGGAGTCAGCTCTGTAGCCCCTAGAACCATTATCTCAAATGAAATTGCTCCAGACAGCAACCTGCCACAAACCATTTCCCTTAGAGTAAGCCTGTATCTGACACTTGCTTCAACAGTTCCACTGGTACGGCCTTCCACCAGATCACATAAATTGGAAGCATAAAGGACCCAGTAGGTTGACACAGTTTTTCTATCCCTTGGTGTGCAAGAAAGCAGGTATTTTATAAAGATGATAAAATAATAAATAATACATAATACATTAGTAAATGTAAAGGCATTCATAACTAAGCCTTCTGTACACTCAGCATAAAAGAGTTTTGAATATTAGTCTACAGTTTCCTCTTCCCTTTTCCCTTTGCTGTCTGTAAATAAGGGCCTCAACTCAACCTTAATCTGGAAAATACAGGAGCCAGCACTCCTACTCGGAAATCATAAAAAGCAGTTGTCATGAAAAGCAGTTACGTACAACATGTTGCTGCGCAACAGACAAGTATGTCAACGTGCCTTACAAATAAAAAGGGAATATGTATTCCAGCTGTTAAATAATGTATAAATATATGTGATACTCTAAGACAGCAGGTTTAAAAAGACCAAAGAAACACACAGAGGAATTACTGGACCCTTTGTAGAGTGGCATGTGACTTTGAAGAAGTGTTCACCTCACTTCAGCTGTCTCAGTTTTGATGACCTCTACCTCTAGTCAACTGTCATGTTCGATGCAGAGAAACAGGTACTTGCAGGCCACAGAAGTCTAAATTAATTTGAAAGAAAAGGACTTATTTCTTTATACTTACTACAGAGAGAACCTGCGCTATTACACTTGTGGGTATTTGCAGCTCCACGGGGGGGCGAGTTCAGCTGCCCAGACACTAAGTGCCACTTCAGACACTCGTGGGGATGTAAGACACCCGCGCGGTTGGCAGATACCATGCACAACCTATGGAAGAGCCAGGCCCCTCTGGCCTGGCCGCTGAAGGCAAGCCAAAATACCTTGGGGTATCATCTCAAACAGCTCCAGATGCAGCCTACTGACTTCAGCCCCCAAGGCTGGGCATGATGTCTGGGTTCAGATTTGGGCATCTGATGTTAGAAACCGACGATGCCAGTGCCTACACTCGCACTGCAGTCGGTGGAGACGAAGCCGCTAAAGTGAGCGAAGCCTTGAGAGCGGCTCTCACCCTGAGAGAGCGAGCTCTTCACCCTGAGAGCAGACACCTACATTTGGTTAGCCGAATCGCACCCCGAACTCCCTGGACAGACCTCCGCTGGGACCCGTGGGAGCCCAGACACCGAGCTCACACGCGTACACCGAAACTTAGGGCTCCGACTCAGAGGCTGCATCCCAACAGCTGAAGTTTAGCGACAGGAACATCGACCTTAAACAACCAGCCAACACACGTGCGTGTGAAGGGTTTCTGCCTGTAAGCACAATCAGTCTGAGAAACGAATCAGTACTGATGGGGAAGGGGAAAGCTCTTCTCCAGTTCACACACTGCTGCTCAGAAACGGCACGAATTTTGTGTGGCGCCGGTTCAAGTAAACAAGAATTTCTCAGGCTTCACAGATTTATTTTCCTGAACACAAAAATTTAAATTTATCCAAGAGCATTAGCAGTTGGCTTTCCAGCCCCGCTCGGTACTTGGTCTGGCTGGGATGGAGTCCGTTCTCTTCCCAGCAGCCTGCAGGGTGCTGCGTTTTGGATTTGTGACTAAAACAGCAGTGGTAACCCCCCCGCCCCAGTGCTGTGGCTATTGCTGAGCAGTACCTGCACAGCATCAAGGCTTTCTCTTTTCTCTTTTTCTTCCCCATCCCCCAGCACGTAGTCAGGGGTGGGCAAGAAGCCGGGAGGGGACACAGCCGGGATGGCTGACCCCAGCTGAGCAAAGGGATGTTGTGTGCCACATCACCTCCCGCTCAGCAATGAAGAAGGCTGGCCTTGGGGGTGTTGGTCTGGGAGGCAGACGTTGCTTGGAGACTGGCTGGGCATTGGTCTACTTGTGGTAAGTGGTGGATGATTGCCTTTGCATTGCTTTTTTTTTTTTTTTTCTGTTTCATTCACTCATTAAACTGTCTTCATCTGTGAGTTTTCTTGCTTTTAGTCCCCATGTTCCCTCCCCTGGGGGGGAGCAAGTGGCTGGGTGGAGCTTAGCTGCTGGCTGGGGTCAACCCACCATACCCCTTCTGATGTCTCTGAAGAAACAAGAGTCTGATAAAGACAATGAACGTTATCATTGAAAAAAAAACACCAACAAGGGAAAAATAAGCCTCTTTCGCTGTTTCTGAGAGCAGGGAACACTGTCAAATAAACATTTGGTAACATTGCCAAACGACTGGGCATGTGAGAACCACCACGTCACAACTCAGATTTCAGGCGATGAAAGCGATGTCTAACTGTTAGTTTACTGCCTTCTGGAGAAAGGGTTTGGATCTCTCTTTATGGACCCAGCTAGGATGTTTCACCTGCTCACTTGTCCTGAACACAGTATAATAACATTTTATGTAAAAGCTGGTTAAAAGTTGACTTAGGTCAGGTAGATGCAGAGCAGCACGTAAGAGAAACATGAGATTCAGCACATTTTTACGCTTCAGTGTGTACGCCCTCTTAAATAATTATGGTTCTTTTTTTTTCCTATTCTGAGAGTATCTGCATCCTGAAAAACAGCTTTGCTAAATAATATATTCAGTGAATTAGTACAGAGGCGATGTAGATATAATACTGTACTAAAGAAGCTGAGTGCTGCATACTCAGGGAAGTCTCTGGTTACTGTAAACAGGCTTAGCACCTCTTTTTTGGGATACAGAAGAGAAGTCAGGCTGGGCTCTAGGAGGCAAACACCACCTGGGCCCAAGGAGGATCATTCTCGAGTATCCATTCCCAAGCACATAAGTTGTTCCTCCATTCGCTAGATAATCTATACACTGTATAATCTCATGATTAGACAGGAAGCCAAGCACAATGCACAGCTAATCAACAGTGAAGAACAGCCACTATACCACAGTAACGGAACTATTCTGAAAGGATGCCAGCAGCGCAGCCCTCGCCCTTGGCATGGATGAATCCCATGCATTTCAGATTAAAGAATGCTTTGAACAGCAAGTGTCTCCAGGGGGCTCGTGTCTCCTGAATCCTGTTACAGGCAACCGTCCCTCAGCTCCCCCTTGCTATTTGAAAACTGTAAATTTGAATCATCCTTCAAGATGAAGACCCCGACAGACAAGAGTGGGGAGAAGGTTGTGGTTTCAGCATCTGAAAAAGTCAGTTGATAATCAGGAAAGTAAGTGCTCTCTTTCTTCTCTTTTTTTAAAGCTTTGCCGCTAAAAGTATGTGTCAGTGTGGATCTCACAGTAAGTGGCTGCCAAGAGCAGCAAGACTTTAACCAAAGAACTCAGTCTTTCACATATAGCAAATGGCTACGCATCTTCATCTTCTAGTTCTGATGTCAAGAACTCTGTTCTCCCATGACCTGTTCGTCCTCCCCAACAAGCTCTTACCTTTATTCTTTCTTTTTTTTTGTTACAATATCCAGATATCAGAGAAACAAGGAATTAAACTAGAGAAAAACATCAAAACCCAGATCTTAAACTCAGCCAAATACTGATGAAGTTCATAAAGAGCCAGGAGACAATCTTGTGAGAGGCACAAGAGGGAGCTGGGGTAGGCTTACGGCTGCCCTGTGCTCTGAAGTCTGGCACAAGAACACAGGGTGAAGGCACAGCCATGGAAAAAATTCATGGTTCACGTACCGTAGAAGTCTGGACTCCTCGAGTGCAATTTGCGCTGATGTACACTAAATCAACACATTCCTCTGCCTAACAAGGACCCTGTGGACCACACTGCAACAGAGCTAGGTCTCAACAACACAGATGGGTTTGGAACAATATAAGTGACTGAACAAAGTCAGCTTTCTAACTTCTTCTAAGGGAATGGTAGACCAACGTGATTTAAGTAAGTAAAAGCAAAGCCAACAGCACTCAAAATAATATGAACCTTTACAAACAGATTAATAAAAGCAGAGAAGAATCTAATGGGTCACGTCACTCTGCTGCTAAAATTGTCCTTACTCAGTGGAGAACAATACCGCAAGAGGATGTAGAAGCACTTAATTTCAACAGTTATGTTTAGATGGGAAGGAAGAAAAGATAAAAGGAAATTCTAATTTCAGACACATCACTGTACAGATCACACTGGAACTTGCCGAATTCAGTGGTTTTCAAAGTGAAATAAAAAAACACCAAAAAACCTAAACTTCAAAATAATATATCCTATTACAAGACTGGTAAACAGACTTAAACCAAATTAAAGCTTCAAACTGAGATACCAATATTAAGCATCCCTCAACTGTAGATGATATATCTCATTTTTACATTTGACATCGAAGGCTGGATTTATACCTCACAGATGGTTCTTCCAGAAGCCCCTCTTTTTTCCTCTGACCTGAAGACATTTTAAAAATATACCTGCTAATAAATCCCTGACAGCAGACATCTTGGAAACAGTAAGGGAGGAGAAAACATTATAATCATGAGTTTTTCAGCCCTCATTTATTAATTCAACAATAATTCACTCTGTCAGACCACAGAGCCTCTCTCTGCAAACTCACAGCTCCTCCCCAAGCAAACGAGAACAACCCGCCATAGGCAATGGGCACTGCTCAAGGAACTGAGTGAGCAGATAAACCTTACAGCATATCTTACAACTCAAACAGGCTGGATCTAATGCAGGATGTTCAACTTCTGGCCCAGCATATTCTGAACTGAGAGGACTTGGGCTAGGTATAATCCCATTTGAAAGTATGTGCCCTTGGCTACACCCTGTGATTTTTGAACTGTATTCTTCCAACAAGACTAGGTACAATGGGGACACAACAATAAGCATCTTCTCTGCCCTCGTCCCCCTTAGTCCTGTCGTTTGGAAGGAAGAACAAAGCCTTTGCTAGCTTCCCTGACAGACCCCAAGGGCCTAGGGTGACAGGCAATTCATCTTCCCAGCATCATCCCTGTAGCTCAGAAGTTGTGTATTGGGTTTGTGTGGCAGGGTTTTGGTAGCAAGGAGGCTACAAGAGTGGCTTCTGTGAGCAGCTGCTAGAAACTTCCCCCATGTCCGACAGAGCCAATGCCAGCCGGCTCCAAGACGGACTCGCTGCTGGCCAAGACCGAGCCCATCAGTGACGGTGGTAGTGCCTCTGGGAGAACGTATTTAAGAAGGGAAAAAGTTGCTGCACAACAGCAACTGCAGTCAGAGTAAGGAGTGAGAACATGTGAGAGAAACAACCCTGCAGACCCCAAGGCGAGTGAAGAAGGAGGGGGAGGAGGTGCTCCAGGTTCCGGAGCAGAGATTCTCCTGCAGCCTGTGGGGAAGACCACGTGGAGCAGATCCACCTGCAGCCTGGGGAGGACCCCACACTGGAGCAGGTGGGTGCCCGAAGGAGACTGTGACCCTGTGGGAAGCCCGCGCTGGAGCAGGCTCCTGGCAGGACCTGTGGCCCCGTGGAGAAAGGAGCCCACGCTGGAGCAGGTTTGCTGGCAGGAGTTGTGACCCCATGGGGGATCCACGCTGGAGCGGTCTGTGCCTGAAGGACTGCAGCCCATGGAAGGGACCCACGCTGGAACATTTCGTGAAGAACTGCAGCCTGTGAGAAGGACCCACATTGGAGAAGTTTGTGAAGGACTGTCTCCCGTGGGAGGGACTCCACGCTGGAGCAAGGGAAGAGTGTGAGGAGTCCTGCCCCTGAGGAGGAAGGAGCGGCAGAGACAAGGTGTGATGAACTGACCCCAGCCCCCATTCCCCATCCCCCTGCGTCGCTGTGGGGGAGGAGGTAGAGAAAATCGGGAGTGGAGTTGAGCCTGGGAAGAAGGGAGAGGTGGGGGGAAGGTGTTTTAAGATTTGGTTTTATTTCTCATTATCCTACTCTGATTTGATTGGTAATAAATGAAACTAATTTCCCCAAGTCAAGTCTCTTTTGCCTGTGATGGTAATTGGTGAGTGATCTATCCCTCATCTCGACCCACGAGCCTTTCATTATATTGTCTCTCCCTGCCCAGCTGAGGGGGGCAGTGATAGAGTGGCTTTGGTGGGCACCTGGTGTCCAGCCAGGGTCAACCCACCACAAGTTGGAAGGAAAAGCAGCTGCAAAGAACTACATATTTATCATGTGGTCTGTCACTGCCCATACTTCATTGAGGAAAAAGTCTCATCCTAAACACTATAAAGGGGCTATCCTCTAAAAAGAACTGGATGTTTTATGGGGGTAGTTAACATGCATCTCTGTTCAGCACCTCATGCCCCACAGTCTGTCCTGAGTTCAAAATGCGGCTTATTTGATACAGTCTCAAGCCCCCCAGAAAATCATTGCCTCAAAGAGGGAGAACACTAGCAAGAGAGAGCCTTCCTACAGAATACAGCTGCTTCATTATCTAGGCTGCTACAAGCACTGTATTTCACCCACAGAATTCAGCGGCTCGATATGTATTTACGATGACAGGGTAAAGCACTGGTTTCAACGTATAGACCTTCTATATGACTTGGGATTCTGCAGTACTGTAGTAGGTAAATTCATTTGTTTGCATTTTGAGAAACTGGTTAAATATTATTCTGTTCAAACCAGAACTGAGCAAACTCCATTTACTGTACCAGTGGACCCTGTTCACTTTAAAAGCATGCCTCTTCTATTTGTTCTCCTGCCAGACTCTAAGGATGAGCTGTGACATTCGAGACAACAGTCCACAGACAAACATATGTTCAAGCTTAAATTTCACAGGGGACAGTGAGTCTGGAATTTGCTTTTCCTCTTAGGCCAGGATGACACAATTTCCTCCTCTCACATCTGATGCTGCTTCTTTTTTGTTAGGTAAGAACTCTTCAACCCCATGGCAAGATTTCCTCCATCTCAGGGAATGTAATCACTGGGCTGGAGTCACCCTTCTAACTTTTCAGAAATTGGTTATTTATTTATTTTTTAGTAAAACAAACAAAAAACCTGTCTAGTTGATTTTTGAGGCTTAAATATTTCCCCCTTGATGAAGTCTAAATCATACACCAATCAATATGGACACAAACAGTAATACTAAGTAAGAAAAGAAGCAGCATTAAAGTAGTATTCCTTGAGCTTAAGCTTCCTCTCTTTAACTATCACTCATAAAATGTTCCTGAAATGGAATAAAATGTACAAAATCTAGTGAAAAATTACATCATTACCAAAACCACAAACCAGATGAAAAAACCCAAACACTACATTCAGCAAAACTATTAACTGCCATACTCAAGACTCATAAATGGATTGCACTAATAAATATTTTCACAGAACTTCACAATATTCAAACTGTCAAACCACCATTTCATAAAAAAAAATAGAAACAGAACTAATTAGGGCCCCATTAATCTAGATTCAGCTACTCCTTACACCTTCTACCATCACGCAAAAACATTAGTTACTTGCTAGGATTTTGGTATTCCTATTATGCAATAGGTTAACACAAATTGTAAATAGTGAGTGGAGTAATCAAATTAAGTGCTGTGGTCAGTGCATTCTGTGACTTATTGCCTTTGCTGTTTTGTTGTCTGCTTATTTATACTCCATTTTTGCAATCTCAGTAATCTGCAATAGCTGTCTCAGTCACTGTAGATGTTTTTGCTTTGCTGAATTTTAGAATCCAACAGAGCTACTTAAAAATTTATATATATTTTCTACAATATAGCCTTCCCACTGCAAGCCACTTAAACTAAAAGCAAGGTACTTCATAGAAAAACCAATATATCTCACCCCCGAGATAGAATTATAAACACACATGCATGCATATGCCATCCCAGCTACATGAGAGAGATGGAAATTCTACAGCAGAATAATTCCCCTGTAAGCCTAGCCACCCACAAACCTAAACCAAACAGCTCTCCCCTCTTCTCTTCAAAGATGCATTCCTTCATTCCTGAAAGGTTAGTGATGTTTTCCAAGGGTCCACTCAAGCTCTGTAAGGATCTGTGCTTTCAGTGTGCTCTCCCTTTGAGCAAAAGGTCCTCTTTTGCCTTGAAGAGTCATCCGTTTATCCCTCAAAATCTTAAGACCACTTCTTAGGGAGATTTACATAGCATACTATTGGGAGATGCATCTATAGAACATGCTGCTCTGTCTTTTGCTCCAACCAACACACCCCATTGCAGAACTTAGGCCACCTTGCATGTCCTAAGAGCAAATGGTAAGTGCATCAAGTACCTTGCTGCAAATCACTGCCCTACCACACCAGGAAAGCTATAGGAAAAAAGCAGACTCAAATCAAGATGTGGGAAGAGTCAGCAACCATCACTCCATGCTGAAGCCCCTGCGGGCAAAGAGGGAAGATGCTACCGCTCTCCATTTCCTCTCTCAGCAGGCTCTTTCACAGTACAATTGCATTTTTTGTCCAGTTGAGACTAAGGAATAACAGCATCAGTCACGGAAAAAAGTAGGTGGAAGATGAAAAACTGCATTATTCCTCTAGCAACATAACCTCTCTCTTGCTTGCAGCATACGTCTCCAGCAGTAATCCCAAGGGAATCTAAATCACATAGCCAAAAGTCCCCTCTCCATACTGAGCTGAATCTATGGATCTTCTGTTTCTTGCTGCTTCTTTGGAGAATGGCACAGTATCTATTCTGTTCAGCAATTAAAGACTCCAAGGAAGACTGGGACCCTACCATCCCAGACAAAAGTGAAAGTACCTGAGGTCCAAGATGGAATGATACTTCTATGCTGAACGCTGTGATTAGGCCATTCATCAGTTTTCTGAGACTGCCAACTTCCCTGGATTCAATGCTTTTTCAAGCTTGTTTGTGGTAGGTTTTTAGGAGAACGCAAAAATTAGATTTTGGAGAAATGACAAATACTAGATAAATCATAGTCATATGCCAGACTCTGATTGTACTCCTCAGGTCTCACTATCAGACATTTAACTGTATTATGAAAAAAATATTCCTCTGCCTATATCAAAACCCAAACCAGACTGAAGTATGTTTCATGTTCACTGGAAGGTTTTTCAATTTAAATGAAGACAGCTTCAACTGATTGGAAAGTATCTCCTGTGACACCATTTGAGGCTAAGACAATTATATATAATTACATTATATCAGACCTTCCTATACATGTGCTTCTCTTTCCCAAGCAAGAACAGAGATGCCAAAAATTCTACTGAGGCCCCAGAGATTCCAGGAAAGAGAAAATGTCCTAAATAATAAAGTTTAGGTAAAATTCATAGAACATGCGAAGATACTGTACAAATAAGTAGCCCACCCTTCTCATCGGTTCTGGCAAAAGGGATGTTGAATGACATTTGCACACAACCGTGGTGAAAATAGATGGCAACAGAAGAGGGATTTTCTGACCAAAAAGGTGTATCCGAGGGAAATAACAAAAAGGTGAAAGGACCGACTAGAGCCCAGAAGCATTGATGGAGAAGTGTCTCTGTGTCAACCAGAGCTCAGTGTGTCACCGTAGAAGGTACAGTTCTCCAACCACTGTTCATAAGGTTTCCACATTTGTTTGTAAGTGGTATAAGTATGAAACCCCAGTACCCTGGGATGCAGTTTCAGCTGTCAGAAGTACAAGCTGATGTGGAACGAGGCAGCTGCCTCCCAGCCTGGCTTACCACACAAGGGTTAGTGCTGCGGGGGGAAAGCCCGTGGGACCATCCCTTCTGATGGGCACCTCCACTCCGGTCAGCTTAACCTGCTCAAGCTGCAGGTTGGGAAAGGTAATTCCAAACACATTCATTCAGGAGCCCTGCTCTACATTACCAGTTTGCTCATTTTTCAGTATTTCGAGTTCTCATTTCCTCAGGGCAATTGAGTTCTTGCAGTACTTCCCTTTAACAGCCTCGTGTCACAAGGGGAACAAGAGAAGAGGATGCCGCGAGTCAGTTAGCGTGGTGCAGCTAATGGACAATAACTCACTAAAAGTTGTTCTAAGCTGCTTTTGCAGCTCTGAGCTGAAAACATGTGGTAAAACAGGTCGTAAGCATACACTGTTCTCAGACAGCCCCTGTTCTGCTGCTCCAGATGCTTGCCTTCCTACGTCTGTATGTGTTTTGGTTCTGAGACAAGACATTACCTGCTAGCTATCTAAAAGGAAGGAGAAGGACTGGGCAAGACTTAAAAACTCAACAGTTTATATTATACTCAATTTCTTTACTAAGGCATGGCTATGTTCTTTTCCTTCTTATTCTTTTCTACTGGAATCCATAAAGTTTAGTTGTAACTTTATATAAATAAAATCAAAAGATTGGGAATATATACCTAAATTATTTGGTAAGCTAGTTGCATATGCCTCCCTAGAACAGCACTTAGACCTGCCTAGAAGATACAATTATTGGTTTTTGTTTACTAAGCATTGAAATGATGCAAACAGAACTGAAGTTGGACACTGTTCATTTTCCATACAAACTATACCACTCACACCAATTATTTCTGCTACACAAAAAAAGAAAAAAGAGGAAAAAAGCAAGGTCACTCACAGCCAGAGATATTTTTCTATGACCTACCTACAAGTTACAGCCTGAAGTTGGATCTTATTCAACTCTGATTAATTCCGAAGTACCCTCAAGGCTGAAAGCTGATCACGTAATTTAATTTGATTTTTGGTGGCAGAAAACTCAAGGTAGGATTATCAGAGCAAAAAGAATTCAGAGGATTCTGTGAAACAAAGCATTCTACATACCGCCTACTCAAAGTTTATCCTAAATATAACTGTCTGCATCCTCTCCTTTCATATATACAGGACACTCTTTTAGCCAAAACCAGGGAAAAGTGTTCAGCTTGCTTTTAAGAGGCTTAATAGCATGAAGTGCAAAGATGAAAAAACTATGAAACCTACTTTTTGTTCTGCTGTCCACTTCTATTTTTGTTGGCTCCTGAGTTGCTGTGGCTGGAGGTAATTTCTTCCCAACACTCTGAAAAAAAATAATTATTCTCCTTTAAAATTTGCAGGTTCAGTTAAAAGTTGGACAACATAAAAAATTGTAACAGAAATAGAAAATATAGGAGTAGAAAAAGGACAGTAAAGAAACAGAGGCAAAGACTTAGGTTTGTCTGTGGGGTTTTTGTTAGGTTTGGGGTTTTTTTAATGATATAGAATTCATAAAAACGTGATTCTCAAATTTTCCCATTAAAAAAATGTTTACTAACATTTTTAAACAATAACGCCTTAACACAGTTTCAGGGAAGACTCACAGAAATTTCACTGGTGGAATGCATATGTGATGAAATTACTTAAGGAAAGGTGCTATTCAGTACCAAAAGTAAAACCGAAAGAAGGGGGGGGGGGGAATCCCCCTTCTGTCCATACAAGGAGTATTCATTTCAGTCATTCTACACTAAGTGTGATTTTTAAGTTGACAACAGCTCTTTAAATGGTTCTCATTTTTATTTCTTTTGAGCAAAAATAACTAACTTACAGAGGAGTACTACAATAAGCACTACAATAAGCAATAATCAGCCTCAGAAAGGTATGGTAAAGATCTAGCTGGAAAGCAGTGAAAATTGTACTGGAAGAGATGTAATGAAGAATTTGAAGCTACCGGGCCTTCACAGAGATAAAAGCACAGAATACCTTCAAGATGAAAGTGAGACTGGGAAGACAGCCTTTGGTTCAGAGGCAAACAGAGCAGTTCAAGATAGCTGCACATCTCAGTACATGCTCATTCATGATCAAACCTTTATTCACACAGTTCTGCTTCATAAAATGGTTTGGAAAATGATGAGAGCACGTACTCTAAACTGCACTGCTATTTACCTCAGAAAGAAATGCGTACTAGAGGAATATCCCAAAACTTTAATTTAGGGGAGTTTTTCTTTTTTTAAAGATGAAATTGTTATTCAAGAACAATTAATTAAAGGAAAGCATTTGGTAATTGCTTTATCATACATGAATCATTGATCTCATGACATGAAACCAAAACCCAGATAAACCCACAGCAAGCTAAAATTTAACAAGCTGAAAATCACAGCAAAAGAATCATGGGCAAAGAGGAAAGAACTAGTGTATCCCAGTGGGAAGGGCACGCGGCAATGTAATTTCTTAATTTATAGCAGATGCAAGTGCAATGCTTGCAAACATTCATTCATCTGCTTGTTCAGAATGAACAGCTGTGCAGGTGAATAAATCAGCATGGGGAACCAACTGACTCCTTGGGAACAGAAAAGAGAATACCACCCAAACAAGGCTGTTCTTCTGCTGGGAGCTAGGAGACCCGTCAGAAAGCAGTCTTTGCATGAATTGCAATTTGTTCAGGAGAGACGGTAAAAAGCCCAGGGAGCAAAGTGGCTGAAGACACGACTCTTTTTGCACATAGAGAAATAGCCTGAGCACAGAAACAAGAAACTGGACTCCTGACAGGTCTACCGATAGATGAAGAGCTGTGCACAACTGGGTGTAGCACACGGAAGGCGCTGAAAGATCAGTGACCTACAACATCCAAAGATCATTTACTGCGGAACGAGCGAAGCTGTCCCAAAATCTCGCAGTGAGGAGAGGAAGAAATGTTATATCTACTAGGAGGACACAGAAAGTTGCAATTCAAGTAATTTAAATGAGGGTCGCACAGAACCCACTCCAGTGAGGAGGGACACTGGAATTTGTTATGGGACAGGGACAGGAGAAGACAAGTGGAACTGGTATTCTTTAATTGTAAGGGGACTGCACTCAAGGACTTTGAGGGGTGACGCAAGCACCACTGACAGGAAAAAGGAAAGAAAATGGATAGGCCATGCAAATCTGGTTTCAGGTAGACCTGTGCTGCCAAAAAGTTTTATTCTTCCTGTAAAAACATACTAAAGGAGATTTTTTTTAAATTACGATTTATTTATGTTTACAATTAGTCTATACTGATCCACACATTTGCATGGAAAACACTCCTAAAACATCTCCATGAAACTTAATATAGTACTCATTTGTTCATTAGGAAACATGCAAGATAAACTTTCCTCACTCTAAGAGACACTGAATCCTCTGTGATCTGTTAAGTCTGATGGTTCTGCTTTAACAGGATAAAACCTCAAGTATAGCTAAGATCTGCATGCTGGGAGTCCCAGATCGAGTAGTATTATCACAGTTACCAATTTTTCTGACAAGAGAAATGGGAGACAGACAGATCTCCTCCCATATGAGCCAGAAACTCCCCTTCTGACTCTCCAACTGTTCTACATCACTCATACTCTCATACATGTCAAATATCTACCAAATTTACTAGTGGCTAGGAGAACCAAGCAAGCCCAACTTAAATTCTTGCTGATTCAACACACATCTCCATGACATAGACTCTTCTTCTCAGGGACTAGTTTCTATAGGGTATTTTGGTCTCTTCTGCAGTTGAAGGCCCAGCATAATTTACCAAAACCTTCCTCACTTCTAAAAAATGAAACATGGGAGCAAAGAATACTCTTAATTGTGTTGAACTGAAGATTTCAATACAATTCTTTCTCCTCCTCTGTTCTTCCTTTACATAAGAAGGTCAATTCAGAAAAAAATGTCCTCCAAGCCCTTCTAGACACATTGATCTATGCTGCAAAATACTGATATACAACTCCAGCTTTCACACTACTTAGTCTTACCCGATTCATTCCTACCTATCAGGCTCAATATTCCCAAGAAACAAGCAGATCTTACCCCTTTGGGACAGAGGCACAAAAAATGACTTAGAACTTGAAGGACTTTTGGGGAATTTAGACGCTCCAAATGCAAGAGCAGGATCCTCAACCCTGCCAGCATCAACTGACATCTCCCAGCATGAACTCTCTCCCTCCATTTACCTAACTCTATCATTTTGTCAGTAATGTTTACAATAAAATGTCACATGCAGCATGAACCAGAATGCCCATGATGACGCCCTTCCAGCAGTGTCCTAATTGCCAGGCTGCAAAGATAAGTGAAGTTCTGCATTTTCTCTCTGGCCCTTTATGTCTTGAATTCTTGGCTGCAGAATGGTTTCAGCACCAGCAAAAAGGGTAGCTAACATATTCCCCTCTGCCTTTGTGTCTCTAGCCTGGTGGTTCAGAGACACTTCTGAAGAGTACCATTTCAGTTTCCCTCTACCCTCCTCCAGTATGCTGATTACCATAAATCTCATTTCTAGATGATGGCAGTCAGCCTTGTTCCACTTACATTACTCTGCAGACACTACTCTGACTTGCTTAGTCCCATCACACAAGAAACATGTGGTGCAAGTAGAGTTCATGCTTCCTGACTCCAAGTCTCGGTTGACTCCCAACACACAACAGAACATATCAACAAAACAGGCAGAATCTTGATCCCACTATTTCTGCAAGGCGAGTATAATTAGATTATTTAGCTGTCAGACACAAATCCCCCTAATCGCCTGACGAGTGAATCCTAAAGATGAAAGGGGATGAAGTGCCCTCTTGCTGCAGAAACAGCTGATAAAAGCATGAATAATGACCATGATTTGGTGTACAGATATTCAGAGGCATGAGACAGATTTAGCAGCAACCTGCCAGTATTAATGCTTGGTTTTATGAAGCCAACAGAAGGATAGTCTAGCATTAAATAATAGGTTCTGTTAGCAGAAGAGCCCTCAATGACAGTTTGGTACGCTGCAAGTCCCTATCACTGCAGACCAGTTTCCTCTGATACTGAGTTAACAATGATTACAAAAGTGTTTGAGGTGGCACACAAAGTTGTGTGAATGAGGTCACGGTACAATCTAAACAGTCTCATTTCCTTTCATTTATGTACTTTGGTTCAACCGCAATCCCTGTAACAGCAGAGAACAACACAAGAGAAGCAGAGCACGTACTGGGCAGTATACATTTTCTCACTTGAGGGCACTACGGCCCTTCCCTTCAACTATTCAATCCTGACCAGAGGAAGAAAAGCAGACTGGTGATCAAGTTTCCTCCTTCAGGATATTTTAAAGTTGTATTTCAGGGTTTTCTGTTGTTGCTGAAAACTGAGTTGTCTATTTACTTTTGTTATTCAGGTCTTGTGTCTCTAGAACATTTCATCTGAAAATTCACATTGAATTGTCACTTGTGCACCAGCTAGGTCCATACAGAAGATTTTGTTATATTTCTTTACACTGAAGGAACATACTTATCCTTTTACTTTCCGTTAACAAACACAGGCTTTTCGAAGCAACAGCTTATTTACTCACAAATCAGGAAAAAAAGATTTACTCAGCATCAGTATTTATTCTGGAAAGTGAATTGAGGTCTTTACGCTAGATAAAATATTTTGGAACTGCTGCTTGAAATGTAACTCCATGAAGATATCCCTAGAGAATACATCAGACATTAAAGAATTCACAAAAATGAGCTGTATGAGCTGGAAACACTATTTTAAGCTTAACATCATTTGTCAGTTTGAACAGTGAAAATAGAACAATATGCACTGATGTCTTATACAGGGGAGGAAAAGACAGTTACTTATCTTGAGAACTTTTAGAATTTCAGAAAACCTCAATGATTAGGTCAGGGGAAAAAACGTGCTGTATTTCTTTGACCATAATGCTTCCTTTTAACATTCAACTAGTATTTTTGAATGTTGTTTATATGCATGAGACTTTTTTCATCTAGAGGTTTACGTGCAAATCCAAGGCCACTGTTAGTGACAATATAAAAGCTCTGTTCTTTAATGTATTTTTTGGCAGTCCATTTTGTAACCGAGAACATTTTTTCACAAAGAAGCAGAAATGGTTACTAGATTCTTCCAGCTCTGGATGAACAGAAACATAAACAAGCTTCTCATTGACCATGTATAATGCTGGTGTTGTGAAGGGGGAGCCAAATTAATTTCTTTGTTCTAATATGCTTCAAGTGCTTAAGGAACATCATCAAGTCCTTTATCCATCCTACCTGGTCTACCTTAAATTAAAAAAAAAAATAAAAAATTGAAAGAGCCCAAGTATAAAAACCCCAAAGGCTTTCAGATGTCAAAATGCCCTTACTCTGTCAGAGACAAAATAAGAGAAATGTCCAGGATTTCAGTTTTTCCCATGATACCAACATTCAACTCCACATAAAGTACTTTCTGTGACAGCATGATCAAGTATTGTTATCCTGGGGTTTCCCAAAAGGACAGAGTTAACACTTTTCCTAAAGGGTCACCACATGGCACTTCAAAGAGGCTGATGGGAATTTTAAGGAACCTTTACAGAGAAAACAAAAATTCTTTAGGGAAAGTGTGATTAAGCACCTGCCTGCATATTTGATTGCCTCAGTCATCTAAAATAGCTTCTTTCTCTGTAGCTACTTTCTACCCAGCTGTGCTTTGGTAGAACTACCATCCATATGCTCCTGAACTACTATTATTAATATTTTTTAATACCAACTAGATAGGTACATCTGCCCAATGCACGCCCAGCTAATATAGAGAGCCCCAGTTGCCCAAGCTGCACGCATTTCTACTGACATCATCTGCGAAGAGATTCCCACCATAATGCAGGTAGTTTCCTTAAAACTAGGTTAGGTGAATGAATGGGACAGGAAACGAGTGTTCATCAAGTCCTCAATTACGACCAGACTGTCGCAAGCACAGGGAAGCAAAATCCTTTTTATTCTCGTGCTCCTAGTTTACTCTGAGTATGAGCAGAGAGACAGGACGTCTCGCAACGGGGCTTTGAGCAGCCTGGGCTAGTGGAAGGTGTCCCTGCCCATGGCAGGGGCTTGGAACTAGACGATCTTTCAGGTCCCTTCCAACCCAAACCGTTCTGTGATTTTATGATTCTAGAATTGGTGTCTCACAGGTGTCTCATAATTCACTTGCTGTGAGCAAGAGAGAGGGAACAGCGCGGTGGCTGCCCGAGCCCACCCACCAGCGGTGGCCGTGTCCCCGGGGAGCCAGCCTCAGGCGCCGATTCCTGCCACCACTCCTCCCCTCTGCCATGACGTTAGCTTATCTGCAAGGGGAAAAGGAGGGAACTGATCTGTGTTAAGAAGTACTGCAGAAGGGAAGGAAGAACAAAAGAGAGTTATCCGCTTCGCTAAATGGCTGCACAAATGTTTGGGTAGAACTGAGGCAGGAAAATTTATGGTCATAGGGGTAAGGCGCAACTCTCAGCTGCAGCGCTCATTTATACCAGCTTAAGCTCACTGGGAAAGCATGGTGAGCACCTCTATAGTGTGGTTTAATGATTCCTGGGGCCAGCATACCGCATTTTGACCATGCTCAGGGCAACCAAAGGAAAGGTTGCAGTAGTGCTGGTCTTTACATCGTTCAAAAGATGAAATACAAACCACACCGAAGTACTCAGCTCTACATACCAGATGATACTTCCATAAAGAATGGGCACCCTGACCACAGGATCAGATGTGGCACACATCCATATGGGATGTTTTAATGGGACGTGTGGCAAATATTTCACAGAATGCAGACAACAAAGCAATTAAAGTATTTTTAAATTTCAAATTATAGTTTCTTTGCACATAGTCAAGCTATATAACCTTCTACTGGACAATCTGAAAATAACACACTTTCATACTTAGTCCATATTCCAGCAGACTTAAGTGCAGTTTTTCCAGCTGATGTCTACACTACATGACTTTTGGACTTGGATGAACATAGGCCTTCTGAATTATAGCGTATCTTCATAAAGAAATAAATGCTTTTTTTCTTTGAAAAAGACTTTACCTGTGAAAGGTTTTACCCTTCTACAGCAAGGTTATGAAACCCTGTATTTAGGTGCTGCGAAAGGCACATGAACCACTGGCACCTGAATTCTCTCTGTCTTGACAAAATCAACAAATCTCTAAATAAAAGATGTCCCTCCAGATAAAATCCTGGTCTTACAAAGCAACAGAGCAAAGCCTTCATCCCACAGAACTCCTTGAAAATTGACATAATTTCAGCCATTGGCATGACTCTTGCCACAATTAACAAGTTTGGACAAAGCAGACAAGTTGTCTGAAGTCAACAGTGAAGAGGTGGAGGCCTCATAACTCTTCATGAATACCAGTCCTCCGGGAACTGGCTACTACACCAGCACTGCTTTAGAGGAAAGCAACGTTCAAGTAGTCAACTAGTATATCCTGCCTGAATTTTAAAGGCTTTTGGAATCAGGATGCATATGCAGAAAAATTAAAGGTATCTGGGAGAAAAATGTTTTCTCGTATTCACAGAGAAACTGATATGTTTTTACCAAATACAAAAGTTACTTCCTGAATGCAAAAAAAAAAGGGGGAGGGGGGGGAACGACAACAAAAGTAGCATGTCAGTCTAAATCCTACTACAGTACTCTAATTCTCATTCCAGAGAATAGTAAACAGGTTGCGATTACATTACACCACACTCAGTTCACTTGGTGCCCTAGAAATAGAGTACTGAATGTCAGAGCATCTTACAATTGCTGTATCTGTCATCCATTGTCGTGGCACTGGAATCCAAGCAGACAAGCAAGAAAGTAAACAAAGCAAAGGAAACAGTACAGAGGTCCCCAAACAAGGGAAATTTTAGAACAAAACATGATTTTGCTGGGGCTTTGTTTTCTGATTCATCAGATGATTATTCTTCTGATGCACTTCTTTTTTACAATTGAAAAAAAGAAGCAGAACCACCTCTTGTCATCAGTTAAACTGCTTAAGCTACATCAAGTCTAAGAAAAAATGCTTTGAATACTTAAGGAATAGTCACATTTGTTTTAATTAAAACCTCTTTTATTTTTTCAAAATAACTGTTATTTCTGAAATATTTAATAAAAGAAATTACTGGTGCTTTACTTAATTACATCAAAAAGTATTTGAAAATCATGTTCAGAGAAGACCTAGAAAATCACTTACCGGGACAGACAACAAATCATTTATGTAGTTCTGAAACTTCATGGCAAAATAAAGACAAAATGGCAAGCCTGTACTACCTTTGGCATACCACTGTGAAGGATTACATACAGCAGAAAAGGGAGGGAGAAAGCAAGGCCGGGATGATTTAATCAATGTATGTTGACATTCCTTGATGGCTCAGAGTTTGTTACTCCTTCACATTTTATTTGATAACAACAACTGAATGTCTAATTTGTTTTCAGGAAAAAGTTCTTTAAAAGAAAAAGGGAGAATGAATAAGAAGCAAAGGTCAGAGTAGTAAGTTCTTTGGTATGTTTTCCAGGTGTGGATTTTTTTTAGGAGAAAGCACTAGGTGCTGCAATTAAACTTATATTATTGTTTTTATCTTGTATTAATCAAATTTTATCTATTTAATATGTTATCCACAATTACTTATTATTTTAATGATCATTTAGCACGATTTCTTACTTAGCCATTCAAAAGCTAGGAAATCTTAAAATTTAGGGTTTCATACAGACCCTCACTTCTGCTGTGTTATAACTACATGTGAGTCTATCATGTTTTACATGTAATCTTGTTATACTTCTCAGTACAATGGCATTCAGCTGGTTCTGTCACTGAGGTGTAAAATGACAATATGTTGTCATTTTGAAGTAGTTATTCAAGATAGAGTTCATTTCACTTAAACATCAGCTATGAACCAGATGTGCACATATGGGCCAGTGGCTGCAGGCTTCCCTTCTGTTAATGGAGGTAAACAGCCCTTTTAGCATGTAATTCATCTGGACTTCTTTGGAATAAGAAAGGTCACATCCTAATAATGACTTCTAGTCTACACACTGTGAAGAAACCTTGAGTACTAGCAACACCACAGACATCTAAATTCAGTCAATGGAATCCCATGATACTTGCTATTTTTAAATATTGTAGTTGTGTAGTCCATGCGTATTATCTGCCTGGACAGCAGCCAGCTAATCTACCTATAGGTCTGTCTTTATCTATCTATCTCTCTCTCTATCTCCATATGTATCTATCTATCTCTAGGTCCGTCAATAAATCTATAAACCCAGCTATCTAATCAATAAATACTGGTGTTACAGCAGTACAATGCTGTCTTTATGCAAGTCCAGTATGACCTTTTCTACTTTCCATGGCCAATTCACAGCAATTTTCATTAAAACACACAAATAAAAAAGTTGCTGGTCCTGGCTCCTGAAGATTGAAACTGTGACCTAAGTGCATGCTAAAAACTGAGATTAAAAAGAATTTACTGTTCATCCTTTTTAAAAAAGATTAACTTGGATAAGTAACTGATTAAAAGACAGGAAACAAAAGGCAGGATTTCGTCATGATGACCAGTGGAGTCCCTCAGGGATCTAGATCAAGGCTCTTGTTTTCCACATGTTCACAGATGATCCAGAAAAGGGGAAAGACAGAAACTCAGTTCAGATAGAAGTAAAATGACACATTTGAAGGAAAACTGCTATCTTGAGACAGAAATGATGGGCTTTGAAACACACAGCTGTTAATACTTTGAAAAGCAATAAAGAGCGATGGAAAGCACTATTGAAATGCTGTATAAATCCACCCAACACCTAGATCATTGTGTGCGGCTCTCACCTCCTTTCCCCCTCACACATAACCCACCTCAGTCCCTAAAGGAACTGGAAAAGACAGAAAGCCACCAAGAATGATCAAACCTATGGAACAGATTCCTCCTTCTGGAAAAAAAGATTCACAGGGGTGATTTAATGGAAGTCTATAAAAATCAGGTGGGGCACTGAGAAGGTAGCTAGGGAGGATTCACTCATTACCTCTACCAGTACTAAAAATTAAGGGCTATCAGAAGAAATTAGCAGGTACCACATTCAAAACAAAGGGAGGTAACTCCTTCCCACAGTGTGTGACCCAGCTGAGTGGAACTCTTTCACAGGAGTTACAGACGTAACATGTTACTTGCAATGAAAATGTGACCACTCGAGTTGATGAGGAGAAAAAAAATCCATTAGGGTTATTAAACACAAAGTTCAAAATGACTAGAGGCCGTGAAGACTCACTGCAAGAATTTCTCTGTATGCTTACTCTGTTCTCCCATTCTTCCCCAGGCTTTCAGTATTGACCTCTGTTTGGAGGCACGATACCAGCCCAGGCACCGTTCTGATCTGAACTACAGATGTCTCAGGATCTTCCAATTTCCTGAAAATATCATTCCTTAACATATGGAAGTGAAATATTGAATGCAATACATTTCGGAAAGTAAATCTAAATAAAGCAAGGTGACAAAAAACCAAAGTGATAACACAAGGGAAACTTCAAAGGATTACTCCAAATCCTCTCTCCCCCCAAACGTTATCAAAGAAACTAAGTTTTTCAGTTAAAAGGAAAGCAAAACTATAGGGAGAACAAAGATATAAGAGAAAATAATTAGAAAAGTCTTCAAAATTATAAAGCAGTAACTTTTGGTTTCTTACAGGTTCATTTAAATCCTCTGATTTGTAGGCCACTACAGAAATTTTCAATGGAGTAATTTCTGAGCCAAAAAATGCTTTATGGCATATGCAAGTCTGCTTTCCTGGGCCATCTTTTGTAGTTATCACAGAAGCAGAGAAACCCACTATGAGTCTAAAAGATTATAAAAAGCAAACACTGTATTGACAGTCAGCTATTGCATGAAAAAGACAAACCCACCGTACAGAAATACATATTTGCATTTCCTCTTTAGCCATCTCAGACTTTCTCTGAGCTGTAAGGTGCACTACATCTACCTCATCTACTGCAACACTATCGGTGAAGCGCTCATAACAACTTACCAACCCCCTGAATAAATTTGATTCTGTCAAGCAGTCTGAAAAGGCTTTTAACTATCTCCGACTTTCCCTGAGAAAGTGCTATAGATTTAAGACGTCTTCAGACGCACAATATTTCAATATTTCAGTGTATGAATACATACTGCTTCCTCAGTAATGATATTAATGTTTATGCTGAGCTGTAACTGTTTATATCCTCCACATTCATGTAATTTATATTTTTGCATTAATAGTAGAGTCTCAAACCTTCATAGTGGGGAAGACATCTAATTAGAGAGACTGTTTCACAGATTCCTAACTTCCCGTTTACAACTACAAAACATGTCCTCAGCGATTTCGGAACCGCTTAAATGGAAAATTACTTTAGTTCTTGCTTCCAGCTGTTGAGCTCCATTACGAAACGACCTGAGCCAGTACCAAATGTCCCATCCAGCTATCCATGCACTAAAACTACCAGGTGTTTAGCAGACCACCAGCAGTCTACAAACCACAGATGAAGAATATCTTCATTAGCATTATGCAAGTCACCAGAGAAATATGCGCTATCTCAAATAACATTCAAAGAAATAAGTAGGTAAAATATGCAATGCAAAATTTTTTTTTAACTTCTTGGATGGAAAAGGGAGTAGAAACAAAAACATGAGTACGAACAGGAAAACATAATTTCCATTAAAACTCTGGGTAGCTTGGAGAGCAGGAGAGTGCACCCTTTGCTTTTACATCACTCTTCTCCACAGTTAAACCTGTTCTACCGGCAGGCGAGTTCAAACTCTAAAGCTGTTGTAACTTCATATTTTGACAAGTTCTTAAAATTTCAAATTATGGGCAGGGAAGACAGTAGAGCGGCTTCTTTCTACCGGTATGCTTGATGTGCTGGACAGGAGAGAAACCCATGTGTCTTAACTCACACACCTTATAACATTCATATTTCTGTAAAATTTGGAATCCTGACATTTGATGCTGTCAGGCTATTTCAAACCATTAATGAACTAAAAATCTGCCTTCCTAAAAGGTTAATGGTGAGAAAGTCAATGTAAGAGTTTAGATTAGGCAGATGCTGCTGAAACAAATGGAGCAAGACATGGTAGAATCACTGATGAGTAAAAATGCTTTAGCAAATTAAATAAAAAAAGCAGATACAGAATGAATCCCACACAGCACGCTCCCAACTGCCTCCTCTCAAAGCACTGAAAGCATGTGCATCAAAATGAGCTGTATGAACAAGCTCATTTTCTTTCTTCCTCAAGCTGCGGATTTGCAGTGCTAGAATATGCTTTTGTAGTGAAAGTTAAGTATTTTGGGGAGCAGATAAGTCTTCTTTTTTCACTGCTTTATTTAGTCTTCATTTTTGCCTTTTACTGACTGCGGCTTACACAAATGTAAAGGATCATGTCCCCTTGCAATCCTAACCAGGAATTTTACCGTTTGCAGATTGCAATTCACAGTTAATTTCTATCTCCTCTAGGAAGAATCCTTTAGGCAGACTGCACTGAGTGAACGAAATTCCTTCCTACTCTCCCAGGAGAACTGTGCCTGTCTAGATTGCAGCTGGTAACTAGCATGATTCAGATTGTACCATCCAGCTTAGACACTGCTGTTATGAAACCTCCCTCTTTTACAAAAATTAATGAACCTTACAACTGCTACATGGATCTCCACTTCCTTGTGCAGCAGTAAGGAAAGCCTAGTAGCAACTTTCACCTCTCAAAAAAAAATAAAATAAAAAAAAAAAAAATTCTAGGAAAACATTAAGCAGGGAATGGCTCTTCCTTAATATCTTCCTTTTTTAAAGTGGCAACAATACTTCCTTGGTCTTTTGTGAAAGTTACGATGCTGACAAGTAGCTGTTTAATTATATTTTTCAAATTCAATAATTAAAAAAAAAGACCAAACCCGTACTGTCATGCAGGTAGTCCCAGACTTAGTGCTGACAGCAAATATTTCTTTCATTTTGGCATTTTATTTCTTCTCTTCTCCTCAGATTGTCTTTAATTTTAATTTTTTAGTGTTATTTTTTTCCCACGTTGCCTCACTGAAATCAGGACAGAAGTTACTGAGGCAAAACAGGGAGATATTTTAAACTCTTACAGAGAAAACCGCAGAGCAACAAGTGACAACGCAAAATGCATTAGCATCTCCATCCAGTTCTCTTTCAACTGACTGGAATTTCATCTCTTCTCCTTTGAATGAAGCTCCCAAACTGGAAACACAAACAGAGAATGACTAACGTCAAGTGTTTCAGCTTTTCTTTTCAGCAAGTGCTTTAGGCACAGAGACTGCTGCAGCAGCCGCTGCCGGCCGTACGTACGGCGGGAGGGCTGCCGCTCTTTGGGTGGCCAGTGCGTGGCAAGTGGCCCAGCGCCCAGCAGAAAGCAGGCACCAGCAGCCCCCACTTGGCTACCAATCGCTGCAGCTCCCCAGGAGCTGAGTCCTCTCTCCCCCTCCTTGGTTTTTATTGGGAAGTTTTTAGGAAGCACTTGGTCAACTAACTGTAGTAATATAAGCTCATGCCCGTAGTATCTAAGAACTACCTTAGAACAGAAAACGCCACTGACCTCCTATAGAAACAAATGCAACAAGGAGTTAAAAAGGCATTTTAGAAATTGGCCTACAGACTTTTTAGCCCGCCGAGTGCCTGGCTGGTCTATGATCCTTTTGCACTACTCCTTTCCTCCTTCCTCTTTTCTTTTTTTTAAGGCAGAAAAAAAGAAAGACACATGGCACATCCCAAGAGAAGCAGCAACTCGGAAAACTTGTAGCTTCATTTCTGCACACAGCTTACTGACTTTAGCTGCGAAAAGCCAAAGTTGAGAGAAATTTACATTTTTCTACTGAAAGTCCCCAACATATCTGCAAATCATTACACAGTTTACTTGGTGTCTCTCCATTCAGCTTTCTATAAAATTTTACAAGCACCAGTTGACTCCAGTTTTCCTTGCTGTTTCTTGAAGGAAAGGATAATTTCCATCTAGATTTTATTATCCCAATATAATTTTCTCCAAAAATTATTCGTATCAGTTTTCCTCATTTGTACAAAAGACTCCAAATGTCACCTCTCTCAGAAGAGGAATTAGTAAAGCTCCTCCTCTTTTCTCTGCCAAAAAGAAGAAGTGCAGTTTTATTAATGCATTTGGGAAGGAAAAGAAGGGGGATGAATTTTTGTTTACTAAGCAAACATTTGAAAGAGCAACACTTCCTAAAGGCTGTGCAGCTAGTCTTGTCTAACTGTAAAGTTACATTATTCTTTAGAATAAGAAAACTGAAACCAAATCATATAGAAATAAAAAACATCTGTGCAAGTTTAATGGCCAAACACTGTGAAAGGAAAAAAACTTAAGCTAAACAGAGCCAGGACAGAATATGCTTTCACACAAAAGTAACCCCCTGTTCTAATACGGTCCTCTATAGCAGAAACGGACTTCGGGATCCCCAGCACCTTTTTCCTTTCTTTTCTTTTTCCCTACCCGGCATCTACAAAGTGTGCAGAAGAACCAAAGAACCCTGCAGTCGAATCCTGTGCTCTGCAGAATACATATTACGATACAGTTTTAAACAGCCACAGAAAAGAACCCCAACTAATCGTAAAAGAAATACCTCCTCTCCCATTGTGAAGCCAAGCTGCCTTTCAGCAGCTCCAAGTGTCCAAGAAGAGCCCTGGAGTCCTGCCCCTTCCTTGCATGAGCTCAGCTCGGCGAGAGCGGGAGCCCAGCCCTGACACTGACTCACGCTCCGGGCCATCCCGGGGAAACAAAGGTTCCACTTGTTTATTTCACAGGAAATCTGGAGCTTTTCCTACCTCTGCTCACTTGCAGCGAGAAGTTTCCTCTCCTTTCCCAAGCCAGCCTAGTCTCTCCTGGCTTCTTGAGACCGACAGCTAGGAAAGGCAATGTGAGTGAGGATGTACAGACTTTTTGTGAACAGCCCAGACAGAAAGTCTTGCAAAGAACTCTACAGGAAAATGAGCTTATGACAAATTCTGAGTGTACTGGTCTCTCTGTTAAAAAAAAAAAAAAAAAAAAAGCTGAAATTTCATGTCACCTATGTCTTTGTTTCAGCTTTTGTTTTTTAAAGAAAGATGATCAAGAAACTTCAGATGATGCGCTCTTCCATGAAAATCTTATAAATTCTTAATACTGCCTCCTCACAAACATTCAACTTTAAAGCGACTGAAAAAAGGGCAGGGGAGGGAAACACACCAAGGGCTTCTCAGATAATTTGGAAGAAATTAAAGATTTATATTTAAGCAAGCCACAAGACACGATACACTCTCACTCCCATTTGACCGTATATACTGTTCAGTAAGCATTCACACGCGAACACATCTACTACGGACATACTCAGGCACACTCAACGCATTCCCTATAGGCGCACAGCCCATTCTCTACAGAGGCATTCTCATGGGAGTGCCAACACAATTATGGGACAAGAAAAAAGTCTCTGAACTCATACATTAAAAAGATAGAAGCAAAAAAATCGGTTCTCTCTGTTTTAAGAACCACTGTAAGGAAGGACATGACAAACTTTGTAGATTTTAAAGGGGAGAACAATAAATTGTTCAACATGGTTCCTACAAAAAAGAACAAGAAAAAGGTTATTTTGCAGAGCCAGGATATTACAATATATTTTCTGCTACAACAGTGGAATATGAGAGGATACACAATCTTCTTTATTGGATGCTTTTCTAAAAACCAGCCTTCCCCTGGGGATTGTTCATATATATTTGGTCCTAATCCAGTTGAGAGGCTTGGATTAGATGGTCTCTGAGATGCCCTTTGGCCTTATACTGAAAGCAAATCACAACTGATCTGAGTAGGACTATCACTGCAAGTATAGATCTCCAGAAAAAGTATCAGGATATTTTAAAAAAGGAAAAGAGCACAAGATGATGGCTCCCAGAAAAGGCAACATCTCTTGCAGCAACACTCCCCGCGCCTGCACCATGCTGCAGAACAGGTTCAGGAGGGATTCAGAGCAAAGTCTGAAGGCATACTGAGCCTGCAATCTCCTTCCTCAAGATTTCTGTTTTCCAATCACAAATTATTTTAAAGTTATATTACAATACATCATTAATTTCCATTCCAGAAAAGACTCAATTACTGGTATTTGTTTTAAGAGAGAAGAATTATCTGTGACACATTTATAATTCATACAATTTATGAGTATATAAAAGTATAAGTACTACAATCAGGCATGACTTTTAAAAATAATCCTCAACTAGGAAAAATTTTAAAAAGGAAACAATTTCGGAAAAAAATCCACAGACTAATGAAGCTACATTGACAGCAAAAGATGAGTGTATAAATTTTACTTCACAGGTTATATTCAGTTTGGTTTACATTCATCAGTCTTTTTGAAGTTATTTGTGTAATTTCCAAAGTCAGGCAGGGTATTTTATTTTTTTGCATAACTGTATTTATTCTTTTAATTTTCAAAGTTTGCGTGTGCTAAGAATATCAAATGTCATTCCATTAGAATTTTTATAATCTTTTCAAAGTTTAAAAAACTTAACAATTCAGATGTAGCAGTTAAAAATCAGTTATATTATAAAAAAATCCAAGTGGGGCAAGAAAAAAGATCATTTTACTTAGAAACACTAAGACTTTATAAAACTGTTTATTCCTAAATCCTTGATTACACTCATTTAAATCTTTTTATATAAATTAGATTTTACTTAGGTAGAATTTACTGCTATTAGTAGACATACTAGATCATATTCATTCATGATCCAGTTCTCTTGAAGTTCATCAGACAGCAAAAAAAGCTAGCTTGCATGTCAGTACTGTGAGCCTTCCGAAGCATTTTCTCTGTACTGATGTTGAAACATGAGACAAATCTTTCCTAGAAATTCAGTTTATGTCTCCATCAGGTATTTCTGGAACTCAGGAAATCAGCTTTATTTTAAACTATTAAAGCACAGCATTTGGGGGTTTTTAACGAGTCTTCTTTTAAAATGCTTGTCAGGGTATAAGCTCGGTAATGGTAGAGACTCAACTGAAATTCAGAGATTTACTGTGATTAGCAAGCTACCGATCATCAGCTGATCCAGAGCAACTTGCAACATTTATTGTCTCCCTATTATGAAATAAAATTGCATTAGCTTAAACCTACACATCCTGTTTTTCAGACTGAAGCATCCTAAGATTTCCTAATCAAAACCAGGACTGAAAAACCAGGAGTATTCCCTCCCAGCAAGCACTCCTCCAGGAGAACCCGTGCTGGCAGAAGCCCAGTGCTGTGCCCCAGGAGAACAGAGCAGATTTTCCACGTTGCTTTTAAGAGTAACTTCTGGTACTATCAATACTTTTTACACTACTCTGCTTAGTAGTTCTTCAAGATGATTTTCCTCATGTTCTTTTTATTTTTAGATGTTCTTCAAGTAGCTTAAGTCAGGAACGGAAGTTGAAAATGTTTTCATGCGTATGCTTGATGTGTTTCTTTCATACGGACAAATCTTTTCTGAATAAAGACCAACAACATACATGTAAAGTCTTGTGGCGTGGACAACAGCTACCTTGCACTTATAGTCCGATAGCTGCTTTAATAAAAACAAACACCTAAAAACATCACAAGCAGCACAAACCACTGTGTGCGTAACCTCCTCCACCAAAAACTGCTGGTGCAGACTGATGTGAAAGCTGACCCACATCACCAGTACCTGGACAACTCTGTTCAGGCAGCCTGAACATTTTACAAACCAAACTGAGAAAACGAGCAAGCACGGATATCTAAGGGGAGAGCAGGGAAGGGCAGGAAGCATACAGGAGATCAGGAGTCACTCTTCACTCATGCAGCACAGTTCAGTGACTCAGCAGAGACTCATTGCCAGCCAAGGTTATCGAATTTCTTCCTCTCTTTAAACTTAATTTTGCATTTCCCGTTCTATTCCCTTGGTACCATGTCCTGCTTTGAGCCAGCCTCCCCAAAAGGGGCGTGCTGCTTTTCGACTGTCCCTCATTTCACGAGCCAACCATATTTCCCCTACCCTTCCCTCTTATTCCTGTGAATTAGCTACTCCAGAAAGGGTAACAATCGCCTAAAGAATTTATTTATAATGTCCACACTGCCTCATGAACGTCAGCCACCATTTGCAAACGCAGGCTATTTTTTTGCATAATGAAAGAAACACATAAATCCTGTTTCCACACTGAACTCAAGGAACGGGGAGTTACACCGGCGCAGGAACGAGCCCCTGCTGCAGGCGACCTTGCTCTCGCGACAACTGCAGAAGGGGCCAGGGTCCCTCTTCCCCGTAGCCGTCCTCACAAGATGCCACTATAAGGAATGGTTGGGGCAGGGATGCCGGACTACGGCAGACAGCAACTTCAAAGCAAACCACAAATGCTGCTTGAACAGCTAAGTGCTTCCCCCTGTTCCTACGCAGTTCGACACGCTGCCGATGCTTTGCCACGACCGCCGCGCCGTCGCCGACGGCTGTCTCTGAATAAATGAACGCCAGAAACCCGCACTTTCGAGCGCAAAGTGCTACGCACACGTGGTGCTCACACCGCACGCCCTCTGCCTCAGCAGGCGTTTTTAATAGTGTTTGCATTCAGTACCAGGTGGGTTTGCTCGCATCCATTTTTTCATTTTCTCAGTATTTTGAACGCTGGCTTCAACATTTCTGTTGGGGAGCAAGCGCCTCCAAAGGCATCGGAGGGGACAGGTACGTAGCAGCGAGCCATGCCGTAGGGAGGCAACGGCAGCACGCGCGCAGCACCCACGGCCGGCGCTGGCGTCGCACCATGGGTGCCGCTGGGCAGTGCTGGCAGAGCTCCTTTTAAATGGCAACTGAAAATTAAGGGGGAAAAACGTTTTCTGCAAGCAACCAGGCAGGAACTGACAGAGCAGGGGTGGGAAAGGCGTGACTGCCAGCGCAACAGGTCCCGAGCTCACCGGCTCAAAACAGAAACTCAGACCCTGCAAGCGCTCAGTCTCAGAGTTTACAAATCTCTGTCTTATTGCAACGGACAGGTGGACTTCATAATTGACATGAGCTCCTAGCCCTTATAGCTCTTGTGTCTACTTCCATTATTTCTTCTCTATTTTTCTTCTCCCACACATACTGAATATATACAGAAATAAAAATTTCTGTATAAATTCAGTGTTTTGCAGTGAGAAGGATCCCTAAACACCAGTTAACTAGATCTTACAAGTTGCTGGATCTAGAGCCACGACAGCCTCCCCTTTATATTAAATCATTACAGTGGCTGCAATATTCCCCAGGTTGAGTATAAAATTTACATTAAGTTCTGGCACACACTAATGTGACCTCACCAAAGGCTGTTAATGAAATGTAGCTCTGCTCAAATTCACCACTGCTAGCCATCTATGAAAGCCTTGCCTGCAGAAAACTACAAATATATCTCAAATGGAAAACGTTAAAAATACCCTCAATAGTCTCTTCTGAAGTAAGGGCAGTTTTCAGAAAGATAAAAATGGCTTTTTAAGACTTTTTATTTTGTATTCACCTATTATGGTCTTCAGCATTTCCAGCTGAAGCCTCAACTCACAGACCAACCCAATACAGTTAACTCAGACTAGAAAATACTGGTTGAATTAATTTTCCTACACTTCTAGAGGTTTATTTTCAGCTACAGGAGAGGAAAAAGTGATAGCTTGTTAGAACAACGGAAGCACATATAGATCATATCAGAAGGAAGTCCAACCTAGAAACAGAAGGTTTAGATAAGCTACTATAAAATGAAAAAGGAAAAAAGAAATAAGCATAAACACCTGTTCAAATGTCTTGAAGCTGCACACGCAGAAGGAGGACATATGACACAGGCATTTCTATTTGACCATAAAACTTGTGCTACATTAACAGTGTTACACTGGATTTTCTCAGGAAACACGACATGCCTAGACACATACTGTATTCCTCCTAAAAATTCACCTGTCAGCAAGCTATGTCTTCAGTCACGTGCAGCATTGTAAATTAGTTCACTTACACCCACTGTTAATGGGAATTTGACAGATCCAAGCCTCAGGAATCTGATTCTAGTTATACATGGCCAGTAGTCGATTCATCAATGCAAACAGGCAAAGAAAAGGACTACAAAGCATAAGTATTTGATTATTTTTTTTTAAAAGCACAGCTCCGATAGCACTGCTCAGATTAAACTCCTAGAATCGCATCATTAATTACCCTAGAATAATCTGCTTCTGTGATTTTTAGAACAAAGAACAGCAAAGCAATGAATTCTCCACACCAATAAAACCAAGGGGGTTTCACGCAATTCCTCAGTTTTTCCTTTAGTTAAAGAGTTTATTGATCACCTTAAAAGACAAGGGCCACTATATCCTACATCATTACCACTGGGCTAACACTTGGAGCACATCGAACTGCCTGGAGATTTACAGGAGAGCCTAATGGCATCTGCTTCTGCTCAACTGGCAGCAATCCCTTCTGCCCTCATACTCCTGCCAATATCTGTGTAAAAGGCCTCTTAACACCCCAATAATTCATATCACCTCTGTGTGAAATACGATCTAAACTTACGATTCATAAAATTGAAAACACATTAGAACACAAAGTGATAACGCCAACAAAATGAGACCCTGTTAATTCTTCTGCAAATGCGACTGACATTTTCCATGGGAAGTATCTCGTTCTGAATAATCACACATTATAAAATCCTCACAGTGATTTGCTGATGCTTTAAAAAAGATCAGTAGTTTTTAGGAAATCTTTTAAATCAAAGAGATAACAGTTTCATTACAGTAATATATAAAATGTTTCATCAATAACTGTATCAAGAAGAAGCAACAGAAAGAGTTTTAGGGTCTCCAAACTTCAGAAAGAATTTAAAAAACAAAAAAAAAAGAAGAGGGAATTGAGGAAAGCATTGTGTCTGCCTCTACAAAAGATTACAAGTTATTGAAAAACTAAGGCTACCTGTAAACAAGCAAGGCACATACCAGGGTAAAGATCTCTTTAAAAACAACATTGCTAGGGAAAAATTTGTACTGATTTGGCACTCTGCATCATACATTGCAACACTTTTGATCCAGTATGCAGAGCTCTCAACCTAAATATGACCTTGCATGGAACAGCAAACTTAATGCAGGATTCTCTTGCTCTCAGCCAGCATTAAATGGCAAAGAACATGGCAATGACGAGGGAAAAATCTCCTGCAGCCAGGAGAGAAGTATTTGGGGAGGTTAATGTTCTGCAGTCGTAACCGAATGTTGTTTCAGTGAATCACATTTTGGTGCTATGAGTAGGCAAAGACCACAGTGCTGAAGCCTCTGAATGGCACTGCTCAAAGGTTAACCATCCTGACCCTATACAGGAAAAATGCAATGACAGCAAAGAAGTGTTGCTTTTAGTTAACTACACACTTGAAACACAAATAATGGATTGTGTTTACAAAAATGAAGCCATTATTTTCCACTAACCGTGCCAACTTTAAGAGAAATCTGAAGACATAGGAAGGAAGGTCTGTGGGTATGAGGGAAAATTTTAGAATTTTCCTGAAAATTCTATATTCAATTTTTGGCTGGGTAACAAACCTATTGACTTACGCTGCACAAATATTTGTTCTTTGTGAAAAACAAAGGTAAGACTTCTCCTTATTATAAAGTGGAGTAAGACTTCCCTTCAGGGAACGAAGGCCACTTCATATGCACTTTGCGAACACTTCACATTAAAACGGGGAGAAAGTGACATTCTGACCAGTGACAGAATTTAGAACTTTAGGATGAAAACTTCTTTAAACCAACACCAAGAGAGAACTAAGAAATGACACGTACCTTATCTACTGGGAGAAAGTCATTTTCAACTTCTATCGACCTTGGTCGTAGCTTTATAGGTTTGTCTTTGAAGATATCTCCAAAGCCAACACCCTTGACCTTTTTGGGTTGGATTGTCGTGCCTCCGTTGGCGCCTTCCGATTTTGTGCTGCAAGAGTCACCACCATCACTCTCAGAGCCTGTAGCATCTTTTAGGCCTGTGAAATGGAAGGATGAAAGAAGGAATCTTAGGTTTGAAGCTCACTATTTTCAAAACAGATTGTGACTGGAAAATGATCCCTACCACCATCCTCTAAAGGAAAACTAAACCACAAGAAACAGGTAGAGAAGATGCTCTCTGTGCCATGCACTCATTTGTGAGTTTCAAAAATCACTCTATTTCATCACATTGGTGTACCAGTTAGAACTTACACCAATGAACAAAACATGCATACTCCAGCACCAAAACTTCATGAATGAAGATGGCCATTCCTTGAGTACCAAGAAAATCCTTCTTCCTCAGACAAAAATTGTTTGGAAGAGAACTCAATAAATGAAAGAGTTAAATTCAGTTGTAGGGCAGCTATTGTACAAAGCCGCTTAAAGCTAACAAGCAATTAGACCAGGCGAGCTGTACCTTAAATCTGTATGACTCATATCAAGCCAATTATGCAATTAGTATCTAAAGCTACATTACCTAACCGGGAAATACAAAGCTGAAAGCTGTTCAAACAAATTTGCAATCAAATAAGCTGCATAATATGTTCCCTGCTGAAAATTAAATCTCTCTGCAGCATAGACAGCCTCATAAGAAAAGCACCCATGCACACTATCCTCTAGGAATATAATAAATCAAAACTGACATTCTGATTTGCATTACTTCTCTCAGTGATTAGGAAAATTTATCTGCACTTATCTGAAAATATCTGCTGTTTGAATAGCAGAGGCCACAGATGCAATATGGTGATGCTTCAGCCACTTTACAGAACGGTGCAGAATCAGGCCAAACAGTCACTAGCAGCAAAAGTGACCCACTGAAGTTTCCTCCAATTGAAACAGTCCCCTGGATCATTTAAATCTTCCTTCCTACAGTACACATTGTCTTCACTATGTTTCCAGGAAAACCACAGCAATTGCTGCTACTACAGCACTCATTCTACCTAAGAATAACAAACTCAGATCCTCACATTCCCCTCACAAGCATTCGTGGTGCCACAGATGTGGATCTTACAAGTCAAAGAAAGAAAAATTTAAAGTAAGCTTATCTTCTTAATTATTTTTATATCAAGGTCCACAAAATGAGTGCAATGGATTTTCATCATAAGATGCTACCTGTACAGAAGAAAGATTCTTCTTTAAAATCTAGACACCTAAAATCAAGTAGAGATTATATACAAATCTCTTTCCCTCCTCCCTTTGGTAAGCAAGTAATGTTACCCCAAAATTATCTGTATTTCTGCCAAAGGAAAGAAATGGCACTAAGATTGGGCAAAGTCTACTGGATCCCTAGAAAAGGGCTGCAAGTTGTGGAACACATGGGAAGTTTTATAAAATCTACAGTTTCTACAATTCTCTGATGTGTATAAGCAACAGAAACAGAATGAAGCAGTGTTCCTGAGCTGAAAGCATCTGAGTATCATTTCCAGCCTACCTACACTAGAACAACTCTTCAAAACCAAATAGAGGAATTACCTAAATAAAAAATATTTTGGTCAATTGAAATCTTTATGAATAAAAATTTTAATATTAACAATCGAATCCTTTGGTTTTGCCTCTCCAGTTCAAGTGATGACTTTGGTTTCAACAAACAGCCTCCATCCAACAACTTTCTGCCATGCTGGCGAGCAGCAACTTGTTTTGGGGGGGACTTCTTGTCTTCCTGGCAATTCGCTGCTCAGCTACATGACTACCCAGTAGAACACAGCATCTTCTTCAAGGGCTACTTTAAGCTTCTCGGGTGAACCACAGAAACCAGTGCAAGTCCCAAGGCCTACAGGCACAACTTGGCAATCCAGGACGCGAGGGGCTCATCTGTTAAATTGGTTTCAACACCAGGGTGCTGCTAGGAAATGAAATCAGGAAGTATGTGTCAGACCAGGATTTTTACCAAAACTGTTAAGCAGAAAGGTCATCATATGCTGCTCTGAGATCTTCTGTATCCAAAACATGAAAGGAGTATAAATGCGGAATTAGATAAAGTACCCAACTGGAAACAAACAAAAAGACTAAAGACTAAGGAAAACGCTTAAGCCCTCTGGCCTCCTCAGAGCCTGTTGCATCTGCCTGTTGAATGTAACGTTTTTGTTTCTTTGAGTGTTCAATTTAGGTAGCGCTGAACAAGTTTTTTGTTCCATAAGCTGTGCAGGATTGGAATTTAAAAGAAAACTAAATAATAATATTACAATTCTTTTCTTAAATATGCAGGGGTCTTGATCTCTACTTGGACGTTTTCAGTTTCCCAATAAGGGCCTGGGGAAAACTTCGAATCTGGTTTCACTCGTTTATTATGGTAGTTAGAACAGTAGTATTGCTGCCATCAGTAAAGTAAATTCTGTGCGCTCCTTCTCTTCCAGAGCTCATGAAAGCATTCACTGCCATCCTGCTCCGGGCTGTGGTTGGAGGGAGGGGAGAGGTTATCCGTAGCACAGCCATTCCACGATGCAGAGGCACTCAAGAGGCAAGGGTAAATTAATTAAGCCAGAGGGGTATAAATCTCCTCAGGCAACACAGCAAAGTCACCACCTCTTTCTTATTGCTACACCTTGTTGTGACTCGGGCAGTAACAGAAGACGCTGTAAGTTCTACTAGCTGGACCTTCCCCAGCTTTGCAAAGTATCAGTCACCAGGACCCTGGCTGAGACAGAGACTAGAACCAACTTTATTTACTACTTATAAATGCAAAGAGAATGCCCACCAATCAACTACACTGAGTTACAAATAATATTTCTGAGTATAAAACATCCACAACTCAAAAGACTCGAACAAATCACAGTGATCATCGCCTCTTTGCTGAACAAAAGATGTTGATACAGGATGGCAAAATTACCCTCTGGCAAAGGTTCCTTCTTTCATCCTTGCCAAAATCTCCTCGAACTGCTCTGTGATGGATGGAAGGAGCAGTGCAGAGATGTCCCTCCACAAGTAACTGGATTCTAACTGATAGAAACCATGACTGCTCTTAGCCACTCCCTGAAATGAACAAAAAAGCTATCTTTAAAATAAATAATTAAAATAGATTTTCTGCATCACTAATTGTGGGAGAAGAGGACCTGGATCTTGGGCAGTGGATGGAAGTAAAATATGGAAGTAATTATAGGAATTACTCAACAGGTCTCACATGGACTTCCAGATCTTTGAAGCCTGCATGAAAGAGATATCAGAAACCTCAAGGGGCTCCAGTAAGAATTAGGCTTTTGTTTCTGGGTCATCACTTGTTTTTCATTATGTTCTTCATCTTTTATGACCATTCTTCTATGACGGGACATCACACCTTGTGTCAGAAACCTCACCTCAGGCTTAAAACAGATTTCCCTAGCATCCCCCATCTGTGCTTGATGATAATCCAAGAGTCATTTCATTCTCTATGCTGCCACAGAGCTTTGTCTCAGTATACAGTCCTCATAACAAAGCAACATAGGACATAGCAGCATTTTTTTTTAAATTTTTTTTTTTTAAATGAAGACAGAATGGACTGAAGTGATGCCTGTCCAAACTAAACTGCATTTGAGTGGCTGGATACAGAGGCCAGCCTTACAAAGCTCCTTCAAAGTTAAAAGAATTCTTCCCGATCAACCGGAAAATGACAATATTGACACAAACGACACAAACTGAGAAGCCCTCTGGACTTGAATAAATAAATAAGCAAGAATAAAAGCCCTGGCTTTTCCAAGAACTAGCCTGCTCTTGTTCTTATCACTTCATGGCTGAGGGCAAGAGGCAAAGGTGACAAAAGAGGAAGACTATATGCAGCGGAAACTGAGAACAAATTAGATAAAATTAAGATCTGCAGTAACATTAAGAAACAATAATGCAGTGCTCAAGTACAAAACAGTCCTGCAGAAAATAATCTCACATGCTCTTACTCTTAAAGACGTGCTAAGGACACTCTCTCTTACCTTCCTCCCAAGGCACATGAGATACACACCTGTGCTTTGTACAGATAAAGAACCTGCAAGCAAGGATTTGCAACACTATGTCTACCCTTGCCTGACAAATTCTCTGCTCTCATTTATTTTTTCATTGGGTTGTTCCCTCATCTCTCTCTCTCTCTGTATCTCGCTCTCTATGTCAGCATATCTATGTCAGCAATTCTCTCGGAGCAATCCTGCCAAGTGCAGCTGCACTGGCCTCCCCAGCCCTGCCTACACAAGGAAGGGATGGCTGATGGCTGAGGTGATCTCTCCTCTTAAAGCGGAAAAACATCCCCCTTCCAAATACCTGGCTTTTGGTTTTTTTCCTTCAGCTTTTCATGGCCTTTTTTGCCACTACTGCAAACAGCTTAGTAGGAGAACAGAGCTGCGTGGATCGTTTCCCCAAAAAACCGATGTAGCCCATGAATACAGCTGGGAACTAAGCAGGAACCTGAGTGACCTAGACTGTCAGATTATGAACTTTAAACATGACATTTTCTTCAAGAAGAGCTACAGCTAGCAGGGAGGTCAGGTTGCTAAATGGGCATTGCATTAAAAACTGGAGAGCATTTCAGGTGGCACGGTCACCTGCTGCTGCCGACCAATACACCCACGCAGTCTGGCACGGCTGTGCTAGAGCGATGCGCTTGAGCACTAAGGTAAGGCCAGCAGCTCAGCAAACTGCTGTCCTCTGAAACACCGAGCACATCTTGCTCTTCTTTAACTCTAGTTATTAAATACTTCAAATATTGCCAGGATAGGATAAAAGCTACAGCAGTCAGACCTCTCGCTATTTTATTTTTTTTTAACTTTTTATCAGCAACTTTTCTAGAATCTCTGTCAGCACTTGGACGGCTGACAAGCCAAGAATGTAACATCAACAAGGTGCTCACTAACGTGTCTACTACCACACCAGTCCTAATAGCAGGAAAATTTTTCAGATCTCTCAAATTTCTCAAGAAGGAGATAAGTCTTTTGGGGTGTCACTTCCCACTTCTGGCTCTATAAGCACAGACACTTTATTCTTTTACCTAGATTTATTGTTGCTGAATCATCATCGCCACAAGGTAGAGCTCAAATCTGAGTGTTGGGTGTGCTTTTATAGTAAGGTCCATAAAGTCTGAACGTGAGCAGCATCAGCAGCAATAAGGTAAAATTCCCAGTAGCCACCCATTCCCAACTTTTGGCTGGGACAAGATATGGGACTACTGACATACAGCTATTTAAAAACACTCAGAGCTGTAAGATTCTCTGTTGCTTCGTGCTCCTTACAAATGCAAGATAATTTAGTATTCATGAAGATTAAATTCTCACAACACTGTCTGGAGGAATTTCGCACTTCAGACACTTTTTTTTCTCTATGGGTACGTAAGAGAGATTAGTTTTCTCAAGACATTTCAAACACACCACACTCCTGCTATGCCAGTTACAGGTCTTTTGAGAGCAACATTCTGAAATGTACCAAAACAGATTAGCTCAAATAGGGATTAAAAAGAGACCACAACATGGGACTTAATTCACCAACGGCCCCAGAGCTGCGCTGGCATCAAACCAAGATTCTAAAGCAGAAAGATATTTAGGGTTGATAAAGGGCTGTGTAAACTAAAGCTGTTAAAACAAAAATAAACAGCTGCGATAAAATTAACTCCATTCAAAGCAGGAAATGAATTGTTTCTAAATAGCTTAAAATGGCAGGAAAAAAGGGGAATACATTGTGAGTTTTACAGAGCTTTCTATTTTGAGCTGTTATTTAGCAATTTAATTTTTGTTCTTTATTCTGGATTGTTCTCTCCTCAGACAATTTACGGCACTGGGCAAAAGACGGACCACTCTGACGACGTATAAGCCAATGATGCTCTGGCCCTCTAAGCGCTTCTCAGGCTCAGCGCTCTGTTCAGCGATGTAAAGGTCAGCTGTTCAGAGGCACACACACCTGAGATGATGCAAAGGATCTCCTGATTTGGTCTGGCAGCAAAGAGAAACACTGTCAGCTGTGTTTAACAGAACAAAGAACTGTGTAAATGGAGCTTATTGGGACTTATGCCTTTTATGGAAGGGCAGGAAAGCAAGGGGAAATATGTCCTTTCCTTCCATTTAGAGAATGACAGCGTGGAACGCCCGAGTGACCAATCTGAATGACAAAGAAGGTGAAGTTATACATGGCAATTGCAGTAGATGAGACAGGAACTGTCCTTCTTCCTTTTCCTCATGTACTGGTGAAGACAGAACAAATACCCACAGCCTATGAGGTATTTATCTTGAGCTTGCTTTCTATCAAAGTCCTGTATTTTGTTGACGCCATCCCCAACAACATTCCACAGTGTCATCAAAAAATCAAAACCAGAAAAGGAAGTTGGATTTTAAATATTACCGTAGAACAAAGCCATGTTGATTCTTCACAGTTTAAAGGTTAATACTCTCACACTTTCAAAAAACAAATTTATGCTTCTTTACCAAGAGTGGTTACACATGTACAAATGGCTGAGGCAGACTGTCTCCATATTAGTCATTATTTGCTATTCTCAGTTATATTCCTTGAAGAAATGTAACCACGTAATCTAAACATTTTGTCATTTCCTTTCAGCATGTTCATTTTCCTTAGCACAACAGTTCTTGCCACATAAGAAACAGCCCCAAGATTTTTACACTTGCACAAGAAATCATGCAGGGAAAAGGGGAGCGGTGTCCAGCACCACGTAGCAGCATGCATTAAGGGCAATGCAGTGCAAGCATCCTCTGCAGCATGAACACAGAGCCATCAATACCGAAGTTGGTGGCTTCACCTCATGCCCAGCCATTTCCCCGAGTACTGTAAGAGCGAATAGAAACAATCATTTATTCAGGAGCTCTATAACCGTACCATCGCCGTCTTCATTTTGGAACTTCTTTTTCACCACCCTTGTTCTCACCAAGTACAGGAACACATTATTACATGTGAAAGGACGGGTAAGCAACCACAGCCAAAAGGATTCTTTACCTGCCACTCATCAAAAACTGGTCTTTTGTGACACCCATGGAAAACCGCTTGGTAGTGGGGAGTCCAAATCAACGGAAGGATTTAACAAGTTTCACCCCAGTCAACATAATTCTTCCACCCACCACCCCAATCCCTTGCCATCTGTACATTAATTCTCCAGAAAACAGGATGCCATTTTTCATCATAAAAATTTCCCTCACCCAATTTTAGCATTGTTCTTTCTCAGATGTTATTTTTCATTGTAGCAGCTGTGTATTTAATAAATGTTCTTCTCTGTAAGCAAGTTATAAGAAGTTGAGGTGAAATAAAAAATTATAACTGTCCTCTCTTCAGAACTGCTAAAATCCACATTTGGGTTTCTCATTCAACTTCACTCACATTCAGACACCCTTAAATAGGGATAATAACATCATAAATACATCAACCATATTGATTTCTTGGAACTCTGACCAGCCATAGTTCCTCAAGGATTAGGGGAGGGGAAAAAAAAAAAAAAAAAAAGAAGAAAAAAAAGCAGTCAAACAATAGAAAACACAATTAAGGTTACTCACGAATATTTATGTTTCAACGATCCTGTCTCATCTTCTTCCATTAAATCTAATATCTATTACTGACAGCATTGTGGATCCATATATAAGGAAAGAGAGGCAAATATCTGTCAAATCAAGCATTGTATCTGCCCTGTTCCTCAGTTATAGCATCTTCGAAGAAAAAGAAAGTGAACGAAGAAAGAGAAATTAAACCAGTAAAAATAAAAAAAATTAGAAATCCAAGAGGCGTTTTTCGTGGAGGTGCAGGGAAGTTGCAGGATGAAAGAAAAGAGGGCTGTGATCAACAAAACAAGTAAGTAATTTTTTTATTGCTGTGTGTCTCTCTTCACGCAGCATATGCAGTTGCAAAGATTTTCTGGCAGCAGGTTGATGAGCAGAATGCCAAAGGAGTTGGAATTATCACTGAGCAGAGCCTGGCATACCTAATGACCAAAAAAGCCACGTCAGCATATGGAGGCAAGGCCTGGTGTTTATGCAGGAGACGATCTTGCATGTTTCAGTGGAAGGTATCTCTAGAAGCTGCTACACACTAATTCAACAGCATTTAGCTATTACAGGCCTTGGTTAAGTAAGGACATTTCTTTTAAACACAGCAGTTGCAAAATGGCTTTCAAAATAAAAGGATTTAGCACTAAGCATATGTTTGTAAACTGAAGCAAGCTTAGAGCTTTTACAAGTTGAGCAACGCTTCATGCAGTGCGATACAGGTGAACCCCAAGCACCCTTCGGGCGTAACCGATCTAAAGGTATGAATGGACTCAAGCTTAACTGACGGAGAAATCAGAAAGCTGAAAACAGAACAGCTGTGGGTTGTTGTAAACAGAGATCCCTAAACAAAAACAGTTCTGTGGAATGCCTCCAAATGATTTTCATTTGAGACATAAGCACATGGGTATTTGTCTAAAAATAAGGATGACAGGTCAGACATGAACTGGAAGGAGCTGGGCACACCTTCAGTGGGTCTGCGCAGGAGGAACAGGAGGACGCAGAAAGGGAGCTGCCAACGCCGACAGATGTAGCAGGAAGACTGAGAAACCCTCCTTTTTGTATGTTAGTTTAGGAGATAACATTGCTGACAGTATCAACAATGCCAACCCTCATTTTGTTTAAACCTTCCCAGATGACCTGATTTTGCATACCACCCACTTCAGTCCCAGTTCCAACCCAGTAAGCAATGAATTGTCCACAAACGTAGCTGGACATCTGGTCTTCTGAGATGCGGTTTTAAAGAGAAAACAAAATACCTCTGCAACATGAAAAAATACCTAAGTGTCAGCCAAATGCCAAGAGAGGTAGTATTAAACAAGACATCTTTTGTCAGCTTTAAAAACAAAGGTTAGATGGGTGTTTGCCCAGAGCAACACGAGACAATCTACTGTGGGTTCAGCTGTCTTCTTGCAGCTGATTATCAAGCATACCTGTAGAAACCCATCCAGTCCCACACTCTGTGAAATCACTTCAATTAAATTTATTTTCTGTGACATGGCACAACCATGGGCAAGTATTATTGACAAGGAGAACTAAATGAAGAGCTCTAGCACAACCAGAAAGGTGACTGAATTCGTCCTGACTTCACTTAGGCTGACCCCAAATGACTCGAGAAAAGGGGAAGGGCTGTTGGACTGTTAATGAAAAATTGGCTGGGCATGGAGAGCAGGTTTCTGGAAAGCTTTGAAAGGTAATGTTTGGGCAACACTGCCCAGAAAGACTGATGTTGTGCAATTAAAGGCTCCAAAGACAGACCTTGCATCTGTCCCTAGATTTGAAGCTAGATCTTAAAATCAGAAGTCAAGCATACCGGAGATTTAGTTCATAATTCCTTATTATACTTATCAGATAGGTGGACTTGAGGACACAATGGTCTAAGAACTCTGCAAGAAGCATGCAATTTCAGTGATGCATAAGCAGTCATGAAGACTCTAAGGTGAGAAGCAGCAGAAAAATGTGAAGACCACCAGCCACATGGTCTGCTCCAGCCAGAGCAAGAGCTTGGTTGGAAGCTTGAGAAGAGGTGCAGAAAAGAGATGAATTCTGGTAGACAGGGAGATAATTTTCCATGAGGAAATACTCAGAGCTGCACACATTCACAAAGATTTTTGTTCAAAAAAAGATCAGGTTTTGTTTAAAAAAGGAAGGTGTAAGTGCAAGTTATCAGAACAGAAGACTAGAACTTCGAGTGCTTCATCCTTTGCTGTGAACATGCATAAAACAGAAATCCTCAGAGGTAGGAGAGCAAACACCCCCACCCAGAAGGACAAAGAAGGGCAGCACAGCTTGGATCTTCTCAAGAGAAAGCTGTCTGGGACAAAAGCAGATGCCGAAGTTAGCACAACATCCTGCTCACCGGAGGACAGGACTGAACACTTTGTACTTAGTCACACTGAATGTGACTCAGTAGGATCTCTTTCTGCTACATTTCTTGATGAGGAAGCAGGTGGAAGGACAGATTTCTGTCTTCCTTGCTTCCTCTCTCTTGCATCTGATGTAACCAACCCCTTTTCTTCTGTATTAGCAGGGTAGTAAAAGCATATGAAAAGCAGCATGTTCCCTGCTTCCAAAACGCAGAAGGCAAAAGCCTGGACATGAAATGAAAGTAGCGTTGTCTCTTTTACCCTCCTTGGCAGAAAAAAACATATCAGCCAAAATGCTGTGAGTAATAGCTGTCAAAGACAGAATGCCAAATGAAGAGCATGCAGTAAATAAGAAAAAACCCAAGCAAACAACAAAACCCCAAACAAACCCAAACCCACAATGTTCTTTAGGAAAAGCAAAGCATATTTTATGAATTCAGCAATCACAATGGGAACTTTCTTTTTAGAGCAGAAGGACTTTTAATTCAAAGGTTTGTGGTTATTATGAACAGTCTTCATGTTTCAGGTGGCAAAAACGATGGGACTAAATGGTCTTCATTTCAATCCATAGCTGAGACCCAAACCTCCGATGCAATTCACGATTTATTGTGGACTCGCACACATACATTATATGGACATATAACATACACATGCACAGAAGGAACGAGTGCATTCTCATTGCATTAACGCTAGGCAAGTTCATCAGCAGCAAACTGACTTTAGCTTACAGACAGATATATGCATGTAGAGTAGCCGTAAGTGAGTAGCAGTGGCACATTTTACAAGTGTAGATAAATCAAACAAGTACAGAGGACTAAAGCTATTGCTTGTTGATTTTGAAACACACTCACTGTTATAGCGTCTGTAGCTGTCAATCTTTGCCGGTGCCACTCTGTACAGAATTGTCCCTTCAAAGGCAGATTTTCCTGACAGCAGGCAAGAGAAGGAAAGACGAAAAAAAAAGAGAAGGGGCAGGGTGGGGGTGAAGAGATCGAATGATGGTAAAAAGAAGGGAAAGGAAGAGGTTTTAATCTGTATTTTCAGTCACTAACATTTTTAAAGCCTCATTAGCAAAACAACGAGAATATTAACAAAAGTATCTGATTGTACATGAAGTTAAAATATTCTTACTGCATGTATGTCAGATAAAAGAATCTCATGATTTTGCTAAAGCTGTTTTTTACAATGTCCAACAGAATGCATTTTTCTTAGGTTTTGTCTGTTGTCCATCAAGTTGTGAGACTTGGAAATGAAATTATTTGTCTGTCTTATTCAGCCTCCTCATGGAGTGCAGGGGAAGCCTGAAAAAAATTATTACTGCAATGATGTACTCACAGTGGCTCAACACTCCTGATGCAGATGTAGTGCACTCGAATAAGCACAGCTGACATCCAAACAGGGCAATGAAATACTCACATTTCTTTAATATACACCAGGATCCTGTGAGCATCAGAAATACTGCATCTTTCCAAGATGACTATTAGAAATGTTTTGGACATGGGAACTGGTCTTAAACAATGCTTAGTTGAAGGGATAGGACACTAAAACCTGAATAAATCACTTTTTCAGCCAATGGCTTAATCAGGTGTTTGACTTGGCACATATTAACAAAAACAAAATACTAAAATTAAAAAAGAAAACAACAAACCCACAAAAACCCCAAACAAATTCCACTTCCATCTTTGATCTTTAAGATAACATTTTTATTATCAAACCAATTAATTTCTTGGGTGTTTTTCTTTGATAGCAAGGTAACTCATGCTCTGACATTTCTGATATGAAATTCAAGTGAAGGTAAAGGCATGAGCAGCTGAGGTGTTTTGTGTATTGTTGGTTTTTTTTTTTTTTTAAATCCAAGGTACCCAGGCAAGCCCAAGAACATACCAATGTCACCTTGTTGCCAATCTCACCCGGGTATACCACCATAAAAATTAATGTCTTCAGTAAAATTTTATAGCAAAATAGCCAGTACACGTGAATCGTCCCAAAAGAGCATCACACCCCTTTTGGTACCAAAAATGTATTTTTTTTTTCCCCTGCACATCATTCTGTTGGACTTTCAGCAAATAAAAAGCTATACTCATTTATGTATTATAAAAGGCTGTTTGTTTGTTCTTGCAGTTTAATTAATAACAAGAGACAAATACTTTAAAAACAAACAAACAAACTCCTAAACCCCCAACCTTTCGATCTTGCAACAGCCTCACTTTCCAATTTGCCGAGCACCCACCATCTGAGGGGAAGCACAGGTTCCCAACCCTTTCAAGTTAAGGGGCAAGTTAAGTCCCACTATCAATATTCAGAAACATTTAAGCACTTTCAAAACTAGCCCTAGACATTTTCAAAAAAGGGGCTTTTTTGTTCTGAAGAAACTTCTGAGGTTACTCTATGGCAGAGCGTGAAAAGAAACTAAGATAATTCCTTCTGGCCATTTACTCTGATCTGCCATAAAATTTACATGGACACAATAAAACCAATAAAATCAGACAACACCTTTCTCCCCACTGGGCCTGTGTAGGTCATAGCAGAAGGACAGAGAAATTATTAGCCTTATTCCTAAAAAGCCAAGTTATATAATTTTTTTCTCTTCTGTATTTCTACTTTTGAGTTCACCAAAAATTACATTTGCCCTTCCAATAAGGCTCTCTTTAGAGAGCATCAGTAAAACGTGATTAAAAGATCAAGTTTAACTAAGTTTAACCAAAGCATTGAATTTACCCATTAACTAAAAAATACTCTTGTTTTACACAGTGCTCCTTCTCCAAAGATCCCATGCCACTTTCCCAAGTCTCACAGTAAACCTGCCAAGTATTACCTTATCCATTTTACAAGCTGGGCTGAAGAGTTCAAGGTTGCTGCTCAAGATTGCAGAGCCATACCCCGACCCTTCCTAGGCCCCTCAAGAAGCTGTGTAGAACCTCAGTGACCGCCCAAGGTTCTAGTTCAGGTACAGCCCCTCGCTCCTGAGCGCTAACTTCATAATCTAGAATTCATATTGAAGGTTTCTGCCTTGCGAAGTCCTGTGATACAGACATATTCAAACAATGTTTCCAGAGGAACAAAAAGGAGTTACTGCAGGTTTGAAGTGCTGTCATGTCTTGTCATCCACGGAGGAAGGAGTTGATCTAGAGGCATGAATGTACACCCTTTCCAGAGGTTACCCAGAGCATTTCAACAGTAGTGCTAGCCTGATGCCCAAATCTTCCAGGGTTTACTTGCTCGGTTTTTATTTTGCGATGTTTTAACGCTAAGCACAGATACTTGGAATGAGATTATCATTCCTAGTCAGTTGTATAAACTTGCTGAAATTTTTGCTATCTCATTATGGAGACTTTCAAATCCAGATAGTCAGTGTACCTGAAGAGAGCCTCATAAAGCACCATGTGTTAGAGAGCAACACCTGAAACAATTACATATACCATATAGAAAGAACCGAGTTGATGCATATTTCCCATAATTCTGCTAGGGGAATGCAATTCTTAAATTGATGGTTTTACTTGAAGAAAAAGATATAAAAAAGCATTAAACCCCCAATAAGTATCTCAACATTCCTCGAGTCTCTGTTTCTCTCTGAGGTTTACAGTGTTCTGTTTTATAGATATTTTGCCATTTAGAAAATAGCTCCTAATAACACATCACCTTAGCTAGCCACAAAGCACCTCCAAAGAGTTAAATTACATACAAGAAAGAAGAAAACCCATCTCTCAACTACAGTTATCTTCAATTTAGTTAAAGAGACAAAAATGCTATCTGTGTTACCGATATCTTTTCAATACAAGTATCACAGGTTTTAGTTTCTACTGACAGTCAGAACCAGCGCACAAAACTGAGTTTGAAGTAAGCACGTGCCATTATGGATGGTGACAAAACAAGCTAATGCTTTGTGGCTGCTTTTACACACCCCAATATATGTTTTTGTTAAAAGACATTTTTAGGATGCTTATTATAAAGTAAACATTACCAAATTACCTGGGGAAGGAATATTCATACATTCATACAGATAAAATTGGGGTATTGCATCCTAAACAGTATCACTTACCTTGTTCATTTATAGAGTACCAAACACTACAGAATCCAGAGCTGAAACTACATCTACACAATTAGCTCTTCCAAGACTCATTGTGTTTATAATGAACAAAATTCATGATAGCATATACAGGTTACAGAAAGCAGTTTGCAATCTCATCAGCATGTGCAACTTCACTTAATGCCCTTTTTCCATTTCCATCACACTAAAATTGTTAACTTCCTTAAAAATATTTTCATTCCAGTCTGAAGGAACGTTACCTGTAAATATATTTAGCAGCACTGACGACAAGACTAGGTCACCAGTGCCACTACACATGAATAGGTACTCCATTACAAAAATACGAAAAGTTTTCATCATTGCAAAAGTCAGGTTTTTTAGGATCTTATTTCTGTGGGATGGAATAAAGATGATAAATTTGCCTTAAATGGAAAAATGAGAGAAAAAAAAGAAAAAAGAGAAAGTATTATAACTTTCTACCTCTTACTGACAGAGTGAACTATAAAGGCTTTGGTAAATTTCAGCTGACATAGGCTTACAAAGATCTTGGGATTCCTTTCACTTTTGCTTGTTCAGAGATCTCAGAAGAACACTACATAGCAATGAATATCTGCAGTGCTGAAAATAGGAAGACCTTGGCAGGTATTGTGGAATTAGCCTGAAATATGTAAATACAATTGACTTTTTTCCTTTTCACTAACAATTCAGAATTGACCACTGAATTAGGAAATAAAAAGAAGATCTGTTTGAAGAACTGAAAAAAAACATTAAGACCAACAAGCGTCCATTTCATATAACAGCATACTTTTGGTTCAGGTTATTCTCCAAGGGAAGTTATAAATAGGACAACCCACTACCATGCTTATACTATTGCAAACTTAGTTACCAAACATGCTTTTCACCTGCAGCAGTACTGGCCCACTGTAAGTGAGAGAACAAAGTCCATGTCCCAGTTCTGGCCTTTTTCCCTTTGGCTGCTGGGGCAGTGGGTGACGGAGGTGATAGTAACATGCTCAGCACCTGGAGGGAAAAAGTGCCGCATGTCCCACACCAATAATTATGAATCCTTAAATCTACTGGAGTCATTATAGAAGGCATGGCACTTTAATCCCTCGTTTAAATAAGCACAGCCACTTTGTAGATGTTTGGTTACTTTGTTCAGTTTCCACATCGAAAGACAAAAAAAGCCTTGTAATTAATCTTGAAATACAAATCCAATAATCATCATTGCCTTCTCTGTTCTTGGTCTGTTGCAGCTTGGCAAGTCTTAACACAGCTCAGGGAGCGTTGCCAATATTACAACTCAGGTAGCATTGCAAGTACACACTTATCATCATCATCTGACCCTTTCACAGCATAAATTAAGAACATGGCATTCAAAAACGCTTCCAAGCAAGAGATAAGAATGTGCTACCCTATCAATCTGTTAGGGGTAAAGACACAGACATACATACAGAACATCAATAATATTTTTTCCCTTACTTGGCTTTACTTGCTCTTCCTGTGCTATTCCAACATCATCAGAATCAGACAGTTCCTTTATGAAGTTGGAAGGAAACATGCCAGTCTTTCCATTGAGTATACCTTCCCACCATCCCTCTTCCACCTGCACCAAGGCAAAATCAAAAAAAAGGGGTTTTAACATTAGCAACACTTTACAGAGTTACATTATATACATGATTTTCAGTAACAATGACAGTAATGCTTTTGACCAGTTTGTATTAATTTCAGGTATAAGGAGCACATGGCATAGGCTCCAAGCCAGAACATCTTTTTTTTTTTTTTTTTTTTTTTTGAAGTAAACCCAAGAAAGATGCATGCATCCATCTGTAAATGTCAGCAGTGCTGACAGCAGTCAGGAGCATGGATAAGCATTAAATAAAAGGATAAAAGAACAACCAGAGAGCACAAAGTGTCTCTACATTTCAATTTTTATGGATATCAGTTCAATCACTAAATTTTCAGCACACACTGTACTCATGTATTCATGACCATCTTCTTAACAGATGTGATTTGCAGATTATAAGAGTTTAAATTCCCTAAGTAATCAATGGCGAAAGAAAAATACCTGCAAAGGGCTATTCAGAGAATCTAAACTAGGTATCTTAATATAAATCGTGTGAATATTCCTGCCTTTCCCATCAAAATCAGAAATTCTCTATTTTAAAAATTAAGAATGTTGCTACATTATTAATGTGTTAACGTAAGAAACCTACGGAGAACAAAGAACAGCACTAAATGCATATTTGACTCTAGATTTACAAAGACCTACTGAAAAGCTACTGAAATACATAATAATGATATGGTTGGAGGAGGAGAGACACTTCCTAGCCCAATCCCAAGAGAAAATATCACTTAAAAATGACAAACTCCCTCCTGTACAACCCATTCAGGATTGAATGGCAGTGTCAGGCAGTGAAATGACAGCCCTTAGAAACCAGATGCCTTTAGGTTATAATGGGACAGCAAGAAATGACTTATCATATGCATCGGCGAAACACACCCTTGACAGATAAATATTTTTCATCTGTCAGACACTGTCCACTCACCAAAAAAACTGACAGGGGAGGACAGTGTCAGCCTGTGACACATCAGTCTCCAATAATGTTTGACCCACCTCTTTCCTGCCTACCTACAAAAATTTTGAAAATAGAAAGTTAACTTTACAGGTTTGGGGTGTTCACATCTACTGTTAAAAAAACAACCCCACAGCTTAAATGGTACTAGTTAATTATCATAGAAAAAAAGTCTGTTTCGTATCACTTATCTGTGAAAATCTCATGTTCTTAGAAAACAACTCTCTTAATAATACAGGCAAATATTTCCTCAAACTACAGAGGAATGGTTGAATTTTTTTCAACTTAGCTACATGAACTATTTTACTACAAAGAAAATTGTTGTTACTTGAGGGGTGTTTCCTGTGCTTTCTCTCCATCTTCAACCTTTTCAGTACTTTTCTTGTCTTCCTGGGTTGATTTTTTGTTTTAATTTGAAAGCAGTTCAGACCAGCACAGCTACTTTCATTTAATCTCAGTACCGGCCCATGACAAAACCTTTTTTTCTCCACCCCCCCCCACCCCCCCAAATGCATCAGTAGTATCAGTGAGGTCAAGCACAACTCTGGGAATAATGGCTAATATCTTGCTGCTACTTCAGAAGATAGAGTATATACAATTCACTCGATCGCTTCAGTGGGGTGCAGGTTTTTCGCATTATTGTATCAAAGTCTCTGGAAGGTAATACTTGCTTTTCTTCTCTCCAGACAAATTAAAAACCATATGGAAAACTGAAACTGCATGACACACAACACTTAGTAGATTCTATAAATTATATCTCTAAATACCTATATGTGATATATCATTATATAGAAAATACACAACATGGCAAAGACTCTTAGAGCTATAAAATATTTCAATTTTTATAAATGCAGTATTCCCAGATGGCTCTACTGATTAGAACCAAACATTAAACTATAACTGCATTAGCTGATTGATCAGAAGATTAATCACAGGAGAATTACACAGTTCCCAAGATCCCTGCTTTGCAAGATGCTGAGACTACTCGACAGAAATAAGGTGACCAATATCACTCAGTTCCATCATTCCCTCAAGTAATTTTCTCCTGCTTACTTCTTCCAGGGTAACACTTCACAGTTTTCTTACAAGTTAACATTAGCACTCTTTATGTGGCGTGTTTATGTATGGATCTCTATGTATGTGCAGAGAAATACACATATACAAAGATGTTTTGACAGGTAAGTCTAAATTGGATGTGAATATACTCACAGCATTCATTAGCTTCTAAGTTTTCCAGCTGATACAAGAATGAATTATCTGAAAATACCATGTCATATTCAATAATTTTACAAAGTCAGAAAAATCTAAAGCAAACCCCAGATTTTTTTTCCGCAAGAAAATGCAGAATCACGTTAGCAAGACATCAGAGGTTCAGGTCAAACTGGGCTTCCCAAAGATTTGTTAGGAAATTTGCATCAAAAGCATCCAAAGCTTTATTTTTTTAAAAAAACTATAGCTACATGGTACTTACCTTTAAGCCTCAAAACACAGCAGCTAGAGATTAATCCATACAATAAAGAAGACACTAAATACCCCCAGGATGTAGTTATCCCAAATTGGGGCAATCCACTACCACATGGTTTGAAATGTCGCAATAATTTCCAGCCAATAAAACCTTACAAATGAAAATCCATTATTCATGGAGGTAATCCCTCTGAAAGTATGAGCACTCAATAGAATTTGTTACTATAATATTATAACAAAGTGTTTTGAGGATTTATACATCTAGGTCCTGATTTATGCCCAGCATTCATGCTCTGAACCAAACAATCTAAAAAGAGGAGGATTTCATTCAGTAGTCCATGTGCCTATGCCAGGAAGGAAGTTCTACTATTCATAACATCCTACACACCAATTGTAAGTTCAGCCTGAAAACGAAGTTTTTAAGTTAGAAGAGGAATCTTTCCAATCTGCCAAATCTAAGTGGCTACAGCTAGAGGTATTTTCAAGACGTGTTTTCAGTGTGTTACATCTGTTCACTGCCTTTCGGAGAGGCATGGCACATCCTCATCTTGCCAAGCCCCTCGGCTGCCAGTACTGCTGTCACACCGCATTTGAAGAGCAACAACATCCAGGGAAGTGACTGAAGGTACTTCATTACTCTACTTCGTATATTTAGGGAGGTAACAGCACACGTACCCAACTGCAGCTCAGTCAATGCCATGCGTGGGGCAGCGACAGATGCACTAGCAAACAGCTATATGCAGTCCAATGCCTGGATGTGACTGAATGAGATATGAATGACAATATCACCAGAGAATGGTGCATCACCTCTAGAGAAATGTATCCCATTAAGAAGCCTTGCTTTTGGGATTTAAAAGGAAATTTAATCTATATAATATTTATGCAACATTCAAATGTCCTCCCAGTGTCATGGGCTTTGTTTTTTTTTACATTTTCAATGAAGAAAGAATACTTGTATTTTGTTTTTATTTGAATTACTGTCGTGGTTTAACCCCAGCCAGCAACTAAGCACCAGGCAGCTGCTCACTCACTTCCCCCCCACCCAGTGGCATGGGGGAGAGAATCGGGAGGAAAAAGGTAAAACTCGTGGGTTGAGACAAGAACAGTTTAATAGGACAGAAAGGAAGAAACTAATAGTGATAATAACAATAATAAAATGACAATAATAATAATAAAAGAATGGAGTATACAAAACAAGTGATTCACAATGGCATTGCTCACCACTTGCTGACGAATGCCCAGCCAGTTTCCAAGCAGCGGTTCCCCCCTAGACCAACTCCCCCCAGTTTATATACTGGGCATGACATCCCATGGTATGGAATACCCCGTTGGCCAGTTTGGTTCAGCTGCCCTGGCTGTGTCCCCTCCCAACTTCTTGTGCCCCTCCAGCCTTCTTGCTGGCTGGGCATGAGGAGCTGAAAAATCCTTGACTTAGTCTATAACACTACTTAGCAACAACTGAAAACATCAGTGTGTTATCAACAGTCTTCTCATACTGAATCCAAGACATAACACTATACCAGCTGCTAGAAAGAAAATTAACTCTATCCCAGCCAAAACCTGGACACTTACTCAATCAGTAGAGCCCTTTGTGATGTAAATAAGGTTTTTGGAAACTATAAACCAAATACAGATGAAAATAATTCAAAATATACTGGTTTACTTTGTCAGAAAGTGATTAATCAAATTGTGAGATCCCAGCACACTACAATAACCCAGACTAGAAAGACAGTAAGAGGTTGTAATAGTTAATTTTACTTACAAATAATAATATAAATAAGAAATCATAACAAAGTGCTCAAAATAGATACCATGGAAGTGGACAGACAGGAAAACAACACAGAGAATTCGATGGGTGAGACATGCAGACACACAAACAAGAAGTTCTCAAAAGGGTATACACAAGTTAGGACATTAAGCTGCTTAAAAATCAACAAAAATTTCTTGATCTCAGCCTATTTCCATGGTTAACGTACAAAAAAAAAAAAATTAAAAAAAAAATAATACGACAGCAGTCCAAGCCTTCAGGCAAAGATAATAGCTCTATTTCAGACCAGAAAGGCAGTTTTATTCTGTAACGGTAAAGCAACCAAAGAAAACAAAATCCCTTTAGTAGGTCACTAGGACTACAAGATTAAGATATTCCAAAAGCGAGGAAATGTTACTCTTTACATTCTTTAGGTTTTCTCTTCGTGGCCAATACAACGTGCAGCACCTCCCCTTAAAGAAAGGAATGTCAGAGGGAGCATCAGCCGAACCCGCAGTGCAACAAACCTTCCTGCTACAAGCCTAGAAGCACCTTCCCTCGAGGGAACTGGGCGCCCATCCCTGTAACTCCAGGATGGGATACCCCAGAAGAGCAGGAAATGCTGAGGCCAACTACCAGCAGTCGCTTGCCAGAATATCTAGGACTGCCACAGCTGCTTGCTTACACCTTGCTATATAAATAATAGGCTAAAGCTGTTAAATGATTAAAATGTTCCGCTCTTCGGAATCTCTGACCTAAAGTATATTTCCAATAACCTCCTGTATCTGCCTGTTCCACAAGCTTTTCTACAACCTCCAGCTTTGCCTGTTAGGCTGACAGACTACTTAGAGCTCAGCTGGGGCAAATGAGGGAGGCTTTGAGTCAGCAAAGGTTTCAGATGGAAGAAAGTCTCCCTGGATCACAACAGTCTGTCTGGGCTGTTAAAACTAAAACACAGTCCCAGGAATAAAAGCAATGCCAGAGGCAAGCAACAGGAAGGAAAGAAGCCCAAGGTCAACAAATTTTCTTTTGCTTAGGGGGAACTAGAGCACAGAAAGCAAAGGAAAAAACTCTCTTTTATAAATTCTAATGGAAGATCTTGAGCTTGAAGGACAAAAGCAATTGTATGTTGAAAGGAAATTAAAAACACAGATTCCCAAGAGGCAAAATAAACAAATCATATTCACTGCCAATGGGAAAAGAAATTTTGGAAACAAGACCTCAACAGAAGATGGTGCCTACAGTGCCACTTGATGGCTTATTCTGGGAGTGCATTCAGAGAGAGCCATACCCATGAGACGTCAACCAGCCCTTGGGCTTCTGCTACAGCACATCTGGAAGCTGTTTGATAACTCTGGTGCAGAAGGGAAGAATTAAAAACTGCACAAGTACCTTGTATTAGGCGATCTTTTCAGCTTCAGAGTTCTTTATTTTACAATGTCAAAATGTGCTTTGGTTTTTTTTTCATTTGTTCTTTGTGGTTTGGATTTTTGTTGGTTTTTTTTGACATCATCTTCTAAGTAAGAAACTGAAGGGCAAAGAAACCAATCACACAGAACTTCAATGATCCTATAAGCACCCTTGTTTCCACAAAAAAAGCATCCTACCACATAAACTAACCAAACAAGCAGTAGCCATAGAAGTCCTTGTGTTGGAAGAGGATCAGGAAAAACACAGCATTTCACAGAAAAGTAACAGAGGGACATGGAACCCCAGCATTCATTCCCAGCTCTTTTCTTGCAGTATTATACAGTTCTGTACTTGTGGCACAGACCATCCCCTTGCCACTATTAAATATTCCCCTTTCAACTCTACAGCTGTCAAAAGAAGTTACTGTAAGGAAAGTCCAGCTCAATCCTCAGTGTTTATCCTGTTCTTATAAATGGGTTGAACCACTTTATCTCGTAACAACAACAACAAAAAAGCCCCATCAACCTTGTCCCAAAGGAGCAAGAGATTTGTAAAAATTCAGTCTGCATTTTTATAATTTTAAATGAGTTACAGGATTTGATCATGTAATATATGGCAATGTTAACTAAAAGTCAAAGAATAAGCTCAGTGGTATTACAGCATGGCTCAGTCAAAGACTTAGTTGTGAGCTTAACTCCATGTACCACACATTGCCAAAAAACTGACTTCTCAGCAGGATGAGGCCACAAGGTATATAGCAGCACGACAACAGACTAATCCCAAATAAAAGCAGGCTCAAAACTGTTGAATGACACGCCAAATGTCCTTACTCTGATGCTACAGGTTAATTGTCTGGCATTCTGTGAAAGTCTAAGGGTGAAATATAATTGGAATTCAGCTATCTGCATTTAATAAGACAATTAGTTACAGTTGTATTTTGGGACAACTGTAATTAGAGTTATAGCTAATGAGCTAGGAAAATGACAAGCAAAAAACTATCAATCACGCATTAAATGTGAACATAAACAATGATGAAAATGCTTCTCTTGTTAGTTTCAAATGTACTTTTAATTTAAGTCTGTTAATTAATTTCTCATGGGTATCAGTGTCTGTGTAGTCATAGGAACTTCTAGTTTAACAACCACCATTTTATCTGTTGTGATGAATGCTTGATCTTATTATCATTAATTTCTGGCTATTCAGAACAAATAGGAAGGAACTGTGAATTCTGAACATATACAGCCTCCAAGGATATCTACCGGTGACAAGCCTAGTATCTCAAAACTCATGCTTGCTGATGCTGTTGTGTCAATTCACCGTACAGCCCCAAACCACTTGTGCCACACCAGGAACTTCCAATTGTACCTACCACAACCACAGACATAAAAACCCTTTCAAAAAGTATCTTATCCAATCTGTTGGCACCAGGAAGAAGGATCTGGGGCAGCTTTAGATGCTACTACACCTCAGGTGTTGGTTAGCACCCTGAAGCAGAGGTGGGAGAAGGGAAGACATCCGCATCCTCAGCATGTCACCATGTGATATCAGTGTAACCCGTCTTCACGGGGGGTCTGGGGAAACACGCTTGCGCACTGATGGAGGCAGCTGAGGAGAAGACTTACATTCCCTTCTGCCAACCCTTTGCTGGAGGCAGTGTCCTTCAAGGGGTTCGAGGAGGAGCAGAACCCATTTCTTTAAGGATGAAGCCAAATTAGCACAGTACAACAGGAACCAGCTTTTCTTTGCAACAGGAGAAGTTTAATGAGTCGTCAACCATAAGTGACATTTTAAACACTTTTTTTGCTAAATACCTGCATAAAGATACATCGACCGTATTTTGATCTAAACAGTATCTGTTTTAGTTTGCCTTAAGTCAGTTAGAAATTGATTTATTTTCAACTAAACAGAAATCCACAGAGATCTGAAACTATTAATCTAAGTCAATTTAAAACAAATTAATTCAACTGATGCAACTTTCTTAGAAGGATACAATAACATACTGCCTGTGAGAATCTGAGACCTTCTACTCATGAATAAAAAGATGAGGTAAGAGAAAGGAGCAACTGGAAATGGAAAGTGAATGACCATTAATGTTCCAGTTACCCACTGAACCACTGTAAATAATGCTGAAGATGCTATCATCCAGTTTTTCATCTTGAGTAATGGTAAACAAAATTGATACTTTGCAAGAATTGCCTCCCATTGTCACCTAAGTGGGAGGGGTTTTTTGCTGTTGTTTTGAGGTTTTTTGTACAGTAACACAGCATGATTTTGGCCCTTGCAAAAAAATCTCCATTTTCACAACTGAGGAAGCCATATTTTTTAAATAATAAGTAAGTCCCTCACGTCAAACATTTATAATTTGAAATAAGGAGCATTGTATAATGACATAAACACTGTGAATCCTATTTCAGTGCAATGACTCTTTGTGCAGCATTACCTACAAGCAGAAGGGCAAACAATGAAGTCAGTACATTGGTTGGTGCCGCCTTCTACATCAGATAAAGTTCCTGTTTCAAAAGAAAAATTCTGCCCTACTTTTTCAAGGAGTTAGCACTACCATGATAAGGGCAGAAGAGAAAGTAGTAAAGGCCAATATTCAACATCAGCTGCTTGGTATCAACCATGATGGAAAACACAGGTCACAACAATACTTCCTGAGGTGCTGAGAAATTTTTCTCTAAATTCCTTTATTTTCCCTCTTTCACCAGCTGACCTAGTTCCACCCTGAAGAGTCAGACAACGTCCTGGATCGCATGAATGCACCAGATGATGCCTGAGGCAAAGCTTATGTTTCAGTAGCTGACTGAACAGGGTATTTTGTAAACTCAAAGTGGGCACAGCCTCACCTGTGTTAGCTGTTCTTCTTCGGCATTTACTTATGGCCAGCGGTTCAAGCTAGCCATGAGCAATCCTCTTCCACACTACAGTAGAACTAATTCCAGTATGACATTCTTTAGGACTGCCAATCAAAAAAGCAGCCCTAGATAATATATTTTCTTAAACTTTAGAATCCGCAAGTTGTCAATGGTTTCTTCAACAGTAGCAATTCAAGGTACAATTATGAGGTTAAGACTACGAAGTCTGTAATCGGCAATCCAAGTGGGTTTCAAAAAACAAGCCCCTAACTATAAGCACAGACATGCAAGTACAGGAATGTTTCACTTTCCTAGTTCTACATCTTTCAATTTTAATGCAAACATTTTCAGTCTTATTTGGATTTAAATAAATCTGTTATTTATAATTAAGTTGTTCAAAGTTACGAGAAGACAAGCGATGCATTTCATAAGAGAAGTCTAGTGTCTCATCTAAATTATTTAATCATACAACTTATTCAGTAGAGTTAATTTGTTGGCTGGATACTAGGAAGGGGTTTTATTCTATCACTTTACTCTTGAAAGACACAGACTTAAAAGTTTTAAGTAGGGCAACTGATGGAAGATATTAGTGTGGTCATGTGAGGTCAAATATACTTAAAATTATGCGATGAAAACGGCTTGTGCTGCCGTGAAACTCATTATAATATCAGGTTTACATTGTCTTCAAAATATTCTCTTAAATATCTTACAACCTTGACATCCCCCATTACAATTCTGCTCACAGACAGAATAAGGTTAGTTAAGAGACACATCATGTCTAATTCCAGGAAGAATGATGCGCAGAGCTAGCATGCACAGCTAGGTTAAAGGAAAACCAGTGATCACTAAGCTTCTTACATTCAGATGTGAGAATTTAATCTCTCATAAGAAAATGCTGGATGTCATGTAGATTGCAGTAGAATTTATATTCTTTTAGAACTGATTTCTTAAGTCACAGATGCAGAAAAAAGAAAACTAATCATATATCCTTGACAAAAAAATAAATGTTGACTTACTAGCTGCTGAGTCACAGGGGAAAAAAATCCAACAAGTAAATGATACAAGCTGAAACACACCTTTTATTGGCTGCTTGAGCAGACTAAGGTCTTAGATCTTTTTAAAGCTAAGTGAATAAAGACTAAATGAGTTTGAATGCATTCTACTTAAAGGATTCATGTTAGCATTTTGACTTTTGGTCCTCATGCTATTAAGCTCAAGAAGATATTTCTAAAATCTCTGATGGAAAAAAAATGAAGGTATTGGGAGCGAACAGCATTCCTTGATCCTGCAACCACATTCACCCATGAAAAGAAAATTTCTGTATCTCTGTCCAAGCTTTCATAATTTGGTCCCAGTCCTTCTAAGACATGTGCATTCATTTTCCACATCCATTTCCACCCAAAATAAATGTATCTTAAGTCTCTAAAGAATTTGCTGGGTTTTTTGGTTTTGTTTTGTCTTGTTTTTTTTTTTTAACTAAAATGAAATTGTTAAAATTTACAGGCAAAGATGACAGACGGTGAACGTCATGGCTGAACTCCAGAGGGCTTCAAGTAAATTTCTTAAATGTGTTTAACTCTGTAAAGATAATTCTTCCCTGTGACTGGCTTACGAAAATTGGGAAAAGCTTCTTCTGCTATAATGTTGGTTCTTCAGAGATACAAAGTCAAGAGCCCTGTAGCACAAACTTCAAGCTTTTTGCCTAAACAGAACTCAGAAGCGTCAACTGATCAAGTAAAACCAGCAGAAATGCTATGGGGAAAAAAACCTTCACAAAATCCATAAGCAACCACCCACATCCCTTCACCCCCGACAGTAACCCAAACCAGACACGTCAGTATATCAGACAAGAAAAATGTCTGGTTTAAATTATGTCTTAAAACACACTGTATCTAAGTGCTCAGCATGCAGAAGGTATGTCAGAACTGCATGTGTGTATATTCCATTAAAGATCTGCTCACCTCTCCCACAACTTCAATGATGTCACCAACTTTTAATTCCAGTTCATCTTCATTTTGAGGCATGTAACTGAAAGCCACCTGACATCTTCTTCTTCTGTTTCTCTCTCCTGGTGGAAATGAAGGAAACAGGGAAATTGTAAAACTGAAACAAAATTCCATGCCAAACACAAGCCAGGGGAAATGATTAAAGATGAAATATTATTCTTTGAGCACTATTAAAAGAATCTGAATTTTTGCAATGCTTAGTATATCTGCCTAGAATTAAATTTATGAAAAGAATTAATTACAAAAAACTTAATTTACAAAAAACACCCCATCCCCCCCCCAACAAATTCTTTACAAAAGATTTCTGGTGCATATTATTTCTCTCAACTATTTTTATAATTCAATGTAATTAATAAATGAAAATAAATTGTGGGGATTTTTTCCTTTCTGTAATAATATTTAAGAGCCAAAATTTAAGTAATAGATTGTGCTTCCCAGTGACAGGATGGACAAACTTTACCCAGAGGATCTTTCCAGGTGTATTTGCTATGATTTCGCTTCTAGGCTAATTATACACATGATGTAGGCAAATCCAGGAATTGGAGGGTTGGGGAAGGGATCCAAAACCCTGTGGCTTTTGCTCGTATGGAAATAAGCTCTCAACTGATTATTTTGTCCTGTATCTTTTTCTCCACAACTCTTTCACAGGTGTACAATTATCTCACTAACCTTTTATATATATATATATTTTTGTTTGTTTGTTTTTTCTTTTACAGATATATACACACACACACACATCAGGTATATATGTATGTATGCACACGTATTTGTAAGGTACGTCTTTATGCACTAATATCGGATTAAAGAAAACAGAAGGAAAACCCATTCCAAAGGACTCCCAAAGCTAGGTGTGTCATTGGGTTGGTGTGGTTAAGACAGGCTAATTTTGATAATCAACCAGCTACTGGAAATGATGTTACCAGCCATCTTTCTCTTCAGCTTGGCTGTCCAGGCTCCCATGAGAAGCTGGAATGAAGGTGCATCTTTGGATGCGTGAGTGGAGAGAGGCTTGAATTCATAGCTCTGAATAAAAGTAAGACCCTTCACTTGACCCTTCTGCCATCACAGTATTAAGACAGACCGATAAATGAAAAGGTTCAGTTCCAGAGCCATTTGCCAGATTCGCTGGCTTACATATTGTTATAGTTGTATGATTTGTAGCAGAGCGGATGAGAGAACTTCCCTAAATCAAGTTGCCAGAGCTTGCTGCAAGGCCTCTGTTAGCTGAAGGACAACTTACTGACATGAATCATGACCATGTTGGAATGTGGTGGAGGAGGACAAGGTAGGAAGAGAGAAATCATTCAAAACACAGGATTCACTGATTATTCCCTCTTCTCTAAAAGATGTGCAATGTATAAACCATACTATCTTGTATTATTTATATACACGTATCCACACAAACATATATACATACACTCTACACAAATAAATGTACTTTCTCTTATGCTATTTCTCTTAACTGTTAAACATGCTCAATACACACCAAATCAGTTGTGTAAACACTGCCCAAGAACAGCCTTAATCTGACATTAAATTACAGGAATGGATCTTATGATCAGTCTACTATTTCCCCTGCAACATGTCTTGATAATCCTGCTCTAGGGTGAACACTAATAAAAAGTTACAGATATTTTTTTCCTAATCTATTAATTGAAACTAGAGAAAGAAGGGAGAAAGGAAGCCATTGAATTTGGCTTTCTGACAGTCTTTTTCACAGCCACTGCAATCCTGCATGAGTGGCAGCTTCTTGAATGTTAAAATTAATACCTTAATGCAATGTAACCAAACTTGCTCAAATTGGCTATTTTTTCCGCCTACAGATGACTGTTCGTTCTTCACCGTCTAAACTAAAATGGTCCTAAATGACAACTTTACGCAGCTGCGTTCAAAATAACTTGAATATAATAAATACCTTCCATATCGAATGCTTCTTTCATTGTGCAAAAGAGGCTGGCTATTTTCCCTGAAGATAACATTCCCACTATGATTTCTAACATCAAGTAGCAACTGATGTGCTGATGTTACCTAATGTGACAGATGTCAGTTGCCAACCTATTTAATAATCAATATTGTGTGACTCTTGGAGAATATTTTTAAGATTGCTAAGAGAGTAAGAAATAAACACAATTCTGGATGTTAATAACAGAACTGTATGAATCCTTCCCCCTCCCACCCCATAAAGTTTTTTTATTACTGTATAGAAAATGTAGCGAAAGTCTGCACTTTTCTGCATTAGTCTCATGGTTGTTTTGCTGGTCTCCCTCTCCTCCCTGATCTTTCTCTAAAGAAATACCTAAGTGGAGACTAGCAAGCCAACAAGAGGCATAGACTCGATGTACCAACTAGTTCCTCCCTCTGGTCTAATGCAAGACAACAGATCCAGCAGCAAATCCCTTTGGTTTTAAGGAGAAGGTGCTGCTGGACCCCACGTGCATGCTAATGTTCGGAGCACTTGAGCAGAACACAAGTTGTGTGAAGAGCTCTACAGTCAAGGTGTATCTGGTTTTTCTTACGCTAAAGCAACTTGGGTAATACAGCAGTATGAGCTTTCCAAGAAAACAGAGCTGACAGGAAAAGATGTCACAAGTAACCAAGCCATGTGTATACAAAGACCGTTAGTAAAGAAAAAATCTTGGTTTTGCAAATGCAATATTTCCACCCCAGCATCACCGATTTTTTGTCTGTTTCTTAACCAGCACAAAGACTCCAAAGTCAGCATGGTCAGGAACCAGGAAGACCTATAAGACAACTAACAAGCATTTTAGACAGAAATACTGAACTCTTGATCTTCTCTTGCCATTTCCCCTTTTGCTAATATTGCCACTTATTGCAGAGTGTTGTACAGTCTATGCTTTAACTGCTAGTAATCCGAGATCTAAATGGTACTTTGCGCCTTTAAAATGTAAGTAATCTGACCAATTGATGTAAAGTTAATTTTAAACTATATAGGGCAGCAATTCTGCAATGAATACTGCAGGTACTTTCTAATCTAATCCATTTTTTTCTTACTTGTAAATTGATGAAGAAAATATTTTCTTGGAGTTTTTTTGCATTTTTCTTCACACTTGAGCATAAACTGAGTTACTTGCAGACGAAGTTACCGCATGGTGAAAAGGCAGGTAATAAACCCAGTACTTTAAAATCAGAAAAGGTGTGCTGCAAAGTCCTCACTGGGTTTTGAAAGGCTTAAAAGAAGGAAAAAAAAAAGGATCAGTGAACTTTTACTGGCCCACGTATAATAATTTGTAGCAAGTAAGCTGCTGCAGGTAACACGGCACTGCCTGCTGGTCACAGTTGTAGGCTTTTTCATCTCTGGTAGCTGTGGCACAACATCAGAAGTGTTTTGAAGGCAAAACACCTATGAGCTGCAGGCTGGGAACTAACCGAGCTACACTGTATTCAGAACAAGCTATCATACAGAAATAACATCACTCACCCTTGTAAAAAACACTGGCTCCCGTTTACATAGTTATAATAAACCTCGAAGGAAAAAAAATTCACATGCCTAGTTTGTGCAGTCCATTCTTAAAACAAACCAGGCAGCTACAGAGAATTTTCTGTGCCTGTACAAGGGGGCTAACAAACCAGTGACTCAAAGCATATTGCATCTGAAGCGATGGCACCAAGACGTCAACACCGGTGCTGCCGAGCATGCCTGACTCTGCTCCGCTCCCTCTAAGGGCTGTGTCAAAGGCACCGAACCCTTACAAAGCGTCTGCAGATCTGGCAAGGGAGGAAAGAGAATGGACCTCGCGTGCACTGCCGAAGGTGTCATGTCACGATACACCTTAAGAGTGATGCTGGTTGCCTCCTTATTTCAGCTGTTGGTTGCCAACTCCTGCTCACCCCACCTGAGGCTACTGCTCCCTCTGCCCTGAGAGGTGAACTGCTTCTCCGATCACTCCCCAAACACCTTCGCTCAGAGCAAAACCTGGTAGCTTAGCAGGGTAAACAACAGGCTTTGCTAAACCAGCTCCTTTTGGTCTTCATCCTAAGATTCACCTATGTCGTTGTAGGTGTCCCGCAGTCAGATGTCTAAATCTGAGCCCATCACTCAGGAGTGGAGAGAACCCAATACCTCCAGAGGGTACTTAGTGTCCCTGTAATTTAAACAACTAAAACACATCAGATGAATGACTCTCTGGAGGTGCCTTTTTCTACTGGTATGGCTGGATCAGACCTCAACATCTAACTTTAAAAGGTCTAAAGTTAGGTCAAATGGAAAGAGGAATGAACATATATTTAGAAATTTGAAACAAATAAATCTCCGAGGGCACAAATCCAACTTGTTTCAGAGTGGTGTTTGATCAGATTCTAAAAATGCTGTGGTTGCCTGTGACAGCAGGAGACCATAAAGGGGCTTCCTCCACCTGTACACGTGCAAGAGAGAGCACTGATTTCTAGATAGCTAAACACCCTTCTGGCACTAGCAATGAAAATAAAAAAAGAGGCAACGACAAGGCTTCAATGCTTACCTTTGTAAGGGGCACCAAAAGCTGAGGCATCACTACACAAGAAGTCACACGGGTACTTACATGCTGTCATTGGACCCAGGAAAGGTCACACACTGACAACGCGGGGTTAGATGAAAAGTGCGGCAGCAGCAGAGTAGATAGGAAGTAAACTACTTAAAAATGAACTGGAATTTTCAAATCCAAACTGCTTTTTTAAACTTAAGACCTCTGTCATGAAACAGCTGTTTATATAAATGTGTGCATGTGTGAGCAGGTTAGATGGTGGTGTGTACAGAGCCTACTTTCACTGATGCCAATGTCTTTGTAGCCTGACCTGTCAGTGAAAACCACGTGGTTAACTTCACTAACAGAAGGTCCATCAACTCTACATAATAATCTGCTTTTTTCCCCACTACAAAAGAACGAGGACAGCAATCCGTTTCGTAACACAGTACAACTATGCTATACAGTCAAAAAACTATATTCAATAAAAACTGTCAGAGAACAGACCCATGGAGCAAATGTCCATCCCTCTCCCTGCTGACAAAAGTTATACCTAAATGGCTGACGATCTCTTCAAAACTAGGTCCCACAGTTTTGTAATTGGATCTGTTTTAAAAAGAGATGTATCACTATCATTGTGGCTCAGACAAACAATCCAACCCAATTGTTCCTGGATTTCTCTTATTATTGTTTTTTAATAAAGGAGTGTTGCTATGGAAATTGCATGGGTTAGGTTGGGGAATAAGTCAAGGTTTGCAGCATGAGGAGCCTAAGGACATTTCTGCCACATCTAAAAAATTTCAGACGCTAAAGCACACAGCAGCTCCTCCAGACCCACGGACTTCCCTCTACTGCGGGCTTGCTGGGCGGCAGGCTCAGGTGAACCACGGAAGGAAACTGAGATCCACGGGGCCACCCTTCAAGGAGACGCAAAGTGACTGAACTCAGTAAAACCGTTTGGCAAAGCAGCCCCTTCCAGGCAAGGCTATTAGGAGGAAAATGACAACTTGGAGGAAAAGTTTCCCGTCTTCTATGTCAGATTTCCCTGCACGCGGCATCATCTGCCCATCAGCCTCAGTTGCACCTCCCATCCTTCCAGCTTTCAAAGGTGTACCTGTAGCTGGGGGGAACTGGTTCTGTGCACAGCGTCTCCTGATCAGACAAGCTGGGGTGTGATATGACTCAGCTAGAAACCTGTTCTAAATTTAACGTGCAGAAAGACAAAAGGCAACTATTGTACAACTAAGAGATTACATACATGCTTTTAGGTTGCATGTTATTGATTTTAGTGGTAGTGATGGAGTTCTGGCACAGCTGATTTGGACTGCCAGCCTGGATGGTTACTGTATCACCTTTTTTTTGGTTATAAATCATTGAATTGTGTATATTAAAATGCAAATGTTAAGAAAAAGGTTGAGCTACAGGCTTACTTCTGAGAAAAACTCTTCTTAAAACTACTACCTTCAGTAGATGCTTTTGAGAAACAGAAATTACCTAATCAAGAGCAAAGAGATAGTTAGCATTAAAAATGTTAACTTTTTCAATGGCTTTTTTAAAGTATATTGAAGATAGTGTTAAGATACTTCAGATGTGGATTCTGTCACTATCTTCCACAACACAAGGACTCCACCATCTTATATCCACCCACTAGCAGAAATACAATTCTGATTTTAAAAGGCACCGGAATTGTCAAGTTCCAATTTCCTTCTTTTCCTGGAGGATTTTGGCAGTATTTTTCTGCCCTGGGATGTGACATATCAATTCCAACTCTCTCATCACCCACATGCTGTTAGAAGGGTGAATGCTTTTGGATGGATGACAACAAAACCCTGCTGAAGTATGTTTGTTCCCTGTCTAGCAGAAAACAGAAGTAAGCTGGGTGTGAATACTTTTTTTTCCTGGTGGGGGGGAAGCGTTGGGGTTTTTTTTGTTTGGCTCGGGGTTTTTTTTTTTTGGTTGGCTGGTTGGTTTTGTTTTGTTTTTTAATTTGTGACACAAATATACCAGAGAAGAGAAAGATAAACTGCAAGGAGGGGTGAGGGGAGACGGAATATCTGAGGTGCTTCCAGGACTCTACCAAACGGGTTGTGTAAAGCTGCTGTGTTTTTCGGCAAGCAGATGAACTGATGTGTGCAGCTGAATCATGGAGATTGCAGGACTCCATGAAGCACAATTAAGCCACAATGCAATATGCCATCACTGCTAGTAATGTATTACTCTGAGCGTGTTCATATTCTACTGCTACTGAGGAGTAGGTTTTCCCTTGCTAGACTCCACAGCAACACTTCCAGGTTTCAGCCATCTGGCCGCTGCTCTGAATTTTATGACCAAGATTTGTCTGTGAGGAACCTGAAAGCCTCTGTCAGAATAACAACAAACCTCATATTGTTCACTGAATTCATTCTTTTGTGAAAAACATGCAGTAATATCCAGGCCATTTACCGTGTATGAGTCTTTTGCATAACAGCAGTAATTACTGGAAGCAACTTACAGCAACATGGCACCACCAGTGGTCATATGGTTTTAGGAGAAAACCATTAATTAACTGAGAAGTGGAGCACACTTCAGGAGGCAGGCTTGTGCATTTGACAGACAGAACTGAAATACTAGTGAAGCAGAGATCATTGTTTAAGCCTAACCCAAAGCAGAAGGAAATGCTAGAAAAGTAACTGTAAACAAACTCAAAAGACACTTGCACAGTTTAACCACACACCAAAATATTTTTCTTTCTGAGTCTGAAAGTTTTAAAATGCATATCAAAGGCATAGAAACTTCTGCAAGTGCAACATCAAGAACACAGTCAAATCATCACCAGCAAATTAGACAAAGCAAGTCCAAACTCCAGCAGGAACACTCGGCCTTGCCATACAAGCTGCATATTTTATACTCTATCTTTTAGGGGGAAAGTGTAAAACACAGTTTGAAACTACACATTAACTCAACCACATGCAGAACTGAAAATATGTATGTTCATCAAAGCTACTAGTTCTAGCACCCGTATCTTTTAAACTTCACAGTGTAAATAATTATTTTGGATTAGCATTACAGGTGAAACGCTCCATCACAAGATGAAAATTGGAACTTGGTGACAGAGTTTCAAACAGGCTTTTTGAAATGTACTTTGAAAGCAGTTACACAGTCCTGATAAAGACTGGACAAGCTCGCTCAGCTTCTCACCTGCTTCCAGAGATGCAAAAATATTCCTCAGCAGCAAGTGGTGCCTTTACACCAGCTTTTGCCAAATGACCCGTTCACTTGCCGTTCTCAACAATAACAGTTTGCTGCTCTCGCCTGGTGCCTTTCACAAGCAGTACATTCCAAGGAGCAGCAAATGTTTCTGTCCTCATTGTAACGCTGGGCAAGCCAAGGCATATTGCAACAGAATGGCTTGCCCCGGTCGTCCGTAATTTTGGGACTTAGTTCACTGCCACATGCACTAGGTCCCACCGCCTGGCTCTGGGGTGGCCCACCACCCCTTATGCAATTAGCACTTGTTGCCATGAGGGGACCTATTACCCAACACAAGATCTTGCACTTGCCTGTATATTTTGATTTCTTTTACAAAAAGAGTTTGTCACACTGGCTAGCATACAATTCATACAAAATGACTGTATAAGGAGCTTTAAGAAATACTGCAGGCAATAGATATCTGTAGCAACAAATTAGCTTTTATAAAGAGCAAGAAGAGATACACAAATTTGAAATATTCTTTCTTGGATGGCAGATGAAGTTTCAAAATGCAAGAACGGAAACACAATAAGATTTGCAAATGGCCCATAAAAGGCCTTTTCTCTTTCTATTCTCTCTGCATACATCTCACGCTGTCATGGGATAATCCCAAAATATTATCCCGTTAGCCAGGTTTTGAGATAGTGGTCGACTGCTTTGCTCTTTGCTGCTTTTTTGTATTGATCTCTAGAGAAACCATTTGACTAAACCAAAACTAAACATGAATTGCTGTTGCATCTTTCCCACTTCTCTTATGTTCCATCACATAATTCACACCACTTAAATTGTCTATGCACAGTAGCACTTAACATACAGCAAATGAAAGCAAATAGCTCTAATTTGTGGAACCACCATGCACATTCAGTTGACTTTGTGTTCTCCACTCTATAAATAAAGGCATTTAGATCAAACCACATGGAGCCCTACACAGTAATCTCCAAAAATACTAACTTTGTACTACAAGCTTGCTGTCTCGAAGCTGATTTCTGTCCAACTTAACTAAAAAAAAATTTTCCAAAACAGCTTTAAAAAGTATGTCTTTTTCTTAAAGAATGCTAACAACGGTGCTACTTCCTTCTTAGCTACCAGAGTGTCAGTGCTTTTTGACAGGTTCTCAATCTCTGTAATGACATTACATTGCAGGTCTTACTCTGACCTCTGCTACATCAGTTTCAGGTAAGCCTCTCTTATCAGGGCAAAAAAACCTCATTGTCAAGATTTTATTTTCACTCCAACAGGTAACAACATACATTAAACAAATGCCTCAAGAAATGTTGGAAAGATGCAAAAAATACAGCAACCAATTTTCTGGTTGCTGCACTCGTGACAGCTATTACACAATCAACACATGCAATAAATCTACAACACTTAACAAAAACCAAAACTCTTGGGCACTTAGAACATCAGTCAGGTTTTTAACCTACAATCTTGTTTTCCTATAGAATATCTATACAATTTAAATACTCATTTTGAAGCAATTAAAGGTAACAAAGTTAAACAAAAAAATATTAACACATCCACAGACAGAGTGGACACTTCACTTTCCTGTTCAGCAGTGTTCCTAAAATACAGGAAGCTATGTTAAATTTGCCTTGGAACACAAGCCCAGACAAATCCTGAATTCTAGGAAGCTAACGCATGAAGCTAGGAGATGCCCTGCTAAACTGGGAAAACGTCTCACCCAGTCTGGTGTAATGAGTCTGATTCTGCAACGCTAACACCAAGACCAGTAGTCACTTGGGCAGAAACACGCAGGCATGTGTCTCCCATGGCAATTAAGCCATGACATTTTCAAAACCTTGCAGTGAACAGAGCTGTGGCAGGGCTGCTCGCTGGGCTGCTGACACACAGCAGCTCAGTGTGCAAGGTTATACAACTACCTGTCCTTCAGCTCTGCTAAAAGGAAAACACACCAGGAGGAGCCCTCAATTGCACTCCTCGTGTTAAGATTTGTTATTATTTCTCAATTACCATTGTGAAAATGCTATAATCCAAAATAACCTGCCGTTTTAAAGGGCATGTTATGCTATACTTTGTTATTTGAGGGTTGTGCAAGTGCCCAGGAATACATGTTCAGAAGAGCAATAAGTAAATACGATAAATTTAAATAAATCAATTATTCTTGCTGCTGCTGGCCCTTTGAAGCCCCAGGCACCATTAGCTCTGTGACAGCTGAGCAGAAGATAGGTTTCCCAAAAGGTATCTCAGTACTGAAAGTGAAAATTAACATTCACTGTTCCACAACATCCTCAGAAATGAATAGTGCCACGGTATCCACACAGGATAGTTCATTCCACCAGCACAGGACAAGTCTTTCTGTATCAGGCAGATCGGATGTATTTCACTATCCCCCAAAACTGAGCAACAAATGGGAAAAAAGAAACAAACCAAAAGGCTATCTGTTTCAGCAAGTCACCATACACCAACACCAGGCAATGTTGGAGAAAGAAGAAGGGGAGCCAGCTCTGCAGCATCTTTAGCTTTTGGTGGTGAGAAACTCTGAATGCCACAGAAATTTTCCCTTATTTTCTTAGTTGTTCTCATCAGTTAAACAAGCCTCTGTGGTATTTATAAGCATTCATTTTTACTAAATTAAACTGATGAACGATTAAAAGTGATGGCTCATGGTAAGAAGGCTGCTAGCAATTTAGTTCTTTAATATAGTGTCACTTTCAAAAGGTGCCACACACAGATCATGTTATTTTGGTCTTCTTCCTTTTACTTTTTCACAAGATTCTAACACATTCAAAAAGCTGTAATTTATCAAGAGGGTGTTTAATCAGAAGAGCCAAAAGGTATAATGTTCAATTTCCTCATTAGCGCCTTGTACCTTTAGTTCTCATGGGAAGCAGGCTTTATACCTCAAAATCCTCTGCTACTAAACACATCCAGAGGTTTTTAGCCCTGAGTGTAAGGGATGTGCTTGACCACGATCATTAATGCTAAACCAACCACACATATAACAGTAACAAATCAAACAGCCCGTGGTGAGCAACACATTTTCTTCAGTGCTGCAGAAAGAGGAGTGTGGCACTTGGCTTGGCAAACCAGAGAACAAGATTCCACTTCCTAAAGTTAGTTTAAGCATTGAACTTTATAGTGTTGGTATTATGCTGCACCCCAGTAATTTCATGTCAAACCCCCTTAAGATTTTTATCTTGCTTCCAGGCGTGCTCAGCTGAATTCCCCCACCCTGAGTTTCAGAGCTTATCTTTGGTACATCACCTGTTAACAAGAAAAAGTTCTTCAGGACAGTTTAGCTCCTTAGTTGCACCTCCACAACTTCACTACCTTCCAGCAACTCTGACAAGAGTTCCTACACAGGTCTGTAGAGAGATCCTTGGCAGAAGCTGAGAAGCAAATTAGAGAAGTCCTACCGCATCTCAGCCTCTCAAAGTATTGGCTACTCTAGTGCAAGTCCACGTGCCAACCACTGGTTTGCCTTGCTTAAGAGCATCTATCCAAACACAAATGCATTCCTAAAGGCCTGTAAAACCCTCCAGGTAAGACCTGCATCAAACAAAATTAACGGTCATTGAATGATTCTTATGCCACCCCCCCACTAGTGCATTGCCAATAAAACTGGAAGCAAGTGATGAAGAAACTCAAAAAACTTGCTCATTAGCAGATCTGATTGCACCTTGTGCCTCTCAGGCAATCTCAGACATCTGTACTTCACTAGACAGTCCAGACAGACGGAAGCCAGACATACTACCATTTCTTTTAAAGCATGAGTTTTATTCCAAAAAACTTACTAGGCACTAAAGGCAGAACTTTTAAATTATACCATGTCTATTGACTTATGTTGCGGGTGCTGGCATTGTTGTGGTTTAACCCCAGCCAGCAACTAAGCACCAGGCAGCTGCTCACTCACTCGCCCCCGACCCAGTGGGATGGGGGAGAGAATCAGAAAAAAGTAAAACTCGTTGGCTGAGATAAGAACGATGTAATAAGAATCGGAAAAATGTAAAACTCGTGGGCTGAGATAAGAACGATGTAATAACTAAAGTAAAATAAAATGTAATACTAACAACAACAAAAATAATATAAAAACAAACAAAGAAACAAACAACGCAAGAAAAGACAAGTGATGCACAACGCAATTGCTCACGACGTGCTGACCGATGCCCGAGCAGCAATCTGCCCCTCCCAGCCAACTCCCCCAGTTTATATACTGAGCATAACCTTCTCTGGTATGGAGAATACTGTTGATAACACACTGATGTTTTAGTTGTTGCTAAGTAGCGCTTATCCTAAGTTAAGGATTTTTCAGTTTCCCAGGCTCTGCCAGCAAGCAGGTGTACAAGGAGCTGGGAGGGAGCTTCTTGACGTAGAGTAGAAAGGGACACGGGAAGGCGCATGGGCACACAAGCAATTGGGACAAGATGTGCTCAGAGGAACCCTCAGTACTAAGGGTTCAACACTTTTGAAAGCCCTTGTATTATGTGCTGTACCTGACTACTTCAGGTACAAACGCCCATTAAAATCTTGCTTTAAAAGCAGCTTTTTCTGGTTAATCTTTGATGCTGCCTGGAGAAGGGGAACAGAAGGAGTATGCAGATTCCACAGGCAGCCCTTGCATGACCGAGGAATTTCAACCTACTTGCCCCCGGCCACCTCTTGGTCATGCCTCGTATTCATGCGTATCCCCACAGTACAGCTGCAGCTGCAGACAACTTCCACTTGCAGGCTAATGCTCATATTTGTCCTCAGGGCTAAAATTATTTTGTACATTATAAACAGCAGCAGCATGTTTGCTTACAGAGCTACAGTATACTCTGATATAGTCATCTGTAAATATTAAATAATCTACTTATATCAGTCTAAATATCTTCACAAAAAGCAGCACCTGGGAACTAATATGAACCCTGGCTGTTCTTATAAAGTGTGTGCTGCTTGCATTATTGAAAACCAGAGAGTAAGGTAATTCAGTAACATAGAAAGCTTTATTTAAGTGTAGAAGAAATGCCTATCAATACCTAAGATGAAAAAAATAACAAAAGCAAATCTAGGACTCCATATCTCAGACAAATTTTTAGATCAAGCACCACACAAAAGATACTTGATATCTTTGTGCTGCAAGGAAAGATTAATATATGTAAAGCTTTGCGTAACTCACTATCTTTTGCCTTTGAAGACAGATGCTGAAGCATGCAAAACATCTGATAACTTACTTGCCTCTGAGGTAATTCATACTTTTTTTATTTACAGAAATAAGCCTGTAACTTATTACTTAAGTCCTTTTTCTTTTTTTTGAGTAAATTACATTTCTTTGTCTGGTCTTAGATCACTTATCTTGTTGTTTTATTATTTTGTGGTGTTCACAGATGTTCAGTATCTTAAAACCCACTAAGAGACCTGAAGCCTGCACTGAAACTCCAATTTAAACAACCTTTTGTAAAGACAAAGACAGTATTTATACTTAGAAAACTGAGTGTGGTAAGGTGGATGACTCAGAAGTAACAGGCAAAAGCAAACACAGCACTGTTTCATCTCCTTTTTCAACAGGTCAAGTTTAACCTGAAGCTGGGACGACAGCAAATCTGATGACCATTTGGCCGTCACTGTGAGACTGAACATGCTCTTGCAAATCAATTTGCAATGGGTATGTATGCATGTAAAAGACCTCTGAACTCCAAATAGCTTAGTGAACAAAGCCAAATTTGTATGTGGAAATAGAGGAAGACAGAGCCACAGAGTCTGCCTGACTGAAGACCACCTCTCCAGTACAGAACATCGCACTTCACGGCGACATGTCTGCTTGCAGATAAACCCAGAGAGACTATGCAAACATGGGCCCTTCTTTCACAGTACGTAGTATCGACAGCCACTGCAGAACTGTCAGTCCTTCAGTTTTCACTTCAGTTAGCACAGAGATCCACATGAATGATAAAATATTCACCAATATAAGTAGCCTTTTTCTTAAAGTGCGAGTATATAAATACTCCCTTTTCTGAGTCAGAATAATTACTTCACATCTTACTCTGTTTCCAGTATTTTAAACGCAGGGTATTCTCAACGTAGAAACCCACAAAGAATAGACTGTCATGTTTGTTTTGGGTTGCAAAAGTTTTATTGTAACAAGTCTCAGGTTAAAGTATTCTTTGGCATCTTCTGCAAAAAGCACTATATTTGATGTATAGCACAACAGACAATCAGGCTTCACGTTTCCCCATGCCCAGCTGACTTGCCTGTAACCAAAGGCTGAATCACAATGAACAAAACAGACTACAGTCCAAATACAGAAGAACTGCTTCTCCTGGTTGAAAGCCTCCTTGAACCAAAATGTTTGTGAGCAAAGTCATTCATTGATATAAGAGCTTTTCTAGACTTTGAGACAAAATATTTATACTATCAGAATACTGTCTTGGCTGCCCATTGTCTTGCGTTATTTTCCGGTGAATTCATAATCTTTAAGACATCTGTTATCTCAAGCTGGCAAAGAAAAGAATCTCGAGGAGGCAAGCAAATGATTCATTTATCATCTGCCCTCTCTCCTCCTGACTGCTTCTCTGCTGATTTCAAATGGTACAGTAACAGTTTATTTATAAAAGGCACCATTGCTATCTTCTAATTTTGAACACACATTAACTGATTGCTTTCTTCTACTCACGCCACCTGCCCTGATCTCCAGGGCTGTATTTACCTTAGTTACCTTGCACATATTCAGATTTCTCATTGTTTTAATCTTTGGTCTACATACATATACCTTTTGTTTTAAATGACTACAGTGCAATGAAAGTGAGAAATAAAGGACTGATAGCACGATCACCCAAAGAAGTTTTTCAAGACAGGCAATTGAAAATGAAATTGCTCCAGTGCTGTCCAGCATGGGAGCTATGTGGTAGTAATAGAAACATATATAAGCCTCCAAAAGCTTCTCTGTTTAAAGCTGCCAGTTAAAGGACACAATGCATTACTGGGACCAGCTGACGAGATGACAGTTACCTGAGCCATCTATGCTAGAGATGCTGCTCTAATAGCAGAGCACTGGCAAGAGAGGCAGACACACTTGAGCAGTGCTTGACACTGCGTTATAACAATACCTCTTTGACCTTCCAGTCTTTTGGCATCGGCTAACAGACTCTATGGCTACCATTCACTCGTGTTTGCTTTTTCAGCTGTGCTGTCACTCCATCCACAATATGTTCCCTTCAGCCTCTCCTGACATCGTCTTATCCTGTCCACATTTACCTTTTTCTTCCATGTACAATGACACTTTACAGAGCACTCCCCTCCAAAAAGTCTTTCTAAATATAGAGTAGTAAGTTTGCATTTTAAGAAACTAGCCTGAGACGTGGTGTGGCTTCATTCTGCAATAACTTACGACTTGTGCCTTGAGCATTCGAGACTACAAGCTCCTGTCTGTACAGCATCTTGCTATTTGGCCAGCAACCAGAAAAGTAGGAAAGCAGGGATTTCACTGGACCAGGACTGGACCAGGATCTCTAGTTGTTAATGGAATATAGCTAACGTTTTTCTTACCTTTTTTTTTTACTGGGCGGTTGGTCAAACACTGGCACAGGTTGCCCGGAGAGGTTGCGGAGTCTCCGTCCTTGAAGATATTCAAAACCTAACTGGACATGATCCTAGGCAACTGGCTCTAGCTGACCCTGCTAGAGCAGGGGGTTGACCTAGACGATCTCCAGAAGTGCCTTCCAACCTCAGCTATGCTGACACTCTATTTTAAGGCTACCCTTTAAACTCCTTATGCCCCATGATTCTGTATTATTTCTGTTATTAATCTTCCTTGTCTACAGCTCAATTGCTAAAATCTAACCAAGCTGCTCTGAGGCACTCTCCTTCCTATGAGTCAGCCTCTGACAGGCGAAGATGCTGAGAGCAAAGTATATTATTGCAACTAGGTGTGAGCTGTCAGCAAACCCACAGAAACTTGATTTCATGTATTTGATGCCTTTCCTTGTTTACAAACTTCATGTTAGTACAACCCATCCTCCAGCTCACCAGGCTGAACCAAACTCCCTTAGGATCTTGTCTGCAGCAAATGCCACTTGGGATCAGACAGCACATACTAGAACTGTAGACTACGAGGACTGGCATTTCAATAGGGAGCTGCAGACAGCCTCTCTTCAGTACTTTTCATTCCTTTCTTGCTTGTTAACCAAGAAGACTTCCATTCAGGTAACTGGAATACAAGGGGAAATGAAGCCTTCATCATGATATCAAAAATACTCCAGAGCTACTGTCTGTTTATTTTTATTCTTAATCAGGAAGATAAACTTCCACATTTTTGCTCCTCTTTGTATTTTGACAAAGGTGGCATAAGGTGAGCGAAAAAAAAGAATTGTGTGCTTAGAAATATGCAAAACTTTAATGTATATCTGCATATTACTGAATTATTTAATCTTTGTATGAGGAACAGGGCATCCAAAAGCCTCTAAAAGTTGCTTCATAAGCAGCAGAACTAACAAAGCTTGGAGAACCATGGATTTGCTCCCAGTCCCTTCTAATCACCTCGACCTCTACCTGCCCCCACCACCCCTTGCTCCAGTTTCCCCTTGTATCCTGTACCCGCACGGCTGGGAAAGCGACAGTAGGTGCTGGGACTGCTGCAGAGCAACACTGGTACTGACTGCCTGGCCAGCACACCTCAGTGACTTGGCCACTGGCTGCTGCCTCTCAAAATGGAGGTTTTCATTCAGTTCGGAGCACTAATTTGTGCCATATTCCTCTATTCAGCTTTCAATTTTAAAAGAACTACCATGTTCCTATAAATGCATTAAAGATCCCTACTCTTCTGTCAACTCTAGCTGGTACTGTCCAGAGGGTCCCAAAAAATCAAGGGGAAGAGGGCAAATGAACAGATGCTCTCAAACAAGATTTGTTCCATTAGGAAATTGGAATAAAACTCCTAGTGGCAAAGGCATCCAGATTGTCACAGGATGACACTCTCTTTGCTATACGATTCCAGTATGACTCTTCCCTCATATGCAAACCAGTATTTGAGTCCAGCTCCTTCACACTAAACTAAGACAGGGGGTTGTGGCATATGCCAGTCACTTGCTGCAAATGGCTTCCCTGGAGTGGGACCTGGACTAGCAACATGGGGACTACGTTGCCCATCTCCCTGAATGCTGTCTGCCTCCTGGGAGCCGCAGTCACCCTCTTCACCAAGGGTGGACTGCTTGAAGGGGGAAGTAAACTTCGTACCTCTTCTCTTCCTTCACGTGGGCCTGTGGGACAGATAGCAATCTTCTCGGAACACAGGGATGTAAGCAGAACCAATTTTACACTTTAAATAAATTTGATTCAGAAAATTACAACAGAGCCTTCACATTCTGAAATGAGTTTTATAATAAGTTTCCTACAGGATCTGAAAAAGGCACCTATGAAGAATCTCTTTATCACAAATTTGTCTTTTTCTCTCCAAGGACTCAGTTCAATTTTTATTTCAAAAGCAGTTCTATCTACCACACTACATTTTGGGTTTTAAGAACTAGACAAGAAGAGTAAGGAAGAAAATAAAATCCTCGTAGCTTTCTCTGTTGTGTGCACATAGTTGTCTGCTTTCCCTGAATTTATTAAAAAATATATTCTTCAGTGTAGTAGTAGTTTCTCTATGTTAGGTCCAGTATTCATACTGAAAAGCCTAGGTGGAAATCTAATGTAATCTTTAATACCTTACATAATGAGATAGCTACTAAAGATCCTTTTCCTTTACACTGAGGACAACAAAGCCCAGAAAGTGTCCATTCCCACATTAAATAGCCTTTGGTCCCAAAGATGCTGTAGCTTGCATTATTTTTCTAAATAAATTTCAAATAACCACTTAAGCAGTGTGCCACTCTTGCATTAAGCAATGAATTTCACAATGCAAATGGTGGGGAAGCCCCAGAACACAGAAGAGGCAGACAGTTCAGGCAAATTTATGCACTGGATTTTAATCACTCTGCTTCTTCCAGACACGGGCTGCTTACACTTGCATGCCCAGTTTTTTGGCACAAAACTTCCTACAACCTGACTGCAGAACAGGTGCTTGCTTGGTTTTGTGTCTTTATACTAAGAGCTTGCCCGCCTTTTAATTTCCGTCATTGTATTCTCTACTCGTGGCATGGTAACTTCCTATATAAAATTTAGGATAGGAAGTGATAACAAATTAAACATTCTGTCTCCTAGTCAAGGGATCTATTGTGAACCATCTTTCTAATGATCTTCACTTACCTTTTATCTTCAGATTTTTGCTAGTTTTCAGTGGGTTTGAAATTAGACACTGAAAGATTTCTATACAGAAATAACCCAGTCTTACTACACTGTACCAAATGCCAACTTCTAAGCTGTACATAACTTCCCATCAAAAACCTCTGTTGCTTTGCTTGCTGCAAGTCCCTCATCCAGCAGCTGACCCAGATTTCCCCCCATCATGATACATCTGGGCATGTCATACTTGTGTGATTCTTCACCCTAATGCCCTTCGGCTCTGCCTCTAGGGTCGCAACCATTTCTGCTTCTGACAACGTGCTGTGAGTAGTGATGATTTTGTGTCAGTTCTGATCTCTGCAAGGATGAAACTTCCTGCAAAACTAGCGAATTCCTGGAATCCAGTTGCACAGCTCTCCTAAAGCCATCCAAGGATGCAACTGCACCCAAGATCCCCTACTGAACCTGCCACCAAACCTTTGCTTAATACTTATCTTTTTTCCCCACAGCAGGAGTTCACACAAACTACTTCTATCCCTGTGTTTTAGCACTGGGCCACCTCCACAAACTTTCAGCGGGACACTGCCTAAGACTCCTTAATGTCATGATAATCAACAGGCTAGAGCCCTCCATGTTGAACTGAGCAATTTCTTCTAGTTCACTGTCCCTCTCTTTTTTTGTTCTGCTTTCCTTAAACAAGCGTTTTCCAGACTTCTGAAATCAGGCAAAGCAAGCAGGCTGGTTTCATACCTTGCCACCTTGATAACCTTTTTGATAGCATCTGTACATCCATCACTACTTGTCTGCTCACCCTCTCCTTCTGAATCACACAGTCTATTACAAAACTATTGTCAGCTGTTATGCTGATGTGTTTGTGCAATAATGTTACTTTTATTTGTAAAAAAGTGCTCAAAATGCACTTTGTGCATTTGAAAACACTTTATCAGGTTTACTATTTTTCTGGCACTATCAGTTTCCAATTTTTAGTGGGTTTTTCATACAACACATAGGAGAATATCCATTTGCATAGAAATAACAATGTAAGTGGAGGACTACTCAAGCTGACAGAGCAATTGAAGTACATTAAAAGAAACTCATTCACCTTAAAATAATTTAAAAAAAAAAAAATCTGTCTGGGTTTAAAGTTTGTAATGTCTCAATATCTTTTTTAGTTTTGCTGGGATAAACACTATCTTTTCCTAAAAATAGCTGTCAAGTTCCTCTTGTCTCTTCCATTACACTTGCTACATGAATGAGAAGTTCCTTCCTCAAAGTTAAAAGCTGTGAATAAATAGGCCTCTGGCTCAAGTCAGCTGCGTCTGTAACAAAATCCATCTCCAAAACGGTTCTGTGGTTATAAGATGAAGACTGGGGAGGGGAGAAGGGTTCTGTATAAGGAGGATTCTGTATACAACTGCAATGCTGGTTTTTTTGGGCACTGACCAAGCCATATACCTCCCCAGCACAAGAGAAAAGTGAAGACCAACACTGACCATTCCAACTGACAAGACAGCACGTGTTTTCTTTAGCAGTTGATTTAATCAAATGACCGTGAACTGCCTTTGAAAATTTTTGACATACCATCAGTCTCCCATAGCACTTTTAGAGCAATTTTCATCTGCAACCAAATAAAAGGCAGCACTGCTGCTCCTTCTGCTTCTCCCAGCTCCTGCAACATTCCTGGCCGTCCCGTCAGGCCCTATGCTTGTGCAGCAGTGTGAGGAGGTGGGCAGTGAACTGACCTGCTATTAAAAACAACCTCTGCATTTTTCTTGCTAGTTTAATGTTAACCTCCATCAGTCTCCTCGCCTGGCCCACCATGCAGCCAAATGTCTGTACCAGAACATGGGAAGAAGAAAAACAGGAAAGATGGCTCTTTTTTTGGTGGCAGTGCTAGCTTAACATCTTCCTGAAGCTACAGCCTCAGGCTAACCTTTCAACGTTTATTACTTCTATTTTCCACTACCCTATTTGCTCAATAGCTGCCAGGCATGTGAGTGAATCTTTTGGTTTTCTTAAGGTCACTGGAGTTGGTTTTTTTTTTTAAATAACTTCCTGGACACTTCCTGACCTCTTATGAATTCCCAGAAGTAACCACGACCCATGTAATTTAGGATAACACTATGCTGACTCAGTAGTCTAACAGAGAATTCCTAGGCCTGAAAAAATACCAAGTCTTATGATTGTAGTTGCAAAATGAAGCAGTAATGGCTGACATTGCATCTTGCAGCTTTTGCAGAACTACGTACCAAACTATATAGATCAGGGACATCTGGAATCTGGGAGGAGTCTAACAGAAGTCTACCCAAGGTACACGTGGTACTAACTGAAGCAGGGAAATACAAAAATACGGCATGTAAAGTTATTCGAAATGAATGGGATATCTGGTGCTAATACTGAAGCTTGTGTGAGGGTACTTTAATTGGTTATTTTACCACTGAAATATCCCCAGTGAATACATGACAGAGGATGACAGCCAACAGGAAAATCCATGACCTAGTGTAAAAAAAGAGCTGCTTACATGTATATTATGGTTTAAATTAAAGCTACTGGACAGCTGGGACACTACTGAACCCTGTTTGATCACTAAACGCAGCGTTATCCCTGTCATCTGCTGTAGCGCACCACTTAAGAAATCTGAGCAATGAGTACAGTGCCAGGCTAAGCACTGTACGGGTACAAAGCTGACGAAATCTGGTCCCTAGAGAAAACAGTATCAGAAACAGATTCTGGAGCTGCCAAGCATTTCTGGGGGGAAGCAGATGTATCCTGGGCTGTGGCCTGAGATCCTTACAGGTGCTCTCTGGAATAGTCTGTGGAGGAGAGCGGCAGATTTATGAAGATGCAGCTACAGCAGATGCTATAGTAACAGCTAAAAACATGAGGGGCTTCAGTGGGGCGATGCAGCCCAGGCAAAGGACTACGCTAATGGCACCACACCCCCACTGACTTCAAAACTCCTTCCCAGCTAATTTGGGCATCTGCAGGGAGCTACTTCTCACCATGAGGACCTCTGCCCAGCCTCCCCTTCAGTTTCTAAATAAAGTCAGCGCTGAAGTTAGGAAATAACGGCTCTTGCTGTGTGACAGAAAATAATAATCTTTCACATCGCAATCCTGCGCTTGGGGCCAAGCGTCAGCAATCAGACACTTGTCAGCACTTCCACGTTTCACTCCCTTGTCAAGCACAACCACCCTACCAATGAGCTTGGAAACTAAGCATCATCAGCAACATGCTTTGAATTTTTAAAGAGGATGATATTACAAATTAACACCAAGCAAGAAACAGGCACAAACATGTATTTATAATTGAAAAGGGAATGCAGAAAGATATAGAACAGGAAGTCTGACTCTCTCTTACCGCAGCTGCCAGATACAAGGCGTAGGTACCCCAAGCTAGGCACTGGGAAATAAATGTACAGTGACCCTAGGGACTCGCTCCAAGGCTCAGTTGCTCATTTTCAGGTGAGCCACCCTGCTCGTCTTCTGCCTTTCCTTAATCACAGAAAGTTGTGAGAGGGGGCAGGGGAGAAAGGATGGTCTGCTAATTTTCAAGCCAAGTTAGCCATGCTGTTCTTGAAAACCCCACACGACCTAGATGAGAGGCTCACGGAGACAGACACAGCTAGCTACAGTCAGGAGGCAGAAGGTCAGGGACAGACCTCCAGGGCAGCTGGGCCTTGCGAGGTGCCAAGTGACGTATCCTACAGCAGCGAGGAGGAGGAACTGCTGACGGCAGGGAGACACTTCTCTGCAGAAGCTTGTGAAAAGATAGTCTCTTTTGTGATGGGGAAACTTAGTTTCAAGACAAGAGGAAGTTCCAAACTCGTTCTTGTTACTTTAACAAGAGTGGCTCTAGCGTTTAGTATTATTTTACTGGTTTGGGCTGTTAAAGGAGATTTCAGTGTAACTGCTAATAGAAAAAACACTTTGCACCTGGGTTTGAGAACACATTTGCTCTTGACTAGTACCTTTTGGACAATTACCATACACGGTGATAAAAGTGAACTAGAAAATCCTAATACAACTGTTAGAAGATATATCTGACTTCATTTTGTACTTCAGGCACATAAAACATATTGCAAAGCTCTTAGAAAGGAAAAAAGTCCTTTGACTGATTAAACAAAAACTTGTAAGTGTTCACAAAAGAGAAGATGCAACTCTGTCAACTATTCCTTCTTGTGCATTTTTTAGATATTTGCATAAATTACTTGTAAAAAGACTTTCTTCTCCTTGTTCTTTCAACTGTCCCTGCAGCTCTATTCCACTACTTCATCTGTTCCCTCTCACTCTCTTCCTCAAAAACTCACTTATCTCTGCTTCCCATTGATACAAATATACTTCTGGATCTACCTGCAAAAAACCTAACCAACAAACCTAGCTCACATCCCCATTTGCCTCCGTAACTACCTCCGTCTGTTTCATCTGTAAGCTGCTCAGAATGCCGATCAGTGACTGCTCTCCCACATCTCTTCAGACTCTATATACAGAAAGGGCACCTTCTGCCTCTTCTCTGTCCTGGGTGTCAGCATCCAACAGTGCCTGTTAAACTTTAAACCCAACGTTGTCACAATTTTCTCCATACTGCCCTCCCAATTTCTAAATGCAGATCCAGATTTAAACCTTTCATTAAAACAAGTGTCCTCTGTCTGCAAGAAACCTGAAATACAGTTAACCTGCTAGCAATCATCCAAATAAAGCATCTTCTCTTGTATTATTCTTTTTTTAGTTATCTGCTTCCTTGTTTCATACATATGTATACACACAGAGAGATGTATATATAGTTAGCTCCTTGACGCAGTGGCTGTATTTTTGTTCAGTGTTTTTACATCATGGTCCATAAATGGGATTCCTACAGCTAAACATACGACACACAAGAAGATGTCCACCTAGGCAAACAGAAGATAGATGCCCAGAGGAGAGAATTAACTCGGAATTACAATTCAAACCAAAAGGGATTTCTACAATGGACTTCTACAACGGGGCCTCATGGCACTCACTAGGATCCCACACGAGTGGCTGGATCCAACTATGCAAAATTGCAGAAGCTACATCAGGGCTCAGCATCTGTGCATTTTGCAGAGTACCAGGAAGGAGTAATTGAAAAGAAAGGGTAGGCACTTCCAATAAAAAGAAGATGGGGGACACTGCACAGTAAACAACAGGAAAAGAAATGATCTCACTGGAATAAGCTATTGCGATCTGGATAGGTAATGAAACTTTAACTGAAAACCAGGGCACCAAATGACCATAACATAGAAAAATGTTTAGATTTTAAATATATGAACTCATTATTTAAATAGGACTCATAATCAAGATCTGCTTGAAAAGAATGAGTGAGCACCCGTTCCACTGTTGCCAAGAAGACAGCATTGATATCTTTCTTCCAGACAGGAAAAAAAAAAAAAAAATCTTGTCAACGGTCAACAGACAAATCTCAAATTTAGAACAATGGTAACAGCTCTGTATTCCTGTTCTACAGAATAAACCTATTTAAGGCAGATTTCACAGTACAGCTACAACTACAAGAGAACCCCCCCCAAAACTAAACTCATTTTATGGCATCAGACAGATAATACAATAATTTTAAAGTGCACTGGTTTATGACTTCCCTTACTATATAAATGTATTTATATAAAAGGATAATGAATCCAAAAACATGGTCCTATGATACAAGGAAGGATGTTCACACATCAGACAAATACTCCTCATCTGAACGCATCTTATTCATCAGCTCCAAAATTAGCTATATTACATGCACATTAAGCGTCCCCCTCACTTTCACTATTGAGAATTATTTTTCATCAGAAGAAAAGAATGCTATAGAGAATCATCGTTTTTCGATGTATTCTCTATAGGTTGCATGTATAAAATAATACACTGTTTTGAATAATCAAAAGGGAACTTTACCAAGTAGAGGTCTTTCCTCTAGCATGGGATAGAGTCCTTCTCACCTGCCTCCAGAAAAAAATTGTTAAACCACTACAGATCACACACACCACACACAAACACACCAAGTTTCTTTCTGGCTGCCGCCCACAAGTCCAGCAGACTGGTGTCTTTTCCTGCCTCCCTGAACTGAAAGCAGCGCCTTTCAGTGCAGTGTAGCTTACCTGAGGGTAAAAATTATCCAACTATTTATTTTCAAGAAACAGTACTTTTAAAGGAAATGTGTATTATCAGAGGCACTACTTATGCATATACAGATATGGTATTTAAACTCAAAGAATAAATATTTTGCTGAATTTGAGTTTCCTGTGCCATTGATTTTTTATGTCTCATTTTGGGTTTGTGTCATATGTTGCACGCATATTTTAACCTTAATAGGCTGAGAAGTATGTTCTTGTGCATATTTGTGTAAACTGTATACTGATTATACACCAATTAGCTGGTCTTAAAAACCAAAAGGATTTTTTTTTTATGCTAGCTATAATTTATCTGAAGTTGGCAGTATTTGCAAGGGAACACCAAAGCCTGTCTGTGGAGAGGGCCTGAATGTATAAACAGCAGAAAGATAATCCAACCAAAAGACAGATTGATGCCTTCAAACTTCCTGTGTTTGAAAGGAAAACCAAAGCTGAGCATACTGAGGGTTAGACACCTCATCAAACACTTGACTGGCACACGACAAAGGCAGTTGCTTGCACTAGGTTTAGTAATAAAAGATTTTATGAAGGAAATTTTGACATTTGCCTTTCTGTTGAAAAATATGACCAGAATCATAGCTTACATACATTACTTAATATAAAACTTGGAGTTGACAGACACATATGCTGAGTTGCCATCAGCTTGTCTTTTTAATAAATGGGGTGTGGTTTTGTATCCAAATAATCATAAAACTATTGAACAAAATGATGAAGCATTTTTCTTGTAATATACTTTTCTCATTTCTCTAATTTACAAAAACAGACTTAAATCTCAGTTTTGCATACAACAGACTTGTTATTTATTCACAACATAAACCTATTATATCTTCAAACGTACTTTCACAGAACTCTCCCTTTTAGGATAGGATGCAAATTCTCTTTATTATTTCAATGTAGGGTGGAAGGTAAAATAAATAACTCTCAAGAGAACTAAAAAAAACATTTCCTTGCTTTCAGTATTTGGCTCTGATTAAGAACATGTAACACATGATGAGCTGTTCCAGATTTGCTGGCTTGAATAACCTCAGCGCAGACTGCATTTACAGTTTACATAAAACAAATACATCTGGCAAGGCAATGAATCTTTTCCTCAATTATGTTTACTTGTATAACAATTGTTGTTAATTTACTTACAAAATACGGCCTATCAACTGAGTTTTGCAACTCGGCCTATGCAAGTGGGCTCCTATTCCCAGATACATAAAATAGCTCAATGAAATGGATACTTAAAAATAAGATACTCAAAAATCAGAGCAAAACTGTCCTAAAATAAGCCATTGCCATTTAACGGTGAAGCTCACTGCATGCAAGTTTCCATTAAGTCCCTTTACACCTGGATGAAGATTGTACTGAATTTATGGCAGATCTGAAACAGCTGCACAACTTTGGATCTGGTTTTAGATTTTGAAAGTTAACTTAGAAAAGATGGAATTTCACCATGTTGAAAAGCATTTAAGAAAAAAAAAGAAAAACAGATATCTTTCAGTGTTTTCCTACTCCAATACCTGACTGTAATTTTCTTATGTTATTAAATAATAGTAACAATAGCAATAATTTCACTTTTTTCAAACAATCTGAAAATGTTCTCAGGGAAGAAAAGGATTTCCCAACCTGTTATTACCAGGGTGCAACAATGCCAATCCTAAACAGAAAAAAGGATAATTTTTTTAATATTTTTTTTAAGTCAGCTTTACATAAGTTTTAGAACAATAGTTTCATATGCAACCAAAAATTCTGGAGCAGCGAAAAGATATACTAAGACCCACTCCTGGCAAGGAAAGGATTTTCTTGGCATATGAACTATAGGAAGAAGCAAAAGAATGATCCCTCCCAGGTTCTGGCAAAGGGTATGCAAGCCAGCCACAACTGACATTCATAGAGCCTCAGACAGGTCATTCAGTGCCACAGCCTTTTTCCCTAGACGGGGGCTGATGAGGCAGCACCTGAAGCACCATCAGAACCAGCTTAGAGCTGCTGCAGCCCTGGGAACTGTCAGGGAAAGCACAAGGACTTCATGTTCCCCTAACCCCATCTCTACACTCGAGCAAATCGTTCTTTTTTGAGCCTTTCAGAGGTGAAGCATGAACTCACTGGAATGCTATATTGAAATGTTCAGTTTCCTAGATGTTAATTGCCATCGCTACCGTGCTAGAACAGATCTCAACACCTTTATGAGTCAGGTATAAACCCAGGTTTGCCAATAGGCAGCCTGAGGCAGGGTCACCTGGAAGTTATGAATAAATTTGGATATGCCACTGCAATCCATCAGAAAAAAACCCCTCTGCCTATCTGAAAAATCAATACATATTAAGATACCTGACCTTGGAAATTAAAGTGTGGTAATTTGGCCAACAGAGTTTAAGTGATTTAGCAAAAGTTAGGCAGCAACTCTGTGGCAGACCTAGAAAATAAACCCATTATTTCTTAGGTGTAGCCCTAACTTCTAGATCATACTTGCAACCCTGTCAAGAGAGGAAATACCTACAAATATTAACTCTCACAAATATACCAAGGCCAAGTGTAACAGAGTGTTCTAAATTATGTTCATCACAGCAATAATTTCTACCGTTTGCTTCCATTAGGTCACTAGTATCTGTGGTCAGCAAGAAACATTAAAGGATGAGAAATGTTCCATTATTACTGCTCCCAGTGAAAAGCAGACAAAATCAAATCCTTCAATATCTTCTCCTGGTCTTTATAACAAAAACCCAAATGATTCACAGATGGCATCCTACAACTAATCATACCATAATCAGTTGCCACCCTCACTATGTAATGGCAGTACTAACCCAGGTAGGCTACTACTGGTGGCGTTACACCAACTTTAAATTGTTCCTAGGTTACATCTGCAATCCAAAGTAGTCACGTCGATTACTTATTTGATGAAATAAGCCTTTACAAGAGGCATTTCAATTTACACTGATTTTATTACAAGAACCCCTAATTTCAATACGGTACTTAGAAATAATTAGCATGAACAAACAAGATATAAATTTGGATCCTAAAAATCTTTTTTGTTCAGAAACCATTCTTTTCCTCTTAGCTACTTAGATGTTTCTTACAAATAATTTAGCTATTTTCCTTGAATACCACTGTTGGACACTCGTCAATATTCCTCAAGGAAAAACTCTCTACAAGCCAGAAGCCCAGAAGGCCAAGATTCTTCTGCTCAAAATGTAAATGCCTGCTAAAGTGCTGCCACTTAAATTAGGCCAACCAAGTTAAGTAGTAAAACTATGCAACGTAACACCACAGCACTAGAAGAACACTTATCATCATCCTGGTAATAGAAACAATGCATCAGCACAGAATGCTTCACTCCCATGTGACTGGATCTGCTCTGAAGTTCCAAGCAGCAAGTTTACATTGCCCAAGCAAATAAATAATGCTGCCTACTATTTTCACTGCTGAACGGTGGCTAAAGACCTTTAGATGCATCCCTCTCTTCCTCACTTCCTAACAACAAGGAAAGAACTAAAAAAAACCAAATACCCCCTTTCAGGTCAGGTCACATTCTGTGATCAGTAAACACATTGAAGTAGGGTTTAATAAAAATCACAGCACAAGAACACTTGAAGAAAATAATCCCTGTGGCATTTAGGGCTCCCTTTTCAGTAAAATATCGCAACACCTTCTGCAAGGAGATTTGCCACATAGATCTTCGAAGACTCGTTATTCCTGAACACAATAGTAACTACTTGCTTAGCAGTCCTCACTTAAATGAGGATACTTTGGCACCACGCTAAAACCGACCCCAGACAAAAAGAGGGAAAGCTTTCTTTGCCTTGTTCTGCTCTGTGCATCCTTAGCTGTACTGCTAGATTACAGCACACTGCAACTGCTTGCTCTGCAAAAGTGGAAATGGCTGTGGAGAAGCAGCCAAAATGAAAAATTTACTAACCCTGACACTATGTAGGGGTAGCCATGAGAAGTGCACTCCCGACCAACAAAATCCAATGCAATAACATCCTAATATGAAATCTGCTATTTCCAAACCTAACCCCTTCCTCCAGCTACAGATCTTCATGTCAGTCTTTGGCTCTCTCCTTTCAATAAACATGAGGTTTTGTATTCTTCAGCTACAGACAGAAAAAGAGAACTTCTTTATCTCCTGAATCCTTTAAACCTTCTGAGCCAGAGGGAAGAGAGAGGAGGAGAAAGCCTGTGCTCTAAGTATCATATTTGGAGTGTTATCCCCTTGTGACTGAACCGAATCTCTGCATCTGCCACAGCTATTAGCCTTCTCCAAATAGCAGCTGAAGCAATATGGAACAGACTTGGTCCCCAGATAATTTCCCAACTACTCACACAGTTCTGTATAGCAGCCATGAAAAAGAATAATTCTTGGTAATTTAATTCTGCTGTTGCTTGAAAAACCTATGACCTAAAGCAGAAATGTTGGACGTGTCTTCAGATTCAAGATGACATTGCAAACTCAAAAGACAAAGCTTTCTGAGATTTATTTCCAATTTTTTGTTTCAGAGGACATCAATCCTTGCAAAAGAGGTGAAGATTACCCCCCCTTGCATTGCAGAAATTATTAAAACTTCCTTGCTTGCAGTTGCAAACCTTAGGTTTAGGGCCTCTAGTCAAACTGTAGCTCAAATACAATATTCACTGATAACATGGAAGAGGAAATTTCCATATGCATAGTCCTAACAGTATAGAAGACATGCCAAAATGGAAATTACATTACAGCAATGATTAACAACAGCAGATTATTCTGTATAAGACAGCAAGCAAGAAACCATCCAGTGAATTCATCAGGAAAAAATACAGCCCATCTCTTGCACACAGCCAATTGTCCTCCCACAAGCAAATGGGAGCATAAACATAACCTAAAGAGAAATCCAGCTTTTATATTGCCAATTTTTTGTTTTGTTCTGATATTTCTGAGAGCAAGACTGGGAGATAGGGAAAGAGACAGAAGATCTCGAGGCTTTCATTTTAGCAACTCAAAACCCTACATAGGAGTCTGCATTTGGAATCAAGCCAGACATGAAGAGCACATATTCCAGTCTGAAACAGAAGATAGTGATAGACGCTTCCCAGGAAACTAATGCGTTAAGCTTTATGTTTTCCTTTTTTTTTTTTTTAAAGTTCTCTGTCAGTAACCAGTCTCTGTCCCAGATAGAACATGAATACAAGAATGTGGACTGACATCGCTGTGCAAAAACCTCCATATATGCAAGCTGTCAGTTCCTTACTTTAATAAGCTTTAGTAAGCTCCTCATACAGCTTTCCTTAATTAAATGTATCTAGGAAGGATTTCTTTAAGAAGAAAGGGATGTCTGTGCAAATTAATGTGGAAATATTAGACACAATACATGCATCCATACGCGAGTCTAAAAGGACAATGAGATTTCTTTTTTTTTAACTATTCCTGCTATGCCTTTACAGTTCAATAGACTCTAACTTTATTTCTAGAAACAAGGAAGGTTTATATTTTGTTCCCTTAAAGATCTGAATTTAATCTGCATTTAAGCTTCCATATACTATACCTTTTTTGTTGGTTCTAATAATTGTCTCAGACAACAGTAAAGGGCTTCCATTGGAAACTTCATTTATAGGCTTCTCTGGTGGTTTGTTGGCAGTATTTTCTTTCTTCATGTCCTTCTTTATTTCCTGCAGAAGAAAAGGCAGGTGGAGAGGGAAAAGAAAAAGAAGAAACAGTTAAAAAAAGGTATTACAGAATATACTAAATCTCAAGCTCCCAAGATTTCTCAAAACTTGTGTACACACCCCTGCCTATTCTAATGCTACCTCAAAGACTCTTTATAAGTCGAAATGCCACAAAATGAAAGTAATTTTCAGTAACTCTTTCAATGGATACTATTTTTTATTCTTTTTAAAAGAGGTTAATTCCTTATTTATGTGTGAAAATTGTAGGACAGCTTTGCAAATCTCTTACTAAAGATCACCAAAGCTGAAAGGTGAGGGGATGGCAGGGGGAAGACTTTTCAGTTTATTATCTATTAGCTACGCATTTGACACAGAGGGCAGAACCGGGTACAGTGCTCCTGATGTGAAGGCAGCTGAGTCTGCTTCCCCTCTGTCAAGAAGCCCAGAGAAACAACCACCATAGCAGGAAGAAAAAAATGAACTAGGAAAATATGACAAACGTTACCACAACTGGCAGAAGCATATAGAGAGCCTGCTGTCAGAGCTGTTGCTAAACACTAACACATTTTGCATCTGACTACCTTTTAAGGTGATTGACTTCTTCAGCAGCACACAGAGAAAATATATATGGTAGAGTTTCATGAAAGTAAACCCACAGAAAACAGCTTCCCAAGGGTTCACAGTTAGTGCTTGAGAAGATGCACAATACCTCTCTATCAGCTTCTTAGGCAGACTTGAAAGGCCTAACTGCTTCGTTGTCTACGACTACTTTGCCAAAGCATCCAAAATATCGCAGCCTTTCACAGATCTTACCTTGAAACACCACTGAGGTAGACAGGTAGCATTACTTCAACTTTATAGACGGATAACTGACACACTAAAGAGGCTAAACCATTTGCTTATAACCATATACCAAAAAATAAGGAAAAAAAAAAAGTTCAGTTTTGGCTCCAAGCATTGTCCTAGGTCAGGACTGCAGAGCCACTTGGGCTGGAGGGACCTCTGGAGGTCTCTACTCCAAACTCCGGCTCAAAGCAGGGCCACCTCCAGGGTCAGACCAGGCTGATCAAGGCTGTTTGCCCAGTTGGGTCTTGAAAACCTCCAAGCACAGACTCCACAAGCTCATGAGCAACCTGCTCCACTGCTTGAGTGCCCTTATAGTAACAAAAATTTTCCTTATACCCAGCCTGAAACTTTCTTTTCCAGTCCCATCTGCTCTCGCCTGTCCTCCCCACCGGGCACCAATGTGAAGGGCCTGGCTCTGTCTTCTGCATACCCTCCTTGTACATATTGGAAGGCCCCCCCAAAGCCGTTTTTTCTCCAGGCTGAACAAGCCCACCTCCCTCAGCATGTCCTCATGGGGCATGTGCTCCAGCTCCCACAGCCACAGAACTTGTTCCAGTTTATCAATGTCTGTCTTTTACACAAAATCCACATCCCATCCACCAAATGGGATGCTGTATTCTGGACATGGACTAACGAGTGACAGGTAAAGGAGGATTATCACTTCCCTCAATCTGCAAGCTATTAATGCAGCCCAGGATGCTGTTGACTTTGATGCCAGGGTACAAGCCTGGCTCATGCTTAGCTTGCTGCCCACCAGGACCCACAGGTCCTTTTCAGCAGAGTTGCTCCCAAACCCATCAGGCCCCAGCCTGCGTGTCTGCCAGCAATTCCTCATTCCCAGGGACAGAACTGGTATTTGCCCTTGCTGGATTTCATGAGGTTTCTGTCTGGGTCCCTCCAAACAGCAGCCCTGCCTTCAAGCATGTCAGCCGCTCCCTCAATTTGGTGTCATCTGCAAATTTGATGAGATCTTCTACATCAAGCAGGCATTAGGGACAGGTGATGGCTTTGGACAAACTCTTCCCCCTTGTAGAAAACCTCTACCTCTCCTCCTCCTCCCTTTCAACTCTCATACATTCACTGCCCTCTTCTACATCCCAGTGCAGTAGCAACCTCCACCATCCCACAGCACTGTACCATACTCAGGAAATACTGTAGATCTTATTTAGGTTTCCAGCATATCAGGCATGAGCACTAAACCATAGAAAGCAAATGTCTGTTTGAAGTTTCTGAAGTCATTATCTGAGAACAGCAACAAGCAAAACAAGAATATCCAAGTCACTCTCTCTATGATGCACTTTAAACCTGAAATTCATAATTGTTTTTTTTTAACCTTTTATTTCTCCAGTCCAATTGGTATTTCAAAGCTGAACTATTAGCTACTCAACATTAATAGAGTCTTCTGTATCTGCACAAGGCATTTACTGTGTATCAGTATTCCATGAGCAGAGATAAGTTTTATAAACTGCTGCTCACTGAGGGTACAATGAATCTTTTATCTAGTGCCATCACACAGGTAAAATAGTATCTAAAATCCAACTCATCACAGTACCCATCATAACTGAAATAACAAATGTGAATGAATGTGTATGAAAGGTGAATGCGTCTATGTGATAGATGCTACTGTTGTTAGAAGAAGAAATATTGCGCACAGTTCTTGTATAAAAGTGAACCGCATAATAATTTAAGAACACTGCATGCATTTAGAAGAAACTTATATCACTTTCTAAAACAATGGACTAGACTAATACATACATTATTCCATGAGATTTTTTTCACAGCCTTAAAAATTAAAATGTGTAATAAATGAGTACACCCAAAGCTTGTTGTATTGAAGCTTTAAATGTATTTTGCAGCTAGGTGACATACTCATGGTATATTAAAAAATTATGTACAGTTTAAACAGAATTTGTGAGTCAAACAGCACTCTCATGTGACCAAGACCACAAGACAACAGCCTACAGAAGACCCCATCTTGCCAGAACTTGCTTCCTGTGTGTCGTTACTGTGTTATTTTCCATTCTTTATGTCAGAATGTAATTAAATCCTCAAGTCACAAATTTTGAAACAGCAGTATGATGTTTTTTATTTTTAAAATCCTATTTGCAACTTCAAAAGTGACAGAGAAAATCGTCTGCTATAACAGAAAGTGCTGTACCCTCAAGTCTCCAGATGAATGACTGTGGTGCCTTTGCTGCTGCTGACAGTTTTTTGAGGAAGCCTTGTTTGGCTCTTGAAAAAAAACAACAGGAATACGAGCAGCCACCTCCCAAACATTGGCATTTGTTTGTAGGGTGGGAAGACTTATACTTCCTTTCTCATCTACTGTTCATGGAAAAAAGACACGCATGCCAAGTGTCCACTAAGCCAAAATTCATACAGAAGGTACAGCACCTTGCAGTCACCAAAATCGTCCAAGGATTGCTTTTTTTCTCCCTTTCTAGTACTGGTTTGGGCTACTTTTCATCACTGTTTCCTTTGATGCTCATGAGAAGGGTCATAATTTTTCACAGCTACTGCCCACAGTAACATGACATGTGATCAACCCCAGCAGCATGAATTACAGATCCAGGAGGGAATTGAAAGGAGAAGCGGAGAATTCTCTAAATAGTGAAACAGAAATGAAGCAAAAGCCAATCCAGCTGTACTAAGCTAAAGTCTTATCAGAAACATACTCATACTTAGCAATAGCCTATGGGAAGCCCCTATCTAAGCGGCTTAGCACACATTCTGCAGTAGAGAAGTTATGCCAGCTTTAAGCCACTTGCGCACTTTTTCAATTCCTGGTCTTAGTCTATGTATGGCACAAGACTTAAAAACATACAAAACCAAACAAAAGCCCCGCACCTTAAGCAGGCTCACCACCGCAGCCTGCGGCAAACATTACTGCCAATATTACATCCTCTGTCCTCAACCCTCAGCTTCTGCCTCAGTGCTGTCGTCTCTTCCACACTGCTCACCCTTGGGGACCTCAGGATTTTAGGACTTTTCCTCAGCCGTGGCCCAAAGAGAGCCAGGGCGCTGGCCCTGCCCATGACTGTCTGTTCCACGGCTAACACACCTCCCGGTCCACAACACCCAGCCCTCTCCCATGCAGTGCCTGGGCACGGCTCAGCAAATAACCCAGCGCACAGGCTGTTCCCAATAGGCAACGTGGAAGAGGCAAGCCTGCAGAGGAAGGGCAGGACAGAGGATTTTGCCATCTGAGTTGAGCTATGCCTCTTATCCTCAGGACAAAGAAAGGGACCCTAGTGCTGTTAAATTCGGAAGTATTGACATAGCCCTTTATATCCATCCCCACTCTCACCTGCTGTAAAAAATAAGTTATTACTGTAAAACACTACAACACCTTACTGAAAACTGCATTTCTGCTTGAAAAATGGAGTGAAAACAAACACAAACAACTCTGGCCACCAAGCCAGCTCACTTTATTTCACCACAAAAAATACACTGAACATGACTACCTCGCATATTTGGTAAACGATGCAACTATAATGGCCCTAAAAACTTGGTGGTCCATCAGTAATGGTTATAGAAATCTCTCTACATAACCCACGCGTTCTAGATTTCCATGAAACAGAAGCCTACCACATGAGGAAGGAGTAGGCAAATGAGCTTCCAGTCCCACGTGTACTGAAGGTGGCCTTTAGGAACTTCCCCCAGTCTATGACAAAACCCATTTCTGGTTCTGGTTTCAAGTTGAAGTTTGCAGATATTACTTCTTTTAAAGAAGAAATTCCATGCACACAAAGAAGTAGAAAGTAAACTTCCACTTAGCACAGGAAGTCCCCAATCTGCCACGGGTAGTTCAAGAACAGCTGAATTTAAATGCTAAAGGAGGATGAACAGAAACTAATAATCCAGCTGTGAGCTCAGGGACTACTGTTTCTTGAAGAAGGAGCTTGTGTATGAAAACAGAGGAGAAACAAGAAAGGTAAGAGACTTAACTAAATTATACTGCTCTAAAATACTGGGGAAAAAAAAAAAAAATCAACCTAGAATTAGCTGTCTGCCCAGCAAGGACTTCAGTGTACCTCCTGACCAGGGTTCTTGAACCAGTTCCTGGTGACATTTTGACTACAGCAAACACACTCACACCCTGATCAGATATGACCACCACCCACTGTGGGCCAGTCTGCCCTTGAGTATGACGGGGGGGACTGGACAAGTACCGTGGGACATCTGCCACACGCTGAGTCTCCTCAGAAGGACACACCGTGAGCACCTTCACGAGGAATCCCTGCGGTGACACTAGTGGGACCAGACTCAACGACCGCGAGAGCCCTTTCCAGAACCCAGTTCACAAGACCCATGTCCATGGAGAGCCCCACACAGAGCCTCAGGAGAAGGGGCTCAGAGGATCCCGAGTGCAACCACCACAAACACCTTACCTCATTCCTCCGATACCGAGATGTTTCTGCAGAATGAGCAGCTCACTCACTCACTCACACAGCCTACCTGCTGTAGGCTTTCACAGTGCTAACAGCTTCAAAGATATCTCTAAACCTCATCTTTAATACTATTTGATACTTGATTTTGGGGCAGTGCCCGGTATAAATTTCATGGGTCAAAATGCTGCATTTTTTCCTAGCCCACACAAAGATAATTGCAGGTTATTAGCAGATCATTTTCAAGGGTCTATGCCTCAGGAAGCCAGCCCTTTAAGTAAATGACCTCACATTTCAGCCACTAAATCTAAACCAGGCCCTCTTGATGCCACAAATTTTAAGGCAGCTTCCACCTCCTGTGTATGTGGGTTTCAGAGTGATTCCAGTACAATAAGCAGTTCTTACTGGGAAGAGGCATCCTCGATCTGAGAAATTCTGAAAAAAAGTCACTGTCAACTTTAAAAATAAACTTTAAGCCTGATTTGATGAAATATTACAATTTCAAAGACATTATGGGAACGTAAACATATTTTAGAGTACTCTGAAGGCCCTTACACCTTGTACGCCCTTTTAATATCTAAAAAAAATATTTATTTTTTTTTGTAACAAGGCATCAACCATACTGCATAGATGCCAACAGCCAAATCACCATGAAAAGATTATTTTCTTCTAGCAAACTTAGAAATATGGTTTCTCCAAAGAAACACAAAATCCTAGACAATACTTGAGCTGGTTTTATTTGGATTTTCTCTAACCCAATCCTACATCAGTATGAGCCACAGAAAATTTGTAAGACATTTTCCGTAAGCTTGTGAGCTTTTACAACATGACAAAATATTAACTAACAACAAATTACATAGTGTGATTAAACTCCATCTCGTAACAAAAGACAAGATATTCAAGTGGACCTGTACCCTATTAAATGGCTAATTCAACCTATAAAATCAAGAAATTAAGAATCTTTTTTTTTTAAAGTCAAAACCTGTTACTCATTGACATGACACACCTTGTCAAGCTGGAGAGGGATAAAAAGAGTGGTTAATGGTTTTCAAAAAGAAAAGTCTTTGGCTCACCTGCCATTTTCCTACTGTTGTTTGCAAGACCTAGCTTTGTTTTCAGAATTTCATCATTCATTACCTTTCAAGGAAAAAAGTCTATTCTATCTATGTGCCTACATGCTGAAGTTTCCGTTAATCTATCAAAAAGCTTCCTTTAATTTATAGCAAATGCTTGAATTAGGTCAGCCACAAAAGTCACAGTTAGTATCTGTTACCAAGTCTGAAGGAAAGTACAAGAACTTCTGCCATTTTCACTGCACCAAAGTTTCAAGATTTCTTTACTCTAGCAGTTCTGACCTTTACAGGAAACTCAGCTGAAAACATTTGAGGAAATTGCTGCAACCCTTTCCATGACTGTAAAGGCAATGAAATGCTATTCTATGCTGCTGCAGGTATGAAATGCTCCAGCCAACACTTCATTCCTCATAGTTGTTGGGAGCCATGAAAAACCATGAGAAAAATCACTATCAGACTACAAGGTGATTTATCTATGGCTTCCATGTGCAAAGGGAAAAACAGTTTGTGTATACTGGAAGCAAGAGGTTTAATCAAAATCAAAGCTTTTTGAAAACAAGACACGTACATACTGAGAGTTCAAAGCTGAGAAATAATGAGGCTTTCACAATTCAAAAATCTACATCCTGTACATTGCTTGAAGCCAAATATGGAAGCAGGAATAAGAACCCAGAATCATATGCAGCCAGGGGGAAACCACGCAACACATTTGAATTATCAAAAGATGACAATGGAAATGTCAGGAGTGTTTTGACCTCTCTGAGATACACAATGCTTTTCCTTTAATCTCTCTTCTCAAAAACCATACTTTACATTTCAAGAGACAACTGCCACCATGACTGCCTGCAAACAAATGTCTGGAACTTCAAACAATATATGAATTCAACTACCCATTTATATTAAAGCCTCAAAATATAACTCTGCTGCAGAGTACATTAATGCAATATTTAGTCCTCCTGAGACATTTCCTGTGACATTTTCACTAGAACCAGTTAAGAGGTTTTGAATAATTATAAATATGCTTAGATAAAAATGCAACTCTGATATTGTCAAGACTCTTGTAGTTCTACTATGAAATGAACAACCTATCTGACAGCAAGGTTGGAACAAGCCTTCCCAGCAACTGAACTAGCATCAATATGAAAATTATTGTCAACCAGAAAGATGGTGGCAGCCCTAAAAGCCAGTGTGCCTTCACAGCACTAGCCTTAAACTCCAGAAAAAGAAAAATCACAATGATTCAGAGACAATAAAGAAACCACCTAGCTTTTATTTTCCTGGCTTCTACACCACTTGAGATTCACTAGTCTTTGGCTTCTCCTTTCTCGGGCAATACCATCTCCAAGACACAGAGGCAGAACACGGGACCTTAAAACACCATGATCAAGACTGAGATCTCTCCATTGGATGGTCATGACAGGAGACACTTATCAGTGGCTCTGTCAGCAAGTAGAGTGGGAAGGACAGCTTGGAGAACATGCTTCTCTGGCAGTGACCCCCAGCTCCTAACAGCCGCATAGATCCCACACTGCTATTGCATCCGTCACCTGAGCTCGTGACAAGAGTTACACTCTTGTTTCACTACAGCAGGATTGCACATCCTCTCTCCTCTTTCACTATCAGCTAATCCCAAGTTTATAGGAAACATGTTCCCAACTGCCTGTCAGGCATGTGACATACATAATCTTTGAAAAAAAAAAAAGAAAAAAAAAATAGGGTTAGAGTTCACGAGCCTCCTGGTTTGTGCTAGTACTGCCTATTTCTGGGGTTATTTCTAAACCACAGCCTCCTAAGCCTCTCTCAAAGAGTTCTTTGGTTTCTGTATCTAGCCTTCAAAATCAAGTCTATTTCTGTGGCTCACATGACTTCTATCTGATTTACGGCTTGATAGAGAAAAGCATTATTTGTTCACCAAGCTTTAGATGCTGAACAGTATATCTGCTCCAGCACGAACAGTAGCAGTATGCAGAACGAAGCACGTTAAGGATGAAGGCTCTGATGTGCCTTACCCACCTTTTTTTTTTCTTGTTGGGTTACATCAAAAAGATGCAATCTTCTGTTTTGCTTTCTCTCAGTGCAGATAAACTCTTGAATGCCATCCACATACAAGTGCTGCTTGCATGGCTGCTCAGGTAAGCCCGCAGTGCCGCCCTTGCTCCTCAGATGGAAAGCCTTACAAACACTGCAAAGCTTCCTGTCAGGTCACCGCTCAGCTATTTATTGTACGCATCTAGAACCTAGCCTGCACAATCATAAATTCATTACATAGCCGTAAGGGCTTCAAAAGCCCATCTGTCACGTGCTTTGTTCTTGCAGCATTTAAATATTAATTTTATTATTAATTTTACTAATAAACTTAATATAGAAGCAATACCTCAAACCTTTGGGACAATCTATTGGGTCACATGAAAATATCCACGTAAAAAATTAAGAGTTTGGATTTAGCGCAAACAACTTGCAATGAACAAAATTACTATGAAATGACAAAGCAACAGTTGTTAGGAAAGAAAATTAACTCCTACACCCAGTGTGTTCTACATTAACTGCAAAAATACCGTGCCACTGGAGGCACAGTGCAACCAGCTCCTGCCTAAACTGCTGGTAACTTCTCTGTGATATCCCTGTCTGAACATTGCCTGTTTACCCCAGCCTGAGATGCCCGTGCTATGACACCCTCCCTGCCACAGCTCTAAGGAGGCCACACTCTGCCACACCTGAATTCCTTCGTTCCTCTCCTACACACCAGCACCTAGCACTCTACAGCGAACCGAAGCTCCTCTTTTAAAGAATCTCCACATTCTTCCTTTTTTGATACGGCTTTGTTACATCTTTTGTACATGCTTCTGATAATAAAAGGTCTTCTGGATAGGATATGTACCCTTGCCTATGTAGAAAGCCTTGTGCTTTTAGAAAGCTGAGTGCATGTTTCATAATAAAATTAACAAAACTCTCAGGTTTGTTAAGTCTTATGCAATCTTTCAGCTCTGTTTTCATATGAACATTAGTGTTTTCCTGCATCCATTCAGGTCAAGAAAATCTCCTTGTTCCATGCCCTTACCCTTCAGACTTCGTTCTTCAGTTCAAAAGGCAACAGCTCATATTCACCCATACAATTTAGGTTTTTTTAAAAATTACCAAAAAAGGAAAGAAAAGAAAAGAATAAAAGAAAGGTTAAAGAAAAAAGAGACTATGAGAAACAGCAAGGAATACAACAATAAGAAAAGTGGGGAGCACATTTTAAAAAAAGTGTACCAAATATGTAACACCAATTGTCTTGGAGAAAGTCAGGAGGAAAAAAGAATACACCCTCTGCTCATTGTGGTTTGGGTTTTGGAGACGTGCTTGGCTAGGGCAGTGATTAGCTTCGCTACCACCAGGACAAGCAATTCATTACATCTTAATGCACTTAACAGACCAAGGCTGAAAATGATAATTAGAGCAATAAAAAAAGGCAAATAGGAAAAAGATGCTAAACTGGGTGCTGGATGCCATTCCAAGTCACTGGATTCATCCTGACCGCAACACTGCCATGCTGAGGAGGGGAGAGCGGTCAGGCCTGATGGTCTGTTCCAATCTCCTCTCTAGCAGTACTCTAACAGCACCTATGGATCCCATAGCACGGTGGCAGAAAAAAATGACAGTACCTCTCTCTCTGAGATGTTACAGTCTAGGTGTGAGAAAACGTATAACTGGTTAACAGAAAGAGCAGATGGCAGGAAGCATGAAGAAGCAGAAGTGATCAGCACGGGCCAGGTGCGTAAGCAGTTACTAGCAATTTGGAAGTGCTGTGACAAGACACCTTTAAGGAAGCCTTTGAAAGACAGCAAGTAAATTTGTGGATCTTTATGTGCAGGTTCCCCAGGTACGCGAGAAGTACAAAAGCAGAAGCTCGATATAAATTTATTAAAGAGGTAAAACACAACACGTCACCTTGTCACCAGAACAGGGGCATACAGTCCCACCACCCATCTATGAGGCACTTGGGAGATGGTGACCCAAAGACTAGAAATTGAAGTGGACAAGTTGCAGAGCTGATACGGGCTTTGCATTTGTGAAACCTTACAGAGAATCACATTGTACAGCTGCAGCAGGTTTCGTAACCTGCAGGTGAACTGGAAGCAACCTCCTTATTTCGTACTGCCATCAAGTCCTCTGCTAGCACCCACCAGTGAACCCCTGCAGCACACACTCCTCCCCAGTTTTAATCACACACACACACATCCGTGCAGGTGCTTAGAAACACATGCATGCTCGTCCCTGCATCTGTGAGTACTATGTCAAGGTACAGTGGGGAGGCACAAAAGGTTCTTCTCAGCCAGCTTCCCCTCAGTCCAGCTCCAGCAGAGTGAAATTATTCAAGCAATTTCACTTTTTAATAGAATTAAGTTTCTTCTAACACAGGCTCCATTTTCATCCAACTATTAGAAGCATTACTACTTTGCTTGAAAGTGCAATGTTGTTCCTCGTTTCTTCAAGCAGAGAGTGGGATACGCCAGAATTTAGCATGTTAGAAGTTTCCCCCCACAGGCACCTGGCCACATTCAAAAAGCCTGCTGTAACAGACTAGTTTTAGAGGGTCATAAATGGATATTTCTTGTAGTAGAAATATTTCTGCTCTCAGTATAAAAAGCCCTGTGCATTTTACCATGTAAAGCAAAGTTGGTAAGATAGACAAGAAATTACTTGAATCTGTGAATTTCCAGGGTTGCGTCTTTGTTCCTTCTCACAACCATACAATCTGAAGTAGATGACCAAAAGAGACAACATACCTTCTTAGAAAAAAAGCAATGGGAGACATTATCACAAATTGTAATGTGTTAGATAACCAGATAAACTATCTCTATGACACAGACAAGTTGAGAAAGAGACAAAGTAGCACAAATCCTTTATGCAGAATCCTGTCACACACCAGATGATCCTTAACAGCAGGATTTTCTAATGAGAACATTAACTGACTCATCCAGTGCCTTCCATTCTCTGTTTAAAATCATATGGAAGAATTTTTTTATGAAAGGATTTATCTTCTCTAAATGATATGTTGTACAGCGAATAAGAAACAAATCAAAAAACCTCAAAAACCCTGAATGAAAGTCACTGTGCTACGCAAAACATACAAAATACAGAAAATACAGCTGCACAGAATTTCAAAATTTTCATTTCAACCACACTTAAAAAACCCCTGGTGATGGTCCAAACAGCCATTTTAATTTCCAATTAACAAGTCAGGAAAAATTATACAAATTCCTACAGAAGTCTGTAATCACATAATTCTACCTTACAGAACGAAGAACTGTGCCATAAAAACATTTGGGCAAATTACAGAGATTCCTATTGTTCTTTGATAGACCTGTCTTCAAATACATGCTACTCTATTAAATCAACCCAGTTACTCAACCCTCTGCAGCACACAGCTATAAAGGTTATGCAGAAAAGTCCACTGAACCTACACAGACAGGGCAAGCATTGTGTAATTCCACTGCATGAAAATTAAAATTGACATTCCTGAAGATGCATCAGTATTTTAAAAGAGTCCCCTCAGATAAGCTGAGACTTTTTTCAAGAAGAAAAAAGGGTTCATGAAAATATTTATCTGGAAAGACACTTACAGTGTTACAGGATTTTTAGGGGTTTGTTTGTTTGAGTAACCAGTTGTATGAAAGCTAGCAGGCATTACTGAAATAAGACCCTGGATTAAATCAGAGTTAATGAGATCAGGAATACACACATCATTATTCAAATCACACACCATGTGAACAGTATGCACTGCCAGACTTGTAAACCAGAGATTAGAATTTAACACTCTTCTTTCTGAACTCTGACAGTTTAGGGCCAGAGGTCTCTTCATAAATATTGCTGCCATCCACCTGCCACAGCTTCACAAGAAAATGTATGATGATTCTGTTTTTTCCTGGTGCTAAGCACCAACAACTTCAGGAGGGAACTGATGGCAGAGGCAGTTCCTCAGCACTTCTGACAGCCACGTTCCTCAAGTCTTACAACCCTTGCAGCTGTCAAGCAAAATTTGTTATTTAATTATTTCCTTCTTAATCTGATATTGCTTCCTGCAAACATTACAGCAGGTACAGGTTAATCCAAGTGAGTTTGGAATGGGGTCATACAACTTGTGGACTCCTTTTTGTCTAGTACAGCCTTCTGAGTTTCAGCATGTTGCTGATACGTTCATCTCCATTGGTGGTTCTCTTTCCAGAGTGTCTGGTATGCAAAAGTTTAGTGCAAAGATCGAAGAGGTCCTTTTTTGGAGGGGAAAAAAAAAAAAAAAAAAAAAAAAAAAAAAGAGATAAAACTGAAAAGATTCAGAGCAAGATTTTTAATAATCCCCATTAAAAGATGTCCCAGAACCATGAATATCCCTTTATAAAAAGTAGGTCACATGTTTCTTTGGAGGTATTAGACTTAATCCTAAAGACTTGATATTTAGAAAAGGTAGTCCTATTCATAAAGTCTTAAGAGCTGGGAAAACTGACCCAAACCTTAAACAACAGGTCTCAAAAATTCCCTGGCCGACATGGAGAAATGCAGCGGCTGTCCTCTACACTTCAGACTACTTTCTCTTAGTAGAGTGGAGGTCTTTGGACAAAGCTTTTCATTGTAGAACCTCTAGGCCCTTCACATGTTCTGTCTGCTCTTTTGCAGCTGTGAAAAAGGAACAAGCAGGCAAAAGGAGACAGATGGGTCAATCTATTCAAGCAGATCAACCTTCTATAGTTTGGTCTTATTGAAGAGAAAAGATGTATAAAGAATGCAAACAGTAGAAATAACCATGCTCAACACTGATCCAGAACAGCAGAGTGTTGCTCAAGACTAAAAAAGGTGTGATGAGTGCTACAACTGCCTGAGAGAGTTTGATATGCCCTTGGTATTTGTAGGAGAGGTGTAGCCTAGCATCTGAGATAGGGAAAAGATTTGGTGATCATGATCCTCACCTCAAATTACTCAATCCCATAATTACTCAATGTTTGCAAAAGAGATTGGCATGTTACCTTTGAAGTAATGCATCATACTGAAACTACCTTTGCAGTTTCTCAACCTAGTGTTTATTCAGCCAGCATGAAACTTTAAAGAAACTTCCATGGATATCAGAGCCACAAAGACTCATTGGCTTGTATTAAAAGAAAAAAAAAGTAGAGGACATATTATGGTTAAGTCCACATGAGAAAAACTGATGTGTATCTGCCTAGCACACTCAGCAGGATTCCTGTTTACAGATAAGAAGAGTTGCATGAGAAAGTATGATCTTTGTTTGGATAAGTCTCCTTCCAAGCAGAGACAGTCATCTTATGGTGTTTACCAATGTGACATGTGGTTTTCATTTCTACATTTAAACAAGAATCAAGAGGAAAAAGTTGCATATGCTACATGTGGAAGGAAGACCTATCTGCTCATCTAAGCATTAGCAATTCTTTTTAATTGGGCTTTTTGCTGACCAACTTATCAAGAAAAGAACAATTTATTTTAGAACAGTTGATTCACTCTTGGTCTGTGAGTGCTGTAGGCTGAGGGAAGACACAGTGTTATTCCTATGTTTTGAAGAGGGCTCACTTATATTTCAAGTAAAGACTTTAGTGTAACCTTAACTATGAAACCGCTATGTCTCCAATTATATATATGCAGAACTATGCCTGGAAATTCTGCTAAATATCAACTTGCATGACTCTCAGAAAGACAGGAAAAACAACAATAAGTGACTTAGCTTTTGTTCCCCTACAGCAACTTACCTTGAAAGTAGCTCTCTGCTGTAAAAGATAAATGTGTGTGTATGCAAAACACAAACCAGAGAAAATTAAGCCATCAGAAAAATCTTTGGATAATTAATATAAATACAAACATCTCTTGAAAAAAATAGGGAGGAATCTTGTTTAGCAGAAGAGAGTATCCTTCCAGTTGTGACAAAGACTGAATTCAAGAAGTTGCAGGCAAAGTTGAGTAGTTTTCTTCCAGGCAATTCACAAGAGGATGCTCTATCCATCCTGTCCCTGAACTGCATTTCTTACTGAAAAGGCAAAAAAACCCACTCTTCCTCCCAGCTACTCTGACAGCTTCTAGGAATTACAGGATATCCCAGATGTATTTAAACTCCTTCAACCGCAAACAGCTTGAAGTTCAGGTGTAGGGGGGTTTTATGCCTTTACAATATTAACTTTGACACATCACAGCAGAAACCACTTGGTTCCTTTGTTTTCATTGGGAGCCCTTCTTGACATGTTTACTCCAGGTCAAGAAGTACACTTTATGCATAGGTAGTCCTACCAATTTTAACAGGCATTGTCATGCAGTAAAATTTTTAGGCATTTTAAGTAAGGGTAACTTCCTCTGCCCCTTCGAAGCAACACAAAACCTAATAATACTCAGTTTTCTGAATAATAATTAATGAGGAAAAAGCAGCTGGCTATTGACAAGCAATAGCAAAAATCACTCAATTGCACTATATAAAGATTAATGAAAATACAGAATCACTGGCATTTTAAGATGTAGCTGTTACATGCCAGGCTGCTAGCTGTATCTGGAGGTGACTGGCAGATACTACATACCCATATGTAAATACTCTCCATAGCCTGTATTAAAACTTATTGAACATTTAAGCATTTGAAACACACACGCACACACACACAAAACCAACTTAATTTTGATGACCTATTAAAACTTGTCTGATCAGAAAAAATTTAGGAAGGAGCAAATATTTATGCTACAAATGCTGTAATAACCACTTCAAATTACAATTCATATTCAGTATTTCACTCATAACTTGGAGTTGTATAATTCCAATTCTCCTTATATGGGAAACTAAAAAGAAAAGAAAAAAAAACCCTCATTTATTTGTGGAAGAGGGCCCTGAAACAGCATCATCAGTAAAAGAAACTGAGCATGTTGTGGTTTAAGAAATCTGTGCTGAATGAACTGTATCTAAAAGCCCATCCCTCAGGAAAAACAAGACCCGAAACCTGTCAGCGCTTCCTTCTCTGTGAAGGTACTGTTCCTCTCCCTCTGTGATCCAGGCTAGATGGGGGAATAGTGAAAAACAGAGAAGTTATCTAGGAGAACCTGCACAGTGGTAGTTAAAAAAACACAAAACAACCAAAACCTTGGGTGTGCTCTACTTTGTTAACAGTATACTTACAATCACAAATAAACCTAACAGACTATTTCAGGAAAGTCATTAACCACTCTTGGCAAGGCCTGTGGTGGACACTTCCCAGAATTCATGGGAGTGGTGGACTTGGTACAGACATCTCTGAAAAGGAAACAGGGATAAATACACATCATTCTACACTGAAAAGCATAAAATCAGAAGCGATCCCTTTCAATCCCAAGAAAGAAGGCCTGAGGATGTTCTGCTACAGAAAGAGGAGCATGAATGCAGAGGAAACAAGCAGCAACCATTAGATCCAAGGGCCTAGCAAACAGCTTGAAGTCCACAGCTGAAAGGAAGCCCCACACAGAGCTGGGGAGGTGGACAGGCAATCGCCAGCTGGTGCTTCACGAACCAGTTCGGATGTGTCTGCACTGTACCATACAACATACAAGTGCTGGGGTGCAAAGGTGACATTTGCTAACCTCTAAGTGGTGGTAAAGATGCGAAAGGCAGGCAATATCTCAGTAGATCTTTAGGGACGGTGGCCTGTGTACACCAGCTAGTGATGAAAACAAACTTATGCACGCTGTAGCCAGTACCCGTTTAAGGAGATGCAACTCATACGTGCCTATAACAGTATCTCAATTTAGCCTTCAGTCCTTTAAAGAGAACTGGCTGATCCTACATTTTGCTGCTGGCCACTTTTCTTATGTCATGTCCTTCCACCATGTAAGTTTTGCACAGCCAGTGGCTACTTCATAGAATTTGTAAGTATTTACAGGTATTTTCAGACCTAGACATTTTCAACACTTATTTCATTTTCTATGCTATCACTAAATTTAGAGTTGGCACAGACTACAGGGCACGAGGAAAGAGTTTGCTTTGGACTTCATTTTTTCTGGAGAACTGAACAGCGTCACATGTGCCCACTGAACCGCTGAAGAGCTGGGGCAAGGGCCTTCATCTGTAAAGGGGAGGGAAGTAACTGGTATGATCAAACGTGGTAGTCGATCTGCTAAGGGCTGCAATTCTACCAGCTACAAGAAGCTCCTAAACCCACAAACTGAAACCACACTAAATCCTTAAAAATCATGATTAACATTATTATTTCATATGTTTTTTAAAAAAGTATCACTCACTTCCTCAGCTAGATAAGCTTTATCTCACATTCACTGTGGCCAGACCCACTCAAATAAACGTGCAATAACTGGAAGAAGCCATAAAAAAAGCAAAAAAAAAAAAAAAAGCCTGAGTATAATAAAGGTTGTACTGGCCAAGTACTGGTCAATTCCATGTTTCCTGAATTCTTAAATATTTATTAAATACACACACAGGTCAAAAGGAATCATCTGGTCTCCATTTATTTACACAGTTACAGAAATCCTTAAACAGGACCAAGCACCCCGTAACATTAACATCACTGACAATTTAATGAGAAGTCATTTGCCATTTGGAAAGCAAAGGCTGAAGACACAGGTAATCAAAAACAGTATTTCAGCTTTCTTCCTTCTCCCTCTTCATCACATGGCACAGTATTTTTTGTTCTCTCAGGTTCTCCTGTACCTCATAACACTGTCTTCAGTATGACAGTTTCACTGATCAGCAATGAAAAATAAAGCAGTTCTGTTTTCAATAATTAAATTCCCTCTCATACTTCCAATTTTCTTTTTATTCAAATCTATTTACAAGATACATACATGCAATTCTCAGGGAACTCCTATATATATATACACTTATTTGTCTTAGTTTGTCTCTGAAGTTCTTCCTATTCAGAATTTAAATTTCAATGTCATTTTCTAGACAAAGATGCTTCTAAGGCCAGAAAATAAGACTGTCTTTCATTCAGTTACACAGGTTTCCTGGTAGATCAGTGGAACCTCAAAATATTTACCCAGATTTCTAGGCGCGCAAGAAAAACTGGAAAAGCATACTACTCCTTTTTCACAAAATCAGAACTCTGTCTTTGTCTTTGGATACATATTTTCATTCACTCAAAATTTGTGGCAGTTGGCCACAAATACACTTTTCAAATAAGTATTACAAAGACATTGCTAAACTTGGTTTCAGTAAGAATCTTTGGTCAAATACTTTTGCCAGCTCTTCAAAATTTATAGCACATTTTTAAAACAAGGGAGAAAATTCTATTACATTACAAGAATTATCATAACTCCATTTGTCTTGTGTTCTTAATTGACACGCACGTACACACACACACATGTATCTCATACGCAACAAGGTTAACAATAAAACCAGAGAAAATTAGAATCAAGCTTCACAGCGCATTTCTGAACGTCAGCAATTTTTAAAGTACTGTCTGGAGAGCACAGCTAAATTTTACCTTCAATCTCTTCTCACATCACATTTTTTAAACTTCTTTCCCTATTTTAACAACATGAGATGTCCAAAAGTAAAGATGCCCTGAAGACTATTTTGATCCAAAATATTTTCCAGACTCCACTGTTCTACAGTGAATAGTGTCTTAAGAAATGATTTTTTATAAATGAATAGCGAAACTGTGTAACTATTCAGTGTGTTGACTAACAAAAAAAAAAAATCTAAATTGCCATAGTATATGCAAAATACTTTTGAGAATGTATAAGGCAAGACAGTAGTCAGTTGACACTCATTTACACTCCATTTCATTTTGTAAGCTTTATTTCATAAATCTAATCTTTACCAATTAAGTGGATGCTTTAATTCAATTATTTAAACAAAGAACACTGATTCTTTCTATCCTTTTCCTTAGTCACTGCTTGAATGGGTGTCTGTTGGATACATTAGAAAAAGATCACCATCTACAAGTGACCAGCAGAAATTCTGTCCAAATAGATTGTAAGACAAAGCTGGGAAATCTAGCTGAGCCATGAAACTTGCCAAAGTTGCCCAGATTTTCTCACATCTTTTTCTTGAAAAAGCTATCCCATTTCAATGCTATGAAATATGGAAGTAGTTATTTAGATTTTAACATGTTGAACTCAACCCCACGCATGTGTGATCCAGTCTGAAGCAGAAGTAGCAACACTTGACAATCACGAGCATCACCTGTAACCCCAACCAGGCTGTAACAGCATCCAGTGCCTGGCTGAAGGAGTTGAAAAATCTTCTGTTTGCAGGACAAAGAGCAATGATACAACAGGGTTTAACAGTAGCGAGAAAAACCGCTTGGTAGTTCTCATCCTGTCACTTTACATATGAAAACTTAGCTTTATATATTTTTAAGGACATTTATAGAAGAAAAGTAGATTAGACATGTATTTTTGTTATTCAGAGGAAGTAAACCCAGAATTGCACTATCCACGTCAGAGAAAACAACAAAACAAAACCCAAGAGCACATGTATCTGACCACAGCCAGATGTCACCTTTACCAGTGTAATATCATCAAGTCATTATCTTTATAACCTTTCTTGCAGGATGTGTACCCTGCTGAAACACTGAATCTCAGGAAGGCACCATGAGACAGTTTTTTACTATTAACATTTTGTACAGACTGTCAACAAAAAAAAATAAGCCTCAAAAATTGAGATACAGCTTTGAAGATGCAGGTTTAATTCACGATACATCCACATCAAGCTGATGATTATTTCTAAAGCAGATTTTTGTTACGAAGAGCTTGAAAATAGGAGCTCAAAGTTATTAGGTCCAGCTCCAAAGCCTGTACCTAATCAAACTTTACTTTCTATCCATCCTGTTTGCTTGGGGACAGAAGAAAAGCCCGTTGTGCAACTCTCCTTTTAGTGCTGGATGCCCTTAAGGGAGTGAAATCAGCTCTGCTAGGCTAACTGGACAGCCATCAAAGCCTGGAAGGTTTTGGTTAAGGTGCAAAAAAGCAGAGGAATCCTCAAAATGGGGGTGGTGGGTTAGAGCATGGGAATGAAGAGAAATGAGGGAAAAAGAAAACTTAGCAACATGCAGTGCAGGTAAAGAGCCTTCAATATAAATGTATTCTGTCTTCCCACACAACACTCTGCCTTCCACCCTCTGGAACTATAGAGGCTACCTGGTTAGAAAATAAAAACAATCCTGTTTGTTTTTAAAAAGAAACACATATGCTGAATTAGATCCCAAGCTTAATGAAAACAGCTGAGATTGAAGTCTAGCAGACTGGGAAGAAAGCCTCCAAACACCAGAACATTTGTACAAGGTAGTATCCACCTTGTATCTAATGGAGTCCACTCAGTTTTTTTTCCCTGGTGTGTCGAGATACTCTTTTGTAAATTCACAGCTAGAGTAACTGTGCAAGAAAGCTTCCAGAGAAGCTGGCAATTGGTACAGGCTGCAAACCAGACCTTCTGAATTTCCTTAGACTACAGCAGAGTCCTATAAACACCCTTATAACAGCCCCTTTCCATCCAGTAAGTATGCATTACAACAATGGGAGGCTGCACTGTTGAAAGGGACAGAAATACAGATCCTACAATAACAGGCATGTCCACAATGGTCTGCTAACAAGTTTCACCCAATTATAGGTGGTACTTGAGAAGAAAAAGCAAAAGAGTTTGTCTGAAACTCACTATTCCTATAATGGCCAAGACTTAAGAGGAGGGAAAAGTGTGGAAAAGAACTCAAGTAATAAAAAATGAATGGGACACTTTGAAACAGGGATTAACAATCCAGCAGGTTGGACATCAGCTCCAGTCAAAGACCTAGCTGTGGAAAGGGAAACTCCTTCCCTATCTCCCTTGAAAATCAAGTCAGTCCATAGATTAGGCTGCTAAATACAAAACATGTTCTACCAGAGCCAGAAGTCAGGCAAACCAAGCACCACATCTAGAACAGCGGGAACATATAAGTCAGAAGGCACTGGTAGACTAAAGCCCAGCGTATTATTTACATTGTTTGATGAACTCAGAGTTTTGAGGGAGAAGACAGTGAATTTGCAATTTATTTATTTATTTATGTAGATAGGTAAATATGTATAAAAAAGACATATAAGATACCAATTGCTCACTAAGGACAAATTACAAAATGTTCCACCTCTACCTCTGCCCAGTCACTTTCCTGAGACAGAGTCCCTGCCCCCCGAAGGACAGCAGTTACAGCACTGTGTGACAGCAGCAAGTTAAAGTTAGCACCTATATTTTCTTGTGAAAAAATAATTAGCATCTGCAACTTTGTACATATGGATTCTGAGTGGTAAATACAAGAAAGCTCAACTCCATTACCACACAGTACTGCAATGAGCAGGAGAGGCATATTTACAGCACTTCTCTCCTAGAACTACATATAGAGTATTCCCAAGCTGATGTACCAATAATTTCTGTAAGTAATTACTTGTAAAAACAAAGGTAGAGGGAGTTAGGAAGTACAGTGAGCAGCATAGATTACTTTCTAGCAGGCCAAGTAGTGTTAAAGATCTCACTGGCATTACCAATTCAGTAAGCTCACTTTGAAAACTATTTTTCTAACAGGCATTCTTTTTTTTCACTTTTATCTGTACATTTCTTCTATCAGCATACAGTGCACACTTAGTCACAAATAGTTAACTGCCTTGGGAAAACTAATGCTAACATATTATTACATTTCAAAACAGTATCACTAATGTAATTTGTTCCTTTCCATAGCACTTTCCCCCTTCAATAACAGAAATGCAGCTCTTCTGAACAGACTTGTAAAATAGTACCTACAAACTGTAATATGCATTTAACTCCCCGCTCCCCCACCCCCAGGCTCAGGAAAACAAATGTTCATCCAAATTACAGGATTTTTAGAAGTTTGTTACTAAAAGGTAGGTTGTGGGCAACATCAACTCAGTGATTCCCACGTGATGTAATCAAAAAGGAAGACGTGATGTTATGCTGTCCTTCTCCTGCACCCTATGGATTGTAACAACTAACCATCACTATAATTTTGGTTTGTCCTACAGTTTCTCAAGGTAATAAAACTAAATGCAATTCAGCGGTCAACAAATCCACCTCCTCTATCACATTTAAATTATAAGTGACGGTCAGCTCAGCTGGAAGACCTAATTTAACAAAGAAAACAGGCAATTTGAATAAGGCAGAGGAGCCTGGGCTTTCTTTTCTTAAAAATTCACAAAGATTTTTCCTGAGCAAAAGAGATCAAGCAAGGACTCAGTGAGATTAGATCACAACCCAATTTTCATACAAATAAATGGACGAGATTACGTCTATCTAGTCAACCAATGCAATTACAGCTTACAACAAAGAGCAAGATGGGCAGTCAAAGTAGATATTCAAAGCACTTCAGTATTTAAACCATCAAGCCCAAAACTGGCAGGTTATACCGTATCATACGTAAAACAACAACAAAAAAATGGTTTAAAGGCAGTTTTACACTCCCATTTTGAGAGGCAACAAGAAACACTCCAGTGACAGGTTAATTCAGGAGAGTCTACTGCCTATTTGTCTCAACTATCCATTACTGCTGAGTGCTGGAAACAGGGCACTGGACAAGACAGACCACAGCTACAGCAGCTCCTTCATTTTAAAATGTAACCTCTGTCTCCACACAGGGATGATGGTACTTACTACCTAGGTGCACTGATTTGAAGCAAGTAACCTGTACTTTCTTTGGTTACCTACAAAAACCCAAGTCCGTGGCATTGGCAGTCCTATTACACTACCTCACTAGCGCAAGCCTTACGCAAAAATACAATTGTTATCTGAGTATTTTCAGTCTTTTGCCACAGCCTTTTAAAAGCTAGGCCAGCACTCTGCTTTTCAAAATGAGCTTGAAAGAAGCAAGAACTAAGATCACCGTGCTAAATGGAAGAGATACAATCCCTTCTATTACACATAGAAAGGAACTTTGATTGGCATAAGAAAGGAAACAAATATGTGTTTTTAACCAGAGATTTTGCATTTAGATTTAATAGCTGTTGCCTTCTCCAGCTGCTTAAGCAACACAACAGATGAAATGTAAACCATAATCCAGGACATACATTTTTAAACTTCCTGTCAAAATCTGCAGAGTAATTTCTTATTCCACCACACCAAAGCTCTTCAAGCATACACGCAGCACTCAGTAGGAGAGCCCTGTCCTCCTCTCTTCCATGAGGTACCAAGCAGGTTCCCTCTAGGCCCAAACTGAGCCATGTCTGTGAAGCAGGAGTCTCCGCACTTCACCGGCAATGCTGTAACATGGAGGAAGCAATACCCCAAAGATTCTTCTGCTGCTCTTCAAGCTATCCATAACCCACAACAGTCATGAAACAAGTTTTGGGCTAGGCTTTGTCCACTCGGCAGTTTTGGGGTGTGGTTTTTCAACCTTTATTACTAGGTATGAAGGTTCAGACTCTGCACAGAAAAAATTTCCAAATCCACCAGGAAATGCACTCTAAGCTGTACTACAGCACTAGTAATGGAGCTGCAGGGACAATCAAACTGCTAACACAGACCCAGGAACCCAATCCTACAGCTTAAAAAATGTGCTGAATTGGTGAAAGGCTGCCAGACACCCGGGATCATTGTTAGCTGCCATGGTTACTAACTGAGTTTTAACTCTGCAGGCTGTAAACACCACCACGTATAGAACCAGCTATAGAGTTAATTAGTTACAGAGAAAGGAAAAATTTGTAGTGTGGGCAGAAGAGGAATCTCACATGGACAATCACTGGCAGCTTAACTATATGGACTTTCCAGAACCCTTCCAAAATAAACATAGAAGATACCAAGGTTATGGCCCATCCTTTCAGGCTGTTCTTAAAATATATTTCAGGGTATTATCTCCAGTTTTTCCCCCTGCTTCAGTTACTCTACTTCGAATAATCTTGGAGGCACAACAGGGGACATCTTACTGCTTCTGCTTCATAATCCTGACAGCACTTAACCATCTGACAAATGTTTTTTAAAAAAAAAAAAATTAAAAACAATGGGAGAGGAGGACCTAAAACTAAAAATGGGTGAAGGTGGAGTGAAACGAAGTGAAGTAAGATACTGGCATCATATTTTCAAGAAAGGCTCATTTAAAAATAACACGAGAAAAAATACCAAATAACTTAAAAGATCAACCAACAGAAAATGCACTTCATCACTTATGTTCGTCACTATTAACTCATCACAGCTCTGACAGATCCTGCTCAGCTGCATCACTTCTGAGACCTTTGAAGTTAACATTAGGTTGCTTCAGGTAGGCCCTCCTCCTCCTTTTAAATTATTTACAGAAATACTATGCAGTATGCCTAATAAGTGAATCATGGATTCTTTCTATAGTGTCTCAAAGACAGGCAAATTAGTTTTCTTCAGAGTAATGAATCTCAGTTCAGTAAACAGACAACTCCAAATTTTTAGAAATATATAGTTTTTGTAAAAATTATGAAAATACTTTTCTTAAGACTGGATAAGATACCCATGTGAACATTTCATTACTACAAACTTTTTTAAATTCAGGAATAGAGCAACCTCTTCTACAAAATTTCAAAAACATTTCCTTTTTTTAAAGTGACACAAATGTAGTATGTTGTGCTAGACTACAAAAAATTAAGGAAAAATTATGCAGCTTAAATAGTGTATCTCCCCCTTTTCATCCCCTACCGCATATTCTGCACTGTCATAGCTTCCATACCACCACAGCCTTTTACATGGCAACCCCTCCCCAAATAACAGTGAGAGTAGAAATGAAGTTTTAAGGAAGGTGACTAGAGTGTGTGTAGTGAACGCATTAGCCACTTCTTTCTTCAAATTAGCTTTGGCTTTTCCACATGAATCTGAAAACACTCAGAGAAGAAAAGCCTCATCTGTCCTCTCAGCGCCAGCAAAGGGTCCATAGAATGAGAAATAATTGTTCCTTTTGGGCACAGAGTACATTGTAATTCTTTTGGTTACATGTATGTAACATAATAACGCTTTGCATTGGTATTTTGCAACTTGCATAGGTTACAGGTTGTTTTATTTTTAAATACACTGTAAATGTCCCTGTAAATAGTAACATACAATAGAATTAACCTACTAGGTCATAACATCAGCCTATTCTACTCAAAAAAAGTAGTGCTGACACAGTTATCTTGGGGTGGGGTTTTTTTTCCCCTAATCAAACTGGTAAGTTAAGATTCCACATGGATGCAAAGGATTTCTGCTTTCAGTCTCCCTCATTACTAAGATGCTTCATTAGACAACACCTCAGCTCTCAGCTGGGCTACAGCAAGAATAACCCCTCTCCCTCCCAGACCCAGATTCTCCATTCCCTATCCTGAGCCCTCTGTGGCGGATTTTACATACCCTGTACTACACAGCAGAGGTGGTGACAGAGGCCACTGAAGGAGGCATAGAGAAATGTGGGGTTTTTAGTACCTCTTATGCCTCAGAACTAAAAGAGGGGCAGAAAACAGCGTAGGAGATGACAAATGCATTCCCAGGCTCCTGAGAAACTGTAAGAACATGGAAACAACAATAATGCCTATTTTCATGTGCAGCAAGAGAGCAGCCACAGATTGTGAAACAACCCTGAAGCACTTTATTATGGTGATTCAGACCCGTTCACCATCTCAAGGGAAAAACAAGCCTCCTATCACCACCACCAAAAAGCCAGTCAATTCCCACCTCCTCACCCCAAACAGTTTGCACCATTTTGTTCTAATAAACATGCAGAGGCTTTCCTTGGGAGCTCACTCCAAGTCCAGCTGAAGGATCCAGCAGTAACAATGCTGGCTGAATGAAGACACAGTGCAGGACCTTGCCATTGCCAGGTCAGACAGCACGTCAGCTGGAGTGGAAAAGAAAATTAAAAATAAAAATATGCCTTCATTTCCCAAAGGGGAAGCCCCTCGTAATGAAAAGGCTTAGAGTGATCTCTAAGTCCCCTTTCCATAGCACTCTGCGATGCCCAAATAGCTGAATCCCTACATTAGGCTCCATGCTGATGATA